>NC_060125.1:131281965-132508123 GCF_021461395.2 Schistocerca americana
AGGCAAGTTGTAAGCACGTTTTCCGCAGTTGTCGTGGCTGCTGAAACATTCGTAGTAAATAATTGTAGGTACTCTTGAAGACAGTTTTTAATAGGTCTACTTACTCTGGGGTAGAAGGGATACGGTAGTTTCCTTGTTATATTTGGTCGTTATTACAGTAGCCTACATTTAACATTACCTGATTTTTGTAATCTTTTTCGTAAAAGTCGTAAGCAGTTGTTTACATGTGACATGCAAAAAGTTTGAAGACGTGACAAGAAGTACTAACACGTCTCACACTTTTTGCATGTCACAAGTAAACAACTGCTCACGACTTTCATTCATCTGACGTAATACAGGTACGTTAAATCTTTAGCGTTATGCACTTACGATACAAAACAAATGATATACACTATTTTATTTACGTTACTTTCATTGCAGTATGTCTAGTAAACGAACTTTAAAGGAGATAAATGCAAGTAACGAATAATTTTTACAGCCACTGTATCAAATTTTCCTGTGCTGTACGTAGTAGGCTACTATGAGTATATTATAGATGTAAAAAAAGGCATTTAACGAATGATTTCGCCATCTTGTCTTGTGCTTTTGATTCGGTGAGTGTGTACTTCACTACCGGCATTCGAAAGTCCCGCCCGCAGTTTGGCAGAAAAATGGCCGCCGTATCGTCCGGTTGGCCACACTCTCCCTATACAGGCCCTATTGCCGCGCGAACTCTACCGGCCGCTTGTGAAACCATCATCGCCCTCCCGCCGCCGCCCGCCAAAAGCTTTCAAACTTCCTCTTTTCATTGGTATAAAGCTTGTTCATTTTGGATTTGTACTTGAATTCATACGAATTTTTGAAAATGGGCCCATCATTTAGAATAACTCTATACAACCTTACCGGCTGTATGACCGGACAGCCACTCGGGCTGTACTTAATGTTACTGATGAGTCTTCCACCTTCACGCCATCTCGTCAACAGACAACGGCAGCGTGCAGACCTCTGGGGCCGAGCTGAAGTGCAGCTTCACTCTTCGAGAGCGCTGAGCCTCTGGCAGGCCTGCGGGGACACACGGCCGCTGCAACCTCCTTCCTACGACGAGGCTGCAACACTGACCACAGGCAATGCCAGAACCTGCACTCAACAACTTCCTCGCCGATCACTCACGTGCCACCTCGCACTTTCAAGCTGCGCGGACTCTGCACGCTCTATCTAGACAGTGCTGGGAAGAAGACGTAGGGAATGATTGTAAAACTCTCGCCAATAATGATTTTTAACCGAATGATGTTTCATTAGCGCCCCAGCGCTCTACAGATTCACGCACCCCCATTTTTCCGTCGACCTCCTGATAACAACGCGATCCCGCCTCGGGTCGTAATACTTGTTTCCAGAAGAAGCAAGCACAAGGAGGGGATAACAATACCGTAGTTAGCGTACCTATTCCATGTATTGATCCTTTGGCAGTTAGTCACATTACACATTTTTCTGAGTCTGACGATGTGTTAACTGGATGATGGGAGAGAAGCAGCTCGGCTAGGTAACTGGTGCGATACAACATGTCTTTCTATAGCTAACTTACGGTTAATATGTGACGCTAAAGTGTATGTCGCATACCATGAAACCCTTGGTGAGGTACAAACGCTTCGGCAACTGTCTGAAGATCTAAATCAACGCTATTGTAAACAAAATAGTACCAGATTTTTTAGAGAAAAGCTCGTAGGTTTAATGCAGAAATATAATGACTCAGTGGAGGCATTATCCGACAGGATTCGTAAACTGAACTCGCAGACTTATACATTAATGCAAAATGCAGAGGCGAAGAGAGTCCTTTTGTGAGAAGCAGGGAGTAGGGCCTTGATTGTATTCGAGGCGGGTATCTCATTCCAATAAAACAGTACACAGCAAAGACGAGTGTTTCTTGATTGGTGTAGGAAGTAACAAGGAACATAAATTCTTAGCAGACACGAGTGCACTTCTATCAGTTGTTAGTCTGGTTAGGTAGAAGACACTTTGTCTCCACAATATAGGTTACATGGAGTGGATAACAATGAGATAGATTCATCGGGGACAACACTGCTCTCTTTTAAGCATTGGTACTAAAAAGTTTAAGGAGCACATGCAAGTGTTGTCACACATTGGTGAGGGGTACTGCGCAATTCTCAGATTCGATTTTATGAATAAACAACGCGCAATAATTGGTCTTTTATGGTGTACGACAGAACTTGGAGGTACTTCATTTCTGTTAGGGAAAAATGCTGCTAGCGAAACAGTATCACAAGGTGATCTTGCTCTGAAGGTCGTACTAGCTAAAATGCGTACACGTATGCTAAAGATTAATTCACAGGATAGCTACCAGCACATACAGGAAATCTGACCTTGGTTAGTGTAGGCTCTGTGTGGTAGGATCATTGGCATGCAATGAATAAGATAAGTCGCATTGTGTGGATACCGTCATCACTGCCATCTTGGATACATCTGGCAACAACACAGAGTGTGCCACAAACAGCTTTGTCCCAATACTTACGTGCCATTGTCTCTCTTCCAGTTATAACTATCTCTATCAACACAGAGCAATTGTACACATCTCACCCATAGTACTGTGATTAGGCTTAACAAAACTGTGGAAATGAAGATGTCTGACTGTACTGCACTTATCCCCCTGGGTCAAAGTTCATATTAATGACTGTCGTCTTAGCGGGGTGGAATGTGAGTAGATCGTTCAGATTATATCGGTTTTTATCTCCATCGATAAATAATGAGCTCCTTATTTAAAGAAAAAAGCTTACGCAGTTTACACACAGATGCGTGTAACGCAAACCAATCGCTGCCTTATCGAGTTGAAAAGTTGTAATTTGAAAACAATATCGGAAGAGCAAGCGGTCAGCATGCCACCCTCAAGCAACTAGAAGAGGGTTTCGAAGTGTGGTCATCGCTTATTTACATAGTTTCTCAGGTGCTGTCACAGGTCATTGTGGACCTCATGTCAGAACTCCAGCTGGTTAGAAAACAAATCAAATCCTCCAAATCTCAAACATGTTGAACAGTCAATTGCAGGTGGATAGCCTGTTCGCAAAATGCACTGATGGGGATTAAATTTGCAACAACAGGATTCTGTAGCATGGTTCTGGCTCCAAAATACAGACAATTATACTGCTGGAAAATTACATCACCGTCGGGGAAGACACCAAGCATGAAGGGGCTCATGTGGTTCATAGGTGTCAGCCTATCTTCGATTACTACCACAGGTCCCATGCAAGCGCAGGAGAATGTCTCCCACACTGTAATACCATGTCTGTTGGGCGCTGCATATTCGGAGCCGCCGTTCATCTCGATGACGGCGTTTGTGGAGACTATCATCGCCCTAGTGTAGAAAAACTGTTTCACCCGAAGAGCCGAGAAGTTTCCATTGATCGACGGTCGAATCCCGATAGTCCTGTGCGCACTGCAATTGTAATCGATGATGTTGTTGGGTCCACATGTGAATATGTAGGCGTCGTCTGCTGGGGAGCTCCATGTTGCACGTGCACCAGCATTGTCTTTCGGCAGAGATGCCGCAGATCACCATCTATTCTACTTTACAGAGCAGACGAGCCTCCGAATCTCACGTTCTGTGAAGAATCGTGGACGTGCAACTATTTAGCGCCTAGTGGTAGTTTCACTGTCCTGCATCTTTCCACAGGGCTCACGACAGTAGCACGTGAACATTCGACCAGTTTCGCCGTTTCCAGATAGTCGTTCACAGGCTCTAGGTAATAATAACCTGATCTTTGATAAAGTCGATTGTCTCAATGAATTTCCCCATTTCCCCCATCCGTGTCGGCTCCATTTACATACCTTTGTCACCGCATCGCGTGCCAGCAACGCCACCAAGCGGCTTCCAACGTCGCAGTGAGCAGTGGTCATAATGTTTTGGCTGATCAGGGTACAGTGCAGAGGAAAAAGTACAAGGTTAAATTTGTTGGTAATTTGAAGGTGTCAACAGTGTGTCATTTAGTACACAGAGTGCCACTTCCAAGGGCAACAACGACTCTAACTCTGCTGAGATCGAGTCGAACTGACGTTGTACGACAGTCATGGGTATATCGTTCAATGCTGCTTCAACGTATTGCAGAGTTCATCAGTGGTCGTGACTGGCAAGTGGTAGTATGCAACTTTCTCGGTACTCTATTGGAAGGTGTTTTCAGTGGGTGAGACATCTGGAGAACGTATTGGACAGGGAAACACTTGACACACTGTATCGAGGCATGTCAGGACAGCATGAAAAAGACGCAGTTTTGCGTTATCAGAGGGGCCTCGAAGATGAGGCACAGCCACCTGCCTTATTACGTCATAAATGTCTAACGGCTGCTGTCCAAACTACCGTCTACACGAACCGGAGATGATAGTTTCATGTATTCAACCGCATCCATACCATCATGCCACGTGCTGGAGCCATATGATGATGACCATTGGAACCTCGACATACTTCCATCGGGTGCTGTATGCAGGACAGGGACTCATCTGAAAAAACGGCACTGTGCCACTCGTGTGTCCAGTGTTGTCATCGGATGCACACCTGTCGGCGCACCGCTCTCTGCTGCCACATCGAGGGAAGCTGCAAGAACAGTGACTGTACTGACAGTCCTCGTGCTCCAGTCGTTGCCACACTGCCTGAGAGAAGTTGTAAGAATACTACACGACAGAGAGTAAAATTCGTCTAGGTGTCTCAGAACATCCGGGTAATGGCTGAAGAAATCTCATCTTAAAGATAAACCAAATGAGACCCAAGTGATACTGAAAGAGCCCTAAATTTGTGGACACTTGAAGGGCCATGGCTGGGTGTGGAGGGATAACGAGCTGCCTCTCCAAAGCATCGTCGATCTCTCTAGATGGCTCCTAGTACACCAGTGGCGTATACAGCATGTCGGAGGTTGAGACTGACGAGTCTGGTGGTTGGAAATAAGCTAAGATACAGGGAAATTAGTGATCGACATCATGTGGGCATGGACATCCCGGGGGCTACCGGATGTTCCCCTGACACGCCCCAGTAATTACGAACATGTTGCAAGTGGAAGGGCCGCCGTCAGCAGTGGCGGCGCCACGTCCATGTGGGCGCTCTACAGGGTGGCTGAAGGCGCTCATCATCTGGAAGGACCGTACAAAGGGGGCAATATTTCTGAGTCGGTTCCGTTCATAGTGGTGGAGCTGAGTAGTGGACACGTGAGTTGAAGCGAAAGCTCGGCCATCCCTGACGACGATGTACTTCTCGCAAGGAGAAACCCGAACGCAAATTACCATGTCTGATACTGTCCGTAAGGGTAGTTATCTTGCAGTAAATAAGCCCATTCCGTGACTCAAGGTCTACGGCGTGGCAGTATAAATTCTGCGCACCTGATCTATTAGAGTTTCTGTCGTGGCAGAATGAGATTTTCACTCTGCAGCGGAGTGTGCACTGATATGAAACTTCTTCGCAGATTAAAACTGTGTGCCCGAACGAGACTCGAACTCGGGACCTTTGCCTTTCGCGGGCAAGTGCTCTTTCATCTGAGCTACCGAAGCACGACTCAGCTTTACTTCTGCCAGTATCTCGTCTCCTACCTCCTAGGCAAAGGTCCCGAGTTGACGGATCGCTCGCCGCTTCCGTCATATGTTCTCACGGGCGAGCCTGGTGGCAGCAGCGCGGGGAGTTAGCAACAAAACAAACAGTAGCCAGGAGTCACTGCGTTGGCAGTTAACGAGGTTCCGTGCCAAAAGCCCGCTGCGGATCTGCTCATGCGGCGTTGCCACATCGATCGCGCCGCACGACCTGGGGCGGTAGGAGCGCGTGTCGGTAGGTGGGTGGGGGGTGGGAGGGGGAGGGGGGAGGGGGCGGTTGTCACGGCGCTGCTCGGCGGCGTCGCGGTGTGGCGCGTGCGGCCGCGGGTAGCGCAGCGGCGGCCCCAGCGTGCGGCCGGCGAGGATTCGCAGCACGGCTGCCGGATCGTTAAACGCGGCGCGCCTGTCCGCACTGAGCCGCACGGCTGCCCGACACTCTCCTCCTACTGACATCGGCTAGAAAGAGACAATCTAAGGTCCCGAATCTGATTCTTCATTCCTGGAACCGTGCTTGTTTGAAACAGACTTCATAGGATTATATCAGTCGTCTGAATATGTCAGTTGCCCATAGTTGGTTTCGTTGTTGAGCACGAGAAGAAATTTAAAGTGTCGTCGATAGCCCTTCACCTCAGCACCTGCAATCCGGCTACAAGTATAGACCCACAGCAATACCCTGTGTCGCCTCCCACCGTGGGGGCTAGCAGAAGCTGGTCTGCTGAATTATCATCAAATGCCCTTAAAACCCGAACGCACGCAGCTGCAGTTGCGCAGTTGGGAAGCGTGAACTGTTTACTAATGCCGTTGCATCATTTCCATCGACGAATCTCGCTTCTACACCACCTCGTATGGTTATTATCTGCAACGATGGAGTTGTTTCCATCATCTACTATTCTGCAAGTGACAGACCATCTAAATATGAGTACTACCATGGATAGTCCTTAGGACCCTACGATACTGTTGTCAAGTATGGGCCATGGCCGCAGATGTACGCTTGATTAGGCGCTGAACAAGACCACTAACTTCCCCCACCTGATTCTAAACACCGAAATTACACAAGATTGAGGACCACCCCTCCTTCCATTCACACGCTTGTACGACCCCCGCCTTCCGAGCCTTTCCATCTCCTGCTTCACTGTATCATTAGATATATCTTAACGATAACCTAGACATTTTGACAGATTATTTTTATCTACCTTTTGGTATTACTTTCAGTATTATACATATCCATACATAATGAAAGGCATATACAGTTTGAAAATTCTATCTCCATGTGCCCCGAAAAACTCTTGGCTGAGAAAGAGCGTACGAAAAAGACACCAGCGCACTGACGAACGAAAATTATGTTCCGTCTCCAAATATGCACATCAAATCCAGTCCAGCATAGTTCTTAACAGGAGTGTGATGTCCCTAAGAAGCCACAAAAGCAGGGCCGGCCGTTGTGGTCGAGCGGTTCTAGGCGCTTCAGTCCGGGACCGCGAGACCGCTACGGTCGCAGGTTCGAATCCTGCCTCGGGCATGGATGTGTGTGATGTCCTTATGTTAGTTAGGTTTAAGTAGTTCTAAGTTCTGGGGGAGTGATGACCTCAGATGTTGAATCCCACAGCACCCAGAGCCACAAAAGCAGCAAACCTGCCATGTGCTGCGCAGTACTAATGTTCATTACTTAATATATGGAGGGCGCCATCGTGTGTCGCTGCAGACTACGGTGTAACTACGCGATGATCACGCCGGCTACAGGTGCTATGCACCCATGTCCGAAACGGCCCCCTATCAGGGCGTTCCAGCTCCAGAGGCGTGAACTGCCAAATCGGTCACATAGTGCAGTGTGTGTGTGTGTGTGTGTGTGTGTGTGTGTGGTGTGAGCGCAGCTTGGCTCATTTCTTCGAGTCTGACCAAAAATACGAGTCTCGAAGAGCAATCGGCGCTAACGACATGTTGTGGTTTAATGAGCGCAATTTATAGAGATTATGTGCACCAAAAATGTAACATGGGTATCTGGTTTTTGAACCCATAAAATTTCTTCCCTCAAGGACCAGTTACTTTTGTTTCGTTTCGCCACCTACAATATAGCAGACTGTGGAAACAGCGCGTAATGTGTTAAATAACTGAAGATCAAGCCGCAGCTCGTCCGAGCACACGCGTAAACAAGTAATTGCAAAAGTGATTAGTAGAGTAATTATTTGAAATAATGTGAAAAAGTCTAACTCCATTAACCCAATCACGTTATGACTTGCGTCTAGGGTAATATGCAGTTTTCTAAGTCTCACGAAATCGATTCCTTCACCGGAAATCGAATTCATAACCACCACCCGGTACCTGGAACTCAGAATAGTCCGGATGTAACTGACATCACTCTGAAGAATTACAAATTCAGGGAAAATAACACATGTTGTGGCGTGTACACTAGATTCTTTTACAAAAATGGCTCTGAGCACTGTGGGACTTAACGGCTGAGGTCATCAGTCGCCTAGAACTTAGAACTACTTAAACCTAACTAACCTAAGGACATTACACACATCCATGCCCGAGGTAGGATTCGAACCTGCGACCGTAGCGGTCGCGCGGTTCGAGACTGAAGTGCCTAGAACCGCTCGGCCACACCAGCCGGCGATAGTTGTCCTGCAAATAGAATATATCTATTGTTATAATAATGTAGTCCAAACTTTTTCGAGACTGCATTATCAAAAAGCGAAAAAAGTTAAAGTCAAGGTTTTAATGTTTGTGTGTTCTGCATAGTCTCACTCCATTTGAGTCAACGCACAGGACGTTCATACAATCACGTGAAAATGTCAGGCAAGTCTTTCTTTTGGAATGTTTTTCAACTCGCACTTCACATTGGGTTGAATGTCGTTACGTTGTCAAAGAGATGACCCATTCAGTGAATTTCTGCACTTTGTCGTTTTGTGTTAGGCTCGTACCAATAACTAATGTCTCGTTGCCTGTGATGATTTTTTCCGGATAAGCATTCTCCGCATTTTGCGTTCTATCATGTCACGTCAGGCAACCACACGTTGATGTTTTTTGCTCGAGGGTCAAGGTGAGAGGCACAAACTTTCGACATACAATAAAACCTCGCTAATCCGAGCCCGAGATGGTCCGATTCCCCGCTTAGTCCGACGATCCCATTTCCGGAGTTTGTTTACCTACACGGGCCGCTGCTACAGTGAAGTCTCGACTTGTCGATGGCTCATCGTCTGCGATATGGATCAGCAGACAGTTGACCGTTGCTAGGTGCGATAGTTCGTTCACTTTCAGTACAAAATAACTTGTTTGTAAGTCGATCAAAAAATGGCTCTGACCACTATGCGACTTAACTTCTGAGGTCATCAGTCGCCTAGAACTTAGAACTAATTAAACCTAACTAACCTAAGGACATCACACACATCCATACCCGAGGCAGGATTCGAACCTGGGACCGTAGCGGTCGCTCGGTTCCAGACTGTAGCGCCTAGAACCGCACGGCCACTCCGGCCGGCAGTGTAAGTCGATCAATAAGTGTTATTGTGCGCACATTCTTTCATAAATTAGCGGCAATGTTCTTCTTACATATTAAAGTGTGTAAAGCTAAATCATGACACCAACTAAATGTAAGCAGGTGATGCTGTCTTTACAAGTGGTTGTTGAGTCCAGTGACGTGTGCGTGTGGAGCACTACTGCTGAGGTTGACTGCACAACGGAAGCAGAATCAACTGTCGACCAATTCACTGACACTGCAGCTCGAACAACTGATGAGAACGAGAAAGATAATGACGACAACGAAGAAAATGAGCCTATGGCTCGAGTATTACACACAGATGCTAAATGTGTATTTGACATAGCCCTTCAATACATCAAACAAAGCTCTAGATCTACCCCAATAGACATTTTGTAGACTAGTAAATAGAGGAATAGATCGGCAAAATCAATGTTGTAGTCTGCTAAGCAAAAGGACATTACAGACATTTCCAGTCCTGCTAGAACATTTTTATTACCGTGCGATTACTCATTTTAAGTGCAAATCAGTTACGTGTCAATACTGTACTGTAGTAAAGTATGTAGAGATGTTAAACTCACTCTCAGTAACAATATATTACCATGCGATACAGATGTATTTTACAGGTCATGCGCTACTGTGTAGTCAGGTCCCCAATCGTTGGGAGAAATCTATCACATTCGCACTTCGGGTTTTGGGTTGTTTGGGGGAAGAGACCAAACAGCGAGGTCATCGGTCTCATGGAATTAGGGAAGGATGGGGAAGGAAGTCGGCCGTGCCCTTTCAAAGGAACCATCCCAGCATTTGCCTGGAGCGATTTAGGGAAATCACGGAAAACCTAAATCAGAATGGCCGGACGCGGGATTGAACCGTCGTCCTCCCGAATGCGAGTCCAGTGTGCTAACCACTGCGCCACCTCGCTCAGTCTGCACTTCAGGGGGAATAGGGTGAGCATTAAAACATTATGACTAACCCTTGTGCAACAACACATGGCTTGCACGTTACAATTCATTGCAGAGTATCGATGCAGATACAGATGTTATGTGGAAGCTTCAGGTGAAGTGTTTTTCCCCCTTTGCAATACTGACGCAGCTCCTGCATGTGGACTCTATTCACTGAGGTTTGCGCTGATAACAACCTGAGACCACGTAAAGCTTTCCTCTCAGAGGCGGGTTCCAGGGATAGAAGGCACACGCTATTCAGTACACGTAGCCACAATGTTTACTCTGTGCTTCTCTGAATAGTGTATCAAAACGTACGCAGCCCGAGATCATAATTTTGTAAATCGGTGGCTGATCGCCATAAGGAACCTTTCGTAGCTCATTCAGCACCACACCCTACACATTTGTCGCAAAATACCGTAACTTGCGAAGGTTTCACTGAATGAAATAAACATTTCTGTCACATTTTTAACACATCCAAAAAAGCTTTTAGAATAATTATTCAAACTTAAATGCTGCTCTTGGTGTCATAGGAATGTGCCTGTTGTTGGCGCTTGAAAGGTGTGTTACGGCATTTCTCCCGTCAGAGTAGGGGGCACAAGCCGCTGCCTTTCGTTGCTTCCACGTCCATATCTGCGCAACCTAGATCTCGTGAGTGCTTCATAGCATAGCCCGTGGGCGAAGTGGACGGGGGGGGGGGGGGGGGGGGGGGTGGTTGTTGGATGTTTAAGGGGGACTAAACAGCGAAGGTCATCAGTCCCCCATTCCAAAATCAGGCGAGCCGAAAATCGACGAAGCAGATAAAAACCAAAGGGGGAGGAGACGTCCCCCCAGGCGCTAAAAGCACACAAATTCAGCAACAAACACTACAGACAAGAACAGGACAGAGGAACACCAGACAGAAAGAAACAGAAGAAAGGAAGATGGCCGGAGACTGGTTGACTGACCACGAGATCAAAAAGGGGAAAGAGTCAACCATCTCACGGCACACCAGAACAGCAACAGACACAAGGACAATAGACGCAGAAAGGGAAAGGCGCAGGACCTCCCTAAATCGAACCATAAAACGGACTACCACGGATAAAATTTAAAACGGTATCAGCCATGGAGGCATCGTCGGATAAAACCAAAGCCAAAGTGCCCGGGAGATTAAAAGATTGCCGGAGTGTGCGCAGTCGAGGACACTCCAGCAAAATGTGGCCAACCGTCAGCCGGGACCCACACTGACACAAGGGGGGATCCTCCTGACGTAACAGATGGCCGTGCGTCAGGTAGGTATGGCCGATGCGCAGCCGACACAGGACTACCGAGTCCCTGCGAGAAGCCCGCAGGGAGGAACGCCACACATCGGTTGTCCCCTTGACAGCCCGTAGTTTATTCGGGGCTGTCATGCCACGCCACTCAGCAGCCCACATCCCAATCAGCTTACGGCGCAACACCAGCTGCTGGTCGCGAGCCGTAAGGCCGATCTCCAAAGCTGGGGCGTCGATCGCCCCTTTGGCCAGCCTGTCAACACGTTCGTTCCCCGGGATGCCAACGTGACCTGGCGTCCAAACAAAAACCACCGAACGACCAGAGTGGGTAATGGTGGAAACAGACTCCCGAATAGAGGACACCAGAGGAGAAGAGGGATAGCAGCGGTCGATGGCCTGGAGGCTACTCAGGGAGTCACTGCAGATGACGACGGACGCATCTGAGCAGGAACGCATATGCTCAAGAGCTCGCAAGATGGCCACCAGCTCTGCAGTAAAAATACTGCAGCCAGCCGGCAAGGAGCGTTGCTCAACATGGGCAGCGTGAGCAAAAGCGTAGGCAGTGCGACCATCAACCAGGGAACCATCAGTGTAGACAGGCTCACAGCCCGGAAATGATTCGAGGAGCGCAAGAAAACGGCGACGGTGGGCCACAGGCGGAACCGAGTCCTTAGGGCCCTGTGCCAAATCCAGACGGACAGACGGCCGGGACAAACACCAGGGAGGCGTAGGGGTACGGACCCGGAAGGGAGGCAGAAGAGGGAATGACCCCAGTTCTGACAGCAGGGACTGGACACGGACAGCTACGGAAAGCCCAGACCTAGGTCGCCGTTCGGGCAGATGGAGGACCATGGCAGGGAAAAGCAGGCGACGATTGGGATGGCCTGGCGAGCAATGCACGTGGACAGCATAGTCGGCGAGCAGTCGATGGCGGCGAAACCGCAGCGGGGGAACCCCGGCCTCCACCAGTAGACTATCCACGGGGCTCGTACGAAAAGCGCCAGTTGCAAGCCGGACCCCACAGTGGTGTATGGGGTCTAACAACTTCAACACTGAGGGTGATGCAGACCCATAGGCCAGGCTCCCATAATCAAGCCGCGACTGCACAAGGGCTCTGTACAATCGCAGCAGCGTGTAGCGATCCGCACCCCAAGACGTGTGGCTAAGGCAGCGGAGGGCGTTGAGGTGCCGCCAGCATTTTTGCTTCAGCCGAGTAACATGAGGAACCCATGTGAGCCGGGCATCAAACACGAGTCCCAAGAAGCGGCAAGTGTCCACCACTTCAAGCAGGTGGCCGTCGAGGTAAAGGTCAGGATGAGGGTGGACCGTCCGACGCCTGCAGAAGTGCATAACCCGAGTCTTGGCAGCAGAGAACTGAAAACCATGAGCCAGAGCCCATGAGGCTGCCTTGCGAACGGCGACTTGCAACCTGCGTTCGGCGACTCCCGTAGTTGTGGAGCTAAATGAGATGCAGAAGTCGTCGGCATACAAAGAAGGAGACACCGACGACCCCACTGCTGCTGCCAGACCATTAATGGCCACTAGAAATAACGAGACGCTCAACACCGAGCCCTGCGGGACCCCATTTTCCTGTATATAAGAGGAACTAGAGGTGGCACCGACTTGCACCCGGAAAGAGCGGCGCAATAAAAAGCTTTGAAGAAAAGCCGGGAGCCGACCACGAAGACCCCACCCATGCAACGTGGCGAGGATGTGATGCCTCCATGTGGTGTCATACGCCTTCCGCAGATCGAAAAATACAGCAACAAGATGCTGACGTCGGGCAAAAGCCGTACGGACAGCAGATTCCAGCCGCACCAAATTGTCCACTGCAGACCGGCCCCGACGGAAGCCACCCTGGGATGGAGCGAGGAGACCGCGCGACTCAAGGACCCAACACAAACGCCGCCCCACCATACGTTCGAGCAATTTGCACAAAACGTTGGTGAGGGTAATGGGACGATAGCTGTCCACCGCCAGTGGGTCCGCACCGGGTTTCAAGATGGGGACAATAACGCCCTCCCGCCATTGCGACGGGAACACGCCTTCGCTCCAAATGCGATTAAATATCGCGAGAATGTGTCTCTGGCAGTCCCTGGAGAGATGCCTCAGCATCTGCGCGTGGATGCAGTCTGGGCCTGGTGCTGTATCAGGGCAATCGGCGAGGGCGGCGAGGAATTCCCTCTCGCTGAAAGGTGCATTGTATGTTTCAGAACGACGCGTGTGGAATGAGAACTGCGTCCGCTCGGCTCGCTCCTTTAGAGAGCGAAAGGCGGGGGGATAGGATGCAGTCGCAGAGCTCTGAGCAAAGTGCGCGGCTAGCCGTTCAGCAATGGCGGCAGCGTCCGTGCAGACAGCGCCGTCCAAGGAGAGCCCAGGGACACCCATAGGGGTCTGGGAGCCATAAATCCGCCGGATCCGGGACCACACGTGCGAGGACGAGACACGGGAGCCCAGGGAGGAGACGTACCCCTCCCAGCACTCCTGCTTACGCCGTGCAATAAGACGACGGGCGAAGGCACGGAGCCTCTTAAAGGCGATGAGGGTCTCCAGAGACGGGTGCCGCCTATGACGCTGGAGAGCCCGCCTACGGTCGCGAATAGCCTCAGCAATCTCCGGCGACCACCAGGGGACAGCCTTCCGCCGAGGGAGGCCAGAGGAACGGGGGATAGCAGCCTCGGCCGCCGAAATGATGGACGTGGTGAAAACACGGACCACCTCGTCAATGTCACCCTGTGGGGGAGACGCAATGGTTACAGCGGAAGTAAAAGCTGGCCAGTCAGCCCTGTGGAGAGCCCAGCGGGGCAAGCGCCCAGAAGAATGACACTGTGGCAGTGACAAATAGATGGGAAAATGGTCACTGCCACACAGGTCAGGATGCACCCTCCAGTGGAGGGATGGGACAAGTCCAGGGCTGCAAATAGAGAGATCGATGGCCGAGAACGAGCCATGGGCCACACTGAAATGCGTGGGAGCACCAGTGTTCAAGAGGCTAAGGTCGAGCTGAGCCAACACATGCTCCACGGCCCGACCGCGATCATCGGAGACAGTCCCACCCCATAGAGGATTGTGGGCGTTGAAATCGCCCAGAAGCAGCAATGGTGGCGGGAGTTGAGCCAGCAGCGCAGCCAAGACATGGCGGGGGAGCTCCCCATCCGGAGGAATGTAAACAGAGCAAACAGTAATAGCCGGCGAGAGCTCAACCCTGGCAGCAACTGCCTCTAAAGGCGTCTGAAGGGGTACTGGCGAGCTACAGACAGAGTGGTGAACAAAGAGGCAAACCCCACCTGACGCTCGTTGACAGGCAGCACGGTTCTTATAGTATCCCCGATAACCGCGAAGGGCGGGGGTCCGCAGTGCAGGAAACCAAGTTTCCTGCAGAGCAATGCAGAGAACAGGGGAATCACTCAGAAGCATCCGGAGCTCTGGCAGGTGGCGGAAATAACCGCCGCAGTTCCATTGGAGAATGGAAGCAGGAAGGGACTGGGAGGGCGTGAATGCGACTAAGAGGCAGACAGCGCTTCAGAGCCAACCGCCGCCACTGGGGGAGAGTCAGCGGAGTCCATAGGAGAGGCCCCCAAGGGTTCCGTGAGGGCGAGATCCGCGGCAGAGGCGAGGATCTCCACCTCATCCCCGGAGCCAGGACTATGTACAGCAGGCGGTGCTGAAACCGCCGGAACGTCCTTCTTCTTGGACACATTCCGTTCCTTCTTCTCGCGTCTGCCCTTAGGGTGAGAGGGCTGGGAGAGCTTCTCTGAAGGAGCGTCAGAGGCTGACGACGACGCAGAAGCCCTACGACCAGCAGGTGGCGGAACCTTCAGCCACTGGCTGACATCTGGCTGGGAAGGAGAAGAAACGGAGGAAGGGAGAGCCACGAGGGACCCCTTCCGTGAGAGAGGAACCGGCGGAGGCAACGCCGCCGGAGAAGGAGGGGGAGGAATCGAGCCTCCCGGTTGTGGAGCAGATGTCACTCCCGAAGTAAGCTTGGGGGGAGCGACAGAAGAGGGTTTGCCCCCAACTGCTAAGGGGGCAAGAGAGGAAGGCTTGCCCCCAGGCACGAGGGGGGCAGACAGGGATACATGGCCCCGAGGGCCCACTGAAGGCGGCACAGATGAAGCGACAACCGTCGCCCGTGCGGGCGACGATAACGTGGCTGCAGCATAAGATGTTCGAAGGGAAGCAGGATACAACCTTTCATATTTCTGTTTAGCCTCTCGATAAGTAAGCCGGTCCAGGGTCTTAAATTCCATGATCTTCCGCTCCTTATGAAGAACGGGGCAATCCGGCGAGCATGGAGAGTGGTGCTCCCCACAGTTGACACATACAGGCGGGGGCGCACATGGAGAATCGGGATGAGACGGGCGTCCGCAATCTCGACATGTAGCGCTGGATGGGCAACAGGAGGACATATGCCCAAACTTCCAGCACTGGAAGCACCGCATCGGGGGAGGGACGTATGGCTTCACGTCGCAACGGTAAACCATTACCTTGACCTTCTCGGGCAAGACATCACCCTCGAAGGCCAAGATAAAGGCACCGGTGGCCACCCTGTTTGTCTTGGGTCCTCGATGGACACGACGGACAAAATGCACACCACGTCGTTCCAAGTCGGCTCTCAGCTCGTCATCGGATTGCAACAAGAGGTCACGATGGTAAATAATCCCCTGGACCATATTTAAGCTACTGTGGGGAGTGACGGTAACAGGGACGTCACCCAGCTCATCACACAAGAGCAACGCTTGTGACTGGGCTGGGGAGGACGTCTTGAGGAGGATGGACCCATTCCTCATTTTTGACAACCCCGCCACTTCCCCAAACTTATCCTCCAGGTGTTCCACAAAAAACATAGGCTTCGTCGGAAGAAAGGAGTCACCATCAGTCCTGCTGCAGACAAGGTATTGCGGCACGTAAGGCTCCCGCTTGGCACTAGATCGGCGTCCCTCCCATGGCGCAGTCAACGAGGGGAACGTCTGAGGGTCATACTGCGCAGCATCGAAGTCGACTCTACCTCGCTTAGAGACGCTGGTGGCCGTGCGACCACCAGCTTGATGTGATTTATTGCGCTTCATTGCGCCACATCCGCCCAGATGCCACCTACTCCGAACGAGGGCTCTCCCCAAGGGCGCCACCCAGCCAAAGCAACGGGTACCTGGCCGATATCCCGTTGCCCGGAGTCCCCGTGCCCCAGACAAGATGGGCACATACTCCTTGGCATGCATGGGGAGGAAACAGCTCAGGCATCTGTAGTGCGATCCCTGCGTGGTCAGGGGGCTACCACCAAGAGGGTACATGACGACCCCACCACAACGGACTGGCTACCGTGCTGGATTTTAGGTGTTTAAAGGGTCCACAGTTGTCGTAGGCGCTAAGAAGAAGAGTGCGCACAAGGCGAGAAGGAGACCACCCAGAAGATGTTGGGCGTAGTCCCCCCCACACGACAATAGGTAACATGCAAGATGGTGGAGCATGATGGACCAATACAAAAACACCACGTAAGGTGTCCTTCCCCAAATGGCACGCACTGACGACGGAAATTTGGAAGAAAAAAGGAGGTCAAACCCAAGAGGGGACCATCACAGAAGGCCGAAACGTTTGAGACTCCTTTTAGTCGCCTCTTACGACAGGCAGGAATACCGCGGGCCTATTCTTACCCCCGAACCCGCAGGGGGAGGGGGGGGGGAGATACGAAATACAGTTTCGTGTAGAAAATGTATCAAACGGAAATGATGGAGTACTTACAACAACATAAAGCTACATAATCTCTAATCAAAGTGACCAGGTCACAGACTGAAGCTGGCTACTCCAGAATGTCAATAGATTAAATTCACAGGTACCTTTTTCTATCGAATTCTCCACCAAATATCCATACATATTATAAATATGGATGTGTGTATCTTCCACATATCCTTCTAAACCACCTGACGTATTTCAACCAAAGTTGGTACACAAATCACTTACTGTCTGTGAATCATCGTTGTGGGGCTGAGAACAAATCACATATAAAAGATATGGGCGTGGGGGTCAAAAAGCAGTGTAGCCCACGACGCCCAATTACCCATACTTTAGTCATCCAGTATTTGAGATTGAGAGCACTTAGTGACTTGGAATAAACTTTACACACTGTTTCAAACCTTTACGAAACTTTTTCGCTGCTAGCCCCACAAAATGATGAAAAAAGTTAATCGCTTAGTAAACATTGGCTGTTCGTGCAGTAAATCTGCCACATGGAGGGTGGCGAATTAATTTATTACTGTTTCATTACCCTAACAGTATTCGCAAAACATTTTGCAGACAGTATGCTCATAAGACACTGAATGTACCTTAAAATATTTACCACTATACGACATATAGTTCAGGAGATATACCGTCATAAACACTGAGATTCGTGAAAAACTGCCGCACCATGCATGACGTTTTAATTTGTTACTTCTTTACTACTCACTGTATTCATGAAACATTTTGCAAGTAATGGCCAGATATATCACTTGATCTACTTGCAAAATTACATCATTGTACAGCCCATAGGTCAGGAGATATAACGTCATAAATATTAAGCCGCAAGAAAATTAATCTGCAGTGCGAAATTCGCTAGAGATACGGGTGAAATATGTGCACAATTACGTGTGAAATATCTTAAATATATGTGAAATATATTTATGATGTGCGTGCGTGGGAGAAGCCACGGATAAGAAGTTCATCCTAAACCCATGGAGTGATTTCATCTCAGTTTAGTACACATATTAGTTACGATCTGGAAAGGAATACTGTGGGTGTAAGAACCTCCAGCGTTCTGCTTGGTTGTGCGTATTAGGGTGGAGAGAATGGGGGAGGGGAGGGGAGGAGGTGATGGACAGGGGGAGGAAGAGACAGGCAGAGAGAAGGGGAGGAGGGGATAATGAACAGAGAGAGGAAGGTGGAACAGATGAACAGAGTGAGAGTGGGGATGAGGAGATGGACAGGCAGGGAGTGAAATATGAGAAAGAGGACGGAAGGAGGAGATGAACTAACAGAAGACTAGAACAAGTACATAATCGCATCCGCGAAACGCCGAATATTCAAATACACACATCAAAAAAAGTTTTGCATCACCCTGGTTCCCAGAACTCATGAAAATAGACGTTGACTATGGATATTGTATCACAGAAGCAGTCCCTTTGACTGTTCAGAAATGTCACTAAGCCCGCCCAAAGATGTACACAACCATGCATGAGCAGCGCCTATTAGACGGAGGGTGTCCTACAGCCTATCAATTCCAGTCATTCCACCAGGAAGGAGGTACACGGCTCGTGTTGCCAAGACGGTCAATATCGCGGTTCGATCGCGTCCGCGTTGTTACTTCGTGCCAGGAAGGGCTCTCAATAAGGGAAGTGTCCAGGCGCCTTGGAGTGAACCAAAGCGATGTTGTGCGGACATGGAGGAAATACAGAAAGAGAGGAACTGTCGATGACATGCCTGGCTCAGACAGCCCAAGGGCTACAACTGCAGTGGATGACCGCTACCTACGGATTATGGTTCGGAGGAACCCTGACAGCAACGCCACCATGCTGAATAATGCTTTTCCTGCAGCCACAGGACGTCGTGTTACGACAAACTGTGCGCAGTAGGCTGCACGATGCGCAACCTAACTCCCGACGTCCATGGCGGAGTCCATCTTTGCAACCACGACACCATTCAGCGCGGTACAGATGGGCCCAGCAACATGCCGAATGGACTACTTTGGATTGGCATCACATTCTCTTCACCGATGAGTGTCGCATATGCCTTCAACCAGACAATTGTCGGAGAAGTGTTTGGAGGCAACCTGGTCAGGCTGAACGCCTTGGACATTCTGTTCGGCGACTGCAGCAAGGTGGATGTTCCCTGCGGTTTTGGCGTGGCATTATGTGGGGCCGACGTACGCCGCTGGTGGTCATGGAAGGCGCCGTAACGGCTGTACGACACGTGAATGCCATCCTCCGACCAATACCGGTAGTGCAACGACATCGGCAGCGTATTGGCGAGGCATTCGTCTTCATGGACGACAATTCGCGCCCCCACCATGCACATCTTGTGAATGACTTCCTTCAGGATAACAGCATCGCTCGACCAGAGTGGCCAGCATTTTCTCCAGACATGAACCCTATCGAACATGCCTGAGATAGATTCAAAAGTGTTGTTTATGAATGACGTGACCCATCAACTACTCTGAGAGATCTACGCCGAATCTCCGTTGAGGAGTGGGACAATCTGGACCGACGGTGCCTTGATGAACTTGTGGATAGTATGCCACGACGAATACAGGCATGCATCAATGCAAGAGGACGTGCTACTGGGTATTAGAGGTAACGGTGTGTACAGCAATCTGGACCACCACCTCTGAAGGCCTCTCTGTATGGTGATAAAACATCCAATGTCTGGTTTTCATGATCAATAAAAAGGGTTGAAATGCTTATGTTGATCTGTATTCCAATTTTCTGTACAGATTCCGGAAATCTCGGAACAGAGCTGGTGCAAACCTTTTTTTGATGTGTGTAGTTGTAAATACGAAGGTTGGAATATAAATAGTAGCAACTATTTATTCAGAACCAATACAAAAGAGTTTCATGTTTGCACCTTTTACTGTCCTTCAAAGTTGTAACCAGCGCTATGGAAAACGTAGCACACCGTTAGCAGAGCCTGTTCTGCTGATGGTGCGAATGGAGCCGTCTCCTGCCTGTCGAATCTCTGGAACAGTTCTGTAGCGAATGCACGAAGTGATTCCTTCATCTTCGGAATCAACGAAAGTCAGAAGGACTTAAGTCGTATTACTGTTTGCTTTTGGAGCATCACCTGCGACCAGCTTTGCGAAAGAAACGGAGACACTTTCTGCGCAACCCACCCATCATTTCGCACGACAATGCGCGGGCGCGTACAGCGCAAACTGTGGCTGCTCTGTTCGGTCGGTGTAGTACTGTACCATCCACCATAGTCCCCGCACATAAGTCCTTGTGACTTTGATTTGATTCCGAAGGTGAAGGAACCACTTCGTGGCATTCGCTTCAGAACTGTTCCAGGGATTCGACAAGCAGTAGACGCTCCATTCGCGCCATCAACAGAACAGGCTCTGCTAACGGTATACTACGCCTTTCACATCGCTGGCAACGGGTTCTACACAACGCTGGTGACTACTTTCAAGGTCAGTGACGGGTGCAAACATGTATCTCTTTTGTATCGGTTGTGAATAAATAGTTGCCACCATTTAAGTTCAAACCCTCGTGTATTGATGCAAGCCGTGTTACTTAGCGTCAAAGTCGCAAATCTCAGTAACGCTTTTTCTTGTCAATTACGGATCAGATCAAATCTGCCACTACTTGCTTTGTATGTTGCTCATTTCTAGGTACGTTACGCTTACACGCCTGTTTAGGGAGGAATAGTAAATCAATACTACAGTTGCTATGGGTATATTAATTGAGCGTCATTTTTGTTTTGAAGCTCTAGCCGTGAAGTTGTGCTCGAGTTCACAAAACTGTAGTTTTCAACTGTGAGTGTGATTTCTTGGGCAGTTACACGGTATCTTGCATGCCGCACATATTTCCAAACGCTTAATATGTCGATGTGAGATCTGTGCATGGGTTTTGAAATGGATACGCTGCTGCTGCTTGTAGAGAAATCGCAGAGCACCGGATTCAAGAGCGCTCACTAGTGCTTTTATGAAACTGCGCGAGATCAATGCAGTGCCCGGCATCATATTTCATCTGAAGATGCAAATGAACACAGTGTGGATGAAGTAGACGTCATAATTCAGTTGCTAGGAGCTAGTCTTCCAGCAGGTACCCGCAGACTTTCTACGTGCGTTGGTGTTCCAAATACAAGGGTGTGACAAACATTACCATGTACGGCCTATATCCTTATTATTTACTTTATTGAATAAATTTACTTAAGTTCTTTCAGTTACAATCTGTATGAATCTGTAATTTACTACAGGCGTTCGCGAAGAAGATGAAGGTAGGCGATTGCAATTTTTTTGGAAACGTATTTACAGCATTATTGGAAGACTTTCCTTTGCGTACAAGGGTGAGTAGGTTGTTCCAGCATTACAAGGTCACTGCACGCTATAGTCCCCATGTCACATGGCATCTAAACCTAACATTCTCCAAAAGACGTGAAGACCACGAAGAAAAGGCAACGAGAGAAATTGACCGGATTATGAATAGATTCCCCCCGACAAGAGATTGTCTGAAAGCTCTCAGAAGAGCTAGACATCGTATTGTGAAGAGAATCCAAAAGTGCGTTGAAGTCTGAGGGGAATTTATGAAATTTGGACACATATTAATACAGAACGTTTTATACGATTTGGTCTATACGATCACCTGCTAACATCTTAATTTCTTCTGAAATTTGCGTATGTTTTCATTGTCTCTCTCGTTAGCAGATGGGCTCCATGCTTTTCCTCTTAGTGATGCTGAAAGAAAATCTGGAGAGCCATCGACACGACAAAAATTAAATGAAAGGTTACATGAACATAAAATTACATTAAATTAAGTTAAAATTGAAGTTTGTTGCTATGGATGGCATTATCACTGTCAAGAGAAAAAAGCCAGCCATCGCGAGGACCTCCCCAATTTAGAGTGTCTCATGGTAATGTTGCCACTCTCCCATTAAAATAACTTTGTGGTTGAGATATCAGCGATTCGACTGTTAATGGCCAATCGTCAACCAATCGAAATTCTTTCTCAAAACCCACGCGCTCGCTGTGTTGCCTGGTTTGTGAGAACGTGAAGGGCCTCGCCAAGTGCGGACGGATCGATGCTGAGAACACTTCCAGTCACCACGCTGATCTGTCAAACACAAAGTTATTTAAGTCGAGCTATAGGCTTTGTGCAATATCCAATCCATATGGAAAAAAAATTGCCATGTGCGAGTACGACTCGCGGCCTGAGCGTTCGATGCAAACTTAGTCCATCCATCTTGGGAGTCAAGAATCTCAACGATTTTTGCCAGCTCTCGATGTGGGTACTGCGATGATATAGGTCCCATGGAACTCCAAGACCGTATCAAAATCTCCACACTAGTTCCTCAGACTACCCCTGACATAGAAAAAGAAGAAAAATTGGAAATTTGTGGGAAGGTCTTATGGGCCCAAACTGCTGAGGTCATCGGTCCCTAAGCCTATACACTACTTAATCTGACTTAAACTAACTTACGCTATGAACAACACACACACCCATGTCCGAGGGAGGACTCAGACCTCCGACGGGGGAAGCCGCACGGACCGTGACAAGGCGCCCCTAGACCACGCGCCTACCCAACGTGGCCAAAAGAAGACTTCAGTTCATACACATAGATACAGAAGATTTAATAAAATGTTTATTTACTTGCTAAAACATGACCGCAACTTGTATTTTATGTTTGTATGCAGTAATGTTCGTCTATTATGCTTTTGACGAATGATTAATGTGGTGTCACCGCCAGACACCACACTTGCTAGGTGGTAGCTATAAATCGCCCGCGGTCCATTAGTACATGTCGGACCCGCGTGTCGCCACTGTCAGTGATCGCAGACCGAGCGCCACCACACTGCAGCTCTCGAGAGACTTACTAGCACTCGCCCCAGTTGTACGGACGACTTTGCTAGCGACTACACGGACGAAGACACTCTCATTTGCCGAGAATATAGATAGCATAGCTGGTGGCGCTCGGTCTGCGATCACTGACAGTGGCGACACGCGGGTCCAACATGTACTAATGGACCGCGGCCGATTTAAAGCTACCACCTAGCAAGTGTGGTGTCTGGCGGTGACACCACATTATTTGTATACATCGTTCTTGATGAGACATGCTTCATACGATAACTATCAATTGCTAATCCAAAGTGCTTTGCACGCGTGGGTTCGTATCCCATCCTCGTCGCCACTTGTCGTATAGCTAGAGAAGGCCGAAATGCACGCGTTAAACTCACGCAAGCTGGCGTGAGGTCTGAAACAGGATACGTAATGAATGCTATAAAGAAAAGTACGTAGCTGCTGGAATACTTAACTTTAATCCATCATTGGTGTACATCGCTCTTGGCGATACAAGTTAGACTCTTTAGATACATGCAATATACTGTTTATGGCGCCTTGCTAGGTCGTAGCCATTGACTTAGCTGAAGGCTATGCTAATTAATGCAATGTATGTTATAATGGGAAGAAGATGTTTTTTCTGTGATATAATTACAATTTAAGCATTATCAGTTTTTTTACTTGACTTTTACCGTAGAAACTTGCTTCTTGCCAGATTTAATGATTCAACGTCAACGGGAAGTACTTTATGGGTTTTCATGAGTGAGTTTGCAAGTAGCAAAATATGTGATTTAAATGGCCGTTTCTTTTGATTGCCTTGACTTAGAAGTTTAAAACTTTCACACCTCCAAGGGATCATATACCTTAGTATGTGACAAAAATTTGAACCTGAAACGCCACCGTGTTCAAGAGAAAAAGCGGTCGTTAACAGACGGGCATACAAACAGACAGGTGGATAAAAATCTACAAGAAACATTTTAGTGTTGTATATTACAAATTAATAATTTGCGGACTTTTCCCATTTACTTGTACTGTAAAACCTTGCTTCTTACCAAATTTCATGACACTTGATCAACGCGTTTTCATGAGTGAGTTTACGAGTATCAAAGAATGGCCATATCTTTTGATTGTGTTAGAAACTTAAAATTTTTACACTGCCGAGGGACCAAGGGCCTTAATATGCGGCGTAAATTTGATCTCGATATGTCTGTCTGTTCCTGAGAGAAACGACTCTTGACAGACAGACAGACCAAATGAGTTCGCAGTTGCGAATAAGGACTACCATCAGCTGCAGAATGAAACGACGACAGTAAAAATTTGTGCCGGGCCGGGACTAGAACTCGGATATCCCGCTTATCGCGAGCGGCTGACTTGCAGTGTGGCTACCCGTGCACGACTCACGGCCAGACCCAAACTGCCGTATGTCACCAACCACGAGTCTACGACCTGTGCTCGTACGTCCCTTATGCATATTCCCGTACAGGTCAGACGTCGTACTCTAATGTTCCTTTGGACACGCATGCATGCGTAATCAGAACAACACAGACACTTCAATATCATACTCATGTGCCGATACCGGGCAAGCGACTCTCAAGTACAACGTCTCACCTGTACGGGAATATACATAGTGGATGCACGAGCACAGGTCGCAGACGCATCACTGAAGACGTATGGAAGTTTGGATCACGCCGTGAGTCGTGCACGGATAGCCATATGGTAAGGCAGCATCTCGCGGTAAGCGGGAAATCCACGTTCGAGTCCCGATCTGGCACAAGTTTTCACTGTCGTCATTCCATTCTACAGCTGATGGCAGTTCTTACTCGCAACTGCGAATTCGTTTGATGTGTTTCGTAACGGGTGTGGTCTACATGCACGCACGTCCAGAGGACCATTGCATCGTCATCAGAATAACACAAGCACTGCAATATTGTAGAGAGACAGACGCACGGACAACAAAGCGATCTTATAAGGGTTCCGTTTTCACAAACTGAGGCTCGCAACCGTAACAATTTAATACTGGCAGATTAGCGATCAGTAGCTGCGAATACAGGAGGCTAGGCCAGTGAGGTGGTAACAGGGTCGCCTTCAGCCTACTTTCCTCTCTACATCTATATCTATACTCCGTAAGCTACCTTACCGTTAGTATACTTCCGCCCCGCTGCTCTATTCACAAATGCTGCGTGGGAAGAACCATTATGGATAAACTACTACACGAGTTTTAATTTCTCTGGTGTTTTCGTCATGATCAATTAGTTAGACGGATGTGGGAAAAATGTATGCACCCAGTCATAGGGCTTCTGGCTTACTTTGAACTTAAAAGTGGTACTGAACCTTGCGACACCACTGACGACAAATGCAACTGCTAATTCGGGTGTTTATATGGAATGCGGGGGGAGGCGGCGGTTGTACCCAACGGTGATTCGGATTCCCCGACTAGGACGCACGTGGACGCGTCAGAGGTACACTGAAAAGCTAAAGAAACTGCCACACCTGCCTGATATCTGAACTTCAGTTTCCGTACAGTGCATGGTGCAAGGCACTGCAGAGTCCTGAATTAAATCTTCTGTGCATTCAGATTGTTCTATGGTCCTTTTTAAGTATCACAATGTTAATTCAACGTCTAAAATATCTACAAAAATACTTCCGCAATACAAAAAATGTAATATTTTCGTCAAAAGTAACAATGTTATTTTACACACACACACACACACACACACACACACACACACACACACACACACACACACACACACAGGCGCGAGCGCGCACGCAAATTTTCACATTAAGCGTCCCAGTGCTATTTTCATGCCTAAATAGTTACAAATAAATCTCTAAAGGCAGGTTACGCTATCAAGTTGGGCTCAGATGAGATGATGTATGATGTATGATGTAGTAAAACTAACCGGACCATACTTACAGCTGCACAAAATACATGTTGGCTAACATACTATGCTAAGAAGGCATGCGCAAAAATAAGCAGTTTAAATTACTACCTGCTACTGGAAGAATGTAATTAATTCGAAGTTTTCGGCCTACATTTCATGTACGGCACAATGCAACCTCATATTCTGTACTTCTACAACCAAACTGTTCTCTGATGCTTGTCGGGTGCTACAATGCTATCTTGCCATCTAAAATACCTAAAGGGTGGTAGCAGTCAAAGGATATGTTACTGGAACTCATAGAACAAACTGGCATCACCTGGAGGTTTTAAAAGATCCAGTAGCTGCCAGTAATTCAGACTGCTTATCTTTTTGTGTGCTTGCTTCCACTTGGAACTACTGGGAACCTGCTGTAACGTTGGGACACACACATTCTCAGCTTCTGGTGTAACAACACTATTTCTGTTAGGAATGTGTGTCTGTATGTCTCAACTGTTACCTGCTTAGCTTAATCAGCATAAGATCGCAAACGTTTTGTACTGGAATATAAAAGTGATACCCTAGCATGGAGCCACTATTACGTTTGGGTAACACTGAAAGCATGGTAACCACCGTCTCTTACCTATATGAAAGGTTTTAAAAATTTATATGGCAAACCTACCGATCAGAAAACAAAACTAATTAACCGTTAAAGTAGAGTCGAACGTAAAACTATCTGCATGTGTATTACTGCTGTTCAGTACGCTATTTCGTAGAAGAGTCGTGTGGTTCCCGATGTGTTACAACACAACGTATCATCACCAGCAGAAGATGGTAAAAGTTTATACCATAAATTAAATACTCTAGCATGCAGTTGCTATAGGGTTTCGGTGATTTTGCAAGCATAGCAGCCCTTGTTTATTACCTATACAAATGTGTATTACTACTGTTCAGTATGCTATTTTATCTGTGTCATGTAGTTTCCACTGTGTGACAGGAGAAGACAACGTTTTGGACTGGAAGATGAAGTTAGTACTGTAGCTTTGGGTTACTACAATATTTGCCCTATTTTTATATCGGCTTTAGAGAAGACTCTTGCTGCATTTATGTGGTAGTAACATTTTTTATTTTGATACTTTTCGTCGCCCAGCGCACTTTAAGCTGCAATTTAGATCAGCAGTAGTACTCATGTGTATTTTGGATTGTTATGGAACCTCTATCTATGTATTCTAATGAATTTAATGTATGGTATTATTATGTGGCAGAAAGTTCGAACTATGCTCTTCTGCCTATCTATATTTTAGTAGTGTCACTAAGCAAACTGGGTGCATTGCAATAACAAACGGAGACATTACACATGCGGCAATTTTTCACGTGAAGGTCCATTATGCTCTTCAGCCAATCTATAATTTATTTTAGTAGTGTCATTAAGCAAGCTGGATGTATTACAATAACTAACGGAGACAATACAGATGTGGTGATATTTCATGTGAATGTCCATTAGGCCTGCAAAGCGTGATACAACACTCAGACTTTGGTCATCAACAAATGCTGCTTAACCTATAGTTTTATCACTAGTGTCAATACGTTGTTGTTGTTGTGGTTTTCAGTCCTGAGACTGGTTTGATGCAGCTCTCCATGCTACTCTATCCTGTGCAAGCTTTTTCATCTCCCAGTACCTACTGCAACCTAAATCCTTCTGAATCTGCTTAGTGTATTCATCTCTTGGTCTCCCTCTACGATTTTTACCCTCCACGCTGCCCTCCAATACTAAATTGGTGATCCCTTGATGCCTCAGAACATGTCCTTCCAACCGATCCCTTCTTCTGGTCAAGCTGTCCCACAAACTTCTCTTCTCCCCAATCCTATTCAATACTTCCTCATTAGTTATGTGATCTACCCATCTAATCTTCAGCATTCTTCTGTAGAACCACATTTCGAAAGCTTCTATTCTCTTGTTGTCCAAACTATTTATCGTCCATGTTTCACTTCCATACATGGCTACACTCCATACAAATACTTTCAGAAATGACTTCCTGACACTTAAATCTATACTCGATGTTAACAAATTTCTCTTCTTCAGAAACGCTTTCCTTGCCATTGCCAGTCTACATTTTATATCCTCTCTACTTCGACCATCATCAGTTATTTTGCTCCCCAAATAGCAAAACTCCTTTACTACTTTAAGTGTCTCATTTCCTAATCTAATTCCCTCAGCATCACCCGACTTAGACTACATTCCATTATCCTTGTTTTGCTTTTGTTGATGTTCCCGTGTGTATTTTTTCAAAACCTTCTGGAACATTAATTCACGATATTATCTCCGCCTGTGTTCGAAATATTACATATTTTGAGAAACAAATCAATGTTATTTTGGTGCCACAGTTAATTTTGATATGTCATCATGGTTCTGCAATTGTGTGTATGTGTGTGTGTGTGTGTGTGTGTGTGTGTGTGTGTGTGTGTGTGTTGGCTGTTTCATTTTAATGAACACTAAAATACTACGTTGTGATTCACTGTTTCGTTTTAATACTACGCTGTTGTTCACTGTTAAGGGGGGCTCGGAATGGAGGAGGGGGAAGGGAGGGTATGGGGACAGCTTATCATGTGATGATGATGATGAAGTCACTGATAAGGGGAGCGTAGATTACTGCCATCTTGAACCGTGACATTATTGTCGCTTCATGTGGGCAATCTGAACACCCTTGACGTCACTGGTATCGCAAGGTTCAGTACCACATTATGTGCAAAGTCCCCCAGCAGCTTTATAACGATATTACTCTTACCCAACTGTTCCTTAGTGAAGGCCTTCAGAATTGCAATTCTGATTCACAACGCGTCTCTTGTAGTAACAGCTACTGGAAACTGCTGAGCTTTCGTGCTTACTAACAGATCCCGTGACGAAACGTGTCCTCTTCGTATCGCTGTCTCTTGTGTTAATCCTGCTTGGTAAGGGTCCCACACCGACGAACAGTAATCAAGAAACGTTGGAAGATGCGTTTTGTAAGGCAGTTCTATCTTTGATGAAATACACTCCTGGAAATGGAAAAAAGAACGCATTGACACCGGTGTGTCAGACCCACCATACTTGCTCCAGACACTGCGAGAGGGCTGTACAAGCAATGATCACACGCACGGCACAGCGGACACACCAGGAACCGCGGTGTTGGCCGTCGAATGGCGCTAGCTGCGCAGCATTTGTGCACCGCCGCCATCAGTGTCAGCCAGTTTGCCGTGGCATACGGAGCTCCATCGCAGTCTTTAACAGTGGTAGCATACCGCGACAGCGTGGACGTGAACCGTATGTGCAGTTGACGGACTTTGAGCGAGGGCGTATAGTGGGCATGCGGGAGGCCGGGTGGACGTACCGCCGAATTGCTCTACACGTGGGGCGTGAGGTCTCCACAGTACATCGGTGTTGTCGCCAGTGGTCGGCGGAAGGTGCACGTGCCCGTCGACCTGGGACCGGACCGCAGCGACGCACGGATGCACGCCAAGACCGTAGGATCCTACGCAGTGCCGTAGGGGACCGCACCGCCACTTCCCAGCAAATTAGGGACACTGTTGCTCCTGGGGTATCGGCGAGGACCATTCGCAACCGTCTCCATGAAGCTCGGCTACGGTCCCGCACACCATTAGGCCGTCTTCCGCTCACGCCCCAACATCGTGCAGCCCGCCTCCAGTGGTGTCGCGACAGGCGTGAATGGAGGGACGAATGGAGACGTGTCGTCTTCAGCGATGAGAGTCGCTTCTGCCTTGGTGCCAATGATGGTCGTATGCGTGTTTGGCGCCGTGCAGGTGAGCGCCACAATCAGGACTGCATACGACCGAGGCACACAGGGCCAACACCCGGCATCATGGTGTGGGGAGCGATCTCCTACACTGGCCGTACACCACTGGTGATCGTCGAGGGGACACTGAATAGTGCACGGTACATCCAAACCGTCATCGAACCCATCGTTCTACCATTCCTAGACCGGCAAGGGAACTTGCTGTTCCAACAGGACAATGCACGTCCGCATGTATCCCGTGCCACCCAACGTGCTCTAGAAGGTGTAAGTCAACTACCCTGGCCAGCAAGATCTCCGGATCTGTCCCCCATTGAGCATGTTTGGGACTGGATGAAGCGTCGTCTCACGCGGTCTGCACGTCCAGCACGAACGCTGGTCCAACTGAGGCGCCAGGTGGAAATGGCATGCCAAGCCGTTCCACAGGACTACATCCAGCATCTCTACGATCGTCTCCATGGGAGAATAGCAGCCTGCATTGCTGCGAAAGGTGGATATACACTGTAGTAGTGCCGACATTGTGCATGCTCTGTTGCCTGTGTCTATGTGCCTGTGGTTCTGTCAGTGTGATCATGTGATGTATCTGACCCCAGGAATGTGTCAATAAAGTTTCCCCTTCCTGGGACAATGCATTCACGGTGTTCTTATTTCAATTTCCAGGAGTGTACATTTCGTTGAAATTCTTTCAGTGAATCTTAGCCTGTCACCTACTTTTCCAGAAGTTTGTCTTGTGTGGTCATTCCATTTTAGGTCGCCTGAGTGGTTACCCAGACATTTTGCTGTACTTAGTCTTTCCCTTGATTTGGTGTTAATAACGTGACGCAACATCTCTTCCCTTGTTTACGTAAGGCCAGCTGCTGGCCCCCAACCTCTCATCGAGCCTCCTTACGTCATTCTGCATTTCACTACGCTCTTCTGGCGTAGCAATCTTCCTATGCATTACAGTATCGTCTACAAAAAGCCACATGGAGGCTCCAACGGTATCCACTAGACCATTAATATATGTTGCATCTGTCGATTTCGTCCTGTTAAGAATAACGTACTGCGTTTTTTCTGTAAGGAAGTCCTTAATGCAGCCACAATCCACTCAGATACTCGATAAGTTCGTGATCTGTTCAGTAGACGACAGTGTAGGACTGTATCGAGTGCCTTCCGTGTAGAAAGACCTTGTCGCCGTTAAGATTCGTAGACAATACTTCACTGGCATCCACGATAGTAAATCACAGTAATTCGAGACGTTCGTAAGATCTGCAGTGTTATCAAACAATTTTGTCACCAAACGATTTTTACTCTTTAATAGTGTTTCCTCCGACAAACTAGTGCAGGACACCGTACGAACAGTTTGAAAGCTTCAACTTGTCCCTAGTTCCTCTCGCGTCAAAAACACGTCACTTCAGTAACACCACTGACGCTGTCGTAAGATATAATTCTGCACTCTCCGGCAATTCTGTAGCATCTGTAAGCCATCAAAGCGAATTAAAGACCTAAAAACGCGTCAGCACCATCGTGTTTACAGGGAGAGGTGGTAGTATCAGCGTAGATACCAGGATCTTTGCAAGCGAAGCGTCGTCAAACGCTGTGCCCTGCGTATATAAAAAATAAAAAATAAAAATTAAAAATAAAATAATTCCCATGCTTATTTTCGACAATGTCACTGTCAGAACGGTTAGTCACAGTGCAAAATATACGAAACCACGTTTCCTTCAATAACATAATAGCCGCCATCATTCCGATGCTCCCTCTTTTCGTAGAAATCTAATGCGACATGCCTTTCAAGAAGGTGTCTTACTGTTCGCACTTGATGGCTCGTTTATTCAGGCAGCTTTTGAAACCATATCGCACTCGTAGAACAATTACTCTCGAGGTTTCATTGCTTGATTTGAGGTCCACTTCTGTGCGACCAAACGAGATGTCGCACTGGTTCTACATCTACATGACTACTCTGCAATTCACACTTAAGGGCCACGCAGAGAATTCCTCAACTACCTTCGGACTATTTCTCTACCGTTCTGTTCTCTAACAGCGTGTGGGAAAAATGAACACACCATTTTTTTCTATACGAGCTCTGATGTCTCTTATTTTATTAAAATGATCATTTCTCCGTACGTGGGGTGGTGACAAAATATTCTCACATTCAGAGGAGAAAGTTGGTGACTGAAATTTCGTGAAAAGATCTCGCCGCAACGAAAAACTCCTTTGCTTTAATGATTGGCATCCCAACTCGCTTATCATATCCGTAACACTTTCTCCCGTATTTCGCGATAATACAAAATGAGCTACTTTTTTGATGTCCTCCCTCAATCCTGTCTGGTAAGGATCCCATACAGAGCAGCAATACTCTAGCATAGGACGGATAAATGTAATCTTCGGTTTCCCTTCCCCCAACTTTATCTATGTGATTTTTCAAACTTAGATGACCTCACATTTTTCATTATTTAGAGTCAATTACAACTTTTCGCACCATACAGACAGCACATTGAACTCGCATTCAACAGGAAGTCAGTTCAGATCTACGTCCAGCCACCCCAACTAAGATTTTCCGTGATTTCCCTAAATCGCTCCACGCAAATACCGGGAAGATTCCTGCAGTACCGTGGGCTTACGCCTACTGTGCCTGCAACCCTCATTCCATCCGTGTGAAGCGGGCTACTTGCTTTAATACAACCGACATTCCACGGCTGCCTCGCTACACGCGTCCACCAGACGGCGACCGAGGCGCCAGCAGAGGTGGCTGGGCCCCCGGGACATTTCTCCTGTAGGCATGTGACAGCAAACAAGACTCAACGTATCCTGGAGCTGAGGGTTTTACTTAGGCCTGAGAACGGGCCATAGGAAGACTGTTCATTCTGAGCGGGCTCCTTGGGGCAGGCGCCGAATGCTTATTGCATTACTTCACTCAAGAACTCACTCCCGGGCCGTTACTACGCTATCAGCCCCGTCAGAGTCAGCCTTCTCGCCATGGGTCCTGCAACGTGACCATCCAGAAGAAGAAGAAGCGGCCGCGACGTGGTGATCACCGGACTTGTAATATTTCTGTGATTGTCTTTAATTCGGCTTCGCCACTTAGAAGTTTTCATCGTAGGAGCTTAGACTAACTATTCTCTCCCAGACATTGATTCTACAAGAGTATGTCCAGAATCAGACTCAGTTCAACCTCCCGAGTGTCAAGAACCTTTAATCGAACTTGGTTTCTATACTCCGTGTGTCAAGAACTTTGATCGAATTTTGCTTCTATCCTAAGTGTGCTAAGAACTTTAACTCCGAACTTTTGTTTTTCCCTTTACCAAGCCTTCTGCCTGATTCGTTATTTGCGCTTAGATTGAGAGAGTTTACCATACTGTAGTGCCTATGTTGGTTCGATGTACTCTGCAATGTCCTTCAGACATGCAGGCAAGACTGAAAAAATACAGTGTTTCACGCATACAGACATGGTGGCGACTTTAATTCCATGTCTCTACCGGTAAGAGATTCACAGTACCCGTGCCTGTAGGACGTCGACAAAACGATGAAGTATGGATGTTTCGGTTCGTTCAGGGAGCGTGCTCGGATAGCCGGATAGCCTTACAGTGCTGAGACATTCCGAAGAGAGTTGCTCTGTCATAATTGTAACAAGAACTTTTACTACACAACTTATTTTCTTTATCTTTTGCCTTTCGCCCGAAGCACTGTTTGTGTTCAACCACAAGAGCTTCATTTGTTCATGACTACTTCAAGGCTTGTTTCCAGGAAGGAAAATTTTGTTCACTTAATTCCAATAAACTTTCGCTCATTTTATGCCAGGGCCTTGCTTGTCTGACTGTAGTTCTTTTTAAAGGACATAGACGATTTACTTCCCCATTCTGAACGAAAGAATTGGAGTTACTGCTGCGTCTCCAATGACCTCTTTGTCGATGGCGTGTTAAACCAGTCTTCCTTCCTAATTTCTGTGCGGTAATGCCGTTAAATGTTTAGAAAATATGGTACTTCTACGTACCACCCGCTAGGGTAGCCGAGAGCGCTAACGCGCTGCTTCCCGGACTCGGGTAGCCGCGTTGGCCCCGGATCGAATCCGTCCGGCGGATTAACGACGAGGGCCGGCGTGCCGGCCAGCCTGGATGTGGTTTTTAGGCGGTTTTCCACATCCCACTAGGTGAATACCGGGCTGGTCCCCACATCCCGCCTCAGTTCCACGCGTCGCAGACATTTGAAACACGTCTGCACTATTTCACGATTTACACTAGACGCAGACATTTGGGGTACACTGATTCCGTCCTGGAGGAAGGGAATGGGGTGGTGGCAGGAAGGGCATCCAGCCATCCCTAACACTAACACTGCCAAATCCGTTGTAACCACGCCGACCCTGCGATAGCTGCGGGACTATGGCGTAAGCGAAAGAATAAAAGAAAGATGGGACTTCTACGTACTCTTCCTAATATCGCAGAAATTGACGCCTAATAACAAATGTATCCATATCGTTAATAATATATTTTTGCATATATTCTGCCCAATCGTCTCTGACACAGATACTTAACCAGTAACTCCCCCACCTCTGATTCAAACAAGAATCCGAGACCCATGTATAAAGTAGCTTCAAACGTCTCACAACTTTACAGGCGACTTCTTCTTCTTCTTCCTCGCCGTCTCTATGATGTCCTCATTGTTATACAGATTTTGGCAGTGTTAGCGATAGTTGCTGGGGGGGAATCTGCGCCCAGACTAAGTATCACGAGTAAGTGTGAGAACGTTTTCTTAATTTTTGTGTAGCGTGTATCTGAGGTCGGAGGTCGCTACTAGTCCGGTATTTACCTAGTTGGATATGGGAAACCACCTAAAAGCCACATCCACGCTTGCCGGCTCACACTACCTCGTCAATAAACCCTGAGGCAGTCTGCACTTGGGACAGACCCGGCTCCCGGAATCCCGGAGCCGGCTCTCTAACGCGCTATGCTATCTGGGCGGGTGCTTCACAGACGTGCTAACCTGTTCAATACGTAACGATAACCGTGTCAAATCTGTATGGTTGAAGACTCACAATCCCAATTACGTTAATTTACTCACCCTCAGACTAATGAAAGCTATGAGTTTCATGCCTCTCAATCTTTATAACGTCATGTCGCACGAACAATGTGTAGTACAACGGTATAATTTTGCAGGTTAATTGAGTAGTATATGAAACAACGATCTGCAAAATGTGTTGCGAATGGAGTTAGTAGTAGGACAGTTTATAACTTTAATTCTTGACTTACTGTGTTTAACTTTTCAGGGAAGAATATATACTTCCTCAAGTATATTAGGAAGCAGTTTGAAGTTCTGAATTGAGCAAATACTCATTCGAATTAGGGAGAAAAAACTTGTTCCGCCTTCGTAGCAGAGTGGTACAGTTCACGGAGCGCCGAGTAGCGCTCCGCAGACGTTGCTGTTTACCCGCTAGAGTGCGTCATCGTACTGACTTACACTGCCGGTACTGATCCGCCATGGTGTTAGCATAGCAACAAGTTGCAACCAAATTAACGTTCAAAGCATCGTACACAAGACCGAAGGTCCATGAAATAGAACGATTTCTACGGACGTGATGCACGTAGAACCGCAAGAACTGATATGCACCCACTTGTCTATTGTATCCAGCACAGTATACCTCAAACTGATTGACAAAGCGCCTGTGACAGACTCCTACAACGCTCTTTCGACTGCCGGTCGAAATTCTCGCCTACCTTGTCGTTGACGAGCTGCGCCCATTGTTGTTGTTGTGGTCTTCAGTCCTGAGACTGTTTTGATGCAGCTCACCATGCTACTCTATCCTATGCAAGCCTCTTCATCTCCCAGTACCTACTGCAGCCTACATCCTTCTGAATCTGCTTACTGTATTCATCTCTTGGTCTCCCTCTACGATTTTTACCCTCCACGCTACCCTCCAGTACTAAATTGGTGATCCCTTGATGCCTCAGAACATGTGCTACCAACCGGTCCCTTCGTCTAGTCAAGTTGTGCCACAAACTACTCTTCTCCCCAATTCTATTTAATACCTCCTCATTAGTGATGTGATCTACCCATCTAATCTTCAGCATTCTTCTGTAGCACCACATTTCGAAAGCTTCTATTCTCTTCTTGTCCAAACTATTTATCGTCCATGTTTCACTTTCATACATGGCTACACTCCATACAAAAACTTTCAGAAAAGACTTCCTGACACTTAAATCAATACTCGATGTTAACAAATTTCTTTTCTTCAGAAACGCTTTCCTTGCCATTGCCAGTCTACATTTTATATCCTCTCTACTTCGACCATCATCAGTTATTTTGCTCCCCAAATAGCAAAACTCCTTTACTACTTTAAGTGTCTCATTTCCCAATCTAATTCCCTCAGCATCACCCGACTTAATTCGACTACATTCCATTATTCTCGTTTTGCTTTTGTTGATGTTCATCTTATATCCTCCTTTCAAGACACTGTCCATTCCGTTCAACTGCTCTTCCAAGTCCTTTGCTGTCTCTGACAGAATTACAATGTCATCGGCGAACCTCAAAGTTTTTATTTCTTCTCCATGAATTTTAATACCTACTCCTAATTTTTCTTTTGTTTCCTTTACTGCTTGCTCAATATACAGATTGAATAACATCGGGGAGAGGCTACAACACTGTCTCACTCCCTTCCCAACCACTGTTTCCCCCTCATGTCCCTCGACTCTTATAACTGCCATCTGGTTGCTGTACAAATTGTAAATAGCCTTTCGCTCTCTCTATTTTACCCCTGCCACCTTCAGAATTTGGAAGAGAGTATTCCAGTCAACATTGTCAAAAACTTTCTCTAAGTCTACAAATGCTAGAAACGTAGGTTTGCCTTTCCTTAATCTAGCTTCCAAGATAAGTCGTAGGGTCAGTATTGCCTCACGTGTTCCAACATTTCTACGGAATCCAAACTGATCTTCCCCGAGGTCGGCTTCTACCAGTTTTTCCATTCGTCTGTAAAGAATTCGCGTTAGTATTTTGCAGACGTGACTTATTAAACTCATAGTTCGGTAATTTTCACATCTGTCAATACCTGCTTTCTTTGGGATTGGAATTATTATATTCTTCCTGACGTCTGAGGGAATTTCCCCTGTCTCATACATCTTGCTCACCAGATGGTAGAGTTTTGTCAGGACTGGCTCTCCCAAGGCTGTCAGTAGTTCTAATGGAATGTTGTCTACTCCCGGGGCCTTGTTTCGACTTAGGTCCTTCAGTGCTCTGTCAAACTCTTCATGCAGTATCATATCTCCCATTTCATCTTCATCTACCTCCTCTTCCATTTCCATAATATTGTCCTCAAGAACATCGCCCCTGTATAGACCCTCTATATACTCCTTCCACCTTTCTGGTTTCCCTTCTTTGCTTAGAACTGGGTTTCCACCTGAGCTCTTGATATTCATACAAGTGGTTCTCTTTTCTCCAAAGGTCTCTTTAATTTTCCTGTAGGCAGTATCTATCATACCCCTCATGAGATAAGCCTCTACATCGTTACATTTGTCCTCTAGCCATCTCTGCTTAGCCATTTTGCACTTCCTGTCGATCTCATTTTTGAGACGTTTGTATTCTTTTTTGCCTCCTTCACTTGCTGCATTTTTGTATTTTCTCCTTTCATCAATTAAATTCAGTTATCTCTTCCGTTACCGAAGGATTTCTACTAGCGCTCGTCTTTTTACCTACTTGATCCTCAGCTGCCTTCACTATTTCATTCCTCAAAGCTACCCATTCTTCTTCTACTGTATTTCTTTCCCCCATTCCTGTCAATTGTTCCCTTATGCTCTCCCTGAAACTCTGTACCACCTGCGCCCATATTGCACAGTTTTGAGCCACACAGTGAAGAAATGGAACACCTTGGAAACGCCCCCTGTACTTAACGGAGTACGCCACGTATGCACAGAATTTAAGAAGCACGTTCCATCATATGTTTTCGTTGGCGCCTGTCGCGCAACTGTTATACGTGATGCCCAACCGAGGATCAGCTTGGGCTACGAAGAGGAAGGCCATGTCCGATCTGAGTGTCTGTAGCGCCGTCTCGTCCAGGTGTCTCGCACTGAACTTCCCCAGTGATCCACGATGACCCGTCCCCTGCTATCGTATGTGGAGGTGGCACGGCATGATGTGTCGCATGATCGAAACCTAATATCATGTCAAGCCACTACAAGTTCCATTGGAGAGCCAGCAGCGACGCCACCGCCGCCGAACGGTGCGGAGATTCTTGCAGCCTCTTCACATGGCGCCGTCGGAGCACCTGGGCGCCGTCAGTGTCGGGGTCGGAAACAGAGATTCGCGAGCTCTGCCTTCCGATGGCTATTAAGTCGCGTACCCGCATGCAAAAGTCACCCAAATGGCACAAGAAGAGACTATTTTTAGCTGAAGAGTGGGTCGGGGATGTGAGACTGGGGGAAGACAACGACTCTGCCGCAACGTCTACAGCTGCAACGGATTCCAGAAGCCTCATTCTTCAGCAGGCGCCAGACGGTATGCAACACTCGCCCCCTCCTGGTGGTTCTGAAAACGAGGCGCGTCGGATCGAACCCCAGAACGTGGGCTCCCGTGAAAGTGGCCAGCCACCACCGACCTCCCAGTCGTCTCTCGGTAATTGGGCAGAGGACGTGGAGGCAGATGGCTCGAAGCACACATGTATGACTCTTTCGGTGTCCATGGCTAGCACTGAGTCCGGAGGGCCCTGCTTGTCGGGGGACATACAGCACAGTAACACACCATAAGCTTGCGCCCATGCATCGCCTCCACCACTGAGATGTCTCAGTCCTACCGCGTGGAAACAGTCAACGTCAACGGTGTTCACTTCACGGTCAAGTCCCGCATGTTACACGACAGGGTAAGAGTGGCAGACTTTGACATTGCCCTTCTCTGGGAGGTCCGCCCAGAGCTGCGTTTAGACCTTTATGGCTACGCCATCTACAGCCTACCGTCTGGTGATGGCGCAGCAGGAACGGCCATCCTTGTCCGAGATGTGATGGACGTGACGTACTTGTCGAATCTGCAAGGCACAGCACTCACACTTGGCGCCGTCTGCCGCGTTAACGTCCACGCGTCCTTCGGCACTTCACATCATGGTGACAGCCAAGTCTTCTATTCGGAGGACGTCGCTCCACTTTTGCAGGGAAACATCTACGTCTACATATATATACTCCGCTAGCCACCAAGCAGTGTGAGGCGGAGGGCAAAATTCGCACCAAAGTCATATTTCCCCCCCTCTGTTCCACTCGCGGATAGCGCGAGAGAAAAACGACTGTCTGAACGCCTCAGTACAAGCTCTAATTTCCCTTATCTTTGAATGGTGATCATTGCGCGATTTGAAAGTTGATGGTAATAATATATGCTCTACATCCTCGGTGAAGATCGGATTTCGGAATTTGGTGAGCAGCCCCTTCCGTTTAGCGCACCGTCTATCTGGAAGTGTGTCCCACTTAAAACTTTCTATGTAACAATCTCGCGATGGCTGAAAGTACCAGTCACGAATCCTGCCGCTCTTCTTTGGACCTTATCAATCTCTTGAATCAGACCCAACTGGTAAGGGTACCATACACGCGAACTATACTCTAGACTGGACGAACTAACGTATTGTAAGCTATTTTCTTTTTTGAACGACTGCATCGCTTCAGGATTGTACCAATAAACCGCAATCTAGAGTTCGCCTTACCCGTTACTTGCGTAATCTGAACATTCCATTTGAGACCATTTCGAATAGTCACCCCAGATACTCGGCGGATGTTACCGCTTCCAAAGACTGGGCATTTATTTTGTACTCTTACATTAATAGGGATTTTCGCCTTGTTATACGCAGTTGGTTGAACTAATAATATTGAGAGATAACTGCCAGTCATTACAAAAAATGGTTCAAATGGCTCTGAGCACTATGGGACCTAACTTCTGAGGTCATCAGTCTCCTAGAACTTAGAACGACTTAAACCTAACTAACCCAAGGTCATCAAACACATCCATACCCGAGGCAGGATTCGAACCTGCGACAGTAGCGGTGCGCGGTTCCAGACTGTAGCGCCTAGATCCGCTCAGCCACCCCGGCCGGCCCAGTCATTACACCACGCATTTATTTTCTGCAAATCCTCATTGATTTGTTCACAACTTTCGTGTGATACTACTTTCCTGTAGACTACAGCGTCGTCGACAAACAGTGTAATGCCGCTGTCAATAGTATCAACCAGATCGTTTATGTAAATCGTAAAAAGCAGCAGACCTATTACGCTGCCCTGGGACACACCTGAAGTTACGCTTGTTTCTGTTGAAGTTATCCCGTTCAGGACGACATATTGCTCCCTGTCTGTTAGAAAGCTTTCTATCCAACCACATGTGTCATCGGATACCGTACTTTTTGGAGCAAGCGACAGAGCGGAATTGAGTCCAACGCCTTTCGAAAGTCGAGAAATGTGGCATCAACCTGGGAGCCTGGGCCATTACATAGTGAGCCGCCATTTTAACAGTGTCCTGCGGCCCGAGGACCAGATACCGCATTACGTCCCATGCCCGGCTCCAGACGTACCGGTACGTGACCTCGCACTCCACGACACATTGCTCTTACATCGCGGGAACCAGCGTGGGTATACGCACTTTACTAGTCAGTCTGCCAGACCACTGGACCGGATATACGTTTGGCGTGGCCTCCGCACAGCGACCCATGATCCAGAAATCTGGCCGACGGCCTTCAAGGACCATCTCCGTCACCATGCCCCGGCAACTCACCCGACGCAGCAGAGGCCTTTGGACGCTAAACGTCACCCTCCTTTACAAGGAAGCATGTCAACCAGCAGTTGCAGACACGTCGCGTCGTTGTCTCCGACGCCTGGCTGCAGCGCTTCCACGGCAGTACTGGGCGGTCGCTGGGAGGGTGATCAGTATGAAGAAGAAAAATTACATGGATGTCTGAGGGGGGCTTCCCCCAACAACAGCTGTATCTTTTGACAAGGTGCCCGTACACAAATGTTGGGGCGTGATGTTCTCAAGCTACGTACCACCTACTAGTACAGCAGACACGTGCTCTGATACAGAGCAACAAATTGCGTCGAATGGACGCGTTCCAACGAAGACGTTATGTCAAGAGCTATTTTGTCTCCAAACTGAACTATTTTGCGCACGTCCTTCTCTTAACGTTCACGATGGGCGACAGATTTCAAGCAGCACATGGGCATTTCGTGAGCGCCAGTCTCCTTTTTGAAGGCCGATGCGCCACACTGACACTAGCACAGTGGGCGGGCGGACGGTACCGGTTTAATTCATTTCTATAACCGTGTGCGATCGCTCTACCTCAACACTAAGCATCGCTCGTGGACCTCTGCCCACGCCATTCAGGCCGGCATGCTGACATATGAAGTGGCACAACGCTCTCTACAACAACCGGTTTCTGTGGTGCACATTTCACCGGCACTCGTCCACATCAGTCGGACCTTCCGTCGACACGGATGACCAGCATGAAAGACTATTATCATTTACGGTCACACACCGGCATCCCGAAGTTGACTGGAACACAATGTGGCGATCAGTACACACGCTTTTCCTACCTTCGGCCGTGCGTTCGTTGTGGTACGGGACTGTGAGTGGGGAATTCGCTACTCGACAGCGGCTGCATTCCATTCATCTGACGGACGACCTCTTGCGTCCTAGATGCTCAGTCGACGATTCGGAAGCGCACCCCGTGACTTTTGACACGACCGAGTGCTGGGTGGTCACGCAACGCATGCTGGCATTACTCTTGCGGCGATTGCCGAAGTCTATCTACCATGACGATATGTTGCGCCCCGACAGAGTGTTTTCCACCAACCGGGAAAAACGCCGTTAACTGGCTAAAAGATATGGCCCTTTACTACATATTTTTGTGATGCACACAAAGGCACACTCGACTTTCGGTCCCTACTGATGTCTATACATGGGGCTTTTAAGCCGCCACCCCAAGTACAGGACCCACTACGTTATTTATTTAGGTTCTTTATTTCCGGTCGCTCCTGCTCATTGCCGCGTTCCGTGTATGAGACGCTGTTCCTGAAGAAGATCCTGTATAATACTGATCCCCTACGGACGGAATAGGGGCGAACCCCTACCAACAGACGTGAAGACGACTCGGACGCTCGCTGCGGCAGTTGTAGGATCTCTTGTTAATAAAAAGATAAATAAATGTATAAAAATAGATAAACCTGCTAAGTCCTAGCCCTGATCCAAGAGCACGATGCGTGGGCTTGGCGACGGTATAGCCAGGCCTAGGGTATCAAACCCCTGCCCTACCTGTCGTCCTGCTCCCCCAGCGGTTCTTTACATTTAAAAAAAAGAGAGAGGGAAAAGTGTCGGTCTGCACGTTTGACTCCCATGCAGAGAACACGCGTCCAGTCCCCGGCACCGCCAGGCATTTTTCCTTGGTCGGAGGGCTGCCTCCTGATGACAACTGACGAGCTGCTTGAATGAGAAGTAACGGTTCCAAGGTCTAAAAATCATCGAAACAGCCAGGAGGGCGGCGCACTCATCCCGTACCGTCCCCGCATGACGTCACACGGTGAAATGTGACAGGGAGGCTGGTTGATATCGCTTTAGGGCGCGACCGGAGCATTTAGTTCAGTTCTAGAAAATCAAATATTTGTTGCCCCTGCAAACCCTAAGACAATCGGCAACAGGGATAAGTTAACTAGGCGACCGTTTAAGCTTTTGGCTCATCTCCGCATCGGCCGTCCCTCCCGCCGTAGTTTGTACTAGTTCGACTTGCTAATCTTCAGCATTTTGCTTGCACGTCCCTTCACCTCTCCCCTCACCACTATCACTCCTCTGTTCACATCACGAATAAATTTATCGACGTTAACAGCGAGCTGCTGCGGCTACTCGTGAAGGCAGTTTCCACGATCACTTTCCGTGCTCACATAGGGAGGTAGCACAATTCAAAGAGCAACACAGCAAAACCTAATCACGTCACGTAGATCCGAGAGTACTTCAGAAAGTAATACATTATTATGGCAGCTCATGTGCCTTTTACTGAATGCTGCACTACACTTCAAACTGACACGGATACATGACACTTTTTTTTCACTACAGTCACAAAAACCTCTGAAAACAACAGTCTAAACATTCTAGCAATCGTTCAGTTCCTTGACGATAGCAATCCGCTCCTTGGTCGAGAACTGCTGTTTGAACACGCCCTCATGTTCGGAAAATTTGCGTAAGCTGCCAACCAGGTCCTCGAGTCCCTGGACACTGTCGTTTATAGTCGATGTCGACGGCCTTTTTTCCCGATCAGCATCAGCTGCGTCCGTGCGGCCTCGGTCAAACTGTTGGCACCTTTTCAGCACGGCTGGAAGCCACATTACATATGGTCCATACACCGCCACAATTTCACTATGAGTGTGTACAATTTACACGCTCTGCCCACAAACATCGTACTGTCCGGCGCACTTGAACATTGCAGTACGTTTCCAGTTGCCACGCCATTTCACTCCCGTACTGCGTCGCACCTGTTGTCCGTGCCGCTGCAGAACTGCCCCTGCAGGAAACACAAAACATGTACTCTCTTCTAACAATGCACCACTCTTGTTGGGACGACACGTGTGACTAACTCTTAGAAATCCCCGTCTAGCTCTCGTTATGGTCGGGACTATACTTCGCTTCGTCGAGTAAAACATCTGTTTTCCGCACAGCGCCTTAAAGGCGTGAGGATATTTACGACACCAGTACCACTTCTTCTCTTTCCTGCCCCTTCGCGAGAGCTGCAGAGAAAACAGTTTCGGTAACGCTACGAATTAGAGTGAATTTATCATATTTTATGATCACAGCCATTTCCCGAGATATGAGAGGACGTGCTATGTTCCTTGCCAGTTCTCGGAATGTACGCTGTCTAAATTTCTACTTAAACCTCTGGGCGATGCACAACGACTTTACTGTGGTACCCGACACTGCAGTTTGGTGACAATATCTGTGACACAACTGCGGCCACTAAACGAATAATTCTACACAGTAAGGACCCAAGAGTGAAGGGCATTAGTCAAAAATCGGTCGAACGATGGAAACGAAACCTACATCTTTTCTGGATGAATTACATTTTCTTAGGTAGCTGGTAATGAACGTGGTCGATCCACTACCGACACATGTTCCTAGATATTCTACGAGTGCGACTGTCTGCAGTGACCGTTCGCCTACCGTGTACTCAACGAACTATTGGAGTTTCCACCTATTCACACCGAACAAGTTTCATTTGTTTGTGTCGAGGAAAAAGGGGTCCCCGTAGCAGTCGTCGCTCCCCTGAAGATCTCCCTGTTTTCCGCTACAACTTCGATTTTACGAAAGCACAACTCTCGAAAAGCCTTACGGAGTTTCTGTGATTCTACATCTACATCTGCACGGATACCCTGCAAATGACATTTAAGTGGCTGGCAGAGGGTTACTCGAGCCAACCTCGGTCCAGCCGCCCACCAACTATGTTCGTCTACGTGAAAGCGCAATAATCGCTCACAGACGGCAGATGGCAGATGGCAGCACTAGTAGGGGGGGCGGATATAAAGAGTGCCGGGGGACGTGGCAAATAGTGCAGTCATTGTCGTAATTTATTTGACCCCCAGCGGGCCAACGGCTAAGTCTAGAAGCTCTTCGCGTGGTTATACTAGACCGTGCGCTATCCAAAACCGGTCCCGAGGCAACTGTGATGCACCACGGGCCGTAGACGACACTGGTGAACGACACCTGCGGAGATGTGTACGGCCTTGTAGGTGTGCATCTGCTGATTAGCCGGCCGCGGTGACCGAGCAGTTCTAGGCGTGGAGTCCGGAGCCGCGCGACTGCTACGGTCGCAGGTTCGAATCCTGCCTCGGGCATGGATGTGTGTGCTGTCCTTAGGTTAGTTAGGTTTAAGTAGTAAGTTCTAGGGGACTGATGACCTCAGCTGTTAAGTCCCATAGTGCTCAGAGCCATTTGAACCGTCTGCTGATCAACAGGCGGCCCAGATGAACGAAGGGGCTACCAACAGTGTCTCCCCAGCGACCGTTCAACGTATGTTACTGCATACGGGCCTCTGCAGTAGGCGACTGCTTCATGCACCCATGCTGACTGCTGTTCCGAGGCGACGAAGGACGTAATTTACACGTGTACCCCAACTTGACTTCCACTGAGTGGCGACAGGTATCATGTTTCGTGGTCCATCGGGCAGATGGCCGTTGGCGTATACGGCCCAGCAACTATCGTCGGAAAGGTCCAGGCCGGAGGAGGGTGCGTTATGGTTTGGGGAATGTGTTCGTGACATTCCCAGGGTGATATCCTCATTGTGGAAGGCACAATGGATCAATACAAGTATACAGCTATCGTTGAGGACCGTGCCCACCCTATATGCAGTTTATTTTTCCTCGGCACGATATCATCTACCACCACCAGAATTCGTCGTTTCTCACAGTTCGCAGTATACGGGCATTCCTCAAAGAGCAAATGGATGAGTTTAACGTACTCCCCTGGCGACCAAACTCCCCGGTCTTTAACCGAGTCGAGACTCTGTGGGGCCACTGCCATTGGACTGTTTGTGCCATCGATCGTCAACCGAGAGACGCAGCTGAGCTGGCCACGGCACTGGAATCGGTATGGCCCCACGTCCCTGCTGGTACCTTCCTGCACGTTAGCGCTGCAAAAGGTGATTTTTCGGGATTTTAACAGGCGGTCACATTAATGTGACTGGACCGTTTGTTTACCCCGATGAGCCAAAAACTTTGATGACCACTGTGCACAGTGGGAGTGGGTGTCGCCCGGTGGAGATGCCGTCACATGACGCGGCGAGGAAACTACGTGGTAGACTAAATGAAACTCGCCCATAAAATATTTGTAACACTGACGCGGGGCTCACTCTTCTTGATGAACAGGACAACTGCTCGCGGATTCGACCCTTGCTTTTAAAAAAAAGGAGAACAGGCCACCACAGAAAACGCTGGAAACCGTTGTTTCGATCCACCAGTCATTTGTTGTCACATTTTTGCGCATGCGCATCCCCTTCATGTTTGGCCCCGAGTATTTCGCTCTGTCATTATTACGTTCGAGTGTGTGAAAGGAGCAGACATGTTTAGTGAGAAGCTGAATGCGAAACAAAATGGTGCTCACAATAAAACCGTGCGTCTGTCTACTGTTGTGCAAAATACAGCTTGCGGAAAACGTGTGCAGAACTGTCTGCGCAAGAGTTTAAGACTGGAAGTGTTTTTCGCAAAACCTTCAGCGACGCTTAAAATGTATCACGTAGTAAAAAAAGGCGCGAAACAAGCCCTGTAGCAAATAGAAACCGCAATTAAAGAATTCGAACACCGGAAAGCATTGCTCGAATGATGCAATGCCTAGAACAAAATCTGACGTAAATCTCAACGCCTTTTATCTGTTCAAGTGCAAAGTGAGAGGATGTCATGTCGAAACATTATTAACAATGACCTGCATCAGTATCCTTCCAAACTTACTGCTGTGCAACGGTTACAGCATCCAGAACAACTTAGGCGTGCTGAGTTCTGCCGGCGTTTTCTGAGCGAAGTGGATACAGAACTTCTCGATTCTCAGTTTCTCATTTCTTCAGATAAGGCCTATTTCAGCCTGACAGGTTTTGTGAACACACAGAACATGTGCCATTACAGGTCAGTAAATCACCGTCAGTAAGAGCCCTTGCATAATCTCAACACTGGTTTTCGATGCGGAATGTCTGGTATCCGCGTCACAACACGATTCTTTCACCAAACTGTTATTCTAAATGGAATGTCGAGGAACTGTTTAACCACCATGTGTATCAACTCACAGAAGATGAACGACTCTAAGGGTAGTTTCAACAAGACGGTTCAAGAGCACACACCACCTTGACAATCACATCACGAGTGCACGAGATCTTTGATGACGAGAGGGGGATCAACCAAGGCATAGCACTCTGCTAGCCACTTCGATCGCCTGATTTGTCTCCCTGTGGTCTTGATCTGTGGAGAAAATTGAAGGGACAGGTGAACTCACACAAACATTCACACAATGGAAGAGTTATAGCAGGACATTTAAAACGAAACTACTGGTAAACTTTAGGCACAGCTTCTACGTATGGATCACAATTTGACAAAACGAACACAGCGCTGCATCGACGTCAACGGTGGCCATTTCCGGCATTTTTTGTGATTTTCATTGACATGGGCTAGTCCCGTGTCAGTCTTATTGTACATATTTTCGGGACCATATATTTACCCCAACCTGTATTTAAGCGCTACGTGGGTACATGAGGATTCATTCTGGCGACGATAAGGTACGCAAATGGGGAAATCCAGTGACACAAGCGACGTCGAGAAGGAGGGCTTATTATGGCCCGGCACCTGGGAGCGAGCACCAACAAACAGGCGAAACTGGTCGACTGTTTGCATGCAACTGTCTCGAGCATTTATGGAAAGTGGTTGAAGAACGGTGAAACCACAACTACTCGAAAGGTGTTGGACATCCATTGCTAATCAGACAATGTGAAAGTCTGAGATTTGCCGCTTTATAAAGCAGGATAGGCAGCCATCGGTGGCAGATCTGACGACAGCCTACAATGCTACAGTGCTAGTGAACACAAACTGTATTGGAGCAGCCGGCCGCGGTGGTCTTGCGGTTCTAGGCGCGCAGTCCGGAACCGCGCGACTGCTACGGTCGCAGGTTCGAATCCTGCCTCGGGCATGGATGTGTGTGATGTCCTTAGGTTAGTTAGGTTTAAGTAGTTCTAAGTTCTAGGGGACTGATGACCACAGTAGTTAAGTCCCATAGTGCTCAGAGCTTTTTTTTTTTTTTTTTTTTTTTGTATTGGAGCATACCATTCACCGCATTATTGAAAATGGCGCTTCACAGCTGAAGACCCCTTTGTGTTCCCATGTTGATCCAATAACTTCGTCAAACGATTTCGGTGGGACCGGGTCATCGAGATTGGACCTCGGATCAATAAAAACCTTTTGTCTGGTCTGATGAATCACGTTTGTAGCCACAGCAAGCCAATGTTGCTGTCCAGATGGTCTGTCGTGCAAGCGAACGAAGCAGTTCTGCGTGGCATGTTTTCGACGAGTTCTTCGTAGCTTTCCGGAGCCATGTGTTACTCGAAGCCTACGTAAATGTTACCTAATTTCGAAAATGATGTGCTGGTGGTTTCTGGACGTGGAGGCCCAGCTCAACAACGTTGTGGATGCGTTCCATCGAGTTCAGGTCAGACGAATTTGATGGCCAAGTCATCAACGTGAGTTCGCTATCATCCACCCCCAAGACACTATACCAGGATTCTGGCCTTGTGACAGTACAATTATCATGATGGAATATGCCATCGACGTTAGGGAAGACATCAAGCATGAAAGGATTCAGGCGGTCGGCAATTATGTTCACGTAGTCCGCCACTATTATGGTGTCTTACATTACCAGTACAGATCCCATGGAAGTCCATGTGACTGTCCCCACACAGCGTAATAATAATGCCCCCATCGGTCTTCGTCCGTTTCGCATTCATTTTTTGAGCATCTTGTTGCCTGAATGGGAGCGTATCAGCATAAGACCATCGACCTGGTGTAGCAAGAAATGTGATTCAGCCAATCAGCAATACGTTCCATTGATCCACGCTGCAAACTCGATGATCCTGTATCCACTTCAGTCATAATCGACGATTTCGTTGGGTCAGCTGTGAGGCGCCATATTCAACGATGTGCCATGAACGGTAAGTACCAAAGTACTCTGTTGCCAGAGCTGCAAAGCAGTATATGCGCCGATGTGTGGCAGACGGGTCACACCTCGTTCTGTAATGCGGTGTCGGTGCCCGACACCTCCTACTCGCCTACTCGTGGTTTCACCGTCTTGCAGCCACTTTCCACAGGTGCTCACGACAGTAGCAGGCGAATAGCCATGGTTGAAATGGCTCTGAGCACTATTGGACTTAACTTCTGAGGTCATCAGTCCCCTAGAACTTAGAACTACTTATACCTAACTAACCTAAGAACATCATACTTAGCCATGTCCGAGGCAGGATTCGAACCTGCGGCCGTAGCGGTCGCGCGGTTCCAGACCGTAGCGCCTAGAACCGCTCGGCCACCCCGGCCGGCAAAGTCATTTATGAATTTTGGGATTTGCGGCTCGTATTGCCACTAGAATGATTCCCCATTCGTCTCTGCTCCGCTTATATTCCCTTACCGTGTCTGGCTCGGTGGTCTAGACGTAAAGCACGTTCCTCAAAACCGAAAGATCGCGGGATGGAATCCCGGTCGGACCACGGAAATTTTCAGTCTGCCTTTCGTCTACCCTTTCCCCCCTCAATGATGTGAGGAGTCACCAGAAACGACACGTGGTTAGGATTCCACGTTAAATTGCTCTCTCCCAGGTTGGATAACTTGGATAGATTAGGGACGCCTGAGTCGCGAAAAGTTTCGTCCGATTGAAAGACTCGCACCCGCGCACTGAGCCACACACCGAGTCACCACCACGCGGCGTTCGGTACCGCGGTGGAGAGCGGACATCATGTTTTGGCTCATCATGTATAAACCGCTGACAGAAAGGCAGCAAGTTATTTTAAGCGGAGCATTTCGAATTTATCAGCAGAGGCTTTAAGTACTAGCGGTCACCTTTTGTCCGTTGTAAAACTAACGCTCCAATTTTTTTTTTTCTGAACAACCCACACGGGCTTGTTCGTAAAAGCCACTATGACCCTTTTCCTTTCGCTTTCATGTTTTTTTCTACACATCTCATTTTTGTTCTTTTATTTTTATAGTTGCAAATCTTCCAATAGAAAACAACTTGCTGAGGGCGGGTGAAAAAATTCAACGACTCACATCCTTTCTTTTATCTTTATAAAACAGCCTTATATTTATTTAACAACTGTCCGCCCCAATAGCTGAACGGTAAGGGCGTTGGAATGCCACGCACAGGGGCCCGGGTTAGATTCCCGGCTGAGGCGGGAGATGTTTTTCCCCCTCAGGCACTGTGTGCTGTGCTGTCCTCATCATCATTTCATCCCCCATTGTCGACGCGCAAGTCGCCCAATGTGGCGCCGCACTCAAAAGACTTGCACTGGGCGCCGAATTTCCGCCAGCCGCGGTGGCCGTGCGGTTCTAGGCGCTTCCCGACCGCTACGGTCGCAAGTTCGAATCCTGCCTCGGGCATGGATGTGTGTGATGTCCTTAGGTTAATTAGGTTTAAGTAGTTCTAAGTTCTAGGGGACTGATGACCTCAGAAGTTAAGTCCCACAGTGCTCAGAGCCATTTGAGAGCCGAACTTCCCGCCTGGGAACTCACGGCCACTGACGCCATACGCTCATTTCCATTTAACAACACTCGCAGTAGCAAGGTGTACGATATACGATATTTTAGCAGAAGGCTGACTTTTTTAGAGCACGTAAAAGAACATGTAGATTATTTACTGTGCTCAGAAACACTTGTTTCTAAATGACACTACATTTTCGTAGCACATTCAAAGAAATCGTTGAACTCGAGCTTGAAAACGTTGCAATATGCACGCTGTTTCGTTGATGACATTCAGAAGGCAGTGCTCGTGGACACGGCTCGCCAGTTCACGCTGTATCCCTTGCCTTCCGAAAGCCGTCATCTATTGAACAAATTACGAGCCAAACATCTTCAATACTGTTGTTGTTAACAGCAACAAATCATGAGATGTGAATGCAACTTTGCTAGTATCGAATGGTATGTTGTAGAGCCATGAATTTTCACGATCTAAAATAAATAGTCTAGTACATGACCTTTTTTTTATTTGCGGGGCCTTGGCTGATAAAAATGGCTCTGAACACTATGGGACTTAACATCTCAGGTCATCAGTCCCCTAGAACTAAGAACTACTTAAACCTACCTAACCTAAGGACATCACACACATCCATGCCCGAGGCAGGATTCAAATCCGCGACCGTAGCAGCAGCGCAGTTCCAGACTGAAGCGCCTAGAACCGCTCAGCCACACCGGCCGGCCGGCTGATAAAAGATTTGTTTTGGAAACAGAATTCCGTAGTTGGTAATAAGCACGGCCTAAACCATAGACCCTAGAATTTGTCCGATTTCTGACTGTATTTGCCTAATGTGTATCGTGAAATGTTTGTGATACTTGTTTCATGTAAGTCGCCGGAGGTCTGGGGAGAGAGGACGGTTAAGCGTTATGCAGCATGATCGTCACATATCACCAGATGGATACAGATCATAACTGGCCGATGGCCTTCATCTGCGAAAAGACGCCGTAACGACACCAAATCTCCTGCCGCCATTGTGATGCGACAATATGAAAAATGAATAGATACTGAACGCAGTGTATGTTTCTAAACTGTGTTCAGTTTGACTTTCATTCTTGCATTGTACAGACTTTCTTGTGAACTCTGCACTTGGTCCTTTGATGATTCACATTTCTTTGCATTTTATTATGACGCCAAGTGCACGTACAAAGTTCAGTGAATAACTGTTCACCAGTTTTATTGAAAATTGATCAACCGTCTTCTAAGTATCATTTCATTCCCTCGCACGAAAAAAGTACGAGTTTATTTTATTGCAATTAACGGAGCAATAACATTTACTTGAATACACTGTCCAGAAGTTAATTTGATTCAATGTTATGAAAACTGCAATATACATCTCTTGTCCAAAAATATCACAACCTAAATTAACTAGAGCATAAGCTGGGATTATCAGAAGAAAAGATATTACCAAGCTTTCGAATCTCATGAAAATTATTACAGAGAGACTGAAGTTACTCTGGCAAAAAGAAAAAAAAACTTGATGAGAAAACTTTGTCCCTACTGGAATTGGAGATAACGCTCCACTCATAGTCTTGAATGTCTAGCTAAAACATTATCGTTGGTTACTAGGAGAACGACGATAATAGTTGGGATTACGACCATTACCGAAAGTTTTATTCAAAAGTTTCTTCCTTTCTACAACTTTATGTGCGCTGGTATGAGCCGAATCTGCATAATTACGAAAAGTTGAAACACATAATCAGCAACACCGAAAGCAGCAGAATCTGATAAAATCCATACGACGTTTAATCTGCTCCAGACTAAATTCAGTCGATGACGACATACGTTATTTGTGACTCTCTGTACAAGAAGTACATTTTACGGAACAAATCAAGTATCAGAATAGGTTTACACTGTGATTACGGCAGAGCACGCGGTCGCAAGTACTACGAGCACAAGCTACATTCAGTAGAAACGGTTCACAGGTCCGTCATTCAAATGGTTCAAATGGCTCTGAGCACTATGGGACTCAACTGCTGAGGTCATTAGTCCCCTAGAACTTAGAACTAGTTAAACCTAACTAACCTAAGCACATCACAAACATCCATGCCCGAGGCAGGATTCGAACCTGCGACCGTAGCGGTCTTGCGGTTCCAGACTGCAGCGCCTTTAACCGCACGGCCACTTGGGCCGGCAGGTCCGTCATTTAACGATAAACTACACTTTACTTTTGCACCTAATTCGGAGTAGCAGCTGCAATTTCAGGCCTTCACTCATGTATACAGGGTGGTCCATTGATCGTGACCGGGCCAAATATCTCACGAAAGACGCGTCAAACGAAAAAAACTACAAAGAACGAAACTCGTCTAGCTTGAAGGGGGAAACCAGATGGCGCTATGGTTGGCCCGCTACATGGCGCTGCCACAGGTCAAACGAATATCAACTGCGTTTTTTTTAATAGGAACCCCAATTTGTTATTACATATTCGTGTAGTACATAAAGAAATATGAATGTTTTAGTTGGACCACTTTTTCCGTTTTGTGATGGATGGCTCTGTAATAGTTACAAATATATGGCGCACAATTATAGACGAACAGTTGGTGACAGGTAGGTTTTTTAAATTAAAATACAGAACGTAGATACGTTTGAACATTTTATTTCGGTTGTTCCAATATGATAAATGTACCTTTGTGAACTTATCATTTCTGAGAACGCATGCTGTTACAGCGTGATTACCTGTAAATACCACATTAATGCAATAAATGCTCAAAATGATGTCCGTCAACCTCAATGCATTTGGCAATACGTGTAACGACATTCCTCTCAACAGCGAGTAGTTCGCCTTCCGTAATGTTCGCACATGCATTGACAATGTGCTGACGCATGTTGTCAGGCGTTGTCGGTTGATCACGATGGCAAATATCCTTCAACTTTCCCCACATAAAGAAATCCGGCGACGTCAGATCCGGTGAACGTGCGGGCCACGGTATGGTGCTTCGACGACCAATCCACCTGTCATGAAATATGCTATTCAATACCGCTTCAATCGCACGCGAGCTATGTGCCGGACATCCATCATGTTGGAAGTACATCGCTATTCTGTCACGCAGTGAACACTACGTAGCAAATCAGCATACATAGCACCATTTAGATTGCCTTCGATAAAATGGGGGCCAATTATCCTCCCTCCCATAATGCCGCACCATATACATTAACGCGCCAAGGTCGCTGATGTTCCACTTGTCGCAGACATCGTGGATTTTCCGTTGCCCAATAGTGCATATTATGCCGGTTTACGTTACCGCTGTTGGTGAATGACGCTTCGTCGCAAAATAGAACGCGTGCAAAAAATCTGTCATCGTCCCGTAATTTCTCTTGTGCCCAGTGGCAGAACCGTACACGACGTTCAAAGTCGTCGCCATGCAATTCCTGGTGCATAGAAATATGGTACGGGTGCAATCGATGTTGATGTAGCATTCTCAACACCGACGTTTTTGAGATTCCCGATTCTCGCGTAATTTGTCTGCTACTGATATGCGGATTAGCCGCGACAACAGCTAAAACACGTACTTCGGCATCATCATTTGTTGCAGGTCGTGGTTGACGTTTCACATGTGGCTGAACACTTCCTGTTTCCTTAAATAACGCAACCATCCGGCGAACGGTCCGGACACTTAAGGATGATGTCGTCCAGGATACCGAGCAGCATACATAGCACACGCCCGTTGGGCATTTTGATCACAATAGCCATACATCAACACGATATCGACCTTTTCCGCAATTGGTAAATGGTCCATTTTAACATGGGTAATGTATCACGAAGCAAATACTGTCCGCACTGGCGGAATGTTACGTGATACCACGTACTTATACATTTGTGGCTATTACAGCGCCATCCATCACAAAGCGAAAAAAGTAGCCCAACTAAACATTCATATTTCTTTACGTACTACACGGATATGTAATAAAAAATTGGGGTTCCTATTTAAAAAAAAAAACGCAGTTGATATCCATTTGACTTATGGCAGCGCCATCTAGCGGGCCAACCATAGCGCCATCTGGTTTCCCCCTTCAAGCTAGACGAGTTTCGTTCTTTGTAGTTTATTCGTTTGATGCTTATTTCGTGAGATATTTGGCCCTGTCACGATCAATGGACCACCCTGTATAGCCAATCTTGGTGACACAGTACTAAAACATTGGTCGAAATCGAGTAACCTGTACATTTGTCTATGTGCCGGTTGTAGTAAACTGTGAACTGAAGCCAGAGAATTCTATCTCGTGACTGTTGTGGCTGTGATTATCCTTTAAAATAAATGTCAAATTTTCTTTCAGGGTAACCGCTTTATCGTCACACTGCAGAAGAAGACCACTGATTGAAGACGAGAACTATCACATGATCTGTGTGGCATGTCGAATCTTTAGACTGTTGACAACAAAAGTAAATACACTAATGTTCAGGAAGAAAAAAAAAAAGAAACAGAACGACTAGAGATAAGTCATTCACATGTACATCAGTACGTTCTCCAGAAACGATTAGCATTTGAACCATGTCGGCCACTGGGTTCAAGATCAACATCGATATCGCGGCACAAAACCACCTACCGGTAAAATATGCATGGGGCTCTCATTGTCGCTATAAACCGAAGGTAATGGATCAATGTGACTTGTGCAGACGTGTAGGATGCCTCGCAGACGTATGCGCGAGCCGCATCGCAAATCAGTCACTTTCAAAGGCAGTGGGTTATTGGCATCAGAGAACGTGAAGCATCCATCTGGGAAACTTGCTGCTCGTGTCGGATGTTGTGTTTCGGCAGTTCAACCGGTGTGTGCAGAATGGTTCACGAAAGGCTGTAGAACACGACTAGATGCGTCAGGTCGCACCACACAGACCACCTCGAGAGAAGATCAACGCCTTATCCGAATGGTATTGCAGGACAGAGCTGCGTTCTCCTCGGTTCTTTCGCAACCTCGGAACAGTGGAACACACCGTACGCCATCAGGGGTGACAGTAGGCCGTGCGCGTCAGTCACTTCTTCGCCTATCTTTGACGAATGTGCAGAAACATGATAGAGAGCAACGGTGTCTGGAACGACGTCAGTGGGGACAGGAATGCCATCAGATAGTGTTTTCAGATGAATCCAGATTCCGTTTGTTTGGAAATGATGACCACATTTTGGTTGACCGCGGACAGTGGGAGCGGCATCACAATGTCTGATTTCGCACAAGACATACAGTGGCAACTCAGGGCTTGGGGCGCTATTGGGTACGACCACAAATCACATTTGGCGCGTGTCCAGGGCACTGTAACCGGTGTGACCTATGTGAATGACATCTTGCTATCTGTAGGAATACCCTTTCTGCGTAACATCCCAGACGCCATTTTTCAGCAAGGCAATGCACGACCACATGTTACTACACTAACACGTGCCTCTTTTGTGTCACAGGATGTCAGAATTTTGCCCTGGCCCGCCGTATCATGAGACTTGCCGCCAATCGAAAATATGTGGGATACGGTGAAACAACAGGTGCAGCGCTGTGGCCCACTGTCAAGCTCCACAGATGAACTTTGGAACCAGGTGAATACAGCACGGATGGCTGTCCCACAGGACGCCAATCGCGCCTTATACGCGTCAATGCCTCTCGCGTCGAACAAGTTATGACGGCCCTTGGCGGACCCTGTGAGTGCTAGGCAACAGGACACATGCTGAACCGAGGTCACTGAAATGCTAATCATTTCTGCGGAACATACTAATGTACAAGTCCTGTGAATACGAACGTCCTATCTCTAGTCGTTCAAGGTGATCGGTTTTTCTTCTGAACATAAGTGTAGAAGCGCGGAGAAGAGTTAGTTGGAGACAAATTTGTTTTCGGGAAATGTAACACTGCAAGAGACGCGAGAAGAAAAAATAAAGGATAGTTAGTGGACCTTCATAAAATTTGTGGACATACAGAATGTTTTCGAGAATGCAAGACGTTGTATGACGTTCGAAATCAAGAGACGAACGGACAAGAAGTACAAAAGCCCATCTGTGGTAACTATTTGTAATGAAAGCGTAAGGTAGAGAGGTGTATAGAGAGAGAGAGAGAGAGAGAGAGAGAGAGAGAGAGAGAGAGAGAGAGAGAGGAGATGTATATACAAACCAGGACATACACCAGAGCCTCCGCATATCTCTTCTGTAGTTGCCACTTGTACGTAGAAGAAGAGGGAAAGAAGTAATAACACAGAGCTGAAGATATTGGCAGAGGAGCTCCAACATGGCACGAGATTCCCTGCTGCAGTGGACGCGGTGACCTGTTTGTGGTGGCGGTTTTTGCTGCTGCAGCCGCTGCCCCAGTCCAGACAGAGGCCGGCGCGCTGCCGTGGACTGGTAGCTGGCAGCTGTTGCACCGGTAAGTGCTGAGGCAGCGTCTGAGTAAACACGGCGCGAACGCGCGGTTACTGGCAGCAGCGTCGGCCGACATGGCGGCCATCTGATGACCTCAGATGTTAAGTCCCATAGTGCGCAGAGACATTTGAACCATTTTTATTACTTCGCAAGTGCAAGGAAAAATCCATCGCTAATAAGCCCTATATCGACTTACTTCTTGTTCCTGCTACTCGGTACTACGAAAATTCGCTCAATGTCTCTTTTATTATACGAAATAAAGCATTGGATTCAAATCCATATGCGCGGTACATTAGTAAATAGAGTTGAGAAACGTGCCTACAACATTAAGCATGGTTTATATTTTTGTCGGGTCCATCCTATACAATTTTGTCTGCAAATTGTCGTATCACTTTAGGAGAATGATTACGAAGGTACAAGAGAATGCAATATTTTAAAAATGTGTTTGGATAAAACTAGGCCTACGATGAAAAGTATGCTGTAGGAAACAGTAACAACTGTATTTGTATTAAAACAATGTACATTAGCAGCCACGTTCCATCAGTAATAATAGTCTCCGGGTAACGTTAATAGTCACTGAATGAAAGGTCGTAGGTACGATACTTGCATAGTGCAATTTTTTTTTTTGTACATTACATTGTGTGGAACAAAGTACAAATTATTATTGTGAGCATCTTAAATATAAGTTCACAGTCAATCAGGTCAAATTTTTTACCAGTCTTAACAACTTTGTACGGTACCACTGACTATATTTCGTTTTATGTGCTAACAGAGGCAGTTTTATCTCTAAGATTTCTATCTAACTTCGGAAATACACAACACTTTCAATGCTTCACACGTAACGCTTGAGCCCACACTGGCTGCTTATGTCACGTGACGTAGTGCTCAGAGCCATTTGAACCAAAGATAGGACCCGATACTCGGCTCACGCAGTTTTACACTGGACACCACTGGCGCACATCACTAAATTTATACCAAAAATTGGTAAGCAGACGCATGCGCATAGGTTACCGCTTTGAAAGCTCCCTCTTTCAGGTTAAGCGCCCTATTGGGATATTGCTACATCTGAGGAGCCCAGGCACACGCATAACGGTGATATTATATGCACTTCACATGTTGAAATGCTGGGCTGATGATGACATTATAAAATTAATTGTCGCTAGACGTGTATTTAAGTGTAATTTCTTTTTCTGAAGATAGTGTAGATATAACCGGACCCTATGCCTCGTACATTCGAAAGCCGCCATCATAACCAATACGACCTTCCGTCAAACGTGTTTCCAGATATTGCTTCACAATTGAATCGCAGAAGATTTTTCGAGGGGTGCAAGAATTCTGTGACAGAATAATCGTGTGGAGAAGCAATGCTCGCGTATGGCTGACTTGCTGCGCTACGAAAGGCGAGTGTGGCGCTCATATTCAGCGCACATTTCACGTACTTTACTTGCTGTGTGATCAGTTTAGACTTTGCCACACTGACACGTTATTCTGCAGACTCCAGCCCTCCGTAATTCCATGTCATTGTTTGCAGGACCGACATGTGCACAGGTCTTTGCAGGTGGCCGAATGATTACTTTACCATAATATTTCTTTGGAATTCCTCCTAGTTCCGAAAAAATATTGCCGGCATACGGGAGGACCGTCCTAGACCTGACCAGTGTCTCCTTCTCTTGCGTTCTTGTGGGATACAGTTAATTAGGAATCTGTGAAAACATGATTGGCGGATAATCTTACTAATTTTGATGGGCTTTCAACTGGATAAGGCGCGTGATCCGGTGATCTCTTTAATATCTTCAGACAGAAAACATTTGACATCTAGTGACAGTCAATCTTATTATATTGACGCATGAATTTTAACCCCATAAGTCCGCATTCCGACAGAGAGTGTGCATGCAATGTCCCTGTTACGCATGCGCCTACGCTCCTCAGAGGAAGCAGTATTACCATAGAAGAGGGCGACGCGCACCAGCAATGTCCAGCGTAAAACATTCACCTGAAGTTGGCTGAATCGTTGTCAGCCCGAATATCATGACAAGATGTCGACGTCACGCAGGCACACTTATTACTCTGGGGAAACTTCGAGAACTGCATACATGTCACAAATACGCATTAGAATACAAGGTACAAAACAATCATTGGTTATAGTCACCAGAATAAAAAGAGCACTTAGAACGTTTAACCCGTTTTGAATTAAAGTCATACAGTTTCACCGGCAGTGCATGGTTGGCCCGATACACAATGATGTAAGGTAAAAATTAAATAGTATGCAAGCACAGATAAAACAGGAAAGTAAGCAGTAGTTGAAAACATCATGTAATGAAACCACATTAGCAGGCTTGAGAGTTGTCGCCATAACACCTGGTTCAGTACAAAACAGAAGCACAGAGCAAAGCCATTCAGTAGTCTGTGAACTGTGTGCGCGACACTCCGTGGCAAACGTTAGTCAAACCTGAGTGGACAGGTAGGTTCTGTGTGTAATCTGTGTCATCAAACACATTAACATTCATGTTAATTTCTTGGATGACATAGATCATACATAGAAGATGATACATAACAAAACAGGAGAAATCATATACCCTTGTCTGCCACCTCTCACCCCAACCCAGCAGTTAGTCCGGTACAGCATGTTCGAAGGCATCCCAGACATGCTCAATAATGTTCATGTCTGGGGAGTGTGGTGGCCAGCGGAAGTCTTTAAACTCAGGAGAGTGGTCCGGGAGCCACTCTGTAGCAATTCTGGACGTGTGGGGTGTCGTATTGTCCTGCTAGAATTGTCCAAGTCCGTCTGAACGCACTGAGACAGTTTTTGTGTATGCAGTGGACGCAAATCGGTGGATCACTAGCGAAAAAATACTTGTGGACGATATCAGGTTTCAAGATTTCGAGGGCTGTACTTTGACGTAAATAAGAACGCCAAGGTATGCTTTCAAATCTAAGTCAGTGTTCTTTTTCGTATAGGCTTCTTAAAGTGTTTATTAAGTGGAGAGAGTACCTTCTGTTCTTCACTATCCGCCACCCTTTTTCTTCGTTAACTTTAGCAAACTTTTCCCGTCAACAAATACGAAATGGATCCCTCAACTGAATTCCGCTCGTCTTCCAGTGATCTGTTTCCCAACTACAATTCATCTCTTATTTACTTAATAAACCATGCAATACTACCTTTATCCTGCTACTCAAAATACTAGCGTAATTCCAGTATGCTGTGTCCAGCAAGCTAATCCCTCTAGAATCCTGGCAGTTACTTCTATCTCCTTTTTGAAACAGCGATATAAATAACTTTTTCTTGTTGCTATGCTCTTGGTATGACTTTCCTTTTCCAACACATATTGATTTGGCAGTCTGAGATGGAGGTACATTCTGTCGTATTTTAAGGGATCATTTTCAAAACTGTGGGCTTCGGCCACAGTGCCACCGATACCGGTGGATCCCGGCGTCGACCGACGCAACAAAGTCACAAGGCCAGGGCGTGCGCCGTCACAACGCAACCCATCTCCTCGCTCGAACGTACAGACTTCGGACGACAGTCGGTGAAATTCAGATCAGTTCGTTGTCTTTGGTCAAGTCGGCCGACATTCTCACACAAGAAATTTGGGCTGTCAGTAACTGATAAATTTAATCCAAGAAAGAAAGAGTTGATGGCATCCTGACGATGAAAAACATTGTAATCGGGATATAGCTCGGAATCCATGGACTGAAATCGCAGCTTTCATGGGAACCACAAACAGGGAAAACCTTGTGGGAAATTACAGATGTCAACTATAACCTCAAAAAAAAAAAAAAAATAAATAAATAAATTCGTCCAAGTGAGATAGGCGGCGTATCTTACGCCTAAACGTACCTTAATGGATACTTTTCGGACTTTGGTAGATGGCCAGGTTAGCTGCCTACGAATTACTACTACCGCTGCTATCGAAGATTGTAGGCCTAAGTTATAATCTTCAAAAATAATGTGTTCAAGTGACAGGAGCGGCGTATCTTATGCATGAAGTTACTGTGCTGGGCCTTTTCGGGATGTTGTCAGTGGGCACTTGCTGTCTATGTATTATTTACTGCTTCTGTATCTCCGCACGGTAGCTGCGCCTTATAGTTTGTAGCATACACGTACTGCAGTACGTATGGTTGTTTTCACAATACTCGAAAAATTATGTGCACAACAGAGAATTTTGCATACAATCTTTTTCATTCAAATGATATTCTTTTCCCTGAAGCAGTGACATTTCTATACAAAATGGAGCCGGAATTTATGCCAGTAGGGCGGTGAATCGGCTGTATTATATGGTTTGTAAATGTGGTGTTCATGTTTCCGCTGTTCAGTACTTTACGTGTCCTGAGTATATTATTCTAGAATTTATGTGTGCGTTTCACACATGATGATGCTTTTCAGTGATCTCGAATGTGAAATAAAACGTTTCCGTCTTCATCTAACACTTTCGTGAAACATGTCTGGTTATTCCAGTAACTAAGGAAACAGTGTTCAGTATTCACTAGTCTTTTCGAGACAGATGTAGCTCATTCACCTGCATCGGGCGTCTTTTTAATAGCAAAAGCCGTAATGCAGCATTCGTCTCGAAGCAAACAGGCATCGTGGCATCCATCCCGCCCAAGGACGTTAAAATAGATTCTAACCTCCTTGATAGAATAGATTAAAACCTCATCTAACATAATCTCTTTGATCTCGGCAAAAACTGACAGTCGACATCGGACGCACTCTGGCGAAGCTGTCGGGAGATGTTATCAGGAGGCATCTGGCGACTTCGTCTGCCAACCGTTGTCGGTGCCACTCTGAACTCAGCTCAAGTAGTATATCAGAACAAATAAACACTGTATTTGCCTGATACCCTCTCTATAAGATTGGGTGCGTCCAAGTAGCTATGTCTTATTGTTTTCTTTGTGTGTAACTAAAAGTCTTTCATCCTCGTCCTTTTCTTCTTTCCCGCAACCTTTCTGCCGATAACGGAACCGTGATTATTCAGTTGAGTGTCTGGAAAATTTACATTTAAACGTTTCTGCGGCACTGCACCGCTCCTAACTGCGCCTGCATAATAGAGGACTCCGTGGCTATCTGAAAGTGATTTTCTTTTATTTTACAGATCTCTTCTTTAATGGGAAGGGCCACTGTTCGAACGATCATACTTGATAAAAATTCTGTATCTCCGCACGGTAGCTGCGCCTTATAGTTTGTAGCATACACGTACTGCAGTACGTATGGTTGTTTTCACAATACTCGAAAAATTATGTGCACAACAGAGAATTTTACATATAATCTTTTTCATTCAAATGATATTCTTTTCCCTGAAGTAGCGACATTTCTATACAAAATGGAGCCGGAATTCTTTCCGCAAACTCATCGCGTAAACTGCATATAATTTTTTCGTATTATTTCTGTGAATAAGTTTAACATCTGTATAAATTATACAGTTCTATTCGTAAGTAGCTCTGGGGATTTGGAAGACTGCAAGACGTACAGAAAACCAACGTACGTCTAGAGATGTGGATACAGCAATTCTGCAAGTTTAGATTCGTAATGCGCACATTGGCGTGGTTGGAAAGTGCACCACTAGGAGGCAACTGTGTCACAACAAGCAGACAAATCGTCCGTTCTTATTGTAGGGAGGGCTGCTGCTGTGGTTGCGGGCACATGCACGCACGCAAATGACGTGCTCGTATTTCCTGGATGTGTTGTTTTCGCACAGCCGTCGTCTGAGACCTCAGATGTACTTATGGAAAAACTTGTATTTACCTCCATCTCATTCCATAGACAGGTGGTCTCCGTCATACTTTGACGCTTAAAAGGAGTTTAAAAACCAGCCGTTTACTAAACATACATTTCATACATACCCATAGCTGGTGTTCTGTTCTGTTCCTTAGTTCTACGGGGTAAAGGAGACCCACTGTTTAACTTGGAAACCGGACCACGTGCCGATCCTGGTGAGTCTCCAAATTACCGAAAGATGAAGGCAAGGTTAAAGGCAGAATGAAATACTCCGTGGTCCGATCATAATTCAATCTCGCGACCTTTCAGTTCCCAAACACACGCTTCACCTCTAGACCACCATACCCGATCAAGTAATTACTAAGTGCAATTTGCTGGAGCCTGTCTTTTCCTCAAAGATTACATCATCATTTTCAAGCAAAACAGTTTCGAGGTTCTTCCGTGTCTCAAATCTTTTTACTACAAATTTTGAGCACTATAGAAATAAAGCCGAAATAATGCATTTGACAGCTTCACATGCGACAATTTAAGCAACCAGAGCATCTCGGCCAGGTGGGTATTATCTTCCATGAAGAGCAACCGCACTTGAACTCATGATTCGCTTTTCATTTTATTTGCGTAAAATTATAAAAGAAAAATCCACTCGGGAGAAAATGAATCGTACACACTTTGACCGATACGCAGTGCGGACGACATTCTAACCGCAGCTGTTCCCCCTGAGCAACTGGAAGGGCTCGCCGTGGATGCACTGAGACAGTTTTTGTGTATGCAGTGGACGCAAATCGGTGGATCACTAGTGAAAAAATACTTGTGGACGATATCAGGTTTCAAGATTTCGAGGGCTGTACTTTGACGTAAATAAGATTTGCATGTGTTTTATCAATCATAGAACTGCAACTCTTTCGTGAGCGCCACGGAGTAGGAGATTCTGCAGGGCACGGGTTGGCAACCGGTTGCCCACGACTGGTTTCGATGCGACCCGCGGAAGAAATCTGTGGGAGACGGTGAGCGAGGCGATCGCATTATTTTCTGCCCGTGACATTTTTTCGGATAATTCCATATTACATTAGTAAATTATTCTTGTCGGTTGTGGACGTATTATAACACTGCAACTGTTTATATTCAAGATAATTTATCATGAATTAGCTGCAACAATTTGCTCTTGTGATTGATTATTTTTCATCATGACATTTCAAGGTGCCTGGGAACCCATCTTCAGACGTTTACATTGTGGTGTCACCGCCAGACACCACACTTACTAGGTGGTAGCCTTAAAACGGCCGCGGTCCGTTAGTATACGTCGGACCCGCGTGTCGCCACTATCAGTGATTGCAGACCGAGCGCCGCCAAACGGCAGGTCTAGAGAGACTTCCTAGCACTCGCCCCAGTTGTACAGCCGACTTTGCTAGCGATGGTTCACTGACAAATTACGCTCTCAATTGCCGAGACGACAGTTAGCATAGCCTTCAGCTACGTCATTTGCTACGACCTAGCAAGGCGCCATTATCATTTGCTATTTATCTTGTGATGCATGTACCGTCAGACCGATGTTCACCAATTATGGATTAAAGTTAAGTATTCCAGAAGCTACGTACTGTTTTTGCTACTATAAAGACCTTGTCATTTTCCAGACCTCGTGCCAGCCTGCGTGAGCTTAACGCGTGCCTTTCGGCTTCACCTCATAGTGGCTTGGCTGTCTTGCCAAGTCACAACATACATTTATTCACGTGTCGCGAACGTTGTTTCCCTACTAATGGCGTTGCAGAAATTTCAATGTAAATCTTTAGATACAGCTACTGCAACACATCCAGAGTAAAGAAACATGTTCACAACGCACAAATAAAACTCTCAGAAGCGGGTGTTTTGAGGCAAAATTTACTGACGTGGCGTTTTGGTAGAGCGGTGCCGTTGATGCCGGTGCCTTACCTCGTAAACACTGACGTCACTGACGCTGTGCTTTCGACTTTACGCGCTAGGAGCTCTACTGTCGCGGCACGTGAGAAGGCAGACCACGAGCTTCACAACACGTGTGAATCAGGCTCGCGGGTCACCAAAGGTTGCCCACGCCTGTTATAAGGGAACACACTCCGTATATATCTCAGTAGCGCGTATACCAAGTTGTGTACACTCTGGAACTGTGGTGAGCCATCAAGCTCACGACAACAGCTGCGACAGCATATCAGTCTTATCATTATCTGCAACGGATATACCACTGATCTGGACATATTATTTTGGAAGCAGAATCATCAAATATCACGCATCATCGTCGCCACATTATCTCGGAATCCTGCAACTAGGTGAGGTGCAACAAAGCGGTGACTTATGAAAAGAAACTGCAAAACCGTATCAGGCTCTACATTTGATAAGCAACGTAGTACACGTTTTTCTCTTTAAAATAAAATGTTGTTCCTGTCGTAGTATTGTAATTTGTCGATCTACGATTGCAAGAGTACCGACATATAAATGTACTGTTTGCTGCACATTCTCCCCTGCAGTTTTTCTAACTATTCGTAAAAGAGTAGTCACATTCAGTCAGTGTATTGACCATGTATCGAAGATTCTGATTTCTGATCTAGTAGATAAATATTTTTCTGAAGTGAGTAGTGGTTTGTTCTGATTGTCCGAGAATTGCAGCCAGCGCGGTACGACACAAATTTTGACAAGATGGGCGCGTCAGTATATTTTGGGTAAGTGAAAGCCTTCTGAGTCTTGTAAATTTATTACACAACAACTCTGGTACTATGTACTAGTGGAAATTTTGTTTAACGACGGAGAACGACGTTATTCGTTTTCATTGATACTGATTTTTGCATGAAAATATAGAAGCTGATCGTGTAGGTGGGTGAAGTTTCATTGCTTTTGAAGTAGAGAGTAAGCTTCATTTTATTCTTATGTCTCCGTATCCCACATGTGGAATCAACCACTTTTAAGTAACACACATAAGTTTATTGAGTGTAATACAAAGAGATTAGTTCATTACATGAGTAAACGATCAATTGTCATTCTTTAACACAAGAAGACACAGCTCACTTTTCTGTGTGCCTTTGAAGGATGTAAGTAGCGCTTGAATTGAAAGTGTGCTAAATGCACTGAGAGTCAAGATTGAACAAGCCATCGTGAAACTAACTTCTCATCAGAATAAAATCTTATATGGGAACTTCTGATATCTTGCTAGAGGCTTAGAAGAAAACTGAAAGATATTAGTTTCGATATAGGGAGTCCACGAAGCTTTGATCTGGTGTGATGATATGGGAATATGATCGGCTGCACAAGACTGTCACGTCTATTTCGGACCCCACCGTTACATTTCCGACGTTTTAGGGCTGGTGGCCATCTTCAAGGTCCCCGTGCGGCTATATTTCAACAATATAATGCAAGACCGCAACTTGACCGTAAGGCCAGCCTCATTGCAGTGGCCGTTCGACTGCTGCCCTGGCCAGCACGTTCTCCAGATCGAGGACCCATAGACAACATATGGCAACTCACTACTTTGCAGCCGGGGAAGGTGATGAACTCTGGCACAGAGTTGAAGTGGCATCACCTCACGTACTCGTGCCTGTCATCCGAGGTCAGTTCGACTAGACGCCCAGCTGGGTTAGAGTAGTCATTGCGGCTCTGTGCACTAAATTCTCCACCCTGCACAACTCGAGAGCAACTAGATATTTAATCCTGTATTCTCATTACTAATCTGAATATGCATAATAGCTAACATTTCGTTTCCGGTGTTGCAACTCGAATGGTCGGTTGTGTACTTGCGGCGCACGCTGCAGATTGCGGAGCGCGAGTGCTCATCGGCACCTGTTCGTCGACACGGCTGTGTGCCGGCACGTTCAAGCGCCCGTAGTGACACCGGCGTTCGACACTTTGCGAAGGAGTTTCCGGCGCCCGCTGCACCAGAGGAAAGCAGGCGCATATGTCACTATTTGAGCGCCGGATGACAAGCGGCGAGCCTTTCCGTCACCGGAGTGGCGTCAAACGGTCCATCTGGCGACGCAACACGGCGGCCGGCAACAGGCTCTCGTGTGCCCACATCCGGTGTCGGGTTGGCCGCGCTATCGCAGGGCTGTGGGTGTGGGTGTGGGTGTGGGTGAGGGTGAGGGCCACGTGACGGCCTGGGAGCCCGGCTACCCGCTATCAGCCCGCGATAGCGCGGTCGCGGCCGCCCGCTTCCGGTGACTCACGCTCGCTTCGAGTGCCTGACAGGTGGCCGCAGTTATTGCTCGCCGACAGTACAAGGTAACTGCTAAAATTCCCACCATCTGTGATCCCTGTTGGTTCCTCCACAGTTCAGATACCGAAAGACCTAGCAGATAACGTCGAAATGTCCGCGAGGCTTTTCGCGGATGACGCCGTTGTACACAGGAAAGCTTGAAAGTTCCAGCAGGAAAAACTGCAGCGGGTCGACGCTTGCCGCATGGCGCGGCAATCGAGCCTCAGCATAAACAAATGTAACGTGTTGCGTAAACGTTCAAAGAAAGACCCTTTATTGTATGATTACACGATTACAGAACAATCACTCGAAGTAGTTACTTCCATAAAATATCTGGGAGCGATCTGGAGCAAACTGGTTAGATAAAATTAATCATACGTAAGGCACATGCCAGGCAGATGCATTCGAAAAATCCTCAGGAAATGTAGTTCATCGAAAACACTCGTTCGATCAATGCTTGAATATTGCTACTCACTGTGCGATCCGTATCATACTGGATTGATGTAAGAAATAGAGATCAAAAGAAGAGCAACACAGTTCGTTACAGCTTCATTTAGTGAGCGCCAAAGCTTAACGGAGATGCTCAGCCAACTCCAGGGACAGACGCTGCAAGATTTTTCTTTTTTTTCTTACGCTAGAAAAATTACTTTTACTAACTACAATGAATTAATTATGATAAAGAAAGAAGTCTTATATATAATATATGAATCCACAGTGTTTCAAAACCTGCAAGAATGTGTCTAAATTACGATATATTTCTGATGTGAACACTCATTTGACTGCCTTTCTTCTTCTGTCACTTCCTTCGTTATTCTTTCCTCCTCCTGCCCTTGAACTCTTAAAACGTATGATTCATTGTAAACACGTGTAATGTCGAATAATAATTTATTTCGTTATAGTAATGACTCTTGTTTTACTACACTGAAGAGCCAAAGAAACTGGTGCACCTGCCTAATACCGCGCGAGCACGCAAAACTGCTACAACACGACGTGACATGGACTCGACTAATGTCTGAATTAGTGGTGCGGGGAACTGACACCATGAATCCAGCGGGGCTGTCCATAAATCCGTCAGAGTATGACGGGCTGGAGGCTCTTCTGAACAGCTCGTTGCAAGGCATCCCAGATATGCTCAATAATGTTCATGTCTGGGGAGTTTGGTGGCCAGCGGAAGTAGTTAAACTCAGGAGAGTGGTCCGGGAGCCACTCTGTAGCAATTCTGGACGTGTGGGGTGTCATATTGTCCTGCTAGAATTGTCCAAGTCCGTCTGAAAGCACAATGGACACGAATGGATGCAGGTGACCAGACAGGATGCTTACGTACGTGCCACATGTCAGAGTCGTATCTAGGCGTATCAGGGTTCCCATACACTCCATCTACACACGCCCCACACCATTACACAGCCTCCCCCAACTTGAACAGTCCCCTACAGACATACAGTCTACTTGGATTCATGAGGTTGTCTCCATACCCGTACACGTCCATCCGCTCGATACAATTTGAAGTGACACTCGTCCGACCAGGGAACATGTTTTCAGTCTCTACAGTCTAATGTCGGTGTTGCCGAGCCCAGGCGAGGCGTAAAGCTTTGTGTCATGCAGTCATCAAGGTTACACAATGGACCGTCGGCTGCGAAAGGATTGCACTTATGTCACGTTCAACGATTCTCCTTAGTCGTCGTTGGTCTCGTTCTTGCAGGATCTTCTTCAGGTCGCAGCGATGTCGGTGGTTTGATGTTTTACCGGATCCCTTATATTAACGGTACACTCGTGAATGGTAGTACGGGAAAGTCTCTTCATCGCTACCTCGGAGATGCTGTGTCCCATCGCTCGTGCGCCGACTATAACTTCACGTTCAAACTCACTTAAATCTTGATAAGCTGCCATTCAAGCGGCAGCAACCGATCTAACAACTGCGCGAGACGCTTGTTGTCTTATATAGGCGTTACTGACCGCAGCGCCATATTCTGTTTACATATCTCTATACCAGTTTCTTTTGTGCTTCAGTGTATTTCTTAACATTAATCTCTTTAATAGGTTTCTGACAAGTTCCCAAGTGGAAACATGGGTGTGATTTGTTGCATGAGTGACAATAACATTCTTTGGTGGTATTTGTTCATCCGCCATTACGCCGTCTCACCGAAGCAACTACGAATTGGAGTAACTGCTTATAACCTGCATATCATTTGATTAAAAAAGTCCGATTGCTCAGTGCGAATCAAATTAGCGGGCTTAAGGCATTCCAAACGTTCACGTCCACGAAAATACGAAGCCAAACCAGTTATTTTGAGAGAACAATAGTTTGTGTCTTACAGATTTTAATCCTTAGACAGCTCGTTAATTTAACTAGCCCGCTGGACATTAGGGTCAGTTAAGAGACTCAATCATTACACTGCTTCCTCCTTAGTATACCTCGCGGAAAGACCATGAAGATTAAATTACAGAGCTTCGAACACACACGAAAGCTTACCAGCAATCGTTCTATCCGTGAACTGTACGTGAACAGGAAAACACGAAAGCTACAGTGGTACACAAAGTACCCTCAGCCACTCACCATGAGGTGGCTTGCGCAGTACTGACGCAGGTGCAGAACACGATACTCATGTAAGGCAGTCTAGCATACAAGATGAACCATACAAACCAATCACAGAAACAAACAGCAAAACTAATCGCACTGGTGGACTCAGGCATCATGATCATCGCACACCGTGACGTTGAACACCTTCTGGTGGCGTTACAGCCCATGACGCGGTGAGGAAAGCACTGAGTGTAACAGAAATGAATAAGCAACGATGAGGGCTACAGATGCGGAAAATCCATTGACGTAAGCGACTTTGATAAAGAGGAGATTGTTATGGCCCAGTGCCTGGGAACAGGCGTTTCGGAAACGACGTGGCTGCTCGGTTGTTGTTATGCTGCTGTTGTCACCATCTATGGCTGAAAGACGGTGAAACCAACGAACGTCAGGTTAGGCAACGATCTGTGGCAGTTATGGCAGCACAGAACAACGCTGGTGCAGCCACAAGTGATTTGGACTACACCGTCCAGTGGACAGTGCTGAACATGGGGTTCTGCGGCAGACGACTCTTCGTGTTCCCATGTCGACCCGACGACGACGTCAGTTACAAATGTAGTGGGTACGGGATAGTTCATACTGGACACGGAACGAACGGAAACGTGTCACCTTCTTGGATGAATTACGTTTGTTGTTACATCACGCCGACTATCGTATTCGGATACGACGTTATCCAAGCTAATTCCTGCTCTAAACATGCACCACGCCGTGGGTGCAGGCAGTTGGCATCAGATTTGTGCTCTTCGGAACAGTCACCTGCGCTTCCACAGGAACCACGGTAGTAATCGAAGGCCTCACGAGCTGTGGATTACGACGATGGCATCTTCCAGCAGTATAACATTCAGTGCTGCTGTGGTTTGGGAAGCCCTACACGGAATTGGCGCTTAGGTCTTGGTCACCAAATTCGCTTCATGTAAACGCTATGGGAAACATCTGTGACGCTATCGAACGCCAGTTCCGCTCCCAAAAACCACCACCCTGTAACTGAGGCGTTCTCTGGAACAACGGCTTAACTGCAACATACGGAAATCGACATACAGCGCATCAAATATGTGACGTCGTGTTTTCATTCATTTCAAACCCTCGTACATGGACGACATTTCAGTCGAATAGAAACGACTTATTGTTGTTTCAATATAAATGACGCGATAATGTACTATGTACGACTTACATACTGATTTGACCTGATAATACAGTACCACACGTTTTTCAATAGACCACCGTATAATGCGAACAAGAAAACGACATTTTCCGAATTTGACTATTAAACAGTCTTTAAATCTAAGAGTAGCGAAATCACACCGTAAAGCTTGCCGGTGTGGCTGAGCGCTTCTAGGCGCTTCAGTCTGGAACCGCGCGACCGCCACGGTCGCAGGTTCGAGTCCTGGTCGGGCTTGGATGTGTGTGATATCGTTACGTTAGTTAGGTTTAAGTAGTTCTAAGTTCTAGGGGACTGATGACCTTAGATGTTAAGTCCCTTACTGCTCAGAGACATTTGAACCATCAGACCAACGAAACATATTTTTATTCGACAAACATACTTAGTTTTCAAAGCATATACCAACGAACATAACACGTAATAATCCTAGTATTCAAATAATAATACACAACGAAAGAAATACATTTATTAAATTACAGATATACACGGTACAAATGTTCAAATGTGTGTGAAATCTTTTGGGACTTAACTGCTAAGGTCATCAGTCCCTAAGCTTACACACTACTTAACCTTAATTATCTTAAGGACAAACACAGACACCCATGCCCGAGGGAGGACTCGAACCTCTGCCGGGACCAGCCGCACAGTCCATGACTGCAGCGACTGAGACCGCTAGGCTAATCCCGCGCGGCTGCACAGTACACTACACCGTCCTCAACAATGGTCTGCAACAGTCTCTGCGTGGTTACTACCGATGATGTGTATATTTCGCATCCTGAGCAGTCACTGTCTGCCGCAGGTGCATAACCGTCGACAATATTCTTCAGCGTTTCTGCACTGTAGTCTCCAAGGTACTTGAGCAGTGCGAAGGTAGCTTTCTTCTTTGCACCCGTAATCCCAGGACGATACGTCTTTGCCGTCAGCATGTCTGTCTTCCGCATTGGCAATGCACATTCTCGTTTATTTAGTAAGGACTGAATGTTCGCGCATAAGTAGACGAGAAGAAAATGTGTTTCCTTTGTAGTACAAAATGACATATTTTTGTATTCTAAATAGTGTCTGTGTTTTGTGAGTAGTACGGTGGTAAAGCTGATGCCCAGTGGTCGATAATGGCACTACTTTCAACACCTCAAAGGGTGCTGAATTCTTTCAGCAGCTCTGAAGCACTGAAATATACTGAAGCACATTCTCAGTATTTTCAATATTCCTCCATTTTCAACTGTCCCCCTTGACATTTATCAACACCTGTAAGCAGCTAAAGGTCTGGATTACATTGTAATTTCATTCTTCGAGAGCTGCAAGATCACCAATGATATCTGTTCTTTCGGACATGTCCGAAAGAACAGATGCCATCTTCATATAAAGAAGGCATACCGGCCAATGATCTTCTTCAGTGCGGATGCACTCACATTGCTGAAACGGGAATCGGTAGATTGACTGCCGCGAGTAATCAGTATAGTGGGCAGGACCACTACAAATGTAGTGTGTGGACAGTAAGTTGGAAGTGTGGGTCTCACGGGGGGCGTGTCAGAGATAAGTCCCTGCAGTCGTACTGTACTCTGTGTTCTCGGTGGCTCAGTCGGATAGAGCGTCTGCCATGTAAGCAGGATGTCCCGGGTTCGAGTCCCGGTCGGAGCACACATTTTCAACTGACCCCCTTGACATTTATCAACACTTGTAAGCGGCTACAGGTCTAGATTTCATTAATAGGCTTTAGGTCGTTTTTCCAGTTAAGTCGTTTTTCCCAAGGAACGCCCTAATTTACGGTTATTACGTGACCTGTGCGCAAACGTGTAAAGCCACAGACTTCCAGAAACCTGTCGAAGGACTTGTCGAATCCGTACCATGCAGAATCGCTCCTGTATTTAGTTCCAAGCGTGGACAACACGCTGTTAAACAGGTGGTCACACTGTTTGTCTGAAGAATGTGTAATTAAAGAAGATCAGTGGTCTGGACATTATCAAGATTTATCGTACAAATACGGTGACCAGCCTAATGTGTGCGCTTATGAGAAAATGTGGATTTGTTTATAATGACAATATAACAATGGATGACCTACAAAAAAACATTAAAAATAAATAAATATAATAAAACTGCCGAAATACTTGAAATAAAAGGAGAGGTAATAAAATACACAGGAACGTCCTTTCCTCTCAGATTTATACGTCTTATCAGCCAGCATATGACGACAATGGCGTAAAATGCAAAGCATGTGGAATGCTGCGGAAGTAATCTTTCTGTTCTGTTATGCTAGAAGCGATTGTGGAAACTACTGCAACATGAAGCTGTTGAACGCTGCGTACATCTACTTACAAATCTTTAAAAACAGAGTAACAGTTATAGCCCAGCAACTTCTTCAAGAAGATCAGGCCGGATTTGGAAAAGCACATTCCTGTAGTGTGAATACTTTTACGATAGAACGACTCATAGAAAAAAGAAGAGAAATTAATTGTGAAATCTACGTTGCTTTTACAGATTTTGAAAACGTGTTCGACCGAATTCATGGAAATAAATTACGAGGAACAATGCGTGACAGCGGCTACCCAAATCTCATTAGTGCAATCAAAATTTTAGATTGTCAAACAAAAATATAATAAACACAGGAAACGGACACAAAATCAGTCAAGATGTAAGACAGCTATGTTCTCTTAACCCCTGGTCTTCAGTCCGAAGACGGGTACCGTGCAGCTCCCCGTGCTAGTCTATCCTGTGTAAGCCTCTCCGTCTCCGCATAGCTGCTGCAGCCTGCAACCACATGAGCTCGCATAATGTAGTCACACATTCCTCCTCCTGCGGAATTTGTCCTCCCTCCCTTACGTCAGGACGAACTTCTTGTTAGCGCCACGCTGCATTTTATATGCTTTCTGCTTCGGCCATCATCTGTTATTTTGCTGCCCACAAAGCGAAACTTTTTATCGTCTCATTTTCTAATGTAATTCCCTCAACATCACCTCATTTAATTCGACTACAATTCATTACCCTAGTTTTACTTTTGTTGATATTAATCTTATAACCCGTTTTCAAAACATCCATTCCACTCAACTGCTCTTCCAACTCCTTTGTTTCTCTGACAATCCTCAAAAGCTTTTCATTTCTTCTCCTGAACTTTAATTCCCTTTCCAAATTTCTCCTCGCTTACCTTTATCGCTTGATCAAAGTGCAGATTGAATAACGTTGGGGTAGGCTATAACCCTGTCTCACAAGGGGAGGCCGCCAATTGTGAAATTCAGATTCGATTCATACTGCGCATAATAAAAGCTCATGGCCAGAGGTGTAATGTGGCAAAGCACCAAGATGCACTTCTCAGCCGTTGTCGAGAAAATCGACTGTTAAAAGAAACCGTTGCGGTGAAATACTCTCTACGATTAATAATTTTCTACAGCGTCGTGGTGCAGCGGTAAGCGCTTGGGTTCGTAATCCGAAGGTCACCGTATCGAATCTCACGCTATGCAACCTTTTTTTTAGTATTTGTTTTTTTTTGTAATTCAATATATATATATATATATATATATATATATATATATATATATATATATATATATATATATATAATTCCCGGCAATCAGTTGCAACAATTATGCATATAATAAGTTGTTGAAAGTCGTTTGTCGTGGAAAAACTGGCGACTTCGAACATCATTATGTTTTCCGCAAGCAAAGTTGTATTTCACAAATGTTATTAATTGTCTTCATAATGTTTACCACGTATAGTTAACGGAAGACGTAGAAACGATATTCCGAAACGAATACGTATAGCGTAAGTCAAACGTTCGAATTAGAATAGAGACCCCACGAACACAAATTTGCTGTGGCAGGTATGAAATATAAACTCCGTTACTCGCTCGTTACACTTGAAGGACAGATGTTGAATGGGCCGAAACGAGCCGCCGCATAGCAGCGTAGTTGCGTGCTAACTTCGAAAGAAGGTAGATGCGGTCCCTAGCGCAACTTATAACATCGTCGAAAATCAGTGCGGGCGTGAGAGCTTTGGTACACCCTGTTAAACAAACGGAAAAATGGAGGCGGTACAATTGGACAGCGATCCGCCTTCACCAACATGCATAAGCAATTCATTAACAGTATATATATATATATATATATATATATATATATATATATATATATATATATATATATGAATTACAAAAAACTAATAATAAAAAAACGTTGCATGCCACGGGATTCGATCCGGCGACCTTCGGATTACGAACCCGAGCATTTACCGCTGCGCCACGACGCTGTAGAAAATTATTAACCGTAGAGAGTATTTCACCGCAACGGTTTCTTTTAACTGTCGATTTTCTCGACAACGGCTGAGAAGTGCATCTTTGTGCTTTGCCACATTACACCTCTGGCCATGAGCTTTTATTATGCGCAGTATGAATCGAATCTGAATTTCACAATTGGCGGCCTCCCCTTGTCAGTAGAATTGCAGACTCCGCAGTACAACTCGCTCTATGTAATTTGGCCCCTACGGAGAAAAGCGTTGTCGCCCTCAGCGCGGCGCGACTCTGTGTTGCTACGTGGCGGCCGCCTTACTTGACTGGCGCCTGCCGAGCTATAACGCTGGACATTTCGAGTGTTCTCGGTCCTATCTCTTTACTATGTAGCATAGCACCGCAGTATTCGTGCACCATATATCCCACGGTGGGAGGGAATGACCTTTCGAACCATTCGTTCGAATTTCAATCATAAATCCTTCGACTGAAATTAAGTTTCAATGTTTTATGTATGCTATGACGTTTTCTACACTCAATGCAAGTTTTGTCATATTGGACATACAAGTATTCGAACAACTGATATTTCAAGAATTCTTTATTGATTTACAGAAAACATTATAATACAGATTCACACCAGCGCACAATGCTGCTCTTGACTCCAAAGATACCCTTAAGCCTAGTTTACACGACGACATTGGGTTGCGCCACTCATTGCGTGGAACGAGTTGCACGCAAATGGTTTCATATTTGACTGTAGACACGGCCAAACCGGAGAACACTTCAGTTTCGTCGTTTTGTGGGTTCCTGAGACGCGTCTGAAATGAAAGTTTTGGCAGCTGCACGTCGCATGAGTTGTGATGGAGTTTAAGCTTGTTGCGTGGAATCGCTGCATAAGAAAAAAATAAGGAACGTGTTTCGATTCGTGACTAGATGAAGAAAAGAAGTCAGCTCGGTTGATCAGCATCCTTGGTGAAATAATTTATAATGGAAGACCCAAGAAGTTCTTTTAATTATCTTAGAATGTCATCAGAACTGTACACGTTTCTTCTAAATAGAGTTAATAATGCGATAAAGAATAAAGATACTGTTATGCATGAACCACTGCCGCCAGAACTGAAATTACATATCACATTGCGTGCGTTACAATCGAGAACACTCGGCATGCTATAAGATGCGGTTTTAGTTGCTGATAACGCTTTTTCATAAAGACTAATAATTATTAACAGTAATAATTATTAACATTGACAGCAGTAACAACTCTTATGTCAACGGGGAGCACTGCTGCGACGTTTTAAATAGATAAATATTGATTAAAGAATGCAACTTCTTGATTTCTGTAGCCTTCCCTCCTGTCAACAATATCCCTTAAAAAAAATAAAAAAAAGAGGCGGCCAACTCGAACGATGGGATTTTAGTCTTGTAGACGACAACATTTCCACAGCTAGAATTACATTTGATTGTATTTTTCTTAATTCAGCTGTATATTTGCTCCTAATTCAATAAATTTTGCCCTGCAGTTCAGATATTGTCAACCTGTCTATGTTCTGATCGTACGTGATGGTCTCAGGAGCGGCAATATGTTGCTTATTTTTGTAATCGGCGTCACTGAAATCCCACAAACACCTATGCAAAGCATAGACCTCCAAAAAGCGAACATTATTGTCCGTTCCCCACTTCATATTTCAGTTTGTCTACACTCTGCGAACACACAATCTCAAAACTCATGGGACTAGTGTGGCCAAGGTTGGAAAACGCCGAAAGTGTTTAGTTTCACCGATGAGTTGCGCAAACGCGCGGCGCGCATGCGCAGTGGCCGGTAGTGCAGTTGCCTGCAACCTAGTGTCGTCGTGTAAACTAGGCTTTAGGCTGATCCCGTAGTCCTGGTCTTGAAGGACGCATTTTTGGTGCCCACATACCCCGAGCGAGAAATCTCTAAATCTCTGATTTGATCCATTATAAATGGTACTGAAAGTCTGCGACTGTGAAAACAATAGGTTTGTTTATAAACAACTTATCTGCTACCAGTCACGATTTTCTTTATTTTTGGCACGACGCGTTTCGGGAAATGATTCCCATTTACAAGTGCGTTTTTTGTGTCTTATGTCATTCTTATGTGATGATGTCGATGTGTGAGATTCTGCTTCATTTCGTTGACTTTACTGCAATATATAAGAAAACACACGATTTTTAGTTGGTTGCCTATCTTTTGTGAAGTTAGTGGCGAAATTTGGAAGAATTGTTCTACCTAGGACAAACAGGTATACAGAGCACATAAAAGCCTACACACACAACAGACACACTACATCAGCCATAGCAACACATGTACGTAATACAGGACACGTATTTGGAAAAATAGAGCAAAATGTCAAAGTCCTCCACCGACTAAATAAAGGACATAAAATGGATTTGCTAGAAGAACTGGAGATATATTCACATTACAGAAAATAGGAAGATAAAATATTAAACGAAAAACTTTAAAGTGAATCAGTGAATTTCTTCACATATTTCGACAGTATACTTAAAAGCAGTAACACATAGAAATAAGAACAATTGTATGAAAGACATAAATAAATTATGATCCAAATTGTTAAGGTAAATAACTTCTGTACACAAGCATATCATACTCTGTGAAAGACCTATAATGTCATCTCTGTGGACTACTTGTAAGAGCATCTGTGTCACTGTTTTGTTTATGTAAAATGTTTTCGGTGTTTAAAAGTGTACAACAAGGTGTGTGTGATGTTTAGTGTGTGAGGGACTCTGCACAAATGGACCATATGGAAATAGTAAGTACAAATTTTTCTAAATTTCCCCACTAACGTCACAAAAAGATCGAAAACCAACTAAAAATCGCGTGTTTTCTTATGTATCGCAGTAAAGTCAACGAAATGAAGCAGAATCTCACACATCGACAACATCATATAAGAATGACATAACAAACACAAAAAACGCACTTGAAAATGGGAATCATTTTCCGAAACGCGTCGCGCGAAAAATAAAATAAAGAAAATCTTGACTGGTAGCAGATGAGTTATGTATAAACAAACCTATTATAAATCTCTAAATACTGCACTGCCATCTACTGAAGCCAAACGTACAATACGGAAGCTATTCGCCTCTACCTGACTTTCATTCTGCTGCGTGTGATACGTGGTACCGGCTTTAGAAAGTCAATTTCGCACGTATTGTTTCAATACAAGGTTATCGAACTGCCAAATCACATTCCAGTTATGCGCCCCCGCTGTGGAGCAGCGAAAGTGAGCCGAAAATCAAATTACCCCGAAATTAAAACTCACGAAATGCGTTCGGCGCTGCGTGATTCAATTACTTCAATGAAATTCCGTGAGCATATATTTATAGCAGAAGGCCAACTTGGGTCAGCAGAGAGTACTGTGAAGAACGCCATAAATTAACGAAGCTGCCTTTCATTTGCGAACGGCGACAACGGTAGCAATAAAGTGAAGGCATACAACGCTAATTCATCGCTTCTTGAAATTAGAATCTTACCCAGAAAGCAAGTAGCAGTTATCGGACTGTGAATCGGCAAACTCGCTGCAGGCCAGTTGCGTGAAACCTTTGCGACAAAGTGCTACGCGACAATCGGTTACGGAAGAAACAATTTGTACATAAATCCCATAAATCCAAATATAAACTTATGATTTTTAATGTCAAATGTTGGTGCCACCACAGGTCGAGAATTCTGGAGCAGCAGCAACTGTGGAAGTCTGTTCACGTGAATGCTGATGGTCAGATATTTGTTTTGAATACATGCGTACAGAATGCTTGTGTTTTAAGTGCTCCATTGGGTTCATACCAGCCAAACGTGTTGTGCATACCAAGCTTTCAACCACTGTAATGCAATGAGAAATACGTCGCCCATCACGGAATCAGTAGCTCTTAAAGACTGGAAAGTAGCACAGGCCACACCAATATTCAAGAAAGGAAATAGGAGTAACCCACTGAATTACAAACCCATATCACTGACCTCAATTTGCAGTAAGATTTTGGAGCATATACTGTACTCGACCACCTTGAAGAAAATGACTTTATGAAGCATAACCAACACGGATTCAGAAAATATCGTTCTTGTGCAACGCAGCTAGCTCTTTATTCCCATGAAGTAATGAGTGCTGTCGACAAGGGATCTCAGATCTCCATATTCCTAGATTTCCAGAAGGCTTTTGATACAGTTCCTCACAAGCGACTACTAATCAAATTGCGTGCATATGTAGTATCGTCTCAGTTGTGTGACTGGATTCGTGATTTCCTCTCAGAGAGGTCGCAGTTCATAGTGATAGACGGTAAATCATCGAGTAGAACAGAAGTGATATCTGGCGTTCCGCGAAGGTAATGTCATAGGCCCTCTGCTGTTCCTGATTTCCATAAATGATCTAGGTGATAATCTGAGCAGCCGCCTTAGACTGTTTGCAGATCACGCTGTAATTTACCTTCTAGTAAAATCATCAGACGATCAGTTTCAATTACAAAATGATCTAGAGAGAATTTCTTATGGTGCGAAAAGTCACAACTGGCACTAAACAAAGAAAAGTGCGAGGTCATCCATATGGGTACTAAAACAAATCCGATAAATGTTGGGTATACTATAAATCGCACAAATCTAAGGGCTGTCAATTCGACTAAATACCTAGGAATTACAATTACGAGCAACTTAATTGGAAATACCACGTAGATAATATTATGGGAAAGGCGAAACAAAGACTGCACTTTGTTGGCAGAACACTTAGGAGATGAGACAAACCAACTAAAGAGACAGCCTACATTACACTTGACCGTCCTCTACTGGAATATTGCAGGGCAGTATGGGATCCTTACCAGGTAGGATTGACGGAGAACATCGAAAAAGTGCAAAGAAGGGCAGCCCGTTTCGTGTTGTCGCGCAATAGGGGTAAGAGTGTCACTCATATGATACGAGAGTTGGGGTGGCAGTCACTGAAACAAAGACTGTTTTCTTTGCGGCGAGATCTATTTGCGAAATTTCAGTCACCAACTTTCTCTTCCGAATGCGAAAATATTTTGTTCACACCCACCTATGTAGGGAGAAAAGATCATCATAATAAAATAAGAGAAATCAGAGCCCGAACGGAAGGATTTAGGTGTTCCTTTTCCCCATTCGCCATTCGAGAGTGGAATGGTAGAGAAGTAGTATGAAAATTGTTCGATGAACGCTCTGCCAGACACTTAAGTGTGAATTGCAGAGTAACCATGTAGATGTAGACGTAGATGTAGATGTCGACATCACTGCGCTGCCGTCACGCAAGACGAGCGCTCAAACAACATGGCCTCCCTCCAGTTCGAAAGGTGGCGCACCTAGAGGCACTCCATGTGTTTGTTGCCTTCAGGAATTTAGAAGTGGATAAACGCGTGAACCGCGGATTACATAAATGTGCTACCTTCTAGCAGCTCAGTTATGGAACGCATGTATGATGTATACAAGGATCGCGATCTGAAGGACATTCTCTCAATTACTGTCGTAAGAGAAGGTATGCAGCACTAAACCATAATAACAGCGTATTCTGCACAGGTTCTTAAGACGTATATAATTATTAATTAAGCTTCATCACGTTTGTTTCCAAATGAATGAGATCAAAAATCGACGACTCATTGCCAGTCTGGTATACAGTCTTTCACATTGGTATTGGTCTCATCAGTTCTCAGGCCAATGGATTTTACGATTTATTCAAAATCGTGTTCGATATTTTGGTAATATTCTGGAAAAGGAACTTATACAACATAATTCCAAGAGTTAAAGTTTCGTAATCAGTCCCATTTCTTAAAAAGAGCTGGAGAATTACAGACTTGTTTGGAGAATGAAAACATGGTAGAAGGAGGCTGTAATTGTTTTATTTTCCATAGAATTGACCAATATCAACCGTGGATCATTTTCATGCATCTGTAATACGTTCAAAAATGGTGACATTGGTTTATATATCAACTGTCTACAAACTCCCGCACATACACATACTTGATAACTCAAGTAACTTACATACATTAGGCTTACAGCTTCATTTCGTATACTAATACATCGATGGTACATGCGGACAGGTACACATCGTATATGTGAGTGTATGTGGCACAAACACAATGTAGTAGTATACATGATTAGCTCCATTAGCCGACATAAACAGAAAGCAGCAATATCATAGAATGAGCACACCTGTTAAAAGGTCCTATAACAGATCATGTTTCAAGATTATTTCCAAAACGAAAAATTAACGTCGCATTTCGGACAAGCGATTCCCTTACATATGCATTAAAACACAAAGAGAATGAGAATAAGGACAAATACAGTAATTCAGGAATATTTAAAATAAACTGTCAAAATTGTCAGAGCACGTATATTGGTCCAACTGCAACAGCAGTTGAAATATATTATAAAGAACATTGCAAAAAATGGCTCTGAGCACTATGGGACTCAACTGCTGTGGTCATAAGTCCCCTAGAACTTAGAACTACTTAAACCTAACTAACCTAAGGACAGCACACAACACCCAGCCATCACGAGGTAGAGAAAATCTCTGACCCCGCCGGGAATCGAACCCGGGAACCCGGGCGTGGGAAGCGAGAACGCTACCGCACGACCACGAGATGCGGGCTAAAGAACATTGCAATTTCAATTCCAACCGTACAGTATTGGGTGAGCATTTCAAAACAACTACCATGCTTTAAGTGAGATTTGGGATAGCTCGAAAGTAGAAAAACCAGAATAATTTATTAAATTAACAATACCAACATCATTTACGTGGAGTCTTCTTCTAGTTATTAGACGAAGCGCTGTAGATAAGCAGTCAAATCATAATACCAACTACCTACCGCATTGCCCTAAAAGAAATATTTAAATATATATTTTTGGCGATATATCTGTAAAGATATTTTTAAAGACGTATCTTTTATGATATATTTTGGCTGATGTTGCACCATAATGAAATTTTGTCCAGTGCATAAATGACATGTCTATATACACGCCCATAAAAGCCTTAATTAAAATGTAAATTTCTCCTTTCTGTAGCAATATGAATTTCGTAACTAATGATAGTGGTTTACGATGTTTCGATTTTAGTGTAGTAATTGAAATGCTTTGTTTTTCAAGAGGTAGAATCGAACCAATGAGTATGTATATAGGATCGTATACCGCTCAATAAGAATACTACATTATCTTTGGATAAGAATTCTACATCATGCTTGAAGGTCTCTCAGGCATGCAGCCGGGTTGACTGGTCGTTGTAGAACGAATTTTCGACGGCGTAACGTGCCATATTTGAGAAGAAATATATTGAGAAGAAATTTGGGCCCACATTCACGAAAGTATTTAATTTTGTGCTCACGTCAACAGATTTTCTTTTCGACGGACATTACTACGAACAGACAGACGGCGTACCTATGGGTAGCCCTCTGTCACCTGTGGTCGCCAACAGGTACATGGAAGAATTTGAGGAGAAAGCGTTAGAATCAGCACCACTAAAACCAACAGTCTTCTATTGATATGTTGACGACACATTCTTCATTTGGCCTCACGGGGAAGAGAAGCTCCAACTGTTCTTTCAACATCTGAACTCTGTCCACCCCCAAATTCAGTTTATTTACCATGGAGGTGGAGAAAAACGGGCAGCTACAATTCTTGGATGTTCTGGTACAGAAAAAGCCTGATGGAACACTGGGACACAGCGTCTACCGGAAGTCAATCCACATGGATCTGTACCTTCACGGCTCCAGCTGTCATCACCCGTCACAAAGGGAAGGAGTACTAAATACATTGGTTCACAGAGCTCGTGTGATCTCCGACGAAGAAAGCTTAAAACCGGAACTAGACCACCTCAAGGATGTGTTTCAGAAGAACAGCTATAGTGACCGCCAAATTCGACGCGCCTTCGAGCAGAAGACCACACCACAGCCGACAGCTGATGATGACCCACCGAAAGCGACAGCCTACATACCACACGCGGGCAACGTATCTGGAAAAATAGGCACGATTCTAGGACGTCATAACATGAAATGCGTGAACCGCCCGCCGCCAAAGATCAAGTCCCTTGTAGGGACAGTGAAGGACGATTTAGGACTCCGGAAATCTGGAGTTTATTTCATACCGTGCGAGTGTGGGAAAGCATATGTGGGGCAAACCATTCGCACGATCGAGGAAAGGTGAACTGAACACAAACGGCACACCGGTCTCCAACAGCCTACAAAACCTGCAATCGCAGAACATTGCCTCGAGACAAATCATCGTATGAAATACGAGAACACAGAAGTCCTACACAACACATCCCGCTTTTGGGACTGTGTATACAAGGATGCAATTGAAATCCGGCTGCACGACAACCTTATTAACAAGGACAACTGATTTCAACTCAGCCAAGCGTGGAATCCAGCAATAAAAGTTCTGCAGGAGCAGCGGAACCGGGGCACCACACCCGCCGAAGGCGGCATGCGTACTGACGCCCATCAGTCATCTCGTCAGCACGAGCTACCCCCACCACCGCGGCCTGCACATCCCTCGGTCCATACGCCGGCTTAGGACGTCAGTCAACAGGAGTAACTTGATGATGATGGCACGTTACGCCGTCGAAAATTCGTTCTACAACGACCAGTCAACCCGGCTGCATGTCCGAGAGACCTTCAAGCATCTCATTCGCCGAGAAAATCTACGAACACACAATTCTATATCTTTGGAAGCACATTGACATTGACGTTGCAGACACTGCTGCACAGCCAGCTTAATCTCCAGCACCTGTATTGTCATCAGTCAGTTACGATAGTTTAATCTCAAGTTCTCGTGGCCCGTCACTTCTGGCCCGGAAACGCATTGCCGCAGGGTCGGGCAGCAGAGACCGCCAGTGATGCAGGAGATACTGCCAGGCCATATTGGCGGCAACACGCAATTTCTAGCGTCTCTGTGAATGTGCCTCGATAGGGACGTTCTTTTACTGATTTTATTTGTCTTCAGTTATACTTTCTTGAGTGTGTGTGACCGAGCCTCCACTTTGTCTGGACCAACACTTCTGGCACTGTTGCAAGTAGCAGTTGCAAACTGCGACAGAACCATCGGTCTAAAATGTGGTGTCACAGCCAGACACCACACTTGCTAGGTGGTAGCCTTTAAATCGGCCACGGTCCGCTAGTATACGACGGACCCGCGTCGGTAATTGCAGACCGAGCGCCGCCACACGGCAGGTCTAGAGAGACGTCCTGGCACTCGCCCAGTTGTACAGCCGACGTTGCAAGGAACGGTTCACTGAGAATTACGCTCTCAATTGCCGAGACGATAGTTAGCATAGCCTTCAGCTAAGTCAATTGCTACGACCTAGCAAGGCGCCATTTATCCTTTGCTATGTATCTAATGAAGCATGTACATCAACAAGACCAATGTTCACCAATTGTGGATTAAAGTTAAGTATTCTACATCTACATCTACATTGATACTCCGTAAGCCACCCAACGGTGTGTGGCGGAGGGCACTTTACGTGCCACTGTCATTACCTCCCTTTCCTGTTCCAGTCGCGTATGGTTCGCGGGAAGAACGACTGTCTGAAAGCCTCCGTGCGCACTCTAATCTCTCTAATTTTACATTCGTGATCTCCTCGGGAGGTATAAGTAGGGGGAAGCAATATATTCGATACCTCATCCAGAAACGCACCCTCTCGAAACCTGGACAGCAAGCTACACCGCGATGCAGAGCGCCTCTCTTGCAAAGTCTGCCACTTGAGTTTATTAAACATCTCCGTAACGCTATCACGGTTACCAAATAACCCGGTGACGAAACGCGCCGCTCTTCTTTGGATCTTTTCTATCTCCTCCGTCAACCCGACCTGGTACGGATCCCACACTGATGAGCAATACTCAAGTATAGGTCGAACGAGTGTTTTGTAAGCCACCTCCTTTGTTGATGGACTACATTTTCTAAGCACTCTCCCAATGAATCTCAACCTGGTACCCGCCTTACCAACAATTAATTTTATATGATCATTCCACTTCAAATCGTTCCGTACGCATACTCCCAGATATTTTACAGAAGTAACTGCTACCAGTGTTTGTTCCGCTATCATATAATCATACAATAAAGGATCCTTCTTTCTATGTATTCGCAATACATTACATTTGTCTATGTTAAGGGTCAGTTGCCACTCCCTGCACCAAGTGCCTATCCGCTGCAGATCTTCCTGTATTTCGCTACAATTTTCTAATGCAGCAACTTCTCTGTATACTACAGCATCATCCGCGAAAAGCCGCATGGAACTTCCGACACTATCTACTAAGTCATTTATATATATTGTGAAAAGCAATGGTCCCATAACACTCCCCTGTGGCACGCCAGAGGTTACTTTAACGTCTGTAGACGTCTCTCCATTGATAACAACATGCTGTGTTCTGTTTGCTAAAAACTCTTCAATCCAGCCACACAGCTGGTCTGATATTCCGTAGGCTCTTACTTTGTTTATCAGGCGACAGTGCGGAACTGTATCGAACGCCTTCCGGAAGTCAAGAAAAATAGCATCTACCTGGGAGCCTGTATCTATGTACTTTTCTTTATAGCATTCATTACGTATCCTGTATCAGACCTCACGCCAGCCTGCGTGAGTTTAAGTGCGTGCCTTTCGGTTACCCGTCACTGTGGACTGGCTGTCTTGTCAGTCCACAACATAAAAAAATGAAGGCGGTATCACACAGGGAAAGGGTACAACTGACGATGGCAACGGCAGCGGAAGCCTACGCTCACCCATGGTTTTATTTGATCCCTTCATCGTATTTTTTGTTCCTAATAACCTTTGAGCGGCCCTGAGGACAACATACTTAATGACTCATTCATTTGTCAGTTGTACTGAAGCTTGCCTGCGAACCACAGTAGCCTGTGAGGAAAGTCACGACGTAAACAAAAATTGGCCAGGTGCGAGTAGGACGGGATCCGTACAAACTTAATTATGTGAACAGACATAGCGGGAACGTGAAACTCGACGATTTTTGTCTCTTACTGACACAGATACCAGTAAGATATCGGAAGAATTATGTGTAAGTGTCATATAACAACAAATTAACAGTATTCTGATTATTTTTTCCTTTTCTTATACTGTGAAACCTTATTCATAATATTACATCAACGGGAGGTACCCTATAAGCTTTAATGAGTGCAGCTGCGAGTATTAAAATGTGTTAAATAAATAGCCGTATCTTTTGACTGCACGGGCCATAGCAGTCATAAATTTCAAGTTGATACTTCTACTCTTTCCTGTGAAAAATGGGTCTTAACAGAGAAACAGTCAGTTAACAATTATATTATTAATTGATAAAATTGTGATATAATTATTGTTACTGTGAAAGCTGGCTGCTTGCCAGATTTCAAGATTCTGGGTCAAGGATAGTGTCCTATGAGTTCTGATGAGTGAGTTGCGAGTATCAAGTACGTGGCATAAACAGCCGTATCTTCTGATTGCACTGGCTTAGAAGATTCAATTTTTTTATAGCAAAAAGGACCGTGGACCTCGATATGTGACGTAAATGTCAATTTTATACGTCCAAATCCTTCCTGAGAAAAACGGTTTTTAACAGCCCGACGGGCAGACACAGACAACAAAGAGAGCCCATCACGTTCCGTTTTTACATATTGAGATAGGTATCCATAAAAGTGATGTCAACAACTTCACACTGGTTTAAAATATTATTTCTGCTAAATAATCTAAAAGTTAAAAGCTATGAAAACTTGTGAGAGAATTCTAAGCTGCTTTTAAATCACGAAACTCTTGGTATCTATCGGATCTTGAATTAAAATCACATTCAATTTTTCAGGACTCCCTGCTTTGCGTCATTATGACAATGCTAAACAAAACTGTTTAGTTTTTTTTACACATCTAAGGGCACGCTGTCCTTAACATGTGAGTATATATACTTTTCTGTCTAATATGACTTCAGTGAAAGCAAAGTGTGCTTTACAAGCGCGTTCTTGGTTACAAGCACCGAACTACCTGCACTCTTTATCGATGGGATCACATCCACGAACCAGTGAGTCAGAAACAGCTGCTGTGTTGGAGGGTTGCCGCACCTGTAACCGCGGAGTGTCGAATAAATCGGCGCTTAAGGTGGCTGGAATATTGCCAGACCGCTGCAAAACGCGCGATTTCAGCACATTTTGTCGCAGTGGCCGGACAACGAAACAGTCAGTCGCCGCGCAGTTCATGCACGTGCCGCCGTATCAAGAACGTACGGCGAGCGCCTCGACTCCATTCATCTGATACCACCACCCCGCATAGTCAACTGGCGCGATCAGCAACGTACTGATGAGAACGGGCGCCTTCCGCTGCCCAACATTGTAACCTCGGATACTCGTCCCACAGTGTGGCGTGGGCGAAACGTCCAGCGATATTCCGTGTCGTGCAGAGCCACCTCATCGCTTTGGAGAACATATCCTGTCCTCCACGTTCACACGTACCTCGGCTCACCGCTCACAACAGTGAACAAAAATTAGCGCGGGCGTAGGAACGCTACCTCTGGAATCTCTACGCGTGGAAAATTATCAATACTAGTCGTGCACGCCCCGCAGGAAGCGGCTAAAAAGGTACCAGCGTAAGCGAAGGCGTGTGCATACAGTTTTTTCTGTAGGGCGCGATGACCTACGTACTGCTTTCTAATCGGAGAGATTATCACCCCATTAGTTAAAGAGAGTGGCATTCGTTATTCCACAGAAATAAAATCATAATAGAGTACCAGTTAAAAGCATGACCGTCGAGGAAAGGTCACACGCTAGTGTCACTTCTGAATGGCAATATGCCCGCAATGTACTAGCGACAGACACGTGGCTCATGCCGGTACTGGTTACCACAAAAACTTTAAATTTTGATAGGGATGTGTACCTCAAAGATAGGCTGTACGATGGTGGTTGAGGCGTAGCCCTGAATTATACAACAGTATTTATTGATATCGGCAGAAGTTTCCAATGCGAAATAATTTGGGAGAAGATAAGTGAAAAAGATGGATCAAACACGGTATCTGCTGCTTTTATAGAACCCCTGACACAGGGGCCGTAATGGTAGAGTATTTCAGTGCAAATATGAAGAAAGTCGCGCGTTAATTTATTAATAATTTTAGAGTATTAAGGAGAGAACTGAACTTACCAGCTGTAGATTGGGGGATTATCGTGATTAAGGCAGGTAATAGGGGCAAGGAATCATGTGCAAATGTTCTAAATGTCTTAAGTGAAAACTACCTGGAGCATTTAGTCAGGCCGCGCGGGGTAGCCGTGCGGTCTGAAGCGTCTTGCACGGTTTGCGCGGCTGCCCCCGTCGGAGGTTCGAGTCCTCCCTCGTGTGTGTGTGTGTGTGTGTGCGTTGTCCTTAGCGTAAGTTAGATTAAGTAGTGCGTAAGCCTAGGGACCGATGACCTCAGCAGTTTGGTCCCATAGTCCTTACCACAAATTTCCAGGCCGGGCGCTGTGGCCGAGCGGTTCTAGGTGCTTCAGTCCGGAACCGCGCGACTGCTACGGTCGCATAGTGCGCTCAGAGCCATTTGATCCATTTTTGAATAAATTTCCAATTTCCATTTAGTCAGAGAAATGACTCCTGAGGATAATGTCTTAGACCTCGTGGTTGCAAAAATGCCCGAACTTTTTGTAGTTAACGTAGAGCAATGGAATCGGGGATCATAAAGCCGTTATGGCATCATTATTTACTGGCATCATTAAGAATGTCAGGAAAGGAAGGAAAATACTTCGGTCTAGTATCTGTGACAAGAAAATTATTTCATATTACCTGAACAGTCGACTAGAAATATTCAGCTCTGAGGGAAATATTCAGCTCTGAAATTCTGAGTAGAAATAGACAAAATTTGAGAGTATTGAACAACATTGTATCAAGAAGTTTTCCCGGTGTATTGATTGGTCCATCATATTTCGGGCTTGCAGCCGGATCACGTTGACATCTTGGCACGATATTTCGGCTAACAAACATGCAGCCATCTTCAGGTGAGTACGAGACTGAAGATTACTCGTGCGCGTCGTTCTACAGGGTTACTACAAATGATTGAAGCGATTTAACAGCTCTATAATAGCTGTATTATTTGAGATATTTTCACAATGCTTTGCACACACATACAAAAACTCAAAAAGTTTTTTTTAGGCATTCACAAATGTTCGATATGTGCCCCTTTAGTGATTCGGCAGACATCAAGCCGATAATCAAGTTCCTCCCACACTCGGCGCAGCATGTCCCCATCAATGAGTTCGAAAGCATCGTTGATGCGAGCTCGCAGTTCTGGCACGTTTCTTGGTAGAGGAGGTTTAAACACTGAATCTTTCACATAACCCCACAGAAAGAAAGCGCATGGGGTTAAGTCGGGAGAGCGTGGAGGCCATGACATGAATTTCTGATCATGATCTCCACCACGACCGATCCATCGGTTTTCCAATCTCCTGTTTAAGAAATGCCGAACATCATGATGGAAGTGCGGTGGAGCACCACCCTGTTGAAAGATCAACTCGGCGCTGTCGGTCTCCAGTTGTGGCATGAGCCTTAGTAAATAAAGAGACATCAAAACTCACTAATAAGTCAGAATTGTGGAGTTGGAACGACTTCAGTCTACTAATAAAATCGGCAGAATTATGAATATGATGTGGACACTTGCCCACATAAGGTCTCAGTAACGAAGACAGATGTTGTGCTAAGTCATAGGTTGGCGCATCGATATTACTAACAATAGGGCGTAATGGTAGTCCCTCTTTATGAAGGGCAATGCGACGGTACTTTTGCCACGAAACATCTACAACGAGCAGATTTGTAGCCTCCTTGGTGAATCCACATGTCGGAAGATCGACAAGGATCCGACGAGCAGAGTAGAAAGAAAAACGACAGTTTTGTTAAACTCTTCTACGCTTCCATCTGAAGTCATTAAAAGACTGAAACCGCATAGCTCTGTTCCACCGATGCTTTATGGTCTTCCGAAAACTCCACAATTCTGACTTATTAGTGAGTTTTGATGTCGTCTCTTTATTTACTAAGGTTCCACTGATGGATTCACTGGTACTCATTAGCAGAAGGTTCAAAGCCGACATAACAGCATTATTTCATCATTGCCTGTCCTCAACTTATTTCTTATTCAATAATGAATATTTTGAACAAGTTGACGGTGTTGCCATGGGTAGTCCTTTGTCCCCTCTGGTAGCAAACCTTTTTATGGAGGACTTTGAGGAGAAGGCACTCGAGTCGGCTGAATTTAAACCGAAAGTCTTCTGGCGTTACGTGGATGACACATTTGTAGTTTGGCCCCATGGAGAAGAAAAACTGGCAGGATTCTTAAAACATCTGAATTCCATTCACAAGAATATTCAGTTTACCATGGAGATCGAAAAAGATAGATGTCTGCCGTTTCTGGATGTCCTTGTCAATGGTAGAACCGATGGATCTTTGGGGCACTCCGTCTACTGGAAGCCCACACACACAGATCTGTATTTGCAGGCGACAAGCTGCCACCACCTTGCACAAACCATGGGTTTGCTGCGTACTCTGGTGCACCGGGCACATGTGGTATCTGATAAGGACAGCCTTCCTAAAGAATAAGAACATTTGCAATCCGTCTTCAGGGAGAATGGATATTCTACACGCCAAATCCGCACAGCTGTAACAAAGAAGAAATGTAAAGAGAAACAAGAAGAAGAAGACAAAGAGGTGGTCAGGTCCAGGGCGTTTCTTCCGTATGTGGGTAACCTCTCCTCTAAAATAGGAAGGATTTTAAAGAAGCATTGTGTTAAAGTGATCTTCCGACCACCTACGAAAATATCGGCTTTGCTTGGCTCTGTGAAGGACGATCTGGGTCTGAGGAAGGCGGGTATATATAAGATCCCTTGTCAATGTGGCAAATCCTACATTGGCCAAACTAGTCGCACAGTACGGGAAAGATGCGTGGAGCATGAGCGCCACACACGTCTACTACAGCCCAACAAATCAGCCATAGCAGAACACTATATTTCGACGGGACACTCCATGGATTATTGTGGAACAAAAATTTTTGCGACAACTAGATCTTTTTGGGAATCCATTATCAAGGAGTCCATGGAGATACGATTGGCAAAAGATCTTATTAATCGAGACGGCGGCTTTCAGATGGATAAAGCATGGAATCATGTAATTTCTTTAATCGCTTCACAGAGACATGGGTCAGCATTTAGTGCGACGGCTGACGAAAATTGATTTTATACTTTCGACTACCGCGCCTCAGCTGCGCGAAGGCGCTTTACGACAGATAGCGCAAATGTAGGTACACCACTACGCATGCGCGGCCCGCTACTGCTGCAGAGCGCGCCAAATTAAATAGGGGGCGCGGTATTAGCCTTCTCCACTGCGCAGGTGCTGCCGCGCCAATTTTCGGTATATATAGATCGACGCGCACGAGTAATCTTCAGTCTCGTACTCACCTGAAGATGGCTGCATGTTTGTTAGCCGAAATATCGTGCCAAGATGTCAACGTGATCCGGCTGCAAGCCCGAAATATGATGGACCAACATTGTATCAAAATTGCGAGGAATAAAGAAGATAAAAAAAAAATGGTTCAAATGGCTCTGAGCACTATGGGACTTAACATCTGTGGTCATCAGTCCCCTAGAACTTAGAACTACTTAAACCTAACTAACCTAAGGACATCACACACATCCATGCCCGAGGCAGGATTCGAACCTGCGACCGTAGCAGTCGCGCGGTTCTGGACTGCGCGCCTAGAACCGCTATACCACCGCGGCCGGCTAAAGAAGATCCACTGTGATTCAAAAGCCGTGTTAGAATGTTTTTCCGAAGGTAAAGAGAACAGAACCGATTTACACGTAACATAAACCTTGTCCTCAAACAAAATTTGGCCGAAGACAAAAAGAGCGTAATGAGAGCCATGAATGCGCCGTTCAACAACTTCGAAATTAAATTATTTCTGCTGATGGAAGAAAAAAATCCTAAATTATGTTGATCGCTAAATGGTTCAAAGCTATCTATCTAGTGACTCAGTTGCCGTGTTACTAATGAAACTATGAATGACGGGAGAAAATGGACGAAATAGTAAATTACTACTAACTCCTTTCCTTCGTTAAAACGTCGCACAAAAATCAAATAACGACTATCGAAATAAGTGATCACAGGATAGAAGATCAACTGAAATTGCTTAACAGAGGACCTGATGCCATGCCTATACAATTCTTGAACTTGCTCGTTTTCTACCACCAGTTCGTTACGTGAGCTGCTGTGGTGCAAGTCGTGGTGTACCCCAGAAAACGTGTAATGTTGGTAGTCGAAGGGAAACTAGGTGAAAAACAGGAGAGGTGAATGCAAGAATATCTGAAACATGTGCATGTAAACGACACTTCCATGTGCAAACAATAATCAGACGAAAACACGCTTAAGTAAACTTCCTAAATTACGGGTTCTATATTGTTGTTACTGTATACGAAACAAAAAATTATCACTCATAACAACATAGTTCGAAGTGGAACGTTTAGTAACGTTTACACCGCACATAGCAGACGTTATCTCGACCACAAAGTAAAGTACATAGTTTCTTCTTTTTAATCTCAGCTACCGTACGCATAGAACAAGCATACTTTTACATGATAATTTCAAATGTATCGGACGTCTCTTTTATTGTACTCCCAGCCACACAGTAGAAAATATCCCGTACAGGCAATAGGCAAAAATTAATTGCAACTCTTTTTTCCTCTCCTATGGTTTTCAAAATTGTCTTTGAAACCAAAAATGCAGGATTATTATTGTCATATGGGTTTCGTTGTAATGATTTTAAACATCGTCTGAGATCTCGAATCTAACATAATCACAATTTTGGCCGGCATCTGGATCTAAAACCTGTTCGTTTCATAAGCTACAAAAATGTGACGTTTCACTTAATAGCATTTTCGTCTGATTATTGTTTACATATGGAACTGTTGTTTGTATGCACATGTTTTATATATTCCTGTGTTCAACACTCCTAGTATCACTTCGACTACCAGCACTATACATTTCCTGGAGTAAACCACGATTTGCTCCATGATAGCTTACTTAATGAACTGCTACTAAACTGGAAAGAAAACAAAATTTTGAAATATGTTGCGTTCAACATCACTGACAATCTACAACTACACCATTACTTACCAGTCCACAGGTAAAATTTTAATACTGGGTTCATAGAACCACTGTCAGACTATTTCTCGATCGTTCCACTCTCGAGTAGCGCTTAGGGAAAATGAGCATCTAAATCTTTTCATGCGAGCTCTGATTTCTCTTATTTTTTTTCCAAGTGTCATTTCTCCCTATGTAGGTGGGTGGCAACAAAATTTTTCGCATTCTGAAGAGACATTTGGTGATGGAAATTTCGTGAAAAAAATCTCGCCGCAAAGAAAAACTCCTTTGTTTTAATGGTTGCCACATCAATTTGCGTATAATATTCGTGATTCCCTTTCCCCTATTTCGCAATAATAAAAAACTAGTTGCCTTTTTCCGAACATTTTCGATGTCTTCCGACACTCCTGCTCGGGAAGGATCGCATCCCGCTCAGCTCTGCTCCAGAAGAGGACAGAGAAGCATAGTGTAGACAATCTTTTTAGTAGATTTGTTCCGTTTTGTAAGCGATCTGTTAATAAACCGCAACTTTCGCTACAACATTTTCTATATAATGCTACAATTTAATTTGTTTATAATTGCAATGCATGGATGTTTAGTTGAAGCTAAATCTTTTCAATTTGTGGTAATTACGTAATCGATATTCAACAGAATTTTTTTACATCTCTTTTCACACCATACAGATATATTGTCGAGATCGCTTTGTAATTCATTTTGATCTTATGATGAATTTACTAGACGATGAACGACAGCGTTATCTGCAAAAATCTAACAGCGCTGTTCAGATTGTTATAGACACGGTGGATAAAATGAAGCTATCCTGGATGCTGACTATCTTACGGTGCATTAAATATTTTCGGGCCAGCATTACTTTGCCCGTCACGCAGGTTAAGAACAGCAGACGGTATACAACACTACCCTGGGGAGCCGACATATCATTCCGATTTCACTAGACCACTTCCCATCGAGTACCACGGACTGCAAATGTGACCATGTTTGAACTGAACTCAAAGAAACGCGTATCGTAAATTAAACACGCATTTTTGTAGTTGAATGATGATGATGATGATGACGACGACTACGAAGATATTTGGTTTGTGGGGTGCTCAACTGCGCAGGTTATCAGCGCCCTTACAAAGTTCCAATCTTGTCACAGTTCAGACTCGTCGCTTTCCCGAAAGATGATGACATGATGAGAACAACACAACACCAGTCCCCGGGTGGAGAAAATCACCGACCCGGACGGGAATCGAACCCAGCACCCCGTGATGTAGTTGAAAAAATTAATTTGGAATACCGTAACTAATTCTGCAGTACCTACTGACAAGATGGCTTCACATATCAAGAGTTTTTCTATATCATCTGAAGCACTTAGGTGGAGTTTTTAACGTATTCCCATTGCCTGTAGGAACTGTCTTTAGAGGGGTCTGCAGCGGCTTGTGAAAATATCGGTATCATGAATGAAGCTTTCAATTATTACATTCAGTCAGTACATGGCCTGTTGTGACACATAGCAATAAAAAATGTTATGTGAAAAAACGAGATGACACACATTGCGGATAGAGTCTACCGTCCATGACGGAAGGAAACAGGTTTTGAATGTTCTTTCGGATAGCTTCTATCAAATTCCGAAAATGAGCCGTACTGGTTACTGTAAACCATTACTAGTAAGACGCCAGGCGACAACTGTTAGGAGTGAATTCGAGTGATGAACTCTTGAGCCCTCATTGTAACAGACGGGCTCCGATTACCCTACTGTGATACGACTGTACGAATCCACTGACGAAACTGTCCCACTAGACGTACGGCGACTGCTGTCGTGAGCACCCGTCATTTAGTCCAGTGGAGCTCAGAACCGCACAAACTATCCGTGCTTCCGTCCAGCGCGACGCTCGACAAGGTCCTGAAGCGATACTCACAGAAAAACGCTATCGGTTCCTGCTCTGGATGGCCAATTTTATGTGGTGGCGGATTCCTTGGCACCAGGGACCTAGCTCGCAAGGAGGTACGAACGTGCAGCTCCTATTAAAACGAGGATGAATCGATAAATAAGTTACGAACGCCAGAATACCGCATATCGTTTTGAATTTGGCGCCTATAATAGTCTAGAACGTGGCTGCACATGTGGTGTGGAGGGTAGGGGATACACAGTATTCCGCGACAAATGGTTAATGATCTGTAGTCAGACATAGATGGCAGGTGTGTACCCCGCTGAAACAACGTGACTTTTGTGGGGCAAGGGACTGTCTGGAGAGCAGTTCCATCGCGAAATTCGTCCCGTATTTGGTTAGAACTGTATTTAATGGAAAATTTTGTTCATCCGGATACAGGGATTCAACAAAGGACAAGCAAAGGTCACAAACAAGCAGCATCCTGGGCGCCCTGGTTATGCAGTGATGGCACAGTTTCCGCGTCTAGGGGCATTTCGCTACCCCCATGGCACATCTGTCTTTTAAGTTGCAGTGATTTCAGGAACCAAATAATCTTGTTATTCGTATATCCCGAGACGTCACTCGTTATGTGCGAATGCCGCCTCAAGAATTCTATGCTACAGACTTTTAACGCCTTGTCGAACGGTGCGATAAGTCTTAATTTTACAAGGGGAGTGTGCTGAAGAGGAAAATAAATTGCAGACCGGTACACGCGGCGCGGCTTGATGTCTCCCCTGTCCCAGATCGCGACTTATTTATTGACTCGCCCTCGTAGCAGACGTCGTCCAGCTGTGAGCGCCGAGCCAGGTCAGTCGAAGTGCTGAAACATTCTGCCAGAACTGGAAAAAAACTGCACTGCTCGTCGTGCTGTATAGATGAGGTATTCTCTTTGCACGCTGATGTCACATTTAGTGACCCAGTGCGACATTTGTAACTCGTTAACTTCCCATCGGCGCTTTTTTGCCGCAGAAGAACCACTAATGCAGTATTACTTCGCATCCACAGTAACGAGAGCTGACCATTCAGCCCTGTTAGAGCCCTGTAAATTGGTCGTGTAGCGTTGTTTGGAGCCAAAAAGGCGCGGTGACCTTTGCTGCGACCTTTCCCGCCGCCAGACAACTGTAGACAATGTTTAGCGCTCTCGCACGGACCATTAGTCACACGTTCCGAAGGGCCATTCGTAACGCGCTGCTCAGCTCGTGCGCGGCCTACTGCTCTGTCATTTCATTCGTTTACAGGTCAGCCAGTGCTTTCAAATTTCAAATAATTTGAATATTTTCTCACATTTTGACATTGTTAGTTTTCACAAGGTAGAGGATATGTTCCTACAAGTTATCATATTAATTTGAGCGATAAATAGAGACCGGATTATACGCATTTACATGTTGCATATGTCGACGGTTATAGCGCATTTTAACTAGAAACTAGTGATGGTGCATATTTTCGCTCTGTGCTCACAATATTTTAAAAATGTAGACGGGCGGGTTCTAGCTCGGTCTCGTTTTGATGTCTCACAGAGTGGCAGCGACCTATAACCGCTTGCGATCGCTAACCGAGAGGCTACTGGCTAGCGAACTGGTTACTGAACAGGCAGGCAGAGTCAGTGCGCCTGCCGCCACTTTAACGCATTTACGTGTAGTGTGAAACGCGTTGTGTACCACGTCGTCCGGAAAAGAAACGTCGTTTCGTGAGTAGCTGACCATCCTGGAACATTTACGTATGACAGAAATGTTTTATATTGTCGAATTAGCGGAAAAAACATTTCATGCAAAAGAAAAATTCAGATAGGCCAGAATGACAAGTCTTTATACCGCAGGAATGTGAAAGAAAGGCCTACGACAACGAATTTTTGCAGCGGCAAGTAGCAATAGCAGGGATTTAACTTCCAAAGGTTAACAAATAAGTCTCTTTAACATGGATCTACGTGAAGCAATCAATGCAAGTACTATTCCTCTTCATAGACATAGAAATCCTATCCTCTAACATTTCCTGCGCAAATATTGCTTAAATCAAAGTAAATCAGATTAATCAAGTTGCGTAAAAATTACATATCGACAATTTACCTACATGTTCTGGAACTCATAGCCATTCAATTCAAGGACAACATGATTTGGATTTCAGCTGACGAAACTACCAACACTTGTGGCCGTTACATCGGAAATTTAATTGTTGGTGCGTTAAAACAAGAGCTTTCTTCTTCCTATTTAGCGGACTGCAAAGGACTTGAAAAGACAATCACTTTGTGAATGAGGGTATTAGCAAAATATTTTCAGGATATTCTGCAGAAGAAAGGGTGTTTGTTTTTCTATACCATCAAAGCGGGAAAAGCCCTACAAGTATTTTATCCCAATTTGGTTCGACGTGCTTTACTCACGGTATACATCGCCTTGCTGTAGAAGTACAATCCACATTTCGGAGTATAAATAAACTGATTTCATCCACAAATAACGTGTCTCCTAAGGCACCTGCTAGAATCAAGAGCTACAAACAAAATCTACCAAACGTGCATTCACCTCGCGAACCAATGGTAACTCGTTGGGATACGTGGTTCGATGCCGTGTTGTTTTACAATGAACGTTTCGACGCCATCAGAGGCATAGTAAACGACTTCGATAATGAAGAGGCTTTACCAGTGCAGAGCAAGCATTTAATGATTCCAGAATTTTATGAAAAAAACATTGCTGTGACTAGCACTCGTCCGCAGCTCGTGGTCGTGCGGTAGCGTTTTCCCTTCTCGCACCCGGGTTCCCGGGTTCGATTCCCGGCGGGGTCAGGGATTTTCTCTGCCTCGTGATGACTGGGTGTTGTGTGATGTCCTTAGGTTAGTTAGGTTTAAGTAGTTCTAAGTTCTAGGGGACCGATGACCATAGATGTTAAGTCCCATAGGGCTCAGACCCATTTGAACCATTTTTGACTAGCACTCATTTCACGATATACCTGCATGTATTAAAAAGTTTGAATGCCAAGGATTGGCACAAAATGAATCTATGCAGTTGATGGATAAACTTACTCTAGTGGATGCCTCATTGCCGAGAAAACTTACAGAAAAGTTTGTAAACATTGTGAACAATAAACCAGGCTTTGAACTCTTGTTTCAGACTGATAGTTTTATTAATGGGACGTTTGAACTTTTGCCAAAAACAATAAGTATCAATATATTACCCAAATTCAAATAGTGCCTCGTTACCTCATATGATGTAGAACGATCCTTATCTGATAAACCGAACATTTGGATCTGTACTGATCGTTTATTTTTACAATAGCAGCAAAACGTAAAATAATACTTTAATGCGATAATATTAATCGAACGTTAATGTTGTTCAAAAAATTCTGATTGTATGTTTTTTTGAAATAAAATATTACGGAGTTCTTGTGTGTGCCCTCTGCGTGCGGTAACTCTCGAAGTTGGATCTGTGCATGTCGACTGTTTCGCGGCGACTAAATCGCGTCGCGTTACCGACGACAGTAGCAAAGAAGGAACAATATTTGGAACGGTGTGTGTATCTTTTTTTTAAAGAATTTTTAAAAACGAATCTCAAAAATGACCTTGCCTAACATCTACCACGAAGTATACAGATTATGAGATCTTCATTCTAAATGACCCGATTTTTCGCTTGGCCGGCCCATTCCTTGGAATCGATACGCGCAGGTTCAACTTCGAGATATATCGCACGTACCAACTACTATGATTTTATTATTTGATCTTTCTATGTTTCGACACTTTTTATGCATATTTTGAAGATTTTCCGTGCATATTTGCACGCGGATTTTGAGCTTTTATGATGCTTATAATCCAGTCTCTAGCGATAAGGTATAGTGTAGTATGGACAACGTCATATGCTGGCTCTTATGTTGCATTTAATGTACAATACTAACTTCAGATAGAGCCAGACCGTACAATTCTAAACTACTCACATAGTCGTATGTAAGAAGTAGTAAGCGTCATTTGCAGAACTGTCAACACACCACAATTTAGTTAATGAAACAGCTTTATTCTTTTAATTTTGCTGTAAGTTGGATTACAGTTATAACTGATTTAAAAATACAGAAACTGAATTATTCTGCATTTTCTATTCGTTAATATATGTTAAGGAGGCACATACTTTTTCGATTTTTTCTTAAATACGTAACATTTTTACACAAGCGAAATGCATTATAACTATGTACTTTGTGATAATCGAGGAACATCCTGAAAGTCATCGTTCAAAGCGTTGGTATTCTGACAACTGTTCCTTTCTCATTAGCTGTGTTACTTTTCGTTTCCCAAGAAACTATGCATAACACGATCATAATACTAGGACTAAAACCAATCCGACAATGACTTTAGGAGTTTGCCATTGATACAGCAAGGCGTTAGATACACACAGTCACATGTATTCAACGCCTTTCCAGATCGTATTAAATTTCTACTGAGAAAAAGTGGAGAAGTTACCGGGAGATCTAAAGAACTATCTGTTGTTCAGTTCTGCTACTCTATTTTATAATATCTTATAATATGATTCATTTTGACATTTTTATATTGTGTTTTAGAGCGGCCATTCTGTTGCACCTAACTCAAATACACACTACGTCACAAAAAAAGTGAAGCACGCAGAAGACAAGATCAGATGGCAACGAAACTTCGTTCACGTACGCATCGTCGGCGGGTATGTATATGATCAGAGGTAGAATTCTTCGTGACAGGAAGAACGAGCACCGGGGAGCATTAGCGTTCTTCATGTTTAGTATTGCTACCAGGTCTGGTAGGGTCTATAAGGGGCGTGGGCAGAGTCAGATATTGAGTGACCACTGTAAAGGACAAGCAGGTGCCCCGTACTCGTCTGACACAGCGTTATCAGTACCTGACAGAGTTTGAGAAAAAGGACTCACTGTGCCTCGCCATTGAGTCAGTTGGTCGAATCGTGCGATATCCAGATTTTAAGTTGTGTTGTGAAAGCGGCTCGATGATGGACTTTATGGAATGTGAGAGCGGGAACCCTTCACGTCAAGATTCCGGTCGACCACGTCCGACTACCACGAGGGCGGGTACTGTACCGTGCACCAAGTACACAGTAGGCCTTTCACGACTGCCATCTGAGAACATGCACTGAAGTCCGTGCGACATTGTGTGTGATACCGCACCATTCATCGGGGAGTAAACAGCTGAACCGAGGAGTTACCATTCCATTCGTTGGTTGTCGTTAAATACCACAACAGAAACATCTGCATCTGGGGTGGTAGTGCCACCTGCAAGCATAGTCTGCCGATGTATGGTTCCAAACTGTGTCCACCATTTAACCGCGGTGAATATGGCGGTGATCTGGGGAGATGTCCCATTTTTCCAATGGACAGACATGTGTGAGGAGCCATCCGGTATGACTTGACGTTACGGCTGTAGTGACTTAGGAAACACTGAGGGCATAACTGTACGTCTCGGACATCCTGCATCCTCACGTGTTAACTCGGTCACGACAGTATCGTGGTACCATTTTTAAACAGGGTCGTCGACCCGTGCCGCAGCAGAGTTACTAAACACAGCCTTCAGAAATTCCTTCACCAAAAATAGGCAAAGTAAATATTCCAGAATTCGAATCAAGAACACAAGTAACGTAGAAAGAGATATCCTCGGAGTAGTGAAGCAACTTAAATCAGTTAACAAAAGCAAGTCTTCCGGCCCAGATTGTATACCAGTCAGATTACTTTCAGAGTATGCTTTTACAATAGCTCCATACTTAACAATCATATACAACCGTTCGCTCGACGAAACATCCGTACCCAGAGACTGGAAAGTTGCACAGGTCACACTAATATTCAAGAAAGGCAGTCGGAGTAACACACTAAATTACACGCCCATATCATCAATTAATTGTGTTCGAACATTATGAATTACCTCGAAGAAAACGGTCTATTGACGCACAGTCAACACGGATTTACAAAACATCGTTCTTGTGAAACACAACTAGCTCTTTAAATGGCTCTGAGCACTACGGCACTTAACATCTGTGGTCATCAGTCCCCTAGAACTTAGAACTACTTAAACCTAACTAACCTAAGGACATCACACACATCCATGCCCGAGGCAGGATTCGAACCTGCGACCGTAGCAGTCGCGCGGTTCCGGACTGAGCGCCTCAACCGCGAGACCACCGCGGCCGGCAACTAGCTCTTTACTTACACGAAGTGTTGAGTGCTACTGACAAGGGATTCAAATTGATCCATTATTTCTGGATTTCCGTAAGGCTTTTAACACTGTACCACACAAGCGGCTTGTAGTGAAATTGCGTGCTTATGGGATATCGTTTCAGTTATGTGACTGGATTCGTGATTTCCTGTCAGAGGGGTCACAGTTCGTAGTAAATGGCAGAAAGTCATGGAGTAAAACAGGAATGATTTCTGCCGTTGCCCAAGATATTGTTACAGGCCATTTTGCCGTTCCTTATCTATATAAACGATTTGGGAGACATTCTGAGCAGCCGTCTTAGATAATTTGCAGATGACGCTGTCGTTTATCGACTAGTAAGGTCCTCAGAATATCAAAACAAATTGCAAAATGGTTTAGAAAAGATATTTGTATGGCGCAAAAATTGGCAATTGACCCTAAATAACAAAAAGTGTAAGGTCATCCAAATGAGTGCTGAAAGCAATCCGTTAAACTTCGGTTACACGATATACCATAGAAAATGTTTTGGGGAAGGCAAACCAAATATTGCGATTTATTAGCAGAAAATCAGACGACGTATGAGATCTACTAAAGGGACTGCCTACACTATGCTTGTTCGTCCTCTTTTGGAGTACTGCTGCGCGTTGTACAGTCCTTACCAGATACAATAGACAGAGTACATCGAAAAAGTTCAAAGAAAGGCAGCACGTTTTGTATTGTCGCGAAATAGGGGAGAGAGAGAGTCACTGAAATCATATAGGATTTGGGGTGGACATCATTAAAACAAACGCGTTTTTCGTTGTGGCGGAATCTTCTCGCCAAATTTCAATCACCAACTTTCTCCTCCGAATACGAAAATATTTTACTGACGCCGGCCTACGTAGGGAGAAACGATCACCATAATAAAATAAGGGAAATCAGAGCTCACACGGGAAGATGTAAGTGTTCGTTTATTGCGCACGCTATACGTGATTGGAATAACAGAATTGTGGAGATGGTCCGATGAACCCTCTGCCAGGCAGTTAAATGTGAGTATCGATGTAGATGTTCTATGAAATGTCTGCGTGATGCTGAGATAGTGCCGTGGCTAGAGACATCCCCAGATCTGTCCCCGGTAGATTATGTCTGGGATAAGCTCTCCTAGTGCAAGTATGCAGGATATCGAGAACAAGTTACAACCACTGGGGGCCAGCCTCCCTCTGGAGAGGATGCAACGGCTTTATGACGACCCCCCCCCCCCCCCCAACCGAATCGGTGCATGCGTCCTGGCCACATGACGAGCAACGTCGCACTCCCGAGTTCTTTGTAAATTTAACTCGAAATTGTAATCTCTCAAATAACATCATATACCCTTTCAGCCCGTGATATTTCATTATGTATCATCATCCTCTTCAAGGTGCTCGTCTTTTTCTTGTCAGGCAGCGTATATCCACACACCAGATACTTCTCATCGTGAAGTGTATGGATTATAATTCATATACGATGAATGTGTAATGTATATAACATATGCAAATGCTGCCAATGTAGTTCCAATTCTCGAAGATTTGTAAGCTATATGTCTGGACAATGTGCCATCTAGAACCAGCGGATCTGCAGAATTATTCGACAGCAACACGGAAGAGTTGTTTTTTCCTATTATTTCGAACAATCTTCTGGTAAAATGTTGTTAGAACGTAGCTGAGTAAAATTGTTCACGCCTCTGTGGCAAAGCCTCTACGGTGATGTCCTTTTGGCTTCATGCAGACTTACCAGCGTATTTGAGTTAGTACCAACTTACAATAATAACGGAAACGTTACATTTATACAGTAACGCTGCATAGGCGGTATTTAATTCTTTAAACGCCATGAAAGACAAGTAAACAAATCTGGTATAAATGGCTTCATACGGCATTACAGTTATTCACCATATTCCTTACATCCAGTTATTCAGTAACCTCTGGCAAAGAAAGTGAAACTAATTATCTCACTGCAACAGTTCGTGGTCTTATTGCAATATTTCCGTGTAGTTTCTGGGTTTACGTGTATCTTTGATTTTAATGTGGATAGCAACTTCAGATAAAATGATTTACTTCGCGATCGTATAATTTCAACACAGAAAGAACAAGTCAGTTTTATGTTTGTTAAGCGTATAAATTCACACGTTGAGTCTATAATGAGCGTCGTGAATTGTGGCTGTTCCATTCACTACAGAAGTTGGAAGATAAGAGGCAAACAGTTCCAGATTGTGGAACGAAAAACCGCGGTACCTGTCAGATGGCCAAAATGCTGACTACGCACGTTGCTCTATTTCATCTGGTGCACAACTGTTGCTACTTTTTTCCCAAAAATGTAATCAAAATTCAGGCAAATTCAATGTTGCAACCACACGAAGAAAAATCTGCACACTTTCGGCACAGAAAGAACAAACTCTGGTACTGTTTTTGAAGTCTCAGCAGCATTATACTGGGTGTATCAATAAGAACCATTCGATTTGGCATGTCTATATTACTGAAACTAATAAACATATACAACGAATTTTGTTTTTTGATGAACGGGAAACTCAAAAAGTTTTTTTCATTCCTTTTCATAGGTGTTCAATATCCCCCCCCCCCCCCCTTGACATGCACGGCATATGTCAATGCGGTAATCAAATTGTCCCCACAGTGCAGCGAGCAAGTCTTGATTTACAGCTTCCACAGCTGCTGTTAAGCGATGTTTTAGTTGATTAATTATTGTTGGTAAGGGAGGCACGTAAACAGAGTCTTTTATAAACCCCCACAAGAAATAATCACATACAGTCAGCTCTGGTGGCCTTGGAGACCAGTAACGTAAGGCTGAACCATTTGATCCAATGCGAGCGATCCAGCTTTCAGTAATGCTTTGATTTAAAAATTCCCGCACTTCCATATCCCAGTGTGGTGGTCGCTCTAATCAGTCTCCAACTCCGGGAAAAGAAAGTTGTGAAGCATATCGAGATGGACCATACCCATTTCCCATGAAACTGCTCAAAACGCATTAAATTTTGAAGAGTCCCTCTCATGTTGTACAACATCTTGTCGTTCTTCAGTACTCCACATTCTCACTTCATGACGGTACACATTTCCATTTAAATGGAATGTTGCCTGGTCACTAAACACTAAGCGTCGAAGAAAGCTGTCATCCTCCATCTTGCCAAGGACGAAATTACAGAACACCACACGTTGTTGTTTGTCACCTTCACGAAGAGCTTGCAATAGCTGAATTTTGTTTGGTTTCATGTGTAAAACGCCGACGCAACACACCCCACTCGGACATTGAGGGCATGTTGAACTGTCGAGCTGCACGGCGAACAGATTTCTGCGGACTCCTTGTGAAACTATGGCGGATGCGATCGACGTCTGTGTTTGGCTTCATAGAAACAACCTGTTTCTCGGAATTGTTCATGCCATCGTCTAATTCTCTGTGCTGTAAGAGTCTCCACACGATGCCTAGTACGAAAGCCACGCTGAATAGTTATTACTGACCCGCACTGCGCAAGACGTAGAACACAAAACGCTTTCTGTTGTCCGGACACGATTTTTACTAGTACTGAAGTGGGCTCATATTGCTGCTACCTAGTGAGAACCATGAAAAACTGGAGAATTTGCTCTTGTTGACGCTCATATCTCAAATAACATAATAGTTATTTTTTTTATCGGATGGTTCTTTTTGATACATCCTGTATTATGCGACGTTTACCGTAGAATTGCCGGCTCTCAAACTCTAGTAAACACACTGCAACACCCTGGAGGACAAGGTTATTTCACTGACAAGGTCGTTCATCACTGTAGGATTATATGGTAACAAATTCAGAACAAACGAATCGTACATGTCAGAGTAAAGGGTGCCCAAGCAATCGCACCAGTACACAGTGTCTATCCCTCTGGCGGCAGCGCAAGCGTTTGCTCGCATGCAAACGACCAGAAACGTGGCGAGCAGCATCCTGCGATAGACTGTCCCAACCATTTTACGTCTTCTGTTGCAGTTCGGCAATGGTTCTTGCAGGCCACGGAGAACGCGTAAGTTCCCGCTTTATCACGTCCCATACGTATTCAGTTGGTGAGAGGTCTGGTGATCTTGCTGGCCAAGGCTGTTGTTGTACACCTTGAAAAGCCTACTGAAAAAGCACATCATCTTCGTGGTGAGTAAATGATAGCAGCACGGAGATAACAATCTGTGTAATGTAGGGCGGCCAATGATTACTTCACCCTGCAGAAACACCAGATGTGGCCGCGAGTTATAAACGATGTCTCCCCACACCATAAAGCCCGGGATGGGACCTGAGTATAGCGGACGAACACACTCTGGAGTAGGCAGCTCACCAGGTGTGCCCCATACACGTGTACGTCCATTAGTCGTATACGGACAGAGCCTGCTCTCGTCACTGAAGACAACAGAGCGCCATTTCACTCTCCAGTCGACATTCGAGTAGCCGTGCTTGGCGGTGTGGAGTGTGGTGTCGTGGTGCCAGTGGCAGCCTGCCAGAGACAAACGTGAGCTTATCCTGCTGCAAGCATTCGGTTCCATTGGTCCTCGGTGACACAGCAGATGTGCCCGGAATTCTTCCCTGGACGATGCTCGGTCGGCGACCGCTGCTCGCACAGTGCCTCTGTACTACGCGGACATCCAGAATCTGGTCTACAGGTGTGGGAATGTTTCAGAGACCACTGCTGGAAGCAGCGACTTAACAGCGATACACCGTGCCCAGCATGTGCAACAGTCCGCCTACGCGTCCATCCAGTTCCGGGCGGGCTTACAGTGCGACTCCGTTCAAGTAGCACAGGAGTACGTACTCGTCGGTGGGACACGGCTGTAGCCTAGAATGGGTGTTGGAGTCACTGTTCACAACTGAACTCAGGACTGTTACTGCCTGCAGAGAGAAACACAGAGAGAGGGCGCACAGAGAAGCGTCCTGAGCGCCACCTCATCGACGATGACGGTGACGAATTGCTAACAGCGTAACCCGTAAGTATGCCATCAGTATTTTACCTTGTGCCACTGAACACAGTCCGTGAGGATGTACCATTTTTTTTCTGCCAGTGTAATTTGTAATCCAAATTGGTAGACATCACTTCTGTCATGGATGAGGTTTTAACATGTGTTTCCGCGAACTTAGTAGGGGTAGCTACTCCTGGAAGCTTTTCTAAGGCGGTGGGTGGTTTATGGTCGACTTACCTGAAACATTTTTAAAAACATTATTCACTTTCTTACAAATATCAAAAAATTTCTCTCTTGTTGGCAGTAGACAAGCCACTGAATGGGATCTACTTATATCACTATACCACCAATACTATAAAAAGCTTCGTTCATAATCAGCTTACAGGCAACTTTAATCCTCGGTTTTCATGTTCGATACCATCGAACTTCCAATAGCACCACAGCACACTTACTGCAGTGATTAAAGTGACGTTTCAAAAGTCATGGACGGACCTCAAGTGAAAATTTTAATACTGATTCATTGGTACCGCTGATATATGTTACACAAGTCACGCACGTAGCTGAGGGTCAGATATCTACGAGTCGTCTATGGAAAGCAGAAGACATTATGGAAATATGTTACCTTTGCAGTCTTCTAGGTAACAGTCCTTGGCGTCCTGCTTTCCTCTATGTGCGTCAGTGATAGAGTTTCTGCCAGATCATTGTAACTGTCACTTAATTGTTCTTGGTCTCCACCTACATGGTAATACCAGCAGCTCTAAGAATATCGCTTTTGCCATTTCGGACAAGATCAATACCAGAAACAAGATACAGATCTCAAATTGTACTCTAGGGAATACCAAGCGATCTTTGCATCGCACCAGATGAGGGTCAGTATTTGGGAAGTATTTCCTGCCGTACACCTTGATGGTTTCCCGGCATCTTATAAAAACTACTGGTAGATCTCCGTATAATCCTGGATGAGTTTCTAAACTGTGCAAAATACATTCACAGCATGAAGGTAATTTCTCACTTCCATACGCGCTACCCAAAATATAAAAAAATAAAAAATACAAAAAAGGAAAATCATTCCATCCTTATTAGCTCTGCCCAATGTCTACACTGCGACGTACCGACTAAACACTCCAAACGTCTTTTATCTAGCCATGGATAAATGGTAAGATATATGTGAAACTTTCGATTGCTTTATCACATTATACGAGGGCTACTCAGAAGTAGGGAACGTTTTGGCATTTAAAAAAAACTCTTACAAGAAATACATTTTATTATTATATATATCTGAAAGAGCGACTGACATACTACTTTTTCACATAATCACCCAACATACTGAGGCACTTATAATAGCGGTGGACAAGCTTTGAAGGACTTTCGTCGTAAAATTCTGCCGCCTGAGACTTCAGCTAGTGAGTCACGCCCGCCTGGAGTTCCGTGTCGTCATCAAAGCACTGCGTTGCAAGCCAGTTCTTCATTTGGGCAACAAGTGGAAGTCGCTTGGTGCAAGCTCGGGGCTGTAGGGCGGCTGAGGCAAAAATTTCCCATTCGAATGAATTAAGGAGTTCTTTAGTGAGGTTTGCCGTGTGAGGTCGGGTATTGTCGTGCAAAAACAAAATTTTGGACATCAGCTTTCCTCGGGGTTTGTTTTGAAGTGCTCTTCTAAGGCTGTGCAAAGTCTGACAGTACCGGGCAGAATTTATGGTTGCTCCACGTTCGAGAAAATCAATAAGAAGCACACCGTGCCTATCCCAAAACACTGTCGCCATCAACTTCCTTGCTGACAAGGTTTGCAAATATTTTCTTAGTTTTTGGGGGGAACTTGTGTGCCCCCACTCCATGGATTGTAATTTTGTCTCGCAATTTACGTGTTTCACCCAAGTCTCGTCACCGGTTACGATTCGATCCAGTAATGAATCACCATGTTTGTGGTATGCCTCAAGAAACGTCAATGTTGCACCCATTCGCTGTTCTTTGTGGTGCTATGAAAGTATTTTGGGCACCCATCGTCCACAAAATTTTCTCGAATCGTTTCATCAATTTCAGCGACAAGATCGTCAGTCACAATACTCGGGCGTCCACTCTTATCTTCTTCATAAACGTTGGTTCGGCCGTTTTTAAACCGAATGCAACATTTCCGGACGGAACACTCACTCATTACGTTGTTTCCGTACACTTCATACAATTTACGACAAATTTCTATAGGTTTCAGGTTTTTTGCCAACAAAAACCGTATCACAGAGCGCACCTCACAAATGGCGGGATTTTCGACTGCAGCACACATTTCAAATTCGAATATCGAAAAAAACCAGACGCCGAGAGACGTTCCCGCTGTCACGGATGGATGCCGACTGAGCTGCCGAGCACGCTCATACCAAAACATACGCGATCGGCGCGCGCCTAGCGGCGTCACACGGAAACGTTCCCTACTTTCTGAATGATGTTGTTGTTGTGGTCTTCAGTCCAGAAACACCAGAGACTGGTTCGATGCAGCTCCCCACGCTACTCTATCCTGTGCAAGCTGCTTCATCTCCCAGTACCTACTGCAACCTACATCCTTCTGAATCTGCTTAGCGTATTCATCTCTTTGTCTCCCTCTACGATTTTTACCCTTCACGCTGCCCTCCAATACTAAACTGGTGATCCGTTGATGGCTCAGAACATGTCCTACCAAACGATGCCTTCCTCTAGTCAAGTTGTGCCACAAATTTCTCTTCTCCCCAATTCTAGTCAATACCTCCTCATTAGTTATGTGATCTACCCATCTAATCTTCAAAGCCCTCGTAAATTGCGACGGGAAAATTTCACCGCCTTGCTCATTATTTATATGCCTCGTCTGTAACGGGCCATATTCATAAAAGAATTGAACGAAATTTCGAAGACCAGTAACCTTCAAGGTCAAGCCCATATTACTGGGCGTCGTAGAGGCTTCTAGACGACACCTCTCAGTGAAAAACGATTTCGTAATCTGAAGGAAGTTCATGTTTAATTGTAGGTCCCTTGCAGCTGGTGTGTAAGTGAGCTCAGAGGTCGGAGGAAGGTAAGCGAACATCATCGCCAACAGGAATGTGCCTGGTTAAGCACTGCGGTTTTCCGAACAACATTCGAGATGAGGGCAGCTTTAGTTTACATACTACTGTTTCGTCATTTTTGTACTATTTGATACGGTGTACATGCAACAGTACTGCTACGTTTCCTATTTCTAAACCTTGAGAGTAAACACAGCTAGCCAATGTTTATTTTCGTGCAAGCCTTTGCCAAATATCAGTGTATTGCCAATCGTCATCAACAACTTACAGGATGTCTTTCGGCACACAAAGATCGATATTACAAAACTAAAACCGTCACCTGGGCACCCAGGCCTTCTGCAGGTTGCCCATCTAACGGCTTACAGGGGCAACAAAAATTAGATTTTCAGAAGTTCATACAGTTACTGATCAAATTTAAAATGCTGTCCTAACCTACTTCTTGGTACACTTTCCAGTCATTAATATGATGACCTGTCAAAAGCTTGAATAACCACCTTTTGCAACACTGACAGACGTGCAGGAAAAGCGTCAGTGAGGTTCTGGAAGGTACCCACAGGGACGTTGAGCCATGACGATTCCAATTTGTCGGTTGAGGATCAATGGCGCGAACAGGACGATCGAGCTGGTCCCACAGATTCACGACTGGGTTTAAAACCGGGGAGTTTGGTAGTCAGAGGAGTACGGTAAACTCACTCTGGCACTCTTCGAACAGCTCGCATTCAGTGTGTCCTGTGTCGCACGATGCGTTGTCCTGATGGCAGGTGTCACCGAAAGGAGGTAAAACCAACTGCACGCAGGGGTGAACATTGTCCATGAGGATGAATTCACACTTGTGCGTTCCAGGATCACGGGATCACCCAGAGAATGTCACGAAAACATTCCCCGGACCATAACGCTCCCTGCTCCCGCCTGGACCCTTCCGACGATTGTTGCGGGGTGTTTGCTTCCAGCGGATTCACGCCACTCAGTGCATTGCCAACTGCGGTATTGGCGAGCAAATCCCAGCAGCTGAACAGTTGTCAGCAAAAGTGCATGTACCGGGAGCCTGCTTTGGAAGCCTCTACGCAGCAACGTTCGCTGAACGTCGTTGAGGAGACACTGTTGGTAGCCTGTTAGTTCATCTGGGAGGTAAGTTGTTCAACAGTTGCACGTACAGCTAACGTAAACAGCTCTGCGGCAGTCATTCACCCCCGTCATCTATGGCCCGTGGTGCGCCACAGTTGCCTCGGCACCGTATTGCTCGGCACCGTTTTGGGTAGCGCCTTTTTCCCCACACACAAAATAATTCAACCACGGCGGCACGCGATAACCTTGCAGACTTAGCCGTTTCGGATACGCTTCCACCGTAAGTCTGAAAGGCAATGGTCATACCATATTAGACGTCAGATAAATCGCTTCGTTTGCGCATTATTCGCCCCCCTCCCCAACCCAAACACGCTGTATATCATCTCCACCGCTAGTGCTGCCACCTGCCGTCTGTGAGTGGTTACTGCACGTTGACATAGAATATATGTGGTCACACTAATACCACTCGACCGTGTTACAAATTTTTCAAATAAGCGAAGTATTAAACCATTTCAGACCAGGATTTTTTCTGGAGCAAGGAAAATTTTTGTTTATGCTGTAATGCTCTTAAATGTTTTTAGTGTCCGCAGCTTGTGGTCGCGCGGTAGCGTTCTCGCTTCCCGCGCACGGGATCTCGGGTTTGATTCCCGGCGGGGTCAGGGATTTTCTCTCCCACGAGATGACTGGCTGTTGTGTTTCTTCATCATCATTTCTTCATCATTGACTCGCAAATCGCCGAAGTGGCGTAAAAAAAAAAAAAAAAAAAAAAAAAAAAAAAAAAAAAAAAAAAAAAAAAGACTTGCAATACAGCGGCCGAACTACCCTGCATGGGGCCTCACTTTTTTTAATGATCTTAGATGCAAGAGACGGCCGAGGTGGCCGAGCAGTTCTAGGTGCTACAGTCTGGAACCGCGCGACCGGTACTGTCGCAGGTTCGAATCCTACCTCGGGCATGGATGTGTGTGATGTCCTTAGGTTAGTTAGGTTTAAGTAATTCTAAGATTTAGGGGACAGATGACCTCAGAAGTTAAGCCCCATACTGCTCAGAGCCATTTGAACCATTCAGATGCAAGATTTATACAAAAACATGTATCTATTTCGAAAATATTATTTGTACACTTGGCTTCTTTTTATGGGCTAAAATAACGAATTTTCAAATATTCACTGCTGTAATTATTAAACTGATCATTCAACAATTACCATGCAGAATAACAATACTAATACTCATTTCTACAGTGCAATATAATTAACCAACCACTTTGTGTGTTCTGGCGGTCAGAAGCTGCTGCACACTGCTACACTGAAGTTAGTATTTTTTACAGTGAAGTCCAACAGTTGACAGCATTTGTACATGATAAAAAAACTGAACATTCACAAACATGTGCACCAGGTTTCCACTGAGGAAAAATATTTCTGTAGCAACTGAGAGAGAGTAAAATTTAATAAACACAGTTGTAGCCAGTCGATTTGAAAGGGTTAATGATGGAAACTGTGTACGTGTGTAGATAACGGCGCGTAAATTACCTACACTCTGTTGAGCCAGTATTATAGAATGTGAGCATTTAGTATGTTCCAAAATATCTTACACGTAATTTCAAACCCTTTCAGAACTCTCTCTCGCCGAAACCTACCACATAACAATCAAACGAAAAAAGTTTATCGCTTCCTATGTTTTCGGTGTACTTGCAGTAAACCTTCAAAGTCAGTCATGACATTTTAATTTATTACTTCTTTATCTCTAACTTTATTATCAACACATTTTGCAGACAGAATCCATATATACCACTGAGGGGGTACGTGCAAAATTATATCGCTACGCAAACGCACAGTTCAAATCATATGACGTAATAAACACTGAGATGCGTGATAACTAGCTTTTCTTTAAAAGGAGCGGAAATTACCGCGACTGTACTATTAGCTTATGGTTGAATAATCCGAAACTAACAAAACTAACACAGTTAGGGTTTTGCGCGTTCAACCATAGAGCTTTTACACGTTTAACGTCAAATATTAACGCATTAGGTAAAGTACTCAGATGCTCCAGCCGTTTTATACAAAGTAATTCGATTGTTTATAGAATCGGAGATGGAGTGGGAGGCTTCCTGGTGTGGACTAGTATAGTATCGTAAAGGAAAATAAGATACTTCAGAAATTTTGACGAGTTACTCGGAGTTAAGAGTATATCAGGTCATCTAAAATGAGCTTCGAGAGATAAAGATGCAACGGTAGCTCACCAGATGAAGTAACAACACAATTGTATTGAAAACAATGACAGAAAAGCGCGCCTGGGATGGTCCTACACCCCTGCCATGTGTTTTCACTCCGCTAATGAGGCAGTAGTGGCGTTTGGTGACGAAGCTCCTCGGGTGCCGTATGCAGAGAGGGTGCAGTGGGACCGCAGCTGCCGCCGCACAAAAGCACCGCAGTGTCAAGGTCACTGCAGAGCGGGGTGGCCAGCACACAGCACGGGGAGCACGTGCGCGGCCGAGCCGGTGGCTGTATGTCCAGCATGTGGACGGCGATGATGCAGGTTCCACTACTGTAGTGACTACTCGGGATCGAGTAACAACACCAGTTGCGCTTGTATTTTCGGCTACTGTATACAGACTGGCTGTGTACTCTCGCGACAACTGACTCGTAGCCACTCGAAAATGGACTCGGTGGCGCAAACCGGTCGCGGTGATTGAAAACAGAAAAGCATTCAGTGCTGTTATTTGATTCCAACTTCATTTATTATTGCGGAACCATAAACAACCATCTTTCTCCCAACACTACGGTTTCTCTTCTACCCTGGAGAGTGGTTTGGCGGTAACAGCTGCTTTCCACACACAGTTGTTGTACATTTAATGGGAACTGCGATTGCAAGGAAATGTCAGGTGTAAACGGAGCGAGCTAAAGCACTACGTGGAAGACCAGTTCCTTCTTTCCTAGAACGTACTCAACGGAGACATGTTTACCTAAGAACATACCTGCTTTACACTACATTCGCATAAAGAAGCTTTTCATTCAAGATCTTAGACTTCCGATTTACTCCACGCCGTCCCCGTACTTCTTCCTCTCGTACATCGGTGCTTCTAAGTACACATAGAATCGTCGATATCGTAATTGTCTGTACCTTTGATTCTCCTTCCAGCGGAAAGGCAGCTGTTTGTGACTGGCTCAGCACCCCTTCTATTAACCTAACCATGCTGGCACGCTTGTTCTTCGTATCAATTCTTCACGTCGCACTTTACATCCATTCAATTTTTAAATGATCACTGGTGGCCGTTAACAGTGGCACAGAATTCCCCTTGATAATAGCAAACGATTATTAAAAACAACAGCCGGCCGGAGTGGCCGAGCGGTTCTAGGCGTTACAGTCTGGAGCCGTGCGACCGCTACGGTCGCAGGTTCGAATCCTGCCTCGGGCATGGATGTGTGTGATGTCCTTAGGTTAGTTAGGTTTAAGTAGTTCTAAGTTCTAGGGGACTGATGACCGGAGCTGTTACGTCCCATAGTGCTCAGAGCCATTTTTTTAAAAACAACATCCCAAAATCTGTAAGGAATTCGAACTCTGCTTTCATTTCTTCACGAGTACATCTAACGCTTATAAACACTATATATAGCAAGGTCAATGTGTACCGCTGCGTGGCAGGTCCTGCTGCAATTCCCATCATAGTTCTCTGAAACGAAAGACTGCTGCTATAGAATGTATTCCAAGTCATTTAAAGGCTGTTTAATATGCATAACGGCGTTTCTCTAGCGAGTGACAATAAATGTTCTAGTTTTCTTGTTTAAAATATAGTTTTGCGTAATTTTTATTCGATTCGCCCTTAGATTTCACATTCATGAATAGCTGAGACACAGACGCAAGTCTTTAAATAGAAAAAAAAAAAAAAAAAAAAAAACTGATAAATCCGACTGGAGCTGCGTGACGTGTGTGATAAGAATTCAGTCGACAACGCAGAATTCCCACTAAGTTGTTTAATACCAGTTGTAGCTCATTTTCTCATACAGTCTACTTCATTCGGCAGTGTGGTAGAAACAGCGGAACACACATCCCACATGACAGTACCTGCACATCTGTGGATGTAAGCACGCCGTAAATCGTGTTTGCCTTACACGTGGCAAGGACATGGAGAAGCCTTTGGGTAAACAGTGATTTGAATGGAGACTGGAGTCTGGTGGATGGACATTCTGCTGCTAAACATTGGAAAGAATGTCTTTCACTCTCTCGAAAGAATGTCTTTCACTCTCATGCGGCTGTCAACAATAATTGTTCACTGTGATTCTGGCGGTTACTACATTTGTACGCAACTAAGTGGCGTGGTAACAATTCCCAACGCTGCAGTGCAAGGCGAAAGTACAGTGCTCACGAGGTGCAGGGCACACTACGTGTTTCCCCACTACTGATGTCTTGTATCCCGTCCCAGTAGCACAACAGCGATGGTTTTGGCCATTGTTACCGCATTAGACGGAATGTTAAAGATGTAGTAGTAACGGCAAGAATCACGGTTTACTGCTGTTGCCGTTTCTCCCATAGTCGCGAGAGACTACGATACTTAAGTTTTACGCGTTTGATCTGGTGGCACAGAAACGTTACACCTGTGCACATAAGATGTTCGGAAACAAAGGATTTTCCTACGAGTCTGTGTTTATTTCCCGACAGGGCAAACGTTGATAAAGATATAGAATTCCGCTGACGGCCGGCACACTGGAGAAGAGACTGTCTTCGTCACACTGACAGAACAACTTTAAGCAAATCACAGACGAAGCGTGGCAGAGGCAATACTGAAGAGCTAAATATGTGAGAAACATTGCCTCGTTTGCTCTGTAGGAAAAACGTACCAATAATGTACGAAATTGTGGCCGTCGCTTAATAAATATTCCACGACGTTTGACAGATTTGCAAGAATATAATAAGGATTTTAACTGTAAATAGAAACCGCTGCAACCGTTAGTATACAAAGATTTCCACTGCACTTTTCGGAGAATTAAACCTCTATCATCAGGTGGATTTTGATGTCAATAAAGCTTGATTGTATTGCATGTACGGCCTTTGGTAAATTTGTGGCACTGTCTTTCGAAGGTCATATGCTCCTTTCCCAGTATTTACACCACATAGTGTACATTGAACTGTGGTACAATGTGTGATCACTGAAAGATAGTGCCAAAAGGTACCCCCACAAAAAACCGTATATGCAATACTTACCGTGTCTTAAGACCCACTCGACGATGATGTTATTCTCCGAAGCGTGAAGTGAAAAGTATTACATAGTAAATGCAGCTTGTTACAGCAGTCTGTATTTTCAGTTGACACTCGTAACGATCACAGTCGAAACATTCACATCGAAAAAATAGCGGCTTTCAGACGACCCCGTTTTCCTATCGCCAAAGACAGTTGCAAGCGAACAATGTACTGCTATGGGCGTGGGAAAGAGCATCGCGGCTTCCGTCACACGGCGCTGAGGCTGCCGAGTGTGAGGCGGCGTCGCGCGACGGAAGCAACAGCAGCTGTGGCGGCGGCGTCGGCGGCGGCGGCGGCGGCGCTCACCTGGCGGCCGGCTGTCACGCGGGGGCGGCGGAGGCGGAGGAGCGTGGGGCCGGCGCGGCACTCCGGCGCGGACTGGAGGCCGAGATGCGGCGGCGGCGGCGGCGGCAGCGGCAGCAGCCGGCGCCCATATTGATCGGCGCGCGGCGGCGCTGGCCGTGCGCCTCTGTGTCAGGGGCGACGCCGGCGCCCACAGCACGCCGGAGCGCGCGTCCCGACGCCTCCCGACGCCTTCCCTTCCTCCCTGCCGATCGACTGGGCTACAGCCGCGCTACACCTGCCGTACTCGCGGTCCACCTGCTACCGCCGTCCTATTGGCCAGCACGCACGCCAAATGCCGACAATCCCAGCGTTCCAGGCCAGTATGGACACAGTCGCTCACCGTGTAACTCCGGATCTCTCACTATTTCACACGTATTCCCAACTTGATAAAAACAGAGACAAAAATCTCGCTCGTTTCATTGGTAAACAAATACGACAGTGAACAATTGTGACCATCTGCTTGCTGGACTGGGCCTCGAACCTCGATCTCTGCGTGCATTCCGCCGCACGACTCGAACTTTCAGTCAGTTATTAGGCCCTTCGAAAAGTTCGAGAGTGGGATTAAAATACACGGTGAATAAGTATCAATCATAACTTTCACTGATGACATTACTATCTTAACCAACTTCGATTCTGCAAGAAACTGTTGCGCACAGCGACTGTAGACTGCTGTAAGGAAGCACAGGAACACACCAATCAGTCGCAATCCCACGGGTTTTATCCAGATTTCACCTATAAATGACTCTCTTCAGTGCTAAAATATAAGGAAATTTATATAAAACAATTAATAAAACACGAAGTTATCCAATGACAATGATCCATTATAGTCAACATATCATCTGAGTGAGTTATAATCCAAGAAACTTCCAGTAGTACTTGTCACCATACGACTTTACTGGTGTATAAGCAGAAGGAAACTGAGGTGGCTGTTTAGAAGTACAGCAGTCTCAGTTCGCGTCATATTGTGTAAGTAACAAACAAACAAACAAAATAATACATTTGCTTGCCATGTTATGGCACCTTTAGGATAAAAAGAGCATCCATTAAAAAAAACATGACAAAGGTTGCTTTCTCAACTACTAACAACCTCGGGCATATTTTGGTGAATGCGATTGATAAAAGAAATGTGTACCACGAATCAGGTGTGTACACGATTGTGTCGGCCGTTACGTGGGACAGACAGGCAGAAGACTTCAGCATGGAGCTTTCGGCAGGCGGCGTGTAGTTGAGAGATCCAACTTTGCTGCTCATCTGGTTGAGAGTGGACACACCCTCCCCTCTTTGAGGTCGGACGTCACGCAGTTGCCCCAGGATAAGGGTAGATTCGTGGGCCTCCTGCAGGCGATGGAGATATACTGCCATCCGAGGCGATTTGGCGTCCACCTGCTCAGTGGTGAAGAGCATCCGGTTTTGGCAGCTCTTCAATGGTCTCTCGCTTCGCGACTGAAGACGTCACGACCCAGAAGGGAACTAATATAAAATTTTGACATACCTTTAATACGAAACACTAGGCATGACAGTATATGCGAACGTAACGTATTATCGATTGATCGACTTGTCTTCCATTTAGTTTGAACTAATACCATTTCTACCGTCAAACAAATAAAACACTTTTCAACTCTAGATTTAGGAATAGTTATAAGACAATTTGTTACATCGTTTTTTTTACAAACAGCGCACCGCAATTGGAGCTGCACTAAATGTTACCTAAGTAATTTACTTCAATAGAATACGTTAGTATGTTTTTATTAATTGGACGTGATTAAATTAGGCTTGTCATGTTGATCTTCAATACTTTGCTATGATGTTAACAGATGTTCACAAAAACAATCCGTATGAACTTTTATATTAATTATTTAGTGGATCACTTAACGATCATGGTACGAGCGACTACGCGAGATTTTAGAATTTCGCCGATTCTCAAATTGGTATGTAATTTTACTCTATCAAGACGACCTTCAATTTTTTTATGGTGATGTATCAGTTCCGTTTAGGACAGTTGCATCATCCTATTAATGATCTTTTCAGTAATATTTGATGGATAGCTTACCCACTAGTATCTGAAAAACCACATTGTATGTCGGCATCTCTTCATGTATTTTAAAGGTGACATGCAACTATACTTGTTGATTTAATTTTATTAAAAAAAAGATTTTAAAGGGCTACACAGGAAAGAAATAAGGTTGCTTAGCTTGTAATATAAGACGTCTGTTCAAAAAATTCTCGAACTTTGACCTCAAAATTTTTCTTCGCTTACCTTTTACTTATTGTGCACGGTCTCCTTCGAAATACTCCCCTCCACGATTGATACACCGCTCCCAATGTCGTTTCCACTTCTGGAAGGAGTTTTGGTACACTTCTTGCCGGATCGCGCAAAGCGCCTTCTGCGAATTTTCTTTTATCTCGCCTACCTTTGCAAATCTTTGACCCTTCAATGTGTTTTCAACTTTGGAAACAAAAAAAGTCCATAGGGGCTAAAGCCTGGAAAGTAGGAAGGAAGAGGCAGCACAGTGATTTCGTTTTGTGTGCAATAGTCAAGCGCCAATAGGAATGAATGTGCGGCTGCATTATCGCGATGCCAGCCCCATGAATTGTCTCGCCACATTTCTCATATTTTCTCGCAGGCGTTGCAACACGTCCCGATAGTACCATCGATTAACGGTTTGGCCTTGTGGCACCAATTCATGGTGAACTAATTCTTCAAAGTCCAAGGAAACTTTCAGCATGGCCTTGACATTTGACCTGACCTCACGAGTTTTAATTTTTTTTTCTTTTGTCTTGGAGAACCTTTCCCGATCCATTGTGAAGATTGAACCATGGTCTCAACATTACAACCGTAGACCCACGTCTCATTACCAGTTTTGAATCTGTTACGGAACATCTCGTTCTCATTTGCGCGATCCAAAAGCTCTTCACTGATTGAGATGAGGTCTTTCTTGTCTTGACTTACGAGCCGTGGGACGAATTTGGTGGCAACACGACGCATAATAAGATGCTGTGCCAGGATTTCATGACATGATGCAACTGAACTATTACAATCTTGTGCAATCTTTCGGACAGCCAGTCTTCGATTGGGACGCACAATTTCGTTGACGTTCCTGACATGAGCCTCGCCGGTGGACGTCGAAGGGCGTCCTGAACGAGGGTCGTCTCCTACTTCCGTCCGGCCATTTTTAAACAGTGTCAACCATTCGTAATATCGAGTACGGCTTAAGTATTCATCACCGTACGCTTCCTGCATCATTTGGTGTGTCTCTGTAAATGTTTTCTTTATTTTCACGCAAAATTTAACGCAGACCTGTTGTTCCTCTAAAGGCCGGTTCTCACTAGGGCTGCCGCGCGTCAAAACCGCGCGTCAGCGGCGTGGTTGCCATGGAAACGGCGTCAGCGGCAAGGCGCGGCGGGCTCTGCGTCGCGGTTTGACCATGTCGAACCGCTTCCGCTGCCGCGTATCGCGCTGCAGGTGTGCGCCGCCAATCACAGAACGCGCTGAGCGTGACGTCAGGTACGGAACCCCGGGCCACACGAACTTTCGCCGAACCGATGGCGCGGACGCGGCGGCAGATGTGAAATACTTATCATCCGATTCCAAGGAAACTATTTGGTAGAAAAATTTGATTCTTGGGCATGTTACAGCCTGATATCTTCTCTCGATAAAGGACTGAATTTCTTTTCGTTATTCGTCGTGGTTACTTGCTGTCTCGCATTTACGTAAACCTATACACGAAATTTTAATGAGTGTGCAGAGGTAAAAACGCATTGCGTGGACTTTCCGTACAGTTCATTTTAGGTAATACATTATTGCGTATGAAATTTAGTCAACATATCGAAATTGTTTTTAAAGCTGAGACCAGAACGATAGCTGTCACCGTTCTCGAGATATTGAATGATATGTCGGCGGACGGGCTGTGCGGTGATCGCGCGCGGGTCGCTCCCGACGCGACCGATACTTCGTCCTGCTCATCGTAAACCATTTGGTTGCATCAACTGAAAATTTCGTAAACGGTTCAAGATATCTAAACGTGTTTTTTTGCAAACGATAACTTGTAAAAACTCATTTTTTCGTCGCATGATAAATATCCATAATATATTTATCTGCCGAGATATGAGAGCAACTACAGTTTTTCAGAAGGGATAGATTAATTTTTTTAAACGGCATTTAATAGCTTGTTGAATGAGAAGATAAAACGAAACTAATTTGCTGGTATGTCATAAGATGTAATTTGCTAAGTATCTACAGCTATTGATTATTTCCTTTGGTAAGTAACAAACGTTTTTTTCTCTATCCAGTGTATTGGTTCAAGATGCGTTTCGCCTTTTACTTTAAGGCATCTTCGGTGGAATCTAGAATGATTCAGTTCTGTTTTGATATGTGATACTTGCAGATTATAAAACAGTTCACATCTTTTTTTACATGAATAACTGATTACTTATAGTGAATCGCGTTTTTAGCAGACATCTGCATTTCCCCTCACCTGGTCACATGCTGGACGTTGAACTAAAACTTAGATTATGGAACATAAGCACATTTTCATGTTCGCTTTTTTTTCTTCTGTCCCTAGCTGTAGACATTTTACCGAAAACACTGATTTGAAGTCGTAACTACGGTGTGTTCACCTCATGTCCCTTCCTGTTTGGTTTGTTTATATACATGTTGCCAACCTAAAGAATTATATGCTGAAAACTAATGTTTCTTTATTTCTGTTCTCCTTATATCTGTACGTGTGTGTGGCTATCCAGTGTTAGTTATAGAAAGTTGAAAGTGAATGCAATAGTTGTCAGACAGTTGTTGAAAGATTTGGTGTTCAGCTGATTTCAGTTTTGGTTTAAATGTTTTGTGGAGGAGTGCATGGAACAGTAAATTCACTGCTTACATTCACAGATAAAATAGTAGAATAGTATTTCAACAGATGATTATTATCAGAATACTAACACCCAACCCCTTTGTCTTCACTCTTTGACGCCTCATAATATGTCCTGTCAACTTACCCCTCTTGTAGTCAAAGTTGTGCCGTAATTTCCTCTTCCTCCTCTATTTAATTCCGTACCTCTTCTTTAGTTACACGATCCTCATATCTTATCTTCCGCATTATTATTGATCACCACGTTTTCAAAGCGTCCATTGTCTTCTTGACAGAACTGTTCATCGCCCATGTTTCACTTACTTACAAGGCTGCACTCCACACAAATACCTTTGTAAACTAGTACCCAATCATTAGAATTTATATTCGATGTGAACAAATTTTCTTTTTCAGAATGCTTTTGTTGTTATTCACAGTCTTCATTTTATATCCTCTCTACTTCTGCCTTCTCAATTACTGCTTCCCTTTCAAGTCATATATGTCTTAGAAATGCAGTTTGGTTTCTGTACAAGTTGTAGATAATCTTGTGGCCCTGTGTTTTATAGATGACATCTCCAGAGTTTCAAAGAATGTTGTAATTAAGATTGTCAAAACCTTTCCCTAAACATGCAAATGCTATAAACACAGTTTCGCAGTTCTTCAGTGTGTCTACTTAGCTAAGTGGTAGGATCAGTAGTGCCTTGCGTGTTCAGGCATCTCACAGGAATCTAACATTGTGCTTATGTTAGTTTGTACAACCCCTCCCCCTCTCCTCTCTACATATTCCTTCCACTATCTAGCCTTCTCTCATTTGCTTAGTTCTGGCTTTGCCAAATGAGTTCTTGACAGTTGTTTCTCCTTTGAGCAAAGTTTTCTTTGTTCTTTGTCATTTTTCATTCCCCTATGTTTTCCAAGAGCAAAATCGGATTGCTATTTTGGACTTTCTGTTAACGTCATATTTAGACATTTCTATTTCTGATGGTCTACTTTATTTTCTACATTTTTATATTTTCCCTTGTGTCAAATTTAATATATCACGTTTTATCTAACGATTTCTACTGTACCTTCTTCCCGTTCACGTACTCTGCTGCATTCACCACTACTTCTCTCAAAGATATCCATTCGTATTCTAGCGGATTCCTTCTTCTGTTTCTGTCAGTCGTTGCATTATGGTAACTTTAAGATTATCGTAAAACTGTGGGTCTTGACTTATTCAAGTTCCATTTCCTTAATTTGCTATCGTTTACTGTCTCTTTAGTTGTAAACTGCAGCTCGTAACCAATAAATTATTGTAGGTTTGCGTCTGCACCAGGAAATGTCTTAGAATTTAAAATCTGGTTTCGAAAACTTTGTTCCAAAAATATATTATTCTTTCATGATTCTTAAGCAAGGTGCTGGCGATGATTACATTATGCTCTGTGCGAAATTCTATCAGGTGGCTTCCACTTTCATCCCTTCCCCCAAGCCTTTGTGTTCTTACTGTTTTCCTGTACATGCTACCATATCATATTTTAAATTTTTGTCTCGCTTAACCATCTGAATAATCTCTTTTGTCGTACAATGTTCCAGTGTGTTAGGAGATAGTGAACAATCATGAACGGTAGTCATGAAATCTGTTTATGGTGAAATGAGAAAACATGAATAATGAAATGTGTGAAAGAGTACATTGTACAGAAAATGAAAAATTGGTATGTCTTCACCCAACTTCGTCTTTCCTTCACGTAGGTGTAAGATATAGTTATTCAAACACACCGGTCGTTTCGGTGGATCCGAGCCCGTACCTCAGTGGCTGTCCGTCATTGGCTACCGCTAGCGTCTGCCGCTTCCAGGTGGGAACGCCAATTCCGCGAGCCGCCGCGTCAACGCGGAAAACACTTGCCGCTGCCGTTGCCGCACGCCGCGCTGCCGCGCTGTAGTGGGAACCGGCCTTAACTCTGTCGTCTCGAAATTCGCCAACGTTCTACTCAATACAGACCTCGTACACTGCGTTGCGTTCTTTATATAACTTAAACTGAGACTGCTACATTTGGTGTTTTATCTCTTGTTTCGTATAAATCATTTTTGATTCTGTAATATTCCCATATTTCAGCACTGAAGATGGTTATTTATAGTTGAAATCTGGTTTATGTAAGAATAACAAAAAAATCAATGGAATTGCGAGTGACTGCTGCGTTCCTATCCTTCCTCATTTTACTGCCTTCAGTGAACGTGAAGAATAATTACAGGACATACTGAATGGATTGAACATTCTAATGAGTACAGAATATGGATTGAGTGTAAAGCAAAGACAAAAATAATGAGGAGTAGCAGAACTGGGATCAGCGATAAACTTGACATGAAAATTTGGCACAACGAATTAGATGAAGTTAAGGAATTCTGCTACCTTGCGACCAAAACAACATATGACGGACGAAAGAGTGAGGACATAAAAAATAGATTAGCACGGGCAAAGAGGGCATTCCTGGTCGAGACAAGTCTGCTAGAATCAAACATCAGTCTTGATCTGAAAAATGTACGTTTGGACCACAGCAGGTCGTGAATCATAAACTGCTGGAAAATTGGAAAGAAGAGAAAAATTTGAGATTCGATGCTATTAGAAGGATGTTGAAAATTAGGTGGACTGATAAGACAAAGGAATGAGGGGGTTCTTCGTGGGAAACATTGAGAAGAAGAAGGAGGGATAGGATGATAGAACGTGTGTTGAGACGTCAGGGAATATCTTCCACGGAACTACACGAAGCCGCGGAGGGTACATTCTATAGGGGAAGACAAATACTGGAATACATTTAATAAATAACTGAGGACGCAGGATGCAAGTGTTACTCTGAGATGAAGAGGTTAGCGCAGAAGAGGGAGTAGTGCCTAAGAAAAAGCCTAGTCCCTTTTTCCGTCGCCCCAATTCAACACAGGCTCTCCCTCTTCATAGGGCCAGTCATTCGCAGAAAGGTGTAGATCACATATTTGTCGCGAGGGAAATGTGAAAGAACTACTGCCAGTGCAAGAGACGCATGTTGGTAACATTTATAGATTATTCCAAGGCACATGATAGTGTCCACAGGCTGAATCCATGCAACGTCCTCACAGAGTGTCTAGAATGTTAGCGAGCATGGTGATAGTACGCACGGCAGAAACAAGAGCAGAGGTGAAATATCAGGAAGACATATCCAGAGAGCTTAACATACACACAGGTCTGAGACAGGATAATCCTATGTTATTTACACTGTTTAAGATGCTGCTCGATAAAGTCATTGGTAAATGACAGTCTTGGTAACGATGCCGATTTGAATGGAAGGAGATGTTTGGTAAGCTATGATGATATCGCAGAGTCGGACGTTAGTGCGTTGGAGACAGTGAGGGATCTAATTGAGGAAAAAATGCAAGTAAAGGCGGCCTCAGACTCAATGCTAAGAAGGCAGAAGTGACAGAGATGTGTATTTGGGCAAAATAAAAGACTGTCAGTATGGTTCAAATGGCTCTGAGCACTATGGAACTTAACTTCTGAGGTCATCAGTCCCCTAGAACTCAGAACTACTTAAACCTATCTAACCTAAGTACGTCACACACATCCATGCCCGAGGCAGGATTCGAAAATGCGACCGTAGAGGTCGCGCGGTTCCAGACTGTACCGCCTAGAACCGCTCGGCCACCACGGCCGGCGACTGTTAGTAGCTTAGTGCCTTGCTCGACAGCCCCAACTGTGGAACTGGAGGTAAAAGAGCGAATAATTAATGCATCCAGAATGTCCTTCAGCATGAACAGATATGACATCACACTCTCTAGCAAAATCAAATAACATAACGTAATAACAGTGTCAAGTGTCAGTGACGTTATATGAAACAGTTAGCTTGAGTACTACGAAAGTGAACGATGAAAGACTGTCGGCGTTTGAACCAAAACTCTTGAATACTTTTCGTCCAGTACGAGATACGGCTGGTTGGAGTAAACGAATGAAATGATGCACCAGTCAACCACTGAGCAGGGAAATGAAGGCTAGAAGAGTTCGCTGGACGGGACGTGTGGCTACAGCAGTGGTGATGGGAAGGTATGAAGGAAACGTCGGACTGACTGACCGAGGAAGCAGCGGATGGACGAAGTTATAAAACATGAGCTTGAACCAAACTAGATGGAGAAGCTCAAGGGTGCTATCGCTGAAGACATATTGTCAATCGGGAAACAGTCTTCAGAGTCGATTGACGCCGGATATATAAGTAAAAAACTAAACCATTCAGTAACATGAGTGAAGGAAGAGAAAATACATTAATATTGTACATGTTTAAGGTACCAGAATTATCCTCACTAATTAACGGTAATAAGGCGCGTTCCATCCGCAGTGGTTTCCTGCGTGCACCCGCCCCGCCATGAGGACGTGCGTAAAAGGCTCTCACCAACACCGAGACATTATCCTGGTATGGCCCGGGCTGTTTACCACGGAGCTACTCGCCGACAGGCAGCGCGCCTGTCGCAGCAGAGAGCTGTCTGCTACGCCAGATCACGTGCCCACGCAGTGCCACACGGATATACGTGCGCTTCCCACTGTTTAGGCCACCGCCAGACCGTGCGCGGTCAGTCACACCCTACGCTTCAAGACAACAGCACAAGCAGTTTCGCCAGGCTGTAACAGCAGTTTATTTCCATCGCTACAAGTTGGCAGTTCCAACAGTTCCGTCTCAGTGCCGGACTAACATAATACACTGCTGGCCGTTAAAATCGTACACCGTGAAGGCAGCGTGGAAAAAACCCAAATTGGCGTCAATTACAGTACACGCTTGAGTATGCAAATGATCGTTAGGCCTAAAAGGCAGGTAGCAGTAACACCATCTACATTCTGCGAGTAAATAAAGATTACGCACTGAGTTTCTCATTCAGAAATTTCAGTTTAATGTGAGGAGACACTTTTGTGCCTCGTGTACTGAGGTGACATGTACACAGCACGTGTCTGAATTCGACAGCAGAGGGGCTGTCCAGCATCGTTAGAGAGTTACGCGATATTGCTGTTCGTGTTGTTGGAGATCCCACGACTGTCACGCGAATATGCAATCGATGGGCTCCGAAGGGCTACGCTCAAGGCCATGCACGATGTCAACAGCTCCGCGCCACTAGCGCCCTAGAATGGCTAAATGGTTCAAATGGCTCTGAGCACTATGGGACTTAACATCTATGGTCATCAGTCCCCTAAAACTTAGAACTACTTAAACCTAACTAACCTAAGGACAGCACACAACACCCAGTCATCACGAGGCAGAGAAAATCCCTGAACCCGCCGGGAATCGAACCCGGGAACCAGGGCGTGGGAAGCGAGAACGCTACCGCACGACCTCGAGCTGCGGACCGAGAAGACAGACTCACTGTTCACCCGGTGGTGCGGCATCATGTAGCCATGTCGCGTACCTTGAGTCAGGAAATGGGCTTGTTCTTGTTCGCAGCAAGACAAGTGACCACAAACACACACACACACACACACACACACACACACACACACACACACACACACCGTTGAAGCGCCAAAACAATGGGGCGCGCCAACGGCAACACTGGACACAACAGTAACAGGCAGAACGTCATCCTTTCAGACGTATCTCGGTTCAGCGTACTGCATTACGTAGAACGCATCGACGCGTAGGGTCTCTTGAGGAGGATGAACATCGCCAGACTTAAACCTTTCTCACTGTGGTGTCACCGCCAGACACCACACTTGCTAGGTGGTAGCCTTTAAATCGGCCGCGGTCCATTAGTATACGCCGGACCCGCGTGTCGCCACTGTCAGTGATAGCAGACCGAGCGCCACCACACGGCAGGTCTAGAGAGACTTACTAGCACTCGCCCCAGTTGTACAGCCGACTTTGCTAGCGAAGCTACACTGATCGATACGCTCTCATTTGCCTAGACGATAGTTAGCATAGCCTTCAGCTACGTCAATTGCTACGACCTAGCAAGGCGCCATAATCCTTTGCTATATACACTCCTGGAAATTGAAATAAGAACACCGTGAATTCATTGTCCCAGGAAGGGGAAACTTTACTGACACATTCCTGGGGTCAGATACATCACATGATCACACTGACAGAACCACTGGCACATAGACACAGGCAACAGAGCATGCATAATGTCAGCACTAGTACAGTGTATATCCACCTTTCGCAGCAATGCAGGCTGCTATTCTCCCATGGAGACGATCGTAGAGATGCTGGATGTAGTCCTGTGGAACGGCTTGCCATGCCATTTCCACCTGGCGCCTCAGTTGGACCAGCGTTCGTGCTGGACGTGCAGACCGCGTGAGACGACGCTTCATCCAGTCCCAAACATGCTCAATGGGGGACAGATCCGGAGATCTTGCTGGCCAGGGTAGTTGACTTACACTTTCTAGAGCACGTTGGGTGGCACGGGATACATGCGGACGTGCATTGTCCTGTTGGAACAGCAAGTTCCCTTGACGGTCTAGGAATGGTAGAACGATGGGTTCGATGACGGTTTGGACGTACCGTGCACTATTCAGTGTCCCCTCGACGATCACCAGTGGTGTACGGCCAGTGTAGGAGATCGCTCCCCACACCATGATGCCGGGTGTTGGCCCTGTGTGCCTCGGTCGTATGCAGTCCTGATTGTGGCGCTCACCTGCACGGCGCCAAACACGCATACGACCATCATTGGCACCAAGGCAGAAGCGACTCTCATCGCTGAAGACGACACGTCTCCATTCGTCCCTCCATTCACGCCTGTCGCGACACCACTGGAGGCGGGCTGCACGATGTTGGGGCGTGAGCGGAAGACGGCCTAACGGTGTGCGGAACCGTAGCCCAGCTTCATGGAGACGGTTGCGAATGGTCCTCGCCGATACCCCAGGAGCAACAGTGTCCCTAATTTGCTGGGAAGTGGCGGTGCGGTCCCCTACAGCACTGTGTAGGATCCTACGGTCTTGGCGTGCATCCGTGCGTCGCTGCGGTCCGGTCCCAGGTCGACGGGCACGTGCACCTTCCGCCGACCACTGGTGACAACATCGATGTACTGTGGAGACCTCACGCCCCACGTGTTGAGCAATTCGGCGGTACGTCCACCCGGCCTCCCGCATGCCCACTATACGCCCTCGCTCAAAGTCCGTCAACTGCACATACGGTTCACGTCCACGCTGTCGCGGCATGCTACCAGTGTTAAAGACTGCGATGGAGCTCCGTATGCCACGGCAAACTGGCTTACACTGACGGCGGCGGTGCACAAATGCTGCGCAGCTAGCGCCATTCGACGGCCAACACCGCGGTTCCTGGTGTGTCCGCTGTGCCGTGCGTGTGATCATTGCTTGTACAGCCCTCTCGCAGTGTCCGGAGCAAGTATGGTGGGTCTGACACACCGGTGTCAATGTGTTCTTTTTTCCATTTCCAGGAGTGTATATATATTGTGGTTATAACATGTACCGTCAAGAGAGATGTTCTACAATTGTGGATTAAAGTTAAGTATTACATCATCTACGTACTTTATTTGCTATTCTCAAGATATTGTCCTGTTCCAGACCTCACGCCAGTCAGCGTGTAATTAAACGCGTGCATTTCGGCCTCCTCTAGAAACACAGTGTTGGCTCTTCTGCCAACACTGCAAATTGGCGACTCGGATACAAACGGTCTCCTTTATATATAACTAATTTACTTGTGTCATGGCTTCGCCACAGTCTCCAGATGTACTGTCCGAATTTTATCGCTTGCAGAATCAGCAGACGCAGGCCTTATTGGATGCCCTTGGACAGCTCGTCCAGGGTCAACGTGCAATGCAAAACGATGAGGCAGCCGCCGCTCCACCGCTACCGCAGCCACAACATGCAGTTGCACCACCTTTTCGTCATTTTGATGCGGCACTGGAAAGATGGACGGAGTGGTCACGCCAATTTGGATTCCATCTCGCCGCCTACAGAGTTCAAGGTAATGAGCGGCAGCCTCACTTATCATCGTGTGTCGGCGTCCAGACGTACCGTGTGATAGTGAAATTGTTTCCCCGACACGACGTAGCAACTCTGTCCTACGAAGAAATTTTGTCTGCATTAGATGCATATTTCAAGGAATCAATGTAGTTGCAAAACGGTATACGTTCTTTCGTACAAAACGTACGGCCGGTCAAACTAATCGGGAGTGGGTTGCAACTTTGCAAGGCCTTGTTAGGGATTGTGCTTTTGAGTGTGAATGTGGACTCCCTTATTCAGATACTATGGTGCGTGATGCAATTGCACAGAACGTTTCCGATGTTCGTATACGGGAGCAAATTTTGAAACTAGTCAATCCCTCCCTTCAACAAGTGATAGACATATTGGATAGACAAGACACACTTGACTTTGCTGAGGAATCATTTGAAACTTCGCCAGCTGTGTGTCACATTAACCGGCCCGCCGGGCGAGCTGCACGGAACGGTAAACAGCCATCGCGCCCGTCCGCGCAGCTGATGCCAAGCTCTCAACCACGTGTCCCGCGGCAGCAAGCATATGCAGTAAAGTCATGCCCGCGGTGTGCTACTAGACATTCGCGTGAGAATTGCCCGTCACGCCAAGCTATTCGCTTTTTCTGTAATAAAAAAGGACATGTTCAGAGTGTTTGCCAGAAATAGCTTAGATCGGACACTAAAAACCATTCGAGGCCGTTTGCTTCGCGCCGGAATCGGAATCGAACCAAGATTACTCAGGCTCGTGAACCTTCGCCCGTGGACATTCATGTAGTTAATTCCACTCCACCCAGTGCCACTCTCTCTAACAGTGACTGTGTTCGTCCCACACATAGTGTGCGTCGACGTTGACGGAAATCCCGTCAAGTCGCGAGTGATTCTGTACCAGTGTCAGTTCAAATTGCACGACACAGTCGCTCTTGTCTTCAGCAGGACAATAAACTTTTTGTAGACTTGGACATTCATGGCAACGTGATCCCATTCCAGCTCGATACCGGAGCTGCAGTTTCGTTGATCAATAAAGACACGTACAAACAACTGGGCACACCTCCGTTGCGTGCCGCAAATGTTAAGTTAAATAGTTATTCTGGTCAGAATATCCCTGTGTTTAGACAGTGCAGCCTTCTTGCAACATACAAGGGACAAACAAAACTTGTGTCTTTTTACATCCTTCGTTCTTCTTCTGCAGTGAACTTGTTTGGTTTGGATTTATTTCAGTTGTTTAACTTGTCTATAGTCAATCAGGTCCTATCGGTGAATCAGACTGTGCCTTCAGCCAGTGTTTCTAGTCTATGTGAAGAATTTGCAGACATTTTTGCACCGGGCCTTGGTTGCGCTAAGAACTATAAAGCACATTTGGAACTGAGAGTCAATGCGCAACCGAAATTTTTCAGAGCACGCAATGTTCCCCACACATTGCGTGATGAGGTCGCAAGAACCTTACACGATTTGGAGTCACAAGGTGTGATTGAACGTGTGCAGGCTTCTCTCTGGGCATCACCCTTAGTAATATTGCCAAAACCGTTTGGAAAATTGAGACTTTGTGTGGACTTCAAGGCAACAGTGAATCCACAACTAGTGATTGCAACTTTTCCTTTACCCCGCCCGGAAGATCTTTTTGACAAACTGGGCCCGGGTAAATATTTTTCGAAGTTGGACCTCGCAGATGCGTACTTGCAAATACCAGTGGACGAGGAATCCCAGCGCGTTTTGGTGGTTAACACGCATCTTGGTTTGTATCGATTCAAAAGACTACCATTCGGGTGTGCATCCGCCCCTGTATTGTTTCAGCAATATCTGCAAACTGTTTGTGCGTCGGTCCCTACTGCAGCAAACTATCTGGACGATATTGTGATCTCCGGAAAGATGGAAGAAGAACATTCAGCCAATATCAGAACATTATTTCAGGTCTTGCGACACAATGGTCTTCGCTTGCGGAAGGACAAATGTGTGTTTTTTGCTCGTGATTTAGCATATCTGAGACATGTAATCAATGCCCAAGGCATACATCCTAGTCCAGAGCACCTCCGTGCCATACAAGACTTGCCTTCGCCGCAGAATTTGAAGCAGCTACAGAGTGTGCTGGGAAAAATTAATTATTACCATAAATATATACCACATGCCTCTTCCATTTCAGCTCCGCTTCATCGCTTACGCCGTAAAGTGTTCCGTTTGTCTGGACGACGGAATGCGAATGCGCCTTTCGCCAGTTGAAATCGGCGTTGCTTTCTAATACTTGCCTTACGCCATTCGATCCCCAGAAACCCCTTTTGTTGATGGTAGATGCATCGGATTTCGGGATCGGTGCTGTGCTTGCGCACAAAGATGGCTCGCATGTTCGCCCTATTGCCTTTGCGCCCAAATTGCTCTCGTCTGCGCGAAGAAATTATTCACAGATAGAGAAAGAAGCTTTGGCTCTCGTATTTGGTGTTACTAAGTTTCACGATTTCTTGTATGGTCGTCACTTTACCATCATCACCGACCACAAACCTGTGACATCGCTTTTTCATCCGAACAAGCCTGTACCTCCACGTACAGCGCAGAAATTCATTCGCTGGTCTATTTTCCTCTCGCAGTACCGCTACGATATCTTGTATCGGTCCACTGCTAAGCACGGAAACGCCGATCCGTTGTCCCGTTTGCCTGTTGCTGAAGATAGAACATTCGATTCTTCCGAACTTACTTGCATGTTCATTGATGCGGAAATCGATGACGTGGTCGAATCGTTTCCGATTGATTTTCGTCGTGTAGCTACAGCCACAGCTGCTGACCCTGTCCTTGCTACCGTTTTGCGTTTTGTTGCTACGCAATGGCACTTGTCACAGTCACGGATCGAGGATCCGTTGGTTCGCCGATTTTTTGCTCAGAAGGAGAGACTTTTTGTACGATGTGGTGTTTTGCTGTTGCGTTCTGATAATGATCAGTCCAAGGTCGTGGTCCCACGTTCATTACAGTTCTCTGTCTTACGGCTTCTCCACCAAGGACATTGGGGTATAGTGCGCACGAAACAACTTGCTCGTCAGCACTGTACTTGGTTCGGAATCGATGCTGTGATTACGAAAATATGCTCTTCTTGCATGGCGTGTGCCGAACAACAATCCGCACCACCGCGGAAATTCTTTGCATGGCCGAAAGCCACTTCCCCTTGGCAACGCTTACACGTCGATTTTGCTGGTCCGTTCTGGAATGCTCGATGGTTGGTTGTTGTCGATTCCTTCAGTAATTTTCCTTTTGTTGTCAACATGTCTTCCACGACGTCTTCAGCCACCATCCAAGCGTTATCCGCTATCTTTTGTATTGAAGGTCTTTCACAGACTATTGTTTCCGACAATGGCCCACAATTCATGTCCGCCGAATTTCCGTCATTCTGCAAGGGCAATGGTATTCAACATCTGACATCCGCGCCGTTTTCGCCTCAGTCAAACGGTGCCGCTGAACGATTGGTCCGGACTTTCAAGTCACAGATGTTGAAGTTGAAAGAGTCGCAATCTCGGGAGGACGCGTTATTGCTCTTCTTGTCTTTGTATCGCTCTCAGCCCCGAGATGGTCGCTCGCCGGATGAGTTGCTCCACAGTCGTCCTCATCGAACCTTGATGTCTTTGCTGCATCCGCCGCATCAGGTTCCTGTGCAGCGGCAGACACCTGCTTTTGTTCCAGGCGACGTTGTACACTATCGCAACTATCGCGGTTCACGGCGTTGGCTCGCAGGGCGCATTCTTCGTTGCCTCGGCCGCGCTATGTATTTAGTTTTGGGGGCCTCTGGTGAGATGCGTCGGCATCTCAATCAGCTGCGCCTCTGTCGTCGCACGGGTTCTGCCGCACCCCGTCTGCTTTCAGCGACGGTGCCGTCCGGTCAGCGCCTTAAGGACCCATCTACTGGCTCGCCTCATCCCCAGGTGTTACCGACGCTGCCTTCCATTTTGCCCCGTGGCGACGCGCCGCCGCCGCCGCCGCCGCCGCCGCCGCCTGTTCTCCCGCCGGCGACGCCCGCAGTGGACGCTTCGCTGCAGCCGCCAAGCGCCCCCCTGGGTCACGCGCCGCCGATCGCTTCCCGTGACCAGCTGTTCTCCGACATGGACCTCTTGCTCGCTCCGGACCAGGTGTCGTCTTCGCCCGTCGGGTACCCCGACGCAATGGAAGTCGACCCTTCGGCCCCTCCTGTCTATTGACGGGTGCACACACCACATGTTGGCGTGCACCCTGGACTAGGTTTTCAGGCGTTTCCTAGCTCCCCTCGGACCGAATGGCCGGGTGCGGGTGGCACAGCCTCGCCTGTTGTTAGGCTCCCCACCTCGTCGCATACGTCAACATGGGGTCCTCCCCACGGCGGGCGGAAGCCTTATAACACAACCGTTCGCCGATTTGCGGGGGAGGAATGTGGTGTCACCGCCAGACATCACACTTGCTAGGTGGTAGCCTTTAAATCGGAAGCGGTCCATTAGTATACGCTGGACCCGCGTGTCGCCACTGTCAGTGATAGCAGACCGAGCGCCACCACACGGCAGGTCTAGAGAGACTTACTAGCACTCGCCCCAGTTGTACAGCCGACTTTGCTAGCGAAGCTACACTGACCGATACGCTCTCATTTGCCGAGACGATAGTTAGCATAGCCTTCAGCTACGTCAATTGCTACGACCTAGCAAGGAGCCATAATCCTTTGCTATATATATATATATTGTGGTTATAACATGTACCGTCAAGAGAGATGTTCTACAATTGTGGATTAAAGTTAAGTATTACATCATCTACGTACTTTATTTGCTATTCTCAAGATATTGTCCTGTTCCAGACCTCACGCCAGTCAGCGTGTAATTAAACGCGTGCATTTCGGCCTCCTGCTGGTTCGTACAGTCGGTAATCTGGACAGTAGGCATTACATTTCTGATGTGTTAAGGCCGGTGGCTTTGCCCTGCCTCCGAGGCTCCCTGTCACATTCTTGTTCTAACATGATAACGGAACACAGTATTTTGACCGTTCTGTTCTGAGCTCATCCGTATACCGATTTCTGGTCAGCGGCCTCCCACCCTTTGAAAACATCTGGCCAGGGTTGCCAGAGGATTGGTACGGCACCACTCGCCAGCCATTACGACTGATTCGCTCTGGCAGCGACGTGAAGCAGAGTGGAGTAATGTAGATGCCCATGACTGTCAGCCAGGCTCAACTCCAACTCGGTACCCAGCCTTATTTGAGCCATTATTGCTGCCAGAAGGGCCGCTCCTGTGTATTAAATCTGGCACCCTTCTAGCCTCAAGTCTCTGACCGATGCGCATTTACTTTACACAACACGAAACGAATATTTCAACTTCTTGTACTGATGTACTCAGTGTCCGTTTTAAAATTTCAAATACACTAACACACACACACACACACACACACACACACACACACACACACACACACACACACAATAAAACATAAAACGAAGAAATTACCCGAATGCGACGGAAACCATCGGTATATGTGATGTACAAGCGCAGGCAGAAAAATGATCAAAATTTCAGGGAAATTGCACGATTTATTCAAGAGAGATATTCACAAACTGCACAAGTCAATTGCACTTTGGTCCTCCTCTGGGCCTTATGCAAGCAGTTATTCGGCTTGGCATTGATCGATAGAGTTGCTGGATGTCCTCCTAACGAATGTCGTTTCAGATACTGTCCAACTGGTGCGTTAGATTGTCAGTATCCCGGGCTGGTTGGATGGTGTTGCTCATAATGCTCCAAACGTTCTCAGTTGGGGAGAAATCCGGTGACCTTAATTGCAAACATAGGGTTTGGCAATCACGAAGACAAGCGGGCCGGCGGCCATTGTCTTGCTGAAACGTAAGCAGGATGGCTTGCCAAGAAGGACACTAATACGCTGGTCATCGGGGCTCAGTTTGAAGCTGGGTTCATCACTGTCGAATATTACACTACAATCAATAAGATTCAAGGGCAAAGACGCGTCTGGAGACGCCCAGGACAGCTGCCATATGGGACGACAACCCCATAGCAGGACCCCTTACAGCAAAACACTACGTCGATGATATTCTACGACCCGTTTTGTTGCCCTTCGTGACAAGTTATCCCGGTCTTACATTCCAGCACGATAATGCCCTCCCACTCACTACGAGAGTATCCAGTACTTGTCTCTGTGCTTGCCAAATCATACTTTGGCCAACAAGATCGCCGGATCTCTCCCCAATTGAGAACGTTTAGGGGCAATATGGGCACGGCCCTCCAACCATCTGGGGATTTTTGATGATCTAACACGCCAACTAGACAGAATGCGGCACGATATCTGTCAGGAGGACATCCAACAACTCTGTCAGTCAATGCCGAGCCGAATAACTGCTTGCGTAAGGTGGACCAACGTGTTACTGACTCGCTCAATTTGTGAAGCTCCTTCTCTGGAATAAATCAAGGAATTTTTCTGGAACTGTAATCATTTGTTGAGAGATGAAACAGTAAAGGCAGCAGAGGATCAAGTGGGTAAAAATACGAGGGCTAGTAGAGATCCTTGGGTCACAGAAGAGATATTGAATTTAATAGATGAAAGTAGAAAATATAAAAATGCCGTAAATGAAGCAGGCAAAAAGGACTATAAATGTCTCAAAAATGAGATCAACAGGAAGTGCAAAATGGCTAAGCAGGGATGGCTAGAGGACAAATGTAAGGATGTAGAGGCATTGCCTACAGGAAAATTAAATAGGAGAAAAGAGAATCACTTGTATGAATATCAAGAGCTTAGGCGGAAAACCAGTTCTAAGCAAGGAAGGAAAGCAGAAAGGTGGAACGAGTATATAGAGTGTACCTGAGGGCAATATTATGGAAAGGGAAGAGGACATAAATGAAGAAGAAATGGGAGATATGATACTGCGTGAAGAGTTTGACAGGGCACTGAAAGACCTAAGTCGAAAGAAGCCCCCGGGAGTAGACAACATTCCATTAGAATTACGAATAGTCTTGGGAGAGCCAGCCCTGACAAAACTCTACCATCTGGTGAGCAAGATGAATAAGACAGGCGAAATACCCTCAGACGTCAAGAAGAATATAATTGTGGTGTCACCGCCAGACACCACACTTGCTCGGTGGTAGCTTTAAATCGGCCGCGGTCCATTAGTACATGTCGGACCCGCGTGTCGCCACTGTCAGGGATCGTAGACCGAGCGCCACCACAAGGCAGTTCGCGAGATACGGACTAGCACTCGCCTCAGTTGTACGGACGACGTAGCTAGCGACTACACTGACGAAGCCTCGCTCCTTTGCCGAGCAGATAGTTAGCATAGCCTTCAGCTAAGTCAATGGCTACGACCTAGCAAGGCGCCATTAGTAACATTGCAAGTATCTAAAGAGTCTCACTTGTATCGCCACAATCTCCAGATGTACTAAAAGGATGGATTAAAGTTAAGTATTCCAGAAGCTACGTACTTTTCTTTATAGCATTCCTTACGTATCCTGTTTCAGACCTCACGCACCCTGCTTTGGCTTAGCGCGTGCCTCTCGGCTTCCTCTCATTGTGTCTAGGCTGTCTTGTCTAGACACAACAATAATAATTCCAATCCCAAAGAAAGCAGGTGTTGACAAGTGTGAAAATTACCGAACTATCAGTTTAATAAATCACAGCTGCAAAATACTAACACGAATTCTTTACAGACGAATGGAAAAACTGGTAGAAGCTGACCTCGTGAAAGATCAGTTTGGATTCCGTAGAAATGTTGGAACACAAGAGGCAATACTGACCCTACGACTTATCTTAGATAATAGATTATGGAAAGGCAAACCTACGTTTCTAGCATTTGTAGACTTGGAGAGAGCTTTTGACAATGTTGACTGGAATACTGTCCTCCTAATTCTGAAGGCGGCAGGGGTAAAATACAGTGAGCGAAATGCTATTTACAATTTGTACACAAACCAGCTGGCAGTCATAGAGTCGAGGGGCATGAAGGGGAGGCAGTGGTTGGGAAGGGAGTGAGACAGGTTTGTAGCCTCTCCCCGATGCTATTTAATCTGTATATTGAGCAAGCACTAAAGTAAACAAAAGAAAAATTCGGAGTAGGTATTAAAATCCATGGAGAAGAAATAAAAACTTTGAGGTTCGCCGATGACGTAATTCTGTCAGGGACAGCAAAGGACCTGGAAGAGCATCTGAACGGAATGAACAGTGTCTTGAAAGGAGGATATAAGATGAATATCAACAAAAGCAATACGAGGATAATGGAATTCAGTCAAATTAAATCGGGTGATGCTGAGGGAATGAGAGATTAGGAAATGAGACACTTACAGTAATAAATGAGTTTTGCTATTTATGGAGCAAAATAACTGATGATGGTCGAAGCAGAGAGGATATAAAATTTAGACAGGCAATGGCAAGGAAAGCGTTTCTGAAGAAGAGAAATTTGTTAACATCGAGTATAGATTTAAATGTAAGGAAGTCTTATCTGAAAGCATTTGTATGGAGTGTAGCCATGTAGGGAAGTGAAACATGGACGATAAATAGTTTAGACAAGAAGAGAATAGAAGCTGTCGAAATGTGGTGCTACAGAAGAATGCTGAAGATTAGATGGGTAGATCACGTAACTGTTGAGGAGCTACTGAATAGAATTGGGGAGAAGAGGAATTTGTGGCACAACTTGACTAGAAGAAGGGATCGGTTTTGTTGGACATGTTCTGAGGCATCAAGCGATCACCAATTTATTATTGGAGGGAAGCGCAGAGGGTAAAAATCGTAGAGGGAGACCGAGACACGAATACACTAAGCAGATTCAGAAGGATGTAGGTTGCAGTAGGTACTGGGAGATGAAGAAGCTTGCAAGAGAAAGAGTAGCATGGAGACCTGCATCAAATCAGTCTCTGGACTGAAGACCACAACAATAATCATTTGTTTGTACATCTGTATCACATACACAGATTTCAGTCTCATTCGGATAACTCCTTCGTGGAGTGTTCTTTTTGGGTGTGTCTTAGAGTGTATTAGAGTCACAGCGATGATAAAAATTCATCAGCTACATATCAATTGACGGTAATATAGAGTTAAACGAATAACTGAGGCTTCTGTACGTTCCTATGCATCGAAATTCGTGCGCTCCATGAGAAAGGCTAAGGAGCTGCAGAGGCGGACTAGGTTTTGTAGTCGTCTCAGTATTTTGGGTGAGCTGTCACCATCGTAACCGCAACCCATTTCTTAACACGTGAACCGCATTGGGTGGATCGTCACCTGTTCGTTATTTTCTTGCAGGGAAAACACAAAACCCTCGTTCTTTTGTGGCGTGTATGATGACGAAAACTATGATGGCTCTGCGGCCGCACAAGATGGCTTCGTGGAACGCGATACACCTACCGCTCTCGTTGATACTACCGTCAGGTACACTGAATAGGAAACACTTCCCTTGTGTTCTGAAAACACTATTTATTTAAGCACCAACAGTCTTTCAACTTTTTAGTCTATTGTCAGCTGAAAATTGATAAAATGATGTGCGACTTTCACAGTTTTTACTTATACAGGGTTCCCCAGCGGGAATGGCCAGTATTCAGGGATACGACAGAAACGACCATTCTAAGCAAGAAACTCTAGTAAACATGGGCTTTAAAATGCTTACCTTTAAAGCTACGAGCCCTTGTTCAGCGGAAGAAATGTGTTTCACAGTAGCGAATATGAATAACTTCTCATAGCTGTTAAGGCATGCACTTTAGAACACATGTTTATTGGACTTTTTTACATGTTTTGGTCCATACTACCACCTCTTAAAATATGGAAAGCAAACAGCCAGCAGCAGAAGAGATTTGTTTCGCAGTATCGAAGATGAATAACTGGTCATACGTCTTAAGATAAACTTTTTAGAGCATATTGTTACTTGACTTCTTTGCTTCGAATGATCGTTCCTGTCATGTCCATGAAAACTGACCATTTCTCCTGGGACACACCGTGTACATACACAAGATAAATCAAATTGTGACATAAGACTGTTTACAAAATGATGTGTTGGCAGAAGAGCCAACACCGTGTTGCTAGAGGAGGCCGAAATGCACGCTTTTAAGCTCACGCAGACTGGCGTAAGGTCTGGAACAATTAAAGGAGTTGAGTTTAATAAATAAAGTACGAAGCTCTTTGAATACTTAACTTTAATCCATAATTGGAGAACGTCGCTCTTGTTGATACATTATTACAATCTCAAAATAAACCGGTAATGGCGCCTTGCTAGGTCGTAGCAAATGACGTAGCTGAAGGCTATGCTAACTATCGTCTCGGCAAATGAGAGCGTATTTGTCATTGATTCATCTCTGGCAAAGTCTGCTGTACAACTGAGGCGAGTGCTAGGAGGTCTCTCTAGACCTACCGTGTGGCGGCGCTCGGTCTGCAATCACTGACAGTGGCGACACGCGGGTCCGACGTATACTAACGGACCGCGGCCGATTTGAAGGCTACCACCTAGCAAGTGTGGTGTCTGGCGGTGACACCACACAAAAAAAGTTTTATTTTCTTATTTTAACCAGAAATCGTAACACTTAATAAAAGACGAATACAAAAATAGAATATGCTGTTACAATCGAACATTTTCATAACTAAAACTTAATCTAAGAGAGAGGAAAAAAATTGTCTTCTGTCATTGAAAACTATACTGGCATTATGCGTCATATGTTTATTCATTTCAAGTATTTCCAGTAACGTCGTCTTTCTACGTAAAACGTCAAAATTACGTCTTATAGATGGTTCTCTGTTAAAAGAAGTTCCTCAAAGGGTAAATCTGTCTTTCCCAACCTCTAGCGTCTTTCACGTTCAGGTAACCTGATTGTCACGGTTATGCCTGAGTAATGAACACACATTTTTTCACGGTGTTTGTAGTTGATTTTATACAGGCCACTATATACCAAAGTTTCACTGTCTTTACTTTTCAACAATAATTATATACAATTTTTTATTGTAAAACGCAGGTCTGTAGTAGCAACACTTCCACGTTTATGCAAGACTATAAGAAATTTCATCACCGTATAGGATAGTACACGACCTTTTGTAACTACGAACTGTTTTCTGTTGGTCAGCGTACAGAAGTTATGCAATTTTAGGTATTATCTTTATCGTATGATATTATCAGGCACGAAACAGGCGTGGCCTTTATTGAAACCGACGAATTTTGTGTTCTGTAATTTGTTCTGAAAGGCAGACTGAAATAATGGAAATGGTATAAGACGATGCACCATTGAAACAGAAAGCTGCGTGTGTTTGTGACTGTGCTGCGACCCGGCAGGTATTGTATTATGGCTAGAGCTGTTGTAAATGCTAAATAGGTGTCTCAATACTACAGTCCCTTAAATCTATTGTAGAGTCTCTCATATGCACTGTAAACTGAAATTAATTTCGCTGGGAGTTCAAGACTTGTAGGAATGTCTAGAGGTACCAGTCAACTAGCACATTATCCACATACATGATCAGGATTTAATTTTGCACCTCATATTAGCTGATTCTGTATGAAAACTTGTTCGAAACTGTCCATGAGAATTCCAGATAGTACATAAGCCCGAGAGGAGCCTCTGACGACATACGTAACATCGAGCCACACAACCAAGTCGTAATAAACTGTAACAACGAGGACTACTACACTACTTCTAGTCGCTTGGAAAATTTCTCGAGAGGCGACGTAAGCCTCCTATTAGGCTGTGGGCATTGAGCGAGAAGCTCGTTGGTTAAGATGATAGTGAGAGTAATTAAAACCTTATCGGGCCGTTCATGTGCGAGCGTTCTCGTCGTAAATAAACGTAATTCTGGGCTTAACCACCTCTTAAGATGAGTGGGAGTCAGCGAGTCGGCCTACTTTTCTGAGAGTATTAAACTTTCCCCGTCCAGATTCCGTAAGCACCTTAGCGGAGAGAAGAGTTTGTTACTCGCTGGTAGTCTGATTGCCAGAGTCGTAACAGTAGCCCCTCTGGAAAACAACGTTAATATACGGAGAGAATTTGGATTATCAAACGACCTGCATCCGTAGAAGTCTTCCCTCGGCGGTTGATGGGGGGGAACCGCCGTCCTTCCGCGAGTAATATCTCAGGGAATGGGGTTGCAGGCTGCAGACCGTTCATCACGTCGTCGCCAACGGCTTGTGTCCCCTGGCAACCGAAACGATTCCCTCTTTCCTCCGTGTCTGTGCTAAGGAAAGCGTGACAGCTGATCTTTCGATACACCTGTCCGTCTATATCTTTTGTCTCAGAGCGCATTCTGGTCTTGGAATCTCAATCATAGATGAAGGTCCTTCCTTCCTTCCTTCCTTCCTTCTTCAATGTTGTGGTGTTTATGACACATTAGGGGTCATAATTAGCTTCTTTCTATTCGTACCAGTGTAAACGAGACTTAATTATCAACATTTAACAAGCCTACGGTCACTCCTCTCCCCTCTGTCTCCAATGGGATCTTCATTCGGTACAGCTACATAACAACAATAATAGCTTAACAATGCACATTTTATACAAACATCCATTATACCTAACACAAGTTCATTTATTACCAGCTAAAGACATATTTCAAAAATTAAAAATTAAAAACACAAAGAATTTAATGCCATGACCTCTCTGGTCCAGATTGGAACTCAAATTTGGCATCGGCTTCTTCCTCCTCAATGATGATATCGTTAGTCAGGGTTCCTGTCGTAATCCCCCTCGACATCCTCCTACTTAGGGCGATGTCTCGGGCGCATGTCACCAACGATGTCTGCAGATGACAGAACATCTGAGTCCTGTTTTTAGCAGTTGCAGGCCACACGCCCTGTCGTTCATTTGCAAGAAATTGTTGCCAGTAAATAGTTTGGAACAGCATTCTTCATTGTTGATATGGGAATCTCCCTTCCTCTTGTTAGCATCCAGATCCGGACTGTTGAAATCTGTCCGTTACGCAGCCACGCCGATTCTCTCAAGTAGGTACATGACAGTAGGTGGTGTGAGGAGTAGGCGGCAATCTCACAGGTTAGAATTTGGGATTTTCTGCCGATTTAGAGAAGTGTCACCAGCGACAATCGCCCATTGTATTTCTGTTCATGCCTCTACCGTACAGTGTCACAAGACACCTTTCCCTGCCTTCAGAAATTTGGTGTGCTTTGCATCTGGCTGTTTGAAATACCAAATCAGACGTTGAAGGATTTTCCTCGTAAATAATATTGATTTCTTCTTTTCTTCTTCAAAGACGGTTGAAGATATATAACGCCCTCTGTGCATTTACTTTTTATGAGTACCGAACTCTGGTGGAACTATTCCTCTCATTCTTCAGGAAATACTGTAGGTGTTGTTATGAGAAGAGCTAAAGGTTACAGTGTTTTTATACCACATTGGTATCTTCTATTGCCTGCTTAACCACAATGCCTTTTGCTGCCATTTCAGTCGTCAGCATAGAGAGGAAGTTCCTTTTGCGGATGTCGTTGAATACAAATTTTTCTTGCGAGACTTTAACAGTTGTTGTTGTGGAGAAGACCAATTTTGTGGACATGTGTATTAAATCCCAATGAGACCGTTCGCTTGCTTTATTGACAAATTCACTTGGATATCCATCAAAAATCACTATAGAAATACATTCTAAGTATTTCTGCACATGGCCCATATAGATCTTACTCTCGTAGTCGCACACGAATACACACTCACTAGTTGCTAATTTGTGCATTCAAAGGTGCACCGTCTTCAGGGAAGAGATGCTCTGGAAAGGATGTAACCTCATTTGAACAATTCTCTCAGATCATTATCAGATTGCCTGTCCGTGCGACCTCGTGGGAAGAGAGTAAGAGCTTCCACTCTGTCATTTCTGGTATTTCCACGGCACGTGAAACTAAAGCTACAGTAACAGCATCAATCTTTCGTTTCAAATTCACGTCAACAACTTCTCCCAGCAGATTAAAACTGTGTGACGGACCGAGACTCGAAATCGGGACCTTTGCCTTTCGCGGGCAAGTGATCTACCAACTGAGCCACCCAAGCACGACTCACGCCCCGTCCTCACAGCTTTAATTCCGCCAGTACCTCGTCTCCTACCTTCCAAACTTTACAGAAGCTCTCCTGCGAACCTGGCAGAACTAGCACTCCTGGACGAAAGGATATTGCGGAGACAAGGTTCGCAGGAGAGCTTCTGTGAAGTTTGGAAGGTAGGAAACGAGGTACTGGCGGAATTAAAGCTGTGAGGACGGGGCGTGAGTTGTGCTTGGGTAGCTCAGTTGGTAGAACACTTGCCCGCGAAAGGCAAAGTTTCAGAGTTCGAGTCTCGGTCTGGCACACAGTTTTAATCTGCCAGGAAGTTTCATATCAGCGCACACTCCGCTGTAGAGTGAAAATTTCATTCTAGTAACTTCTCCCAGCATTTCCTTCATGCAGTTGATGCCCGTTCGTCGACCTTAGCAACAGTTCACCTTCTCGAGACTAGTGCTCCAGTGTTGAGTGCAACTTAGTCTCAAGGATTGGCCATGTTCTGAGAATCAGACACTCAGCTTCTCGTTATACAGACCGTCCCTTGTAACACGAGACAGCCTCATATCTACTTGCGGCATTTTTGCTTTCGGAAATGTTAGTGATGCGAAAAGAAGATTTCTTTTTTAACTGATCAGCTATGCTATTAGCATAAGCACTCTGCAAACGTTATTACAAGAATGGGGTCACTTGGTAATTTTCGTGAGATTTTCCAGTCACTTTACTGTGTATATAATTACTTTTTCATCAGAAGAAATTACATAATTAAGAAAGTGACGAACTACTGGGTGACATACTAGTGAAAACAAAAAATGTTGGGTCAAATATCTCAACAAATGAAGGCAAAGGGACTTATCTGACGAAAGTGAGGTGCTAACGCAGAGTCGCGACTGCTTAGGGTCTCCCAAGGATAGAGACCCACCTGCCCATACAACTCCAACACAAGCAGAAGCGAACATCACTTTGGCAGAGGACCTGGGGTGGGGAATGGCTTGGGTCCAATACCGTTATTTATGTCTATGAGAATGGTTTTCCATTTAATATACTGAAACGCTGATCTAGTTCTTTTAATACATGGGAAAGGTACCATGAAGAATCGTAACAGTCCTATCGTAGAAGATGAGATGGTATTTTCTTTTTTCGAAACAATAAGTATTTTTTTCCTCACGCAGTGTCCCCTTAATTTCGAAAAGAACTAAGGATATTCATTCTTGGACAGCAGTGGGTACGTGTGGAGAGATGAATCTTCGAAACGTACTGGTCTGCGTATAGGCAAGGACCAGAACTAGTGAAAGGACATTCTCTACTTACTTAAACCACTAATTACAACGAAACAGGCACTTGGGTCGTAGTCCAGAGTACAAATAAATCAAATCAGATACCTTATTTGTGCCTAATTTCTTCTTGAAAAATATTCTTGTGTAACTCGTCTAAAAGAACGAAGATTATTACAGCGAAAAGTTGTTCCGTAAGAAAATGTGTTATGCTCGCAACATCTTCATAAAACATCTCTAAGGTACTGGGAATTTGAATAACAGTTTCACAATATGCATCTTTACCAAAACTTACAAATAATCCATAGCAGATCAAACATAATTCAGGGACATATCTCCGACGGTCGCCGTGTTAGGGCATTTAAGTCAATCAATGACGCGAGTCAGAAATGTGCCAGACAAGGCCGCGAATCCGGGTGCTCTGCTTCTGTAGAGAGTTATGTGGAGAGGGCCGCTGCATTGGCGTATGGCGAGTTGGGAATTTAGGTCGGCCGTAAAGCGTGTCCAGAAGACCGAGACGTTAAGGCAACCGTTCTAGAGAAGCGGAGTGTCCATCATAGTGTCCCGATCCGGCACAAATTTTCAACTCGCGCCACTGATTAATTTCAATGCCCTAAAACGACCGCTGAATTCTGATATTCGTGGCTGCTGAATCATAACAGTGTATGAACATATCCGACACCAAACACACACGTATGTAAAACTATATTACTGCTAACAGTAGGTAAAAGGTAAAGTCTCTGCCGTTTAACTCGTGAACCAGCTTCTGGTCTGACTGCAGGCAGAGTGAAGCCTTTTGTTCGCCAAGTCGCCGGAGCGGTGAGGGTGGCGAGCTCACCGCGTCGGCCGCTTTAACCCCCGGGAAAGATCCCCGTTACTTAGTTTGATAGCAGGCTGAGTAGAACTGGGGCTCTACTGGAAAGAGGAAAAATCCCCGCCCCTTATTCGGGGCCGCTAGGGCCAGTATCTATCGCTCTACCCGATAGACCACCCCGACCACCCTAGCAACGGAAGTCAACTATGAGAAGCGAACAAAAAATTTCCATTTGAGGGCATTGCTGCAGCGTATACGCAACGTAGCGTGACTGCGATGCGGGTATATACGCGCCGAGATGTAGACAAGGGATTAGGAAGATATTCGTGTCCTTCCGACGAGCATGCAGTAAATACGGAAACATGAACTATGGCGAAGTTTTCGTTTACCAAACAGAACCAACGTGTTGTTATGCTGTTCTTGGCTGCCGAAGGACAAATACCGGCAGACATCCAGTAGAGAATTAAGATTGTGTATGGGGCAGTATGTCTGTCTAAAAGCGGGAAAACTGCGACAAGGGGAGCTGCTGTATCATCACGATAACGCACGTCCTCACATCGCAAACGTCGCAACGCACAAGTTATGCCGACTCAAGTGGGAGACATTCCAGCACCGACTCTCTGGTCCCGATCTCTCCCCGTGCGATTGCCATGCCTTCCGTCCAAGAATAGGACTGGAAGGGTCGACGATTCCTGTCGGACTAGGATGTGCAGCAGGCCGCACGACACGGCCTTTCACAAGGCGTGTAGCTTCAGCCTGGTGCGTCTGTGGGAGGATTGCCTCAGAATTCACGGATTGGCCTACCGATTCATCTACATCTACATACATACTCCGCAATCCACCATACGGTGCGTGGCGGAGGGTACCTCGTACCACAACTAGCATCTTCTCTCCCTGTCCCGCTCCCAAACAGAACGAGGGAAAAATGGCTGCCTATATGCCTCTGTACGAACCCTAATCTCATCTTATCTTTGTGGTCTTTCGGGGAAATGTAAGTTGGCGGCAGTAAAATTGTACTGCAGTTCGCCTCAAATGCTGGTTCTCTAAATTTCCTCAGTGGCGATTCACGAAAAGAACGCCTCCTTTCCTTTAGAGACTCCCACCAGAGTTCCTGAGGCATTTCCGTAACACTCGCGTGATGATCAAACCTACCAGTAACAAATCTAGCAGCCCGCTTCTGAATTGCTTCTATATCCTCCATCAACCCGACCTGATAGGGATCCCAAACGCTCGAGCAGTACTCAAGAATAGGTCCTATTAGTGTTTTATGAGCGGTCTCCTTTACAGATGAACCACATCTTCCCAAAATTCTACCAATGAACCGAAGACGACTATCCGCCTTCCCCACAACTGCCATTACATGCTTGTCCCACTTCATATCGCTCTGCACTGTTACACCCAAATATTTAATCGATGTGACTGTGTCAAGCGCTACACTACTAATGGAGTATTCAAACATTACGGGATTCTTTTTCTGATTCATCTGCATTAATTTACATTTATCTATATTTAGAGTTAGCTGCCTTTCTTTACACCAATCACAAATCCTGTCCAAGTCATCTTGTATCCTCCTACAATCACTCAACGACGACACCTTACAGTACACCATAGCATGATCAGCAAACAGCCGCACATTGCTATCCACCCTATCCAAAAGCTCATTTATGTAGATAGAAAACAACAGTGGACCTACCACACTTCCCTGGGGCACTCCGATGAACACTCACCATAGAGGACAACGTACTGAGTTCTATTACTTAAGAAGTCTTCGAGCCACTCACATATTTGGGAACCAATCCCATATGTTCTTACCTTAGTTGGGAGTCTGCCATGGGGCACCGAGTCAAACGCTTTCCGGAAGTCAAGGAATATGGCATCTGTCTGATACCCTTCATCCATGGTTCGCAAGATATCATGTGAAAAAAGGGCGAGTTGCGTTTCGCAGGAGGGATGCTTTCTAAAGCCGTGCTGATGCATGGACAGCAACTTCTCTGTCTCAAGGAAATTCATTATATTCGAACTGAGAGTATGTTCGAGAATCCTGCAACAAACCGATGTTAAGGATATTGGTCTGTAATTTTGAGGATCCGTCCTTCTACTCTTTTTTCCAGTCGCTCGGGACTTTACGTTGGGCAAGAGATTCGCGATAAATGCAAGCTAAGTAAGGAGCCAGTGCAGTAGAGTACTCTCTGTAAAACCGAATTGGAATTCCATCAGGACCTGGCGATTTATTTATTTTCAACCCATTCAGCTGCTTCACAACACCCAGGAATGTCTATCACTATGTCCTCCATACGGGAATCTGTACGATCCTCCTGCGTGAAGGATTCCTCAAATGCTAAATTTGAAATTTCAGCTTTCGTTTTGCTGTCTTCCGTTGCCAGGCCAGACTGATCAGTGAGTGACTGGGTGTAAGCCTTCGATTTTACGTAAGACCAGAATGTCCTTGGGTTTTCAGCAAGATCCTTTGCTAAGGTATGGCGGTGGTAGTGGTTGAATGCTTCGCGCATCGCTCTTTTTACAGCAGCACGAATCTCTACTGACTTTTGCCTGTCCTCATTCCCCCGATCTTTCTTGTGCCGCGAGTGCAACTGCCTTTGCTTCCTGAGCATTCTACGAATTGCGCTGTTAAACCACGGTGAGTCTTTTCCGTCCGTAACCCACTTTTTCGGCACATACTTGTCCAACGCGTGATTTACAATGTGTTTAAAATTTGCCCATAATTCGTCCACGTCCATCGTACCGGAAGTAAGTGAAGTCGATTCATTATCTAAGTGGGGTGCTAACAACTGCTTATGTGCTCTTTCTAGTAAGAATATTCTCCTAGCCTTCTTGACCGACTTTTTTACTTTCGTAACCATAGTCGTAATGACAACATCGTGATCACTAATCCCTGTTTCAACACTGACACCGTCGATGAGGTCTGGTCTGTTCGTCGCTACCAGATCTAAAATATTTCCATTACGCGTTGGCAGTTGATTTAGCTGCTCAAGACAGTTTTCGGATTATGTTTTCAAAAGTAATTCACACGACTGTTTGTCTGTACCACCTATAATGAATCCATAGACATCCCAGTCTATACTAGGTAGGTTGAAGTCGTCTCCGACTAATATAGCATGATCCGGGTACTTCTGCGATACGGTGTGTAGACTCCCTTTGAATGATTCTAGAACTGTCACGGTGGTACCTGGTGGCCGGTAATAACACCCCACAATTAACTTTATTTCCCATAGCCCTGTTAAACGTGTCCAGATAACTTCACAATCGCACTCTACTTCGACCTCAGTAGACACAATATTTTTTTAAACTACAATGAAGACACCACCTCCTACGGTGTCTAATCTGTCTTTCCGATACACATTCCAACCCTCACTAAATATTTCAGAACTTCCTATCTCAGGGTTCATCCAGGTCTCAGTCCCGAGAATAATTTGCGCGCCACACGTTTCCTGGAGGGCAGTAAATTCAGGAACTTTATTCCGAACACTCTGAAAATTTACTGCTAATATCTTGATAGCTGAAGTGTCTTTACACTGAGCGCGTCCTGATTTCTCTGCCTGCACTTCGACTGGTGAGCGTTCATCAGGACACCTCGCACTACTGCCTAGCCTAAAAAACCCCATGTGCACGCCACAAGTACTCTGCTACCCGAGTAGCCGCTTCCTGTGAGTAGTGACTGGATGGAAGCCTTCGACCGTATGGCCTCCGAAAGGGAACTTTTTTGATCGCCCCCCATAAAAAACCACACCAGCTTACTGTCCATTCATGCCTAGTCGCGGTGAACCATGCTGTGCCAAAAATATTAGATTTTCCAACCAAAGACCTAATAGACCAACCTGAAAATCAAACTGAAAAGTTTTTCTTCCTGACAGCCCGCTGTGTTCTGCAGACGAACTTTGAATTAAAAACATACCCCACACAGCATAAAATTATAACATCGTGATTATCCGTGTTATTCACCTATAGTATTCGTATTTTAACGCTATTGGGCATACTGAAATGAAAAAATTGGGCATACTGATTTGTAGACAGGCGCCATGTACAAGTACATTAAAACAGAGAACGTTAAAAGTCTACAAATACCTGCAGTAAGTTACAGACGTGATCAATATATTGTGAATCCAACTGAATTGTAAACGAACAGCATTTCTGTACTGGCTACATTCATGAAGCAAATTTCACCAAGCAGTTACAGATCATGGATGGAATAACACAAGCTTGAGAAGCAAATGACCTCCATCGTAATGAGTCCTCTAAGACTTACCTCAAGCAACAAAGGGTGAAGGCAGATAGTTCCTTACAGAATGACCGTTCCCCTAGTAAATTTTATGAGCGAACCAAACAGAATGATTTAATGTGCAATTTCTCCTCTTGAAGAACGAAACACAAATCCCGTTTAAATTTTCGAATATTAAACTGGTGAATCTTTATGTATTTATTCCTCAGTGACAGTGTCATCAGCAAGATACGATACCCAGCTTGCGTAAAGTAAAGCGTTATTTTATAACCCATACATAGTGTAATGGGACGCGAAATTAAAGCGTCACCCATCCACAAGGATCAGCTCAGTTTGCAGGTAAATATAAGTTTAATTTAGTGTTTTGTTTATGTATTTGTAATATTTTATTATGTTTGTAAAATATTTAAAGTTTTGTATTTTTGTTTTGTGTGTTTCAAGTTTGGAGAGAGCACCGCAACTCGCGGAAACAGCATCTTCACTGCCGGAACCAGAAAGAAAATTGCTGGCCACTAGACGTCGCGGGTCAACAGCCAAAGAGCAGCAGAAGATCCTGTGACCGGGTTGTTGCGTCGAACCTCCAACATTCAAATAAATAAAAATTTGTAATTTTCCATTGTAATGACGTCACAATGTTTAGTTCATGTTGTATTTTGTTCAGTTCTGTTTTGTCGAGTCTGATGTTCACATCCGTATGTAGCATATACGAAGACAATAAAACAGTGTATGCTCTAAAGCATAAATACGTGTTCGAGAATTATTTATGAAGAGTTATATTGAGGAAGAATTATTACTGAATTTTTCCAAGATATTAATTTTCAGAAGAGTTTGTTTTCGATTTTTGAATCTTAAAGGTTTACAGTCTGATTTTAATATGGAAAAATAAGATAACTTGCAAGAACATAATTTCCAAGAAGGAACAAACGACATCTAAATTTCAAAAGTTTGCGCAAACCAGTAGGACTGAGTGACGTAATTTTCCACAAACGACTCAACTGAAGGTGTTTTAATTACAGATTCATTCAAGAATCTTTTATAGAGAACTTTAAAAGAATTTAAATAAATTTTATTTTGAAATGTTTCGTAAACGACATAGGTGACGAAGTCTGCACGTGGTCATATTTCAAACAAAAATCATTGAGTCACACGCGTCGTTACACTACAATAGCCTCAGAGCTGCAGGCATCACAGCGCCGCTTACTACAATAGCCTCATACTTAAATTCGCGCTCAGCTTCCGCACATTTATTTCCTATTTTGCTTTTATATTCCTTGTTCTACTGTTTTCAGAAAAGGAAAATGCCATCGTCACGCACAGGCAAGAAGCTGAAGGAGCGGACATTCCATCAGCATCGAAATCGCTACGGTCGGAACAGCAGCAAGCTAGGCATGTACGTGGAAGGAAATCGATCTCAATCTTCTCACAGAAACTACTGTGGCACTCGCGCCAACTGATTTAACAGGTTACACTAACAGACTGTTTGGAATGAGTTATTCTAACTGAGCCAGTTGTCCATTCCTAATCTCATTTGCCCAGAAACTTAATGATATGAATCAGGTTGAGCTTTCGTGTGAAATTTTGAAACACGCAATTCATGTGACCAAAAAAACTCAAATCGCTACTTGCATCCAATGCAAATGTCCGTGAGAAACTGTCCGCCTTTCCCGGCTGAATTTTTACCAACATAATTGGAAGTAGCCATGGAGGAGGAGCAGGAGATCAGTGTTAAACATCCCATCGACATTAGAGACGGAGCGCAAGCTCGGATTAGGGAAGGATGGGGAGTGAAATCAGCCGTGCCCTCTCGGAGGAACCATCCCGGAACTGGCGCCACGTCGCTCGGTGAAGCAGCGATGTTAGAGCTCCTGCTATCGTAATAGTACAAGACAGGTGTATACTGTACCAGCGCCCCACCCCACTCCTCTTCCCGCTGACGTCGCTGTTAATAAATTTCATTATACTGGGGAAGAACATAAGTGGAGCTGGCTTCATCTGCAATAGTATTTTTTCGGAAGCCTTCACAAAAATTCCACTTAGCTTGCTTAGGATCAAATGAAGAGACTTGGACTAAATTACCTGGTAGCCTCCATGTCATAGCTGTAGTGATTGTTATGGCAGATGGCTGTATATGAACACTGTGCATAGGCTTTGCAGCAAACCTTAATGAACAAAGGTGATATAAATAGCTTTTATCATTTATAAGGAACAGTAAACTTCTTAACAAATTCTTAGCACTACCGGAAAGCAAAGCCTGTCCGGATATTTCCTGCTGCGAAGCATTCTACATCACCGAGACGATGCCAGCATGAAGAAGAAAAAGCCGGCCCCAGTGCGGATCGATCTGAGTACCCATCCGGCTTATCGAAAGAACCAATAAAACGCAGTGGGAAGCGAGAAGCATTCGAATTGCGATAGTAATTTGATCACTCAGTGACGATGTTTTCTAACAGTGGTAGACTAAGGCAACACAACGTTGGTAGCTCTCACCTGCGGACTACATTCGGCACCGATAACTTTACAGCGTCACATGTCGAGATTCCTGATCGAATAGAAGCTTAAAACCTACAAACAAAAAATTATATATTTTTACGAATTCATTTAGAGCAACGCTAGGCGGTGTAAATCGCGACTAGGTCGGTACAAATGCAATAGCAACAAAAAATTGAACTCGCCTTATATCGAGTTTTGGCCTTTCTGTCTTCCATGCTCAAAATCTCTTGAGATTTTGTCCACAACCAATGAAGTGCAATGTTTGCGAATGTAAACAGTAGATTCGAGGTGAAATGATAAAATCATTAACACACAAATCCGGAGAGTGAGTGAGCATAGAAGAACGCGAGGTTACGCGTTATGGAAGCTTTTTTTAAAATTTTTTCGGCCTCAAAAATTTACGTAACATGTTGACATGGAGTTCTAGAGTAGCTACATCACGTTCTTAAACGTTGCAAGGTCAAACAATCTCTGCATTCGAAGTGACGCACAGATCAGCGTTAGTGGTGAAGATTGGAGAGCCGTCTTCCTCGTATCGACTTTCGGATGACAAATCAACAGCTAGCTTAGTCATATTACTATACAAGTGAACATACACCTCACTGTCAGTGCAACACCGCGAAAAAGAAGAGACTAAAGTATTCGGTCAGCGAAAGTGTCACATTCGGCAAAACTAGCTTCGAGCGATTTATAAACACACACGATTTTGTATGTATAGATTTCGTTTTTAAAGAGAGTAGCACAGTTCCGACTGATGTGATTGGTCCAATGTCTCTCATACCCGTCGTTCTCAGTGTCTCGACATTTTAGAGACGCATTTGTATTGAGTTCAACCCCACGGAGGCGGCCAGTTGTCTTTCTCTTCGTAACTGCAGGGTGGGAAAAGTAAACCTGGCCCAAAAAACATTGCATGCACCTTACGGAAGGCAACCCGAATTACATCATCTGCCCCAGATGTGAATGATGTAAGTTGGGTTGCCTACCTCAAGGTGCATGGAGCATTTACGCGCCAGTTTCATTTTGCCCATCCTTTGTACAGGGTGTCTAGTAGGAATGGTCAATATCCAGGGACCTGACAGGAATAATCACTAGAATTAAAAAAGTATAGTCAATATTGGCTGAGAAGCGCATAACTTAAAAGAGCTACAAACACTTCTTCATCTTCGCTACAGCGAAACATCTCTTCTACTGAAGAAATGCTGAGAGCTGTTAAGGTATGCATTCTAGAGCTCTTGTTTACTTGACCTTTTGCTTTGAATGGTTGTCCCTGTCATATCAGTGAAAACTGACCGTTCCTCCTTAGAGACCATACTTACAGGCGTATGAAGCTCTAGAATTTATTTAATTTATGAATCAATGAATGGGCTGTTACATTTTAAACTTCATTTTTAGAAAAAAATCTCAAATTTCATACCTAGTTATCTCAATTTTTACAACAGTTTTCAATAGATTTGGAAAATTCTGGAGTTTCATACACCTGTAAGTATGGTTTGTATGCTGTGAAAAATTCATCGAAGACTCTTTCTTACTTATGAAGAAAAGTGTACCTATAGCAACAAATGCAGCCAATACTAAGTGAAAAAAAATTATGAAATTTCACATGTAAAAAAAGAAACAAATATTTTGTTTTGAGCTTCCACTGCTATGAGTGTGAATCCTGAATCATTCCTGGTCATGCTGACAAAGATTTATGAATTTATTTGTAAAAGTATAGACAGTGGAAATTAAAATGTCCTGTGGTTCCTCTCCTGATCCAAGTCGGCCCATTTGACGTCCTACCTTCCTTAAGTAGAGAATAAGCCTAGGGACCGATAACTTCAGAAGTTTGGTCTCATAGGAAATTACCACAAATTTCCTTTCCATGTATAATGGTTGTATGCGTCTGCTGGCAGCGGTGAATCCGTTCTCTTGCTGGTGAGATAATGGCAAACATGTGACTGCACTCATACCCAATACCGTTTTTCGTACCTACAGACCTCGTGTCTGAGCCTGTGCTGCGACCCCTACCAGGTTAATTTTGTGGTAACTACCCTATAAACATAGCATTTTCGACTAATTTCCCCATTAAAAGTCTATAACACAGTATTTAAGATTTATTATTTAATTTACAAAATTTTACTGCACAACTTAACATTTAGTGAGCTACTGAGATTAAAAAATGAAAAGAATTCAAATCATTCAGGGACTCAAAACGGTTTATAAAAATAGGCAACAAAAAACAATAAGTTGAGACTTGTGACCATGCTAAATTCAGTTCTTCAGCAATCATAATTTGGTTTGAATAAAATTACCCACTCATAAAGGGAGCAAAAAGACCGACTGTTTTCATAGCAGGTAGATCTGAATCCAATTATTCAGTGCTTCCAATTTCAAACTTTGAGGAAACAAGTTTCTTAGACAAATGAAAGCTAACAAAAGCAATGTATAAGGGGCGATCAAAAAGTTTTCGTTCGAAGATCGCACAGTCCGTAATCGGTATGCCAATCAAGCAAAATCTCCGTGCCTTGAGCATTAAGGCAATTATCCCACCGACGCACAAGACTGAAGATGCCGTCTGATAAAACACCGCATCCTGGAGCGCCAGGAAGTCCGTGACGGCCTGCTGCACATCCTCGTCCGACAGGTCTTTTTGAGGCGACTGAAGGCGTGGGAAGATGTAGGAATTGTACGACGGGTGCTCCAGTGTCTCACACTTGAGTTGGAGTAACTGCTGCGTTTACCACATTTGGCATATGGGGGTGTCTTGTGTCGAATGGCGACCAGCGTGGGACTTGGCGCACCGTTACACGGCGATAGTTTTGGACAGGCGTGCTGCCCCATGCACAGTCTTCATTCTCTAACAGATGCGTACTGCTGTCTGTCGTCTGGCAGCCAAAGAAAGACGAACAGCACGTTGGTCCCGTCTGGATGCATTTGGTAATACTTTCACCATACTGGACGTTTCCACATTTACCGCTCGCTCGTCGGAAGGACACAAGTGCACACTTGTCGATGCTTATATAGTCACATTGGAATCGGGCTACGTTGCATATACGCTGCAGCACCGCTCTCAAACGGAGAGTTTTTGATCGCCTCTTATATGTATGTATGTATGCAGGGAATATATACCAACAGGTTGTGTTTGGACATTTTTACATGTCACCCCTTCTCATCCCCCCAACCCCTAGGGGTAGTAGAACCTTATCCAACCCGCAGTTTTATACAAATAATGATGATGCATATACCAAAAATGGTTGAAATTTCTCCAGACGTTTTTGGGTTATGCTGCATTTTCACCCCCTTTTCACCCTCACCCCATCCCTTTGGAAGAAACCTTCGACGGTGTGCGTACAACAACTCATCAAAGTTTCACCGCAGTCAGATGCGTCGTACAGGAGCGCATAGAAGACAAGTAGATAAATAAACATTCGTTTTTATGTAGAGAAGGACAGAGATTTGACCAGTCGACCACATTATTATTTCACCTGGGAGTGAGACCCCCTCTGACTGGTTTATCCTGAGTTTTTATAGAAATATTTCTCGAAGACACACTGAACCACTTACAGTATATGCAAAACTGCCATCGAATCATTGACAATGCGATGCGTTCTTCTTGTCATCACTGTGCTTGTTAACTGTAGCGTCACTGTGAGTTTCCCATAACGGCCATGGGCGGCGAAGTGCAATAATATCGTGGTCGGGTTGTACGAAGCACTTTGTTTCACCATCGTTAAAATAACGACAGGCGAGCTCACCTATGTCCAGCGTACGACACGTAACGAATCGGTCGGTTACGAAGTGTGCCGTGGGGAATATTACGTTTCATTCTGATAAAATGATGTAAGAGAATGGAGAATTAACCTCTTGGCTCTAGGGAGGAGAGAGGCAACTTGATACGTGGGAAACTCGTTCCCATCGTAAGAAGACTTTATATCAGCGCATCATTTAACTCCATATTCGCCTGAGAATCTTGTCTAATTAAAGTGCCAAAAAAGTAACTGTAAGTCCTTCTTCCTCATTCATTAGGCACTGACACACATTAACTGACAATTACGGACAGTTTTCGAGTAGATGGAAAACTTTTGCGATAGTCTCCGGCGGACGAAATTGCGATATATCACTCTTCAGTCTGAGTGCCCCTGGAAAATACAAGTGTTTCTCTGCAGTGCAGTGCAGTGCTGTGAAGCGTACTAATAACTGTACAAAGAACACGTTTTGCGCACGTGCAACACATCTGAACATTTTATTAAACGCATCTGCCAATGGTTGAGAAATGAACGTTTTCAATAATAGATGTTAACGTCGGTAGCTTTACCCAATAAAACGAAACATACTATGGCCCCCACTGCAGAAGAAGGGCTCACAAAAACTTCAGAAACAGTTAAATAGCGGCACGACGCAGTCGTAACAATGGATGTATCAACGAGCGCAGTACATAATATTAGTAGTTGTTTGAAGACGACAGCCGTCTGGCGAAGTGCCTCTGGCTGGTTGAATTAGTGAGTCGAGTACGTGACTAGCAGAGCAACATTCTCCGCCTCTGGAGCAGTAAGCATTCCTGCACATACTGCGTGCTGCGGTTTAAATCTGCACGTGCTGTTGTCGCCTAGGTATTTTTGTAGCCTATTCCCCAGCAAGTTGACGTAAGGCTCGTATAGTTTCTCGTAAGCTAGGCAAAATAGGTAAAACTGCACTCGAGGATAATAACAATAACCTGCTGCTTGCCATTGTTTTAAAAGCCTCGGGCCGGCCAGTGTGGCCGAGCGGTTCTATGCGCTTCAGTCTGGAACCGCGCGACCGCTACGGTCGCAGGTTCGAATCCTGCCTTGGGCATGGACGTGTGTGATGTCCTTCGGTTCGTTAGGTTTAAGTAGTTCTAAGTTCTAGGGGACTTATGACGTCAGATGTTAAGTCCCATAGTGCTCAGAGCCATTTAATTTAAAAGCCTCGGCACTGGAAAAGAATGTGCCATCAAGGCTATAGTTGGCTAGTTTTAAGTACAGACGCAACAGATTTACAAATCTATTGTTGACGTCTAACGTGGTGAGGCTCGATGAAGAACGTACGCTGCTATATTTCATGAAAATACGTTTTTTTGTTATTGAGATGCAAACTGTCTACTTCTTTAAACGTACTTGTTTACTGAATGTGTGTGGTTCGTTGGTAGAGTGTCAGACTGTAAATGCAGAGGTTGCGGGTTTGTTTGACGCCAAGTCCTAGAATTTTGTCTGTCACTTATCACTTCTTTCACGTCTCGCAATGGTTGGTCATGTGAAAAATACAGAGCTGCACCGTGGCATCCACTACGATATACAGAGGGCGACAACATGCTGTCCTAGTCAGTCGCCACTCAGATGGCGAACATAACAGTGACTATGCTTCCGCCGCAAGACTTACAAATACTTCGCTCCACTTGGCGATAGCTACGAGAATGTCTGCCGCCACAGACGGCGCTGGTACTAGGAACTACTTCCGTCATCCGTTAAAATTGTTCGCAGTTGGAACACTCTTCCGCCACACCCTCACTCGTCCTGTTGTCAAAGTCCTTTTAGATCACCAGTTGCTGATCCGTTATCCAGTCACCAGCAGCAGCAGGTCGTCATTTGCCTCAGGTCATCATCTCACAAAACACTCGTTCGACAAATACTTGTACTTATATTGTTCGCCGGTACCAGATAGGACTGGCAGAGGAAATGGAGCAGATCCACAGCAGAGCAGCACGTTCCGTTAAAGGTTTATTTGGTAAGCGTGAAAGCGACACGGAGCTGCTCAGCCAACCCTAGTGCACACGCCGCAGGTGAGGCTTATGAATAAAGTTCCGGTCTACTGTTAAAATTCCGAGAGTGTACGTTCCTACAAGAGCCAACCAATATATTGCTTCCCCCCTAAGTATATCTCGTTAAAAGACCGTGAAGGTAAAGTCAGAGTGATTCGAACCCACACGGAGTCTTACCAGCAATCGTTCTTCCTGCAGACCGTATGTGAGTGGAACAGGAAACGAGGGAAGACACGCTGGTACACAAAATACCCTCTGCCACGGACCGTAACGTGACTTGCGGAGAATAGATGTCCATGTCACAGTTATAACTCAGGGAGCTATCAACGTGTAGCTAGTAAACGCCGAATATGAAAGTGTTAACATTACCAGAGCCTGAACTAATAGACTGTCAACCAACAACAGTCCATGACTGAACCTCGTATTGTATTTGACAGTCATCATACACCGAGTTACGTTAGACCAGTGTTAAGAACTTCAGTTGCCACGCGGCTTCATCAGATTAAGATGCGTACTTGCTGTGCATCTAATTTTGTTAAATGATTGTTAGTTGTTCCATATTTGTTCCCCACGTTACAACTGTTTTAGTATTAATTACGACCCTCCTAATTATGAGCATGGCAGGACGTCAACTTCAGCACGGCAACTATTTTCTCTGCTACGGAATTTGCTTCTTGCTTTCTTTATGTTGGGAACCAAATGTATTTGATGAATACAACGTAAAATTCGCGACGAGGATTCAACTATTTTTCAAAGGAATTGCCAACATAAAATGAGTGACTACTAAATGGCAAACAAATTGGCGAGTACAAGCTCATGTAAAAAAAAAAAAAAAAAAAAAAAAAAAAAGGCTCTGAGCACTATGGGACTTAACCTCTGAGGTCATCAGTCCCCTAGAACGTAGAACTACTTAAACCTAACTAACCTAAGAACATCACACACATCCATGCCCGAGGCAGGATTCGAACCTGCGACCGTAGCGGTCTCGCGGTTCCAGACTGAAGCGCCTAGAACCGCTCGGCCACTCTGGCCGGCCAAGCGCATGTAAACAATTTTTGCCGCAACATACTACTTCCGCGTGTCATTATACAAGGAAGTTGTTTTTGGAACTGCTGTTCCTTTTCAGGAAGATTCCCAAGAACTTAGTGTAGTGTTCCAACTTTAATTTCTCACAAGAGACTCAACCTGAAGTGTCGTAGCCAATACTCTCATTTTTACAACAGCTATCCACACTCAAGAGATACTCATGACACGACTCGCCGAACTTCAAAAAGGAAAGAAAAATGGCCAAGGAAATTTTAAGAAGCTCCCACCACCGTTTCCAGCCTTAATATATGAGGCCTGTTCAGAAAGTAAGCTCCGATTGATTGCCAAATTGAAACCACAGTGAACCTCAGAAATGTTTTACTTGTAACAATTAGCTACACCTTTCAGCTACTTCTCTACGTAGTCGCCGTCCTGACTTAGACTTTTGTCATAGCGTTGTACCAACTTTTCAATAGCCTCATCATAGAAGGCAGCCGCCAGTGCTTTCCGCCAATTCTCCACTCTGGCCTACACCTCGTTGTCTGTGTCAAAATGTTGTCTTCAAAGACAGCGGTTCATGTGACCAGAGATGAAACTCAGGGGGAGACAATTGCGGACTGTATTGTGGGTAATCTCACATTTCCATTTGAAAACGATGCAGGAGCATCTTCATTGCCCCTGCAGAATGCGGCTGAGAATTGTCTTGAAGAAGAAACAGCACGACAGTTATGTAATGTTAGCTGCATAGCTTCAGGCGAAATTTCTCACCAGGCCCTCGTACTTGGTGGCAGACACTATTTTCTAGACATCTTTACGCACTCACTGCGAGCTCAGAAATGAGAAGAGCGACGTGATGCTAACTGGGGTTATACTAGAGACACTACCCAACACATCTGTGCAAAGCTTTATCGGATTTTCGTAGTCGTTTCCATTTCGCGACCGATCGGAGCTTACTTTCTGAACGCCCCTCGTATTTCCAGACTACAGCGATATTTCACCACACGCCAAATATCGGGTGATGTCGAGCGCAAGCCGTTTCGTAATGCAAACACTGGTCCTAAAGTGTTTAAACTTACTCAAAACCTGTGTCCTGAAATAGATCCATTCATAAACAGACATTAGAGGTAAGTTATAATCACATTTTGGGGCATACGTGCGTGTTACGGCAGCTAGGTATAAAGTTTTCCATGCTTTAAGAACTCTAATCGATGTTACAAGAGTGGATCACACAACTACAGTTTTTTAGAGTTGATCATTATTGGTCAAGCATGTCAGTAATATTCATTAAGAGTAGTAATCAGTTAAAAAGGAGTTACCCGTCATAGAAATGAAGTAACTGCAGAACTTATCGATGTGGAAATGGTAAACATTCATACTGTGTTCAGTAAGAGCAGCCAGTTGTATTGTTCTAAGTACATCATCAGTGACAGCACGTATTTCACAAAAGAAACACAGTCTTCACAGCCAGTGCTCAAACGAATCTTCTTGCATCTCCAAACATTTATCGGCTCCCTGGATCATGATTCGTTGAAGTTTTTACACCATAACTTCATCGACACTTACAAAGAGAACAGCATGGAAGCCAGCTATCACTTATTCCACATTCATCGGTGGAGTACAATAAACATTACAAGCTTCTGTGAAGCTGGTTGCTAGAACTAGTGGTAACAATATTCCGAAGAAATGTAACGGGCGCAAAAGTTGTAAGTATGACAATCTGTACTACTCGAAAGCACCTACGGCAGGATGGTACCCTGCAAACTGGGTTCGAATATAGCCCATGTCCATGAAAGGATGAGAATCAATACATTTGGATGATGTGGCTATGTAATTTGCAAATTTGCTGGAGAACTAACCAGGATTAAAAAAAAAAAAGAAGCTGGTACGGACCAACAAGGAAACTGGTAGAGTTTTTCTTCCTTTGAAGTAATCAATAATGAATGGACCGGAAGACACGAAGGGGCGTACAGCGTGGAGGAGAACGGAGTAAAAGTTTGCAGGCAAAATGCGCCTTTACAAGTGAAATAATAAAAACGTTGTAACCTCATTTCAATGTTAGTATTAAGTTAACTGCACGCGTCTTGTACAAGACCTCCTGCAATTGCTGTGTAACGATTAAGAACCCAGACACTGAGAGGGCAGTCATACTCGTAAATCGCTGGGCTGTATTTGAACATTTTTCTGCTTATTTCTTGGCTATTGAGGAGAGTGCATGGACTGCTAACTCGGGAAGAAAGCTTCACATGTTCTTGTAAGTAAGGAGTGGGCCCGGAGGTATTCGTCAAGTGGTCTGTCTTTGACCACAGCCACAAAGACTTTGTAGAAGCGACGTCGATCCCAGGGGACTGCTGTTCACGTAAGTCGGTTGCGGTACACACCTCCTCCGCGCTTCGTCAGCAAATGCAGTTTTCTCGTTTGAAGGCTGCCTACCGCTAGGCCACTGCTTGTCCCTGGTGTATCACCAAGTGTGACGCATTCACGCCCCACCCCTCTCCCTGAACGCAGATCTAAGAACGGGCTTCCGCCCATCTGCTCGGCCGCCGTGAGAAAATTCGTAGCCTTACGCTTTATTATCCAATCAAATGCGTCTTACCCACCACCGCGCCTGGTGGAACATGCCTAGCAGCCAATACTAGCGTCTTGCATGCTACGACATCTTCTGTAAACGAAGAATGGGAAATTTCTGCAGGATTCTCCTGTATTCGTATAAATGGAACAACATATTGGTGGTCACGTTGGCAGTAACTCTGAGTTATCCCTTCCACGCAAGATTTTTTTTAAAAAACAGGGAGGTAGGTTTAGAGGAGGATAGCTTTGGGCCACATGCGGTTCTGGTGTGCCGAGAGGGGCGCAGCTTTATGACGGCGATTGGGGCGATCTTACCTGGTGGCAATCGGCGCGGCCTGGCGCACGTTTGCCGAGTTTGGAGTAAGTGTTGCATTTCACATGTGCGCTCTCCACTAACTGAGCACTTGACAGTCTGCGGGATATGCTATGCAACTTGTGTTTCCTGAATAACTGTACTGTTTCATGAGTCGTGGACTCGGTTAGTTTGCTTTTGCGAGTTGGACAGATATGGAAAACATGTGTGTTATTCCAGGCTGATTTCGATGTAAATGAAGTAACTTCCCACACTGTTAGCGGGAACCTCTTGATTAAACTGAGCTGCTAGAGCCCTTTGTGTTTCATTATTTTAGATGACTTTGTGTTCGAAAGTGATGGAACAATTTCTCAGACGGTTTTACGAGACTTACGTTCATTTCGATGGGCACATATTTTCTATCATTTTAAAGCGGTAAGTGTTGACATCTTAGAGTACATAAATGACTTATCAAATGCAGAGCTGAATTGAATCTCAGAACAAAACTATTTGTCTACGACTTACCCTGTTTAGGATACCTTCTAAATATAAATACAGCCAATTTATCTGCATTTTTGATTTGTTTGTCACGTTCTTCCGTTGCAATACAATGGCCAAAGCTTCTGATAATCAGTTTATATGCAGATACTGTGATCGCAGTTGACAACTCATGCATGACGAGCACTGTACTTGCTCGTCTATCATGGTATTGATGATGCCTTAAACAAAGCCGAGTGCATATCACATGTAACAGGCAGAAGCAAACGACGCCATACATTTGAACACTACACCCCGCATCCTAAAATTAGACAACTGAAAAAATACAAAAAAATACACCAAGATCATGTTAGAAATCGGACGAGCTCAGAGATTCGTTGTTAGGATCGTAAGAGGTCGGAAGCCCCTTGTAGTTCATACAGAAGTGTAACAGAACTTCTCGGGGAATTTAAGTGGGAATACCTGAAGGGCAGGCGACGTGGTTCTCACAAAACCAGTATTGGGTAATGTCACTTTTTCAACTAACGACGCGACTGGAGAACCGTGCCTGCTATGTAATACAAAATGTTGACACTACGCAGATGCAAGCACCCACAAATTGGGTCTATTTCACTTTACTAAAAACGCATCGTTACTGGTTTCGAATTGATACATTCATATTCAGAGAGCTTACGCTCTTTCGCAATCAAAACACGTGAATGTTGGCTTGAAGGTGAGTTTCCATAGAAGAAACATAAATTCGCAGAGTCAAAAGTATGACAATGATAGTTGCGCTACAAGTTCGTGTTACAATGCAATGTATGTGAAGTGTGGAGTTTCTGCTTTGATTTACACTTTTAGTTTCAACCTTTCAGAACTCAGTTGTTCAGTGGGAGTCCAGTCTGACTATAACGGACGTACCATACCTCGATCTGTCGTTTCAACTCACCTCTGCTGAAAGCAGCGATCATCAGTTCATACATGTACAGCAACGTTGAAGGTACCGTACGTTCTGTTCCAGATCTCCCGTGGCGGTGTCTTTGACCCAGATGAACAGCGGTGGCGAAGGTTTTGCTGGCTGGCTATGTACTCCCGCTTTCATTGGAAATTTATCGGATATGCGACGTGGGCAACGCACAGTTTTCTTTGTTTGCCTGTGCAGCATTCTGAGCTAACGACATTGCGGTATCAAAGAACGTAACGACTCACTTGACGTGTTCTCCATATCCACCTAAAATGCACTATTGGACATTAAAATCTCAACAGCAGTAACGGAGCAAATAACGAAAGTTTACTTACTGTGGTCATATGATAGGAAGATTATACACAGAAATTTTTAGGTGCCTGTAAAGACGCCGTGGTGCCACTCGCGTGTCCTGTGTTGTTATGCACGCCTCTCTCTGCTGTCGCGTCTATGTGCTGACAGGCCGTTGCGCTCCAGACGTTGTCGCATACCAGTCTTGATGCAAATAAACCTTTTTCCTGAGTCCACCTACGCGACGTGACTGCACCATCCCGCATCATCAAGCGAGCAATATGTCTATTCTCTATGGGGCTTGTCACGTGTACGACGTTGACTATACCTATGCTAAACCCATGTTTTCCATACTCGATTGACAATCATGGGATCCCGGACAATGTGACAATAAATATCGCGGAGTGATACACATTAGTCTTGAGCCATGATTCTGCTGCTGTCGATTTCCGCCATGTATTAGACGTCGTTTCTGCTTCATTTTGCAATGGAATTTCTAAATGAGAAACCAGCTGCTCAGTCTTTCATTATACGGCGTCTTTCAGCAGAAATAGTAAATATTTTACGAGGTTTATAGTTGTCAGTAATTTTCTTGATCTATTCCACGACCGGTTTCGAAGATTACAGCTTCATCTTCAGGTGCCACGAAGTAATTATCGGAACACAAATGTATGGCGGTCCGGCCACACATTTGTCTTCCCATAATTATTTGGTGGCAACTGAAGACGCTGCATTGAGTTTCGAAACTGGTCGTGCCACACTTTTATGCTCCTGTAATTATTTGGTGGCACCTGAAGCTGAAGCTTTACGCCTATAAACCGGTCGCGGAATAAATTAACAAAATTACTGGCAACTGAGAGGGTTTTTATTCTATAAATATGTTCCTCAGTTTCAGATGTCCGCCTCATAAAATATTTTGTATTTTAGGTAGTGACTGCATAGACTAATTCGATTAAATCATTAAACAGCTAATTTAACACATAAGTTTTTATTTCACTCCAGTTGCTGTGAGTTCATTTACCGATTGTCATATGTTTTGAAGATCAAGTTGTGAAGCTGTACTTGAATGTATGGCTATATTCTGGTCTGTGGTGACCTACAGAGAAGGATATCACCCCGTATGATCATGCGAAATAATCAAAGAAAATAATAACGTCGAACAATGAAAACGTCTTATTGAATGGTAGTTAACAAGAGTGGCCCAGTCAAGCATGACAATATGGGTACCACACGAAAAACAACTAGTCACTATACTAATCAGGTTTATTATCGAAAAGCAAAACACTTGAGTTACTCACTAAGACGAATAATTGGAAATTTAATACTTGAATAAATAGTTCTACTACTGAACTTTAAACTTGGCAGAGGTGGGTGATCACGGTAAATGCAAAGCTATGTGGTTAATTCACGAATATAGCCACTGACTGTCAATTACAGTCAGTGGTTTGTAAATTACAGGAAGAACACGGAAAAATAGGACAGAGCACCAGTGAACTCGCCAAAGTGCATACTGAAAGCAAACACGCTCCTCGCTGCGAAGTATCGGAATGGAATAACTGGCTCCTGAAGGGAGTAAACTAATATCGCGTCCCTACGTATTCAGTGATCGCAATGGTGGCCCATCTTACCAACTCGTACCGTAATTGCGCAAGGCTGTGGCGCACCGCCTAGACGCTCTGAATTCCGGGGTGTCCCTTCACTCAGCGCTCAGTACAAACATTATTCTGTATTCCTCTCGTCAGTCGTCCAGCAAAAAAATGGTTCAAATGGCTCTGAGCACTATGGGACTTAACATCTGTGGTCATCAGTCCCCTAGAACTTAGAACTACCTAAACCTAACTAACCTAAGGACATCACACACACCCATGCCCGAGGCAGGATTCGAACCTGCGACCGTAGCAATCGCGCGGTTCCGGACTGAGCGCCTTAACCGCGAGACCACCGCGGCCGGCAGTCGTCCAGCAACAAGTCTTTAATTCTGAACACGAAATCATCATTCTTCCGTTGCCTGGCGAGAAGCCTTTACCCTGCAAAAGCCTCTTTTTCGACGTTCTGTAACTTTTCTGTTTGTGGCAGATTTTCGCTATTTCCAAAAAATGGTTCAAATGGTTCTGAGCACTACGGAGCTTAACATCTGAGGTCATCAGTCCCCTAAAACTTAGAACTACTTAAAACTAACCAACCTAATGACATCACAGACATCCATGCCCGAGGCAGGATTCGAACCTGCGACCGTAGCGGTCGCTCGGTTCCATACTGAAGCGCCTAGAACCGCTGGGCCACAACGGGCGGCCGCTATTTCCAACCAACAGTGCTCTGGGGTGGGAAAATCTCCTCCACTACACGGTACAATTTTGAAACAGACCTATGACGCGGCAGTTTCGTAGGCACGACTGAGAAGTGCGTGCTCTGCGAAAGATAATACTATGAACCAATCAGAAAGTTGGATTCGTCGTGCCTGAGGTAACGAAGATTCACACGCTAGCCTCTGTGAAGCGACGCCTGTCTAGAGGTTCCTTAAACTGCCAAAATGCTTCTACGAACAATGTTGTGTTTTTTCGACAAAAAGACGCGTCCTCTGTTCTGCACCGCGAGTGAGGGATGGGCACGAATGCGAGTCTATTTACGAGAGGCTGGTACTTCGCCTCATATTCTGAACGTTTTTATGGCAGCTGGCTTCTCTTTTGCTAGCCTTCTCGTAGGCTCCTAACAGTGAAGTGTCTTCTTCGTACTAAAAAGAAAGAAACGTAAAGAAAGCAATGAAACGGAACAGTCACTGGAGCCACTGAATCTTGATAGCAATTATTATACACTGCCAGTAATACTTGATCAAGGGGAATGAGCATGAAAATATTCAGAAATATGTTGCGTGACAGTTTCAGAGGGAAATGGTCACCTAAAAATATGTTAACGCTGCATGTCTCTACAAGCACGATTTCCTAACTGGAGAGTACCAGGTTCACGTGCGCTAGTCTGTCTTCATTAAACTCCGTGAGACTAACGCATCGTCGTAGACAGCCACCTACCTAAGACTTCCTTCGAAAGGAGCATCCATTATTACTGGAAGAGGTTCCGTTGGCTACGGGGATAGGTATGTTCCATCAGCATCAGGGGCCCCGCATATTCCAGTCTCCAGGTGACACAGCATCTAAATCTAAAGTTCTACAAAAGGTGGATCAGCGGAAATGACCACCAGGGTCCCTGAATCTTACCTTTATTGCTTTTTGCTTGAACAGATGGTTGAATGGCGAAGTCTACAAACAGATAGTAACACAAGAGACGAATTGATCGTTCGGATTGAGAATAGTGCTTCTCTCGCAAAATAACTCCAAGATGACCTCAGAGCAACATGTGGTGTTATTTTTTTTATGTTTTTACACGCCAAGTTCCGTAGGACCAAATTGAGGAGCAAATCTCCAAGGTCATGGAACGTGTGATTACATGAAATTACAACATAAAAGTAATAACAGATGAAAATAAAAATGTTCATGAACCCGAGAAAAGTCAATCCATAAGTTTAAGTAAACGCAGTCAACAATACAACAGGAGTCAGCTTAATTTTTCAAGGAACTCCTCGACAGAAAAGAAGGAGTTACCCATGAGGAAACTATTCAGTTTCGATTTGAAAGCGCGTGGATTACTGCTAAGATTTTTGAATTAAAGTGGTAGCTTATTGAAAATGGGTGCAGCACTATACTGCAAACATTTCTACACAAGCGTTAAGGAAGTCCGATCCAAATTCAGGTTTGATTTCTGCCGAATATTAACTGAGTGAAAGCTGCTTATTCTTGGGAATAAACTAATATTGTTAAAAAGAAATTACAGCAAGGAATAGAATAATTTTCGTGTCGAACGATCGCTCACTCCAGATACCGTTCGAATACTAAAATGGCACCATTAAGTCTTTGGACAAGATCGTGGACGTGGGCTTTCCACGACAGTTTGCTATGTATCTGAACACCTAGAAATTTGAACTGTTGAGTTTCACTAATCATGTGCCCATTTTGCGAAAGTAAAATGTCAGGTTTTGTTGAATTGTGTGTTAGAAACTCTAAAACCTGTGTCTTACTGTGATTTAGTGTTTGTTTTCTACAACCAATGAACTTAGGTCATGAACTGCACTATTTGAAATGGAGCCAATGTTGCACACAACATCCTTTACTACCAAGCTAGTGTCATCAGCAAACAAATATTTTAGAGTTACACGTAATACTAGAGGGCATATCATTTATATAAATAAGGAACACGAGTGGCCCCAACACTGATCCCTTGAGCATCCCCCCACTTGACCGTACCCAACTCAGACCAAACATGACAGCCGTTCTCAACATTGTGAAGAATGACCTTTTGCTGTCTGTTGCTAAAGTAAGAGGTGAACCAGCTGTGAGCTACTCCCCGTAATCCGTGTTGTCAAAGGAATTCGAAAGGGTACTGAAGTCAAAGGTCAAATTTACGACAGTCAACCTTGAACTTAATCATTTGCCTTTGCTTGACGCCTCCTTCTAGTATCTGTTTGATTTACATTCTAACAGCTGTGTATTTGTTACCAATAAGAAACTGGATACAAATCGAATATCTCATTCCACTTATTCTATATTACCATCTCCTAAAATATTTACTATTCCCCTGAAACACTCGCCAGAGAGAACATACGTGACATTACTCCTACCTACATTGCGCAATCGCGCTGAAATCCGTATCAATTGCGTTTTCAAGCGTGTAATACACTCCATTGCAATCTGAGGTTTGTTGTACAGCATTTTCATGGTGGTGCAGTTTCAGTGCTCAATGCTCTACTTGGAGAATACGAAAAAACTAGTTATCCCTCACCACTGAGTCTTTAAAGAATTCAACTCCTGTATATAAAACGGATCTTAATTATTATGACATAATATCTCCGGAAATATTGGTCGCACGATGATATAATTTTGCAGGTGCATGCAGTGTTATGTACGGATACTGCTTGCAAAATGTATTGCAAGTAGAGTTTGTAGTAAAGAAGTAATAAATTAAAACTTCATGTCTGATGATATTTTACTATGAACAGCGAAAATGTTGTAAGCGATAATCTCTTTTCCTTTCATTATTTTGTGGGTGATGTCAGCGAGAAAAAGTTTCTATATTTTTGAAATTGTGCGTAAAGTTTGTTGAAGTCATTAAATGCTCTCACTCTCAAATATTCTTATTCCCTATGAGTAAAGTCTGAGTAATTTGCAAGCTTAAGTTACGTTGGCCCAAGATATTGTAACGTGCCAAAATTTACGTGGCGCTTGGATCGGGAAAAGGAAAGACATGTCGCCCAGACTTATTCACCGACCAAAAATGAGGATACAAGAATCCCATTTCAAGGTTCATATAATTTATTTCTGATTTCTTGATGTAAACTGCAGTAGACTAAAGGAAGGGAGAAAGATACCGCAAAGTGATGGTGCTTGGAATATCCAGTTATGCTGAAACATCGTGGTTCCAAAGAGTACGTAATAAGCCAGCAGCCGACCGCTGAAAGATACGCTGAAGGTCGTCAAATACGATGCTTTGTTACAATGTACTAGTAGCGCTGCTCGTTTGTCAAATTTTAATGGTTCATAGCCAAATTGCCAGACCAAGTATAAATCAGTTTTAATGTTAGCATAGTCGAGTTACCAGACGGAGACTGCGTAACTCTGCTTCAGAGCTTGGCTTCAGGTGAGTACTGAAAGGCTGACAGGTTGATTCAGAATGAGTTTCCAAATCGAGTTTTCACGGGTCCCTACAGCTATTGGCGTATATTGTTCGCTTACCATTGGATAAGGAACGGAATTCGAGTTAGTGGCTAGACCAAAGGTACAGAATTAGGAGAATATTGGGTTCGTTAAGCCTCCGATGGTGGTAAACCGATCATAATCGGCATAAATTCCGATCAGTTCCGGCCTATTGTAGTGATCCTGCGCAGAACCATTTCGAGGGACAGTGGTTTCGGTTTTCACGGAATACAGTAGTATGGGCATATTGTGTTGCTTTGAGTATGTATGTGATGCTCAAGAGCACATTTCTTATTGTAGCAGGCATTACGTCATTATTACCGGATTTTTGAGTTGCTACTAAGCCTTATTTGCTTTTAATTTAACACGTTAAGGATCAGATAGGTATTGTGTGCTGCCTGATTTGCAAGCACAACATAGCTGTCTTGCAGGCCCTCCAATCTTCTTTCGGTAGCGTCACTTGTCTATAAGTAACAGGATTTTTTTGGGCTAACTATTGTGCTTTTGCATCGGGCAATAAACCAATTTACATCTTATCAACTTTGCGTCTTTCTATTTTACGCTTTTAGTGTTTGAACAGAAAACGTTTCTCCGCATTATGAAACAATAATTTTTAATGCATGCAGAAAATTACTACCTTTTATAAAATGTAATTGGAGTGTAATTGTGAACTTCATGTACATATAATAATCATAATCCATCAGCCAGATGTCTTAGTCACCTCCTGTGGATAGGATTATTTTAGAGCGTAATTATTATTCTGTTCTATTGATCACATCACGTTCACACGAAGAATTATTACGCACCAGATGTTCTAGTAGTTCTTAAATGCGTGGTACTTCTCAAAGTACACTCCCTTGTAAAGAGGTACCTTGCAGAACGAGCAGATATAGCGGCTTTCCTACCTCAACTCCTGTGCGCTGTAAACTTTCTAGGGCTTGGAAAGGTATTTCTTGGTGCGTGATCCCCTGATCCAACATGCTCCCAATATGTGTTTCCGCATATCCCCTGCCAGTCTTTGCGGGTGGTCCTGTTTAGGTGTTCGAGAAGAGTGAACTTTCATGGGATCTTCATCTCCTCCATCATACCCTTGACGATTCACTTCTGGCTGCTGAGGTGATACCCTGCATCTGGCTGTATCCAACAGGAATGAATTGTACGTCATCTTCTTTTCAGGGTTCTGTGTTCTATACACTATGAAGTTACTGAATAGGACACAGTTGACCAACCTGAGGACTACCTTCCTGCTCCATTTGACAGACTTTTTCAGGATTGAGTATTACGACAATTACTGGTCTGCTTTGTCCACGCCATTCATGTATTTCTTGTACTGAAGGATACACTCTGGCTTCTTCACAACACTTCTTTTGATTTCTGTAATCTTCGTCATAGCTGGGCGTACAATGCTAACAATTCGCGCCACCCGCTTGTCCCTCCAACTTTCTAAAAGCGCATCTCTCTTCCGGCAGTACATACTTTCCCCTTTCTTAAGTCTGTTTACAGCATCTGCAAACTCAAGTGGATGTCCCCTATTCAACCTTAATGCCACATGGACCCTAGTCTTCTGTGCAAGCAGGTTACTTGTAGTATCACACTGTTATAGTATGTGTGTGAATTCCTAAGGACCAAACTGCTTAGGTCATCGGTCCCTAGACTTACACACTACTTAAACTAACTTATGCTAACAACAACAACAACAACAACAACACACACACACACACACACACACACACACACACACACACACACACACACACAAGCTGGCCGAAGTGGCCGTGCAGTTAAAGGCGCTGCAGTCTGGAACCGCAAGACCGCTACGGTCGCAGGTTCGAATCCTGCCTCGGGCATGGATGTGTATGATGTCCTTAGGTTAGTTAGGTTTAAGTAGTTCTAAGTTCTAGGGGACTAATGACCTCAGCAGTTGAGTCCCATAGTGCTCAGAGCCATTTGAACCATTTGAACACACACACACACACACACACACACACACACACGCACACACACACACACACGCCCGAGGGAGGACTCGGACCTCTGGCGGGACTGTTACAGTAGTTGCCCTCATAGACATCGTGCCAGATGTCTCAGTGTCGTGCCGATACAGAAAAAATAGTTTCGTCCTGGCTTTTCCCTTCCCCACTGTATATGTCCATGTTACATATGTAAACTGTTGGGGCCTTACATTCCATTCGCACAAGTAGGCCATATTTCACCAGCTTTCCAGGGTTATATGTCCTACACAACAGGCGGCTTCTCCAAGTTGTCATGACCTCATCAAGTGATATCTTCTGGATGGATTTTTACACGGTCTGAAAAAACTCAGTAGAACTGGTTAGACCATATAGAGCCTGTCTGCTGGATCATGCCATACGTCCCATACGTTCCATATCTGTCCCCATCGATTACGGCTCATCAGCTGTCTGACGATAGGAGCTTCGATCAAAGAGTCTGTGCTCCAACAATGCCCATAACTGTCCTTTCTAACTAGTATGAAGGTTAAAAATCGTTTCATTTCAACATCTGAAATGTCAGTGCACTTTAGTGTCTTAGGTAATGCTTTATAATTATATTTATAATTATGTAAATTCTGACTGCGATGTAGTTTAGGTTATGTTACGAAAATACCACATAATCCTTCACCAAAAAAGCGAGCTGCAACCTCTGAAATACTAAGTCGATGATCGGAAATAAATGTAAGGCCTGGCTGTCGGTCAAAGGTTCCAAACATGGGACTGGATTGTCTTGTATCCATTCCACGTAAACAAATGTCCACCTCATCATCAGTGCTATCACCACTGTCACTCACCAACACACGTGGCTGTTTCCGACGTTTAGCTGACGTAGAGGACCCAAACTCACTGCCACTACCACTAGTATTATCAGTGTTGTCACTCTCTACACCACTTGGTATATCCGCATATAAATCATGAGACATTTCATCGTCACACAAAGCACGTTGCCAATGGCGCGCCATCTTGTGCATTGATTTCTGACGCGTAAGATCCCCTTTGTTTACTTGCATATTTCACAGCTATCGATAGCGTACAAGTGGTCAAATATACGGACACTAACATCTATACTCTTCCCACTTCATTGCTTGCCAACAAATTGTTCAAACTTTACCCAAAAGAGAATACTTCAGGCCGTAAACAACGCCGGTGCAGGAAAACAGAGATTTCTGTGCCCCCTCAGCCACCACTGGCCGCTGTAATACGGACATCTCCGGGCCCTGTCATCAGTTTGTTAACAATTTATTTTATAGAATTCCAAATGTGACTGCGTTATTGAGCAATCACTAAACGGGGCTGCGGGCAGTGGCATTAGTTACTTTAAAGGGGGATGAAGCAAACGCCCAGCCAGTGGTGTAATACATTTCAGAATTTAGCATTAGCTAGCCGCCAACGTCAGAAGTGGCACAGATATGTACAAAGTAAAATTGCTAGAGTCAAGTGGCAGTGGCACTTATTTATTTATTTATTTTTACGAAAGGCCCAATTAGGTTTCGTTACAATGGAGCTTGATATCATCAAAGTGCACCTGACATTATTTGAGATATAAATCCAATCGTCATTGAGCTGTTATAAAAAAACAATAAATTCTCATCTTAATATTTAGTAATTAGTATGTGTTAGTAAAGCCTTATGGTCTTTAAGAGAAAGAAAAAAATCATAAACTAATTTTAGGAATAATTAATCATATAAAATATTTTTTCCAAAAATTCAAGCGCGAATATAAAGACCAAATTAAGAGGACAAAGGGAAAATGATAAAATATTTCTCGTATTTGGATACGATATATTCAGAAAAGGGTTTAGTTACGTTGGAATAAATAGTAGCCAGATACTAAAATTTTAGTCTTTCAAGACAAAGAGGAACAATTACGAAAGAAACTTATGAGTTACGAAAAGAAACTAAAAAATATAATTTCACGATGTTTCAAAGACATAGCTATATGTGAAATAGACAACCTCCTTGGAAATTCGCCATTCTAAGGTTAACAGTATCTCTGACTCGTGATTAAATAGATCTTTCCTATTTTAATTCCTACGTAAGAAAAGTGGGTCAAATGGTCGTATTTCGGAAAATGTGAGAGGATAGTTAATATTTAATTGAGGTTTGGTACAGTATTTTATCGTGGAAAAAGGGGTAAGACGTATGTAACTGCTATTTATGTTTTATATTGATGTAACATTACGAGTCAAGACAGCTGTAACGGAACTTGAATAGCGTAAAGTTATCGTTAAAAACGCACGCCGCGCGATTTGTTACGATTTGGTCGGTCATAATAGTAGTAGCATGCTTTTGAGTACAATTAAAATATAACGGCGATGCCTGTTTGGCGTCATTGGAAATGATGTGTAATAAATTAGTGAGTAAGGTGGCCGGTCCTATGGGAAGAGGTAGAATTGGGCATATTAAGGTGTTTTGCTTTATGTCGACTAAGCCGATGATACGGCGTCTTTTTTTCCGTTTACTCTTAAAAAAAAAAAAAAAAGAAAACAAGTAACGAAGTGCTAATTGTGCGTTGTGAAAAATATAGGGGCGAATTTTAAATAGCTACAGTGTATAATCAGACTAACAAATGGACATTCAGTTACGCGAAATAGAGGACAGTGAAGTGTGGTCATTAAATTGAGTACACCTACAGGGCGGTCAATTCCATCTTACGAGGGACGTGGTATTGAGACCGTTTTTTATTTTAAATTATATCGCGGAGGGCGGGCTTCAATTTATAAAAAGGAGAAAAGCTGTATCATTATCATTGACTGTTGGTGTTAAGCAACCAAAACTGTTCATCAAAGGGTTTCGGTGAATGAGTGGTGAATGCGAAATGAAACTGTGAACGAAGTTATGTTAAATAAAGCAGAAGAGACAAGATAGTTTGGTCGTATCTGTTATTATTCCATGAACCGTAACATTTCTTCTCTTTGTACGAAGCCTTTATAGACGATCGTTATGACAATTTGCTTTGAAGGGATCTCGTTATGAGTTAAGTTTTGGGGACCTGGTCAAGAGGGGATAGTTCGTAGATCTTAACTACTGCAGCTATTATGGAATCAGGTGCTGCCGTGACCGTTGTGTGTTGTCAATGGCTTAATGTCATCATATCTCATGCTCTAAGATCGTCGCGCCTTTCCTCTTGGTATAACGGTGTCTCACGGTAATCACGACAACGCCGACGGCGAAGGAAGATACGGTAGAAGTGGCGCCACAACGTGCGGCTCGATCGAGGAGGATTGCTGCATCGAGTCGAGTGTCATACGGATTCACGAACCCTAGAGTTGGAAAATATTGTAGCAGCTAGTGAGTCTGTCCAATGAAAGAAGTATTCTTCAATAATCGCTAAAAGTGAGCGATACTACCAGGTATGATTAAAATAACTGTATAATTATAAAAAAAAGGAAGTTGAGACTTGTGATTTCGGTAGATAAATATATATAAATACATAGTGAAAATAAGTGAATGTCTTGGTAGTGAATAATCATGTCAAAACGAACGAAAAGAATACATGATAATGTGTAGTTGAGTAGAGTAATGAGTAGAGAGAGAGAGGAAAGTGAAGAGGATAGGGATGATGCATCCCATGAGCTCAATGTGGGACAGGAGACATGTACAGATAATAATACAGTTATTGATTTAGAGCCGTTAGGAGATTCAAATACAATGATAAATAAGGTAAGCAGCGTGGGAGAACATAAAGATCTTGAGGTTTCGGAAGTAGATCAGCAAGTTGATCCTCAAAATGGAAATATTAATCAAAAAATGTTTGATATGCTGGTATCAATAAATACTCAAATGGGTGTAATGAATGGAAGACTTGGTTCACTAGAAAAAGATAATAAGCAATTAAAAGAGGACAATCAAAAGTTAAATGAAAAATTTGAGGCCAAATTTGGTTCATTAGAAGTTAAAATGGATTCTTTGGAAAGCAAACTGAACACCTTTGATTATAAACTGGAAAATACTAAGAAAGAATTAAAGGCGGACTGGGAGACTCAATTAAATGCGAAATTTGGAGAACTAGATGTAGAGTTTTCTAACACCTTAGAAAGGCAATATAATAATTTAATGGGAAAACTTCATGACGTAGAAAAGAAATATGAGGTAGTTTCGAAGAGTTATGATGGCCTGTTCAATAGGATGGTTAAGTGTGAAAGCAGCTGTTTCAATGCTAGCGCACAGATAGAAGAGCTTTCGAAACAAATAGTCGAGTTTGAGTCTGATGCTCGTAAAGGGATTGGCAAGTATTTAGTAGATGAAACTAAAAGACTTGACGAAGATCTAACTGAATGGATAGAAATAAAAGGAAATTAAATTGTAGACAAGGTTAAGACTACTATTGGATCCCAGCCAAATGAAAATATCAATGAGCACCTAAGTAGAAATGATGAATTAATTAAGCTCTTCACTAGCGAAATTCAGAAAATAAAAGAGAAAATAGTTGATGAGTTACCTAAATGGCAAAAGGAAACCAATCATAAAATGGCGGAGTTAGAACGAAAGTCATCACAAAATTTGTTGAGAGAGGACGAATGTTCGGAGAATAGGTCGAAAAACAACCGAACATGTGATAATACGAAATACAATTGTGGTGAAAATTTGCATTGGGAAGTTGATGATTCGGTTGGTAAAGATGATGATTCTTTTGGTCAGCGAGGATATTTGTCTTCTTTAAAGGTGGAGAACAGCATTTTTAAAAGTAGACAATTCCCAACACTCTCCACTGAAAAGAACAACCTGCATCCGAAAATCTTTATCAATAATTTCAAAAGAATATTTCCGCGTAGCTGGTCAGAACACGACCGACTTCAATTTATAGTACCCAAAATTACCGGAGAAGCCGCATTATGGGCCGCCGAAGTAAGTGAAAGTTGCCATACTTGCGCTGAGTTTGAACAACTTTTTTTGGCTAAATACTGGTCGTCGAGTAAACAAGAGAAATTAAGAAAAGAGGTTTACCAACCTGAGTATTTTAACAGTAAAAGGAGCACTTTAAGGCAATATTTTGAAAAGTACATAAATACGACACGTTATTGGAGTGATCCGATTTCTCACAAGGAAGTGATCAGAATTTTGAAGGGAAGGTTGCCCATAAATATACGTGAAAAGTTAATAAATGTTCCTGACCACGATGTAGAACAATTCTTGTCGGTGATTGACTCTATAGATATGATTATGGAAGACTCAAGACAAATGAGTAGTAATCAAATGTCGACTCACACTCATAGTAATACGAATAATTATAATAATAATTTAACGTATGATAATAATAATACCGAAAACCAGGTCCAACCCGCATCACAGGAGCGTGGACAATCTTCATCCTATGGTTGCAATAAAAACAATGATTATAATAAATATAGAAGAGATACTTACTGTGCTAGAGGTAAACCTCGATATGGTGACGCGAATGTGCATAGTAGTGATATTAATAAGAGTAACAGGTACCCAAGTGATGAACCCAATTGCATTCGACCTTGGGAAGATAATTCGAAGCATAATGTTCATCGGCAGGATGGAACAAATGCCTCGAGTCCTCATCCAGCATAAGGAGTTATACCAGTGGGCGAAGGAGCCTCCAATGTGCGACGGGGTGAATATCATAACTCGGATCATACTGTACGGATTGTGGAAGTTCATGAACCCCCACCGATGACTCAACGAGATAGATTAAACTAATACCAGTCACCAAATGCCTTCCTAGGATGACTGGAAAGGAGAAGGAAGGCAAACATCAATTTGAACTGAGAGTATTAAGGTACAACAATTAACTCATTCCTTATATCCTGATCATTAAAGAAAAACCTGAAGTTTCTAATAAATGCGGATAAATTTTACAGGCAATAATTCCAAAAAGTATAAATAACGTTGATGTTGAAATATTATTTGATACTGGAGCAACTATTAGTGTCATGACGTTGGACTGTTTAAAACAGATAAGCCGAGGGGTAAAAATGCCCACTTTTCCTATCACAGGATGTACCGTGTCTGGCGCGTTCAGCGCAAAAATGCAAGAAGTTGTGAAACAGGTACGTGTTGACGTTACAATACAGGGGGCTCAAATAGAAAGTACATTCCTGGTTGTTCCTAAAATGACAGTGCCATGTATCTGGGGTTTGGATTTTTTATGTGAGACCGGTGCAATCATTAATTTAGAGAAAGGTGAATGTATATTTAATTCCAATGGTAATGTTTTGACAACCACCCTGAGAAAGGGCCGAGTAATTCCAAATCAATTGTGTATGAATCTAATGGTAAAATATGTCAGTATTGATGATGAAAATGTGTATGATATATGCCTTATTGAATGTTCTGAAGAAACGATGGATAAAATGTCATTGCAGGAAAAGGTGTTAGAATCAGAATATTTATCTGTTATCCAAAGGGATGAACTGTACTACTTGTTGGAAGCATATCAGTCAATTTTTAGTAAACGTCCGGGTATAATAAAAGACTTTGAATACCATATAAAGCCGTATGCACATAAACCCTTTTGTCGTACTTCCTATTCTATCCCATGGACAAAGAAAGAAGTAGTCAGGAAGGAAATCAATAAAATATTAGAATGGGGTATTATTGAGCCCTCAGATTCTGAATATTGTAACCCTCTTGTGGCGGTAATTAAACCCAATGGTGACATCAGATTGGCGTTGGATGCCAGAGAGATCAATAAGGTCATTATACCTGTACAAACGCGACCGGAGAACCTAGAAGAGTTAGTACAAAAGTTATATGGTGCCAGCTTCTTAACTTCTTTGGATATGCGTAGTCCATATTGGCAAACTAGAATATCGAAAGAATCTCGAAAATATACTGCATTCGTTTTTCTGGGCCGAAGTTACCAGTTTACTGTCATGCCATTTGGGTTGAAAATAAGCGGTGGTGTTTTCATATCGGCATTAGATACCGTACTGGGCACAGACCTTTTGAATGAAGTTACTTTATATGTGGATGATTTGCTAATTGCTTCTGAAACTTGGGAGGAACATTTGGACTTATTAAGGAGAGTTTTTGCGAAATTTTTGGAATACGGAGTTACTGTAAATTTGAGAAAATCCAAGTTTGCTCATAACCAATTGAAATTTCTTGGACACATAATCACTCCTGAAGGGATAAAACCAAATCCTAAAAAGATGGATGCAATTAACAGATGTGCTTATCCAAAGAATAGAACGTAATTAAGGTCATTTATCGGCTTAGTTTCATTTTTTCGACGATTTTTACCCAATCAGTTAGGAAGCCAAGACTGTTTGTTACGGCTGTTAAGAAAAAATGTCATGTGGGAGTGGAATTCCAAATGCACGCAAGCTTTTGACAACATCCGCAATGCTTTGACTAATGCTCCACTGTTACATCATCCGAGACTTGATCAAGATTTTTATATTGCTGCGGATGCTTCTGAAACAGGATTGGGTGCCACTCTTTTCCAGATGGACAATCCAGAAGATATCAGTACCATCAAGATAATTGGGTTTGCCAGCAGAACACTCTCTAGCTGTGAACGTGCATATTGTACTACTGAATTGGAAGTACTGGCCGTGGTCTGGTCCCTTAGAAAGTTTCGCTATTTTGTATATGGAAAGAAGATCATTGTATTCTGCGACCACAAAGCTTTATCTTTTATTTTAACAGGAAGGATGTTCCATTCACGTTTAACCCGGTGGGCCTTGCTACTGCAAGAATATGATATTACGCTGAAATACATCAGAGGGAAAGACAACATCATAGCCGATGCTCTTTCAAGACTACCGAAAAGAAAGAATGACGACGAGTGTGAAGAACGGACTATTGACTTTAAAGTCATGAATTTATCAAGGCAATATTGTGAGAGGCAGATTTCACAGCTATCTCGAAGTCTTCCACAACTGCAAGATGATGATAAGTTGTGGAAAGCCATTAGGCATGCTGTTGAAAGCAAAACGCTAAGTCACTCTCAAGAACAGTATCAATTAAAATCCGGAATATTGTATCGGAGAAAGGATGAAGAAGATGTTTGGAAAGTTTGTGTTCCAAATAAATATTTAGAATCACTAGTATGGTACACTCACTTGAATTGGGGTCAATTTGGTTCCGCTAAATGTACAGCCAAAATAGCACAATACTGCTATCATCCAAATTTGGGACGTATAGCTACAAATATTATTAAGAAGTGCAAAATATGTCAGAAGGCGAAACCCATAAACTATTGTCGGAAGATAGAATTACATCTTATCATCCCACAACAACCTTTAATGTTGGTGTCATGTGACGTCTGTGGGCCATGTCCCATGACACGTGGACGGTTCAAATATGTATTGGCTTTCTATGATCTCTTTTCAAAATATGTGAAATTATATCCTTTGAAAAATCTCCACGTTCGACCCATGTTACGCAAATTTATCAACAACTATATAACTGAGCTTGGCAAACCTATAATGATCTTGACAGACAACGCTGCTTATTATACAAGCAAAGTATGGAGAGACACTATGAAAGAACAAGGAATCCAGCACATTTACATCTCAAGATTTTACCCTTGTGGAAATCCGGTTGAGAGAATCTTCCGAGAGTTGAACCGATTTTTACGGACGTACATTCCCAAACAACATTATAAATGGATCAATTGGATTTATGAATTTGAGAAAGTGTATAATGACTTACCACACTTATCGACAGGTTATTCACCTAACCAAATAGTATTTGGTGAAAGTATTGTGCCAGAATGGATGAAGAAATTACCTGCGATAGAACAAAAGACTATCAAGAAACAAGATATGGTGAAGAAGGTCTACGAAAACCTGAAACATCAAGCACAATTGAGAAAAACCCGTTTTGATAAAAATGTGAAAAAAGTAGTCACATATGATGTAGGGGAAGAAATTTTATTGAGAAATCACCCAAAAGCATCAACCAGGAAAGGACCGAATAAAAAATGGCAAGATTTATATACAGGTCCATATAAAATAAGGAAAATACCTCATGAAGGGAGCTACCTCCTGGCAGATTGTGATACTGATGTAATTAAAGGCTTGTTCCCTCACATAGATCAGGTCTATGTGAGGGAACAAGAAGTATTATCAATAACGAACAAAATATAGATTCAAGAAACACTGAATGATACCAAGACTACACTCAGTGGACTAAATAAAAGCACCAATGGATAAATACGTACTTATACTAACTTACAAAGAAAATTAAAGAATGTACCGACGATTTCCATGAGATACCTTCTTGGTATCAGCAACAATGACGACGCTGAAATACGATTTATCCTCTCACCGAACAGCGAGGATGGATGATTTAAAAGTGGAATTAAGAGTAAAAGAAAAGGACCAAATCCTCTCTGGTTAAACAAGTGGCCTGATAAGGGTTTTGGCCTAGGATGCCAATCGTTGAACCCGGCTGTGATCCCTGCCTTGCACAGTCGGTTGAAGAACTGAGGGCTTCATCCAAGAAAAAAAAAATGTGGTGTGAATATGAAGTGATTAGTGCGAAGTGTTTCTAAGACAACCTATAAACAAATGTGGAATTTAGTTAAGGGCATTTTGTCTAGGCCCATTAACTCAACTTAAATATTGTAGAATGTATGTACTGACTTGTTGAGTGAATCTGAGAGTGAGTGTATTCGCCGATACAAATACCCTCTCCTGTCACAGTACACAAAAAAAAGCCTGTTCTGTCTGGAACCCTCTTCAACACATCACAGTCTGGGGGGCCGTGTAACATTACGAGTCAAGACAGCTGTAACGGAACTTGAATAGCGTAAAGTTATCGTTAAAACGCACGCCGCGCGATTTGTTACGATTTGGTCGGTCATAATAGTAGTAGCATGCTTTTGAGTACAATTAAAATATAACGGCGATGCCTGTTTGGCGTTATTGGAAATGATGTGTAATAAATTAGTGAGTAAGGTGGCCGGTCCTATGGGAAGAGGTAGGATTGGGCATATTAAGGTGTTTTGCTTTATGTCGACTAAGCCGATGATACGGCGTCTTTTTTTCCGTTTACTCTTAAAAAAAAAAAGAAAACAAGTAACAAAGTGCTAATTGTGCGTTGTGAAAAATATAGGGGCGAATTTTAAATAGCTACAGTGTATAATCAGACTAACAAATGGACATTCAGTTACGCGAAATAGAGGACAGTGAAGTGTGGTCATTAAATTGAGTACACCTACAGGGCGGTCAATTCCATCTTACGAGGGACGTGGTATTGAGACCGTTTTTTATTTTAAATTATATCGCGGAGGGCGGGCTTCAATTTATAAAAAGGAGAAAAGCTGTATCATTATCATTGACTGTTGGTGTTAAGCAACCAAAACTGTTCATCAAAGGGTTTCGGTGAATGAGTGGTGAATGCGAAATGAAACTGTGAACGAAGTTATGTTAAATAAAGCAGAAGAGACAAGATAGTTTGGTCGTATCTGTTATTATTCCATGAACCGTAACATTTCTTCTCTTTGTACGAAGCCTTTATAGACGATCGTTATGACAATTTGCTTTGAAGGGATCTCGTTATGAGTTAAGTTTTGGGGACCTGGTCAAGAGGGGATAGTTCGTAGATCTTAACTACTGCAGCTATTATGGAATCAGGTGCTGCCGTGACCGTTGTGTGTTGTCAATGGCTTAATGTCATCATATCTCATGCTCTAAGATCGTCGCGCCTTTCCTCTTGGTATAACGGTGTCTCACGGTAACAACGACAACGCCAACGGCGAAGGAAGATACGGTAGATTGACCAGAGCAGGGATACCACTTGAGTAGGTTGTTAATGTCAATGCGCTATCTTTACGCGTCGAGCAGTGACGAACATTTTGCTGTATTCGGAGTACTGGAAAAGAGCATAATGGAGGTGATGGGAGAAAGGTAAATTTCCATTCTCAATGGTGTAGACATTCTAACCTAGCGACACGGCATAGCTACCGTGTGGTACGTTACATTCTCGCTCATTTTGGATTACATATGTAAAAAGTGTAGGGTACATATATGGTGTTCCTTGGGTTATATACTAATCTATTCCAGGGCAAACCGACGAGACTGAAAAGTATATACGCTACAATATCTGACTTACTGTGTTAACCCTTTGTGCGTCACATTTAGAAAAAAATTGGGGAAAATTTTTTTGTGATGAATATTTACTGTATATGTTGCATATATGCCATATCCATTGCAATAGTTCTTTTGAAGCTATTGGTTAATAAATAAAATAATTATTCCAAATGGCATCATCATTAGAAATTAGATAATAATTACTCAAAAAATGCATATATAACTGTATTGTAAACTTGCTGTATTTCTTTCCCTTGCCCTTGAGGAACTACGTAAAGTTGGTTCCATAACCAAGAATTTCAGTATACACAGAATAAAACTGAACACAACAGTTATTGTTCACTCACAAGTGCAGTAGCACAACTCACGACACTTCTCTATTCTGCACTTCAAACAAACGGCGAGTCATGAAAGCAAACGCCACTGTGATCTGTTGGCCAATCTTGGAACTACGTGAAGCGATGCCAAACGGTATCATTGAAGCATTGGGAAGCTCAAAAAATCCAGGAATACTCAATGATGCCATTTGGAATCGCAGACGCAGAAAGGGTTAAACTTCCAACTTAAGACTACACCTCTTGATGAGTAGATTATGACAGCATTTTAAATTTTGTCAATAGTTACGTAAAATAGCTAAAATTAGGTTTTTGTAGTCCCTGGAACACATTAGATAGGCTACCTGTAACTGGAGCTGGGTGCGTGGGCGACTATTTTGTCCGCGTAGTGGTACACATAGCAGGGGTACGGCGACTTGGTGATAATTTTATCTTATCTGCATGTTTAGGCAGCTTTTCTCGCGAGTCGCAGAATGTTGCACGCCGCTCGGGTGAGGTGCGGTACGACGCGTGGCAGAGGCTGGGGAGGCGCAGGCAATTAGCAGGGGCAGCTCGCCTCTAATGAGCCGTGGGGACAGCGCGGCGCCACCGGCTGGCAATTAACCTGATTTCACCCACCAGCGCTCCCTCCTGCCGAGTGTCCCACGCCAGCGCCGAAAAACTGCGACTCCCCATCTGTAGGCGAAGCAGGCGAACTCGGCTATCTGGCGCTGAGGCATGAACCGCAGCCTGGAGTCCAATCACGCTGAGGGCGTCAGTGTCGGCGGCTTCTTCCGCGGAGTGAATGCTTCAGTTGATTGCGTAACCGAACGTACCTTCGGTTGGGGTGAGGGGAGATTATGTTTAACGACTGTGTGCCCATTTAATGCACTCTCATCTTGCACTGTTCAGAATATGATCGCTTCCTCCCTCGTAGTACGGCACTGCAACGTTGCTGGTACGTCCCTGCAGCGCTCAAATATGTACACGTCACAGATGTCTGGTAGAACTCTGATTATTGTAAATATTTGTGCACTGCTCACACTCTAAACATGTTATTCATGAGTCACAGTCACATCCATTCACTGCTATGTACCAAGGCGACATTCGTGGCCATTTTAATCCAATTCTGATGTGGCGCGGCGCGGGAGATCCGCGGCAGCATCCAATCGCATTTCTCGCGTATTGACTCAATTCACTCATTTCGCGAAATACTGCTGCCTTCGTATCATGCGCACAAACAATTGCACATCGATGATTACACTTCTGTCACAATTTTTACAACATTTTTGAGACCCAAGACTTCCGCGCTTCCGCCGTGTTAGACAGCCAAACACCGACTACTGATTACTTGGTGCTAACCATTAGCAACACTCGCCAAACAAATGCGAAACCAATAGCGCCAATGCATTATCGATAGCAGCGATGCTAATGGATACAAGTTTACAATCGGACGAGCTGGCTGTGATGTGAAGACAACCGGACAGCAATGTACGTCATACAACACGATTAGCCAGATATGTCCAAATCTACACGGGCTGTTCGAAGGCAACATAAAGACTGGGATATGCTTTCTAATACTTGTCAACAAACGCTACAGGGAGGGATACTCTACCTAATGAAACGTCCAGTTACAGCCCTCAAATGTTAGAAATTAGAAAGCGGTTACATGTGGAATAAGGAGGGCGTTTAAAAAAGTCCTGATCTCAACAGAGTCAAACTATTCTAAAGAGGATAGAACACCAAGCTTGAATTCGGCCATCGCTGATTATACGCAGTACATACTGAGTTTGAACTAACAGCGCAAGAAAATCTCACACCGACATAAAATTCATGAGCGCAAAGGGCAGTCAGGCATAGCTGGCATGGAAATATCCGACAAAAATGCAGAGGGAAGTATTACTTGCAGTAGAATCCAAGCAGTTGGTTCAAATGGTTCAAATCGCTCTGAGCACTATGGGACTTAACTTCTAAGGTCATCAGTCCCCTCGAACTTAGAACTACTTAAACCTAACTAACCTAAGGACACCACACACATCCATGCCCGAGGCAGGATTCGAACCTGCGACCGTAGCGGTCACGCGGTTCCAGACTGTAGCGCCTAGAACCGCGCGGCCACCCCGGCCGGCTCCAAGCAGTTAGACTCCGATGTAGCGACTACAGAAAATGAAAGAACGGAACACGGAGTGGACAATAACCCAAAGCAAACGAGTAAATGGCACCAGTGGTCCATCATAAGAATGCGTTTACGACATGCATGCTACTCTGTAAAATCAAAGCCACAGCCTCTGCAATACGCAGTCATGACAGTGATGAGGAAAGCGTTTTAAATCACATAATATGAGCATGCACTAATTACCAAATCCAGCAAACAAACGTGTCGCCTGTTGGCTTCTGTTTCGGTGTCTTCGACCTACTTTTGTTTAACTATTTTTCTGACGTTTTACAAGTACGAACAGCTTCCATAGTCAATTGTTAATGCTCAATTGCTGGACGCGGACTGTTCGCCCCAGCAACGGAGAGTGAACCTTTGAAAATGGAAGTCACTCATGCTGAAGAAACGCCAGAAAAATAGTTAAACGAAAGTAGGTCGAAGACTCCGAAACAGAAGACAATACTGCGTAAGTCGACAACTCGCCACGAATGCCTCAACCATTTTGTAAACAAAGTAAATTATACAGCGTGAGAACCAGCGGAAGGTACAATCAACAACATTCATTACTGTCCTTTTAAGCACGAATGATAATTAGAACCTATCGTCCCATAAGAAACTACCAAAAACATCACCCACTATTTTATTAATTATATATATATATATATATATATATATATATATATATATATATATATATATATATATATATAAAGTCTAACCGTGTACAGAAGGTGGACAAAAATGTGGATACTCCAAACACATAACAAATTCTCAGGCCTAATACGGTATAGGAATACCTTTGACATTCAAAACAGCTTCCAGACATCTTGGAATCGATAAATATAGGTTCTGCATGGTATTCGATGGAATCGTATTCTTCCTGCAAGACAGCGGCTCAATAATATTGACATCTGGTGACTGTCGTGGCCAGGGAAGACGCAACAACTTATCCTCGTCCACACAAAACCAGTCCTGGATAATGCGTGTTGTGTGGAAATGGGAAAAAACTCCGTACCATGGGATGGACCTGATCAGCCAAAAACGTCAGGTATTCCTTGGCAATAATGCAAACTTGCAGAGTAACCATGGGGCGCATGGAATACCATGGCATAGCTGCCCAACCCATCACCGAACCCCTACCATGTTTGTCGCTCGGGGACCTAAAATCGGCCAGAAGTTGAAAACACTGTGAAAGAAGAACCATCCATCCAAATGACTTTCTTCTATCGATCATTGGCCACGTTTTATGGTTTCGGCACCGCGTTTTCCTGCATTTTCATCAGTGATGTGTGGTTTATGACTTCCACTTTGAAGTGCAGTTCCCAGCTTATGGAGTTCCCTTCGCGTCGTTTTGGCGCCAACAGGGTTCTGGAGTGCGACATTCAGTTCTGCAGCGACTTTTGCAGCTGTCGTCCTCTTATTTTTCGTCACAATCCTCTTCAGCGTCCGTTTGTTTCCACGACTCAGCTTCATTCCCGTCGTGACGTAGCGGATGATGTTCTTACGGTTTCCCTGTATCCAGCAGAAATGTTCTATTCGGAGCACCTTGAAATACAAAACACTTCGGAAGCACCCACCGAACGAGCACCAACAATTTTTCCACATTGAAATTCACTCAACTCAGACATAATTCACACACAACTCAAAAGAACACAGTTGTCACCTCGATTGACACTTGTAACGCATTTTGGGCATTGCACAGGTGGCGTTCGTAATCAAATATACTATGTGACCAAAAGCATCCGAACACCTGGCTAAAAATGACTTACAACATTCTTCACGGAGTGCTGCACTTAGAAGAGGTATCGATGTAGGTCGGTGAGGCCTGGTACGAAGTCGGCGTTCCAAAACATCCCAAAGGGTTCTGTAGGATTCAGGTCAGGACTCTATGCAGGCCACTGCATTACAGGGATGTTACTGTCGTGTAACCACTCAGCCACAGGACGTGCATTACGAACAGATGCTCGACCGTGTTGAAAGATGCAAACGCCATACCCGAATTTCTCTTCAACAGTTGGAAGCAAGAAGGTGCTTAAAACATTAATGTAGGCCTGTGCTGTGATAGTGCCACAAAAACAACACGAGGTGCGAGCCCCGTCCATGAAAAACACGACCACACCATAACACCACCGCCTCCAAATTTTACTGTTGGCACTACACACGCTGGCAGATTACGTTCACCGGGCATTCGCCATACCCAGACCCTACCATCGGATCGCCACATCGTGTACCGCGATTCGTCACTCCACACAACGTTTTTCCACTGTTCGATCGTCCAATGTTTACGCTCCTTTCACCAAGCATTTACCGGCTTATGAGCAGCCGATCGATCATGAGATCCAAGTATATATAGTTATAGTACTTGCACTGGATCCTGATTCAGTTTGGAATACCTGTGTGATGGCCTGGATAGTGTAACGTTCCCTGGCAGCACACACACTGTTAATAAACTGAAATGACGTTTAATTGTACTATGTACGCCGCTATGAAGCAATTCATATGTACTGTAATTGTTTAACAAAAAATATTATTTAATTTTGTAAAAGGACGTTGGTTATTATTGTAATATTTTCTGTAATAATATTCTCGATGTATTTATGATTGTAATATTTCTATACTCATAATGTAATTACGAAATATGTTAATATCTGCGATGAAAAAATGTAAAATATAGCCACAGAGGAAAATAATGTTGTAAGATTACAAAGAGATATTTATAATCAGCAATAGTATAAATAGCACTACATAATGTGCATTCTTTGTCGTCTTCCTCGAGAGCTGAGAGAGAGAGGAACCTGTGACGTAGCATTATATGAATGAGTAGACTTCTTTCGTCTGTATCTATCTTTAGCCGCCATTAGAGGAGAAATTATAAAAGTGTGTTATTTTAATTATTGTTATGGTCTAAATACATTATAATTTATCAAAATTGTGTATTACTAATGTAAATTAGCTTGCCCATGTCATCTATAATAGTTCTTTAAAGAATTTTCAGTACTTTTAGCGATTATCGTTGGTGTTGCTGGGCTGTGCCGCGATCGAACGATTTGCAGCGGCGGCACATTTAAAAAATTGTTCCGCTTAAAATTAACCAAACCCGTGAATCGGGAGCAGGTAAAATTAGCAGTGAATTACGAAATATTTTTCTTTTACAGCGATCCTGAGGCTGACTGAATTTATTACTGGTTTTACATTTGTGCATTCATAGGCGGATAATTAACGTTGAAGTTGTTAATCTGTTGGTTCTTTCAATTTCTAAAGCAAATAACTTAAACGTATAGTGAAGTGTGTTTTGTCAATGATAATTAAACGTTCAGGTCGGCTTGGCAATATTTAACCATTTTATGCTAACAGAGACAGTCTTGTGTTCCATAGCTAACGCCGGGAAGGAATTCAGTAAATATTTAAAAACCCACTACATTTAGAAAATGAGTGCCAAGGCCGAAATACGTAAAAAATTTAATTTAAATAATTTTCAAAGTCATAAATGTTATTAATCAGTTAGTTTGAATTTATCAGCATGAGAAGGTTGCTAAAGTTCACGTAATTTTAAATGTGCTTAATTCTGTCTAAATGAATTTTTATTACCACACGTAAAAAAAGGGGTTCTAGAACAAAGTTCGTACTGAAAGAGTGAATAACAAAAATATTTAAAGCCATTTCTTCCCCATTTTCATCCATTCATTTTACATAATAAATATTTTTATATATTTCATCAAAATAGACGTCTGCCTATTACACATTACGACCCTCTTCAACTGTCGGCGGTCTCTGTCAGTATATAGGCGAGGTCGGCCTGTACGCTTTTATGCTGTACGTGTCTCTTCACGTTTCCACTTCACTACCACATCGGAAACAGTGGATCTAGGGATGTTAATGAGTGTGGAAATCTCGCGTACAGACTTATGACACAAGTGACACCCAATCACCAGACCACGTTCTAAGTCCACGAGTTCCACGGAGCGGCTCATTCTACTCTCTCACGATGTAGAATGACTACTGAGGTCGCTGATATGGAGTACCTGGCAGTAGATGGCAGCAAAATGCACCTACTATGAAAAACATAGCGGGCGTCCTATACTTTCGATCACATAGTGTAGTTCCTTTGCTTCTCATTTCCTAATATAATTCCTTAAGCATCGCCTGACTTCATTAGATTACATTCCACTATCCTTGTTTTATTTTTGTTGGTATTTATCTTATTACATATTTTCAAGACAGGAACCATTCTGTTCAATTCATCTTCCGTCAAAGTGTTCATTTTTTCTCCTTGAACTTTAATCCTGTTTTCGAATTTCTCATTAATTTCCTTCACAACTCGGTCAGTGTACAAATCGAAAAATATCTGTCTCAGTCCCTTGTCGAGCAGTGCTTCTCTTTCACGACCTGCGACTCCCGTTTCCAACAGTTCTGCAACAACCCCTCGGCGTACTTTGAGGTCTGAACGCGGGGCTGAGTGACGCAGTAGGGCGGCCGCCTGCGACGGCAGAGCAGCTCCGCCAGCGCAGTGAAGTGCCTTCCCTGCTCAGCGGCGGGCGGCGGCTGGTGGGCAGTACTACGTGCTCTCTTGCGCGACGCCTCACGAGCCCTCGAGGCATCCCGGCGAGAGGCCGCCCGCACAGGTTCGATCCGCCGCCGGCGACTATCGATTTCCACATTAAGGCGGGGGCCTCATGTTAGCACGGCCCGCCCTCCTGGGCAATAAACCGCCGTGCGCTGCAGCGCGCCCGCCTGCCACCGTTGGACAGCTCGCTCACTCGCCTCGAGGACTTCATCAGGCCACCGCATTAAATTCGCGAACGCTTCATCTAGATTTCTGATTAAGTGCTTTTCCGCGCCAGGGCTCTAATCCTTAAATGTGTTCTCTGATGGGGCAAAAGGATTGCAATGTTGGCATTAAAATTGCGCCACCAGTAAGCATAGGGAATAACGAAAATTTACTTACTTCGTATATACATTACGGTAAGAAGAATACGTGATTAAATTGTATGTGATTACGAAACGTACAGGATTCGAAATTTAGTACCAGAGCTGCCATCTTGACAAAAACAACAGTTCTGACTGGACCACGTGACGAGACAACCCGAGCTTGAATGGCATGTACAGTACACGATCTCACACTGCTTCAGTTCCGCGCTATACTTCATCACTTAATGAGGTTACCACAACGTTTATAGTGTGAGAGAGATCTAAAGAAAGTGGTAGCCACGGCGACAGTCGAACGTCCTCCATATCGAGGTACGTCAGAATCGCACGGGCTATATGCTGTCTTGCATTATCGTATTGAAAGGTATCCCTGAAGACAGGGTAGCCCCTCCGGCCGTTATATCCCACAACTGTAATGCCTAAAGACCAGTATGCGAACCCTAGATACCCAATGGCACGCCGGCCGCTGTCGTCGAGCGGTTCTAGGCGCTTCAGTCCGGAACGACGCTGCTGCTATGGCCGCAGTTTCGAATCCTGCCTCGAGCATGGATGTGTGTGATGTCCTTAGGGTAGTTAAGTTTCAGTAGTTCTAAGTCTAGGGGACTGATGACGTCAGATGTTAAATCCCATAGTGCTTAGAGCCATTTGAACCATTTGAACCCAATGCCACTCTGCAACATCACACCACATACTGGACCGGTATTACGATGTAGAATGTCATCTGCCAACGATTGTTCTCCGCAGTGCCTCCAAACACATATACGTTCGTCTGCAATGTATTTAACATGCCGCATTTTGCAATACTATGCAAATGTTCTTCTAAAATGGTTATAAAGGTTGGTTTAATAAAGTTAAACATATCTAACCAATGTTTTACTAGAGTATTCACACATCTGGTGACCTGACCTGATATATGAATTTTAAAGTAATCGTCGTATTCGCAGCCAGCTCCCTCTCGTTCGTGTCGGCTGTTGCGTGCAGAAGCAAACATAGTCTGGCAGCGGAGTTTACTATCAGAGTAAACAATAGCTTATACATGACGATCTTGCCTGGCTTCCCAACGATCTGGAAAATCTTGATCATTGCACTAAAAAAAAGCAGTACAGTTTCAGGAAAGGGAAATCCCCCGGAGATGCGATAAATGACACAATGAATATTGTGAACATCTCAGACGAGAAGTATGTTATAGGCATAATGACTGATATAGCTGGGGCGTTTGAAAATTTGTGGCAGCCTGCCCTGTCCAAAAGATCAAAACAGGACGACTGTCCCAGGTGTCTCTATAACAGTCTACGAGATTACTGCACAGACAGGCAGGTGCAATTAGAATGCGCTGGAAAGGAAACTGTGAAAGACGTCACCAACGGCTCAGGGCTCTGTCTGTGGTCCAGAGTTCTGGAATGTTGGCTTACAGCCATTACTGAACCACCTTCAGAGTATAACAAACACTAGGAGCCGAATCGCATTCGCAGATGATCTTTTAACGCAAACGCAAAGCAGAAATTAGAAGAAAATAGTAGCGTAGTTCTTGAAAGACTAAGTACCTGGTGCGTAGAAAGCAAACTAGCGATACCAACACACAAAACAGTTTATTTGTTGCTAAAAAGAGCGAACAGCGTCATCAAGATCGCGAAACTCCACAATAAAAATAAATGGGCAACCTGTGTAAAGAAAAGAAGTATACAGGTTGCTTGAAATTGACATCGACGAAAAGAAAAACTTTCATGCACATGTACAAATCGTCTACCGGAGAAGTAGGAGAAGAATTATAATACTAAACAAAAAAAAAAAAACAAAAAAAAAAAAACGAAAATTGGTCGTACGAGTACACAAGCGAGAGTGGCCGCGAGCGCAGGGACCATCTACCGAAATAACCGCCAGCACATGGGATGCTCGCTGACTCCCAGCAACCAGAGAACACAGAGTACCAGACGAAACCAACTGGCGCAGCATCGTCTTATCTATCGAATCACTGCCCACAGAGCCTACGCAAGCCAGGGACAATATTCAGGTGCTGCCCTTAAGTCGCTGTGAGTAGAATCGTTGAGTCTGAGCCACTCAATATACACTGCACTGCAGAAACGGATGAATTAATCTGGAGCGATGCTTTCGAAGCGGCCAACGGAATTTTAAGTGGAAGTCAGCCCGCACATCAAGCAGCGTCTACTCGGACGTAGACACATTGAAGGGTCTCTACAAGAGCATCATTTTGTTTAACATTTACCTTAATGTACCCGCCTTTGGCACCTCAATTCTGGGCGCAAACTGTAAACTACATAAAAAAGAGACGGAGCAGCTGAGTGTGTGTATAGTGGCCACAAGGTATACTACCTTTATTTTACATCACATTTTACTATGAGTTTTGGTAATTATCGGAGACCCACCCGCATATTCAATACATCTGTGTGTAGTATGTCAGTATGTACATGCTTTCCTCCTCTCACCTGATGAATGAAAAGCATAAATTAGGGTGTACAACGTACAGTTCAGTATATGGATCTGTGGGAGTAAAATTGGCAGAATAGCCAACTTTATAACGCATGTCCCAGGTAGCAAAGAGGTTTCTGTTTTCCTTGGACGAAGCTCTTGTACAGGTTGGCACCACAGAACAGGGACCTTTCTGGGCATTTCCGGAGGAACGCGTCTCGCAGGTTCCGTAAGTTCGGCAATGTTTCGGGACACGCGAGACGGGCGACACTAAGTGTGATTGTGCCTATTCATAGTTAATTCATTATCTTATTTTTGTAGATCTCAGCTCCAGTTACAATTAACGTCTTGCTATCATTGCTCTTTGCTTGTTGAGCAGTATACGGAATTTTTCTGGTTGATTTTGGAACGTTATAACCAGTTGCACTTCGCCGTACATGCAAGCCATTGTTGTGCTCTACTTCTGTTCAAACACATGGACACGTGATGTATCTTCTTAGAACAGTCTGATTTAGTTCGGTGGTTATCTTAGATTACAGTATAATTGAACAGATTTCTGAAACGTCGTTAATTTTGATTTTAGTTCGGAATCTAGTTTCCACAGGTACTGTATTTGTTGCCTCAGTGCATGCTAAGTACGGATCGGAGGAGCTTAAGTTCGCAGAACGTGACTCACAGTGACATCAGTAATGTATCCTGTCCAATTTGGACAGCTATTCTGAATCTTACCACTCATTTTATGCGGAATTTTTGTTTGTGACGGCCACGTGTTCACGGATTGTGAGAATCGTTACATGTCACAGTTACTGATTCTCGGGGTAAAACTCTACAAGTTAGTTTCAGAATTTCTTCTATGGTGCAACTATTAACAGTTTATTCTGATCGATGAATTCTTGTTCACTGAAGCCAAGGGAACGACCGTTTGCCAACCACGTGCACACTGGTGAAGTTTTTCTTTATTCTTATATTTGACCTGAATACCTATTAGATGTGTATATGTGTGTGAAAGTCGCCAATGGAAGATCCCTCTGACCTTTTCATAATTAATAATTAATGATAAATCATGCTGGGGTCTCGAAGACGCAGTTGTAAATGTAATTTTGTAACGCAGTCGAGAGTGCTATGAATAACAGCAACCACCATCCACTTATTATTTGTTTCGCTTATTAGTTTTTTCAGCTGTTCTTGAATAAACGAGATATTTTTATCAGAGCACATGCTTACGTATTCATTCGCAAACTTCCATTTTAGGTCCTACTGCTATTCTTGTGCAACAGGTAAATATGGCAAAGTTATTTATTTACTACTTATTCAACTATCATAAATGAGCAGATCCGGCAACTCAGTTTACCTAACCACCAAAGGTTTTTCTTTGATGAACATCCAGATACCATCTTCCCACCTTCCATGTTAATAGATACCTCATTTAAGGATATCTTCATCACGAGCAGCGATCCCCAATCAGATCTTTCGCTGACAGATACCCTTCAACATCAGTCAGATTGGAAAGCCCAAAATAAAAGTATCTTTTGCAGTGGTATGTGGAACAAGCGGACACGCTGGTCCCCATATTATTGTAGGAAAACGGTACCAACTATTCTGAGGAAATGTGGGTTTGGTAATCAGAGGCTCTCTGTCATCATTGATGGTGGAATCACATGGTGCCCCATAGCGCCGAGCCTGTTACATAGTGTACAAATAGATCCAAAACATAAGCTAGAATTTTGTACTCACAGCGATTTTTCAGGCTACAATAAGTCTGTGTCGACTTGCTTGCCAACGCGTTTCGCCTTCGGCACTGTTTTGGTTGTCAAAATAACGTACGCGTGATAACCGCTTTCATCCACCATATAGTTTAGAGCATCGTCCTGCAACAATGGCAGTCTTGCTAGGACACTTCGACTCGTGTATAATTCACACTTACTGCTACAGACAGCGAATGATTTCAATACCCACGACTACGTCTTACGACTTTCAAGGTGTCACTTTAAACTCCTGATATCGTATCTCACTCAATTACGTATTATTAGGGAACTAATAGCCTTTGTCACTTTACAGAACGTAAACAACTAAAACGTTACGCGTTAAGGATGCATGACAGCGGAACTGTCGTTTATCTACAGAGGTCAACAGCAGTCAATTACCGACATGGTTCAGTATAGCCTCTTACATGAAGTGCAACGAAACCTGTATTTATGGCGGTCTGTTGTAATATCTGCAAGATGACATTATCCAGTGTACATTCAGGTCTCTCTACAACGTATGAACTAATCATCCAGTAACACATAAAAAGGGAAAAATTAAATCTCGCAACTAAGAACTAGGATTACACCATATGCTGTGTAATAGTACACTGAGGCATTGCTGGAAATGACACAAAAGACAAGCTAACTTAAGCATTCACTTATGGAGGAGAAAAGGACCATAGAGAATTATTAGCTACAGAATCTTTATTTATTTTATTTGTCCTGAGCGTATCATCGTCTTCAGGCATCATCCTACTCTGGATTAGGCAAATTACAGATTACAGTGTAAATAAAAAAATGGCTCTGAGCACTACGCGACTTAACATCTGAGGTCATCGGTCCCCTAGAACTTAGAACTACTTAAACCTAACTAACTTAAGGACATCACACACATCCATGCCCGAGGCAGGATTCGGACCCGCGACCGTAGCGGTCGCGCGGTTCCGGACTGAAGCGCATAGAACTGCTCGGCCACCAGCGGCCGGCTTTACAGTGTAAATAGACAAATATTATCTGACAAAGACACTAACTATACACACTAACTTATTACACGGTCGAGTCACGTTAATGTGGCCACGGCCTCTGTTCGGCGTCAACGTGCAATAACCACTTACAGATGGCAGGTGGCAGCACTGGCAGTAGAGGGAGGGGGGGGGGTCTCGCGGAAAAAAGTGCACCTATCGTAATACGGAAACGGAGCGACCTATCTGACGTCCAAAAGGGCTTGCACGATCATTGTCTTTCGGGCCAAGGATGGAACCATTTCCGTAACGCCAAAGTTTGTAAACTATTCACGTGAACGTGCGTGCCAAAATGGCACTATCCACGGGTCATAGACAAGTGCGGAAATGTTTATGGGCGAACAGACACGGAGCAGTTGAGCAACTGATGATGAAGGGTCTACCAACAATGTCTCCTCAACGACCGTTCAGCGAACGTTACTGCGTATGGGCCTCTGCAGCAGGCGCCTAGCTCATGCTGAGTGCTGTTCGTCGGTGACGAAGGCTGGAATTTGCAAGCCAATTCGGATGAATCACGTTTTATTCTCGATCGGGCAGATGGCGGTTGGCGCGAAACGTCTCCGGTTGGCGCGAAACGTCTCAAAGCAAACACCCACCAACCACGAGGGAGCGTTATGTTCTGAGGAATGATTTCTTGGCATAGTTTGTATGATTTCGTCATTCTGATAGGCACAATCGATCAATAAAATTATGCGTCTATCTTTGGGGACCATGTCCATCCCACATGCACTTTGTTTTTCCTCAGCCCAATGCCATCTACCAGCCGGACAATGTAACGTGTCACACAGCTCGCAGTGTAGGGGTGCGGTTCGAAGAAAACCAAGTGAGTTTACTGTGCTCCTTTGTCCAGAAAACTCCCCGGATGGGACCACATGGATCGGGCTATTCGCGCCGTGGATCCTCAACCTAGAAACCCCACAGTACTGGAGTCGCCGCCCTCCCAGTACCTTCCAGAACCTCACTTCCCTCCCTGCAAAAGGTGATTATTCAGACTTTCGACAGGTTATCACATTAAGGTGACTGGACAGTGTAAAATAGTAATGGCTGTGCTGTAAAAATAAAATTTACAAAACGGTAGAAAAATGAAAAAAAGAAGAGGAAGAATCGATAAAAGTGGCGGGAAATTAAAACATCTTTAACAGTTTTTGTTCCAATATTCCGACTGCAGGCAGTGGTTTATTGATATTCACTGAGAAGTAAAGGGAACGAGGAGTATTTCAAGAAAGAAATGATCAGTTTGGTTTTGAAACTGACATACTGTGTAGCTACATAGAAAAAGTTATTTCGCAGTAGAGTACTTCCGGCACAAAAAGTTTGCCACATAGACTTGCGACATGAAAGGGAACTGAAAGTAACTTAATATTAAAAACTTCCTGGCAGATTAAAACTGTGTGCTGGACCGAGACTCGAAATCGGAACCTCTGCCTTCCGCGGGCAAGTGCTCTACCAACTGAGATACCCAAGCACGACTCATGCCCCGTCCTCACAGCTTCAGTTCTGCCAGTACCTCGTCTCCTACGTTCCAAAGGTCCCGAGTTCGAGTCTCGGTACGGCACACAGTTTTAATCTGCCGGGAAGTTTCATATCAGCGCACACTCCGCTGCAGAGTGAAAATCTCATTCTGGTAAGTTAATATTGTTTGGATCGCTCTATCTCTAGGACGTATCCATTTAGAAACATTGAGTTTGACGATAGAGTCTTGAGGTTGGGAGAAAGAAGGTGTCGATACTCCTATGGTGCCTGCAGAAGCTGCGTAACTACGACTGCTCTCTATACGAAGTGGGAATATGACGTCACAATTTTGAGTCGGTAACGTATCATACAAAGATACACATGGCGTGGTCGAGATACCGCGAGTGGTCACCGTTTGGACTTGTCAGCGTATCGACTGATCAGAGAGAAGTGGAGTACTGGCGGACAGAGGCTGGTGCACAATGGCCTCAGGGCTGCTGTCGAGACGATCTGTGCCTGAGCAGTGCCTCTGCGGTTACTCAGCGGCGTCCACGCTGTAGCGGCTGGACAGCGTAGCGGGCGGAGAGGGTGACGGGCGGCTACCTGCCGCCTTCACACTGGAGCTTTTCGGATAAAGGAGACAGTTCCGAAACAAATATAGACAGACTGGTATGCCTCGCGCGGGTAACTTTTTAATCAGTCTTTTTTAATGTGGACGTAATGAGGAATGTTGTACATATGTATTGGTCTGCAATGTTATTAAACTAGAGTGTTTGTGTGCGGACGTGATAGAGGAGGATGTGTGAGCTAGTATCTTGAAATTATTTGTCTTACGTTGATTTAGAGTAATTACATAACCTTTTTCTCAGATGGCAAATAACAATTTTCTTTAATGATCTGTATCCGGGTGTCCCGCCCAGTTGTTTCCATTTTAGGCGCAATATTTCGAGTAGTGGATCGTTCCAAATATTATATGTAATATGGAAACAACCAATAATCAGCCACGACGAGAAAACCAGTAGATCACAATTTAAAAAAAAAAAATTAACGTATCTTAAGTGCTAGAAGAAGTAACAAGTACAAAAATTTTTACTAATACAGCAGCCGTGCGTAAATTACATTGAAAACTGGGAACATGAGTATAACTTATATTAAAGTTTAATTTCAGTAAACATTTGTATGACAGATAAAGTCACGTCTCCTACACTGTTAGATTACTTTTCCAACTGTTGCCGTTATAGTACAACTACTGACTCACGTAAGCACACTTTTTCAGAACCTTTTTAGGAAACCAGAAAAGGTGTAAAATGGGAGTGTATCCAACGGAAATAAAACGGTGGATTAATTTAATAAGTGTTAAGTGTTGGAGTAAGAACAGATTGTTGCAGGACGATTCGCTTGAACAGCAGCACCGAGGGCTTCCTTACCTTTAGAGGGACACATCAAAGTTTTAAAATTTTGCCGTATAGTGATTACAGGAGGAATACAGAAACTAAATCCAAAAATATTTTGAAGTCTAATCTGCTATAAACTTATTTCTCCCAGATTCCACAACCTGAAAAAAATCTTACAAGCTTTTCACATCGCACGTACGCTACTTTGCTCTTGAGTAAGAAAGTCTGCAAATTGTTCACAAAGAGTTAGTTATGTTCTATTGCTCGCTTCGCTGAATTTTTTGCGCTGTGTGATATCCTCTTCACGTTTGTCTAGCATGTAGAACCGATATGTTCACACTTTTCATTGTGCCTCCGTTCACTTTCATAAACGACTGGTAAGATGGTTTGGTCTGTTATAAAAATGACAAATGAACGTGACACATGTAGCAATAGGCAACCATTACGAAATAAGTGTAATTTAGTCAAGAATAAAACAGCTTAGAGGCAAGAAGAAATAGTTTTATTCGCTGGCATATAATTAATAGGATACCAGCAGGAAGACCAGGGCGTGCTCAAGCACTGTAATGCACAAGCCTACTTTGCCGCACGAAGGAGCACTGTGCCGAAGGTGGTTACATGGTTACGGATTGCAGAGAGCTGCAGTAACGTGGTCTAGCCGCGGGTTCTTCACGTGGCTGTGGTACGAGAGAGAGGCAACCAATCCACTACGTACAACTTGAAGCAACATCACCGACACCACACTACTCGACAAAGCTTTCCAGCAAATGCATTTCTTTGAACGTGTTTGGGCTTATATTCACGAAGAGCAAGGAATGAAAGGACAAGCGTTATTAAACTGAAAGATTTATTTTCAGCGAAATCAGAACAAAGCCCTAACAAAAATAAGGGCAGTCTATTAGGGATTGAGCATCAGAGAAATCAAAGTCTTGTGCTGAATACCATTCGAGACAGTATTGATTCGCCTCGCGCAACGGCACGCTGTCCACTCGACGGTCGAGACGTTGCCGTCCAACCCGCTCGTAGGCAAATTTATCCAACAAAAGTAGTTTCCCATCGGTGCCGAATCGACCGAGGTGTTGCGAAGCAAAAGAACAACAGGAGACAACTTCGGACCGTTTTGATATCACTGAAAATCAGTTTATTAAAACAGACACAAAATGGCGCATTCGTTACAATGGAAGAAAGAAGCCGTTGATTTCAAACTTGCGGCATTCTGGTCTAACCATCGTAACAAACTGTAATTTGGCCCTGCCACTCAGCAACAGAGCAGCAGGAGGCGCCAGGGACACCTCCCCTGTAAGGCTGGCGGCGCCACCCGTGTTTCGCAGGGGAGGCACATCGGATCGGCACGGAAATAAAACCGACGGAGGCATTTTCTCCTCCACTCTCTCAAGCCGCATGCAGCCGCAGTCGGTTGACTTGACTACATCGTGACGATTGGTGTGCAAGTCTCCCAACATCCTAGTAGCATCGTATTCTGAACTTCATTACCTGGGAGTGAGACCGGTAATACGCTCTTATCTCAAGAAGATCCGTGCTATTTCCGCGATCCCTGTAGCAACACACGCTCGCATCTGATTGTGCAAGCGGCCCATCACCAGCACGCCGATGCGTCCGTAGTCAGCTCACGTACATGCGCCCGCGCCTTCATAATCTCGTCTCTATTACCCTTATGGCTCCTTAAATTCTTACTTATTTCGTTGAGATTTTTTCTGTCTTGACACATAGTAATTTTCGCTAAGACCTGTTTTCTCTGTGTGCTTTTATGTATTATTTTCCCTAGACTAGCTTGCCTGTGCTAGATGCGATCCAGAATTGTGGACTCATGACTTTCCCCACAGTGTGAAGATTATCTCGCCTTTCCCCGTCTGTCTGGGATCAATACATGAGCTTTGCGGTATCTCCGTTGCTCTTCTGTAGCCTTCCCCTACTCCTAATATCTCCAACGCACCACTGTTCGAATACCTCCTGCGGGTTGCGAGTTCCTATGGTGAAAAGTCAATGAGACAGGTAGATCTTTTAGGTAAGCCCTAATTTATCTGCAAAAGTGCAGAAAGAAGTGACAGAGTTACAGGTACGCTTAAGGTCATCGGTAGGAATCAGTCATCCTATGTCCACATTAACTACCCCACCCTTTTCATACATTACACTAGTCACGAATGGTGACGAAGCAACGCCATAAATCTCTCCAGAGTTTCACAGGCCTGTAACATTACACTATGTGATCAAAAGTATCAGGACACCTGGCTGAAAATGACTTACACGTTCGTGGCGACCTCCATCGGTAATGCTGGAATTCAGTATGGCGTTGCCCCATCCTTAGCCTTGGCGACAGCTTCCACTCTCGCAGGCGTACGTTCAATCAGGCGCTGGAAGGTTTATTGGGCCATGGCAGCCCATTTTTCACTGGGTGCTGCACTGAGAAGAGGTATCGATGTCGGTCGGTGAGGCCTGACACGAAGTCGGCGTTCCGAAACGTCCCAAAGATATTTTATTGGACTCAGGTCAGGACTTTGCGCAATTACAGGGATGTTATTGTCGTGTAAGCACTCCGACACAGTCCGTGCATTATGAACGGGTCTCGATCGTGTTTAAAGATGCAATCGCCAACCCCCAATTGCTCTTCAACAGTGGGAAGCAAGAAGTTGCTTAAAACATCAATGTAGGCCTGTGCTGTGAGAGTGCCACGCAAAACAACAAGGGGCGCAAGCCCCCTCCATGAAAAACCCGACCACACTGTAACACCACCGCTTTCGAATTTTACTGTTGGCAGATGACATTCACCGGGCGTTCGCCATACCCACACCCTGCCATCGGATCGCCACAATGTGCACCGTGATTCGTCACTCCACACAGCGTTTTCCACTGTTCAGTAGTCCAATGTTTGCTCCGAGCGAGGCGTCGTATCGCAATTGGCAGGGTGACATGTGGCTTGTGAGCAGCCGCTCGACCATGAAATTCAAGTTTTCTCACCTCCCGCCTAACTGTCATAGCGCTTGCAGTCGATCCTGATACAGTTTGGAACTCCTGTGTGATTGTCTCGATAGATGTCTGCCTATTAGGCATTACGACCCTCTTCAGCTGTCGGCGGTCTCTGTCTGCCAACAGACGAGGTCGGCCTGCACGCTTTTATGCTGTGTGTGTCCATTCACGTTCCCACTTCATTATCACATCGGAAACAGTGGACCTTGGGATGCTTAGGAGTGTGACACCCAAACACCTGACCACGTTCGAAGTCCGCGAGTTCCGCGGAGCGCCCCATTCTGCCCTCCCACGATGTCTGATGGCTACTGAGGTCGCTGATATGGAGTAGTTGCACGACAATGCACTTAATATGAAAAACGTATGTTTTTGGGCGCGTCCGGATACTTTTGATCACATAGTGTATTCAAGGAAGGATACAACGTCGCTGTAGTGTTTGTCAGTTAGGAAGGCAGCTTTCTATAACTGAACAGCTCGGTGTTCGGGGGTAAATATGAACGGAATGAACCTTCTTCTCACATGGGACATGAAAGCAAACGCAAATGCGGACCCGGTAGAGTTTTGTGACGCCAGAATTTGGAATTTCACTTTGCACTTTTGCGTTCCCAAGTGTGAAAGTCGTAATCAGACACATCAGATTTTTGCTGCCTCTCTCTATGCCAGTGAGATGCGAGATTCCTTTATTCGTTACAAGCAGAACGCTGTGGTCGAAAACCACATTTATAAGCATGTTCCGTGCGGCGCATCAGTTCATTACTGAGTGTGCACCAACCGCGTTTGGTGTGCTTGACGTTGAGAAGGGAGTCTTGTGTGAGAAAGCCGCGAGGCGCATGGCGAGACCAAGAGGCTGTCTGTACATGTTCGGTGAGCGTTCGTCCGTGTGACAGCGGAAGCAGTGCCAGATGTGCTGGTCGCGTGAAGGAAATTTTCTTCACTACAGAATTCTGACACAGGCTTATGATGCCGTTTCGTCGACGTTGCGGTGATAGCCGAGTTATCCTCGATTCAAGATGCTTGTGAAGATTTTCAGGACATTGCCAAAATAGAGTCCCCAACCTGTTGATCTGTTCCTTCCTTATACAGTCCCTATTGAGCCCTAGAACTACGGCACTCCGACTCACTCCTGTACGGATTCCAATGTCTTTCCCAGCATGAAGTACACATAGCTGCAGTGTACCTGCCTAACATCTGTCCTCAATTCTGACAAGAGTGCGACCTTCCCTCCTGCTGCACAACTCAGTCACACAGTAGTTTACCATTTGTCTGTAGTCAGGCCAGTACGACGCCCAATTCTACAATCGCACACTACAGTTGACAGATGATGTCTGAATCTGTACCTTGCTACACCGTAGGGGTGTTCCTCTATAGTTCATTAATATACAGAAATGTGTGATTGAGAAAGAGAAAATATCATTTTCTGCGTCAGAAGGGGGGGGGGGGGGGGGGAAATACAGTGTTAAAAATCGAGATGAAGAAGATCACTTCAAGAAATGGATCTTCTCTAATTCCCTGGGTTGCAATACAGCACAATGTGCAATCACAGAATTACGAATGCAGCAGTCCACTTGGCATGGCTGCGCAATCACATGCCAAAATGGGGAGATAGGGCAACCCTGGTTCAATATTCGGCTGTTAAAGAGTCCACTGTGCCGCCCAATATGTGGCTGTTGATGGCGGTTTCTCACTTTCACCTTGCCAAGTGCTGGACCTGGCTACACATTTACTCAAATATTCCTTAACTTTGGAACTCTATTGTAATACACGTTAATTGCGTCAGTCAACTGTAAAAAATACAAACCACGAAAATAATGCAATAAATCCATTAACGGGAACAGAAGTTTTTTAAGCACTGTTACAAGTGACATAAATGGAATAAACGCCGATAAAGTTTATTTCTTGTTCGTTTTGAGGATTACTAATCAGTGACATATTTCCTGGTTGCTTTTGTTCAGTTTGAAGAGGAATTTCTCATGTTTTCTGATATCAGAATGGCAAATTTACAATATAGCTGACTATTGCAAAAATTTCTGTGGACGTCTGTGGCGTGAAACGGAGCCACGTCGAGGGCGGCTGGTGGCGGACGAGTGCTGTGCCACGCGGATGCAGGCGGGCCTCTGCCAACTGTAGTCGAGAAGCCAATAAGAACATCCCTGACAGTCGCAGCTTCCTACTGCGAAGCGCTAAGGGCGAACAGTGGCGTCTACACAGCTGTGGCAACACTGAGGCGTTGCAATAGTGACGTTTACAAAATCACGTTACGTTACTGTTGTAGGTAGGCTCGCGAACCTGCCGCGCCCAGCATACTGCGGCTTACATCGAGTCAACAAACTATACTATACACATATACAGGATGTATCAAAAAGAATCATCCGATTTTTAAAAATCATAACTATTGTGTTATCTGAGATATGTGCGTGAACAACGTACTGTTGGAAAGAGCAAACTCTCCGAGTTTTGCCGGCCGGTGTGGCCGAGCGGTTCTAGGCGCTTCAGACTGGAACCGCGACACCGCTACGGTCGCAGGTTCGAATCCTGCCTCGGGAATGGATGTGTGTGATGTCCTCAGGTTAGCTAGGTTTAAGTAGTTCTATGTTCTAGGGGACTGATGACCTCGCATGTTAAGTCCCATAGTGCTCAGAGCCATTTTTTTTCTCCGAGTTTTACATGGCTCCCTCTAGGTAGCAGCAGCGTGCGCCCAATTCAGTTCTAGTAAAAATGGTGTCGGGACAGCAGAAAGCGTTCTGTGCTCTACGTTTTGTGCAGTGCAGGTCAGTAATAATTGTTCAGCCTGACTTTTGTACTAGGCATGGTGTGGCTCCTCCTGCAGCACAGAGCATTAGACGATGGTGTGAAGAATTCCGAGAAACAGGTTTTTTTTTTTGCGTAAAGGCAAATCGCCGGTCCGTCCCGAGTGTCTGACACAGACGTCGAACGCATCCGCCATGGTTTCACAAGGAGTCCGCAGAAATTCGTTCGCCGCCCAGCTCGACAGCTAAGCATGCACCCCATGTGCATCTGGCGTGTGTTGCGTCGACGTTTACACATGAAACCATACAAAATTCAGCTACTGCAAGCTCTTCGTGAAGATGACAACCAACAACATGTGGAGTTCTGTAATGTCGTTCTTGACAAGATGGAGGATGACAGTTTTCTTCCACGCTTAGTGTTTAGTGACCAGGCAACATTCCATTTAAATAGAAACGTGAACCGTCATGATGTGAGAATATGGAAGTTATACAACGTGAGATGGACTCTCCAAAATGTAATCTGTTTTGTCCAGTTTAATGGGAAAAGAATGTTGAAGATTAGATGGGTAGATCACATAACTAATGAGGAAGTATTGAATAGGATTGGGGAGAAGAGAAGTTTGTGGCAAAACTAGACTAGAAGAAGGGATTGGTTGGTAGGGCATGTTCTGAGGCATCAAGGGATCACCAATTCAGTATTGGAGGGCAGCGCGGAGGGTAAAAATCGTAGAGGGAGACCAAGAGATGAATACACTAAGCAGATTCAGAAGTATGTAGGTTGCGGTAAGTACTGGGAGATGAAGAGGCTTGTACAGGATAGACTAGCATGGAGAACTGCATCAAACGAGTCTCAGGACTGAAGACCACAACAACAACAACAACAACAACAACAATGGGAAAAGGTGTATGGTCCATTTCTGTTTGCCGAGAACACTATTACAGGAAGCACACATCTCGGTATGCTTGAGAACTTTCTTTTCCCACAGTTGGAGACTAGACTGATTCTAAAGACTTCATTTACCAACAGGACGGGGTACCGCCATACTGGCATCTGGAGGTGCGGGAATTGTTAAGTCAAAGGGATACTGAATGACTGATCAGTCGCACTGGACCAAATGATTCAGCTTTAGATTACTGGTCTCCAAGGTCACCGGACTTGACTGCAAGTGATTATTTCTTGTGGGGTTTTAGAAAAGAGTCTGTTTATGTGCCTCCGTTACCAACAACAATGAATGAACTGAGACATCGCATGACAGCAGATATGGATGCTGTACTTCAAGATATGCTCGCTGCAATGTGGGAACAATTTGAATGCCGCGTTGACATATGCCGTGCATCTCAAGGGAGACATCTTGAACACCTATGAAAAGGTATGAGAAAAGAGCTTATCGAGTTTCCCGTTCGTCAAAAAACAAAATTCATTGTATACGTTTACTAGTCTCAGAAATATATACGTGCCAAATGGGATGATTCTCTGTGATGCAGCCTGTGTAGCAGCGGCTACTGCGGTACTCACCCAGCGGCGGGCAGGCTGAGCGCGAGCGCGTGGCGGGCCAGCATGGCGGCCACTCCCCCAGACGCGCGCCGGCGGCGGCCGTACGCTGCAACACACGGGACGGCGGTCAGGCAGGCGCACTCACACCGCTGCCAACACGTACCAACATCACCACGCAAAATATTACTCACCCCCACCGCAGTGGGAGGCGACGCAAGCAAAACTGTTCACTGTTTCATCTATTACGAATTAGGCAACATTTTCAGCAAAAGTCGTGTAGGTGTGCAAGGCCGCCAGTCTTATGCTGTTCCAAAAAGAGAAATAAAATTCATTTATATTAAAAGTCGTCTACTCCTTGGAAACAATTCCGTTCTTTTTGTCTTGAAAAAGACGTCGTACAGCTGCGAATACAATAATTCTCCGTTGCTCCGAGACAAACTGTCAATAGGCTGCAATATTATTCGACCACAGGCACTCCTCTAAGACACAATAATGACGACAATTATAACACATTTTTGAAACTACTGGTACAGTGACTACACTGCATGTCTAACGGAACTTTCGGTTTGATTGAAAGACGACTTAACATTCGCCACGTTGTCACAGACACGCAACAACGAAAACCACTTACGGAAAATCTGAATAAACACTTTTGCAGTACACACAAGGAAGGCCATATTAACCAGATTAGCACCGTGTTACAGACACAAGCGATGGAGAACCACAGGTCAGAACTGTATGACAAGGTGAAATACTTAGCACGGCAGTTTTCACCCAGGGCTCACACTATTAAAGGCGAGCAAGCCAATATTATCACAGACGCAAAAGGCATCGCCAAAGTATGAAGTGAATACAGCATCAACCTGTTCGCTGAGAACTCTCAACCAATGTCAAGTGACCAGAACACAAAGACCACTGAATCAGTGATTCTTAGAGAAGAATTGTAACAACCACTGAAAAAGTTGCGGGATCAAAGGGCACCAGTCCATTATGGAATTATTGCTAAACACCTAAAAAATATGAGTACCTTGGGTGTCGACGTTATGCATAGGCTACGCCAAAAGATGTGGCTGTCTGGAAACTGGTCACACCAATGGTGCCACATCGTTTTCATACCACTGTTCAAGAAACTTTCTCCACTTGGCTGTCTCAACTGTAGACCGGTAGCCCGTATCTCCCATGCCAGTAAAATCACGTTCACTATATTGAGTGAGTGGTTCAAAACCTTCTTACCTCCACAAATATCAGATGAACTAACTGGGCCGGCCGAAGTGGCCGTGCGGTTAAAGGCGCTGCAGTCTGGAACCGCAAGACCGCTACGGTTGCAAGTTCGAATCCTGCCTCGGGCATGGATGTTTGTGTTGTCCTTAGGTTTAACTAGTTCTAAGTTCTATGGGACTAATGACCTCAGCAGTTGAGTCCCATAGTGCTCAGAGCCATTTGAACCATTTGAACTAACTGGGTATATTCTAGGCAGAGGAACCCATGAGCACATTCTAAACATCCAGCAGCTCGTCCAGATAGCAAGGAAATATACACTGAGGTCACAAAACTCATGGGATACCTTCTCATATCTTGTCGGACCCCTTATTCCCGGTGCAGCGCAGCAGCGCATGGATTCCAAACGTGATACTGCATCTGTTGTTGTTGTTGTTGTTGTTGTTGTTGTCTTCAGTCCTGAGACTGGTTTGATGCAGCTCTCAATGCTACTCTATCATGTGTAAGCTTCTTCATCTCCCAGTACTTACTGCAACCTACATCCTTCTGAATCTGCTTAGTGTATTCATCTCTTGGTCTCCCTCTACGACTTTTACCCTCCACGCTGCCTCCAATGCCAAATTTGTGATCCCTTGATCCCTCAGAACATGTCCTACAAACCGGTCCCTTCTTCGTATCAAGTTGTGCCACAAACTCCTCTCCTCCCCAATTCTATTCAATACCTCCTTATTAGTTATGTGATCTACCCATCTAATCTTCAGCATTCTTCTGTAGCATCACATTTCGAAAGCTTCTATTCTCTTCTTGGTTAATCTATTTACCGTCCATGTTTCACTTCCATACATGGCTACATTCCAAACAAATACTTTGAGAAACGACTTCCTGACACTTAAATCTATACTCGATGTTAACAAATTTCTCTTCTTCAGAAACGCTTTCCTTGCCATTGCCAGTCTACATTTTATATCCTCTCTACTTCGACCATCATCAGTTATTTTGCTCCCCAAATAGCAAAACTCCTTTACTACTTTAAGTGTCTCATTTCCTAATCTAATTCCCTGAGCATCACCCGACTTAATTCGACTGCATTCCATTATCCTCGGTTTGCTTTTGTTGATGTTAATCTTATACCCTCGTTTCATGACACTGTCCATTCCGTTCAACTGCTCTTCCAAGTCCTTTGCTGTCTCTGACAGAATTACAATGTCATCGGTGAACCTCAAAGTTTTTATTTCTTCTCCATGGATTTTAATACCTACTCCGAATTTTTCTTTTGTTTCCTTCACTGCTTGCTCAATATACAGATTGAATAACATCGGGGAAAGGCTCCAACCCTGTCTCACTCCTTTCCCAACCACTGCTTCCCTTTCATGCCCCTCGACTCTTATAACTGCCATCTAGTTTCTGTACAAATTGTAAATAGCCTTTCGCTCCCTGTATTTTACCCCTGCCACCTTTAGAATTTGAAAGAGAGTATTCCAGTCAACATTGTCAAAAGCTTTCTCTAAGTCTACAAAAGCTAGAAACGTAGGTTTGCCTTTCCTTAATGTAGCTTCTAAGATAAGTCGTAGGGTCAGTATTGCCTCACATGTTCCAACATTTCTACGGAATCCAACTGATCTTCTCCGAGTTAAGCTTCTATCAGTTTTTCCACTCGCCTGTAAAGAATTCGCGTTAGTATTTTGCAGCCGTGACTTATTAAACTGACAGTTCGGTAATTTTCCCATCTGTCAACAGTTGCTTTCTTTGGGATTAGAATTATTATATTCTTCTTGAAGTCTGTGGGAATTTCGCCTGTCTCATACATATTGCTCACCAGATGGTAGAGTTTTGTTAGGACTGGCTCTCCCAAGGCCGTTACTAGTTCTATGGAATGTTGCTACTCCGGGGGCCTTGTTTCGACTTAGGTCTTTCAGTGCTCTGTCAAACCCTTCACGCAGTATCATATCTCCCATTTCATCTTCATCTACATCCTCTTCCTCTTCCATAATATTGTCCTCAAGTACGTCGCCCTTGTATAGACCCTCTATATAATCCTTCCACCTTTCTGCTTTTCCCTCTTTGCTTAGAACTGGTTTTCCACCTAAGCCCTTGATATTCATACAAGTGGTTCTCTTTAATCGAATTTAATTTTCCTATAGGCAATATCTATCTTACCCTTAGTGATACATGCCTCTACATCCTTACATTTGTCTTCTAGCCATCCCTGCTTATCCATTTTGCACTGCCTGTCGATATCATTTTTGAGACTTTTGTATTTCTTTTCGCCTGCTTCATTTACTGCATTTTTATATTTCATCCTTTCATCAATTAAATTCAATATTTCTTCTGTTACCCAAGGATTCCTACTAGCCCTCGTCTTTTTACCTACTTGATCCTCTGCTGCCTTCACTACTTCATCCCTCAAAGCTACCCTTTCTTCTTCTACAGTATTTCTTTCCCCCCTTCCTGTCAATCGTTCCCTTATGCTCTCCTTAAAACACTGTACAACATCTGGTTTGGTCAGTTTATCCAGGTCCCATCTCCTTAAATTCCCACCTTTTTGCAGTTTCTTCAGTTTTAATCTACAGTTCATAACCAATAGATTGTGGTCAGAGTCCACATCAGCCCCTGGAAATGTCTTACACTTTAAAACCTAGTTCCTAAATCTCTGTCTTACCATTATATAATCTATCTGATACCTTCTAGTATCTCCAGGATTCTTCCATGTATACAACCTTCTTTCATGATTCTTGAACCGAGTGTTAGCTATGATTAAGTTATTCTCTGTGCAAAATTCTAACCAGGTGGCTTCCTCTTTCATTTGTTAGCCCCAAACCATATTCACCTACTACGTTTCCTTCTCTTCCTTTTCCTACTGTCGAATTCCAGTCACCCATGACTATTAAATTTTCGTCTTCCTTCACTACCTGAATAATTTATCTCATCATACATTTAATCAATCTCTTCGTCATCTGCAGAGCTAGTTGGCATATCAACTTGTACTACTGTAGTAGGCATGAGCGGTATAGAGGGGCAAGTGGTCAGCACGCCGTCTGCTTCCCACATCTCAGAATCGCCAATTCACGTTCAAACAGCTGCTCAGCTGGCATCACGAGATTGGGCGCACCACGTCCCAGTCCGCTCACCGGGGAAAAATCTTTTCCATTGGGTCCTCCACACTTCAGTGAGAGACGCTGAGCAATCGGCTACGGAAGTGGACAAATTCTGCAACTTACATAGCCCCAAGTCACCGACAAATTTAATCATGCGTTCTTCTCGTCATATTGTATACGTACTGTAATTAATTCTTGTTGCAAGCTATCCTTGTTGGTGTTGCAATTTGAATAGCCGGTAGTGAATACAGAAACCTGAAGATATCTCGTCAGCTGCTGTCTCCTTTCCTCCGTCGAGCAGTTTTAGCTCTTTTTCTATTCCTCGATCCCTTGTCTCAATACCTATCCATCCGGCATTGTGTGACTATTAACAGGAGTCACTGTGTGACAGTAACAGTTACTGAGTTCCGTAGTTCGCCCTTCTCTCTGTCTCCGGCCCCAGCATGTTCACAAACCGGCTAGACAGATAACTTACGTATTCTGTTAGCTCGATAAATAATTTTTAACCACAGGATTCACAATGGCTTCTTTCGTCACTTTCTTTGCGCTCATTTTGGGCTTCATCCAGCAACGAAGATGCCAGTGACTTGTTAGTTTAAAACTCCGATAACGCAACATTACGCCCGCCTCTATGGTTGAGGTCGCTAATTCATGACTGCGGTGGCACTGTTCTCTGACGTTGCTCGTTCGGATCCTGGTACTCGAAGAATTTTTTACCGCCTAGTGTGTGGTCGGCAAGAAATGTGGTTACTTCAGTTTTGTGACATTGTCAGACTTTGCGCCAGTGTCCTGGATTAAATTTCAAATTCCTCCGTAGGGTCTGATGGAGTTAAGACTCCAGTGGATGGCGCGAAGAAATAATGAAAATGATGAAAAAGCATTTTCGCCCATGTTTTGTCATTATTTTCGCCTTGACTGGTAACTATGTCAAAGTGTTGCTATTGTGTTCTGCTTAAATCAGTAAATGAAATACTCAGTTGGTACTGTAACGCCACTTGCTAGATGTTTCCAAAGAGGTGTACGTAAGATGAAAAAGGAAGCGATGCGGTGCAGCAGAAATGCTGTTAGAGAGATGTGACTGTCACCTTTTGTTAAGTTGGCTGAAAGATGTGATGTGTCTTGATCAAGCGAACATTTTACCGCTCCTCCTATGGTAACACTTTTGTTGATAATATTGAATTTTGGGTTAATATAAATAACGTCAAGTAAAATACAGTGCCTACATATTTATTTAACGAACAGTGCAACTCTCCGCATCGAAATATGTGTTTTTTTCATTAGGCGACACGTTCAACAATTAGCAACTTCTACGGCTCCTGTATCAACACGACCGCCGCAGCAGGAACAAGACGTAAAGTTTCCCACTGAGAAGAAAGTACAACTACGAACATTTACTTTTAAATTTCCTGGAAAGTTTATTTCAGGTATGCCTCATGGTGTCTGTTTGGCAGCCGCCCTTAAAGGCATTTCATTAACTTCCATTTATGATTTCACAGTTAAAAGTCATAAAATATTTCCAATTCAGAAACTCTAATTCATTATCCAGCCAAGAGTAAAAATAGAATATATTAGACAGTGTTCGTAATTTAAATTAAACCTTTGGTCATTAATATTCATCTGCAGTTTTTAAAATACAATTTCCATTATTCAGAAAGAGATTTCAGCAAGAATAGAATACTATAGTGTGTGATGCATTTAAGTTTCTATCTAGCAGGTTTAGTAATTGAGGCAGTTCACGCTCACTAATCTTATGGCGCGAATTCGAACCTGCGACTCCGCTATAATTTTCAGATATTAAATTCAATTTTTGGTTGCAGTAAAATTCAGTTCTTTGATGTCATTTACCAGCAGATAGAACAAGCAAATACACTATCATTTATTCTCCTTGCGAACTAATTACAAATTATAAATTTCGAAACGTGACAGGACTAATTGTAAGCAATTAACGAATTCCGTGATTAAAGTGTATGGAATATTTTTTTGTTTCATGAAACATATACCAACCAAACCTGGGTGGAGAAAGCAAAGCACTGAGGGTAAAAACAACGGCGCACCGAGAAGAGAAGAATTTTTGTCTGTGGAGCAGAAAACGCAACTTACAGCTTACGTATTTCCATACTGGCATGCCTGTATCAAGTAATCGATCAGAATAATTGGGAATTCAGCATAGCACTTTTACAGCATTTCGTGATAGTTGTACGCAGTAGTTATTAATTTTGAGTAATTGGAAAACGACATCTACGCATCTGGACAGAAATCACGTTAGGCACTGTGAAATTGCTTTTATAGTAGTCTTGTTACGATGCAACGATCACTTTTGCAAGTCAGTCAATAAACCATTAAGGTATGTAATTACATACTATAATGGGTGAGAATGTTACTATTTTGAGGCTATTACTGAATTCATGTACTTGTAAAAAGAAGAGCGCAAATGTTAAACATGGATTCTGCTGAAGATGAGGTAGTCCAGTCATTCCAACCTGAGGGGTAAAAATAACTTTTCGAAAGGGTAAAAACAAAAGATTTCCATTCTTGCCGGCCGCCGGTGGCCGAGCGGTTCTAGGCGCTTCAGTCTGGAACCGCGCGACCGCTACGGTCGCAGGTTCGAATCCTGCCTCGAGCATGGATGTGTGTGATGTCCTTAGGTTAGTTAGGTTTAAGTAGTTCTAAGTTATAGGGGACTGATAACCTGAGATGTTAAGTCCCATAGTGCTCAGAGCCATTTGAACCATTTTTTTCCATTCTTTTTCGGTAACGAAGCGCAAGTATTTTTAAAACATCATTACTATTATCAGTATTTTGTGAGATTTTAACACTGATTAAGTAGGTTAGCTATAATTACATTTTCTTCAATTCCAAATTTTAACATTAATGCATGGCACAATTTGAAGTAGGTTGTAAATTGTAAAATGAATGTATGGATTTCATCAACGCATAGTCAACCCACAAAGATATACTATACTTTGTATTTCGTACCATGCAACTATGACAGTAAAACTGACACATATGTATCGTATATGCCGAAATATCTCATGGGAACGCCATCCCTGAGTTCTACTTATGCCTGCAAAAGACCAAAAATTGCCTCATTATTCCCTTCGGAAGAGATAATTAACTAACTGACGGCACATCACAACAATAACTACATTATGTGATCAAAATTATCCGGACACTCCCAAAAACATACATTTTTCATATTAGGTGCATTGTGCTGCCACCTACTGCCAGGTACTCCATATCAGCGACCTCAGAAGTCATTGGACATCATGGGAGAGCAGAATGGGGCCCTCCGCGGAACTCACGAACTTCGAACGTGGTCAAGTGACTGGGTGTCACTTGTGTCATAAGGCTGTACGCGAGATTTCCACACTCATAAACATCCCTAGGTCCACTGTTTCCGATGTAATAGTGACGAGGAAACGTTAAGGGACATGCACAGCATAAAAGCGTATAGGCCGACCTCGTTTGTTGACTGACATAGCCCGCCGACAGTTGAAAGGGTCGTAATGTGTAATAGTAAGACATCTATCCAGACCATCACACAGGAGTTCCAAACTGTGTCAGGATCCACTGCAAGTACTATGACAGTTAGATGGGAGGTGAGAAAACTAGGATTTCATCGTCGAGCGCCTGCTCATAAGTCAATATCACGCCGGTAAATGGCAAACGACGCCTCGCTTGGTGTAAGGAGCGTAAACATTGGACGACTGAACAGTAGAAAAACGTTGTGTGAAGTGACGAATCAAGGTACACAATGTGGCGATCCGATGGCAGGGCGTGGGTATGGTGAATGCCCGGTGAACTTCATCCGCCAGCGTGTGTAGTGCCAACAGTAAAATTCGGCGGCGGTGGTGTTATAGTGTGATCGTGTCTTTCATGGAGAGGGCAGTCTGCCAGGAAGTTTCATATCAGCACACATCCAGCTGCAGAATGAAAATTCATTGTGGAGGATAATCTAAACCGATACAGATAATTTAAAGCGTTTTTAGAGGCAAGAAGAACGTTAATCCTGTTGCATATATAAAAAAAAATTTACGGAGCATTTCCACGATCGTGGTTGGATGCTCAAAGAACAGTGAATATATCCAGGGAGCATCGTATTATGGGCCATAGACGCAGTGGAATATTGTAGAATGTACTACGAATTCGACGAATCTTTTCTAGCCAAGAATTCGTCTGCCGGAGTGCAGGAGCAGCTAAGAACAGTAGATTTCAATAAAGAGCCGTTCCAACTACACCAGGGCACCCTAAGAAATTATTTTCAGGATTATTTAAACAAAAGAAGGTACAGGGAAAACCTATATCACATAGGGATGTGTGGAGGATATTAAATCCATACACATTTGAGAAAAGTTGATAAATGTACAAGGATCGAACATTGAGGAGTTCATCTAGGAAACCTGCATACTCGGTTCTCTGGTCAAACATTCTAACAAATCATATTAATGAGTTTTATTATGATGGCGTCCTCTTGGGTAAAATATTCCGGAAGTAAAGTAGTCCCCTATTCGGATCTCCGAGCGGGGACTACTCAAAAGGACGTTGTTATCAGGAGAAAGAAAACTGACGTTCTACGGATCGGAATGCCAGATCCCTTAATCGGGCAGGTAGGTTAGAAAATTTAAAAAGGGAAATGGATAGGTTAAAGTTAGATATAGTGGGAATTAGTGAAGTTCGGTGGCAGGAGGAACAAGACTTTTGGTCAGGTGAATACAGGGTTATAAATACAAAATCAAATAGGGGTAATGCAGGAGTCGGTTTAATAATGAATAGAAAAATAGGAGTGCGGGTAAGCTACCACAAACAGCATAGTGAACGCATTAGTGTGGCCAAGATAGACATGAAGCCCACGCCTACTACAGTAGTACAAGTTTATATGCCAAATAGCTCTGCAGAAGAGAAAGAAATTGATTAAATGTATGATGAGATAAATTATTCAGGTAGTGAAGGGAGACGAAAATTTAATAGTCATGGGTGACTGGAATTCAAGAGTAGGAAAAGGGAGAGAAGGAAACATAGTAGGTGCATATGGATTGGGGCTAAGAAATGAAAGAGGAAGCCGCCTGGTAGAATTTTGCGCAGAGCATAACCTAATCATAGCTAACACTTCGTTCAAGAACCATGAAAGAAGGTTGTATTCGTGGAACAGGCCTGGAGATACTAAAAGGTATCAGACAGATTATATAATGGTAATACAGAGATTTAGGAACCAGGTTTTAAATTGTAAGACATTTCCAGGGGCTGATGTGGACTCTGACCACAATCTATTGGTTATGAACTGTACATTAAAACTGAATAAACTGCAAAAAGGTGGGAATTTAAGGAGATGGGACCTGGATAAACCGAAAGAACCAGAGGTTGTACAGAGTTTGAGGGAGAGCATAAGGGAACAATTGACAGAAATGGGGGAAGGAAATACAGTAGAAGAAGAATGGGTAGCTTTGAGGGATGAAATAGTGAAGGCAGCAGAGGATCAAGTAGGTAAAAAGACGAGGGCTAGTAGAAACCCTTGGGTAACAGAAGAAATATTGAATTTAATTGATGAAAGGAGAAAATATAAAAATGCAGTAAATGAAGCAGGCGAAAAGGAATACAAACGTCTCAAAAATGATATCGACAGGCAGTGCAAAATGGCTAAGCAGGGATGGCTAGAGAACAAATGTAAGGATGTAGAGGAATATATCAATAGCGGTAAGATAGATACTGCCTACAGCAAAATTAGAGAGACCTTTGGAGAAAAGAGAACCACTTGTATGAATATCAAGAGCTCAGATGGAAACCCAGTCCTACGCAAAGACGGGAAAGCAGAAAGGTGGAAGGATTATATACAGGGTCTATACACGGGCGATGTACTTGAGGACGATATCATGGAAATGGAAGAGGAGGTAGATGAAGATGAAATGGGAGATATGATACCGCATGAAGAGTTTGACAGAGCACTGAAAGACCTGAGTCGAAACAAGGCCCCGGGAGTAGACAACATTCCATTAGAACTACTGACAGCCATGGGAGAGCCAGTCCTGACAAAACTCTACCATCTGGTGAGCAAGATGTATGATACAGGTGAAATACCCTCAGACTTCAAGAAGAATATAATAAATCCAATCCCAAAGAAAGCAGGTGTTGACAGATGTGAAAATCACCGAACTATCAGTTTAATAAGTCACGGCTGCAAAATGCTAACGCGAATTCTTTACAGACGAGTGAAAAAACTGATAGAAGCTGACCTCGGTGAAGATCAGTTTGGGTTCCGTAGAAATGTTGGAACACGTGAGGCAATACTGACCCTACGACTTATCTTAGAAAATAGATTAAGGAAAGGCAAACCTACGTTTCTAGTTTTTGTAGACTTAGAGAAAGCTTTTGACAATGTTGATTGGAATACTGTCTTTCAAATTCTGAAGGTGGCAGGGTAAAATACAGGGAGCGAAAGGCTATTTCCGATTGGTACAGAAACCAGATGGTAGTTGTAAGAGTCGAGGGGTATGAAAGGGAAGCAGTGGTTGGGAAGGGAGTGAGACAGGGTTGTAGCCTATCCCCGACGCTATTCAATCTGTATATTGAGCAAGCAGTGAAGGAAACAAAAGAAAAATTCGGAGTAGGTATTAAAATCCATGGAGAAGAAATAAAAACTTTGAGGTTCACCGATGACATTGTAATTCTGTCAGAGACAGCAAAGGACTTGGAAGAGCAGTTGAACGGAATGGGCAGTGTCATGAAACGAGGGTATAAGATTAACATCAACAAATGCAAAACGTGGATAATGGAATGTAGTCGAATTAAGTCGGGTGATGCTCAGGGAATTAGATTAGGAAATGAAACACTTAAAGTAGTAAAGGAGTTTTGCTATTTGAGGAGCAAAATAACTGTTGATGGTCGAAGTAGAGAGGGTATAAAATGTAGACTGGCAATGGCAAGGAAAGCGTTTCTGAAGAAGAGAAATTTGTTAACATCGAGTATAGATTTAAGTGTCAGGTAGTCGTTTCTGAAAGTATTTGTATGGAGTGTAGCCATGTATGGAAGTGAAACATGGACGATAAATAGTTTAAACAAGAAGAGAATAGAAGCTTTCTAAAAGTGATGCTACAGATGAATGCTGAAGGTAAGATGGGTAGATCACATAACTTATGAGGAGTTATTGAATAGAATTGGGGAGAAGAGGAGTTTGTGGCACAACTTGACTAGAAGAAGGAATCGGTTGGTAGTACATGTTCTGAGACTTTTAGCGATCACCAATTTAATATTGGAGGGCAGCGTGGAGGGTAAAAATCGTAGAGGGAGACCAAGAGATGAATACACTAAGCAGATTCAGAAGGACGTAGGCTGCAGTAGCTAGTGGGAGATGAAGAAGCTTACACAGGATACAGTAGCACGGAAAGCTGCATCAAACCAGTCTCGGAACTGAAGACCAGAACAACAAAAACAACAACGATTACAAAATAGAGACAATACGTAACTTTTGCAGTCGCACAGATGTGGCGCAAGCAAAGAGCGACGTACAAAATAATTAATCTTCTTCGGTATAAACAATTCCTAGTCTGTGCTGCATGGAGAGTATAAGCGAAGTAACTTGAGTACCCGCTGCTATTGAACTCGCTGATGTTGCAGCTGCTATTCGACTGGCGCGTCACCAGTCGGTCACTGCTCTTATGTCCTCTTCACATAGCGCTCCCTGCTGTCGCGTTGTCGTGCTTAAGAGAGGTCGGTCGGCGTACGAATGGCTGCCTTCTTCTCACAGCCTTCTCTTCACTGTCGTTCCCGACTGGCGTGCCGGCGCTTGACTTTACGCCGTAACATCACCTCTATTTTAGATTCCACAGACTTAATCTATGAAGACGCGAGAGCCACATCGTAGAATGCAAAGTTTAACAAAACTAATAACAGCCACTGTACAGAGAGAATCACCAAACACATTGTCCTGGATACCGTAACATGCCAGGAGTGCCGGCAGTATTATTAATAATACTAATAATAATAACCAACAGAACCATAATAATAAACGCAAAAACGTCTCAACAATGCAGAGTCATCCGCAGGGACCACAAACGAATCAGAATTAGCATACTCCAGTTCCTGACGGGGATACAGCTGGTAACAGAAGTCAACACTGCTACCCAGAGAAACTAACTACGACGCAATTAGGCTCTCAAATGGCGCAGGAGGAAGGGGGAGAATCAGTGAACATCCACTCACATCCACTCAGCCTAATTAGATATAATAATGGGTGTGACGTTCAGTGTTCTTAACACCAGTAATTGCGGTAATCGACAGATAACTGTGTCGCAATCTGAACTGAATGCACAGCAAGGAAACATTCTAACCACGGCCATATTGGATGCAAGGGTTGCAGTAAATGTAATCTCTACTTGTTTGTATAGAAGGGTATGTTAAGGTATGGATGTCTGACCTTGACCATCAGCAACTGTAAGATACTGGGACCAAAAGGCACCAGACTGCACAATATGAAATGGCAAATTGGAGTATCACTTGATACATGAAATGCAGCAACTCAAAAATAGAGCTAGCATCACCTGCTGGGAGGAGCTGTGGGCATTCCTGAGCCACTGCTGGCATTCTGAGAATCGACTGTCTCTCCTGGCTACGCAGCTTTCACGTCTTGCTGTCACTGTAACCGTCTCTGCATCCCTGCGCCACCTCAAGGATGAAGAAGAGCTATTTGAATTTTTATCTCAATTTAACGCCAGCTTGAGTAAATAATTAAATCCTCTCATAATAATTGCATCCAGAATATGATTCAGGTATACTGTTCCACACTGTGTTTTTCTCTCTCTGAAGTTTTGATTTTGCAGAACATTAGGGAAGTGTTTCCTGTTTCATATTGATTTAATAAGGGGTTTAGTTGCATCTCAAATTTGTGGAACCTTCGAATAAGATTGATAAACTGATGACGAGTTCACTGGTGTGTCATTAATTCAGAATAGGTCTGGAAACGGCAATGATATTTAATAATTACTAATTATTTGGGATTTCTTTCTTCGCTAATGGTCGCTCAAGAATGCTCATGTATGCATACAGGTGAGTGACAAGCCTGGCTCGGGTCACTGTGTTACGGAACCAACAAAACGTTAATTACGCAACTTAACTTTTCCTAGGTGAGAACTATAGAACTTTGCGGCTAAACCTGGTGTGTGTATAAAAATAAAATCTCCGTGAGATCCCACCGATGACTTGGTACTTTGAAAGAGTGGAGGAATTAGCTCCATCAGATACAGCCAAAAGCACTAATGTTAACAGTGTCATTAGGAAACGTATGCACACAGACAAAAAATCATTTTCGTAATTCCCTTACATTAGAAGTGAAAGGATGAATGGTTTCTCGAGTACTGTTAAGCCAATTGTTCCGCAAAACAATTCTCGCAAGAGCTGCAATACCTGTTAAAACTGCTGTCATCATATACAACAATCATCAGAAAAGATTAACATTTCATAAGAGCACCGCAAACTTTCTGTTTTCTAGAATTCATACGAAGCAGCAGCTAAATGGTTGGCCGGAAATCTTCGACAGCTATTTCAGTAGCTGCGCACATTTTCCAGGTTTTGCTCTCATCACGTCCTCCAAAAGATTTCATTTGTTTTAAACTAGAACAACATTTGGGTAGCCACTGTGAGTGAATCCGCACAGATTCATCAAATCAAGTTACGTTATGTTTTGTTTCTTGAGTGGTTGTAATTGTCTGCTGGAAAAGCCTAGTTTCTGAGCGTATGTGAACTGTGCAATGAGTCATCGTTTCCGTTCGTCGGAGTAAGAGCGTTACAGAGATGCTCGAACCCCCGCCAGTTGTCAGACGCTGCGTGAAAGGCATTGTGCGCTATGTGTAACCTCATAGAGAGCTCCTTTCAGCATTGCAAACCCCCCCCCATAAATATCGCGAAACGACCAAGACAGTAAAATCGGAGACATTCGATATTATAGATAGCCTTGCCGGCACTCCATCTGGAACAGGAAAAGAGGGACGTTTTTGCAGTACACGAGTTCCCCTCCGTCATACTCCGTACGGTGGTGGTGTAGGGAGCATACGTTCCCTACATTCCCTGTCAGTCGAAATATATATGTTGTTTCCAAAACTTCACTTTGCTATAGTTTATGAAATGCATTTTAAGTCGTGTTTTGAACTTCGTAGCATATCTTTCAGTGCCTTTTTTTCAACAGAGATGTAACACGAGTTTATGTACCATATTCTTTCTAATATGCAAGTGTCAATTGATTCTTTAATTTCAATAATTCCTCGTATCTTTTATAAACATAAACGTCTATGTATTTCTGTGTTACATATTTGTCGATTGTGCTATTGCTACGTCGGCAACACCAACTGCCACCAGTATAAGCTGCCGGTCATCTATTGTAGGTGAGGCTATATGTTTGTAAGTGGGAACGTCTATTAATGCGGCACAAGTGTTCAATAACTGCATTTATTAGACTACTCAAATGTAAGTACAACTCTGGTACAACTGATTAAAAATAGTACTTCCTGGATAACTACGTCCACAACCTGACACACAGTACATATCTGATACTTCCTCTAACAAGTACGTATCTGTCAAGCTATCTTCCGAGACTTCCTATAGGTCCACAAAAGCTGAACAGCTAAAAAAACAAATGAATAACTATGTTTAGATCTCGTAACAGCACTGAAAATGCTGATGACTGCTGTAGACAATAACTCCCTGGCCTTTTAACGTGGACTCCAACTGCGGACTGATCGCCCATGAACTCACTTTGAACTTGCGGTCAACTGGCTGTAAAGACCTGGCGGAGCTGGTTATGTTATCATGTGGATGAGGACACTCAGTCCGCGTGATTGGTTGCTGCCGGTTGGGATGACATTCTGCTTGCTTCTTGGCCCTCCACGTAACGTGATGTCATCCAGCCGGTGAGTGACGTCAGTGGAAGGCAGCCATTGCTCTCTGCCTTGCAGAATGTCCGTGCCAGCTGATTATACGGTTGCACCCCGTCGTACTAAGGGGTGTTGTTGGTTAACATCCGTCCCCATTCACGGGAAGTGAAGCGAAGGATCTTAGGTACGGACCGAACCTGCGACTGGGGTGCCGTCCGTCTACCGCCCACTCGTTGGTTGATGTAGTAGGCCGCTACCACTGGGCAGTGAAGTGGTGAAACGTCCCTTTCCCCACTGCAGGAAGTCAGAACAACAGCACTTAGAATTGAGAAAGGTTTGATCCGGCAAAAAAACTGATGCATGGTCGTAGGTCAGCGGCAAAAAGGCGGTAGGAACATTTGGGAGGACCAACCTATGGCACCGACAAGGAAGCAATGGCCCAAATGGAGTGCTGCCGTAGTACAGGAGGGCAACCGAGTTCACCAAAAGGGTTGCAGTGGCTGTGTACAGACCCACACGAAAGGTGCAGCCTTGTAAGACCCTCATGGTGGCGATGTGTCACCGAGAGTGGAGAGCTTGGAAGGAGAGCAGAATTGAGGGCAGGCAATCGCCTGAAGAACAACAGCAGAAGGATCCTGTGGGGGAGCAGGAGATGGACCGAGGAAGCTGCTTGAGGGTCTGTTCGAGATGCCATTGTGGAGGCATACCCACCTTGCTGCATCAGGAGGCAAAGGATCCCACAGCTCGAAGTCAGTGTCTGAGTCCAATACAGTGGGACGAGAAAGGTCGACCACCATGTGGATTCAGCAAAGCATCTGGGGGATGGGGGTCATCCGTGGGCCATCCCGTTGCATGACATATGGGATACCCAGTGGAAGCATCTAGTATGACCACCCAATTAGAACCCCAAGGGGCCCACCGGAGTTGGAGGGGAAATGGTACCAGGTGCCAGCAGCTCTTGTACAGGAGGGAAGGTGGTGATGGGGCAGCATAGTTGGCCACTTCAGAGATATGGATATGAGCTGTTGAATCGTTACGCAGAAACACAGACACTAGAAAATATTAAGTTACAAAATGTTAGCTGACGTGTCCGAGCGAGTGACAAGAAACTGTACTGGTACACTGGCTGAATTGTACTGCGCACACACATGACACTATCACGAAGTGACTCTTTACAGCTGTTATAGTTTTTGAGAGTAACAGAAGAGTAGAATTATAGCACAAGTATCTGCGTTAATAATGGACTGAAAAGACCCAGTGTCTATTTGATATTTAAGAATAATTCGAAGTCCACAAAAATCGTATCATCAAAATGTTCCATCACATTATTTTGTATACAACTGACAGGAGAGCAAATTGTTCTCTCATTATCCGCATTATGTGTAAGAGAATTTATACCAGAACAAACATTGTGAGCAGTATCACCATTGCAACTTTGTAACTGAAAATGATCTGCCTAATTCTCAAATTCATGTGTTAAGAATCAGTTTTCCAAGCCTGAGAGGACAAGTCAGACAGAAACACTGGATTTCTTGTAACTCCAGAAGGATCTGTGTGTAGCAGTTTTTGTAAAGATGCTTCAGCTTTGTGATCCAGTTTGTGACAAAAAGGCGTTGCAGGCGTCGAAAAGCACAACACGGCCTGTCGTAGTGCTGGATGAAGCACTAAGGGCAAGATTTGGCGGGAAACGACAGATTACAGGCAAGTGGCGAGTCCTGGTCCTGTGGTGTTACCTGAGGACACGTTGGAGAGCAACAGGAAGTGGAGGCCAAGGACTGAGGCGTATTCCAATGTCTGTGCGGTGGACGAGTAAGGTGGAGGGGGGGGGGGGGGGGGGGGGAGCGCATTTGATCCTGACTTGCGACCTGAGGTTTGGGTGCCTCGCCCTGACGACTCAACGACTGACTGTTGGTAATCGCAAGATGGTAATCTGTCATATCGGAATCATCGAAATGAAATGTCTGTGCAGAACTTTAAACAGTCGTTAAGCAGTGAAGTGTTGTTCCAAGTGGTTCACATGGCAAGTCCACCGGTCCTGCACTGGGCTGAAGGGGAATGCAGGGGGTGGACGCCGAATGTCTAGGCTTTGCTGCGGCTCTTCCTCCTTGTGGCGTACCAACCAGTCCTAAGCAGCTGCCAATGTCTGCAGGGACTGGAGGAGAGTAGACATGGAGTTGCGAAGTCCACAGCTTCCGCCATATTTAATTTTACACACACAATAAAAAATTGTAGCACGGAATGCACAACCAATGCCTGACGGCGAGCGGAGCTCTGTGCGCAGTTCCAGCAAAAGGTCACGACAGAAATGAAGACTAATCTAAAAAATATCCAGACACAGGAGCAAGCAGACTACACTGCACTCAAAACGAGAAAAAGAGATGGCCACAATGTCAATGCATGTCACTTGAAGATAATCAAGAAAATCGTCATTACCTTGGCAAGTGCAGGAGAAGTGGAGGCTTCGAACCACAACACCGCTTGAACAGATGTGTGAGTTTCGTATCAGTACCGACTGTGCCACTGTTATGTAGACACCACGAACTGCCAACGGCAAAACCTGCCAGTTGTTTACGTGGATGCCGACCTCGGCGAAGATCAATTTGGATTCAGGACAAATGTAGAAACACACGAGGCGAAAAGGCAAACCTACGTTTATGGCATCTGTAGACTTAGAGAAAGCTTTTCAGAATCTTGACTGGAATATTTCCTTTGAAATTCTGAAGTAGCAGGGGTAAAATACAGGGAGCGAAGGGCTATTTACAACTTGTACAGAAACCAGACGGCAGCTGTAACAGTCGTGGGCATTTAAGAAAGGCAGTGGCTGTAAAGGGAGTGAGATAGAGTTGTAGCCTATCCCAGATGTTATTCAATCTGCACATTCAATGAGCAGAAAAGAAACCAAAGAAAATAATTTGGAGTAGGAATTAAAGTTCAGGGAGAAGAAATAAAAACCTTAAGGTTTGCCGATGACACTGTAATTGTGTCAGTGACAGCAAAGCACTTGGAAGAGGAGTATAACGGAATGGAGAGTGTCTCGCAAATAATATATAAGATAAACATCAACAAAATCAAAACAAGGATAATGGAATGTAGTCGAATTAAATCAGGGACTGCTGAGGAATTACATTAGGAAACGAGACACTTGAAGTAGTAGATGTGCTTTGCTATTTGGGCAGCAAAATAACTGACGACGGCCAAAGTTGAGAGAATATAAATGTAGACTGGCAATGGCAAGAAAAAGAGCTTCTGAAGAAGAGAAATTTGTTAACACTGAAGAGAGATTCAAATGTTAAGAAGTCTTTTCTGGAGGTAGTAATGAATTTACATTAAAAGGGAGAGAAACTTTCGAAATGTGGTGCTATAGAAGACTGCTTAAGATTAGATGGGTAAATCATGTAACTAATGAGGAAGTACTGAATAGAATTGGTGAGACACGAAATTAGCTGCACAACTTGACGAAAAGAAGGGATCAGTTTACAGGATACATTGTGAGACACCAAGGGATCACTAATTTAATACTGGAGGGAAGCGTGGAGGGTAAAAATCGTAGAGAGAGACCAAAAGATGGATACAGTAAGCAGATTCAGAGCGATGTAGGTTGCAATAATTATTCAGAGATGATGAAAATCGAACAGGATAAAGTATCACGGAGAGCTGCATCAAACCTGTCTTCGGACTGACGACCACAACAACAACAGCATTAATATGGTTAGTGATTAATGAATACAGTTTTTCAATAGTTTTCAGTTTTATTTCGTATGAAATTGGTGTACTTAACGTCTCGTTCGGTGAAAGTAACACGAGTTATCGACCCCGCCCAGCCCCTCCCATTCCCCCAGAATAGATCCTGGGAACGCTCGTAGTCTTTCAGTTTTCTGCCTAGTCATTATTTTATACCAGCAGACTGTCAAAGTTGCGATGTGAAGCTGATCAGTCTCCTTATTTATTTTCTCGTTTAGGCATCGGGCTCATGTCGTTTACAGCTTTGCGCGTCAGAATGAATATCATTTTCGTTCTTAACCCTCGACACTCCGAATTTACCGTATCCCGCTACCTTGTTGCAGTTTAAATCTCTCTCTTTACTGCAAGGATAACATGATACTTCCACCTTAATCTGCTTTTCTCCTTGCTATTCCTACTACTCGCTACTTACAATTGCTCAATGGAAAAGTGGAAAATGGGTCCATAGTACCACCAACTACCAAGTCATAACTGAACAACAAATTAAGCAAAATAAACAACAGGAAAGTGAATCGAACGGATAACATCCCTACTGAGTAATTAAAGAATAATGGAAATAAGACGAAAGGACAACAATACAAATTTATATCAATCCGTTATGAGGACAGAACTTTACAAATGGAATTAATAAAAGGTTGAACAATCACCATACCTAAGAAAATAAATGCCAATGATTGTTCAAGTTATAGAACAATTTGAAACCTGTAACATACACCAATCTAATTATATTTACGTTTTTTTTCATTTCTCAAATATAGATATCAGGCCAAAAATGCCTCAAGAAGTACAGATTTAGAGATAAAAAACAACTTTTTTATTATAAAAGAAGTAACCCAAGACCTTTGCTTATTTGTATGCTTAAAAAAATAATCTACGCTATTAGAAAAAAATCTTTACGACACGAAACAGTGGTTTTTTTTCTTTGCTGGATCTTTTTTCTTCAAAAACTAGCAGTAATGGCCCATCATGGCTGGATTCCATCGGCAGTAGTATCTGGTTTTGCGTTGTTCTAATGATTGATGAAACTTTTCACCGTGTTTGTCATTAACTGCACCTAGGTTTTTTGGGAAATAATCCAGAGGTGAATGGGAAAAGCGTAATTTTACAGACATCCAGCATCTCATGGCGTTATTTGTCCTCAGAGGGACTGTAACAAGACACTTAACAGTTTTTCTCCTTGTTTTTATCGAGAGAAACCTTTCCCTTTGTTCACAAATGGCTTACATGCAGCCTACTTCCTACCGAGCAAGGCAGCATAGCGGTTAGCACACTGGACTCGCATTCGGAAGAACGACGGTTCTAATACCCGTTTGGCCATCTATATTTACGTTTTCCGTGATTTTCCTATATCGCTTAAGGCAAATGCCTGGATGATTCCCTTGAAAGGGCACGGACGATTTCCTTCCCAATCTTTGAAACATACTGAGCTTGTGGTCCCTCTCTGATGGCAACGTTGTTGACGAGACAAACTTTTATCTTACTTCTTCTTTCCCCCTTTTTATTTAGCTTGCGCTAAAATTTCGAGTTAATTATCACTTTTCTGATGTCAGAGCCACTGAAAATTCCTTCATTTAGTTTGTCTTCACACAGTTTAGGAAAGAGTTATGTCAAACCTACACCATACGAAGGTAAAGAAAAATACACTCTTAGGATCAACTAAGGGAGTTCATGAAATATTCTTTTGGGCCAACCTTTGCCAGCAAAATGTTTATCTATTGCCCTTCGGTGCCCCACAATCATAAAAAATAACAGTACGTTGTGTAATCTCTTTACAGTCGAACTAACATAGCTATATCCTTCAAATCATAACATATTTCTCACTTAAATTCGTCATACTTCATTCCACTTAAAATTGTTACCATATTATCACAAGCCCCTGAGTAATCGAAATGGGTAATTTTTTGCGTCCATCGCGAAGAAAAGCTGTTTTCTGGCTGTATTTTTATGAATAAATGAAGAGGTGTCATCTGTAGTGTTGATCGATCTCGAGCTTATTCAGTAACTCATTAATTTCAAACAAACGTCGAAATTACTTTATTTTAATACCGAAAAAGCACCATTATGGTAGTATTTTCATATAAAAAGTTACAGTCTCGTAATCTTTTACCAAAATGTTTAGCTGGCTGGTTAGAGAGGCCTAAATCGTGGATTAAGTCATATAGTTCACATATAGTCCATGCTGCAGGAATAATGGGGTTCTTTAGAATTTTCAAGTTCGTAAATGGGGTCAAAGTTATTGTATGGGGCTTCTTCAATTGAATCGCTGTCACTACTACGTACTGTACTTTCGGAATCTTCCCATTCTAATGGAAAGGCTGGTAATGGTAAACCTTATCCATGCGGAGCTAGACTAATGCCGGATGACACATTTAGGGTAGACAATTTTATTAATATTATTTTATGTAATGTCCTTTAAAAAGAACAGTCATCAAATTGGTTGGTAGCTCATGCCGAACCATGGGCACGCAAACGGCACTGAACTTAACTTTAATACACTGTGTCCGATTGTCGTCGCAATTTACGCAACAAGTATGTGGAGCACACTGTTTATTTTGATCAGCTACTCCACAACCAAAATATAAGAAATATGCTTTTTACAGATTTATTATTGACCTGACTTGTCCTTTCAGTATAAAAATACCAAAAGTATAGCAAAACTTATTCGATGCGTTTTTACGAGTCTTAGGGGTTGTTATAGTCATTACAAAACTAAATCGCTTTTGAAAACAAATACAATTTCAGCCTATCACTAGTCTTAGTATACAATAGTAGCTGAGTTTAAAGCTGATTGAGCAACTCTTTACTTCTACCATCAACGCCTCGAGTGATATGCCAAGTCTAAAACTAAAAAATACGCGATCTGAACTACACAATAAAACAGCGATGCTCTAAACAAAAAATACTAAGTAGTATGCCTTTTTTACTAATTTTCGTTTTATCAGTACCTATTACAAAAAGCAACAATGATATTTTCGACAGTGTTAAAAAATCTTTGTGTAGTGTCACCGCCAGACACCACACTTGCTAGGTGGTAGCCTTTAAATCGGCCGCGGTCCATTAGTATACGTCGGACCCGCGTGTCGCCACTGTCAGTGATTGCAGACCGAGCGCCGCCACACGGCAGGTCTAGAGAGACTTCCTAGCACTCGCCCCAGTTGTACAACCGACTTTGCTAGCGATGCTACACTGACAAATGCGCTCTCATTTGCCGAGACGATAGTTAGCATAGCCTTCAGCTACGTCCTTTGCTACGACCTAGCAAGGCGCCATTACCAGTTTATATTGAAATTATAAAACATGTACCATCAAGAGCGATGTTCTCCAATTATGGATTAAAGTTAAGTATTACATCAACTGCATACTTTATTTGCTACTATTAATTCCTTTACCTTGTTCCAGACCTCACGCCCATCTGCGTGAGCTTAAACGCGTGCCTTTCGGCTACCTGTCACTGTGGATTGGCTGTCTTGCCAGTCCACAAAAGTTTGGAGACGAGTGTAAAAACGGTCTTCTTCTTTATACTTGCTTAAATTTTGTCATGGCTTCGCCACAATCCCCAGATGTACTGTCCGAATTTTATCGCTTGCAGAATCAGCAGACGCAGGCCTTATTGGATGCCCTTGGACAGCTCGTCCAGGGTCAACGTGCGATGCAAAACGATGCGGCAGCCGCCGCTCCGCCGCTACCGCAGCCACAACACGCAGTTGCACCACCTTTTCGTCCTTTTGATGCGGCACTGGAAAGCTGGACGGAGTGGTCACGCCAATTTGGATTCCATCTCGCCGCCTACAGAATTAAAGATATTGAGCGGCAGCCTTTTTTGCTTTCGTGTATAGGCGTCCAGACGTACCAAGTGATAGTGAAATTGTTTCCCCGCCGCGACGTAGGAACTCTGTCCTACGACGAAATTTTGTCTGCATTAGATGCATATTTCAAAGAATCAGTCAATGTCGTTGCCAAACGGTATACGTTCTTTCGTACCAAACGTATGGCTGGTCAAACTAATCGGGAGTGGGTTGCAACTTTACTAGGGATTGTGCTTTTGAGTGTGAATGTGGACTCCCTTATTCAGATACTATGGTACGTGATGCAATTGCACAGAACGTTTCTGATGTTCGTATAAGGGAACAGATTTTGAAACTAGTCAATCCCTCCCTTCAACAAGTGATGGACATATTGGATAGGCAAGACACACTTGCTTTGCTCAGGAATCATTTTCAACTTCGCCAGCCGTGTGTCACATTAACCGGCCCGCCGGGCGAGCTGCACGGAACAGTAAACAGCCCTCGCGCCCGTCCGCTTGCAAATACCAGTGGACGACGAATCCCAGCGCGTCTTGGTGGTTAACACGCATCTTGGTTTGTATCGATTCAAAAGACTGCCATTTGGGTGTGTATCAGCCCCTGCATTGTTTCAGCAATATCTGCAAACTGTTTGTGCCTCGGTCCCTACTGCAGCAAACTATCTGGACGATATTGTGATCTCCGGAAAGACGGAAGAAGAACATTTAGCCAATCTCAGAACATTATTTCAGGTCTTGCGACAAAATGGTCTTAGCTTGCGGAAGGACAAATGTGTGTTTTTTGCTCGGGACTTACCCTACCTGGGCCATGTACTCAATGCCCAAGGCATACATCCGAGTCCAGAGCACCTCCGTGCCATACAAGACTTGCCTTCGCCGCAGAATTTGAAGCAGCTACAGAGTGTGCTGGGGAAAATAAATTACTATAACAGATATGTGCGCCACGCCACTTCCATTTCAGCTCCGCTTCATCGCTTACGCCGTAAAGGTGTTCCGTTCGTCTGGACGACGGAATGCGAACGCGCCTTTCGTCAGTTGAAATCGGCGTTGCTTTCAAATACTAGCCTTACGCCATTCGATCCCCAGAAACCCCTTTTGTTGATGGTAGATGCATCGGATTTCGGGATCGGTGCTGTGCTTGCGCACAAAGATGGTTCACACGATCGCCCTATTGCCTTTGCGTCCAAATTGCTCTCGTCTGCGCAAAGAAATTATTCACAGATCGAGAAAGAAGCTGTGGCTCTAGTATTTGGTGTTACTAAGTTTCATGATTTCTTGTATGTTCGTCACTTTACCATCATCACAGACCACAAACCTTTGACATCGCTTTTTCATCCAAACAAGCCTGTACCTCCACGTACAGCGCAGAAATTCATTCGCTGGTCTATTTTCCTCTCGCAGTACCGCTACGATATCTTGTATCGGTCCACTGCTAAGCACGGAAACGCAGATGCGTTGTCCCGTTTGCCTGTTGCTGAGGATAGAGCGTTCGATTCTTCCGAACTTGCTTGCATGTTCATTGATGCGGAAACCGATGACGTGGTCGAATCGTTTCCGATTGATTTTCGTCGTGTGGCTACGGCCACAGCTGCTGACCCTGTCCTTGCTACAGTTTTGCGTTTTGTTGCTACTCACTGGCCCTTGTCAAAGTCACGGATCGAGGATCCGTTGGTTCGCCGATTTTTTGCTCACAAGGAGAGACTTTTTGTACGACGTGGTGTTCTGCTGTTGCCTTCTGATAATGATCAGTCCAGAGTCGTGGTCCCACGTTCATTACAGTCCTCTGTCTTACGGCTTCTCCACCAAGGACATTAGGGTATAGTGCGAACGAAACAACTTGCTCGTCAGCACTGTACTTGGTTCGGAATCGATGCTGCGATTACGAATATGTGCTCTTCTTGCATGGCGTGTGCCGAACACCAATCCGCACCACCGCGGAAATTCTTTGCATGGCCGAAAGCCACTTCCCCTTGGCAACGCTTACACATCGATTTTGCTGGTACATTCTGGAAAGCTAGATGGTTGGTTGTGGTCGATTCTTTCAGAAATTTTCCTTTTGTTGTCCGGATGTCTCCCAAGACGTCATCTGCCACCATCCAAGCGTTATCCGCTATCTATTGCATTGAAGGTCTTCCACAGACTATTGTTTCCGACAATGGCCCACAATTCATGTCCGCAGAATTTCAGTCATTCTGCAAGGCCAATGGTATTCAACATCTGACATCCGCGCCGTTTTCGCCTCAGTCAAACGGTGCCGCTGAACGATTGGTGCGGACTTTCAAGTTACAGATGTTGAAGTTGAAAGAGTCGCATTCTTGGGAGGACGCGTTATTGCTATTTTTGTCCTCGTATCGCTCTCAGCCCCGAGATGGTCGCTCGCCAGCTGAGCTGCTCCACGGTCGTCCTCATCGAACCTTGATGTCTTTGCTGCATCTGCCGCATCAGATTCCTGTGCAGCGGCAGCAACCTGTTTTTGCTCCAGGCGATGTTGTATACTATCGCAACTATCGAGGTTCACGGCGTTGGCTCGCGAGGCGCATTCTTCGCTGCCTCGGCCGCGCTATGTATCTGGTTTTGGGGGCCTCTGGTGAGGTGCGTCGGCATCTCAATCAGCTGCGCCTCTGTCGTCGCACGGGTTCTGCCGCTCCCGTCTGCTTTCAGCGACGGTGCCGTCCGGTCAGCGCCCTGGGGACCCATCTACTGGCTCGCCTCATCCCCAGGTGTTACCGACGCTGCCTTATATTTTGCCCCATGGCGACGCTGCCTTATATTTTGCCCCATGGCGACGCGCCGCCGCCGCCGCCTGTTCTCTCGCCGGCGGCGCCCGCAGTGGACGCGTCGCTGCAACCGCCGGGCGCCTCCATGGGTCACGCGCGGCCGATCGCTTGCCGTAACCAGCTGTCCTCCGACATGGAACTCTTGCCCGCTCCGGACAAGATGTCGTCTTCGCCCGTCGGGTACCCCGACGCGATGGAGGTCGACCCTTCGGCCCCTCTTGTCTCTCTACGGGCGCATACACCGCATGTTGGCGTGCACCCTGGACTAGGTTTTCAGGCGTTTCCTAGCTCCCCTCGGACCGAATGGCCGGGTGCGGGTGGCACAGCCTCGCCTGTTGTTAGGCTTCCCACCTCGTCGCATACGTCAACATGGGGTCCTCCCCACGGCGGGCGGAAGCCTTATATAACACAACCGTACGCCGATTTGCGGGGGAGGAATGTGGTGTCACCGCCAGACACCACACTTGCTAGGTGGTAGCCTTTAAATCGGCCGCGGTCCATTAGTATACGTCGGACCCGCGTGTCGCCACTGTCAGTGATTGCAGACCGAGCGCCGCCACACGGCAGGCCTAGAGAGACTTACTAGCACTCGCCCCAGTTGTACAGCCGACTTTGCTAGCGATACTACACTGACAAATACGCTCTCATTTGCCGAGACGATAGTTAGCATAGCCTTCAGCTACGTCCTTTGCTACGACCTAGCAAGGCGCCATTACCAGTTTATATTGAAATTATAAAACATGTACCATCAAGAGCGATGTTCTCCAATTATGGATTGAAGTTAAGTATTACATCAACTACGTACTTTATTTGCTACTATTAATTCCTTTACCTTGTTCCAGACCTCACGCCAATCTGCGTGAGCTTAAACGCGTGCCTTTCGGCTACCTGTCACTGTGGATTGGCTGTCTTGCCAGTCCACAACACTTTGTTGACCTGTGATGTTGTTAAAGATTAAAAGCTAAGATTAACAAACCTTTAGGAGAACATCAATTTGGATTTACCAAAAGAGAATGAAGCAGGGAGGCTATAATGGTACTACGAATGATTTTAGAAAGAAGAATTGAGCTGAGCAGGAAATCGTATCATGCATTCACTGACCCAAAGAATACGTTTTATAGAATGGTATTAAAGATACTGCTTAGAGAAATGAATAAAACTGGAATGGTCTGGAGAGATAAAAGGTAGATTCTCGGTCTATACGATGTAGACAGAGTGCGACTACAGAAATATCTACCAGCAGCATTAAGAAAGAAATGGTACGAGCATGCGAGGATTGTGGTAGGGAAGGTGAATGGTCTACTTCTGTTTATTGGAGAATTTTAGGACAATGTGGTTTATCTGAGAAGAAGACAGCATATAGGACACTAGTGCGACCTATTCTCGAACATTGATCGAGTATTTGGGATCCGCACCAGGTCGGATTAAAGGAAAACATAGAAGTAATTCAAAGGCAGCTGTTACATTTGTTAGCGATACGCAAGTGTCACAGAGATGCTTCGGGAACTCACATGAGAATCCCTGAAGAGAAGGTGACGTTCTTTTCGAGAAACAGTACTGACAAAAAGTTTAGAGAACCGTCATTTAAAGCTGACTGCACAACAATTCTACTGGTGTCAACACACATTGCGTGTAAGGACCACAAAGTTATACGAGAAATATGGCTCAGAGGCATATAGTAATTTTTCCTCGTTCTACAGCAAAGAATATTGGTACAAAATACCCTCCTCCACGCACTGCACGGTGATTTGTGGATTATGTATGTAAACGTAGATATAGCTGCAGACGGTAGAATAAGATGAGGTGTTCGACAAGATTGTCCCCTCTCTCCATTATTTATTTACAGAAAGTGGAATACGAACAACCTGTGGGAAAACAGGGAAAGAAATAGTAGAAGCAGTAGAGGTGTGGATACGGAGTGTAGTCACAAAAAAATCGAAGCGAAAGAAAATCGGGTGAAAAGATACTAAAAGACATTACACAAAAAAGAACATTGATTAACATGGTACAGAAAAGAAAATGCTGAGTTAATTGGACACCTAATTTGACACACTACGTCACGTAGGAAACCTCCTAAAATGGAAAATCTGGGAAAAGAGTAACAGGCAGACCCAGAACATCCGTATTACAAAGTGTTATTACAGTGGACTGCAGTATCTATAATCAAATGGTAATGATGGTGAGAAACAATAAAATAAGGTCTTATCGATAAGGTGTTGACTTTAGTGTCTGCTGACTACGCTGTTCGTGTACTACGAAACGAATTACTCTTAAAATTACAAGAACTTATCTTCCGTGAGCAGATAGTGAATGTATCTGAATCTGCCATAAACATTTGACGTTATGTCCACGGAAGTATAACAGTTGTTCGTTACGTTGTTTTGCGAGTAAAATTCGAGAATGGAAAAAGACTGGAAGGAGCGTTAATTAAGCTGTTACATTATGTACTCTGCATTACACATCGTTTGTTGGTTAATTTCAGGTGTTGCTATGGCCTGATACCACTCTGAATGAGGGAAACTTTATCTGCAGACACAATGTTCCACGTGCAAGAGTAGGGTGGAATGAGCACTGCCTTGCTATGAAAAACTATGTTTTTACGTAAAGTTTTTTTGTAGTAGTTTTTTATTAGATCAGTGCCCTTTAGCCCTACATTTAATATGCTGTGACCTGTACACTAGAATCGTGGTGTTTCCCAAACTACATGTTTCTTGTGTTATTTCACCGGCGTATGATGATTCCTAAATAATCTCGCATACTTAACAGGGCGGCGTCTTCCAGATAGTGTAATATATGGGAAGGTGATTTGTTTCTGTCCTTGGATTGCTGTCCATCATTCTCCCAGCAGAGAAAGATAATTCTGCAATCCTACTACAGCTTCAAGTATACAAGCCGAAAGTATACAGCTTACTCAAGGAAGATCCCAAGAGTAGAAGAGGCGATCAAACCAACGGAATAAATGTCGGGTACACTGTAAATTGCAGACAAGCGTGAGCGGACTGCATTCGTAGTGTTCGGTTCGCATGCGCTAGTGTTCGCACGTGTTCCCTTGGTTGTCGGTCTTTAGCGAACTATCAAACAAATTTCTCGTCCTCTTCGCATTGGCGCCAACAATACAGAATGCACATGTAACAGGTGCTTCTGGGCTCCAAGAGCTTTACAGCACAAATTTGGAAGGAAAAGAAGTATGTATGATGGAGAACTAACAAAGCAGGTAATGAGGTAAGGCAGGACAAGTCGCATGACTTTACGACCTTAGGGAAGCGAACAGGAACGCATGTTGTGATTCCTAAGCACTCATATCACCCTCAAACCTATTAAATTGCGATGTTTAGTGAACAGAGCCATTAGTGTAACAATGGGTGCATGAGATGGATTAAACGAATCAAATATTATTAAACAAATTGTAAATAACAACAGACACGATGTAAGCATCGTGACTCGACTTATTCACAGGGGGGAAAGGAAAAAGGAAGAGCAACTAGCTGATGGTAAAAACCAAATGGCGAACGTTTTTAGGGCATATAATGTCCGGATGACGATCACAGTAAAAAAACGTAGACAGAGTTTATGGTAAGAGGTAGGGAACAGGATAAGTTAACTGGAACAAGTGGGTGATATATAAAATACAATGTACATAATGTGGCGGGCAATACATAGGACACATGGGGAGAAAATTTTCGACGAGGTATAATGAGCGTACAGACAGTTTTACACGGGGCAATTACGTTAAATTGGTGATACTCCAAAATGTATGTGAGACAGGTCATCCCCTAGAAGACCATGAAGAGGATTTAGAGGTGATGCGCGCAGCGAAAAAGGGAGAGAGGAAGATCTAGAAATATCAATCCACCTAGACAGAATCGGTAATGTGCTTAATATACGAACAGGAAGGAGATGTAACGCTGTTTTGCACGGGTTTATGGACTTTATTTGAGGTTATCAGTAATATGTTACATATGAGTAGTTCGCATAGATACTAATGCTTTATTGATTCTCCATCACGTCTATGACATATTTAGAATACTACTGAGCAGCTGATGTGGCCTTTATGCCTGAATATTTTATTATATTTTTATTTTATGACTACTTTGTGCCCTATAAGTAGGAGTGTATGAAGGGTTGAACGTAGACAGGCGGATGGTGGGTTCAAAATGGTTCAAATGGCTCTGAGCACTATCCGACTTAACATCTAAGGTCATCAGTCCCATAGAACTTATAACTACTTACACCTAACTAACCTAAGGATATCACACACATCCATGCCCGAGGCAGGATTCGAACCTGCGACCGTAGCAGTCGCGCGGTTCCGGATTGAAGCGCCTAGAACCGCTCGGCCACAGCGGCCAGCGGATGGTGGATGCTTTACTCCCCAAACACGTAGCTGTGGATTGCGTTCCTCACGTTTGTGTGTTGTATGTGAAACGAGATCTCTTGCACCGACTGTGCCTGTATAGGTAGATGAAACAATTGCTGAAACTGCGGGCGCTAGATTAATGTAACTATGACTTCTCCGAAGGAGTAACCGCCCACATTAATCGAAACAGAAATGGTCTGGATCCTAAACATCAGTTCGATCCTACTCGCAGGGCTGGACAGCAATATTGTGACCGTGATTCGATCCCACAGCTGTAAGATGAGTAGGCTACAAAATGCATTTCAATTCACAAAGTATAGTTTCCTTTGATTTTACTAGTGGTTGATCCTTTACAGTGGCAAGAAGGATGGAATCAGAAACAGAAGCGTTGCAGTTACAGAATCATGACTAGTTTAGTTACATTTGAGAATTGGCAAGGCATGGGCAGTCAGAAAAATGAAAACGGCATATTCAGAACCATTATCAAGCACTGCACAAAATAGCGTCTCAACCTAATTCGGCAGCGAGATCTACTATTCGCAATAGGCAACACGCAAGAAGTGGTGAAGGAGAAACAGTGACAGAATATTCATTCTTTAGAGAAACCAACAGAAGCCAGAACGCAAATTGCGCTTTATGTAAAGGGAGTCATTCGACACACCATTCTTTGGGAACTATGAATGAAAAGAGATTACGTATTTTGTTGAAATATCCCCATTTTGCAGGCAACAAATCATATGATGATCCCTCGATATACAGAGTGTCCCAGAGGGATGGTCACAACTCAGAGATAAGGCAAGAACGATTATTCGAAGCAAAGAAGTCCCGTAATCATTGGCTCTAATGTGCATGTCCGAAGAGCTATCCATAAGCACGACTACATCTTCGATAATGCGAAACAAATCTCTCCCACAGCAAGGTCTTTGTTTTCCATATTTTAAGAGATAGTAGACCTTAGTATGGACCAAACCGAGAGAAAAATGTTCAGTAAACATGGACTCTGAAGTTCGTACCTCCACAGCTATGAGAACTTTTTCATCTTCGAAACTGTGAGACTCATCTCTTCTACTGAAAAAGTGCTCATAGCTCTTAAGGAATGCATTGTAGAGTCCCTTTTTAGTAGACTTTTTACTCTGAATGATCGTTACTGTGATATCCCTGGATGCTTACCATTCCTCCGGGATACTCTGTATTGCCCATAGTGGCACATCTGACGTGCATGTTCCGATCAATTTACACACCATAAAGAGAAACTGCTCTGTTGCTTTAGAAAATATTTTCCTTCAAAGTAGAACAGAGCTATTATTCCGACTTTATTGCACGTATATACCGCAAAGAACGAAATGCATAATAATCTTGATTAATAAACTAAAATCCACGCAGACATGTTTTGATCTGTGAAGAAGGCAGTGCGCCAGCCTGCGCTACTGTAAATTACCCAGCGAGGCGGAGGTGCGCACGTGGGAGGTCCGCTTAAGGGGTTAACCGCTCAAAATGAAGAATCGGGATTCTTATGAAATTTGCAAACTTTGGGTGAACTTACATCGTGACAAACTACCCAAAACAAAATGCAAATATGAAAGCACATAATTCCAGATCACCCATTTGAAACCAAGACATGAACCACATTCCTTTAAAGCTGTGTACAGGAAACTATTCCGTATATCAAGCTCACTCTTTAGAACTGTGGTATCTGCGACCGTCTGTTGGGCCGCGTTCCTTGCAGCCTTCACCGCGGCACGAGGACGCTGCCACGAACGGTTACGCAGCTGCCAATGAGCTGCAGGCAACCCCTCTCCGGAGCTCCAGCGGCGCGTGTACTCAAGTTCAAACGTTATTGCACTGACCCGCTTTGTGTGTTTTCAGTTGAATATTACAAGTTTCTACACTCCGATCTACTGTTAGCAAAGATGCTACAACTTCAGCAGCGAAGTTATGTATTATTTTTACAACTTGATATTAGATGTACAAAGTGTACAACTTTGCTTCCGCCTTTTTTTTTGTCCAACATTTGAGGCTTTAATGAAACAAATTGGTTACACATGTAACATAGAAAGAATTTTCCATCGCTGGCCACTAGTTTCTCGCATCTTTTGGGCAGTGTACCAATCCCGCGTCGAAGCAATTCTTCATCTTTTGAAACGATCCACAAATCGATCCAATTTGTGACTTCTTCATGAGATCGGAAGTGTTGGTCAGCCAGGCCATGCGCCATTGATCTAAACAGGTGATAGAGGGAGCAATATCTGGAGAATACGGCGGGTGGGGTAGGACTTCCCATTTTAACGTTTGCAAGTGCGTTTTGACCTCTTTTGCAATGTGGGGTCGAGCGTTGTCGTGCTGCAAAATCATTTGATCGTGCCCCTTGCTGTATTTCCGCCGATTGTCTTTTAATGCTCTCCTCAAACGCGTTAATTGCGTTCGATAACGAGTATCTGTGATTGTTTCGCTTGGTTTTAACTCCTCATAGTACACGACGCCGAGCTGGTCCCACCAAATGCAGAGCATGATCTTGGATCCGTGAATATTCGATTTGGCGGTCGACGTGGAAGCATGGCCGGGGTACCCCATAATTTTTGCGCTTAGGGTTATCGTAATGAAAGAATTTTTCGTTCCCGGTCACAATGCAATGCAGAAATCCCTTCCGTTCTTGGCTCTGAAGTAACTGTTCACAAACCCACAAACGCCGTTCAACGTCTCTTGGTTTCAGCTCACACGGGACCCAAATTCCTTCTTTCTGAATCATGCTCATAGCGTTGAGAAGTTTTAAAATGGCTTGCTGTGTCACTCCCACCAATCGTGCCAATTCTTCTTGAGTTTGACGCGAGTCTTTACTCAGCAATGCCTCCAATTCTGCATCTTCGAAAACATTATCTCTTCCACCACTATGCCGGTCTACGTTCTTTCACTAATAGCGTCCTTACCATACGTACACGAGAGCATTCGATGAGACTCAGCCGTTGATTTCTTCATATTGAAACAAAACAGTAACATCTCCCGGAAATGATGAGAATTAGGATCGCAAACTGACATTTTCAATCAAGAACAACTTTACGATGCAGACACAAATCGACTAATGTTTGAATGAGGTTATGTCGACCGAGGTCCAATCTAATTGCCTGACGTCTGCGATCTGTTTCTTTCGACAGCTACTTACCGTTGTCGCCACCTATCGGCAAATGGCGGAAGCAAAGTTGTACACCTGTTAGAATAAATTAATACCTGAATTCTCAGTTCATGCACGGCATACTTTCCTCGCTCCTGTATCCGCCAAAAAATCACGCAGGGTGCGAGGGAAGACACAACAAGAACTTGTGTTGTTTTTAGAACATGTATCAAGAGACCCAAAACTGTTTATCGAATTCAGCGTCATCTTTATTCTAGTTCGAGAACATTTCACCTTGCCTTCGCAGAAACGATAATGAAATGAAAGTCGATAATTTGCTAATTACGAACACTACCGAAAACTATTTCACGGATGAGCTTATTTAATACAGTTTGAGCACGTTATTGGCCTCTGCATAGAAGGGGGAAGGAGACTGCCACTTTCTGTGACCCAACATGCATTTTATAGCACAATTTCATATCCGACAGCTCGTATCGATATAACAGAGTGGTAATTACGGTGCGATGGATGTCGGCCATCCATCGCGGTGAAGCAGTCTGTTCAATACATGTGACCGGTAAACGGTGGGAAAGTGGAGAAGTAATTTCGTTCCGAAACAATTACGTAGCAATTACGAGCCAGTCACGCGAAACAGAGGCAAATAACTACTACAAAGTCCGACGTTTAATTAGCAGCACATCACAGAGGATGCAGAAATCGCCCGCTGTCAGCAAATCGAGTGTGAGTAAACTGGCGTGTGGCGAGTTTATCGTGCCTTCCGCTGACTTTCCGTTAGTGACCGGCTTGGCCATCCAGTATGTTCTCAACTACAGCCGTAATTTGAGGGTGTAAGATAAGCAGGCGTAAAAAAGTACCGACAGTTGTAGCGCGAACGACGTCCAGAGTTGTCATCAGCTTCTCTGGTGGCCTGATGCTATGGGAATGGAGCGCTCTCACTTTATCCCTGTGGACATTCCACACCCCTTCCTCGCAAGCCCATCGTTCGTACCTCCATCTTAACGTTCGCTCTTTGTGATTTCATAGGCAAATTGTGGTCTTAACCTCAGTTGGGCTGGATCCAAGGCCTCGCTTTGGTGGTACGCCGAGTCGTGGTTAATTAGGCCATAGGCGAATAGGCGGTACTAATTCACCCGCCGTGACAGCTGCGAGCGTTCGCAAGCCAATTCCAGGACCCGGAGAGAAGCGTTGGTCCCGGACCGAGTCCGGTCGGCGGATTAATAACGAGGGCCGACGTGCTGCTCAGCCTGGACGTGGTTTTTAGGCGGTTTCCCACATTCGACTACGTGAATACTGCCTCAGTTACACATATCACAAATATTTCGATAACGTTCTCAAAATCCGGCAGGAGTGGCCAGCGGTAGCAATCTCGCGCGCGCGCCTGTGTGTGTGTGTGTGTGTGTGAATGTCTGTTTCTCTTTCCTGAAGAAGGCTTCCGCCGAAGCTTATATGTGACAGTCCTCTTCGCGCCTGTCTGCAACTCAATGCGCCGATTTCACGGTGAGCAGCAGTCTATCCTTTAATAATACTGTTGATATTCCAACACGGATTTCCCACAGTTTTACTTTCAAACATTTTTAGTTTTCGTCCCTCTATGAAGAAAAACGAAATTAATATCCGTATTTAAATTTAAGATACACCATTTATGATGAGAAACCTTTAAAAACACATATCTGTATTATTTAGATCCTTCTCACTTTTTTATGTTAGGATAAACGTTTTCACTTAACATCTTCAAGATTTCTTTGACGAATTTCTTGATGCATCTATCACGTAATATAATTTTATACTTCCTAAAGTCATCCATTTTTGACTTGACTATGTCAGTTACCAATTACAGTTAATATTTCCTTTCTTAAACGCTACAACTTTCAGAAGTTTTATCATCCGTCTTCAGGCATTTATGGGCGAGAATAACGTGACATGGAACCACCTGCGAATCAGAATTACGATAATGACGAAGTCGTTGTCATTAAATGCCTAGAAATGAAAGATTAATCTTGCGATCCTGATACCCTTTAGTGAAGGAGCCGCGCGGGATTAGCCGAGCGGTCTCAGGCGCTGCAGTCATGGACTGTGCAGCTGATCCCGGTTGAGGTTCGAGTGCTCCCTCGGGCATGGGTGTGCATGTTTGCCCTTAGGATAATTTAGATTATGTAGTGTGTAAGCTTAGGGACTGATGACCTTAGCAGTTAAGTCCCATAAGATTTCACACATTTGAACATTTTTCTAGTGGAGGGCATCACGAGAGAGGTAACCTGCATTTACAGTAAGTTTATAATTATTTGCGGTGTATTTCATTCACTTACAAAACAATCAGAAAAGTAACATTTTTATTAATTGCGAGTTCATTCAATTTATACACTTGAAAGTTTTTTGACTTTGTAAAAATTAATCCGTTTACATAGAGGAAAAATAAAATATTTTTTTCTTTTTGTAAAATTTTCTTGAATAGATTATCAAATAGTGTATTTTAATAATGAGGTTTTGTCTTTAAATTCCCATCCACACCCCCTCTATTGCTGCGGAGCTTCTAAGGGTTGTAATACAGAAATAACTTGCACAATTTAATATGATTTTTGAAAAGGAGTAATATGATGAATGTTTAACTAAACTGGAATTTTCTCAATGAAATGTATATGAAGTAATAACCTAGCGGAATAGTTATTACTAAGAGTGCAAATAGTTTCTCAGTTTCCTCTATACCAGAAGGAAACATCACAAGGTATTTCAGATTATCCTGAAAATGTTATCCATGCCCGACTCAGGACGTATCGGAACAGTTCCACTCCTGCCAGTACATTTCACGTGCTTTTGAGAGCTTAAAGAAGTGCTCCTGCATAGCTTGCGGGATAAGTGCTCCTGGAAGAAAAGTTCCGGGTTCGAGTCCTGGCCCTACATGCAGTTATAAAGTGCCAGGGAGTGTCCAATCGGCTCATGCATCGCTGAAAAGTGAAAATTCGTTCAGGAACAATCCTATAGGCTGTGCGCTACGCCATCCCTCCGCAATATCGTTTCTTGCAGGAGTACTAGTTGCGAAAGTTATGCAAGGGAGAGTCTATGAACTATTGGAAACACGAGAAAAGTGCTGGCGGAAGTAAAGCGGCGAGGCCGGATTGCGTACCGTGCAGGAGGCATTTCAGTAGCGCACTTAAATGTGGCGATAATCAATTCTTTACTAATGACGACAATGTCGTTTCTGTTGTGTCTAGGTAGTATAGGAAGAACTGCAGATAGTAAATGCAACAAATATAATTAAATTACTGTGTTACCTTACGCATTTATAAAGTAGGAAGATATCGATCTAGAATAAGAAAATAAAAAGTGTTTTATTGTGATATCCATAGAATTTAGGGGCTTTTTGGAAAGAAATTTAGCCATTTTTGCGACGTTTCTCCGTTTAAGATAGAAAGAATTTAAACTCAAAAAATCTGGAAGTAATGAGATACCTTGTTACTATTTAAACAAGATAATGTCGCTGGCTACGCCATGGAGCTTAACACATGGCGTGGCAACATAGGAAATTTGATTTTGGGACCTTATTTCATTCCAAACGTGTTAAACAGAAACATACACACATTTCTTTATTTATTTTGCTTTTAGGCGTCCTTTCCGCCGTCGCAGCTGTACAGGTAGTGTTGCTTGTAAGTCTCTTTTGAGGCTGTAACAAAGTCTTATTGGGGCATACACTTTTCATTTTATTTCAAAGCATCTTTAGTGTTAACTGTAACAATGTTGATTTTCTTACAAATCTGTCAGCCAAGATCATAAACAGTTCTTTTGTTTTAAATAACTGCTGCTGAACTGGATTAAATTTCAATAACTACTCACAATTTTTCGTTTCCCAACTCACAGAGAGATTTATATGCCAAGAAAAAGACATATGTATTCCACATATTGCTATGTTGATTTCATTCGATGTTGAAAGCGAGTACTCCACAATTCCAGTCAAGGGAACAGTCAAGACAACAGAACACGACGCAGATACAATCAGTCACCACAGTAAATCTACACAGCTAAAATCACATTCTTACAGCTAATTACAGACCTAAACTACTTTAAATTAAATAAACAATTCTGTTTACAAGAGGAAGGTCTGCCAATGGGATCGCCCACTTCAGGAAAGTTAGCGAATACCTTCAAGAACAAAACAGAGAAAAGAATTTTTAGAAAACGTACAATCCACTACACTGCTGGAGATATCTGGATGACATCCTCTACTTGGAAGACAAACCAGAAATGAAGAGACAACAACTACACACATTGCACAAAAACAAACAGCACCATACCAACTGTAAAACAAACAAAAAAAAAAAAAAAAACAGCTCGCAGGTACATGGCCCACTGATTACAACATTACCACTAGATGATCACAATTACGTCAAGGAGCTAGAAATAACAACTCAATTACAAAATAAAACGAATACCAAGAATATATAGTTACAAAACTGAATAACAAAGTCCAGAAAGATGCAAAATTAAATCTCGCTAAAGAAGTAAAGCAAAAGACACCCAAATCAGTGACCAATAACAGTCCCAAAAACACACACTAACAATACCACTACCACACAACAAGAACACAGTATTAAACCTCACCAGACAAGCTGGTACACACTAACATATGGAAACGGAACTGGTAACATCTTTGAGAAACAAGGAAAAAAAATAGCTTACCAAAGTAATAACTCAACAGAGAAACGTTAAAGGAGGAGCATAACACAAATCTATATAAAAATCTGGCATTGACTAGCTTCAGTGAACAGCAATAGTGCTCTACACTTGGGACAGATAAGCAGCACTTTTGAAACATGATAAAACGTGCATAGAAATATGACAGCAGCCATCAGCTATTCAACATTAGCAGAACACCACCGACTGTAAACCACCACACTACCACAACAGAAAAACACAGACTCCCACAAACACAAACGCACGCGCACGGGTACACAGGTCGGAAAATATAAAGATGCGGTGTCATCGCACGCAGTATCGGCCGCCGCAGAGAGATTATACGGCAAAGAGGCAACACGAGGCGCCAGTGAGATGCTACGGTGAAGCTGTGCCTCCCGCAGTTCGAGGCGCCACCGCCGCGCCTCTGCCCGGAAGTAACATCACCAGAGGTCATGAGGGCAGTTCGGTCCGAGGTCGGATCCTGCCCACTGTCGCAGTAACGTCGTTGTGCTGTCTACTCGCCGTGACACAGCCCGTGTCAACCGTCGGGGAGTGACGAGACTTCTGTGTCCTGTGAACTGTGCCAACAAGTGCCTGCGAATTTGTGTTTTCTAATGACTGTAATGAAGCACAGTTCGGCCACTCAGTAATTCTGCCTCATTTAGTGTGTTATGAACCGCAAGTCCACGTGTGCAGTTTCGTAGCTACAGCTGAGCCTTGCTGTAATTAAGAAACTGTTACTTATTGAGAGTGTTCTAACTAACTGTATTATTACTAGCCACCTCTATGTCCAAGAAGAGGACACACACACACACACACACACACACACACACACACACACACACACAGAGAGAGAGAGAGAGAGAGAGAGAGAGAGAGAGAGAAATAGCAGACGCTTCTACAATCATAAAAGCATCACAAAAGACGATGGCATCCCAAAACAAGACAACAAAGTACACGAGGCATAAGTGGTTCTACATGAAAACAAAAATACATTTAGTGCTAGTGAAGTGCAATACACTGAAATCAAACATTAGAAATGGAGTGGGAAAAGAGAAAAAAATAGGAATAATAACTGAATAGCAGTAATTTAAAAGATGAGAACTATTTATGATCATGGCAAACAAACTTGTAAGAAAACCTACGTTGTTACTATGAACACTGGAGATTCTTTCAAACACGGACGTTCTAAATAAGACTTTTATTATAGTTGCAAACGACGGCATATAACCTATATTACTTCCTAGACACACACTCAAGCGTCAAAGAAAGTGGTATAGGCATGCGTATTTACATACACAGACATGTAAACAGGCAGAATACGGCGCTGCAGTCGGCAACGCCTATATAAAACAAGTGTCTGGCTCACTCGTTAGATCGCTTACTACTGCTACAATGGCAGATTATCAAGATTTAAGTGAGTTTGAACGTGATGTTATAGTCGATGAACGAGCGATGGGGCACAGCGTCTCCGAGGTAGCGATGAAGCGGGGATATTCCCGCACGACCGTTTCACGAATGTATCGTAAATATCAGGAATCCGGTAAGCCATCAAATCTCCGACATTGCTGCGGCCGGAAAAAGATCCTGCAAGAACGGGACCAACGATGACTAAAGAGAATGGTTCAACGTGACAGAAGTGCAGCACTTCCGCAAACTGCTGCACATTTCAGTGCTGGGCTATCAAGAAGTGTCAGCGTCCAAACCATTCAACGTAGGTATGAGCTTTCGGAGCCGAAGGCCCACTCCTGTACCCTTGATGACTGCGCGACACAAAACTTTACGCCTCGTCTGGGCCCATCAACACCGACAATGGACTGTTGATGACTGGAAACATGTTGCGTGGTCGGACGAGTATCGTTTCAAATTGTATCGAGCGGATGGACGTGTACGGGTATGGAGACAACCTCTTGAATGCATTGACCCTGCATGTCAGCAGGGGACTGTTCAAGCTCTGTTGGAGGCTCTGTAATGATGTGGGGCGTGTGGCAGTTGGAGTTACAGGAGACCCCTGATAGACCTAGATACGACTCTGACAGGTTACACGTACGTAACCATCCTGTCTGATCACCTGCGTCCATTCATATCCATTGTGCATTCCGACAGAGTTGTGCAATTCCAGCAGGACAATGCGACATCCCACAGGTCCAGAACTGCTACGGATTGTCTCCAGGAACACTCTTCCGAGTTTAAACACTTCCGCTGGCCACCAAAGACCCTAAACATAAACATTATTGAGCATTTCTGGGATGGCTTGAAACGTGCTTTTCAGAGGAGACCTCCACCCCCTGGTACTCTTCCGGATTTATGGACAGCCGTGCAGGATTCATGCTGTCATTTCCCTCCAGCACAACTTCAGACATTAGTCGAGTCCATGCCACGTCGTGTTGCAGCACTTTTACGTGCTCGCTGGAGCCCTGCACGATATTAGGCAGGTGTACCAGTTCCTTTGGCTTCAGTGTATACACACGCACTTTCTTACTAATACGTTACCCGTTGCTCTACCGAGGGAGACGACTGGGTAGGCGGCGGTGCATGTGGTTCTAACGCGGTTTCTCGTGTTGCATAAAGAATGAAAAGCACGTTTCAAACCATTCCAGAAATGCTCAATAATGTTTATGTTTGGGGTCTTTGGTGGCCAGCGGAAGTGTTTAAACTCGGAAGAGTGTTCCTGGAGACACTCCGTAGCAGTTCTGTCTGCTGGATAATTAGGAAGAAACAGCGTCAGAGACACCGGCGCGGAAGTTTACCGCAGTCAATATCGCTGCGGATATATAAGCATCTGCGCAGTCCTCTAATTGTATTCAAGAGCGCTCTATGTTCTTACTCTAATTTGCCTGAGATCCCCATTCGAGTACGTCGAGTACTGCAGTTTGCAGAAGAATAAGTGCTGACTGAAGTGTCGCAAGAAATGTGACGGTACTACCATGGTTGGGATACTATAGCATGTATTGTTGTTTTGTTACATCACATTATTTGCTTAATTTTTCCATCAAAAAACCTATTATTGTCTTCAAAGGAGAAACACATGCAATTAAGGTGAACGGAATTCCCATTCACTGGATAACATTTGCTGGCAATAATTTCTTAGAAAAATATATGCATGCAGAATATACTCCGTAAATTTTCAGCGTCTACAAAAAATTTGGTCTTAAAATTAATATTTAAGAAATCAGAATTTTATAGTAAGCAACTCACAAATCAGAGCGACACTCGACATCAACACGGAAACATATATAATAGAATAAGTTGATTAGGCACATTCATCACAGAATATAAGAGAAGCAGAAGGAAAATCGGAGAAGAACTGCAATATCTAAATGAGAGAAGTCAACCACTAATAAACTAGTCGTTAATAAAGAAAAAAAACAATTTGTCATCACGCTCATCTGGACTGTGTTCCTGGATGGCTGTGAAAGCTACACGCAGGCAGACAGAAAGCATTTGGAAGCGATGGAAATGTGGTTTTGGAGAAAGCTAGGTGTTCTATAACAGATTACTGAGCAGAGAAACCATATAGGATCTATCTAAAAAAAGGAAATTGTTTGGAGATTTATTTTGATGCAATGACTTCTTAACAACATATTAGAAGAAAATATTTGGAAGAGTAAATTAAGGGCAGGCGGAGAGAGAAAAAAGTGAAGAGTAGCAGACGGAAACGAAATGTCAAAACTATCAGTAAATGAAGATGACAGTATAGCACAAAGACGAGTGGCTGCAGCGATAAAGCAATGCCGCTGAAGGTAACAAGTGATTCCGTGGTTTTTTAAAGAATCGAACTCCTACACATGAAACACCTTAAGAATTCTTATTACTTTACAAATTAAGTAATATGTTAAATATTTGATGTAAAGCATGCAAGCGAGAAAAGTTTACACAAGCTGTGGAATTAGTTTTAAAGAATGCTGTAAGTCCGTAAGTGTTCTCATTACACTGGGTGAGTACAGTCTCGGCAATCTGCGTTCCGTTTCGAGCGAAAGCTAATTTTCCACGCGTTTCAATGTTTATGACAACGTAACTCCTGAATTACATGTTGTACAATTACACAGTTTCAGTGGTATTTGCGGATGCTGTCTGGTGCCTGTGTTGCGAACAGAGTTGGTAGTAGAGAAGTAATAAATTAACACCTCATACCTGATGCAACAGTTTTACTGCACGAGCATCGAAAATGTGTGCGATAAACCTTTTTTCCTTTAATCATTTTGTGTGGGGATGTCAGCGAGAACAAGATTTGTAAAAGTTTGAAATTATACGTAAAGTTTGTTGGAAGTCACCAGGTGCTGTGATAATCAAATACTGGATGAGTATAGTCTGCGTATTTGCCCTCTGAATATAAGGGACGAACAAAATGTTTCCGTTGGAAGTCGGTACAGTCCAGAATCGATATGGCAGCCAGGCAAGACCGCCGTGAGCACTAAGACAATCATCTAACCGGCACACAGGTTGAAGGTACACAGTGCCCTGCTGCGTGAAGTAGCCGTAGCTGCCTGCTGCGGCATCCAGCACGAATCGCCTACCCTTCGAGGCATTTTTTTAAGGGAGCGAAGGCGTGATAACCACACAGGGAGGGATCAGGACTACAGGGCGGCTGCTCGAATGTCTCACACTGGAGTTGGCGTAGCTTCTGCTGCGTTACATCGTTCGCGATATGGGGACATGCGCTATCATGAAATAGGAGCACTCCTTGGCGCAGCCGGCCGGTGTGGCTGAGCGGTTCTAGGCGCTTCAGTCTGGAACCGCGCGACCGCTACAGTAGCAGGTTCGAATCCTGCCTCGGGCATGGATGTGTATGATGTCCTTAGGTTAGCTAGGTTTAAGTAGTTCTAAGTTCTAGGGGACTGATGACCTCAGATGTTAAGTCCCACAGTGCTCAGAGCCATTTGAACCATCCTTGGCGCACCATTCCACAACGGTGGTTTTCGACGAACATGGTACCCCGTAGACATTTTCCGTCCTCCTACAACTGTCTATCGGAGTTTGTCCTTCATCAGCCACGAAAAGAATGACAGCAGTCTTCCTACTTAGACGCATTTGCTACTAACGTCGCTACAGTTCACGCTTCCGCATTTATTGCACGCACTTCGGAAAGACACGAATGCCACACTAATTTCTTTCGTACATGTCGGTTCTCATATATCCGCATTGCGCTGCGTTGCATATGCGCTGCAGCAACGTACAGAAACGGAAACATTCTGATCGCCTCTTACACAGGGTGTCCCACCTAACACTGCCCTCGCGTATATTTCTGAAACGAAACCGAATGTGAATAATGCAATTAGCCAGGTATGGACCTGCTTACACAATGAGGTGGAATCCACAATCCTTAGAACTAAACGAATATCACATTCAACACAAAGTTACGTTTTATTAAATGGCACATGTATGTTTTCTATAGAAATGAAAACTGGAGTTATAGTTGGTGACGGCAAACTTGTTTTCACTGTTCTAAACCTCATACCTTCTGCAATATGTAGACATTAACATATGCCATTTAAGAAAAACGTAACTTTGTGTTGAAAGTGTTATTTGTTTACTTTTAAGGCTAGGTCGATTGCATTTTGCACATATTATTTCGTGTCGGAAATGTATGAGGTGGCAGAGTTGGGTGGGACGCCATGCATATACGTGTACACAGGTACAATTGAAATTTTGTTTTATTATGGTAATATAGGATTATAGATCTTAATGCTAGTATTATGACAGCATTTTAATTTTTTATTTTATGCGAAATACTGAAAATCAAATTCTTGTTGCCCCTGGAGCTGTTGGAACTATCAACCGCGTAGCGGTTTAGTAACACAGGTGATGATAAAAATCAAAATGTGAAATCTCAATGATTTAAGTATTAGTCACCTCCATCCCCCTCCCCCTAAAATTGCAGACTGTTAGTCGTGGAGAACTGCAGGCGGTGTAGAAGTGGTAGGAGGAGGTCAAGTGACTCTCCGCTGCTGACGTAAGACACGGCAGGTAAGTGGTGCGATGTGTGGGTGGCAGCCGGTTGTACGGAATCAGCGCAGTAAAATGGGTCGACGTAAACAAGTGAAAAAATCATTGAAAGGAGCTATAGTGCTTGGGTGTGCCCATGAAATAAAAAATTCAAATGGCTCTGAGCACTATGGGACTTAATATCTGAGGTCATCAGTCCCCTAGAACTCAGAACTACTTAAACCTAACTAACCTAAAGACATCACACATCCGTGCCCGAGGGAGGATTCGAACCTGCAACCGTAGCAGTCGCGCGGTTCCAGACTGAAACGCCTAGAACCGCTCGGTCACACCGGCCGGCAGTCGTGTGAAGATACCATCCGGAAAAATAGAAAATTTGTGGTAAGATCTTATGGGACCAAACTGCTGAGGTCGTCGATCCCTAAGCTTACACACTACTTATTCTAATTTCAACTTACGCTAAAGACAACATACACACCCATGCCCGAGGGAGGACCCGAACCTGCGACGGGGGGGAGCCGCGCGGACCGTGACAACGCGCCCTAGACGGCGCGGCCCACCTACCGGAAGGGACCGGAGCCGAGTGTCGCGCCTTGCCGATCTGTTTCAAACGAGAAAGAAATTGCTGCTGTCACTGAAGCAGATCGATGTCGACCAGTTTCCGAGCGAACACGGCTATAGTAATGTCCATGCAAGAGTCATTTTGGTGTAGGGAACCTCGCAAAAAGCCAGTATTCACAGCGGCACTTGAAGATACTTGTCTCGAGTGGGTCAAACATCGCGTGAAATGGACAGTGTGGTCCGTCGAGTCGTGATTTCGCCTCTTCTCAAATGATGCAAGCCGTGGAGTACACCGATGGCAGACTGAGGGATGCAGTTCCGTCTGCACGTGCGTCTGTGATGTTTTGGGCGTGTTTTAAGGACAACAAATGGGCCTACTCATTCGGCTTACTGCGAAAATCTATCAGGACGCTTACTTCAACTTTCTCTGTGAGGAAGCGTTGCCCTTTCTCCAGCATATTCGTGATGACTGTGCTGCGAACACTCCTTCCTTCCAAGACGATGACAGCTTAAAAGACGCCCACTGTTTCTTAACCAATCAAAACGTCTAAAAATCGGTAGTTGATATTTTGGTGGGACGATTTTTTCCCTGTGACGGAGACTTCTGTAGCCACGAGCTAGATACTGAGTAGATACCGTGCTTAACACTCTCTGCCTTTCCCTGAGAGCCATTTGGTCAGAAGTCCAAGAAATATTAATTAGATTTAGTCCTGAGTCCTATCACAAAGAAAATGTGCAACAGAAATCTAAGCACCGGACAGTAGATCGGCCGATCGAGGATTGAACTTTATTAAACGCTTTGTAGCAGGCGCGTTAGGTTAGTGGTCACAAGAGTATGGATGGCGTGCTGGTATTCACTACGGCGAAAAGTTTAACGACCAAAATTGATGTTAACAGGACATTTATTCACAAAAACGGGAGTGTTTTTGAGAACATCGCTGAACATGTAAAACGTATATAATCGTAACGTTATGGTTCAGTACGAGACACCTGTATTAATCAACACTGTTGAGCGAGTGTTAGTCTGGGTGAGGGACGCAAGACAGACGCAACGACTCAAACATCCTCAGAATAACCAAAGACAGTATTCAGAATTTTTAGCAAAAGTGGAGTCGTCATAACTGGCTTGTGCCTTGCAGCGGAAATAATCCGAAATTTAGTTGGAAACACAATGCATGAAGTGAATCGTGACAGAGTAAAGAGCAAATACTGCCCTATCTCAATGCAATCAAATCAAAACTATCCCTGGCGAGACCGCCATAACACTTCTGACAAATAACTGTAAGATTATACGATGTTCCTAACTCGAAAAATCTGAGCCAATTCCCATCGAAATTCCCTGTCTAAGAGCACACAGGAGTAGCACATCCTACTCGTTACAAAGCAGCTATGCGACTCTTCCACGATCTTCCAGCTCTGCCCAACATCAAAGCTGCCTCGACTTCGTGCACATAGACCGAACAAACTTGGAGGCAGCGAAATGACCAGTTTACAATACGATTTTTTTTCACTACTGACAGACGCCGCCTCTAATTAGGAGACAGTAGAGACGATGCCTGTTCCAAAATTTTCAATCGGTTCGACGTCTGTTATTTACACAAACGCGTCCCTCGCGTGAGAGTCTGAAAGAGCCAATTACGAGGGCACCCGTTACGAAAACCCATGCAGATAAAGATTCACCTGAGTGTCGCCTCAAAGTTATACTCAACTACTGTTCTGAGTGCTCTGCTGAAGCAAGAAAATACCACGTGCATTCAATACAGCGATCGTCCGTGGTTAGGACAGGTGGTTACAGCTACACAGTATGCCGAATATCAAGCGTAACGAACATGACATTAAAACAAACTCAGTTTCGGTTCCCAGCGTGATCTTCCTCCTTGGCGTCGAAAAAAAAATGAGAAGTCACAGGCAGGGAAAGATACACTCTGCAGAGAACTTAGTAAAACGACGAAATTATATGAAAGATGGATTGAGTGAAAGATTTCAAACTGAGTTGACAGAGCCACGCGCATACGTTCCTGCTTTGGCGAACACTGAAGCACTCTATCGCACGTCGAATTTCCGTCTAATCTACTCGGTCTTAATCCTATAGAAAATGTATGTATTTGGAACGGTGGATAAAACGTAGCAACATCCCCGCAATTTTGAAGCTCTACGAGAGGTAAACTTCAGTCAGTAGCTTCATCTGAATGCGGTATATGTGAAGAAACTTACGGGCCGTCTAAGTCACCGAACTGAGGCGACTGTCGAGACTGGACGAATTGATACACTGTTTATGGGTCATGTCTCCTGCGGTGGCGGGTGTGTGTGTGTGTGTGTGTGTGTGTGTGTGTGTGTGTGTGTGTGTGTGTGTATGTGTATGTGTATGTGTATGTGTATGTGTGTAACGCTTTGCCTGGTGTACTTACAAGGGGAAGGCCTCAGACACGGCCAACCGATTCGGCTCAGATTTGACAGGTCGCTTGTGTACAACCTAAAACGAAAGAATCTAAGATATTTTGGGTCAACACCCCCGCGTGTTTGAGAAAATCACCCCTAAAGGTTATGACGAGCGATCGACTCAAAATTGGCGGGATCGATAGATAATTGTAAATAGAGCATTTTTCATTATCAGGTATGGGGTCCGAAAACGCATACTTTTCCAGAAATCGAGGTAAGAAACTTTTACAACTGCCGCTTCTGTACCCACATGGTCAACGCTTTTCGCCGACAGCACCGATAGCGCAACGGCCAAGGTAACTGGCTGCAACGTAGTGGATGTTATTCTTTTGGTTTGTATTTTTCCATATCTCAATTGATAGGGATAGGACGGTTAATAAGGTAAGTAAATCAACAAGGAATGGTAATAATAAGGTGGGCAAATAAATTTCTCAAACCTCTTGGGATAGTAAACAACTAAAATGTTACTCCAGGTCACTTTACAATGGCTCTTCCAGTCACTGTTGCGTGTCCTCATGTTTCTTCGAGCAACTAGATGGATGGTACTTGTCATATAAACATTCCAAACAAATATACTCACGGCACCAAGAGCATCTAATGAATGCAATCTTTCGACAGCTACACTGTTCCTTCTCTATGATATGACGAAGAGGCAACCGGGACATCATAGCTCTCCCAGCGTGCATTCTATACCGTGCCTCGCTGTAAACAAGCGTCGCACGGTTGGCTATCCGTGATCCCTCCTGTGGAAGTCGCAGCACTTTTACTCGAAGTTCTTTTCATGTGACAAGACTTAAAAGTTTGATACTTCACTAACTCACGGCGTTTGGGAAATTATTATCATTCCTTATCTATTTACTTATTTTATTAACCCTCCTATTCCTATCAATTGAGATATGGAAAAATACAAACTAAAACAATAACATCCGCTAGCTTTCTTCAGGATTCGAACCCGGGTTTTCCGATTCCCAGCCAGTTACCTTCGCCGCTGCGCTATCGTCGCTGGCGACGACAGGCGTTAACCATGTGGTTACAGAAGCGGCAGTTGTAAAAGTTTCTTAGCTCGATTTCTGGAAAAGTATGCGTTTTCGGACCCCATACCTGATGATGAAAAGTGCTCTATTTACAATTATCTATCGATCCCGCCAATTTTGAGTCGATCGCTCGTCATAACCTTTAGGGGTTATTTTCTCAAAAACGCGGGGGTGTTGAGCCAAAATATCTTAGATTCCTTCGTTTTAGGTTGTACACAAGCGACCTGCCAAATCTGAGCCGAATCGGTCGGCCGCCTCTGAGGCCTTCCCCTTGTTAGTTGCTCGGACAGTTTTCATAGCGGCTCTAGACGGCCGTCGGCAGCCAGCAGGCAGCAGGCCACACGTGGAGCAGGGAGGGCGCGCCTGCGCCCTATTGAGCGACAGGGCGCGCGCGGCAGCGGTCTGGCACGGCTCCCGCCGCTGGCGGCCGGCGACGCGTGCTGCCACCCCGCCAAGTGAGCAAAGCACTCCCTGCAGTCTGCTGCCCGCCCTGCACGTCTTCCACTCCACCACAGCCTCTCCACTTCCCTGTGATAATCGCTGAGCGCTTCGGCGCCTGCTTTCCCACACATTTCACCTGCTGCCTCCGTGGCTGGTCGAGAGTCTGTCCCAGCACCTAACCCGGAGGCTGCACTGACGCGTTCGTAGAATTACCCCGGCGAACACGTTGAACACGGAGCCGCTGAGTGTGCAGAGCACCTCCTTGTAGTGAATCCTCACCTTCCGTCAGTCAGGTCACTGCAACATTTGTACACTTCATTTCCTTCTTCGCGCCCTTGTAGAAGAAGCGCTCATTGGCCGTAACAAAAATTTCTAGCTGAATGGCTACTAGCTGGCGTGTGGGTTCTGATGCAGTCCTTTTAAGATAATAACCGGACACCATTTGAATGACATTTATTGGAAGAAGCAAAATGTACTGTGCCTCTGTCTGGACTTCAATACCATACAAATACGAGGGGTATCCACAAAGTACATTACGTTTTGGAATTAAAAATAAATAAAGTATTGGAATTTTTTTTATTATATACAGATGATAGCCACACTTAAATACTACTTTTCTACATAGTTGCCATTTAAATTAAGGCACTTATCCTAGCGATGGACGAGCTTGGAAATTCCTTCGTCGTGAAATTCGCCCGCCTGCGCCTTCAACCACGAGGTTACCTCTTCTTGAAGTTGTGCGTCGTCATCAAAACGCTGCATAGCCAACCACTTCTTCATTGCTGGGAATAAGTGGAAGTCGCTCGGTGCCAGGTCGGGACTGTACGGCGGATGAGGAAACAACTCCCACTTAAAAGATTCGAGAACTTCACGAGTGGCATTTGCCGTGTGGCTCCGGGCGTTGTCGTGAATCAGCAAGATCTTTGAGCCCAACTTTCCCCTGCGCTTGTTTTGCATTGCTCTTCTGAGGTTGTGCGGACTTTGACAATACCTTTGAGAGTTTATTGTAGTGCCTCTTTCCAGGAAATTCACAAAAATCACACCTTTTCTGTCCCACAAGAAGAGGTAACCACGTGGTTGAAGGCGCAGGCGGCCGAATTTTACGACGAAGGAATTTCCAAGCTCGTCCATCGCTACGGTAAGTGCCTTAATTTAAATGGCAACTATGTAGAATAGTAGTATTTAAGTGTGGCTTTCACCTGTATATAATAAAAAAAATTTCCAATACTTTATTTATTTTTAATTCCAAAACGTAATGTACTTTGTGGATACCCCTCGTATTTCGTAATCGTCGCTAAACTGTCCATAGAACAACTGTTTCATTTCTGTTAGAAATACCATATTAAGGCACACGTGACGTGGCATTAATCAGAGCTCCCACTCCACAGTAAAAACATATTACTGACACTGAATTACCACAAGTTGTACACCATATTACCTCTACGAGACACCATCGCTGAATATCTTGCACTGCACTAAATTTCAGTAATATTATTCTTACCATTCATCATATCTTCGGCAGTGTTCCTAGTGGCATAACACTGCCAATTTTTCGTGAAACATCAGTTTGCTAAAATGATTTTGCGCTTGCTATAATCACTATAATCTTGCCTTTGCGGGAGAGACGCAGGGGGCTGAAGAACGTTTCTAGATTCCTCGCTCAAAGATGGTTCCTGACATAAAACGTGTCGCCTGGTCGTACACCTCGTAACACGCAGACCGGGGGAGGGTAGCACTGAGTCGCGAGAGACACTCACCACGTGTTCCGTGGCACCTGCAGCATTAGTGCAAGGCATCGTAACAGCAGTGGAGTACGTAACGTTACTGCGGACCAACTGCACCACTATGCCTGTTCATGGTTTATGGTTCTAACGTGTCCCAGGGACAGCAAAACTTTGATTTTCAACATTAGCACAATTATTGACCGAATTTAAAAATCTGTGAATCTGCTAATCGAGAACTATATTATTACATTAAAGGTAAAACATAACGAGACAACTGATCCACATAGAAACTGTATATGCTTTGAGGCGGGGACGTAACTTACCGCGCGCAGGTAACCATATTGTTATTAGAGGATGCTAGACTTGCTAACCTCCAACTACCTTTACACATCATATCAAACATTTACAGAACTTTTTCTGACTGAGACCTTCATCATCCCACAAAATGATTAAAGGAAAAATGTTTATCAATTACAACAAAATGGCTCTGAGCACTATGGGACTCAACTGCTGAGGTCATTAGTCCCCTAGAACTTAGAACTAGTTAAACCTAACTAACCTAAGGACATCACACACATCCATGCCCGAGGCAGGATTCGAACCTGCGACCGTAGCGGTCTCGCGGTTCCAGACTGCAGCGCCAGAACCGCGCGGCTCAATTACAACATTTCCGCTGTTCGTGGTGTAACATTGCCGTATCAGGAATGACGTGTTACTTTATTAGTTCTTTACTACGGACTCTATTCAAACACATTTTGCAAACATTGTCCTTTAATTAACTCTGCATGTAGCTGCAAAATTTTATAACTGTAGGACACATAGTTCAGGAGATATAACGTCACGGACATACAGAAGTGTACTGATCCCCGTTTGGAAAAGTGTGGCAGTTATTCTGCGTCTCATGGATTCGAAAAAGTCTTTTGCAGTTTAGTAATATCACGATGACAAAAATCGGAATATCTAACTTCGAGGAACGAAATAGTAGTCAGCCCCTCAATACCTATCTTTCAGGAGGAATATGAAAACATGTGTCTACGCACAAATACCCCAACTCGCGTAAAATGCGGACAGGCGGTATGAGGGCGAGAAGGTAAGTCACATGTATTCAATTAGGTTTAGATCAGGTTTTCCATCTTATGCCTAGTAATACGACTGCGAGTGGTGTATCATTCCTTCCTTGTAGACACGTTGGACAGTTCGCATCCTGGGCAACTTCACACTCAGAGTTGTCATGAGCTCGGCTAAGCATGATACCTCCTTACTACGATTCGGTCACGAATCCACTTCACTGCGCCGATTCCATACAATCGATTGACACACACACACACACACACACACACACACACACACACACACACACACACACAGAGCGAGAGAGCAGTGTAACGCCTTCCAGCAGGATAACAGCGTCACAAGGTCACAACCGTATAGCAATAGTTTGGGAGCGTGATCGTGAACTCGCGTTGACGTCTCGGCCACCAAATTTCCTGAACTGAACCCGATGGAAAACATGTCATGTGAGACGCATCAGGCGGCAGCTCCGTGCCCAAAAACCACTGGCCCGAAATTTACTGGAGCTTCGTGGTCTCTGTGCAGACGTCTGGTGCCACATTCCTCCGAAAATGTACCGAGGACTTACACTATTCATGTCACGCACAGTCGCTACTGTATTGCACTCCAAAGATGGATCAGCACGCCATTAAGCCGATAATCATAATGTTTTGACTCATCAGTGACTGAAATAGCTTGTTGAAATATAAACAATTACAGTTGTGTAACCATATAATTCAGTTTATTTAATATCTGAAAGCGCCGGCCAGAGTGGCCGAGCGGTTCTAGGCGCTAGTCTGGAACTGCGCGACGGCTACGGTCGCGGGTTCGAATCCTGCCTCGGGCATGGATGTGTGTGATGTCCTTAGGTTAGTTAGGTTTAAGTAGTTCTAAGTTCTAGGGGACTGATAACCTCAGAAGTTAAGTCCCACAGTGCTTAGAGCCATTTAATATCTGAAAGCTATTCACCACAATATAGACAAAATACTGATTGAAATGTCTCACACATTCATTGTCTTCTTGTTGTGCGATTGAGCGTGGCTATACTGTTGCACTTTTTCACATGTATCGATCAAAGTGCCACCCATCGTCTCTCGAACACAAGTGAAGTTCCCTTTGAAGCCGCTCCTTTTGCTTAGTAAGGTGTCGAAAGCACATTCACCTAGCTCTAGAAAGCCGATCACAAAAAATTTTCCTTTCTCTCAAAATAGTTTGCCGTATCTTCATTACGTATTCCTGATGTGGATGTCCTTCATGATCCACAGATGCGTGAAGTACATTATGAGATGTTCCTGTCTGGTGGTGTACTGCTAGAATCCTTGCCAGGCACAGACATTTAAGAAGTGTTTATGAAAATACTGTGCCACATTGCGCTCTGTATGCACCGTTTGACTCGCCGATGTCTCGATGATATGTATAAAAATAAATCAGAGCGACCTTCAAAACACATTAAATAATATGAGGCACGAAAATAATGCCACGTCGAGAAATGGATGTATTCTCAGTGAAAAAATCTGCACTGCACGACTCGTCTCTCAGCCTGGAAGCATTCGGGCGTCCATCACAACTGCAGGTTGCATGCACTGTTACAAAACTGTCGTCTAGCGAAGGCAGACAGTGATGTACCACTGTGGCCGGAACCTCTCAACAACGCCTGCTTAGAACTGATTTTCATTCTGTCTCCTATTCTTAGCTACAATCTAATACGCAGATAAAAGCTGATAACATTCATTTCAAATAAAAGTATATGCTTTCTCAATACTAATCCAAATATGTGACTAAACTGAAATCTTCTTTAAATAGAATACGTAGTATTTCATTGGGCTACGTAACCGGATGCGACAGTAGCATCATGTATATTTCAGTTGACGCGTCCGATATTATCGACAGTATTTTTAAAAGCTATCGACGCATCGATTAACTATCGATTCTTTTTGTTCAGGTATTTGAAATGAATAATAGCTTTCTAAGAATTTTCATTGCCTAAAACACAAAAATTCAAGATATGCAAATTTTGTTTTATATGAAGTAAGGTCTTGTCCTCTAATCCGTTGTTTGAGATGCAACATTAAAAGACACAAGCAAGGTGCTTAAATTCTTGTCCTTTAGTCTGTTGCGTTTTTGAGTAATTATTATCCTGCCTTGGAGAAAACCCTCTCCGCAGAACTGTCGTCGCTGGGCAACACAAAAATTTAGTGTCCATTACACGCAATGCACAATATTTTAATACACAAGCATGTTTGTCTGTTACAGGTTTTTCAAAATACTGATGTAGATCAATTACGGAATCACTGACTGGTGTAACGACGTCGACGTTACGCTGTTGCTAATTGAGCAAAAAAAAAAAGGTAGGTCCTCTAATTTCAAACTGTTAGACGCACTGCACATGGATGCTTCTGTTTCAGATATTATTCTTTTAGTTAACACGATGATAGCAGCATACTCGTTCTGAAGTACTTGTGCAGCGTTCTCTGCCTCTTGAAATGTCCTGAAACAAGTTTTTAAACTTAGGATCTAATAATGTCACAAGCATATTAACAGTCAATGTGTCAAATGGTTTCATTCTTTCACTGACTGACTTAATCAAGGAATCCAAAATACCTCGTCCTTCATTAGTTGTTCAGGTGCTTTCCATGTCTGAAAACTTCGCAGCAATACCTCGTATAAGAGGTATAATTAAGGAAGCAGTATTCTATAGTTCTCTTGAGGTGGTGGTTGTTTCAACCTCAGAAAGTTCAAGATGACCTTTTATCTCTTGTATTGCTAAGAAATTTTCTGCTATGAGGGAAGGCGGTTCTTTTGAACTTTCATTTATCGCAATCTCAAGCTCACTTCGTACTTCCAAATTCTTTTGAGCGTGTAGCACGAACTGTTCTATCGAGTCGGAACCTCTTGTATCAGTATCAGTTCTTTTTCGTTTGGTCTTTTTTGAACATTGCTCAGCTTGTAACTGGCTAGTTTAGATTTATGAAAGTAAGTCACAATAGCCTTTGTTTACATTAAAATTTTTTAAAAATGTTTCTGCTTTGCAACAATTAGGTACTGTTAAGTTCATGCAGTGGGCAAAACAGGATGAACGTGGAATTCTTAAGATTTTTCATATCTTCAGCGTTGTCTGTAACCACTACTACTGTCTTATCACGAACATTGTACGTCAGTAAGATTTGATTGACGACCTGAAAAAATGTAATCTTAAAGTATCCCGCCAGTATGTCCGAAATTTTCGGATAGTATTGTCAAAAAATTCCTACACCGACATGTACCGATCACATGAATGGATCGAAACTCAGAATGGCATTGACAAGTTATAGAAGGAAATATTTTTAAAAATGTTAGTTACATGTGAATAGATTCTGTGTTGTGATGACCTGCAGTTTTTGTCACCTTTAATATGGGCGAAACTAATTTTTCGTTCATTATAAAGAGCCGAGTCAATAGCAGTATGCCATCATTTGCGTTCCTTTTCCATATGTCCGTTGTAACACTAAAACGTTACATTTTGCAAGGACTTTTTCTAATTTATTTTTTCTCTCTTCCTATAGTTTTGAGATCAGTGGACATTTAAGTATGGTTTTATCTGCTAACTCTTATCTGCTGTCTAAGGCATAAACAAATTTTTCCAAACCTTGATGGTCGGAAGTTCTGTATGGTAGCATATCGATAGCAGTCATTTGCGCATAAAGAGAATCAAGTTGTTTTTTTACTTTTGAACCGGCATCGTACAACTGACTTCTGTTGAAATAATTTTTTATAGAGCTTCTCGATTCTTTGGCTGCACCTCTTGTACTTCATCTACCTCACAAGTTGATCCCTCACCTTTCAATTCTATTACTAATTCGTGGTTCTCTAGTTTTTCACCATGCTTTCATTTTAGTGGTCTCTTGAATTAGTCCTATCCTCTGATCATGTTTATAATCTTTAATGGAGACGGTGCACTTTCAAAACTGACTATTATTCCCAACTTCCTTGAAAAAATTCCACAAAGATGACTGATTTTTACGGTTAATTTTTAAAAGAATGACAAAAGAACTATTTATGCACCCCTTATACAAACGACATATTCTTGGAAGTGCGAAATTTCCTCAGCTAACAGAGACCGTCGGTGGCGTGCGAAAAGCACTCATCGTTTCATGTCGGCACCATTCGGAACACTCCGCTACTGTGCTCTATGTCTCATTGCTGCCAACGACGGTGATTCAACGGATGTGGAACTGTAGTTCGTGATGAAGAATAATCTTGTTGCTGTGTGGCGTTTAAATAGCGAAATGCGTGACGAGAAGCCATTGTTGGCACACTGAGGTAACCGCCTACGATACCGCATAGAGCTAGAAGCTTTAGAGGCAGAATTCTTCCACGTGACGCTCGAAAAATTATTAATCAGGGTGCAGAATGATGTAAACTCGAAAAAATAAAATATGATGGAATTATTCACAGCTGCACAAGTTTCAAACAAAGGGTTTCAGCATTAATGGGCAAGAACTTAAGAAATATCTAAGGAGTGTTGTAAAAGCGTTCCCCGAAAATTCACAGTCAATTTTTGGCAAGAAGAGATTAGTTCTGTCTCACATCCACTGAAACATTGATGTTGTTGTTGTTGTTGTTGTTGTTGTTGTGGTCTTCAGTCCAGAGACTGGTTTGATGCAGCTCTCCAAGCTACTCTATCCTGTGCAAGCTTCTTCACCTCCTAGTACCTACTGCAACCGACATCCTTTTGAATCTGCTTAGTGTATTCATCTCTTGGTCTCCCTCTAAGATTTTTACCCTCCATGCTGCCCTCCAATACTAAATTGGTGATCCCCTGATGTCTCAGAACGTGTCTTACCAACCGATCCCTTCCTCTAGTCAAGTTGTGCCACAAACTTCTCCTCAATTCTATTCAATACCTCCTCAATAGCTATGTGATCTACCCATCTAATCTTCAGCATTCTTCTGTAGCACCACATTTCGAAAGCTTCTATTCTCTTCTTGTCCAAACTATTTATCGCCCATGTTTCACTTCCATACATGGCTACACTCCATACAAATACTTTCAGAAATGACTTCCTGACAAATCTATATTCGATGATAACAAATTTCTCTTCTTCAGAAACGCTTTCCTTGCCATTGCCAGCCTACATTTTATATCCTCTCTACTTCGACCATCATCAGTTATTTTGATCCCCAAATAGCAACACTCCTTTACTACTGTGTCTCATTTCCTAATCTAATTCCCTCAGCATCACCCTACTTAATTCGACTACAATTGATATTTCACCCGAATTAATTATGAATGTGCACTGCAATGCTGTGAAGCAGATAATCATTAAAATATACAGCTGTATTTACATGCTAAGTCAAGCCACCACACAAATAAAAAAACTTGACACTTGAAAGGTTGTGCTTTTACTATATTCAGTTTTGCAGGAGGTGGTGTGTCCTTGAAGGCACAAGTTCCATTAACTGAACACAACAAGAGCAACCAACATATTAATCATATTTGCGCTTCTGCAAAAGCAGAAATGACGCAGGGGCAGTAGACTGCGTCAGTGTTTTGTGTTTACGAATCACCTTACACACTCTCATGTACAACTGAAAACACTTGTAAATACCATGAGGACTCAAAAATAGAAGAGGACAGCAGCAGCTGTGTTGAAGCCTGCATAGCTACTGGTGGGTCTCCCGGATCCTGACTTGTGTGAGCGATTCGTTTCGGTTAGGTTCACAACGCGGCACGCGAGCAGCGTTCCCCGCGGCTTCCTACCTTACACAGCTGTGCCATTTGCTCGTCAAGTGACGGTAGAAGTCCGCAGTCTTGGAGTGTTCGTAGCATATTTGGGTCTGCCAGACCGACCATAGCAAGTAGGTAAGTACTTGTTGGGCTATAGGACCCATAGTAGTAATGATGGTATCGTTTGTTCCAACACTAATACGTTTGTAGCACACATTCAGATTGCTGACTCGGCCTATTTATTTCAGACGAGGGCTCTAATGGAAGTAACAGAAGATCTGTGTAACGATACACTGCGAAATGAAATCGTTAGCGACGAATCAGGTGACGAAGGTGGAGACGCAGACGTCGAACTGTATAGTGAACACGATACGGAAAGCGACGAAAGTGGGGATGATAGTGATAGATATCAGAACAAAACGAAATATTTTGTTGGTAAGGACAAGTGTACTAAATGGATGAAAGACATGCCTACTCCTCGTATCAGAACGAGGTCTCGTAACACTGTGTCACATATTCCTGGTGTGAGGGGAATGGCAAAGAATAAAAGGACAGATGTAGAAATATGGCGGCTGTTTTTCACGGATGAAATCATGGATGAAGTAGTGATACACACTAACCAATGTACCGAATCCGCTAAGTCGAGATACTCTTCGTCTCAGACCTTAATTCAGGAGACAGATAAACGTGAAATGGAAGCATTTCTTGGTCTGTTGTATTTGGTTGGAATCTACAAGGTTGGTAGGGCTAATTTAGAAGAACTCTGCGACAGAGATGGAACAGCACTGCAATTATTCTACAGAGATTCAGGTTTCTGGCAGAGTGTCTGAGATTTGACGACAATTCAACGAGGTTCCGACAGGCGAAAAGAGGATAAATTGGCTCCTATGAGAAATATATTTGATTTGTTCGCCAAAGCCTGCATAGCACACTATTCTCTTGGAGAATATGTCACCGTAGATGACATGCTTGTCAAATTTCGAGGACGATGTAGTTTTCGAATGTACGTTCCTTCCGAACCTGGCAAATATGGAACAAAAGTGTTCAATCTAGGCGATGCAAGAACGGCGTATACGTCAAGTTTGGAAGTTTATTTAGGTGAGCAGCCAGATGGACCGTACAAGTTGAGTAATCGTGCAGCTGATGTCAAAAGTTTGTGTAATCATATTTTCAAAACATCAAGAAAGATAACGATGGATAACTGGTTTACGAGCTATTAAATGATCCATTCACTTCTGAAAGACCAGAAATTAACACTTTTGGGAACAGAAAGGAAGAACAAGACGGAAATTCCCCCAGAATTAGTGAACACGAGAGGTAGAAATGCTTTTACAAGTATCTTTGGCTTTCAGAAGACGTGTACATCAGTGAGTTATGTACCAAAGAAAAACAGGTGCCTACTTCTAATGAGTACTATGCAGCATGACAACAAAATAGATGCAACAACTGGGGAAGAAATGAAGCCGGAGACGCTATGTATAATACTAATAAGGGTGTGGTAGATTTAGTAGATCAGATGTGTGCCACCTGTGATGTAAGAAGAACAACAGGAAGGTGGCCGTTGGCCGTATTCTTTTGCTTATTGATTGTAGGCGGCATAAAAAGTCTCGTCACCTTCAGAGCTAACAACCAGGGGGAGACCACGAAGAGAGACCTTCTGAAACCGCTTGGCAAGGTCCTTGTCAGAGACCAGTTATTACACAGGGCTGGCAGTAAGCATATCAACCGACCACTCAAAAGATTTGTCAACAGACTGGCTGGGGTCGAACAGCAAGACCATGGGAGTGTGGACTAGAGTACGGTGCCTAAGAGAGGACGGCGCTATGGGTGTTGATGTAAGTCTCTTAAAACTTTATAATAAAACTCCATTGTATTCCTCAACTGCCTGTGCCTCGCTACACTATAATGCACGACAACTTTCCGCAGCCTTGGTTTAGGCCTCCTAGTCCACCAGTCAATGACTGTTGGGTGCTTGTCTACTGTGCGGAGGCACATAGTCCACGCTGCTCTTATTTTCTGTTCCAGTTCTTCGTCATTTAAAACAGAGATATTCAAATTCCATTGGCCTCTGAATCGACGGGTTGGCTGTACACTTAAATTAAAGCAAGTTAAAAGCGTACTGTGATCGCTAAAATACACGGGAACAGTTTCAACTTTTAATTAAAAAATTTGCAAATTGGGTGACACGTAAATTCTATCTAGTCTGCTGCGGGAGTGGCTGGTTATATACGTGAACTCGACTGAAGTCGGGTGCCGAAGTTCCCACACATCCTTAAGTTGTAGATCACTTACTAACTTTTTTAACTGTGGCGAGTAGTTGAAATTGGGTTGTTGATCTTTCTGGTTTAAAATACATTTCAAATCTCCACCTAGTATAAGAGAACACGGATTTTTCCTCAATAAATAAATAAGTTCATCTTGAAAAAACTTAGCACGATCCAATTTATGGGATTTTCCTGATGGAGCGTAAAGGTTAAGCACGGTCACATCGAAAATGTTTATGCCTACGGCTCTTCCTGATTCTAGTCGTTCGATTTCAGTCACCGGAATGCCTTCCCTTATAAGAATGGCTGTACCGATATTGGATTCCGTAGAAACATTAACAACTTCAAAAAAGCCTGGGATCCGAAATTCCGCTATCGCAACTTGTTGTAGCAACGCGATATCTGTCCCAGACTCGTACAAGAATTCTTTTAGTGCTGCCAATTTCAAGGGTGACTGTGTTTTATTAATGTTAATAGTAGTAATGCTATAAGCTTGCATCACAGACATACCAGAAGAAGCGATTTGGGATGAGGATCGGTATGATTATAGCAGCAAAGTGCTTCTCTACAAATCACGATCTTTACAAGCTGTGTGCCCATTACATGTACTAACTTCCTAAAAAAAATTTTACTGCTTTTAAACAAAGTGCTTGAAAAGAAAAGTATCCTGAAATCCTGACAATGCATTGCTGTAAGTCACCGTGGTCTCTCTCTTTCTCCTCATCAGTGTTGGCCCTGATGACTTCATATTTAATATTCTTTTCTTGATGTCTTTCTTCTCTGGTGTGGCTTTCGCTTGATGACGCGTGACAGCAAGACCTGGTTTCGGTCGCAGCCTCCGACGGTGGCTGTCTGGCGCAACGGCGGTGGCTTGCGAGTCGTCAATATTTGGCTCCGGCGTGTTGTGCGGTGTTGCGCTTCGGAGTCAGCAGATTGTTTACCTGGTACTTCCTCGTACTGTTCGCACTGGATGTGCTGTGCAGTTGATGCGGTTATTGCAGCTGTGACCTCAAGCTCAGGGTAACATTTCTGTGAAAGGTCACTACCAGCTGCGTCACTATCTGTTAGTGGCGGTAAAATTCCTTGTGCGGAAGTGGAAGCCACATCGACCTTCATTTCATCTCCTTTTTCCACTTCCAACAGATCTTCAGGACTTTGCTTCGGCTTCCTGGCAACGGGTGTTTCACAGGAAGAGTCCTCATCAACATTTTTTTCAGTGTCCTGTAGACGACGCTTTTTAGTGGGGACACTCGCTGTCACGGGCCGGAATGACAGCAGTTAATGAAGGTTTTAAAGGCGGAAATTCAGTAACATTAAGTGCAACATTTTCAGAGGTAGTAACAGGGTTCACGACAGCCGCTGGCTCTGTTGTGTGACTGGCTGGCAACAAATCGTTGAGTGTTAATTTCCGGCGTTGCGCAAGGTTATTTTTAGCACAAAAACACGGCGAGAACAGTCCTGACGGAGGTGACCAGACTCGTTACATACATGACATGTAGGGGTTTGCCCTGAGTAAATAACATGCGCCATGTGCCCGTCAACAAAGATGTGGGAGGGAACGTTCGCCTTCACTTCCATCTCCACAGAGCGAATGCCGTTAAAGCACTGCAGTTTGAAATGCGAAGCCCACCTTTCGTTTACGATTTTCCCGACAACCCCATACTTTGAAAGGACATCTTTAATTTTCAAGTTGTCTACTTCTATGGGAATATTCAAAACCCTAACATTTCTAATTACAGACTCGGAATTCCTGAGTTTTACAGTACTTTTAGTACCATCACGGTGTATAAATTCCGTTTCATAACCAAATTTTTCCAGAAAGCGGTCTACACTCACGGGATCGTTAAACTTTACAAAAATGCAGTATTCATCAGAGTCTAGCTGCATGGTATGAACAGATTCAGAATGAAGGCCAATTACCTCGGTAATCCAGTCGTGTAGTTCAAGTGCAGAGGGCTGTACTCGACGGGTGTACTTGTCGAAGGTGAAAATCACGGTGTTTTTTCTCACGGAGTTTGCCATGGTGTGCTACAGCGAAGAAATTTCGGACAACGCCGAAATCCCATCGGCACTACGTAGAAAGACGACGCGAACGAAGACCAATAGCCTAATTTATAACACTTAATTCACGTGCAAAAACGCCAATAAACAATCACGAAAACACTGGCGTAAACACTGAACGTTCACGGAGCAAACTTGAGGAACGTGCGACCGCGGCGACAGCTAAAGCCAGACTGTCGGCCACAACGGCCGGCATTTGTACAGCAACCAGATGGCAGTTATAAGAGTCGAGGGGCATGAAAGGGAGACAGTGGTTGGGAAGGGAGGGACACAGATTTGCAGTCTATCGCCGATGTTATTCAATCTGTATATTGAGCAAGCAGTAACTGAATAAAAGAAAAAATTGGTGTAGGAATTAAAATACATGGAGAAGAAATAAAAACTTGGCGGTTTGCCGATGACACTGTATTCTGTCAGAGACAGCAAAGGATCTGGAAGAGCAGTTGAATGGAATGAACAGTGTCTTGAAAGCAGGATATGAGATGAGCATCAACAAAACGTCTTGCTGAGGGAATCAGATTAGAAAATCAGACGAAGTAGTAGATGAGTTTTGATATTTGGGGAGCAAAATAATTGATGATGGCCGTAGTAGAAAGCATATAAAATGTAAACTGGCAATAGCAAGGAAAGCGTTTCTGAAGAAGAGAAATTTGTTAACATCGAGTATAGATCTAAGTGTCGGGAAGCCTTTTCTGAAAGTGTTTGTATGGAGTGTAGTCGTTTATGGAAGTGAAACATGGACGATAAATACACTCCTGGAAATTGAAATAAGAACACCGTGAATTCATTGTCCCAGGAAGGGGAAACTTTATTGACGCATTCCTGGGGTCAGACACATCACATGATCACACTGACAGAACCACAGGCACATAGACACAGGCAACAGAGCATGCACAATGTCGGCACTAGTACAGTGTATATCCACCTTTCGCAGCAATGCAGGCTGCTATTCTCCCATGGAGACGATCGTAGAGATGCTGGATGTAGTCCTGTGGAACGGCTTGCCATGCCATTTCCACCTGGCGCCTCAGTTGGACCAGCGTTCGTGCTGGACGTGCAGACCGCGTGAGACGACGCTTCATCCAGTCCCACACATGCTCAATGGGGGACAGATCCGGAGATCTTGCTGGCCAGGGTAGTTGACTTACACCTTCTAGAGGACGTTGGGTGGCACGGGATACATGCGGACGTGCATTGTCCTGTTGGAACAGCAAGTTCCCTTGCCGGTCTAGGAATGGTAGAACGATGGGTTCGATGACGGTTTGGATGTACCGTGCACTATTCAGCGTCCCCTCGACGATCACCAGTGGTGTACGGCCAGTGTAGGAGATCGCTCCCCACACCATGATGCCGGGTGTTGGCCCTGTGTGCCTCGGACGTATGCAGTCCTGATTGTGGCGCTCACCTGCACGGCGCCAAACACGCATACGACCATCATTGGCACCAAGGCAGAAGCGACTCTCATCGCTGAAGACGACACGTCTCCATTCGTCCCTCCATTCACGCCTGTCGCGACACCACTGGAGGCGGGCTGCACGATGTTGGGGCGTGAGCGGAAGACGGCCTAATGGTGTGCGGGACCGCAGCCCAGCTTCATGGAGACGGTTGCGAATGGTCCTCGCCGATACCCCAGGAGCAACAGTGTCCCTAATTTGCTGGGAAGTGGCGGTGCGGTCCCCTACGGCACTGCGTAGGATCCTACGGTCTTGGCGTGCATCCGTGCGTCGCTGCGGTCCGGTCCCAGGTCGACGGGCACGTGCACCTTCCGCCGACCACTGGCGACAACATCGATGTACTGTGGAGACCTCACGCCCCACGTGTTGAGCAATTCGGCAGTACGTCCACCCGGCCTCCCGCATGCCCACTATACGCCCTCGCTCAAAGTCCGTCAACTGCACATACGGTTCACGTCCACGCTGTCGCGGCATGCTACCAGTGTTAAAGACTGCGATGGAGCTCCGTATGCCACGGCAAACTGGCTGACACTGACGGCGGCGGTGCACAAATGCTGCGCAGCTAGCGCCATTCGACGGCCAACACCGCGGTTCCTGGTGTGTCCGCTGTGCCGTGCGTGTGATCATTGCTTGTACAGTCCTCTCGCAGTGTCCGGAGCAAGTATGGTGGGTCTGACACACCGGTGTCAATGTGTTCTTTTTTCCGTTCTTTTTTCCATTTCCAGGAGTGTAGTTTAGACAAGAAGAGAATAGAAGCTTTCGAAATGTGGTGTTACAGAAGAATGCAAGATTAGATGGGTAGATCACATAACTGAAGAGGCGGCACTGAATAGGATTAGGGAGAGGAGGAATTTGTGGCACAACTTGACTAGAAGAAGAGATCGGTTGGTAGGACACTTCTGAAGCATCAGTGGATCACCAATTTAGCATTTGAGGGCAGCGTGGAGGGTAAAAATCGTAGAGGGAGACCAAGAGATGAATACACTAAACAGATTCAGAAGGATGTAGGTTGCGGTAGGTACTGGGAGATGAAGAAGCTTGCACAGGATAGGGTAGCATGGAGAGCTACATCAAACTAGTCTTAGGACTGAAGACCACAACAACAGGAACAACAACAACGTCAGTTCCACATGGAAGGCTTATTTCGGATCTTTTGTTGTGGTTTTCAACATGAAAACTGGTTTGATGCACGTGTTAGGAATTTGTAACTATGACTTATTGAACTAATTCTTTGCTAAAACAATTCGCCTGCTTAGCTGAGTGGTGATGTGTTTTCCTACCATGCAGCGGACCCGGGTTCGATTGCCGGCCGAGTTTCAGATTTTCTTTGACGCCGACTGGATGTTGTGTTATCATCATCATCATCATCATCATCATCAGGAAAGTCGCCCAATGCACTTCTGCATCCGAACTTCCCCCTGATGGGGCTCCCACCCATCAATGCCACACGATTTTTTTTTAACACACACACACACGCACACACACACACACGCGCGCGCGCGCATCAGCACATACCTTCTTTTGAACTAAATTTGTTACATTCTTCTTAAACTCTAACGATTTTTCGCTGATATAAATCTTGTATCACACATAGAATACTTTCTCATGACATGTTATTACAAGGATGTCAATAACAAAGCACTGGAAACAATGGAACGACGGCGATTTAGGAGTTTTACGACTTTCATCTGTTCTGCAGTACAGTATCGTTAGTGCAAGGATACAGACAACTTGTTAACAGTTCTCAGAAGAAATTCACACCGCATGTTGTGTTGTATAATACATCACCTGATGTCCTCTAACAAGAGGACCGTGCCTACTCGTCATCACAGAATTCCACCAAATTTATGGTGTATGCATAAATGTGACAGAAGTGTGAGTTCCAGACGGCCAAGCATTTAGAGAAAATGTCATTTTCGGTGCTGGTCAAGGGAGGTACGGGCTATTTACGTTAGGGTCATTTACAGCCAGCAGTTGGCGCAGCGGAAAGAATACACAACGACAATCCGAGAGTAATGTGATTGAGTCCCTACGCGGAACTATTTATTTATTTTTTTATTTTCAATCTTTACGTTACATACACACGTATTAACCAGAAATGATGCTCAATATATTGTCTTTATTAATAATTTTCAAAAAAAGCATGAAAAGGAATTCAAACGGAAAACTGGGCATTTCAAATTTCCGGACGGCATTGTAAACTGTAGACGAGAACTTCATGTATACAACTAAATACTTTTATTACTGTGTAGTTGATTAGTTGCACGTGCTGGGGTGATATTTATCGTAAGAACGGTGGAAACAGTAATTTTCTCGGTATCTTGCACACGTCATAAAAGCCGAATTTTTACAATTACATTGTTGTTTCAAAGTTTTGTGTAGACATAAAAAATTGATTTACATTCGCAGAAGGTTCTTCCTCGTCGCACACTTGGGCAGCAAATCACGACCGACGTATCATTTCGCCAAATATTGCCGAGAATAGCTGGTGATGAAAAATGGAATGTATTCTCGGTATGTGACTTTTTTCTCTTTCTATGCCATAAGGGCAGTTTTGAAGGTTTTTGATAAAATTCTTTGTCGCACGATAAAAATTAAGATCGCAGGGTTTCACTAGCGGACAGCATTTGAGGCAACCACTTTAATACGGTACGTTAGCAGTCTTTCATCTTGGAAAGTCTCGTTGTATAATCGTGCATTTGGTTGTCTAGTCCACGAGCTGGTTAACTGTAGAAATTTGTCCTCTTGGAAGTAACGCTTCATCGCACCAGTTAAAAAAATTGTTTTCATGCCTTTTATGAAAATATTAATAAGCGCAATACATTCAGCACTATTTCGGTTTATTTGCAGTGTAAGGAGCATAAGCATCGAAATTTAAGAAGAGTAAAAAATGTCTCCGCACAGCGACTCGGACCCACAAACATCGGATTACCGTCCTCCCGCTGCGCCAAGGGCACCCTGGATATAGTGCTCAAGTAAAAGCCTTACACGTCGCTCGCTCCGCGCAAAAAACTCTACTGACCATCTGGAGTCATCGCTTCTCTTACTTTCATTTCCGGCCGAATCCTACATATACCGCAAATACGGAGGAAATTGTTATTACCAGTAGGCGTAGTCCCTTGCTAGGATATAGAGTTCTAATGATGAACTTTAACCTTGGCAGAGGTGGATGAGCACGATAAATGCAAACAAGAAAAAATAGGTTCTAGAAGCAATGCGATAGCATACTGAAAGAAACTAGCTGGCTGAGAAGCATTAGAACTAAATAACTTGGCTTCTGAAAGGAGTGAACAAATATCGTGTCCCTACAAGGGTGATCATAACTCTAGCCCATCTTATCAAACACGATGTGTAAATACGGTAGGTGGTGACTATAGCGGCTGGAGAACCCCTTCAAAATCGCGTTCCTGTGCAGCCATATCAGAAGTGGAATGCCATATGTCCTTTTAAGACATACAAATGTAAGGACAACATGACACCCAGTCCTCAAGCCGAGAAAAATCTTTTAACCGACCGGAATAGATTCCGGGCCCCTTCACCTAGCAATCCGCCACCCTGAACGCACAACTACTGCGGCAGGAAGTTAAGAGTTCAGCCGTGTGGCTCTACTCATTACTCAAGAGGTGCTGTCTGGTTGCGCGACAGAAAGGCTTGCCTCATCAGTTGTCCGATAACAAGTCTTTACTCAACTTCCAACAGCAAGTGTGTCTACTCCTCCATCTCCCTGCAGCAGGTGTTCTCACTGTGTCGGCTAGCAAAAGTGAACACTTTGACCTCCTATCTACAAGTGTCTTCAGTGTAAACGCTCCGAAACTTCGCTGTTTCAGTCAGCAGGGAAATCGCCGGTCAGTGGTGGCAGAAATTGCGATTTCCGTCAAGTAAAACGTAAGTAAACAGGTTAAACAATTTCAAAAATGGTTCAAATGGCTCCAATCACTATGGGACTTAACATCTGAGGTCATCAGTCCCCTAGAACGTAAGACTACTTAAACCTAACTAACTTAAGGACATCACACACATCCATGCCCGAGGCAGGATTCAAATCTGACACCGTAGCGTCGCGCGGTTACAGACTGAAGCGCCTAGAACCGCTCGGTCACAACGGCCCGCTAACAATTTCCTACTTTCTAATTTTCTTTATATCCCACCAGTACTCCTAAGGGTTGTGGAGGCAGTCAGAAAAACACCCCCCCCCCACCCCCCCCCCCCACCCCCCCCACCCCCCCGAATGGTACATTTTCGAAACAGGTCTACGACAAACTTGTCACAGACAAAAAAGTGTATGCTGCATGGAGAATAACAGTAAGAACCAAATAGAACGCTGGATTCTGAAATTTAAACCTAACGTTAATTTTGGCGTCACTTCTGAGATAATGGAGATTACCAGCTAGCCTCTGGAGAGCAACACCCGACTACAGACTCCTAATCTATCCAAAGGATTCTCTGAAAAATGCTTTTTTTTGTTCCATCCACCGCCTGGAGTGCGGTGGTGGGGGAATTGAATGCCAGGTCGGTTATCTCAGCCGAGACCGCTTGTGGTTCTGAACATTGATTGCTATTATTATTCAGGGATGGAGATCGACTGCATTGATCAAGGGAATGAGCATAAAATACTCTGAAATGTATTGCGTGAAAACTTTGAGGAATCGGAAACTATAGCCGCAGCACTGCCGAGCTGGAGGGATGCCACCAGAGTTTGCAACTTAGTTCTCCAGCAGCCCTTCCAGCGAACACCGCCGACGTACTGTACGGAAACTCCAGCGCTCAGTGATGTGTTACGATGTTCTTTTCATTTGCCTTAGCTTTTCGTGTAGAGTTGGCTCCAGTTCTTTTTGTGTAGGGGTCAGATTTTTGAAGCTGAAGTTCTTGCGTTGTAAGTCCTCACGGTTGAATTGATCTAAATAAGTTTGAAGCTCGTTGTTGCAGAATTTTTGTTGTTACGTTAATATGTTTTGTCACATTGCAGTATATCATACAGTCTCCCGATTTTTCACACTAACAAAGCCGAAATTGAATTGTCCGCCCAAAATACGTCCGATTACATCAGAGGCATGCTTCTACTAATTAACTCTGCAGTAATAACCATATTCCAAGGGGTTAACAAGTTTTCTTGGCACATGAATTCCTATTAATTTCGATTATTATTTCATAAATGAATACAGAAATAAACATAATACACAGTACTAGATTACGTAATTAATAATAGAAATTTTAAGAGTGCGAATAATTCCTAACTTCAAATGTCTCTAAAAAAATAATTTTAACTGTACATTCAGAGCTAGTTCTTGGCGATTGTAACATAGAAAATAAAGTAATTCCTTTTCATAAATTTTAGCTTGAAATACAACATATTGTGTATAAAACTATATGAAAGTTTTCAGAAAAGCAACTGAAATAGTACTGACCTGTCCAGAATTCGAAAAACAGTACTGGTAACGACAACTACTGTTGAGGAAAAGTAATTGTAGAGGATGTCCCGTTACAACTGGAAAACGTGCAAAAGCAGCAATGGGGCCCCAACGCTAACCGCCATGTACTCGATGTAATTAAGTTCAGTGTGAAAGTCAACATAAACGAGTCCAATTATTATGGATCAAGGGACACTCTGGTATCTAATGAAACGAGATGGCGGACCACCAGGCGAAACAAAGTGTGGCTGATGGCCAATCTTACTGCACTTGCCTTCCACATACGGATCTTGTTCCTAGAAAAAGGTCCATCAAGAACGGTCACAGACGCCGGAGATCTCACGACAGTCCAAATGAAGACGTTCTGCCACAATACAGCCGAGCACTCCGCAAAAAACCTGGTGCTCGCAAATCAAGCTATCTACCACTAATACAACGCGCATCCGGCTGGATCACGGCTGTTATCCTTCACATCTTTATAGGATGAAAGTTCAGCCGTCTCCATGTTGCGAAGTCCACCCAACTGAGATTGCAGACCTCAGTCATGTGATACTAAGGTCTTCACGCTATGAGGGACAACGCCGGAAGTGTCTTAACGCTGTGATCAGAGCAGCAATTCCCCAACCTACGTCTGCGACGGACCTGTTTCGACTGCTGACCAGTCCGCAGCCCGTGGTCGTGCGGTAGCGTTCTCGCTTCCCACGGCCGGGTTCCCGGGTTCGATTCCCGGCAGGGTCAGGGATTTTCTCTGCCTCGTGATGACTGGGTGTTGTGTGATGTCCTTAGGTTAGTTAGGTTTAAGTAGTTCTAAGTTCTAGGGGACTGATGACCATAGATGTTAAGTCCCGTAGTGCTCAGAGCCATTTGAACTGCTGACCACAATCAGTACTGCCCGGTTTCTGCAAGGAGCGACATCCACTTATGTGACACACAGAGGTTCCAGCGTAGGTGATATATGGACTGTATAGAGTGCGTACTTGCACAAAGTGTACCATGGAGTTTACCTTGAATTACCGAACAGTGTTCCCGTGTTTATGTAACCTCACTACCAAGAACAGTAGAACAGCTCAGAGGACGCATGAGTGCTGCTGCGACAACCACTGACAGGATGTTGCTAGATGAGGTATGGAACGAACTTGACTCACGCTTGGACGTGTATCGTGTGACCAAAGGGGCTGTCATTGAACATCTGTACAGCGTAGAATGCAAACTTGGTGACCTTGTGGTTCTATGCATGCATTAGTCATATTTGTGAATTTAATACTTCTTAAATAGAGAGCTTTGAAAATGAATTAATCATTTATAGTAGGCATGCGTTTAAGCAATTAACAAAGAATAATTATAGTCTTCAGAACACAATACAAGTAAATTATTTTATCTACTGTTGTTGCAGCTCTTTCCGTGCTGTCAAAGGAAAAATTGGTTTGGAAAGTTTTGCCTGATGCAAGACTATGATCTGTGTCTGCTTCTGCCACACATGTTCAAGATCTGCTGTGCTGTATTAATGTCACTTTACTTTCTACATAACGTGCAGTTGGTATTCTCTGCTGCAACTGTTTGAGAGTCAGAGAAAACAGTAGTATCTGCATTCGGTCGTGTTCGGTTTACATTTACTTATGTTAATTCGTGCTCCACTGGTTACTGGGTTCTGCCGGTGTGTTCTCTGCGTTTAGGCGCTGCAAGTACATGAAGCTTTCGCCTTGTATCTTATCTAGTTGTTGTTGTTGTTGTTGTTGTTGTTGTGGTGGTGGTGGTGGTGGTGGTGGTGGTATGAGCTGCATGAGCGATGGGTTCGTCCGAAGATAATGCAGTGTTGCTGATATAAGAATACAGATATGATACCAGCTTCTGGAACGCAACGGATCCGCGGTTCAAATGCCGAAGGAAAGGAAATATGATTGATATAAAATGGTTCAAATGGCTCTGAGCACTATGGGACTTAACATCTGTGGTCATCAGTCCCCTAGAACTTAGAACTACTTAAACCTAACTAATCTAAGGACATCACACACATCCATGCCCGAGGCAGGATTCGAACCTACGACGGTAGCGGTCACGCGGTTCCAGAGTGAAGCGCCTAGAACCGCAAGGTCACACCGGCCGGCAATTGATATAAGGTTGCCAAAACATTGTAAGGTCCTGCTGGGAACATAAATAAAACGCTAAATTAACTAGATGCTAGCGTCGAGAACGGAGCGATTAAGCTCATACTTTGTATTTTTATCAATATTAAAAAGGGAAAGCACAATAAATTTTTTTGGAAGTAAACAAGTGCGGATAGTATCCATTATGTTGATTAGAAATAAAAACATGCCGAAGACCTAACCATTCTCGTTGCTTATGTTCACGGTATCTATATCTATGTGGGTGAGGTGTCACTTTAATAAGAGTATTTTATGTACTAACCAATTAAATAAAAATAGTTTTCCTGTGATCACGCTGTTTGCATTCTAACAAACCATACGGAAAATTTCATCACGTAGCCTACGTGACAGGTCGTATGTAGATTTCACATTCCATCGATTTAATTTCATTGATATCTCCCCTACACGCACTGTAACAAAATCTTTGAAGTGTTCCCCACGCGTCATTGCACACACCCCGGAAGCTATGTGTTGTATAGCAGCTACTGAAATGCGAAACAATCAATAACGTATATGTCTCCGGTTGCTAATAATCATAGTGTAGATGTTAACCGTTCTTCAGGTTACGTTGGTGGTCGGCAATCAGCGTTGTGGTTTTAAATTTTCTCATCAAGTATAATGAGAAGCTAGGGAAAAAATTGACTTATATGCAATGTTTTCGACTGATTCTAAGTACAGTTGGAGCTAAAATTCGGTGTTCAGTGTGTGGTGTCGTCCGAAGTAGTAGATCCCGTGTCGAGGTCGGTACCTCATGACGAAACCACAAGTAAGAAAAGCCGCTGCCCGAGGCAGCAACGAATGAGAGACGTCGGCGTAGTTAGGCACTCAAGAGTTTCTGCACGCCGCCGCTGCTGGAAGATTACTTACGTCAGAGCGCAGCGCCGCTCACCCCACTCACTTACCATCGCCTTAATTCATCAGATCCGGCTTCGACCTCAGTTTATAGAACTACTAGTCGGAACTGTAAATCAAAGTTTACAGTCAATTGTTCCTTACAATAAGACTATCATTTTGTATTGAACCAAGTGATAAACAGTCACAGATTTCAGAGACAGTAACAAATCCTTTCTGTCATTCCTGTGCTCATGCTTCGTTTACAGGCTAAGTATTTCAGACTATTCAACTGTTAATAAAGTATGTAATATTTTGTGTTGTTGCAGTAACCGCTCCATCTTCTCCAGAAGTAAACCTAGGCCTGCTACTACACTTTACAGGGCCAACGAGGATGTCTCAAGAATTGTCTCGTCCGCCCACTTCACTTTTATGTACAGAGAGTCCTAAATTCTTCCTCTCCTTATCTTTTTGTTTATTTCATCAGAAACAGTGTGGTCGCCGTGAAAATTTATATCTATACGCTGTATCCTGTGTGGCGATTATTATTAACTCCAAAATCAATAACGCACCGTTCACAAGCTCTGCTCGCTATCTCGTGTTCTCCTCCCTCCCCTGCAGTGTGAAAGTTGTTCACAGAGACAAGCGAGTGGTAGTGAACATGTAAGTGAGCGCTCGTCCGCTTGTGTTACATTCGCTCCCGAATAAAGCAGGCTTAAGACGGGCCCGGCTTTCGCTTATCGCCACAGACTGATTCACATCACTTGTAGTCAGCGTTCGTTGTCCTTTGCATTTCCGGCTATGGACTTAGCGTCGATGTTGTTTTCCACACACTACGGTGTTGGCAGCAGTGACCTGTCAAGTTACTGTCGGGTTAATCGCCACCATAAAAAATACGTGTATAATGACTGCGTTGTGATTACAGAGACTGGACAGTTGTATCCAAAGACGTCGACAAATCCTTCAACAAGCAGGATCGTGTATGGAGGAGATGACCACTGGCCACGTACCCCATCACAAAAACCCTGATATCTCTCATGCCACTTATTCTAGTTTCCTTGGGTAGCTAACGCCTCGACAGCAAAATTTGCTCACCCAGACAACAACCTCATACTGTTTTGGGGGTCTCATCTGTCACATGCCACGTTGCGCCCTAAACACCTTGTATTGAAGTCATGAGCTGTAGTTGGGTAGAAAAAGGGCTGGCATGATTGGTAGGCGTTTTGTGGAGACAGCAAATAATCCCATTTGCTGCAAAGTTTACTCTGCCTCGAACATAAGTGACGGATTAAAACTCTGTAATGGGTCAAGACTCTGGTTCGGATATCTGCCTTCCGCAGGTGCTGTTCTACCAGTTGAGCTATAATATCGCGCCGCAGAAACTCTTCTCAGCCTATTCCATTTTTCGTTGATCTTCACAAAGCGTTTAACTTTTCCCACTTGTAGTGCCTTCCTCCAGTGTTTCAAAAAATTTTAGTAAGCAGAACCCCAGTTCTAAAATGGCCGACTTCCACTATCACAGGAGCCAATCACGTCTCTAGCTTCCAGAAACAACCTCTGACTATGTCCCACTGATACACGACGTATTCTTTACCATTTACCCATTACAAATGATTGCGCTGCTTTGCCGCCGTATCGTCTAATATTCCAAAGCCAGCAGCTGAAGTACTGCGCTTCCACCTATCTTAGAACCCACAATGCAATATCATACTCACTTTTGTTCTCTTACCCATGTATACATTAACATTGTCAACTGTAACTATCATTATTATTATTAGTCGGTACTGATATCGCAAATAACATCAATTATTGCACTGACAGTGCAATTACTAGAATAATTCTTGTTATGGACATGGACGTACGCAAAATTGGTTGGCTATTTGTGGTGTCACCGCCAGACACCACACTTGCTAGGTGGTAGCCTTTAAATCGGCCGCGGTCCATTAGTATACGTCGGACCCGCGTGTCGCCACTGTCAGTGATACCAGACCGAGCGCCACCACAGGGCAGGTCTACAGAGACTTCCTAGCACTCGCCCAGTTGTACAGCCGACTTGGCTAGCGATGCTACTCTGACAAATACGCTCTCATTTGCCGAGACGACAGTTAGCATAGCCTTCAGCTACGTCATTTGCTACGACCTAGCAAGGCGCCATTACCAGTTGTTATTGCTATTATACTTCTGTGTCATCAAGAGCGATGTTCTACGATTATGGATTAAAGTTAAGCATTACAAGATTTTCGTACTTTATTGCAATTCTCAAGACATTGTCCTGTTCCAGACCTCACGCCGGTCTGCGTGTATTTAGACGCGTGCATTTCAGCCTCCTGTAGCGACACGGTGTTAGCTCTTGAGCCAACACTACAAAATTGGCGACTCGGATACAAACGGTCTCTTTTATATATAACACTATTATTATCATCATTATTAGTACTAGTTATGATTTTTAAGTCTTCACTATTATTTAACTAAGAAGCAATGCAAAAGTTCTGTCTTTGTAGAAACCTGGTGTGATGCTACTGAGATCCAAATCCTATTAGACTAAATAAACAAACAAAAAATACATATCAGTTTCCCAGAACCACTCCACGAAACTAGGTACCACGGTTATCCATTAATAACACTGCTACCACCAGAACGGAGCGACGGACGTTGAGGAAAATCTTCGGGTGTATGTTACAAGATAGTACCCCTGGTTATCAGAAGAGCTGTGTTCTCTAGACAAACGATTTAGATCCAATGCACGGAAAAGGTACCTGAATTTTTACGCACATACAGCGCTTTAACGACTTGCGATTGATCAGGAAATCTTACACATCATAAACTGAAGTACCCTTGTCAACTGTAAGGGCGAATTATGGGCAGAAGACACTCATCTGTACACACATACACGACCGACAGAAAGGAGATTGGAACTCAATTTTTCGTAAATGTGGATGTTTTTAACGTCATTTGCGTGTCTCACACGCTGAGTCACCTCGTCCTGTCTATTCAACAGTTGCCTCCCTTTTCCTGCATTTATTGCTATATACTCTGGCGCATTTACGCCAGGCAAACGATTTAATTAATTTACGCTGACGGGGACGCATACCGCTCAAGTTTCATAAACGAGCGTACGAGAGTGGCAGTTCGCAATTTATCGGCAAATCTGTGTATAATATGATGATACTAAAACTATCAATGTAATAAATTTACGCTGTAAATTTATATAGACAATATATATGTTCCAACTACATAATTTTATAAAGTTATTCTTTCATAAATAAGAAACAGTAAATTACGAGTATTTGTATCCTAAAAAAGGCTCTGTTGGCAGTTTTAAAGCAAGCTGATGGCCGCTGCACCTATCGTAAGACGTGTGTGTTGGCAGTAAAGGAATGCAACTGTCCGGCTGAATCGGGTTGGAGTACCACTGAGTCACTAAGGGATATCGTTCGTCAAGGGGTTTCTTTGCTTCTTCATGAAACGGATAGATGTCGGAGCGTCAAGCTATAATAGCTGAAGCAAACAACTTATGGTTGGTACTGATGTGAAAACTTAAATCGGCACGGCGTCTTCAAAGTGTCGAAGTACTATGAACAGTCATAAATTTCTGGTCATTGCTCCACAATGTTTTTCGAGGTATATAGATACTGCAACCTCAAATATGCTGCGAGAAAAAATAGTACAGCCTTTAACGGGTTTCCAGTTCACTCAAGATTTATTGTTGCAACAGTGCATACAGAGCACATGAAATGATGAGATTTACAAATCAATAGCACAAGCGGTTCTGGGGTACCAGAACCACGCTGTAACACCCGTATTAGTACGTGATGTAGCCTCCTCGGGTGGCAATGCAGGCGCTGACTCTGGCATCCAGTCGATCGTACAGATGGCGAGTACTGTCCTGGGATACGGTGTGTCACGCCTGCTCGACCTGTTCACGTAGTTCTGTGAGAGTTGCTGGGTGATGAGTCGCACGAGTCACTTCTCGTCCCGTTATATCCCTAGATCGTGCTAGCCAGGGGAGTTGAAGCACATCTTGCAGAGCACAGAGTTTCACGGGTATGGTGTGCGCGGGCATTATCATGCGGGAACAACATATCACATTCCTGTTCCAAGAACGGCAAAAGAACGGGTCTAAGGACATCCTGCACGTACCCCTCAGAAACATCAAAGGTGGACGAGAGTTGTAGCTTATTGCACATCGCACCCCACACTGCAAGGTCTGTGTTGCGGTTGATTTGGGGAGGTGGCCAGACTGCGAGGTCATCGGTCTCGTCAGATTAGGGAAGGATGGGGAAGGAAGTCGGCCGTGCCCTTTCAAAGGAACCATCCAGTAATTTGCCTGAAGCGATTTAGGGAAATCACGGAAAACCTAAATCAGGATGGCCGGACGCGGGATTGAACCGTCGTCTTCCCGAATGCGAGTCCAGTGTGCTAACCACTGCGCCACCTCCCTCGGTCTTGGACGAATGCACTCTACAAGACGGCTCTTCCAGGTCTCGGTGTTCGCACAAACGACCATCACTTGCGTGCAGGCAGAAGCGACAGCAGTCGTGCCGTGGATGTCGATGCTGTGGCGTGAGTGAAAGGCAATTTACGGGTGTGCATGCCCGTAGTCCCAACGTTAATAACTGGTTCGCAACAGTTCTTGTTGACACGTTTGGACTCACAAACCGTCTAATCTGTGCTGTAGTAGGTGTATGATCTGCCACTGCTGTACTTCAAGTACGACGATGCTGGTGGGCCTCTGTGCTGCGTGGATGTCCAGAACTTCGTCTACAAGTGTGACAATGTTCACGTAATCACTAGTACCAGCATCGTTGCACAACTGACGCAGCACTTCCACTTTGCGTGGAAATTCTCCGAAATGATCATCTCACTACTCGGAAGGCCACAATTGGATCCCTTTTCAAACTCGCTCAGCTGGCTGTAGGAAGACTGGTTGCTTGTTTGCTTCACGCATTTGTACCACACTGAGTCTTCTGGCTGTGAATATTTCCTATTTAAGGGTAGCTGTAGATGGCGCTTTGGTAGCTATACCACTACATTATCTGTTGGTGGACGACGATGAAACCATTATCAGTACATCTATTATGCAATAGGTGGTATGTGCCATCACCAGATCAAAATCGATGTCGTCTTTCCAAGTACTAATTTTTTTCCCCGGTAGTGTATTTTAATATCCTTGGATTTCGCTATGTAGCTTTCTACAAAGCAGACATTTTGCGCGAAGAATAAAATGTTACGATTCCATGAACAGAGAGGACTGTCATCATATTCCCAAATACCATACTTCCATGATATTTATAAAGACATAAGTGGAAGCGAGAACTACTGAGCGTCAGTGCGATTTATGTGACCTGCTGATTGATAACTGGAATTCCAAAGTGGAAGAGTAAGTGAAGAGGCAGTAGATGTGAATGACATTATCTTCGAAAAACGTAAAGTTACACGAGAAGCAATTCTGTGTCAACCTTAGTAATGGAAGAAAAATGAAGTCACATTAAGTAAATTCTACAAACATTTTGGGCTAGAGAAAACATTCGACAGAACAGAGTAAAATAAGATCTAAATTCCAAGAAGAACTACTTTATTACAGAACAGACACAGGTTACCAATGATCAGCATTGTCAAAAACAAAGGGTGAGGAATCAAAATTTAATGTTAAGAAGGCCGAACGTCACCGTTCTTTAATTTGTACTTGAAAGATGTAATGAAAGACAAAAAAATTCTAACACGAGCAAATCGCAAGGGGACGAGGTTCCAGTGTTAAGCTACGCAGGTAACACAGCCCTTGTGCTAGACAGCAAGCATGACTTCAAAATAATGCTTAACGGAATTGTCGGACAAATTTACGTAAAATTCAGTACAAAGACAAGAGAAACAATCCCGAGCGCAATGAAGAGTATTAGAAAGAACAATGATTTCTGAATATTGGTACTGCAACTGAAGGTGACTTTGAAATTGTAGGTCTGAAGCCTACAATCGTAGGGAAATATCGCAGGAAAACCAAATTAAAAATACTGAGAGCAGTCGAACTTTCGTGGTGCAAAACGACGTTGAGAACGATGTAGACAGATGAGCTATATACTGAAATTAAACTAAACGAGTAACACATTCTGCGATTGTCGAGAATTAAGCACCGTTGGACGGGATAAACTGTAGGAGCTCTTAGAGGTAAATCAACAGTTTGGAGAACAGCGTGAAATCAGTAGAAAGAATTCCGGTTAACACATTACATATGTAGTTAAACGTCTGGGAGACAGATTATCAGGTTATGCGTATTATCAGAAACATTAAGTTGGAAAAGCTGCATATTAAAATAAGCAAGGTTCGAATCCTGCCTCGGACATGGATGTGTGTGATGTCCTTAGGTTAGTTAGGTTTAATTAGTTTTAAGTTCTAGGCGATTGATGACTTCAGAAGTTAAGTTGCATAGTGCTCAGAGCCATTTGAACCAAAATACGCAAAATATATCACTACGCGGGAGCTATTAAATGTGATATAACAGTTTATATTAAAATTCAGTATCTCGAAGAGACAATGCTACCAGAAAAAGCCCATAAGCTAAATAAACCAAAAATGGCTCATGGCAGGTGGCCTCTCCAAATGACCAGTCACAGGAATGCGTATGGGACTGGTAATTTTCAAAATCTATAAAGGAAGTTAATATTTATCTTTATTTTTACCGCTATTTTCATGGCATACAGCCATCCATAAATTACACATATTAACGCTAGTCAGCTTTTAGTGTTATCTGGATACAGTGATGTAACACACACCAATAACAATACAACTCCATCTACGGAAAAAAAATAATGAAATAAGTAGTATCTCTGTCACTGGAAGTCTACAACTGTCACCCAGTCACCTGTCCCAGTTGCGGGTTGATTACCCAGCGGCTTCCACGGCCATCAAAAATTGATCATTATTTCATATAATTATTGACCATATTTAAAAACTTAAATTGCTGTCATAATCGAAATATTAAGAGGTATAATCTTACGGTAAAGGTTTAATATAATAAATCAAGCACTGCAGTTAGAAACAGCGTGTATGTCTTGCGTAATGCACAGAGCCGAAATGAGCCACACTGTATTCATACAGTATCCGAGAATGGGAACAATTAACGACTTCCATCAAATTGTACACATCGGATTTCACACATGGTGGGTGAAAGTTTTTCTTGCTGACAGGCCCCACAAAATAATGAAAAAAATAGTTTGTTATTTATTACATATTCACTGTTCATGCAGTAAAAATTGAGTATCGGGCACGACGTTTTAACTTTTTTACTTCTTTATTACTAAGTATATTCGCAACATATTTTGCAGATAGTGAAATGAAATGTCGTGTGACTAGGGCCTCCCCGTCGGGTAGACCGTTCGCCTGGTGCAAGTCTTTCGATTTGACGCCACTTCGGCGACCTGCGCGTCGATGGAGATGAAATGATGATGATTAGGACAACACAACACCCAGTCCCTGAGCGGAGAAAATCTCCGACCCAGCCGGGAATCGAACCCGGGCCCTTTGGATTGACAGTCTGTCGCGCTGACCACTCAGCTACCGGGGGCGGACTTTGCACATAGTATTCACATACACTGCATTACTAAACATTTATGTCAATGCACCACACACAATTCAGTTCAGAAGGTGTGATATTATAAACAGTGAGATCCATGGAAACCTAGCTTTCCTTAAAACGGAGTGGAAATTACGCAGACTTTACTCATTCAATGTTTGATGACTTCCAAAAAACTGTAGCCATAATTTCAAATCTCTTCTTTTTTTCGCTCACAGTTCCACAAGATAGTGAAAGTGCAATAACCATAACGGTTTTACATGCTCATCTTCGGATACATACCTAACACATCAACTATTTCGTGAAGTAATCAGACGTTTGAAGCTGCTGAATACGGTGGGGAGGGTGTGGGGGATTCTGGTAATCCTGATTTACTGGTAATTTCATAATTTTATGTACACTAGACTGTGTATGTCTATTTTGTCTTCTGCTGTTTTGTGTACGTTCTTCTCCACCCTGCTGCTGACACCTCGAAGCGATCCTATTCGCATGTGGCCTCGCACCGTCTTGAACGGCTGAAGAAGAATGCCTAGCCAATAGTGTCATACCAAACAATTATTTCTTTTTATATCATGAATATGCTCCTGTGAGTTCGAAACTCAATAAGGTTATGTGCTGTCTTACATCCTATTTCTTATTTCGAAACACGTCAGTAAATGCTCACTTACCATATAAACTTTGGCCACATCATTCACGACCTGGCTTAACTCAGGAGTGCGCTGAAAATGAGACTGACATATTATAGGACAGAGGTAAAAGAAAATGAAACCTCTGTTCTATTACATGTAAAGGAGGGCTTTGCAGGAAGTAAGTATAATGTATGGAGCATATATGTATAAGAGTAACCACAATTCCTGGTAACCGTCAGTAGAATTGCACACCACCAAGATGCCTAAAGTATTATATCATGTACTTAGACGAGTAAAATGTTCAATTCTAAGAACAATAAGGCTACCTGTCTGTTAAAGGTACTCAGCAACCATCTTTACTGCATATACCATACATAGCTGATAACTTGTTATTCAGTTGTAATTGAATTAATGCACTCTGAGTCACATAATGCAAAAGCGTTTTGCAATGTAACAGCATCCAACTAAATAAAAATAAAGTAACAAAAATAGAATGGGGGCTATTTTCGAACTAGACCAAATGACGCTTCACTGGTCGAATTATAAATTTTCCACAGCGCACTAAAAATATCCTTCTAAAAGGAAATCATACCCAGTCTGGTATATCGTTCTTGCATATCTACGGCATCGCACCTATGGAATTCCACTATTAAGGACACGCAACTATGTGGTTCCAATCCAGCACAACATTACTTATTTATTTTACAACACAATGTATATCATAGGGTATACGATAAACAGATCAACTAGCAGATAATTAGTATCGTGAGAACGTCACTAATTAAAGGTATCAACACGCATCCTGATCAACTTCTAGACGAATGACCAGTTTAACAGATAGTGAGACTGTTTGACCCTTCCGAACTTCGTAGAGTTCCCAGTCCGTATCTTCCCATCTCTTTCCTCATGAAGATGATCTATCCGCGCTTTCCACCACGTGTGGCGTGGACAAAATTCCTTCTGTACAAGAATGACATCGCCTAGCCGTAGTCTTCCTAAACCTGTGCTCGGTTGGTAAACTTCGTGGAAGATTTTGAGCCAGAATCTGTAGAGTTTCTTCTACGTATGAGTGAAGTGTACGAACAACGCTTACTTATTTGCCGATGTACACGCGAGTTGCCTGCCGATACTTTAATTAGAGAGACTGAAGATATTAATCATCTGTAAATTTATGTGAATGTTGTCTACTCTTTGATGACGTTCCATTGTTAAAATAAAAAATGTTGGAGTGTATTGCAATCATGCTGGTGTGCGTCTGTAACATTCTGGTGCCGTTACGTGTCTAGAAATTCACGATTTTCTGCGTGTTTTCAACAACTATTGCTTACTTCACCATGGTACATGGTAAGAGGTTGACAAATGATAAGGTAGAAAGCGACGAAGTGAGTTTCTTCAAAAATATTTGCAGCGTGGAATGCTTGTTTCAGTAATACACACGAGGTGACAAAAGTTGTGGGGTACCACCGAATATCCTGTCGAAGCTCCTTTTGCTCGGCGTGGTTCAGTAACTCGACGTGGCAAGGATTCAACAAGTCATTGGAGGTCCCCTTCTGAAATACTGAAACATACTGCCTCTACAGCCGTCCATAATTGCGAAAGTTTTGCTTGTGCAGGACTTTGTGTATGGACCGATCCCTCTATTATGTCCCATAAATGCGTTGTTCATACAATCTATCAGTGAATGAAATGGCAAAAAAACTGAAACGTACCGTTTACATCGCATCCTATAGTAATTCAGAGAGAATAAAATTAACTTTAAATAAAATCATTGGCGGCTATTTCGACCAATAAAAAATCTATTGTGACTAGTAGCTGCATAAAGTTTCGCTGTCAATTGATAAATGATTTAGTAACAGAATGTTTGGGGACTAAAGTTGTTATGTTTAGTAAAAAGTTTTAGTCCGGCCGATCCATAGCGTTAGATGACAGCCGGAGAGACAGCTTCCCGCACCACAACTGACTTACCACGGGACAGGTGTGAGCACACCTGTTTAAATAGACTGCAATGGCAGTTCGTCTACGTTCCAACCCCTCTTCTCAGTCCTCTGTCTCTTGTGGCTGACAACATAACTCGCTGGAGTAATGATATAATGTCCAAATTTAGTTCCCGAGTCACAAATTGTTGTCAAGACCCTTAAACTGCATCCAGTAGCAAAAAGGTATAACCCTCCTCTTTTATTCCTGAAGTTATGGTTTCTTGCAGATTAGTTCTGGCACATGAGATTTTACCTCCTACTTTCTCTAAGACAAAACTGAAACTTCTTCCATCATTCTCGACGTGGAAAAGTATTCCTCTGTGCCTCTAACTGCCAGTTCTGAGAAAAGCACATCGGATACTCCATGAAAACCTCTTTTGTAGATTCATTTTGATAACTATTTTCTCTTCTTTAGATTTCATGAACCATGGACCTTGCCGTTGGTGGGGAGGCTTGCGTGCCTCAGCGATACAGATGGCCGTACCGTAGGTGCAACCACAACGGAGGGGTATCTGTTGAGAGGCCAGACAAACGTGTGGTTCCTGAAGAGGGGCAGCAGCCTTTTCAGTAGTTGCAGGGGCTACCGTCTGGATGATAGACTGACCTGGCCTGGTAACATTAACCAAAACGGCCTTGCTGTGCTGGTACTGCGAACGGCTGAAAGCAAGGGGAAACTACAGCCGTAATTTTTCCCGAGGGCATGCTGCTTCACTGTATGATTAAATGATGATGGCGTCCTCTTGGGTAAAATATTCCGGAGGTAAAATAGTCCCCCATTAGGATCTCCGAGCGGGGACTACTCAAGAGGACGTCGTTATCAGGAGAAAGAAAACTGGCGTTCTACGGATCGGAGCGTGGAATGTCAGGTCCCTAAATCGGGCAGGTAGGTTAGAAAATTTAAAAAGGGAAATGGATAGGTTAAAGTTAGATATAGTGGGAATTAGTGAAGTTCGGTGGCAGGAGGAACAAGACTTTTGGTCAAGTGAATACAGGGTTATAAATACCAAATCAAATAGGGGTAATGCAGGAGTAGGTTTAATAATGAATAAAAAATAGGACTGCGGGTAAGCTACTACAAACAGCATAGTGAACGCATTATTGTGGCCAAGATAGACACAAAGCCCATGCCTACTACAGTAGTACACGTTTATATGCCAACTAGCTCTGCAGATGATGAAGAAATTGATGAAATGTATGATGAGATAAAAGAAATTATTCAGGCAGTGAAGGGAGACGAAAATTCAAGTCATGGGTGACTGGAATTCGTCAGTAGGAAAAGGGAGAGAAGGAAACATAGTAGGTGAATATGGATTGGGGGGAAGAAATGAAAGAGGAAGTCGTCTGGTAGAATTTTGTACAGAGCATAACTTAATCATAGCTAACACTTGGTTCAAGAATCATAAAAGAAGGTTGTATACATGGAAGAAGCCTGGAGATACTGACAGGTTTCAGATAGATTATATAAAGGTAAGACAGAGATTTAGGAACCAGGTTTTAAATTCTAAGACATTTCCAGGGGCAGATGTCGACTCTGACCACAATCTATTGGTTATGAACTGTAGATTAAAACTGAAGAAATTACAAAATAGTGCTAATTTATGGAGATGGGACCTGGATAAACTGACTAAACCATTGTTGTACAGAGTTTCAGGGAGAGCATAAGGGAACAATTGACAGGAATGGGGGAAAGAAATACAGTAGAAGAAGAATGGGTAGCTTTGAGAGATGAAGTAGTGAAGGCAGCAGAGGATCTAGTAGGTAAAAAGATGATGGCTAGTAGAAATCATTGGGTAACAGAAGAAATATTGAATTTAATTGATGAAAGGAGAAAATATAAAAACGCAGTAAATGAAGCAGGCAAAAAGGAATATCCACAGGAAGTGCAAAATGGCTAAGCAGGGATGGCTAGAGGACAAATGTAAGGATGTAGAGGCCTATCTCACTACGGCTAAGATAGATACTGCATACAGGAAAATTAAAGAGACCTTTGGAGAGGAGAGAACCACTTGTATGAGTATCAAGAGCTCAGATGGAAACCCAGTTCTAAGCAAAGAAGGGAAAGCAGAAAGGTGGAATGAATATATAGAGGGTTTATACAAGGGCGATGTACTTGAGGACAATATTCTGGAAATGGAAAAGGATGTAGATGAAGACGACATGGGAGATAAGACACTGCGTGAAGAATTTGACAGAGCACTGAAAGACCTGAGTCGAAACAAGGCCCCGGGAGGAGACAACATTCCATTAGAACTACTGACGGGCTTGGGAGAGCCAGTTCTGACAAAACTCTACCATCTGGTGAGCAAGATGTATGAGACAACCGAAATACCCTCAGACTTCAAGAAGAATATAATAATTCCAATCCCGAAGAAAGCAGGTGTTGAAAGATGTGAAAATTACCGAACTATCAGTTTAATAAGTTACAGCTTCAAAATACTAACGCGAATTCTTTACAGAGGAATGGAAAAACTGGTAGAAGCGGACCTCGGGGAAGATTAGTTTGGATTCCGTAGAAATGTTGGAACACGTGAGGCAATACTAACCTTACGACTTATCTTAGAAGAAAGATTAAGAAAAGGCAAACCTATGTTTCTAGCATTTGTAGACTTAGAGAAAGCTTTTGACAATGTTGACTGGAATACTCTCTTTCAAATTCTAAAGGTGGCAGGGGTAAAATACAGGGAGCGAAAGGCTATTTACAATTTGTACAGCAACCAGATGGCAGTTATAAGAGTCGAGGGGCATGAAAGGGAAGCAGTGGTTGGGAAGGGAGTGAGACAGGGTTGTAGCCTCTCCCCGATGTTATTCAATCTGTATATTGAGCAAGCAGGAAAGGAAACAAAAGAAAAATTCGGAGTCGGTGTTAAAATACATGGAGAAGAAATAAAAACTTTGAGGTTCGCCGATGACATTGTAATTCTGTCAGAGACAGCAGAGGACTTGGAAGAGCAGTTGAACGAAATGGACAGTGTCTTGAAAGGAGGATATAAAGATGAACATCAACAAAAGCAAAACGTGGATAATGGAATGAAGTCGATTTCAATCGAGAGCTTCTGAGGGAATCAGATTGGGAAATGAGACACTTAAAGTAATAAATGAGTTTTGCTATTTAGGGAGTAAAATAACTGATGATGGTCGAAGTAGAAAGAATATATAATGTAGACTGGCAATGGCAAGGAAATCGTTTCTGAAGAAGAGAATTTTTTTTAGCATCGAGTATAGATTTAAGTGTCAGGAAGTCGCTTCGGAAAGTATTTGTATGAAGTGTAGCCATGTATGGAAGTGAAACATGGACGATAAATAGTTTGGACAAGAAGAGAATAGAAGCTTTCGAAATGTGATGTTACAGAAGAATGCTGAAGATTAGATGGGTAGATCACATATCTAATGAAGAGGTATTGAATAGAATTGGGGAGAAGAGGAGTTTGTGGCACAACTTGACAAAAAGAAGGGACCGGTTGGTAGGACATGTTTTGAGGCAATAAGGGATCACAAATTTAGCATTGGAGGGCAGCGTGGAGGGTAAAAATCGTAGAGAGAGACCAAGAGATGAATACACTAAGCAGATTCAGAAGGATGTAGGTTGCAGTAGGTACTGGGAGATGAAAAAGCTTGCACAGGATAGAGTGGCATGGAGAGCTGCATCAAACCAGTATCAGGACTGAAGACCACAACAACAACAGATTTTCAAATAAAACAAAAGTAACGGAATATAGCGATTTTAAATCAGACCTTCATAGGGGGAGGGGGGCGGGGGAGGAATAGCTTAGGAAATGAGAAACTAGAAGTGGTAGGTAAGTTGCTTCGACAGCAAAGTACGTAACGACGGCCGATGTAGAGAGAACACAAAATGCAGACTGGTTATAGCAAGAAAAACAGTTTCCGAAAGTACTTGTCTGGTGTATAGCTTTGTATGGAAGTGAAGAGAATAGAAGCTTTTGAAGTGTAGTGCTACGCAAGTATACTTGTGTGCAATAAACAGGTTCTGTTCGGGGTTTTTAAAATTATTTATTTGCATTTGGTTTCGTGATAACAGAGCCAACCTTACTTTATACTTGTTAGTAACAATGGTTAATTTTGACTATTAAATGTGCAGAACGTTTAGATCCGTTTCTAACAAAAGAGGTATAATTTTTATAAAATTTGCATGTATAGACTACGCTTATCTATGAACAAAAATTAACAAAAGGATTGTTATTTTCAAATGGAAACTTATGCATATACACTACACTTCACGTGTCTGGCTTATCTTCGACGTATTGGATAACTGGCATCCGGTCTCCGCGCAAGACGGTCTTTGGTTTCTACTCTGCTCCCTTCGGTTCGCCGATTTCATACATGGTATCGTGTTGTCAGTCTATTCCGGCGAAAGGAAACCTAGACCTAAATTTTGACGTGGCTGATTATACGGACAGATCTAACTCCTCGAGTGCTCTGTTTATGCGTTTATACACACTAACTTCTGTTGTTTCCCAAACAGTGGTAACGCAGTGGCGGCCGCTGATCTGTCCAGTCTATCTTTCCGAGACATCCTTAGATGACATGGTTCATGTCTTCCTCTTCTCCACAGGTACAGAGAGGGCTGTTGGACAGTTCCAGGCGATTTATGTGGCTTTTTCTTTATAATTAACCGTGATTGAATTTCAATCTTGCAGTGCTTGTATAAATTCCTCTTGACACAATTTGCTTCCATATACCAATGAGTTGTCGGCATCACAGGGTGTATCACTGTGTAATGTTTCCCTCTGTCACTGGTTCTTCTCCATTACTCGTCCCACCTCAGGCGCATTGCTCTCAAGTCTATGTACGAAGTCTACGTGCGGTCCCATTACACAGCATGGCGTTCCTGAAGCTGCGCCTTGTTTAGCCAGATGGTCTGCCTGTTCATTGCCACGAATGCCTCCGTGAACTTTGACCCAGATTTTGCTGATTTTGTAGCCTACAGACTTGCTACACGATTTCATAAACGACTGGATTGTTGTATCTGTTTGTAAATTAGTTTTTTCAAGATCATGACAGGTGTTTGGGCGTCAGTTAAGACAAAAATTTTGCCCTCAATGCAGTTTCCTGCGTACTTAGGTGCTTCTAAAACGGTTACTAGCTCTGTTGTCATATAAAAACTGCAATTTACGTCCCGAAGTTGGTGTTGTAGGCAGACTCCAACACATTTACACGGAACAGAGTATCGTGTGGAGCTGAATCAAACCAGTTGCCGGACTGAAGACCCCAACAGCAAACAACAAGAGTTTTAACTCCTCCTCCATCTCTTCCACGATCAACTTTGTACGACTCGCCTTCGTTCTGCGAATGATCTTGCAGCGCTCACCGCAGAGCAGCCGACACACGGACCACCAACTGCACCGTGTGTGGAAGCCGACTCCCGCTTGGCGTCTCCTCGTACAGCAGAGCAACTAAATCACTCGCCACCAGACTTAATGACTCACAGCGCGATTGGTGGCGAGCGCTGCCAGCGCCAATGCGGAGCACGTGGCGTTTGGCGCGGCGGGCAGGCTGCCCGGATAAATCTGCGTGACCTTTACGACGGCCAGTAAACAAAGGCGGGTCAGCTGGGGCGCCTGCCCCCTGCACGGCTGGGCAGATGGAGCGGGAGGGGGAAGGAGGGGGGGAGGGGAGGGGCTGAGCCCGCCTCCGCGGCCACACGATACCGTAAACCGTCAGTGAATGGAGAGGTCTATAAATGTCAAAAGCGCATGCACGAGGTCAATCGAAACATGTTCACACACCGCACGCACCAGTTTTCGTTACAAACTGTGATAAACTGCGACATAAGATATCGGCCATTTGAACTGCAACACGGGGATAGTAAATAACGGACGTCTCCTTATTCTGTTCGAGCCGTTGGGCGTCAACGACTCTACTCAACAGTTGCCCTAGATCATGTAGCCACTGCGAGTACGATTTGGTATATAAGACGGCGCGGCATCAACTAGTAAGGTCTTGTCTTGTCCTCTGGGTGTTGCCGGGAACCAGGCGGTAATGTGGCGGTTATGTGGTAGCTTCCACGAGGTGATCTACGAATGCGCAGTCGCGCTTTTTGGTACAAAGGTCGGTGTGGCAATGTGAGCCGCCTAGTGTGTGCCCAATCGAGCTAGCAGTGAGACCAGTTGGTTGTAAGTTGCAGTGCGCTACTAGCAGCTAGTTCTTCAAGTGCACAAATAGCCGCAGTGGATCGCACAAATCAGAAGGCTACTCGTCAAGGTGCTTCTAGACGCCAGCTACCGGGGTGCCAACAGATGTCATTCCAAAGTTGCTTGAAGGCAACGATGTTCGTTAAGCCATCTCTTAATGGCGCTGTGGTCCTAGCTGTTTGAGCTCTCTGTTTCTGAATTTGCCTTCTAGAAGATGGTAAAAAACGATTTTCTTTGTGGTTGTTTGTTTGCGATTTGCCTTGTATGTTAAAGTATGCTGGAACTATATCTTAGTTATAGTAGTAGAATACGCGGCGTACGTGAAGTCTTACAAAATTTGGAAATTTGTGGTGAGGTCTTATGGAACCAAACTGCTGAGGTCATCGGTCCCTAAGCTTCCACACTAATTAATCCAACGTAAGGTAACTTACGCCAAGGACGACTCGAACCTCTGACGGGGAGACACGACGCATGGCATGCACTAATGTGAAACTGAAATCTCGTTGTACATGAAATCTTCTTATAACTTCTGGTGCTTATTTTACGTTTGAGTTTTAATTTTTTGTTTCTTAGGTGTTTTTTCAATTTTGCAACTTATTTTATACTTGCGGTTTAGATTTCTACCTTTTTACTGCTTTTTAATTGTTAAATCCAAGAATTTACTTCACATAATATTTTTAAAAGGTTGTTTCAACATAATTAATTATTAAATTAAAATGTATTAAATTTGTTGCAAGAGAAAGTGTTAATGCTGTTACAGTTTACTTACAGCTCTGAAATTATTTCTTAAAAAGGGATGAGACACGAGGATACATTTGTTGTTAATTCTAAATGGTTTGTCAGCAACTCTCACGAATTGTCGCAATAAACAGCAAATGGTATCTGTTCTTTTAATATTTACACGCTGAAGTAGAAAAACGAACAAACTCCACTTCCAGATCTGTGTGTTTCCTTTTTCACTGCACGGAGAATACACGACTACATTTGAAGCTGCTTTAAGAGTGTACCAGCATCGAAATTGGGCAGTTGTAGCAGCCACCTCTGACCCAGCTAGGCGTCATGTCATTCCACGCTGCTTCAGCTGAACGCCAAAGTTCGTCAATCATACTCTTTCAAACGGTCTCTGTATGGAGCTACGTCACGGTGCCATGAGAAACATACGGCCTTCCGTTATCTTGTTGAAAGATAACGTTCGGAGATCTGGAAGATAGCGCACAGCCGTCGGCCTTATCACGTCAGAAATGTAACAACTGCTGTCCGACTTCACGGCTGTGCAGAACGTAAGCGACAGTGTTGTGCGCCCAGCGGCACTACACACCACCACACCAAGTACTGTGCCCGGGTAACGAAGACGAATGCGATGTAGCAACGTTAGTTCTTCTCTGAGGTTTCACACACGGATACGTCCATCGCGATGCTGCACACGGAACTAGGAATCGACTGAAAGAGAAAGGCGACACTGTGTCACCCCAGTGTCCAGCTTCGTCGATGGGCGCAGAACGGCCGGCGCGCCTCTTCCTACTGTGGCGCAGAGGGAAGTCGTGACAGCGGTCGCCGTGGCGCTGCAGACGCGGTCGCACCGTCCGCTTGCAAATATGTCCGCTTCACGGCTCAATGTAGGTGACGTAACTCTGTCCCTTCGGGCGCTAGTGAACATGTGCCACTGAGATCCTCAAGGGCGTCGATTATGGCCCTCCCGGACCAGTCGACTGCATATTCCCACGGCAGTCCCGGCTGACGTGAGCTGCAATGTCGGGAAACGACAAATGGGTTACGATGGTGCCACTGTCGAATTCTGACACGTGCGCGTAGACGTTTCTCCTTCTTTCACGAGGCATAACACACTTTTCTCATAAACGGCTTAAGTTCGCATGCGACATCTGAATGAGAAAATCGCTGTCTATTCTTTCCTTATGTGTATAATTTAGATGGCGTTACTCCATTTTTAGTGCGGGCTTGTTTAAGCGCTAATAACTTGTTTAAACTTTTACCACATTTTATGTCAGTTTAACGTTTAAGGGGCTCCGGAAAGGCTCAAAATCATGAAAAGTTCAATTTTTACTTTTTTGCGTTTTCTGAATCTGCAGATAATAGATATATAATTTATTGAATTCCGAAGACTACAACTATTTTTAAATTTTTTTAAAATGTGTTCTACATGGGCGTGACCCACTGTGGCGCTGTTAAAGTGCTGTCAAATGGTGTTATTATTAACGTCCGTGTTCATCAGGTACATTTTAGTCTGCCTCATACAATAATGGAAGTGATAAAACCTATTTTCAGAGACTTAGCAGCACCTGAACTGTTGAAAAAGTGTATTCACGGAAAAACTCAAAACCCCAATGAAAGTGTAAATAGTGTTATATGGTCGAGAATCCCCAAGACTGTATTTGTTGGAATAGAAACACTTCACTTTGGTGTGTATGATGCTGTTGCGACTTTCAATGATGGCAACATTGTAAAGTGCAACGTATTTAGAAATATGGGAATGAAGATAGGTTCTAACATGGTACGAGCGATGCTTGCTTTAGACAAGGAACGCCTTCGGGCTGCAGACAGGGCTGTAAAGAGTCTAGAAATACAAGCAAGAGTAAACAGGAGGACGAACAACAGGAAGCTGGAGGAGGAGTTTGCAGAGGATGAAGATAATCCATCCTATGGACCTGGAATGCACTAAAAAGTTAATCCAATCTTTGTCGCTCGATTCCCAAAACTTTTATTTTCTCATACTGATTACATGTTTTCTAAGGATCTTCCAAACATATTTGTTTCAAACTTCCAGTAAATGTTACACAGTACCTTCTGCATAATTTAACACAGCCTTTTTCCAAAAAACTGTATATTTTTGAATATATAAATAAAAAATTGCAAAAAAAATGTGAATTTTCATTACAATTGAAAAAAATCATCTTTAATAACTGAACTAAAATTTTGTAAAATCCCTGTGTTAAGTTGTAGCCCATATTCCAATAAATAATCTGTAAAAAGTTCAACTTCCTACCTGAAATGCTTTGTGAGGAAAGATGTAATTTATAAGCGTTATTTTAACATTGCAAGTATAGGGCGTTCCGGAGCCCCTTAAGACAAAAAGGAATTACGGGCCTTGGCTGCGAGCGGGCACTGATTGAAATCAATGGAGAAATAAGAAAATTTGTGGTGGACTGTGATTCGAACCAGGGTCTCCTGCTCGCTAGGTACGTGGTCTGATCACTGAGCCATCCGAACAGAGGGGTCGCCACAACTGCAGGGACTGCCCTAGCACGCCTCCCGTCAGGCCCAAATTCTCAACGTATCCGCCCCTTCCTCATTACCCTCAGTACTCGTGGCATTTCACCGATTCCCGCCTAAGAGTTCTAGCCTGGTGTGCATCTGCACTGAAGAGATAGTTGGCCGTCTCGCCTCAATTATATGTATGTGTGGTGGCTGTTCTTTCGTACATGTCCGAAAAGACAGACACCACATATACGTATAGTTTAGCGTTTGTTGCATACCATTTTTAATGCTGAGCAGCGTAAATGCACACGATTTCGGTGCAACTACACTGAACAAAATGGTTCAAATGGCTCTGAGTACTATGGGACTTAACATCTATGGTCATCAGTCCCCTAGAACTTAGAACTACTTAAACCTAACTAACCTAAGGACAGCACACAACACCCAGTCATCACGAGGCAGAGAAATAAACGGAACAGAGACCACGAGCAGAAAATATCTTCGTGCATAGTTTAAAGGCCCTTGAAACGGACAATACACTGCCGATGCAACACGTCTGACAAGGGGAGGCCACGACGTTTGGAACGCTGATTTACTTCAGACTTCGTACACTCTTAGTACTCCATTACGACAACTAAATGTATAAGCAGTAGCGCGTACTTCTCAAGCGTTATTGAGAAAATCGAAAGTTAATTCCGGTCGTCAAAGATATGCCTGTGCGTGGCTATTTTTACCAGGAAGCACCGGCAGCTGAGTGAGTACCGTTAAAGCGCCGTAATCGCTGGATCGAGTCCAGTTTGTCAGTTTATTTTATTTCTAACACAGTCATTTTTTTACTATTTACATTACAATTGATATAATGGGAAAAATACGTGTAATCGGATGAACTTTTATTAAATTTACAATATTACTTGGCAGTCTACAAATTTTTATTATCACAAATAATATTTTATTCATAACTATCGTCTACTAAACGGCCAAACACATAAAGTGATACTGAAAATGTATGCTTGTCCGTGTCTTCAAAATTGTTCGTATTTAATCGAAAAAGAACGAGAAATTGCTTCTCGTGGAGACGCTATTAAAACACGCTCGATACTGCATGATCAATTATCAGCGACGATATTTGAGGAAATGCTGCGTTGTGCATGGTTTGCTTCCGAATTATCGGCTGAAAGAGAGGTTTTTGAAAATGTTAACGAGGTCTGTTTTTCCACGGAAAATCTCAAAAGATCTTGCGTATGCGCGAACAGCATTTATTCACTGCAGCTGGTCCCGTTTAACTTTATGTTTTCCATGTTTTTGCGAAAAATACCATCCTGCCATCGTACTCTTAATGTCGAAAGCTACGATTAATTGTATATCTTTCGAAAACCGTCGATGCAGGTCAAAACTCGGAGGTAACAAGTAGTTTCGGGCTCCTTCCAGGTATAAGGGATTTCTCATACATTTTCAGTATCACTTCATGCGTTTGGTCGTTTACTAGTCGATAATTATGAATATTATATTATTTTTGATAGTAAAAATTTTGTAGACTGCCAAACACCATTGTAAATTTAATAAAAATTCATCAGATTACACGTATTTTTCGCATTATATCAATTGCAATGTAAATAGTAAAAAAAATGACTGTGTTAGAAATAAAAAAAATGTCGAACGGGACTCGATCCAGAGATTACAGGGCTTGAACGCTAACTGCTTTTTTTATAAAAACATTTATTAAAAAAACAATGTTACACATCCTGCATACATACTAAGTTCATGTACTACCCATGGACACATGTAATACATGAAGTTATTTAAAAAAAAAAACAGTTCGATCATTTCGGTTATGCTGACGTTAAAGAAAGACAACAGAAGATTGTGTTACTCCCTGAGTTACCAGAAGGAATTAAGTTAAACATCAAGAAAAGTTTTTTTTCTTTTTTAAGACATTCAAACTTCAACATGAAGAAATAAAATCTGCACTTTGAATTACATGAGCTCCAATCTTTACAGATGTATAAATAGTTCTTTATGATGGATGTCAGCAAGTTGGTGGGATAATTTTAAATATCAAACAATTTAATAATCATATTAGAGAATTTCCGAAATACTTGAGAATGGCAGAAAGGAGATATATAATAAAGTTGACTAGCCTTCCAACTACACTTTCTGGACATTAACTGAATGTTAAGTATCGGAAGTGATCAGACCTATATAATAAGTCTTTCACTGCCAATCTGACTTACACATCACAGTGCAAAAATGAATATGGCAATGTGCCTGCCATTAAACGTTGCATTATCAGATAGAATCTTATGGTTTTAACCAATCGATAAGGACCTTTCCATAAAAACTGTCTATTTCCAGATTTCTAATATAAGTCAAAAATGCACCTTTAATGTTTTGTGTTTTGAAACTATTAAACACACAATCTCAATGTCACGTAAGTTCTGTACATTAGCTTATAAGTTTCAAAAACTAGAAGTAGAAAAAGCACACACCAAAAATATACTGTAAAATTTTAAATAATATCCTTAAGATAACTACAATACATCACAGTCAACACAATCTTCTTTTTTATATTAACCAGTGCCCTTTCCTTCAAATACAATTTTTAACATATTACCGAACTTTTTCTTGTGATTCAAATACCTTCTAATTTTGTGGAATTCACACAGCATGTGTACCTTGAACTCTATGATGCTATCGGATCCTAATTTGTTAAGGACGTAATTAACAAAATTTCCCAGCAACCAGTACACAGCGTTATTTTTTGCTTCTGGGAAATAGCGTGCTTCAGGCCTGTGGATCAATGACAGCGATATATACTCAGGGGATGTTCTTGTAATCAGAGCTATTTGCTCCAGGATCCACTTCCAACTATTCATGTGACCACTACAAGTATATCTATGAATTATTGTGTCAACTACATGGCATTTTTGACATATATGAGTTTCACAGAGACCGATTGCGTGCAGTCTTTCATAGTTACTAACTATGTTGTTAACTGTCTTGTACCATGAAGTTTTTGCATTAGACGTGAACACATTAGAACTAATGTTTTTCCAAATCTCAGTCCACTCAATGTTTGGAAACTGTCGTTCTATTTTGTTCCTTCCTTCTCTTTTCTTTCGTTCCCGCATTATGGCTCTCGATGTTAAGTGTCGTGACTGCCTGAGTTCGACACTGACGTAACTAAACTCACCACAGAAAATCCTCACGTGCTGTAAGCGACTGTTGATATTCTGCACGTCAGTTGGGGGAAGCAGGCTTCGAGGTTTAATGATCTCGAAAAGTTTGCTGGTTATGCTTTCTCGTGTGTCTCTTATTAAACTAACTTGCCTTTTGATAAAAAGTGCACAGGCTTTATCCGTTATATCAATTAATCCTAGTCCACCATTTTTAGGATCTAAAGTGGCTACTTTAGTAGGTACTCTGAACACTTCACCTCTCCACAAAAAGTTGGTGATTTTGGACATTATTCTCCTCGCTATCATTCTCAGTATTGGAAACAGCTGGGCAGTATAATAAGCTTTAGCAAGGATGCATGAGTTGATATACTGTGTTCTTTGAACTTGGTTCATATACCGAGCTAAATTCCTTATAATGGCTCCTTGCACTTTATCTGCTGCAACTTTCCAATTTAAAACCGTCATTTTTATCGGGCATGCTGTCAGGGCGATCCCAAGTGTTTTATGTTGTCGGACTAATTTTGCCCACTCGACGTTGACATTATAAAAACCTCTGAGATTTAAGATCTTACTTTTTTTCGTTTGCATTGGCTCCAGATGCTCTACAGTACAAATCAATCACTGTTGCTAGAGTGGTTACCTCGTCATTATTCCTTATAATGACCCCTATATCGTCAGCATAGGCTCTTATAACTATTTTATTTCCTGATAATGTTAAGCCTTTTAATGTAGCATGGAAATGTCGGAGGAAAGGTTCCAGCGAATGGCGAAGAGCGACATGGACAAATGACTTCCTTGAGGAACACCTCGTTGTTTTTGCATCGGCCTGGATTGTTGACAATTCACCGCTATCTTAGCATTTATTCCAGTTGCTATGTTCTTAATCAACTGCATGACCCTATCGTTGAAACCTATTTTCTTCACTGTCTGTAGAAGATATTCATGATTTACTACATCGAACGCTTTATAAAAATCTAAAAACAATAAAGCACACTTTATGTTGGTTACAGAAGTTATTGCAATGATATACCTGAATTCCGCTAGATTTTGAAAAATGGTTCTGCCTTGCGCACAGTTCTGATGTTGACTAATAATTTTATCTGTAATGCATGAAATTCTCTTGTTTCCTATTCTAGCTATTAATTTATAATCAGAATTAAGCAGTGAAACTGCGTCGGTATTTTACTTCGCGGCTTATCTGGAGCAGCAGTAAACGCTTTCGCAATTTCGGTTGCCGGCGCCGGCCCTGAGGTGTTGACCGTGATTTCAGTTTGGCCACCACTTCCTCGATCTTTATTAATTTTACTCACTTCCTGATCGAGGGAAACAAATGGAGACTGCAGCTTTTGCAACCTCTCCCTGAATTTGTTTATTAACAGATAGCTGCTGATCTTTGCAATCGGCTACTCCACCTGTTGTTTCTTGCAAATTAATGCTGATTACACGCCCTTCATTTGTTGGTACCGTATGTGTATTATCTTTTTGTTCAGTTTCTATTCCCATTTTGCCTTCAGGTTCCTCTGCCTCCTCATCGCACTGCTTTTGCTTGCGAAATGAGGGAGTGGGACAAGACAGCTCGTCCTCTGAACAACTATCAGTTATCTCCAGAGCTCGTTTTTTCGGTTCCATTTCAGTTTCACGAGTAGTGGTAACAGGGTTTCCCTTTGTTGTTAACGGGGGAAATTGACTGTTATCGTGAAGGGAGACATCAGCTTGGCCCGCTGCGCTAACATCCTCAACCAGTTGATCTGGGCTATTCTTTGGTAACAGATCATTTAAGGTAAGCTTCTGACGCTGTATCAAATTACTTTTAAGAACAACAGTTCGCCGCGGACATTCCTGGCTGAAGTGGCCGGTTTCGTTACATGTATGACATGTATCTTCCTGGCCTGTATAAACAATTTGTGCCTTATACCCACAACCAGTTATGTGAGACGGAATATTCGTCTTAACATCCATCTCTACACAGCGGACCCCGTTGAAACACTGCAGTTTAAAGCGGGGCGACCATCTTTCATTTGCAATTGATTTAACGTCTCCGTAGTTTGAAAGAACTTCCTTAATCTTATCATTTTCAATTTCAATGGGAAGATTCAAGACACGAAAGGTTTCGTAATCAATGTCAGCTCTGTAGATAGAAACCTTACTTTTATAACCATTTCTATGCACAAAATCTACTTCATAGCCCCACTTTCGTAACACTTTACCAACAGTCGCAGCACTGAATAACTTAACAAAAACGCAGTATTTTTCCTGATCCAGTTGCCAGGTATGGACGGTTTCAGAATTGAGACCAATTACCTGTGTAATCCAGTCATCTATTTCCAGGGATGTCGGCTGAACAGGACGGGATTCCTTGTCAAAAGCCAATACCAGAGTATTCTTCCTGAGGTGTGTAGCCATGGTTAATCCAGCGACGCAGTTTCGGTTAAACAACCGAAACTCCAATTAGCAGCAGCAAGACCAGAAAGAGCGATCAGATCACAGGGAATACGAACGAACACGGAGATTAACGGACGGACGGCACTCGGCGAAGCACAAGTACAGCGATGTAAACACTGAAGTGCAGCGCAACAGTCAACAGCGGCCACTCGCGAGAGCGGCTGAAACGGAACTGGGTTTTCTCATACATTTTCAGCATCACTTTATGCGTTTGGTCGTTTACTAGTCGATAGTTACGAATATTATATTTGTGATAGTAAAAATTTTGTCGAGTGCCAAACAAGATTGTAAATTTAATAAAAGTTCGTCGGATTAACGTCATTTTTCGCATTATATCAATTGTAATGTAAATAGTAAAAAAAAAAATGACTGTGTTAGAAATAAAAAAACTGACGAACTGAACTCGATCCAGCGATTACGGGGCTTGAACGCTAACCACTCGGCTGCCGCCGCTTCCTGTCAAAAATCGCCACGCACAGGTATATATTTGACGACCAGAATTATCTTGCGATTTTCTCAATAACGCTTGAGAAGTACGCGCTACTGCTTACAAATTTTGTTGTCCTAATGGAGTACTACGAGTGTACGACGTTTGAAGTAAATCTGCGTTCCAAACGCCGTGGGCACACACACACACACACCTCACCCAGTATTTCAACACTGCAGCAGCCCGACGGCGCTTGTAATTTGATTTGGGGCACTATCGTCGGCCGGCCGGAGTGGCACAGCGGTTGTCGGCGCTACAATCTGGAACCGCGCGACCGCTGCGGCGCAGGTTCGAATCCTGCCTCGGGCATGGATGTGTGTGATGTCCTTAGGTTAGTTAGGTTTAAGTTGTTCTAGGGGACTGATGACCTCAGATGTTAAGTCCCATAGTGCTCAGAGCCAAGATGCGTAAAATGTGTTTGCTCTGTGCCAGTAAATTGCCACCACGTCAGCGCACAAGTTCCCTAACTTAATTAAAAATGTTTTGCACAGTGAAGTTAACATTGATTCACCACCACATATGCTTTCCCACTGTTACAAGGAAGGGTAGCGTCACTCAACGAAATTAAACTCTTCGTCAAAATTGTTGTTTTACCCTATTTCACGTACGTTATTCGGTACGTCTGTCGTTAGAGCTGATGTCCATAGGTCGCTAGTTTGAAACTAACCAGAAAGAATATTTCAACTTATGCGTAGAACGAATCGACAGTCCTGTCATATGAAAACCAAATCACAAAAATTTCACCATACCGATCTGAAACAGAATTTTGTTGCGGTTTCCTTCCGGTTTACATGTGCTTCCAATATTGCAATCGCTCTTCAAGCACGTCATGTTCGAAAGGATATTTTCTAGAAAATGTGACCAGCAGGCATTTTTACATTATTGGAAACAATGTTTTTATCTTCGTATTGTCCAACTAGGATCCTTACTTTTTAAACTTTTAAGGTTTCATCATCTTATATAAAGATGAAGTAAGTCTGCTTCAGACACTTACGTTAGTTTACATCCACAAACAGCGCAGCCCTTACATTTGTCACCTGAATGTTGTACACTTTATATATCTGCATACAACCGCAACGTCCTACACGTCATTGGACCGGCGGACGTATGCTTATTATATCTTCACTACAAGCAATGCTTTCCAAAAAAGTGAATTGTTTGTTCGCAAAGTAAATGCATTTATCCTCTGTTGTCCGTTTCTCAGACTAAGATTAATGTGAAGCTGTGTATAATACATCCCACAATCGAAACAACTGCTACAATCAGTTCTTGCTAACCCTATTTTCGTATTTCGTGTAAAACCTTTAAAAATATATGACCGCCACAGGATTCGAAAATGTACCCTCTTGCGCTGCAGTCGAATGCGTTGTTCGTTGCACCACGGAAGACCTGATAGATGCAATATCTCTGCTGAGTGCTTTCTACACAGGAAATCAGCATAAAGTTTTACCACGAATAATTTGTGCTCTGGGTCGTAGCTCATGACTGACAGTCGAAAATCTAGTTGTAATATACTGATCCATTTGCAAAAGTTCTACAATTCCTTAGTTTTGAGCGAGTTTAATGGTGTTGCAGGGATCAGGGAAAGAATGTCCGTCGTTGCACATATCGCCGCTCTAAATGGGCGGAGCATAAATAGATCAACTTTCACAAGGCTTCCACTATCAGCGTTCGCAAAATTCCTTTCCCATGTTACCTAAAAGTTGTAATTGCGTTTTTCATCACTAAATAGCTAAACCTTTTGCAGTAAAAGTACGTAAAAACCTGGCAATTTCGGCTACCGCTAGTATAGCATTACTCCTATAATATATACTATATATAATATACAATATAATACTAATATAACATTACTCCTAACATGTGACGTCACAAGAGCATCCGCCAATAACAAAGCGTTTTCGATCACGTGGGCAGATATTGACATTTAATGATTTTTAAGCTTTAATTACATAAAAATAACATTTTGTTAGAATATTGACCGTAAATGCTATTTAAATGTTACAATCAATCAGAGTAACACCAATCCGAGCTTTATTTTTAACATATGGAAATTTCCTGATATTTTCTACTCAGCTTAATTGCATGTCTTTTCGTTAACTTTATTCAAATACGAACCACTCGTCTACGTGCACTGTCGCTACGTTCGTTTAAGCTAGATAAATGATTATTTTTCGCGACATAGTTGAAAGACTGCAAGTAAATCATCAAAGAAAATACTGTATCTTCGTCGATACAAATATCTCAAACACCCCTTAATTCAGTGTGGTAACTATTAGCATGTTTACTGCTAACTACACCTAAAAGCAATTTTTGACAGTACGTTCTTCTTTTACACAGACTATCAAAGACGGCGGAAGATGTGGAGATATTAACGACGCGTGGCACCAGACTTTATTCAGCCACCCGCTACACCTGCTGGCTGACGTCCACATCTGCAGATAGGAACACACACTAGTGAACACGACGACCCTAATTCTGAGATCAAAATAACCGTCGTTTACAGGCTCAACTGTCTAGTTCTTACAGAAACGTGTGCAAAATCTTAAACACTCCATCAGAAGCAAATATAAATGTCCACCGTACGCCACAACAGCGCTCGTTTCATACTCTGTTACTTTTACTTAATCTATAGAAAAGTATATAGATTACTGGAGTCCACTTCAGTCTCTGCTGCATGACTCACGAATGAACGCCAAATATTTGGAGGTACTAGTAACGTACTAACAAGGCTTCGTAATGGCTCCCCAAGAATCGTCGGATGGAGCCGCTGTTTTTGCTTTCCTTTCTGAATTTTTTCTCATTTTCTTACTAGCTCCTGATGCTCTTCACCTTGTCTTTCATACAATTTGCATCTATTATTCATGGAGGTATGTCGTCCGACACTTTCTCGGTGAATACGTTATTTGATTTCTTCTCGTGTCTTCTGCCGGACTGACGCGTGAAAACAGTTAAATTTATGGATTTATTCACCCCACCTGTCTCACATGCTGCTCTCCTCCTAAAGAGAAAGTATCTTCTATTTCCTCTTTGTTACACTAATCATTGTCAAATTCTTCTCACACCACAATTTTATATTCTAAATCTACATCTTGTTGTAGATCGCACCTCACCAAGGCAGCTTTCTCGTATGTTGTTGTTGTGGTCTTCAGTCCTGAGACTGGTTTGATGCAGCTCTCAATGCTACCCTATCCTGTGCAAGCTTCTTCATCTCCCACTACTTACTACAACCTACATCCTTCTGAATCTGCTTAGTGTATTCATCTCTTGGTCTCCCTCTATGATTTTTACCCTCCACGATGCCCTCCAATGCTAAGTTTGTGATGCCTTGATGCCTCAGAACATGTCCCACCAACCGGTCCCTTCTTCTTGTCAAGTTGTGCCACAAACTCCTCTTCTCCCCAATTGTGTTCAATACCCCCTCATTAGTTACGTGATCTATCCATCTAATCTACAGCATTCTTCTGTAGCACCGCATTTCGAAAGCTTCTATTCTCTTCTTGTCCAAACTATTTATCGTCCATGTTTCACTTCCATACATGGCTACACTCCACACAAATACTTTCAGAAACGACTTCCTGACACTTAAATCTAAACTCGATGTTAACAAATTTCTCTTCTTGAGAAACGCTTTCCTTGCCATTGCCAGTATACATTTTATATCCTCTCTACTTCGACCATCATCAGTTATTTTGCTCCCCAAATAGCAAAACTCATTTATTACTTTAAGTGTCTCATTTCCCAATCTGATTCCCTCAGAAGCACTCGATTGAATTCGACTACATTCCATTATCCACGTTTTGCTTTTGTTGATGTTCATCTTATATCCTCCTTTACTTTCAAGACACTGTCCGTTCAACTGCTCTTCCAGGTCCTTTGCTGTCTATGACAGAATTACAATGTCATCGGCAAACCTCAAATTTTTTATTTCTTCTCCATGTATGTTAATTCCTACTCCAATTTTTCTTTTGTTTCCTTTCCTGCTTGCTCAATATACAGATTGAATAACATCGGGGAGAGGCTACAACCTTGTCTCACGCCCTTCCCAACCGCTGCTTCCCTATCATGCCCCTCGACTCTTATAACTGCCACCTGGTTTCTGTACAAATTGTAAATAGCCTTTCGCTCCCTGTATTTTACCCCTGCCACCTTTAGAATTTGAAAGAGAGTATTCCAGTCAACATTGTCAAAAGCTTTCTCTAAGTCTACAAATGCTAGAAACATAGGTTTGCCTTTCCTTAATCTTTCTTCTAAGATAAGTCGTAGGTTCAGTATTGCCTCACGTGTCCCAACATTTCTACGGAATCCAAACTGATCTTCCCCGAGGTCGGCTTCTACCAGTTTTTCCATTCGTCTGTAAAGAATTCGCGTTAGTATTTTGCAGCTGTGACATATTAAACAGATAGTTCGGTAATTTTCACATCTGTCAACACCTGCTTTCTTTGGGATTGGAATTATTATATTCTTCTTGAAGTCTGAGGGTATTTCGCCTGTCTCATATATCTTGCTCACCAGATGGTAGAGTTTTGTCAGTAATGGCTCTCCCAAGGCCGTCAGTAATTCTAATGGAATGTTGTCAACTCCCGGGGCCTTGTTTCGACTCAGGTCTTTCAGTGCTCTGTCAAACTCTTGACGCAGTATCGTATCTCCCATTTCATCTTCATCTACATCCTCTTCCATTTCGATAATATTGTCCTGAAGTACATCGCCCTTGTATAGACCCTCTATATACTCCTTCCACCTTTCTGCTTAGACGCCCATTTTTTAGTTGGCACTACTGTTATTGCTGTGCAAAACATAGATGGAGGAAACGGGGGTCGTTCGAAAATTTTGAACTTCACGTCACGTCTCTTTTGGCAAGTGCACATCCTCTGACACGGAAATCTAATTTTATTTCGTTTATACGTGTTCTTCCAATATTCTTATAATGGCGGTCACCTTCCAAAGCATTTGAAACGTCCTTGTGGAAAGGCTATTAGCCTACACTTCCTTCTTCAATAGCGCGCTAGAAAGTACACTTACAATTTCAGATTCACAAGCGTGAGCAGAGGAGCTACGAACACTGAATGCAATCAGCAGTGACGCGGGTGGACTCCATGTGATTGTGACCACTGCGTACTGAGCGTCTGGAAAACCAGTAACAGACACACAGATGTTGGAGAACAAGTAACAGACACGCAGATCTAAAAGTAAACAACAAGAGAAAGCGAGACAATAGCGGAATCTATGCGAGAGGTCTGATATGTGCGTAATGACGAGGTGCATACCGAGTGTAGTGACTTCACCGCGCCGTGCAGCCAGCCCTACAGCCCGTCCCCAGCAGAGAGCGTCGCTGACGCAGCGGCTGCTTGCACCTCGTTGTGGTACGGCGGCAACCCTACAATGTTGCAGATCGCAGACTTTATCGGTATCGGTTGTTTTGCTAGGTGGCGATACGTCACCACCCTTTCATCATTCCATAGGACCCGTAGTGACTGACTTTTGTCTAGGAATTCTAGGTGCAGGAGGAAGATTCACTGGTGACCCGCCCAGGTTTCTACAGGTACCCGCTACCGGGTTCAGGGGCATCTCGGCTTCTGGGAGGAGTGTTCAGTCTGTGTTGCGGCCTATGACACCTGGTTGGGAGATGGTGCCTCCTGGTGGCTCTGGTGGCCGAAGTCGACTGCGATGTAGGACCTGCTTCTCGTCATTGAACTGCGAGCTACACCTGACGACACCTGATGTCCGCCCTTGGGTGCGGACAAAGGCCCGACCACACACCTGAGCGCCTGTGCAGAGACCCAGTTTTACACAGAGGCCCGCTGTTACACACGCAAAAGACCAAAGAGCGACCGTGATCTGCCACCGAACTAGACTACAACCAGGCTGCTATCGATGACAAGGGGCACCGGTATGGAATCTGGAAGGCAGCTGAGCAGAACCGTGGGCGATTATTTTATACCAGGAATTTTGGCGAATACCGTCTCTACGGCCCAGATTGTAGCGGCTGTTATTGATTGCGTCTGAGGAATATACGGGAAATTTGGCGGCCTCTAACGGTCCACTGAAATCTTTGTGCACCTACTCCATTGAGCGCTTCAGCCACGAAAAAAAAAACCGCTGGGAATTATTTGATTTGGGGCAGACATCGACGCTTGCAGACTATATGGTCTACCTCGACGTCGATTTGGGACCAGTATACATGACGTTGCACCATAGCTTTCATTCGACACATCCCCTAGTGTGCAGCAACTGGCTCATTCAGGGAGCGAGAAAAGGGGAAACGACGACCTGGCATTCCGACTCGTCAGTGGTCAACAGTAAGACACGAGAGGCGATATCGAAGTGTTACCTCCTCTGGCGACGGCCAGAAGACCTCCCTCTGTACGGCGCAGTATCATTGGTGCAATATCAGCATATGTGGCCGTCCAGCTAGTCTGACAGCGATAGCTGCCTCAAGAGTACATTGCAGCCGACGGTACTACGTTGCCACGCTTTCTGCAGACGCCAGTTACCTGCCGGATGACAACACATCATGTGGAGCCAACGAGCAGGCAGCTCATCAACCCTGCCGGGGTCAACCAACCATAAGGATTGAGTGTACTCCTCCGCGTGATACTATAACCAGCTGCACCAAGCCTCTACAGTCAGTTTACAGCGAGTTCACGGCATGAGCAATCCACGGCTGGAGTCCACGCTAAGACGACAGTGAGCTACCATCTACTGGGGTCATCAGTGAGTGCTATCACTGCCAGTATGGTGGACCTACAGGCAGCTATCTTAGAAGATAACTAGGTAGACACAGACTTGTAAGAAGAACTATCAGACTTGCACTTTATGTCAGTAATTGTCTTCGATACTACACTGACGCAGTCGATGATAGACGTTCCCACTTAACACACACTCTCGCCTACACTAGAGGATTGGCAAGTTATACAGGTGGCAGCTGGTCACACTGCTCCCCCAGCCATTGTCAGTTTTCGTGACGGGTGTCTCTACTTCTCAATCAAGTAGCTTCTCAACTGGCCTCACAAGGGCTGAGTGCACCCCGATTGCCAGTAGCACTCGTCAGACCCAGACGGTTAAAGTGCTAGCAAAGCGCGACAGCACCTAACTCTGGTGATCTGACAGGAACCGGTGTAATGCGGCAAGGCCGTTGGCGACGCCTACTCATCTTTTACACCTAAAAAGCGCGTCATTTATGTTGGCGGCCGAGTTTAGGTTCGTTCTGCGCATCTGACGTCACAAAACATAGTCAGCCAATGAACTGAGAACGACGTTGCCACATCTCGACTGAAGTGTAGAGCATGGTCGAGTGTCTTCAGTTTTAGAAACGTTCAGTCATAAATAAAGTAATAGAACAAAAGCAATGTCTTGATAGCAGACATTCTTCTATAGAAAGTTTGGAAAAAGCATTCTTTATACCAATTGCTTCATATTCTATTAATTAATTAAACCAAACAAGCAATAAGACTCCTAATTCAGGCGATAGCAAGGAAAGGTGTTTGTATCACTCTCACAAACCGCTTTTTCGCAATAAAGAACAGCGGTAATTGTTTATTTCCTATTGTATTTCGACGAAGCGTGAGTAATTCATAGTCATACCAACAATGTTCGTCGGTATTTTGCGTGACGTGTTATAGTCCTAATGGCGTTATGTAGCCAAATGAGGTGCGTTAGCGTAATGGTGAAGGTGTTGAGCTGCTACGTGAAAGGTTATGAGTTTAAACCTTGTGTGGGGTTTAATATTTTCATTATTTAAAAACAATATCGAAGTGCCTTACTTCGCGAATTATATTCGTTTGAATGCAATTTTTTGAAATTTCTAGTGCTTTGTCTCTTCATTAACCCTTTCGCTGCTGCAGACACGTGCTCGCCGCATTCCGCGCTGTGCGCGATTTTGTCATCACTGCACTGCTCGCCTGTGCAGAGACATGGTGTTCCCACTGCTTTGACACACTTATCATTCGATTTCACAAAAACTATTTGGCCCAAAAATTTGATTTTTACACGTCTTCTTGACTGATACCTTCTCCCCATAAATGACTTAATTTCGTTTTGATGTTCAACGCAGTTATTATGCAGCATTAAATGTAGTAAACCATTGCACGAAATTTTGAAGAGTTTGCAGAGGTAGAAGTCCATAGCGTATACTTTCCGTATGGTCGATTTTAGTTGCCACAATTTTGAGAATGAAATGTGGACAACATACTTAAATTTCATATAAAATTTACTGTATAACAATATCTCATTTAATAAGAACGACATAGGTGTCGTATGTAATATTGAGAAATATTCCGTCTTTCGCGACTGTAATAAAAGTATTATTTACACCGGACGCGCTTGGCTTTATTTTAAAGCACTTCAATCAAGGAAAGGTATGACACATACACAATGGTACTCATGTTCTCTTTCTTGTTTTTGTTCCACAGTCCCAGTTTCACCTATGGTACTGAAATATATTCCTCTTCTGCAACTGTAATAAGGGGCTTATTTAGACCAGACGCGTTTGTCTCCTTTGAAGCATCTTCAGTGGACAGTATTTTGTCTTCTCCATTGCCAAGTCACCTTTCGTAGTTTTGTGCTGCGGTAACACAATATTCAACGTTTGTGTTGGCAGATCAGTGTTTTAGCAAATAATTGATGTTTACATAGCTCAGAGCACTTCACTGATAGACGGTATATTCAAGTCCTAATGTTTTAGTAAGTCCACAGTTTTGTTTAATGTATTTTGTCTACTTCCTTTTGATTGATTGAAGTGCTTTAAAATAAAGCCAAACGTGCTCAGTGTAAATAAAACTTTTGTTACAGTCGCGAAAGACGGAATATTTCTCAATATTACATACGACACCTATGTCGTACTTAAATAAGCTAAACATTGTGGCAACTAAAATCGACCATACGGTAAGTATACTCTATGGACTTTTACCTCTGCAAACTCTTCAAAATTTCGTGCAATGGTTTACTACATTTAATGCTGCATAATAACTGCGTTGAACATCGAAACAAAATTAAGTCATTTATGGGGGGAAGGTATCAGTCAAGAAGATGTGTAAAAATCAAATTTTTGGGCCAAATAGTTGTTGTGGAATCGATTGATAAGTGTCAAAGCAGTTGGAACACGATGTGTCTGCTCGCGCGGAATGCAGGGAGCACGTCTTTGTAGCAGCGAAAGGGCTAATGCGGCCGTGGTGGTTTTACTTCATGAACTGCGCGCTCCCCCCTAAACGTAAGCTTGCGAACTATGCTATACTATGGCGCTGCTTCTATTGGCGCGTGCGTCGTGTGCAACTGGCAACGCAGCAATCTCCTGCGTCTGGGCGGGCATGCGCGAGCCGCCAAGATAAAAGAATTGAACTATAATCAATATTGCGGTTTGAAGCCTCCGCTTCTCCTGCACCTGCTGAAATATTGAACGTTTCCTTCAAGTGATTTGCATCGACACTGTGGCCGTCTCCATCTTGGTGATTTCGGTTTCTGTTTCCTGGTTCGACTGTAGTTCAGTGTGCTTGCTCTGGTCTCTGAATATTTTGTATTTGATCTATTTCCGCAGGGCCTTTTTGCTGGAAATCTGTTCAGTGTTTTGCTCCCCGTTGGACATAGTAATTCTTATTGTGTGTGTAATGTTCTAGATGACGGATTTCACTATTCCCATGTCTACTCTCCTCCAGTCCATGGAGACTACGTTGGATACATTCGTAGTTGCTCAGGCGCAGCTGCTGCACTACTTGGAGGACGGTCACGGCACAACTTAGACTTTCGGGGTCCATCCCCTACGTTACCCCCATTCAACGCAGAGCAGGACCAGCGGACTTGATATGTTGCCCACTTGGAACAACATTTCGCTGATTATGGATCTTATGGAGATCTGACAAAGGGTGTATTTTTCTCGTCCACCGCTGGCGCTCCTGTGTTTTAACTTGTCAAGCAGCTCCTTCCGGGTAATCAACAAAATTAACAGAGCTATGCAGACACAACGCATAAATCAGGCAAATATTTTCAGGATAACCTTTCTGTGGTGGTAGCTTGCCCTACGTTTCTTGTACTTATAAGCAATCTGGACGATCATACACTGAATCTAAAGGCCATAAATTGAACTAAAGACCTTAAATTGAACTAAAGACCTAGGAATTACAGTTACGAACAACTTAAATTGGAAATAACACACTGGTAATGTTGTGAGGAAGGCAAACCAAAGACTGCGTTTTTTTGGCAGAACACTTAGAAAATCTAAAAGATCTCCTAAAGAGACTGCCTGCACTATGCTTGTCCATCCTCTTTTAGAGTACTTCTGTACGGTCTGGGACCCTTACCAGACAGGATAAACGGAGTACATCGAGAAAATTCAAAGAAGAGCAGTCGGTTTTGTATTATCGCGAAATAGGGAAAGGAGTGTCACTGACATTATAGAGGATTTAAAACAAAGGCGTTTTTCGTTGCGGCGGAATTTTCTCACGAAATTTCAATCACCAACTTTCTCCTCAGAATGCGAAAATATTTTGCTGACGCCGACCTACGTAGGGAGAAACGACCGTCATAATAAGGGAAATTAGAGCTCGCACAGAAAGATATAGATGTCCGTTTTTTCCACGCGCTGTTTGAGATTGGAATAATAGAGAATTATTGTCAAAAATGGTTCGACGAACCCTCTGACAGGTACTTTAGCGTTATTTGCAGAGTGTCCATGCAGTTGTAGATGTACACTCCTGGAAATTGAAATAAGAACACCGTGAATTCATTGTCCCAGGAAGGGGAAACTTTATTGACACATTCCTGGGGTCAGATACATCACATGATCACACTGACAGAACCACAGGCACATAGACACAGGCAACAGAGCATGCACAATGTCGGCACTAGTACAGCGTATATCCACCTTTCGCAGCAATGCAGGCTGCTATTCTCCCATGGAGACGATCGTAGGGATGCTGGATGTAGTCCTGTGGAACGGCTTGCCATGCCATTTCCACCTGGCGCCTCAGTTGGACCAGCGTTCGTGCTGGACGTGCAGACCGCGTGAGACGACGCTTCATCCAGTCCCAAACATGCTCAATGGGGGACAGATCCGGAGATCTTGCTGGCCAGGGTAGTTGACTTACACCTTCTAGAGCACGTTGGGTGGCACGGGATACATGCGGACGTGCATTGTCCTGTTGGAACAGCAAGTTCCCTTGCCGGTCTAGGAATGGTAGAACGATGGGTTCGATGACGGTTTGGATGTACCGTGCACTATTCAGTGTCCCCTCGACGATCACCAGTGGTGTACGGCCAGTGTAGGAGATCGCTCCCCACACCATGATGCCGGGTGTTGGCCCTGTGTGCCTCGGTCGTATGCAGTCCTGATTGTGGCGCTCACCTGCACGGCGCCAAACACGCATACGACCATCATTGGCACCAAGGCAGAAGCGACTCTCATCGCTGAAGACGACACGTCTCCATTCGTCCCTCCATTCACGCCTGTCGCGACACCACTGGAGGCGGGCTGCACGATGTTGGGGCGTGAGCGGAAGACGGCCTAATGGTGTGCGGGACCGTAGCCCAGCTTCATGGAGACGGTTGCGAATGGTCCTCGCCGATACCCCAGGAGCAACAGTGTCCCTAATTTGCTGGGAAGTGGCGGTGCGGTCCCCTACGGCACTGCGTAGGATCCTACGGTCTTGGCGTGCATCCGTGCGTCGCTGCGGTCCGGTCCCAGGTCGACGGGCACGTGCACCTTCCGCCGACCACTGGCGACAACATCGATGTACTGTGCAGATCTCACGCCCCACGTGTTGAGCAATTCGGCGGTACGTCCACCCGGCCTCCCGCATGCCCACTATACGCCCTCGCTCAAAGTCCGTCAACTGCACATACGGTTCACGTCCACGCTGTCGCGGCATGCTACCAGTGTTAAAGACTGCGATGGAGCTCCGTATGCCACGGCAAACTGGCTGACACTGACGGCGGCGGTGCACAAATGCTGCGCAGCTAGCGCCATTCGACGGCCAACACCGCGGTTCCAGGTGTGTCCGCTGTGCCGTGCGTGTGATCATTGCTTGTACAGCCCTCTCGCAGTGTCTGGAGCAAGTATGGTGGGTCTGACACACCGGTGTCAATGTGTTCTTTTTTCCATTTCCAGGAGTGTAGAATGGATTGCCTCCTTGCAAGGCCTAACCCGTGGCTGTTAGAGCACAGTTCAGATTTTCGCATGTAAACTGTCTTACACAAATTTCTTTGTGAGAGACGTGCAACTTGTTCACGCTCGGCCACACCTCAGCATCTGGCACCTCCCTCTTCTGCCGGTGGTCCGCCAACTAGGCCTCGGGTTACACCTCGGAACTCAGACACTGTTTCATCTGCTGGTCGCTCGCCACCTCGACCCTGGGCTATGCCATGAGACTAGAACTCACCGCTTTCCCGTAACCTGTCACCACCGGTCAAATCTTCCGGCCAGTGCTTCATCCACTACGACAGCATGATCTGCCTTTTTCAACGCCTGCAATTTTGCACAAACAGGGTAAAAACGCAGGACTGGGTTTACAGAAACTGCGCCGTACCGATTCTTCTAGTGTTACAGCTGATACAGTGTCTCCATGTGACTCGTCTATTCAGGCTTGGGAAACCGGTTACTATACCAAAGACTTTGAAAATAAGGTGTATCATACTCAATACAAGGTTCTAATAGTAATTCTGGTCACTTTGTTCGTTTTACTATAAATTCTCTTACATATAATGTGGATGGTGATAAAATTATTTGTTCTTCTGTCAGTTCTATTCAAAATAACGTGTGTTCAGTTCTTGAATATTTTGGTGATGCGAGTTTTGCGGATTTGATCAATGATGGAGATATTGTTAAATTTCAAATATATACTGTGTCTTGTAAGTCTATTATTAATGCAGATATTTATGGTTTAATTGATTCTTCGCAACCTCTTCTGGTACTCTCACATCTATTACAATCATGAAGTGTCACCTGTCGGTAGTTGTCATGTGCATCTGCAGCATCATTCAGACAGTGCACATACATCAGCTAACATTAGGCCCTTATCTTTTCGGACGTCAACGACTCAAGCATATGCACTCAGATCTCGAGGGTGGCCAACAGTGGTATCCTACTAACTCCTCCTTCGCCTGGACCAGAGCTACTGCCACCAGGCTACCAACTCCCCTTCTATTCCAGTGGTCCCCTTCGGGATACAAATTGGATAATCATTCTGGGTGATTCCATTGGATACCAATGCGTTGCGTGACAGAACAATGCCCCATCGCCCAGAGGCTTTGGCGAATTTACGTTGTGGATAGCCTTCCTCAACCTGTCATATCGGACTGAAGCTCACTTCGTGTCACGGGATCCTTCCATTGTCTGACATGACCAACTGCATATTGTCTTCACCACAGCACTTAGGACGAGCCCACCAGTAGCTTCCTCCAGCCACTTCCAGCCACATGCAAGGTACTTCTGCTGTTGCTGTACTTGTCTCCTGCCAGGCGCTCTTCTCTCGGGAACAAGTCACCCCCAGGAGGGTCTCACGAGTTCAACAGGCTGCACCTTTCGTCTGGGTCTGCATTCCAATACCACAATGCTCATGATGCTTCTAGTTCCCCTCCTTTACTATAGTTACAATCCGTCTGAACCTTTCCTTCCCCAATGGTGCCGCAGACGGGTTGACACAAGGGCACCCACTGCCCTTCCTGTCGCAGTCCTATGTCTGCAGTTTCGTTCATTTGGTCCATACCCATCTCAGGACACTACTAAATTCCAGGTGTCATTATCCAGTCTTCCAGCAGGAGTTAAGGAGACGTTTCACTGCTTCGCTGCCTGGAAGCAGCAACCGACTATGTCACCTGATAACTGGCACCAGACGTATTTCGAACGCATATACACTACCGGAAAAGAAAATTAGTACATCTTTTTAGAGGTATTCAATTCACACAAGATTGTTGCAACAGTGCATCTGGAGTAAATGAAATGATTACATTTACAGATCAATAGCACAAGAGGTTCTGAAGTACCAGATATGCTTAAATACCTACATCAGTACATAGCGTAGCCTCCACGAGACAGTAATGCAGGCGCTCTCTAGCGTCTGGCCGACCACACACATGGCGAATACTGTCCTGGGAAACGTTACTACAAACCTGCACGATCTGTTGGCGAAGTTCTATAAAAGTTGTTGGTTGACGAGTAGTACGAGTCACTTCTCGTCCCATCACATTACACAGAAGGTCGATTGGAGACAAGTCAGAAGATCGTGCTGGCAATGTAAGTTGCTGCACATCTTGCACAGCAAGTCGAGCTTTCCGGGCAGTATGCGGGCGAGCACTGGAACAATACATCACCTTTCTGTTGCAAAAATGGAAAAAGAACGGGTCTGACAACTTTCTGCACGTATTGAGTGCTGGTTAACGTCACTTCCAGAAACACTAAGGATGAACGGGAGTTGTAGCTCATCACAGCCCAGAGCATAAGACCTGCGGTGGGGCCAGTGTGTCTTGCGCGAATGCACTCTACGAGACAGCGCTCACGAGATGAAGACCACGGCGAGGCATTCCATTTTCCAAGCGATCCTCTCACGGCACCAGCCGAGCCGTACACGTCGATGCTGTGGCGTGAGTGGAAGATGGGCTGGAGGTGTGCTTGCCCGTAGTCCCACTGCGAATAACCAGCTCGAAACTGTCCTTGTTGACACTTCTGGCATCACAAGCCCTGTTACCTGTGCTGCGGTATCTGTACGGTCTGCCACAGTTGACCTTACAAGATGACGAGCCTGGCGGGCGCCGGTCCTGTGTAGATGTCCAGAACCTCGTCTACGGATGTGAGAATCTTCACGTGACAACTGACACCAGCATCGTTGCACAACTGACGCAAAATGTACAACCTGTGTGGCAATTCTCCGAAAGGACCATACCGCCACTCTGAAGGCCACAATTTGACACCTTTCAAACTCCTTCAGTTGGCTGTAGGAAGCAGGAGTGCGTTTCCAGGGCATGGGCGACTGCTTCACACATCTGCACCACACTGTGCCTTCTGGCTGTGAGCTATAGCACTACTATATCTGTTGGTAGATGACGTTGAAACCAATATCAGAAATCTACTATCCTCCAGGTGACACGCCATCATCGCTTCAAAATCGACGTCGTCTTTTCAGGTGTACCAATTTTTTTCCAGCAGTGTCTTTATAAACACTAACAAGGGGAGGCCGCCAATTGTGAAATTCAGATTCGATTCATACTGCGCATAATAAAAGCTCATGGCCAGAGGTGTAATGTGGCAAAGCACCAAGATGCACTTCTCAGCCGTTGTCGAGAAAATCGACGGTTAAAAGAAACTGTTGCCGTGAAATGCTCTCTACGATTAATAATTTTCCACAGCGTCGTGACGCAGCGGTAAGCGCTCTAGTTTGTAATCCGAAGGTCGCCGGATCGAATCTCGCACCATGCAACTTTTTTTTTTAGTATTTGTTTTTTGTAATTCAAATGTGTATACACACACACACACATATATATATATATATATATATATATATATATATATAAATTCCCGGCAATCAGTTGGAACAATTATGCATATAATAAGTTGTTGAATCTCGTTTGTCGTGGAAAAACTGGCGACTTCGAACATCATTATGTTTTCCGCAAACAAAGTTGTACTTCACAAATGTTATTAATTGTCTTCGTAATATTAACCACGTATAGTTAACGGAAGACGTAGAAACGATATTCCGAAACGAATACGTATAGCGTAAGCCAAACGTTCGAATTAGAATAGAGCCCCCACGAACACAAATTCGCTGTGGCAGGTATGAAATATAAACTCCGTTACTCGCTAGTTACACTTGAAGGACAGATGTTGAATGGGCCGAAATGAGCCGCCGCATAACATATATATTTGAATTACAAAAAACTAATAATAAAAAAAATTGCATGGCGCGAGATTCGATCCGGCGACCTTCGGATTACGAACCCAAGCGCTTACCGCTGCGCCACGACGCTCTGAAAAATTATTAATCGTGGAGAGTATTTCACCGCAACGGTTTCTTTTAACTGTCGATTTTCTCAACAACATTACACCTCTAGCCATGAGCTTTTATTATGCGCAGTATGAATCGAATCTGAATTTCACAATTGGCGGCCTCCCCTTGTAAGACATACAAATATGGATCTTGGAACACATATGAATCTTTCAAGTTTAGATTACAGACATTCAATACGTGCTCCACCAGCGACACGAACAATATCACACCGATATTCGAATTCCTCCCGTACTGAGGGCATCGTGTCCATCGTCACTGATGTTATGGCAGTACAGATCCAGTTCTTCAACACTTCTGTGGCAGTGTTTCTGCACAAACGTTGTCCTTAAGGAAACCTCATGGAAAGAAGTCACAGGCGGTCAAATCCGGCGACCGTGGAGGCCACCTGCGGAGTGCTATGGCGCCTGCTGTTTAGCGGCCGATCCAGCAGCTCGGTAGAGTTTCATTCACATGTTCAAGCACTTGGAAGCTCCAGTGACTGTATCCCCCTGCTGGCTGCAAAACGAAGTTGTCCTCGTTCAGTTTTGGAAACAATCATTTTTGTAACACAGCAAGATACTACTAACGTTAACCATGTTTCCGTCAAAGAAGAATGGGCGGTAAACAGATGATTGGAATACGTATTCATTGTGTTCATGTGGGCTCTGTAGGCCACAAATTCGAAAATGGGTTTTTTCACTTTCCCACTAAGGTCGGAAGTCGGTTCATCACTGAATACGATGCGTAGTGGGAAAATGTTATCATTGTCATTGTTAGAAACTTCTACACGTTTGCGTTTGTAATCATGATGTAGAGTTTTTAACAACTGTAACTTTTATAGCTTCATAGCCTACGTACGTATCAAAACAACCCAAATTGTTGTTGTAGGCAGCTGTAACTGTCGGCTGGTACGACCAGTTGGTTTTGTGGGACTACATAGGAAACCGGTTTGAAATCATGCGACATTTTCGGCGGAAATACGAGGGCGGCCAAGCTCTTTCCTTTACATATACATCCCATGAGGATCATTTTGGTACGCCAGCCTGCAAAGACTTTTCACTGTAATCACGGACTTCGCAAACTCGAGAACACAAAATGATTTCTGCTGCGGAGTAGCCATTTTACAACATGTGACAGTAACTAAGCAAACATACAGAGAGAGTGGCCATAGGTGAAGTTGCCCGTGATTGGTTGATTAGCTTTGGCAGAAAAATGGCGCCTAACGTCTCTCGCGCTTTCTATGTTCGCCGTGCTTTTGAGTTGAGTTGAAGTTCAGAGGACTTTAGGAAACGATTAAAAGGTATTTGAATTACTGAGAGACTTGTTATGCGTTGTGCATGCATGTTCGATTTAGTTGTATATCGGTTTTAATACGTAACTAGCGTTTACGATCTTAAATACGAGTTGAAATAATGAAGCGTTTTGTGATGAAGTCTGTAGGCCTACATGTTTGAAGTAAACACGTTAGTAATTGTACAGTATTGTTTTTGACATCTGTAATTCGTTCTGCAGACGTTTCTAAACGATGCCAGGTTGTGCTGCATTTGGTTGTTCCAACAGAGGCGAAGGTGGATTTCGCATGTTAGCATTTCCACGCAATGAAGAAAGACGAAAGCGGTGGGCAGTCGCAGTCAACAGGGCTGACAAAAATCAAACAGGAGCCTTGTGGAAATGAACCAAGTACTCTTATCTATGCGAAGTAAGTCGTTTTTGCTTTTTACTACATATAAAACAACTTGCAATATACATAGTTAAATTTGAAAACAGACCAGTAAATTGGCTGTGTGAAAATTATTATAACACATTATTCTTATAAACAAAGGCATTTAACTAATGATTTCGCCATATTGTCTTGTGCTTCTGATTCGGTGAGTGTGTACTCCACTACTCCACTACTGGCCATTCAAAAGTCCCGCCGCAGTTTGGCAGAAAAATGGTCGCCGTATCGTCCGGATGGCCACTCTCTCCCTATACAGGCTCTCTAAAGCAAACAGGAGACAACCAACGTCTAGTGGCAATGAGTATAAACTAGACAATGTACTCGTTTCCCCAATAACCGAACCGTGACGCAGCGATCGACAGTTTTGACAACATAATACTTTGTAATACGTATATTCTTTTTTGAAATGCCCTGAAGACGCCTGTTGCGTAGAGATAACCCGAAAGAAGTGTTAAAAACCGTTGCCTTCCTTGTTTCAGCGCCCTCCGGCAACTGCAAATAATAGTCCGCTAAATCAGTCTTACAGAAGAATTGACTCCCTGCTGATGTAACTAACAGTTCACCCGGACGCGGAGTACGGTATACATCTATTTTAAACTGGGTGTTAATAGTTGCCTTAAAATCGCCACAAATGCGTAAAGAAACTTTTGGTGTTTTAATGACGACCATCAGGATCTACCAAAAGTCAAGCTCCTTTTGAACTACTACATCCACTGGGAATAGTATCGGGCGGGCGCAACAATAACGGGGCTGCACCCCTGGCATGAAGGATGTGGTACTACACCACTGCCTATAGTGCGTCGTGCAGCTGGCTTCATACCGTGGTCGCCGGCATAAAGTGTCGCTACTGCGGCCGCTTTGTGGACCTCCTTGTGGTACTGGCATCGAACCCAGATCATTGTAACTCGCAGACGGTACAGGCATTCATCATATCGGACGAAGGCCTCCATTATCAAGTTGACTATTATTTGATGCCTCAGGATGCATTTTAATTACCGATCTCTTCTTCTGATTGTGTTGTGTTACTATTTTCTTTTCACCTTTGCTCGATTCAGTGCTTCTTCATTATTTGTACGATCTGTCAACCTAATTTTTAACAGTTCTCTGTAGCAGCATACTTCAAAAGCTTCTATTCCAGTCTCTTCTCGTCTGAACTGTTGATCATCCACTTCCGTACACGGCTACGCGCCAGACATGCTTTCTTTTTAAACGCTCTCCTTGTAATAGCTATGCTGTATCATTTCTACTTCGCCTTTCGTCAGTTATTTTGGTGGCCACGTAGCAAGCCTAATTTACTCACTAATGTCTCATTTCATAATCTAATTCCCTCAGCATCTACTACGCTACATTACCCTAATTTTACTTCGGTATTCGTGTCATAATCTTCCAATCCATTCCGTTCAATCATTGTTCCAAGTCCTTTACCGTCCTGTGTTTAATCCCTAGTACCTTAATAATTTCAAAGAATTTTATTCAAGTGAAGATTGTCACAGTCTTTCTCTAAATCTACGAATGCTATGAACATAGGTACGACTACCTTTAATCTGTCTTTGAAGTTAAGTCGTGGGGTCAGTATCGCTGTGCGTATTCGAACATCTCTCAGAATTCCAAACTGATCTTCCACCAGGTCGACAGTCATCAGTCTTCGGTAAAAAATTTGTGTCCGTATATCGCAACCATAACTTATTAAACTGGTGATTCGGTAATATTCACAAGAGTTAACACATGCCTTCATTGTTGTTGACCTTTGAGTGTATTTCGCCTGTCTCATATATCTTTCCCATCAATTGTAATAGTTTGGTCGTAGTATGTTCTCGTAACGAACTCAGTAATTCTAAAGAAATGTCTACTTTAGGTACCTTGTTTCGAGTTAGGTCTTTCAGTGCCCTTTCAAATTCTTCTCGAAATATCTAACGTCCCATCCGGTCTTCACCTACTTCGCATTCCCTTTCCTGCAGCAGCTCACGCGATCACACCGTACGTTTGTGAATTACTTTTACGTGCTTCAAAGAGGGCGATTTACTATCAGTTACCTGTGTGGTTTCTAGTTTAATTTTTAAATTTCCTGCGTGTTTGGGTGCTCTAGACCAAGTATAGTATTGTAATAGCTGTGTAGTGTAGAATTTTGCTGTATTTGGTTTGGATAGGGACTGTGACTGCTGTGTTCACTTGCGAGCTGAGTCGGTGGCCGCTTGCTCACAGCTCCTGGCAGGCTTGGCTTCGGTCACAGATTGAGGCTGTTGTCAATGTGAATCACTGTGAGGGGATTGGCCGCGGGCATCCGAGGGATATCCAGCAGATCCATCATTTTTCCCGATTTCTCCGCTACTGTTACCAGCCCGGGTACTGTCCGCATTGCAGTTTGATCCCTCAATCCCTCACCCATGGTCGAGTGGGAGGTCGCTCCAAGGTGCGGCAGCCAGTGAAAGACCTGAGAGAGAGAGAGAGAGAGAGAGAGAGAGAGAGAGAGAGAGAGAATTACTGGTAGTTGTGAGATGCAATGCTAGGCGCATAAGAAAGCCACTTAGTGATGTGGTTGCCAACGAAGGGAAGGAATACAATGTACACTGTGTGTGAATACCGGGACAATTCCTTCCAAGTGTGGAAAACCCTGCTTCCCGATACCATGAAGAGCACAGAGTGCTGCCAACTGCAGGTGGTGGCTCATGTCAATACTAACGAAGTGTGTCGCTTTGGATCAAAAGAGACTGTCTCTCGTTTCGGACAGGTAGCTCAAGTTCTGAAGCCTACCAGTCTTGCTTGCGACATGAAGGTGGAACTCACCATCTGTACATCGTAGATAGAACAGGCTCTGGTCTTGTCGTACAGAGCCGACTAGAGGGTGTGAATTAATGGGCTCCGGAACGGTTGGTTGGTTTGGGGGATTAAAGGGACCAGACTGCCATGGTCATCGGTCCCTTTTTCCAAAGACAAAGAACACCCACAGAGAATAAAAACAAGGAACAGAAGAGATCACAGACGATACAGAACAGGAGAGACTGAGACAAAGACAAGACAAAACGAACGAAAACCACATAGAGAATGACGGTGGTTGGCCGACCATAGAAATAAAAAAGGAAAAGCCAACCACTTAGAAACACATTAAAAAATCAGTGTAAAATCGTAGGCCAAAGGCCAGAATCAACACAAAACAATAAAATAAAACAGAAACACTCAGATTAAATGATAAAATCCCCCTGCCCGAATAAAACGTAAAACTAAGTCAGCCATAGCGGAGTCGTCTGTTAAAAGGGCAGGGAGTGTATCAGGCAGCGCAAATGTCTGCCTGACCACAGCTAAAAGGGGGCAGGCCAACAGAATGTGGGCCACTGTCAAAGCCGCCCCGCAGCGACATACAGGAGGGTCCTCCCTGCGCAGTAAATAACTGTGTGTCAGCCGGGAGTGGCCAATGCGGAGCCGGCAAAGAACGACCGAGTCCCTGCGAGTGGCTCGCAGGGATGACCGCCACACAGCCGTCGTCTCCTTGACAGCACGGAGTTTATTGGACATTGTCAGTTCGCGCCATTCCTCGTCCCATAGCGCCAAGATTTTGCGGCGGAAGACTGCCCGCAAATCAGTCTCAGGGAGGCCAAGGTCCAGAGATGGCTTGCTGGTGGCCTCTTTCGCCAGGCGGTCAACATGTTCGTTACCCGGGATACCGACATGACCGGGGGTCCACACAAAGACCACAGAGCGGCCGCAACAGGCGAGAGTATGCAGAGACTCGTGGATAGCCATCACCAAACGAGAACGAGGGAAACACTGGTCGAGAGCTCGTAAACCGCTCAGGGAATCGCTACAGATAACGAAGGACTCACCTGAGCAGGAGCGGATATACTCGAGGGCACGAAAGATGGCAACCAGTTCAGCAGTGTAAACGCTGCAGCCATCCGGCAAGGAACGTTGTTCGGAACGGTCCCCTAGAGTGACCGCATACCCGACACGACCAGCAACCATCGAACCGTCAGTGTAGACAATACCAGAGCCCTGATACGTGGCCAGGATAGAATAAAAGCGGCGGCGGAAGGCCTCTGGAGGGACTGAGTCCTTCGGGCCCTGTGCCAGGTCCAGCCGAAGGCAAGGGCGACGAACACACCATGGGGGTGTATGCAAAGTAGCCCGGAAAGTAGGTGGAACAGTGAAAACCTGAAGCCCAGAGAGAAGCTCTTTGACGCGGACCGCTATTGTACAACCAGACCGGGGCCGACGATCTGGCAGATGGACGACCGATCGCGGGAACAGGAGACGATAATTTGGATGCCCGGGCGAGCTTAGAACATGGGCAGCATAAGCGGCCAGCAAACGTTGGCGTCGGAACCGCAGGGGAGGTACACCTGCCTCCACTAGCACGCTGTCCACGGGGCTGGTGCGGAAAGCACCAGTGGCAAGGCGTATCCCGCTGTGGAGAATTGGGTCCAGCACCTGTAACGCAGATGGGGATGCTGAGCCATAAGCCAGGCTCCCATAATCCAGACGGGACTGGATTAACGCCTGGTAGAGCCGCAACAGGGTAAAGCGGTCGGCGCCCCAGCGGGTGTGGCTCAAGCATCTCAGAGCGTTTAGATGCCGCCAACACGTCTGTTTAAGCTGCCGGATATGAGGCAGCCAAGTCAACCGGGCATCGAAAACCACCCCCAAAAACCTGTGGGTCTCCACCACAGCAAGGAGTTCGTCGGCAAGATAAAGCCGCGGCTCAGGATGGACTGTTCGGCGCCGGCAGAAATGCATAACGCGGGTCTTGGCTGCCGAAAACTGAAACCCATGGGCTACAGCCCAAGACTGCGCCGTACGGATAGCGCCCTGTAGCTGACGTTCAACAGCTGCAATGCTGGTAGAGCTGTAATAAAGGCAGAAGTCGTCAGCATACAGGGAAGCGGAGACAGAGTTTCCCACGGCCGCAGCAAGCCCGTTAATGGCTATTAAAAACAGACAGACACTTAAAACAGAGCCCTGTGGCACACCGTTCTCCTGGACGTGGGAGGAACTATACGAGGCCGCGACTTGCACGCGGAAGGTACGATACGACAGAAAATTGCGGATAAAAATCGGCAGAGGACCCCGAAGACCCCATCCATGGAGCGTAGAAAGAATGTGATGACGCCACGTCGTATCGTACGCCTTCCGCATGTCGAAAAAGACAGCGACCAGGTGCTGACGGCGGGAAAAGGCAGTACGGATGGCCGACTCCAGGCTCACCAGATTGTCGGCGGCGGAGCGGCCTTTACGGAACCCACCCTGAGATGGAGCCAGAAGGCCCCTAGACTCCAGTACCCAATTCAAGCGCCGGCTCACCATCCGTTCAAGCAACTTGCAAAGAACGTTGGTGAGGCTAATGGGACGGTAGCTGTCCACCTCCAGAGGGTTCTTTCCAGGCTTCAAAACGGGGATGACAATGCCTTCCCGCCATTGCGACGGAAACTCCCCCTTGACCCAAAGACGGTTGTAAAGATCGAGAAGGCGCCGCTGGCAGTCCACTGAAAGGTGTTTCAGCATCTGACAGTGGATGCCATCTGGCCCAGGAGCGGTATCAGGGCAAGCAGCGAGGGCACTGCGAAATTCCCACTCACTGAATGGAGCATTGTAAGATTCCGGGTGGTTGCTGCGAAACGAAAGGCTCCGACGTTCCAGCCGCTCTTTAATGGAGCGGAAGGCCTGGGGGTAATTCGCAGAAGCGGAACTCATAGCAAAATGCTCTGCTAAGCGATTGGCAATGACGTCGGAGTCGGTACAAACGGCTCCATTCAGTGAGAGCGCAGGGACGCTGGCAGGGGTCCGACAGCCGTAGACGCGTCGAATCTTGGCCCAGACCTGCGAGGGAGTGACATGGAGGCCAATCGTGGACACATACCGCTCCCAGCACTCCTTCTTGCCTTGGCGGATAAGGAGGCGGGCCCGCGCACGCAGCCGTTTGAAGGCGATAAGGTGGGCTAAGGAGGGATGTCGCTTGTGACGCTGGAGCGCCCGCCGGCGATCTTTAATCGCTTCAGCGATCTCAGGCGACCACCAAGGCACAGCCTTCCGCCGAGGGGACCCACAGGAATGGGGAATGGCAGATTCGGCGGCAGTAACGATGCCGGTGGTGACCGATTGAACCACCGCATCAATGTCATCGGTAGAGAGAGGCTCAAAAGCGGCAGTGGAGGAGAACAAGTCCCAGTCAGCCTTATTCAGAGCCCATCTGCTAGGGCGCCCAGAAGAGTGGCGCTGTGGTAGTGACAAAAAGATCGGAAAGTGGTCACTACCACACAGGTCGTCATGCACACTCCATTGGACAGACGGTAAGAGGCTATGGCTACAGATGGAAAGGTCAATGGCGGAGTAGGTGCCATGCGCCACACTGAAGTGTGTGAAGGCACCATCATTTAACAGCGAGAGATCGAGCTGTGACAATAAATGCTCAACGATGGCGCCTCGACCTGTTGCCACTGACCCACCCCACAGAGGGTTATGGGCGTTGAAGTCGCCCAATAGCAAGAAAGGTGGCGGCAATTGGGCGACCAGTGCAGCCAGGACAAGCTGCGAGACATCACCATCCGGTGGGATGTAAAGACTGCAGACGGTAACAGCCTGTGGCGTCCACACGCGTACAGCGACAGCCTCTAAAGGCGTCTGGAGAGGGACAGACTCGCTGTGCAGAGTGTGAAGGACATATATGCAGACGCCACCAGACACCCTTTCATAAGCTGCTCGGTTCTTATAATAACCCCGATAGCCACGGAGGGCGGGGGTTCGCATTGCTGGAAACCAAGTTTCCTGGAGAGCAATGCAGAAGAAAGGGTGAAGGCTGATAAGTTGGCGGAGCTCAGCGAGATGGTGGAAGAAACCGCTGCAGTTCCACTGGAGGATGGTATTGTCCATGGCTGAGAAAGGCGTGACGGGACGGGGAAGGCAGATTACGCCGCTGGGTCACCTGCTGCCTCCGACTGAGCACCCGTGCTAGTGTTATCCATGGCGTCTGAGGGACCGGCGAGTTCTAGGTCCTCAGCGGACGCCAGGATCTCCACCTCGTCCTCAGACGCAGAGCTGTAAGGTGGCGGTGGGGTGGCTGCCACCGCAAGTTCCTTGGGCTTAGAGCTCTTCTTCTTTGATTTCTCACGCTGCTCCTTGGGTTTAACTGGCTGGGAGGGCTTCACCGATTCAGTCTCCGGGACTGAGGAGGATCGTGAAGCCCGTCGACCAGCTGATTGCGGGCACTTACGCCACTGGCGGTCGTCAGCCTTCCCACTGGTGGAAACCCGGGAAGGGAGGGACCCGAGGGACCCCTTGCGAGCGTGAGAAGCCGAAGAAGTTGGCCACTTCTCCGGCTTAGAAGCAGGGACGGACGTCCCTGATGGGGGGGATGGTGTTGCCCCTGAGGTAGGTGGCGCAGGAGCAACCCGGTGGGTAGAGCCCCCCACTGGCAAGGGGGCAGGAGGAGTCTTACTGGTTACCGAGCTGGCTGGAAGTCGTGAAACTGATGGGGCGAGCACAGGTGTTGTAGCGGCGGCGTAGGATGACGTCATTCGCACGGGATGTAATCGGTCGTATTTCCGCTTGGCCTCAGTATAAGTCAGTCGGTCCAGGGTCTTATATTCCATGATTTTGCGTTCTTTCTGGAAGATGCTGCAGTCTGGCGAGCAAGGTGAATGGTGCTCCCCGCAGTTGACACAGATGGGAGGCGGGGCACATGGAGTATCGGGATGAGACGGGCGTCCGCAATCTCGACATGTGAGGCTGGAAGTGCAGCGGGAAGACATGTGGCCAAACTTCCAGCACTTGAAGCACCGCATCGGGGGAGGAATATAGGGCCTGACGTCACATCGGTAGACCATCACCTTGACCTTTTCCGGTAACGTATCACCCTCGAAGGCCAAGATGAAGGCACCGGTAGCTATCTGATTTTCCTTCGGACCCCGATGAACGCGCCGGACGAAATGTACACCTCTGCGCTCTAAGTTGGCGCGCAGCTCGTCATCAGACTGCAAAAGAAGGTCCTTATGGTAAATAACTCCCTGGACCATATTTAAACTCTTATGCGGTGTGATCGTAACAGCAACATCCCCCAACTTGTCACAAGCAAGTAACCGTCGTGACTGGGCAGAGGATGCCGTTTGGATCAGGACCGATCCAGAGCGCATTTTTGACAAGCCCTCCACCTCCCCAAACTTGTCCTCTAAATGCTCGACGAAGAACTGAGGCTTTGTTGAGAGAAAAGACTCCCCATCAGCTCTCGTACAAACTAAGAATCGGGGCGAATAAGTGCTACTGCCATCCTGAGATTTACGTTCCTCCCACGGCGTGGCCAGAGAGGGGAACGTTTTCGGATTGTACTTTTCAGCATTAAATTGAGCCCGAGAACGCTTAGAGACTGCTGGCGGCTGGCCGCCAGCGAGAGATGATGTACCACGCTTCATTGCGGGTCATCCGCCCTGATGCCACCTACTCCGACCAAGGGCCCTCCCCACGGGCGCCACCCAGCCACAGCAAAGGCCACCTGGCAGGATGGCCATTGCCGGGAGTCCTGATGCCCCAGGGAGATGGGCATCTACTCCTTGGCATACGTGGGGAGTGAACGGCGCAGGCATCAGTAGAGCGATCCCTGTGTTGTCAGGGGGCTACAACCAAGAGGGTACATGGCGACCCCACCACAACGGACTGGCTACCGTGCTGGATCTTAGGTGCAAAAATGGCCAAGGTCGTCGTCACAGTTAAAAGAAACACTGCAGAGTGCAGCGTGGTAATCGCCCATGAGATCGAAAACGAGCGGGACACCATCGCAACGACGAGAAAGACGGCAATAGGTCTAATTGCACGAAGGATACAGTGCACCATGTAAGGTGCCCTTCCCCAATTGGTTCGCTCTTCGGAATAATTTGGATAGATGGAGGTCAAACCCGAGAGGGGACCATCACATAAGGCCGAAACGTTTGAGACTCCTTTTAGTCGCCTCTTACGACAGGCAGGAATACCGCGGGCCTATTCTAACCCCCGAACCCGCAGGGGGAGCTCCGGAACGCCCTACACTTGCAATGTTAAAATAACGCTTACAAATTACATCTTTCCTCACAAAGTATTTGAGGTAGGAAGTTGAACTTTTTACAGGTTATTTATTGGAATATGGGCTACAACTTAACACAGGGATTTTACAAAATTTTAGTTCAGTTATTAAAGATGATTTTTTTCAATTGTAATGAAAATTCACAACATTTTTTGCAATTTTTTATTTATATATTCAAAAATATACAGTTTTTTGGAAAAAGGCTGTGTTAAATTATGCAGAAGGTACTGTGTAACATTTACTGAAAGTTTGAAATAAATATGTTTGGAAGATCCTTAGAAAACATGTAATTAGTATGAGAAAATAAAAGTTTTGGGAATCGAGCGACAAAGATTGGATTAACTTTTTAGTGCATTCCAGGTCCATAGGATGGATTATCTTCATCCTCTGCAAACTCCTCCTCCAGCTTCCTCTTGTTCCTCCTCCTGTTTACTCTTGCTTGTATTTCTAGACTCTTTACAGCCCTATCTGCAGCCCGAAGGCGTTCCTTGTCTAAAGCAAGCATCGCTCGTTGTTGTGTTCGTAGATTTTGCTACCATTTTCTTCAGTTGCAGTTACTGCAACACTGTTCCAAAAGGTGGTCATGTATGAACACTTATCACATATCAGTTGTATTTCACTAGCAAGTCCTACGTGCTTTATTATGGAGAGTTCCAGACCAACTTCACTACAATGAATACATCTTACACAGTTTGAAAAAATTCCTTTGAGAACCGACATATCAAATATTTCATTCACATCCGATTCGCCCATAAAACATTCATAGTTTTCACTCATTGAACCAAGCTTCTTCTGTGAAGTATTTTATTTCCCACTTTGATTGCTATGGGCAGGTGTACTTGAGAGGTTAGGTTCACTCACTTGGTTATCGTCTTTATTGTTTACAGTAATAACACATACCTTTGGCTTTCCAACATTTCTCCTTTTCTTAAAAGTCTTCAGAGGATTTCTAATAACTTTACTTTTACTCATTACTATTGTGGTGTCACCGCCAGACACCACACTTGCTAGGTGGTAGTTTTAAATCGGCCGCGGTCCATTAGTACATATCGGACCCGCGTGTCGCCACTGTGTGATCGCAGACCGAGCGCCACCACAAGGCAGGTCTCGAGATACGGACTAGCACTCACCCCAGTTGCACGGACGACGTAGCTAGCGACTATACTGACGAAGCCTCGCTCCTTTGCCGAGCAGATGGTTAGAATAGCCTTCAGCTAAGTCCATGGCTACGGCCTAGCAAGGCGCCATTAGTAACATTGCATGTACATAAAGAGTCTCACTTGTATCGCCACAATCTCCAGATGTACCAAAAGGATGGATTAAAGTTAAGTATTCCAGAAGCTACGTACTTTTCCTTATAGCTTTCATTACGTATCCTGTTTCAGACCTCACGCACCCTCTTTGGCTTAGCGCGTGCCTGTCGGCTTCCTCTCATTGTGTCTAGGCTGTATTGTCTAGACAACAACTATACTTCAACAAAACAGAGACTCAAGAAACAGAATTAATTACGAATATTTTCGAGATAACGACAGAGTAAATAAACAGGAAACAATCGACAATCACACCAGCGATATATATTGAACCATCACAGGTTAGCCACAACACATACCTTATCTCACATCACTAAAATGTACCTGATGAACACGGACGTTAATAATACCACCATTTGACAGCAGTTTAACAGCGCCACAGTGGGTCACGCCCATGTAGAACACATTTCAAAAAAAATTTAAAAATAGTTGTAGTCTTCGGAATTGAATAAATTATATATCTATTAAAAGGTAATAGTCTGCAGATTCAGAAAACGCAAAAAAGTAAAAATTGAACTTTTCATGATTTTGAGCCTTTCCGGAGCCCCTTAAGAGGTTCAGACGGTTGTGGGACCGTGTAGGCTGCAGATTCCTCAACTTGCGCTAGCGGGTGGTGGGTTTCCGAGTTCCACTTAAAAGGTCAGGATTACACTGCACACAGGAAGTTGCTACATAGGTAGTGGGAACTGTGTGGAGGGGACTGGGTGGTATTTTCTAGGTTAGAGGGTCTCGGGTAACTATAGGAAAGGCGTCCGTCAAAGGGTACAGGAAAAACACGGGAAGGTAGATCTACCTACAATCAGAATTATACTTGTAAATCGTTGTAGCTGTGTTGCGTAAAAAGCAATTCTACAAGGGCTAATAGAATGCACTAGAGCTCAAATCCATATAGGTACGGAAAGCTGGCTAAAACCGGAAATAAGTTCAACCGAAAGTTTTACGGAGGACCTAATCGTGTTCGGAAAGGATAGATTAAATATCTATTGTGTTTATTGTGTCAGAAGTAGTTTACCTTGTTGTGAAATTGAAGTAGATATCTCCTGTGAGTTAGCATTGGTAGAGGTTATATTTACACTCACAACCGGAATAAATCAATAACTGGTTCTTTTTACCAACTCCTCCCCCCCCCCCCCCCCCTCCCACCCGGACTCAAATGATACAGCTTCTGAACAGTTCAAAGGAAACTCATACAATTATACTTGGTGGTGACTTCAATCTATACTCGGTAAGTTTCCGAAAATGCATGTTTAACGTCGGTTATACGCTTAAAACGTCGTCCAGAATCGTAATAATGCTTTCTCAGAAAATTATTTTGATTAATTAGTTTAGGAGCCCACTCGATGTGTAAATGGCTGCTTAAACATACTTGGCCGCATAGCAACCAATAACTCTAAGCATATAAAGAGCATCGTGATTGACACAGGGATCAGGGACCACAAAGTTGTAGCACGACTGAATACCGTAACGTTCAAACCCACTAGAAATAAACGTAAAGTACATTCGTTCAAGAAGATAAAAATTCGCTTGACGCCTTCCTAAGAGACTCTCCACTCCTTTCGATCTCACCAATTACGCGTAGACAAGATGTTCCTTAAATTCAGAGACACAGATTCGACGGAAATTGATAGATATATAGCAAATAAATTAATAAGACGTGGATCTGATCCCCCGTGGTGCACAAAACAGGTCAGAACACTGTTGCAAAAACAAAGAATAAAGCATGCCAAATTTTGAAGAACGCAAAAACCCCAAGATTGGCCAAATTTTACAGAAGCTCGAAATTTAGCAGTAAATTCAATGAGAGATGCTTTTAATAGTTTCCACAACGAAACTCAGTCTCGAAATCTGGCAGGGAATCTGAAAAGATTCTAGTCGTATGCAAAGTACACTAGCAAGACTCGATCAATACTTTCATGGTATGATAAGAATGGTGGTGTTTCTGATGATAATGCCACTAAAGCAGAGTTACTAAACCCTGTTTTCTGAGTGTCTCACCAAAGACGACGAAGTAAATATTCCAAAATTCGAATCAAGAACAACTGTCAACATGAGTAACTTGGAAGTAGAAATCCTCGGTGTAGCGAAGCAGCTTAAATCACATAATAAAAGCAAGGCCTCCGCTCCAGAATGTATGCCGGTCAGGTTCCTTTCAGAACATGCTGATACAATAGCTTCATTCTTCTCAATCATATACAACCTCTCGCTCGTTGAATGATCCGTGTATAATGACTGAAAAGTTGAGCAAGTCACACCAATGTCCAAAAAACGAAATTGGAGTAATCCTCTGCATTACAGACCCGTATAACTAACGTCGATTTGCAATACGATTTTGGAGCATATACTGTGATCGAACACTATGAATTACCTGGAAGAAAACGAATTATTGACAGATAGTCAGCAGAGATTCAAAAAACATCATTCATGTGAAACACATCTAGCTCGTTATTCTCGCGAAGTAATGAGAGCTATCGAAGGGGATGTTAAATTGGTTCCATATTTTTATATTTCGAGAAGTCTTTTGACGCCGTTTCTCACAGGCGGCTTCTAATGAAATTCCGTGCCGATGGAGTATCGTCTCAGTTGTGCAACTGGATTCGTGATATCCCGTCAGAAATGTCACAGTTCGTAGTAACCGACGGAAAGTCATAGAGTAAAACAAAAGTAATATATGTCGTTCCTGAAGGAAGAGTTATAGGCCCTCTGCTATTCCTGATCTGTATAAACGATATAGAAGACAATGTGGGCAACCCTTTCAGACTGTTTGCAGATGATGCTGTCATTTACCGTCTTGTAAAGTCATCTGATGATCAGAAACAATGCAAAATGATCTAGATAGACAGGGGATCTGTATGATGCGAAAAGTGGCAATTGACTCTAAACAAAGAAAAGTGTGATGCCATCCACATGAGCACTAAAAAAACTGCTAAATATCAGTTAAGCAATAAATCACACAAATCTAAGGGCTGGAACTTCAATTAAATTAGGGATTACAGTTGCGAATAAATTAATTGGAACGATTATATAGATAATTCTATAGGGAAAGAAAACGAAAGGCTGCAATTTTTTGGCAGAGCACATAGAAAATTCAACATGTCTACCAAAGAGACTGCCAACACAACGCTTGTCCTCACTCTTACTGAGTAAAACTGTGCGGTGTCAAATCTGCATCAGATAGGACTGACTAAAGAAATCGAAAAAGTTTAATGAAGGGTAGCCCGTTTTGTACTATCACGAAATAGGGGAGACGCAACAAGCACATTCCATATTACTAGATTTCCGGAAAGCATTTAACACGGTGCCCCGCTGCGGTCTGTTAACCAATGTACGAGCATATGTAAAGGTTCCCAGATATGTGAGAGGCTCGAAGCCTTCTTACGTAATACAACCCTGTCCGTGTGTAGAATCCCTCGAAAAAATAACCGTAACCAGTAGTTTTGAGAAAAAGCAATAGTCACACCCATCTCCAAGAAGTGTAGTGGAAGTGATCCACAAAACTACCATCCAGTACACTTGAGATCTATTGGTTTTAGAATGTTAGATTATATTCTAAGCTCAAAAATAATGAGATACCTCGAACCGAATGACTTTCTCCATGTTGATCAGCATATATTCCGAGAACATTGATCATGTGAAATCCAGCTCATACTTTTCTCACATGAAATACTGAAACCTTTGGACCAAGGCAGTTAGATAAATGCGGTACATCTTTATTTCCGAACTGCATTTGACTCAGTGGCACACCTATGCTTACTGTCGAAAGTATGGGGTATCAAAAGAAAGTCAACGTCAGATGAAGTAGCTTCGGGTGTGCCCCAGGGGAGTGTGTTGATACCCTTGTTGTTTATGCTGTATATTAATGATCTTGCGGACAATATTAACAGTAACCTCAGACTTTTTTGCAGATGACGCAGTTATCTATAGTAAAGTACTATCTGAAAGAAGCTGCTCAAATATTCAGTCAGATCTTGATAAGATTTCAAAGTGTTGCAAAGATTGGCAACTTGCTTTAAGTGTTCAGAAACGTAAAACTGTGCACCTCATAAAACGAAAAAAACATAGTATCCTTTGACTATAATATCAATGAGTCACAGTTGAAATCGACCAATTCATACAAATATCCGAGCGTAATATTTTGTAGGGATATGAAATGGAATGATCATTTAGGCCCAGTCGTGGGTAAAGCCGGTGGTAGACTTCGGTTTATTGGTACAATACTGGAATAGTCCACTCAGTCTACAAAGGAGACTGCTAACGAATCTTCGTGAGACCCATTCTGGAACATTGCTCAAGTGCGTGGGACCCGTACCAAATACGACTAACAGGGGATATATATTGAACGTATACAGAAAAGGGCAGCTCGAATGGTCGCAAGTTTGATTGATTCATAGGAGAATGTCACAGATATGTCGAAGAAACTGAACTGGCAGACTCTTGAAGATATACGTAAATTATCCCGAGAGAGTACGCTAATAGTGTTTCAAGAACCTGTTTTCAATGATGAGGCTACGAATCAAGTTCAGCCTCGTACTTGCGAACACAGCGATCGTGAGGACAAAACCAGAAAAATTACAGCACGCGCTCCGTACGTGTATGGAACGGGCAGAAACACTTATAACTGGTAAAATGGGATGTACCCTCTGCCACACACTTCAAGGTGGTTTGTGGCGTATAGATGTAGATGTGGGCCTCGAGTGTTCATCAGAGACCAGGATATCGTCAGGAGTCCCCCAGGCAAGTGTGACAGGACCGCTCTTATTCCCTACATACGTAAAAGATCTGACGGACAGGGCGGGCAGCAATATGCAGTTGTGAAAGTTGAAGTTTTCCCGTCGAATTAAATGTTCTACGAGATTTCGAGATTGCAGCCGGCTGTCAATAACTTCACTCCACGATATTTCGACTGGACCCCTGCCAGTCATCTTCAGCTGAGCCATCGAAGACTGACGAAGATATATATATGGATGTGTGGTGTCTATTCTTCCGGACATATCCACGCGGAATCAGCAGCTGTGATACAGTATTTGCACATTGAAGTTAGAGGGGGAGGGGGGGGAGAAAGGAAAGCAAAGGGATTACTGACGACCACATCGGAACGTTACGCGCAATCAGCGGCGACGAGTGAAAATATATACGGGTTCTCCTGCTTATTTATCTATTTATTTTTGCATTTTTTTCGTTGTTGATCGTTGTGTTTGGTCGTTGCGGACGTCACATGACATCCGTTCAAGTTCGTTTGTTGATCTTTCGACTCAGTTTTTTATTACAGAGGCCAACCAGCTCTCTGACCGAACACGCTGAGCTAGCGTGCCGGCATGCTTACTAGGTAGGCGCGTTAACCACTATGCCATCCAGGACGCAGTGATATCGCAACTGCGTGGACTACCTCGGCACGCCGCATGGCCGACCCAAATTCCCACCGAGCGCCAGTTGTCCTCAGTCCCTGTCCATGTCCATGTCCAACCCCCCCCCCCCCCCCCCCCCCCTCGCTACTCTGAGACTTCCGCAGGAGGTCGGATGTACTTGTGCATCCGCTACGAAGAAAGTGGATCTCCGCTCCGCCCTATATAGCGCGCACGCGTCAGTCACAGTGACAGATGGACCATTCCGCCCCGCGGCAGTCCCCTCGCTGATGGAACTGCGAAGATCAACTGTCTTAGGCGTTGCCGATCGCCGCAGCCATCGGAGTATTTTGCAGCAATTTTCGGAGATGACGGAATTCCACGCATTATCCAGCTGGCAGCCCCCCGTCACGTTCACCAGATTTTTCGCGATGAGTATTTCAACGGATTCTTTCGTAATTGAGTCTCAAAAAGATGTTGCTGCGTCCAAAATTAATGTTTTGTCATACTCCATTGAATTTCCGTTGGAGATACAATGTTGCGCAGTTGCAGACTCGCTGGGTTGCGAAAGTCGAGTGCAACCTTTATGTTCTGAGCAGCGTTCTTCCACCGTGCTTCTTGTTTGTCCTACACAGGGTGTCAAAAAAGTGTCTAATATTTTGAGAGGTGGTATTACTCACAGAAACAAGAGAAATAAGTCCAATACACATGGGTCCAGAAACGCATACTTTCTGCGACAAACACGTGTTTACATGAGGTGTTCAACGTGGCGTCCATTCATGACAATGCACTCTTCTGCCCTCAAGCGCAAGGAATGACGTACCCTTTGAAGCATACCCGGTTATTGTTGTACCGACTGGCACTATTGAAGACGCGACCCTATAGTGTCCGCACGTTCTTGATCGGTGTGGCGCGGATCAGTTCCTTCACGTGTTCCCATAATCCAAAGTCTATGGAATTGAGGACTACGGAACGAGCTGGCAAAGGTGTGGGGCCCCAGATCAATACAGTGGTCCTGAAATGTGCATCATATGTTCGCGCAAATTGCGACGAAAGTTTTTTTTGTTTTGTTTAGGGCGCTCAACCTCAACTACTAAGGTCATTAGCGCCCAGTCACAAACGTTAGTGCACTAATAGCATGGAAAAACGCAAGGGGGGGGGGGGGGGGCAACACCAGAAAGTATTTACAAAGACGCAGATAAACAAAAGAGTTCGATCTCTTTGGACAAATCCACCAATGTAATAAAACTAAGGACACGAGCAGCTGCTCGAGCGTCATCAGCTAAAAGTTCATGTAAGGTAGACGGCAGACACAAGACAACACGAGAGTGAATAAAACGGGGACAGGACAATAAAACGTGGCGCACCGTCAATGGATGACCACAGGGGCACTGAGGGGCGGGGTCACCGGACAGTAGGTAGCGGTGGCTAAATCGGCAATGCCCAATCCGCAACCTGGCCAAAATGACCTCCTCTCGCCGGGAAGGGCGTGAGGAGGTAGTCCAAGCCGTCGGGATCGGTTTGATGGCCCTAAGCTTATTTTCATGGAGAGAGGACCAAACCTCCTGCCACAATGATGAGACGCACTGACAAAGAACCCCACTAACATCAGTTGATGGGACACAAAAGGAAGCCGTCCGAAGCAGGAGGACAGCAGCCTTGGCCGCAGATCAGCAGCTTCGTTCCCAGGCACACCAACGTGACCAGGAATCCACAAAAAAGGGCACGAGCGCCGGTATCAGCTGGCGACTGAAGGGACCGTTGAATTCGTTGCATGAGAGGGTGGTCCGAATATGGGTCACGGAGACTGAATGGCGCTCAAAGAATCAGAGCAGATGGCCTAGAGAGAATGACGATGGCGGCGGATATACTGAACAGCCTGATAGAGAGCAAAAAGCTCAGCTGTAAAGCTTGAACACTGGTCAAGGAGCCGGTATTGAAAGGTATCATCCCCAACGACAAAGGCACATCCGACGCCAGTAGTAGTCTTGGAGCCATCTGTGTAAATAAAGACGCTATTAGCGAGCCTCGAACGAAGTTCGACAAACCTCGAGCGGTATATCGAATCCGCGGTACTCTCCTTTGGGAGCGAGTTGAGTTCAAGGTGAACGCGAACCTGGAGCCAAGGTGGCGTCGGGCTCTCACCCACTCGAAAAGTCGTAGGGAGGGTAAAATCAAGTTGCTGAAACAGGTGACGAAAACGAACTCCAGGAGGTAACACGGCAGAGACATACAGCCCGTATTGGCGGTCGAGAGTGTCGTCAAAGAAGGAGAAATATGACGGGTGGTCGGGCATTGACATCAGTCGGCAGGCGTACCGACAAAGTAACATATCGCGCCGGTAATTTAGCGGTAATTCGGCAGCTTCGGCATACAGACTCTCAACAGGGCTGGTGTAGAATGCTCCAGTCGCCAGACGTAACCCCCGATGGTGGATAGAGTTTAGACGGCATAAAATGGACGGCCGGGCAGAAGAGTAGACAAAGCTCCCATAATCCAGCTTTGATCGGACAATGGACCGATATAAGTGAAGCAGGACCATTCGATCTGCTCCCCATGACGTACCGCTGAGAACACGGAGGACATTTAGGGAATGGGTACAACGAGCAAAGTAAGACACATGTGGAGACCAGCAAAGTTTCCTGTCAAATGTAAGACCTAAAAATTTTGTCGTCTCCACGAATGGGAGAGCAACGGGACCGAGATGTAACGATGGTGGAAGAAACTGTTCGTAACGCCAGAAGTTCATACAGACCGTTTTCTCACCAGAAAAACGGAAACCGTTAACGACACTCCAGGAATATATACGGTCGAGACAATGCTGAAGACAGCGCTCCAGGAGACATGTTCTCTGAGCGCTGTAGTATATCGTAAAGTCGTCCACGAAAAGGGAGCCTGAAACGTCAGCTGGAAGACAATCCATTATGGGATTGATAGCTATGGCAAAAAGGGCCACGCTCTAAACGGAGCCCTGGGGCACCCCATTCTCCTGGCGAAAGGCATCTGACAAAACAGAACCCACACGTACCCTGAACAGTCGATCCATTAAAAATGCATTAATAAAAAGAGGGAGGCGACCGCGAAGGCCCCAAGTGTGCATGGTGCGGAGAATGCCCGCCCTCCAACAGGTGTCGTAAGCCTTCTCCAAATTGAAGAACACAGCCACCGTCTGGCGCTTACGCAAAAAGTTGTTCATAATGAAGGTCGACAAGGTAACTAGGTGGTCAACAGCAAAGCGGCGCCTACGAAAGCCACATTGGACATTGGTAAGGAGGCGTCGAGATTCAAGGAGCCAAACCAATCGAGAATTTACCGTGCGCTCCATCACCTTGGAGACGCAGCTGGTAAGGGAAATAGGGCGATAACTGGAAGGACGGTGTTTGTCTTTTCTTGGTTTGGGTATGGGAACAACAATTCCTTCACGCGTGTGGGAACATGACTTTCAGTCCAGATGCGATTCTAGGCGCGAAGAAGAAAGCCTTTACCTGCAGGAGAAAGGTTCTTCAGCATCTGAATATGGATACCATCAGGCCCCGGAGCAGAGGATCGCGACCGGGCGAGTGCATTTTCGAGTTCACGCATGGTGAAGGTGGCATTGTAACTTTCGCGATTCAAAGACTGGAAAGAAGGTGGCCATGCCTCCTCTGCTTGTTTTCGGGGGAGGAAGGCAGTGTGGTAATGGGCAGAGCTCGAAACCTCCGCGAAAAAGCGGTCGAATGCATTTGAGACATCCTCAGGATCTACAAGTACTTCATTCGCTACAGTCAGGCCAGAAATCGGGGAGTGGACCTTGGTGCCAGATGGCCCAGACAACCGAAGAAGGAGTAAAACTGTTGAATGAGCTGGTGAAAGCCACCCAGCAGGCCTTTTTGCTTTCTTTGATAACACGACGACACTGTGCAGGGAGTCGTTTGTAACTGATACAGTTCGCCATCGTAGGGTGGCGTTGGAAGGTGCGTAAAGCACGTCGCCGAGCAGGAAAAGCGTCGCTGCATGCTGTAGTCCACCAGGGGACTGGGACACGACGTGGAGAAGAGGAAGTACGCGGGATGGAATATTCAGCAGCAGTGAGAATAACGTCCGTGAGGTATGCGACATGACTATCGCAGCTGGAGAAGTTTTGATCATGGAAGGTCGCCAAGGAGGTGAAAAGCCCCCAGTCGGCTTTGGAGATGTTCCAGCTAGTGGAACGTGGAGAAGGGGTGTGATGCAGGAGATGGATTACTCAGGGGAAATGGTCGCTCGAGTATGTGTCAGACAGAGCATACCACTCGAACCGACGTTTAAGTTGGATAGTGGATATGGAGAGGTCCAAGTGGGAATAGGTATGCGTTGCGTCCAAAAGGAAGGTAGGTGCACCGGTATTTAAGCAGACTAGATTGAGGTGGTTGAAAAGGTCTGCCAAGAGGGAGCCTCTCGGGCAGGATGCTGGAGAGCCCCAAAGGGGATGGTGGGCATTAAAGTCTCCAATCAACAGAAATGATGTAGGAAGCTGAGCAATCAGTTGTATCATGTCTGCCTCAGTAAAGGCAGACGATGGAGTGTAAACAGTACAAATGGAAAATGTGAAAGTGGGGAGAGTAATTCGGACGGCAACTGCCTGCAGATCTGTGTGCAATGTGATTGGATGGTAGTAGACATCATCCCGAACCGGCAACATGGCCCTTCCATGAGCTGGAATACCTGCCACAGGGGGTAGGTCAAAACGCAACGGAGGTATAGCGGGCCAGGTCAATACGATCGCTTGGGCGTAGCTTCGTTTCTTAGAGACCCACAAGAAGCGGGCAGTGAATTCGAAGGAGCAATTTCAGTTCCTCTCGGTTGGACCGAATGCCACGAATATCCCATTGAAGAAGTGCCATTATGAAAACTAAAGGTAATGAAGAAACAAAGGGTCACCTCGATGGCCGCGGAGGGCCTGGCTTCGAGGGAGCACTGCTGCTGCAATCGACAGGTTGTGAGTCATTGTCCATCAACTCCACAGTTGCGTCTGCCACCGCCGCCGGTGAAAGGCCAGACCATCGGCTACCAGTGGTACAGCCTGGCGAAACGGAAGACGGCCGGGGACGGCAACAGCTGGGTGGCGCCTCGGCGGAGATGGAAATCTCTTTTTGCTATGAGCTTTCATTGAAGAATTACGTTTTGTCGAAAGAACAGTTGATGGCTGTGAAGTTTGTGTACGCAAGAAATCTTCGCGTGTCGGTTCTTTTTTGAAGATCCGAGCATCAGATTTAGAGATCCTCGTCTTAGCAGTAGCAGATGATGATATTCGAGCCTTAGGGTTGGTTGGAGGAAGAGGAGACGTTGATTGGACGATCTTAGCACTGGCCGATCTGACGACCGAATCGCTAAATGTTAGGTCGCATGCCTGTGTAGCTACCTCCCTGGTAGGCCGAAGAGAGGCGAGAACGGTTCTGTATTGACCTGCCGGAAGCACAGTGGGCTTTCTGCTATTGAATAACTTGCGAGCAGCCGAAGTCGACACCTTCTCTCTCACTCGAATTTCCTGTATACTTTTCTCGTCTTTGTAGACGGGGCAGTCGCGAGAGGAGGCAGCATGGTCGCCCATACTGTTGTGTCTAGACAAGACAGCCTAGACACAAAGAGAGGAAGCCGAAAGGCACGCGCTAAGTTAAAGCAGGATGGCGTGAGGTCTGAAACAGGATACGTAATGAATGCTATAAAGAAAAGTACGTAGCTGCTGGAATGCTTAACTTTAATCCATCCTTGTTGTATACATCAGGAGATTGTGGCGATACAAGTGAGACTCTTTAGATACATGCAATGTTACTAATGGCGCCTTGCTAGGTCGTAGCCATTGACTTAGCTGAAGGCTATTCTAACTATCTGCTCTGCAAATGAGCGAGGCTTCGTCAGTGTGCATCGCTAGCTACGTCGTCCGTACTACTGGGGCGAGTGCTAGTCCGTATCTCGAGACCTGCCTTGTGGTGGCGCTCGGTCTGCGATCACACAGTGGCGACACGCGGGTCCGATATGTACTAATGGACCGCGGCCGATTTAAAACTACCACCTAGCAAGTGTGGTGTCTGGCGGTGACACCACACATACAGTTAATGCAACGAGGGGAAGGAGGTGGACAATCACCCTCATGGGTGTACCTGCCACAGGTAACGCATTTAGCCGCACTTGAACAAGACTGCCGTGTATGATTAAACCGCTGACATTGGTAACACCTTGTGGGGCTGGGTACATACGACCGAACAGAAATGATCTCATAACCCGCTTTAATTCGTGAAGGCAATTGCATATTGTCGAATGTCAGGAATATGGTTCGGGTCGGTATGACGTCCTTGTCGACCCTTTTCATGATCCGATGGACGCCGTCACTCCCTGATCAGAGAGGAAAGACAGAATCTCCTCATCAGTTAGGCCGTCGAGTGACCTGGTATACACCACGCCACGCGGCGAATTCAAGGTGCGGTGGGCCTCCACCCGTACAGGAAATGTGTGGAAGAGAGTGGCTCGAAGTAATTTTTGGGCCTGGAATGCGCTCTCTGTCTCCAAGAGCAAGGTACAGTTGCGCAACCAAGATTTCACTGGTCCTGCAATCGCATCGACACCCTTCTGAATGACGAAAGGGTTGACTGTTGAGAAATCATGACCGTCAGATCTTGTGACAACAAGAAACTTCGGTGCTGGTGGTACAATTTTCGAAACAGGAATTTCATCTAGCTTTCTTTTTTGGGCAGAAGACGGGGAAGAAGAAGAGAAATCCATCGCGGATGAATCCCCCATGATTACCGACGTCTCCGATGGCGCGCTCCTTCCTTGTGGGGGCCCTCTCAGAGGGCACTCCCACCTTAGGTGATTGTCCACACCTCAGGTCACACCTCCCAAGAAAGGGACGGAGGCACCAAGGTAATGGCCCATGCAATCGCCCCTCCCTGGGCCTGGCCTCTACCAGGGGGTACGTGCGTGCCTTATTTGCTACCTAGGGCGGGGAATTACGCGTTACCCCGTCACCAGCTACGCGTGCGAACGCGTGGGTCGGCCTTCAGACAGGCACAGGGAGGAAAGAAGAGAGGAAAGAGAGAGAGGGATAGAAGAAAGGGTCTCAAAAGCCGAAGTGGAGAATAAGACGGAAAAGAAGACAAGGAGAATAAGGGAAGGAGAATGAGGCAGAGATAGAAGTAAGGGCATGAAAGCAAGGAGAAGAGTGAATGTAGGGAAAGAACAATAGAGGAAGAAGGCGTGAGGATGGAGAAAAACAAGGGAAACAGGATCCTGGAGTTTGCAAACGTCCGTCTCCGGACGAAGGCTCGATACATTACTCCCAAGAAGAAGTGTGAAGGGGACGTAAGGGGGGGGGGAAGGATTGAGGACGAGGAGGGATGGGGAAGAGGAAAGGGGGGGGTAGGGCAGCCCGGAAAGGAAGGAGAACTGCACTAGCTCGGGGCCCCGTGCTCGCCACACACGTATCCACAAAAGAGATGTGGACCCCCTGTGTGTGTGTGTGGGGGGGGGGGGGGGGTGACGAAAGTGTGTTGGTGTACTATCCTGCAGGAACCACATTTATATTCGTTGCTGCAATGGCACTACCTCCAGCAACATTGGAAATATTTTAATGGGAAAGTCCAGATAATGCGTTCCATTTAATCTTTGTGGTAGCACGTATTGCCCTATTAATCCACTGCTAAGTACGCCTGCCCATAAGTTGATCGAGAATCGATGTTGGTGCCCTCTTTCCTGAACTGCTGCAGGATTTACATTCGCCAATACAGGCTGGTTATGATAATTCAAAACACTGTCTCTTGTAAACCCTGCCTCATCGGCAAATAAAATCTTGGATGTGAATAGTGGATCTGTGAAACACTTATGCAACAGTCACTGACAGAATCACCGTCTGCCATGGTGATCCTGTGGCCTTAGGGCCTGAACGCTCTGCAGGTGATATGGGTACAGCAATTGTTCATGAAGTACCCCCCAGATAAGAGAGTGAGACACGCCTTCTGCTGCTGCTGAACGCCGCACCCTGGTCCCATAGGTTTCTTCCACCAAATATAGCACACGGTCCTCCAAGTCAGGCGTACGGACCGTGCGGGGTCATCCACTGTCAATCTTCCGAGGTGCAAGGGTATCTGTGTCCCTCACACGCTGGAAAAATCTGTCGAACAGCTTATCAGTGGCACTCTGCGCTGTGGATATTTTATAGCGTAAGATGGCACGGGCTCGCAGGCTACCTCCATTTGATAAACCATAGCAGAATATCATATCCACCATTTCCGTTTTCGAGTAGTATTCTTCCATTGCTAGCAAGTGGTGGAAGGGAGAAAATGTAAATGTACTACACCATTTGTACGTACAGGCAGCGCTATAGCAGTAAACACGTAAGTAAAACTGCGTTTGGAAGAAGATAAAACACCACGTTACGTACCCAGGGTTGACGGTACTGTACAATAAGGCAAACAAACACGACGAAAACTAACGTAGCTTATAACACGAATCGAACCACACAACTGTAGCCACAAGTAGAGCACTGTAAGACACATTTGACGGTGCCCAGTGCATCGACTTTGCTAATATTCGCAACGAAGCGCCGCGCAGCCCTTCCTATAAACACGTGTTTTTCTCGGAAAGTATGCGTTTCCGGACCCATGTTTATTAGACTTATTTTTCTTGTTTCTGTGACTCGATGAGTGCTACCTCCTCTAAAAGTATTCGACACGTTTTTTGAACATCCTGTATAGGCCATAATACACGGGCAAGATATTTTATAAATTCCTGCCTTCCATAACAAGAAATTATCATTCACTGATCCCAGTATGTCCGAAATCTTAGATGGTTGGCGAAAATCACTTTCATCCGAAAATTGCCAAGGTATCATGTTGCTTTGCGGGAAATACTTCCAACGAAGGGAAGAAAAGCTAGGGACTTTGCTGGCTCGCGGCCTGAGTGGCCAAGCGGTTCTAGACACTACAGTCTGGAGCCGCGCGACCACTATGGTCGCAGGTTCGAATCCTGCCTCGGGCATTTATGTGTGATTTCCTTAGGTTAGTTAGGTTTAAGTAGTTCTAAGTTCTAGGGGACTGATGACCTCAGATGTCAAGTCCCATAGTGCTGAGAGCCATTTGAACCTGTACATGGTATCACTAAGCAGGCAATACATTTTCTCCAAATACGAACTACGAGGCAACAAAACTACTGAGTTACCTTTATCAACCTTCAACACCGCTACATATAGATCCTCTCGGAGATTTCATAGTGCAGTCCTTTCTTCAGAGTTTCTATTACCGAGTTGAGGATGAGCTTTCAAAAGAGCACGGCAAACTTCTCTTTTTATTTCTTCTGAAGGCGTGGTGCAGCTTATTCAACAGCACTCACAAAACTTGTCAGAGGTAGTGCACTTGGGGTAGTTGCAAAATTCAGTCCTTTACCCAATATAGACAGCGTCACATAGTCCAAGTTCTCCTCCGTGATGTTGACAACAGAACGTCGTGCAGTTATTCCCCGTGGCAACGGCTGTTGTGGCACCAAACGACCAAATTTTGACATCTATCGAGAACTTGCATAGTTATGTATCGTTTGAAACTTGGCTGAAATCCCTCCATCAACCCAATCCAATGACACAGGAAAGGAAAGGGTTGCAGCGTCCAGATGTAGGTGGAACAGTTCTTTTGATATTCTCCATTATCTTAGGCGCAATGGCAGTCTTAATACAATGTGTATGCAGACAGTTTGCCTAAAGAGCTTGCACATTAAAGACAGTGTTCAGAGAAAATGGACACACTACCTGGGAAATTAACAGGGCATTCTGAGCTAAAAACAAGAACCGGGAAGTGGATAAAGAGGAGAATACGCCAGCAAACTCCCTAGCTTTTCTTCCTTTCACTGGAAATACTTCATTCAATATAGCAAGAATCCTTAGAAATTTTCAGGTGAAAGTTATTTTCAGGTGAAAGTTATTTTCCACCCACCATCTAAAATTTCTACTGGGGCCAGTCAAGTATAATTAGTTACTGTGGAAAGCAGCAATTTACAAAATACATTGGCAGTGTGGTATGGAATGTATAGGACAAACAACACGCACAATGGAGCAGCGCTGCACAGAACGTAAACGTTGCACTCGCCTTTTGCAGCCCAGAAATTCTGCGACTGCGGAACATTGCATCTCCATCGGACATTCAGTGGAATATGACAAAACATTAATTCTGACCATAGCAACATCTTTTTGGGACTCCATCATAAAAGAATCCGTTGAAATACGCATCGCAGAAAATGTGATGAACCGTGACAGCGGCTACAAGCTGGATAATGCGTGGAATCACGTCATCTCCGAGATCTGCCCGAGGCGATGACGCCAGAATACTCCGATGGCTGCGGCGAGCGGTGTTGTCCATCTGTCATCGTGACTGACGCATGCGCGGCAATATTCTCAGCGCGCTATAAAGGGCGGAAAACGTCAGTCTTGAATGACTCACCTGAAGATGACTGGCAGGTGTCCATTTGAAATATCATGCAGTGAAGCTTAAGACGACCGGCTGCAATCCCGAAATCTCTTCGAACAACCTGCAGTTGCTCCCTGATGATGCTGTGCTGTACGGGAAGGTGACTGTAGGACGATACAAATGACTTAGACAAAATTTTTTAACTGGCTAAATTTAGAAAAATATAAGTTAATGAGAATTAATAGGAAAAGCAAACCCGTAACGTTCAGATATAGCTTTAGTAGTGTCCTGCTTGACACAGTCACTCAGATTAAATATCTAGCCGTAACATTGCAAAGCAATATGAGACGGAATGAGCATGTAAGGATTATAGTATGTATGTGGACAGTTCATCCATCCCGAGAATCTAGAATCTCTACGATTTCTGCCTGCTATTGACATTGACACTGGCAAGATGTCGGTCCCGGAAATAATTTGATTTTAAGTTGGAGTAACGATTGACAAAAGAAATTTTTTTTCATTTGATATAAATACAGATCCACTGTTTTCAGATTTTTCCTTTACTTGTACTGCGAAACCGAGTTTCATGTCTAATTTCATCATTCCAGGCTAGCGGAATGTACTCTACACATTTTGATGAGCGAGTTTGCGTGTGTCAAAATGTGTGACAAACTGCCGTATCTTGATTACACTGACTTATAAACTTCAATTTTTTACACCGCCAAGGGACCGCAGACCTCAGTATGTGATATAAATTTCAAATTGATATGGCTATCGGTCCTGAGAAGAAGGATTTTTAACAGTCGAACAGTCAGACGGACAACAATGCGATCCTACACAGGTTCCATTTTTACGACCTGAGGCACGGAACCCTAAAAATGGAGGCAATGAAATACAAAAGGAACTTGCAATATTATTCGGAGAGTTTACGAAAGACGAATATCCCCCGAAACCGGCGCAACGTTGTGATCACACACTTTCGCAAGAAATGTACATACGTGATCAAAAGTTTCCGGACACCTAGCTGAAGAGACTTACAAGCTCGTGGCACTCTCCATCGGTAATGCTGATTTCAGTATGGTGTTGGCCCACCCTTAGCCTTGATGACAGCTTCCACTCTCGCAAGCATACGTTCAATCAGGTGCTGGAAGGTTTTTTGGGGAATGGCAGCCCATTCTTCACGGAGTGCCGCACTGAGGAGAGGTATCTGTGCCGCTTGGTGACGCCTGGCACGAAGTCGGCATTCCAAAATGAACAGGTGCCCGATTCAGTTGAAAGATGCAATCGCCATCCCCGAATTGCTCTACAACAGTGGGAAGCAAGAAGGTGTTTATAACATTAGTGTAGGCCTGTGCCGTGATAGTGCCACGCCAAACAACAAGGCGTGCAAGCCCGCTCCATGAAAAACACGACCACACCATAACACCACCGACTACGAATTTTACTTTTGGCACTACATACGCTGGCACATGACGTACACCGGGCATTTGCCATGCCCACACCCTGCCATCGGATCGACAAATTGTGTACCGTGATTTGTCACTCCAAACAACGTTTTTCCACTGTTCAGTCGTCCAATGTTTACGCTCCTTACACCAAGCGAGGCGTTGTTTGGCATTTACCGCCGTCATGTTCTCTCCTCCCGCCTAACTGTCGTAGTACTTGCAATGTATACTGATGCAGTTTGGAATTCCCGTGTGATGGTCTGGATAGATGTCTGCCTATTACACATTACGACCCTCTGTTAACAGACGAGGCCTGCCTGTACGCTTTTGCGCTGCACGTGTCCCTTCACGTTTCCACTTCGCTATTACATCGGAAACAGTGGACCTAGGGATGTTTAGGAGTGTGGAAATCTCGCGTACATACGTAGGACACAAGTGACACCCAATCACCTGACCACATTCCAAGTCCGTGAGTTCCGCGGATCACCCCATTCTGCTCTCTCACCATGTCTAATGACTACTGAGGTCGTTGATATGGAGTACCTGGCAGTAGGTGGCAGCTAAATGCACCTAATATGAAAAAGGTATGTTTTTGGGGATTCCGGATACTTTTTATCACATAGTGTATGCATAAAGCTGTAGATGTCTCAGCTTCCTGCGCCTAATTTACAAGACAGTCATTATAAACATCATAAACAGCACAGAAAAAAAAGATTAGAGTTTAAGAAGGCAAAGTACCAGCTGGCATTAGAAATGGACATGCGAGAATGGACTATTTGCGTAGCGCGAACGGCACGACAGAACTCTGTTATGCATAATACCAATCTGTTTGAGATCCATAGATTTTGGAAAAGCATTTGACTCCATTTCGACTAAATCTGTACCGACAACACCTGAGAAAGAAATACACTTATTCAAGCTATACTATTATACTGAGGAATATACAAAGAAAACACAGTGACCAGTTAAAGCGAGATGTGAAATCGAAAGGTCTTTGTAAAATGCCGGAAATCATACACCCCGGTTCCAAAAACCACCTGAGCACGTCTCCATCACAACAAATACGTAGTAATAGCATCACAAATAGCAACTGAAGATGCTTCAGAAGTAAAAAAGAGCGAAACGCGTATCACACAACAGGAACAGCTTTTCATTTAGCTGCATTGATCAAACTACGGCCCAAGAATAATGAAATAATTCTTCTTCTTAAGTCATTGCTAATGTGGTGGTGGGTAGTGTTTAACGTCCCGTCGACAACGAGGTCATTAGAGACGGAGCGCAAGCTCGGGTTAAGGAAGGATTGGGAAGGAAATCGGCCGTGCCCTTTCAAAGGAACCATCCCGGCATTTGCCTGAAACGATTTAGGGAAATCACGGAAAACCTAAATCAGGATGGCCGGAGACGGGATTGAACCGTCGTCCTCCCGAATGCGAGTCCAGTGTGCTAACCATCATTGCTAATGCAGAAGTGATTGTAGTCTAGTAAGATCCCCACTGAAAAAGAATATCGCGGAAAGAAAGGGCATCATTATTCTTCTGGTTAGAAAAATTCAAAATCTTAGATAACGATGATCACATAGACGACAAATGTACTTATACAAACTCAAAAAGACGTTACATGTACGCATCGAGCGAAAGATACAAAAATCACCAGTGGCACGAAGCTGCCTTTAGAAAGAAGGGAAGACCCCAGCAGGGATACGGTATGAAATATTGAATTAAACAAAACTTTTTGTATATGTCTTCGGAGGAAGTGAAAAAAGAAACAATTCTTAAAAAATACGAGTATGAAGAAAACATAACAGAAGAAAGAAACAGTGTCGTTTTGATAATGATGTGTTTCTGTTTTCCTCCATTCCAAACATACTTCAACGGCGAATAGAAGAACTTAACACACCAAGTTTGAAAGTAGCCCTAAAAATCAGTCGTAATAAACCAAAATGATGTTCACTGAACGACACACCAAAAGGAACAAATTGACGAGTTTTCGTGTGTAGAGTAGTTGAAGGTAGCATTTGGACAGACAATAAAATAAAAGTAAGAGTAAACATGGCTTGGATTGTTTAACATAATAGTGTTTGCAACACTAAACTTCTTATGTGAAAAGGAAGTGATTTAGTCGTCGTGTACTACCAGTTTCGAGTCATAGCAGTAAGACAGTTACCTTTAAAAAGCACTCAAATCTGAGGGACGGGCTGCGAGCAATGGAGATACGAATATTGGAAGTTATTAAGGGAGACATTAAAAACAAGTAGCCAGAGAACAGATTGAAATGGAAGAGTCAATTACGTCCGAATTAAAATGAAGTACAAGGTGGTGGTGGATGGATGGGCCACGGAAGTTTTTTGTTGAGCTCCAAGAGATAAAAGATGGTCGAGACGGAGACCTATTGAAAGATGGGTAGGTGACGAAGCATGTGGAGCAAAATGGATGGGTTTAGGTGAAGACTATAATACTGGGAAATGTCTAGAACATGCATTTATATAGCCTGACAATGACGAGGCGATGATATATCGACGCATATTCTTCCATCACTGTCTAAAATCACGATCTATCGCTGTCAATTCCATTTTCTTGCTTCTTCTGCGAACCACTGAAATAAGTAGATCACAATACCGATACGTTAACTCTTCAACATGCCGAGTGTGACCGAACAGGTAGAGAGAGCGCACGGCATAACAAACCAAAGAAAGCGCACCGCTTTTCCTGAAAATTGCTACATCATCAAGGGCAGCATCCAAATGGTACGAAATTTGTATAATATTCAGTGTAGCGCATAATGTGGAGAACTGTAGACAGACACAGGCTGCGTGGCCAAATTGTACGTCGAAGATGGGGAAAGAAGAGAATCGAACGAGTCTGAAACTAGGTATTGGGCAGGTAAAGTAGCATTACCGTAGTTTCTTTTTGTTATAAGCATATCTTATATTTATCTACATTTAAAGAGAGCTATCATTCATTACCCTAAGTGCGAATTTTGTCTTAGTCCTCCCGGAACTCGCCACGCTCGTCCAACAATAATACTTCCCTACACACACTGCTTTGTCAGTGAAAGACTATTTAGTGCTGCTGGTCATATCTAATAAATTGTTTATGTATACTGAAAATATTAGACGTCAAATTACGCTCCTTTGGAGCACACGCAATATTCCGGGAAGATTGATTTTTTTTCCGCTAGTCGATCGGGCGATTCTAGAAAATCATCTACAAAGGACAATTGAGGACTCAACAAAAGCCATCTACGCATTTTTACAGCAGAGGTAGTTATACTCAGTATAGTTGAGTCAAAAAATTTCGAAAATATAGGCTGATCATCCACGTAGACATGAATTGATGAAGGAATAACTGAAGTTCATCAGTAACCTCCTTTATTGAAGAAAAAGAGTTAGAAATTACCAATTTTTACAAAACTCAACATATTCATGTTCTCATCCTTGTTTCTTCTATAGCGCCACGGATACTCTCATATCCTCATATTACCTTTCCAAAGAAGTAAGTGAATTTTCAGACTTACGAGCTCTTTTCACGCATAAATTGATGCTCTGCAACTTGTGTGCATGGGACTATTCAATTGGTGTAGAGGTTTTTGAATTACAGGTGTTGGAAGATGAGCATAATTCACTATTCCACCAAAATCGTAAAAATTGATTGTGGCTAAACGACTGAACCGATTTTAATTCTTAAGTAGATCATTCTACGAGAAAGTTTATGCTCTTTTATCCTGGTTATTTTGGAATTTTTTTAACGATGTATCGTTTTCAAGTTATAGGCGAAAAACTGAAAAAAGCCCAAACATTTCGTGGAATTTCTGCCTTCAAAAGTTTAGCAAAAGCCAGAAAACGTCGCAAACTCATTTGACCCTTATTTGAGATGCCTAATGTCGATTAAAATTGAAACGTCCTGGCAGATTAAAACTGTGTGCCGAGTTCGAGTCTCGGTCCGGCACACAGTTTTAATCTGCCAGGAAGTTTCATATCAGCGCACACTCCGCTGCAGAGTGAAAATCTCATTCGCGATTAAAATTATTTTCTGCCTGTGCATATTTATTGACCAGCAAAAGTCTAATCTGCCTACATTAATCATAATGCGAAATTATACTGTTCAACTTTTATTTCGTTCATATACAGGCTATCTCTAAAGTGAATAAGATCACTGACATACAAACATCCTGCTTTGCTTGTTTTTCCAAAAAAATAAAATGGTTCTGAGCACTATGGGACTTAACATCTGAGGTCATAAGCCCCTATAACTTAGAACTACTTAAACCTAACTGAGCTAAGAATATCACATACATCCACGCCCGAGGCAGGATTCGGACCTGCGCCGTAGCGGTCGCGCGGTTCCGGACTGAAGCGCCTAGAACCGCTCGGCCACAGCGGCCGGCTTTGTTATTTCAATATGGTTACAATCTATATTCAGATCATTTGAGGGTGCAATCGTGCACTTCTCAATTTTGCTTCATCTTGCATATTTCACGTACTGAACTGTTCCAAGAAGAGCATACTACAATAGCTACTAATCTTGTAGTAAACCTGGTTGAACATTAAAGAATTAAGCGGGACACTTATCCAACAAACACTTAGCAAATCTTTTGGTTCATTTTATAGTATATTGTGCAGTTGGCAGACAGTAAACACAAGTGAGTGTAAAGGCTATTAAATGTAAATTTGCATTTTATGTTCTATGTCACAACCATGCAGTATATACAAGAAGGATTAGTTGAGATTCGTAAAATCTTGAAAAATGGACATATCGAGTTCTGTGGCGCCTTTTACAACGGCTTATATTCAGTTTCATCGTATTTTCTTTTAGCCATTGTGTGAGGCTCATATTAAAGTACCAGAATACGTTAAAAAACGTATTTTGACAAACATGGTGTTTGCTGAGTTTTGTTGAAACGGTCCAGAATTCTGAACACACGAAGAGAAATACTGTCATCACGCATTGTCCATTCACGACAATGCTCATGGAACAAACACGCTCCGGCTGCGCTTCCGCTGTGCAGTGTTTGATCACCCACCATACGGCCTGTTCCTGACTCCCTCTGATTTTCATCTCTTTGCTCACTTGAACCGCTTGCTACGAGGATAGAACTGTGGCACGGACAACAACCAACAGACCAGTTTTGAGAATTGGCGGAGAGCACAGGCGGTTGCTTTCTGTGACTAGGGTATTGGAAAGTTGGGATCACGATACGACAGATGGCCAAGTAGGAGCGGTGACTACGTACAGAAGTAGCTGGAAGGTGTAACTAAATTTTGCAAATAAAACATTCACGATTTTCACTGTGGTTTCATTTCGCGAGCGATCGGACTTTGAGAAAAAAATCCTCGTATTCGTCAAACATTCTTTGTCCACTATAACGACTAGTTTGTATTTGTCATATACTGATCGAGCCAGTATCATATTAGCGAAGATTTTCCTAGTTAGTAGGCGCCGGTGGGTTACATTGTGGAACACCTCATTCTCCTTTCTTACCTCATATTTTTCGCATGATAAGGTGGGTGGATAAATCACGAAAGTCCTGCAGACGACTCTTCTTTTTCAGAATCCGTGTTCATTCTTTCTCTAGAAATGCCGTAATTGTTTTGATTCTCATCCTGCAGCACAAGGACGTCAGCGATATTGGTCTCTAAATCTGTGCGTCCGATCTAGAACAGCAAAAGTGACGTGCACTCTCATCGAGTCACAGGGAACTATACAAAGTGGATAGCAAAGAACAGCAGAATGGAAAGATGAAGGAGGAGGAGCGGAGAAACTGCCGTGACGATTCGTTTGGGCACAGGAAGCATTCAATTTAGAGAGCATCTGGGAGCGCGTAAGCACGCGGCAATCACGTCACGGCGGAGCGTGTGTCCGTCATTACTGGCTCATTAGCGCCGCTTAAGACTTCCTACGCAGCGCCCGACTCGGAGACGCTGCCAGTACGCGCAGAGCAGTTCGCTTCTGTTGGCGAACCCAGCTCGCTAAGGTTAACGAATATCTCGCTTTTACTGTTCCGTACCTCCATCGGTAAAAACGGGTTCCTTATCGGATCATATTGTTGTCTGTCGGTCTGTCCATCTGTCCAACTGGTTTTGCCCATTTTTCTCTGGAAAGGGTACACAGAAAGATTAAATTTATGCCACGTAGTAAGTTCCACGGTCCTTTAGCGGTGTAACAAGTCAATGCAATCAAGAGATGCGGCCATTTATAACATGTATTTTGATACTTGCAAACTCGCTCATGAAAACCTATACGCCATTTCCCGCTGACCTAGAATCGTGAAATTCGGCAATAAGGAATGTTTCAAAGTACAACTAAAAGAAAAAATCCGAAAATTGTTGACTTATGTCACCCGAAAAAAATATTTTTGTTATTTGTTATGCAGCTGTGTCTGTTCGTCAGTTAACACCTTTCTTTCTCAGGAACAGGTAAATGCATCAATTTTAAATTTGCGTCACGTAATATGGTCTATGGTTCTTCCGCGGTGTAAAAAAAGGTTAGTCTTCTAAGTCACTACAGCCAAAAGTTACGACAACTTGTGTCATATATTTCGATACTCGTAAACTCACTAGTCAAAACCGTATGGTATTTCCCGTAGACCTAGAGTCATGAAATTTAGCAAGAAGCAAGGTTTCACAGTACAAGTAAAGGAAAAATTCTGAAAATTGTTAATCTGTAATTATGTCATACAAAAAATATTTCTTTCGTCTCTTGTTATTCGACTGCAAACGACAAATTAAAACATTCTCGAAAGTCTTGTAATTCCCGGGACCGGTTTCATTAAAGCCGAAGTCGTGAGGCATCGAAACTCACAGCGCACAAATTACCCGGACTGTAACAATCCAACACTCTAAAATGTGGTCACTTTATCATAGTTTTAAATCTCCTCAAACTTCTCACCGAACGTGCCACAAAATAATAAAAGGAAACAAGTTAATTGCTTTCCAGGATTTCGCTGTTCATACATGACTTTCCAGTTTATTACTTCCTCACTACTAACTATTTGCAACGCATTTTGGAGACAGAATCCACATATACGCCTTTATGTCCGTACATAATTATATCATTGTACGATAAATAGTTAAGGGGATATGAAGTCATAAACATTGGAACTGGCGTTTCTTAAAAGAGTGTTTGACGTTAAAAGCACTCTGCATCGACATCCAATTAGCTTTAAACATAGTTTCAAAAATTTTGTAAACTTTTCTCGCTTAATTCTTGAAGTCGAATACTTAACACTTTAACTAAGTTGTAAAGTAATTAGACGTTCGAATTTCATACATGGGAGCTTGATAATTAAAGTTACGGGGTGGGGGTGGGTATTACTCCACTAATTACAGTGTGCAAAAATTTCTTTCTCTAAGATCTTGCCCAATCTCGAACAAATATATCGCAAACTTCTCTTCACAGTGATAAATTTCTTTCAATTAGTATGACGCCCAGTACATTCGGCTTTTCGGGCACTACATCTTGCTGCACCACACATTATAAGAACGTCTGCAATTTCTTCAAAATGGGACTTAACATCTATGGTCATCAGTCCCCTAGAACTTAGAACTACTTAAACCTAAGTAACCTAAGGACATCACACAACACCCAGTCACCAAGAGGCAGAGAAAAATCCCTGACCCCGCCGGGAATCGAACCCGGGAACCCGGGCGCGGGAAGCGAGAACGCTACCGCACGGCCACGAGTTGCGGACTGCAATTTCTTGCAAGGACTAATGCTCCCTATATAAAAACCATTCATGAACTACAAATACTGTGAAATTCGACTATGAATTCATCACAAACGGTTGTGTACTGTTTTTCTAGGCGGTCACCAAACTCGATGAACCACGCAATGAAACATAAGCAGCTTACTAACTATTGTCTAACCGCCGTTCCTCAGCCAAGAGACGGCACCGCCAGAAATATTCACTTTCGGGCATTCGTTCCTTATCTCAAAATACTTTTTTTTTCTAAAAGTATTTGCATGGAATGTAGCCACATATGGAAGTGAAACATGGACGATAAACAGTTTAGCCAAGAAGAGAATATAAGATTTTGAAGCTTATGCTTCAGAATGATGCTGGAGATTAGATGGATTGATCACGTAACTACTGAGGAAGTACTGAATAGAATTGGGGCGACAAGAAATTTGTGGCACAACCCGACTAGAAGAAGGTATCGGTTGGTAGGACACATTATGAGATATCAAGGGATCACCAGTTTAGTATCGGAGGGCAGCGTGAAGGCTAAAAATCGTAGAGGGAATGTTTCTTAATGAGACATTTACTGTTTCATTGCTAGTTCGTGTGCTGCTGTGTGTGTGTGTGTGTGTGTGTGTGTGTGTGTGTGTGTGTGTGTGTGTGTGTTACACAAACGCAGAGAGACTCCTGGAGCTATTAATGATTGCTAGTGACGTCTGCGATAATAGTAAACCAAGAAACAATACTCTATAAGTATTGTAAGAGCCACAATTTTTTTACAGCGCTAGATACTATCGTGTCTTTCCTCTGAATTCACGAATCAGGCACCAGGCTAACCTTATAATCGCGTATACAAAGAGCGGCAAGTAGGTGACTGCAGAATATTTCTAGATTACTTCCTGAAAACAGATGTTCGGCGTCTTCCACTTCAGATTCCTCTGTATATCGGTAACACTGTGGCACGGCTTAAATGTCCCTTACATATCTCCTAGTTCCCAATAAGTCTGCCTGTACAGACAATACGGACACTTAACTATGCAGGACGTAGTGCAAGGAGGAAGTTACCTCGGTGCCATCTTTATAGCTAACTTTCCTGCTTCATTTCCGACTGAAGCGCGATAAACTATGTACGTGCTCTAGTGTCCATTAATTAGTATTACTATAATAATAATAATAATAATAATAATAATAAAGTCATATTCGTGACGACATATATTAGAGGTGCTCTAAGGAATCTGGATGAAATGCTCTTATCACAGTGAGATGATGCAACCGCTTGGTATAAGGTTCTTTTTCCCTGCGATATACGCATGAATGTACCTGAACATAAATGTTGCCCATGACTTCTTATGATGCCTCCACTACACCTTGCCGAGAACATATCGCTATTACTATTATTATTATTACTGTTCCTTTCCGAAGAATCATGATTCCTTGTAAACGATACATGAGTTTCGTGATAAGTTATAAAAAAACTCATCACAAAGGTGTTCCACTGCGTGCATGTCGAGGCTCTGGTCACTCCTGTCCATTCCAGAAGTTTAATCTTAGAAAACAGGCTAAGGAAAGAAAAACCTATGTTTACGGGTTTTACACATTTGGAGAAAACTTTGACAATGTCGACTGGAATACACTGAAATTCTGAGGGTAGCAGGGCTGACACGCAAGGAGCTAAAGAGTATACACAACTTGTACAGAAACCAGATGGCAGTTATCAGAGTTGAGAGGCATGAAAGGGAAGTAGTGGTTGAGAAGAGAGACGAAACACTCAAAGTAGTAGGGTTTTGCTATCTGAGCAGTAAAATAACTGATGATGGCCGAAGTAGAGACGATATAAAACGTTGACTGGTAATGACAAGAAAAGCATTTCTGAAGAAGAAAAAATTTGTCAACATGGAATATTGATTTAAGTGTTAGGACGCATTCTCTGAGGGAAGGTGTCTGGACTACAGTCTTCTAGGAAGAGGCACGTGGACGATGTACAGTTAAGACAAAAAGACAATGGGAGCTTTTGAAATATTGTGGAACATCAGAATGAAGAAGATTAGGTGGGTAGATCTTTTAACCAATGAGGAGGTATTGAACGAACTGGGGAGAATAGAAATTTGTGACATAGCTTGACTAAAAGAAGGGTACAGTTTATAAGCCACATTCTGAATCATGTAGAGCTCACCAATTTAATATTGGAGGAAAGTGTGGGGCGTAACAATTTTAGAGGGAGACCAGAAGATGAATACAGTAATCAGGTTCAAAAGCATGTCAGTTGCAGCAGTTATTAGAAGACGAAGAGACACGCACAGAACAGAGTAACGGTAGTCTTCGGACTGAAGACCACCACCACCACCACCACCACCACCACCACCACCACCAACAACAACAAAGACGTTGTCCACAAACAGCTACCTCAGAATGTAGATTTATGACAGGATGCACTCACTGGCTGATACGAACAGTCATCGCCTCTGAATTGTTCCTCTACTGCATGCAGTTCACAATGCTTTAAAATCTGTTCGTATGCTTCTGCATTTAACACGGTAACCACGAGAGACACCTTGATACTGTAACACCATATGCCCCGTATTTTCCTATTGGCACTACACATGATGGTCGGTAACGTTCTCCAGACCCAAATCTTTTTATCGGTTTGGTACAAGGTACAGTGTGATTCGTCACACCAAATCACTCGTTTCCAGTCACTCACTGTAGAAAGGCGTCGCTCTTTACTCCACTTCGAACGTCGTGTAACCCTGAGTACAGAAATGTGGAAGAGCTGCTCCACCAACGTACCCCACTCTTTTTAACTCGCCATGCACAGTCATTGTGCTATTTGAACTCCTGGTAGCACTTTGAAACTCACGAGTCACTCTTTCCGTCGATTTCATGCGATTTCTTACAACTATACACGGCAATACTCTGCGTTCCTGTGCGTCAGTCCACGAGGTCCCTGGTCTCGCTTTAACTGTTGTTGTTCCTTCGCGTTTCCCCTTCACTCGCAGAGCACTAGCAGCTTTAAAAGGGTTGAAATTGTGGTGTCACCGCCAGACACCACACTTGCTAGGTGGTAGCCTTTAAATCGGCCGCGGTCCATTAGTATACGCCGGACCCGCGTGTCGCCACTGTCAGTAATTGCAGACCGAGCGCCACCACACGGCAGGTCTAGAGAGACGTACTAGCACTGGCCCCAGTTGTACAGCCGACTTTGCAAGGAACGGTTCACTGACAAATACGCTCTCATTTGCCGAGACGATAGTTAGCATAGCCTTCAGCTACATTTGCTACGACCTAGCAAGGCGCCGTATTCAATTGATATTGAGATTCTATTAATGTATCATCAAGAGCGATGTTCTACAAATGTGGATTAAAGTTAAGTATTCCAGAAGCTACGTACTTTTCTTTATAGCACTCATTACGTATCCTGTTTCAGACCTCACGCCAGCCTGCGTGAGTTTAAGCGCGTGCCTTTCGGCTTCCTCTCATTGTGTCTAGGCTGTCTTGTCTAGACAACAGAAATGTCCCTGATGGATTTATTACTGAGATGAAATGTAATGTAATGCCTTAGTCACTTATCTCTCCTGCTGTCACTGCTCCTCTGCTGACAACACAATGCTGCACACCTCCTTTTATACCGGCGGGTGCGTCTCTCGCGACATCTTGTGTTTAGCTTCGCGTTCCTTGGCGCGAACTCTACTGCTCGGCGACCGTCGCTCTCGTGTGGTTCGTCAAACTCCGCACCTCGATTTCTGAAAAACATCTGAGAAGCGCATCGTGCTGGAACAGCAGATTTCTTACATCTGACTACGAACTTCAGCTGCGCGGTGATCCGTTGGGCGTACGCTTCCCCTGTGAGATTAATGCTGTGACTTGTTTAAGCCACTAAAAATCTACTAATCATCCTGCATTGTGAGTCTTTACCTTAGACAGTTTATAATGTATAGAATTTTTTTCCCGCACTTTAGCGACACCCTGCTTACTGTTCTGGCTTACTATAGCTCGATGATTCGCAAGCACAAGTGCACGAAATCGCCAATGAAGGAAATACAGCCACCCACAATGCCGAAATCACGGGGTGAGAAGACAAGCGACGTTGCGCCCAAAACAATCTCTCTCCTTTGACATTGTTTTTCAGTTTTTCTCTATAGCACCGGTGCCCAAACACTACTGTCTGTTAAAAATACTGACGCACATGTTAGTTCCCACCAATTGTTTGATAATACAGTCGACGAATCGTTGGGCATAATTTTGGTGTCTTCAGAGAGTACGTTAGACACTTTCCTTTTTTACGTTCCGTTGGGCCTACAGCAAAGTATACATTATTATAACACAAAATGAAAGATCCAAAAATAGCTGCAGTACTGTAATACATTTAATAATTTACGCGACACGTCCGCTTCGCCTTATTTGCCATTATCAAGTGACCTGCGAAAATAACAGTGGTGGCCATTTTCGTTTACATCTGCATTGGTACTTACGTGTAGTCCGAAGTGACAACCATATGCATCTAAAGTAAGTTTTTTGTCAAGCCGTGATAAGTATAAATTTTTTGTAGTTACAAAACGCAAAAAATATTTGACAGATATATTTGACAGTTCTTTACTACGATGCCTTGCGTTTGCAAGGTATATACAGCTTACCAGAGATGTTTCATTTCGTTGGTTTTATTTTGCTTTGTATTTTACATACGCAACATAAAATGTACACAGACCACAGATATAATTCAAAGGAAAATAAAAAACATCAGAATGTAAAATTCTCTCTGGTAGGCTGTGTATACTTTGTAAACATATAGCATCGTAGTGAGGAACTGTCAAAACATCTGTCAAAAACTTGTTTACGCTTTCTAACTACAAAAAAATTACTTGCCACGACATGGCATAAAATTTTCTATAGATACAATATAATCGTCACTTCCAACTACGCTTTAGTACCAATGCAAATGTAAAGATAAAACAGACATGATTTACGTATAATAATCTTACAAACGTTATTTTCTGAGGTCAGTTGATAATGGCTATTAAATCGAGACAGTGTAATTTATTAAGCATATTACCTCATTGCAGCTAGTTTTGGAGCTTTCATTCTCATTAGATATTTTCGTTATGCTAAGTTCCACAATCACCGATTTTTCAAACATTATGAATTTTATGTGTCCCTTTCAGGTTTATTAGTGTTCGGACACAGAGGGTATTGTCTGCGCTGCGTACTTGTGGATGCATTCACATGGCAACTTGTCTGCACCACGTATCACTACTCCACCCACAGTAAGACAGAACGTCAATATTCAGGAGGCGCATATCGATTCCGAAATATAGTCATCGCTGATGACGAAGCTGGTGCAGATCCTGGAACGAAAATATGGGAACAGTGACTCTTGAATGATTAATTTAGGCTATACGCTTCTACGTCATCAGCAGATCATGGACTGGTACCTCTCAAAAGAGATATCTCTGACAAGCACTGAAAACCACATGAAATAGTTATCGCATCTAATCTTTAGTTACGGTTCCCAGTCTTGTTTATACTGAGAGTATAACATTAAGTGAAATAAACTGCTTCTGGCTAAAAGGTCGGCTGATGTGAGCGTCCTGCTGGGTTTTAAAACATAGATTACCTGTGACAGTAATTCCTAATATCAAACCAGCAAGCTCCCATACAAACATTTTTGACCCATAAATCAACCGTAACACAATTTGACTGCAAGACTTTATAGAAAACTAACAAGTCATTGAAGCCGCCCTTTTCATAGCACACACTGGGCACACGAGAAGAAAAGTTGAGTTTAAGTGAATAAAATCAACTTTATCAGATGCCTCACCTATTAATAAAGTGTCTTACAGTCACTTGTAGTGCAGATGACTATGCTGACCCAGTTTGTATAATCAAGACTCGCTCATAAAGCGTCGACTAAAGCTTTTTGTAGGTGAAGGCACTGTGTCTCTGCCACCTCCGTCACCACCAAAATCTTCCTTCTTTGCTGAAAAACTTGCACATAAATTGGAAGTATAATATTCGTAGTGATTACTACTGTTGTTGACTTACACTGCAATGAGGAACTTTGAAGTAACTACCACATGAGTTAGCCAACCACTACGTTTCAGATCAAGTTACCGTGTACCAATCGCGGAATGCAAATATGACTAACTCGCTTAAAAAGGAAAATGCATGGCAAGGAGAATGATTGTAAAGAATACTTATGTGTAAATTCATATAACGGACCTCGGACACGTGGGTACGTCGCAGTGATACATACGAGTACTCCAAAATATAAAAGAACCTCAAAAGTTATGATCCAATATAAATTACAAATATTCATTAATAAGTGACTAAATTGACAGGGTTCAAATGTCTCTGAGCACTATGGGACTTAACATCTATGGTCATCAGTCCCCTAGAACTTAGAACTACTTAAACCTAACTAACCTAAGGACATCACACAACACCCAGTCATCACGAGGCAGAGAAAATCCCTGACCCCGCCGGGAATCGAACCCGGGAACCCGGGCGTGGGAAGCGAGAACGCTACCGCACGACCACGAGCTGCGGACAATTGACAGGGTTACCATTCGAATGAATTACTGGAAAGTAGATTCTGTACCGAGTCTCGAAACATATTTGCCTCACAAACATAGAAAGACTCTACAACCACATGTGAGACGAAAGTCCAACACGTGAAAATTACAGCAATTTCACAACCTGAATCAAGAAAAAAGTTAAGCCTGAATCACACGTACGTTGCGAATGATCAACGAAATCGCCTTGCACGTGTGCTCTTCCAGCACGCACACCACATCACCGTCCACGTCCAGCAACTCCCTCCATTCGACAACAAGCACTTCTTCCTTCAATGCAACGGAACATAAGAGTGCCTATTCAAACTCATGGCCCAATGTTCTCCGCAAGAACGCCGCAGCCTGACTTTCTGAAGGCCTCAGACGAGCCCCAAAGACAAATATGTTGTTCATAGTCAACACTTTGAATAGAATTACATTTTTGCAATAACCCCACCACTTGCTTGCTCAAAAAAAAAAAAAATGGTTCAAGTGGCTCTGAGCACTATGGGACTCAACTGCTGAGGTCATTAGTCCCCTAGAACTTAGAACTAGTTAAACCTAACTAACCTAAGGACATCACAAACATCCATGCCCGAGGCAGGATTCGAACCTGCGACCGTAGCGGTCTTGCGGTTTCAGACTGCAGCGCCTTTAACCGCACGGCCACTTCGGCCGGCCACTTGCTTGCGTTTATTACGTGGGGTACATAGTTAATGAAGTTCTAATTTACAACTATCTTCTCGTTATCACTGCTGTTCTCTCCGAATTACCATAGAAATAAACATAAAAGAGAGTAACATTTATTGAGTCTCAATTGTAATACACGTCTTGACTAAGACGAACAACAAGAGAAGAATAGTTTTCAACTGTAACACGTACTAAGTTGAAAGAACGCTCTGCTCTCGCAGCAAGTAATAAGCGCGCGAGGCAACGCTCCGAGAGGCCTGTGCGCGAACCTCCTCGACGTTGCTAGCGTTCAACTGTTCGCGATCTCACCTGGTCGCCACAATTGCAATGTAATAGCCGACGGTCGAATTTACGTTGTATCTGCCTGGGTTTACGGCGTTACCTGGTAATGTATTTATTCCATTTCTATTGGCCTCTCGTTCTGTCCGCTCTCCGTCCATGTCCTTCACCTCCCCTCTGTTTGTGCACCTCCTCCACCCCTACTCTTTATCTCCTGCTGTCCCTCTCTCTGTCCATTTCCTCCTGCCGTCTCAGCCCATTTGCTCCTCCCCCCTCTTTCCATCTCCTCCACCCCACTTCTGAGTTCATGTCCTCCTACCCCTCAGTCTCCTCCTCACTCCCTCTATCCCCTTCTGCCCCACTCTCTGTCCATCTCCTCCTCCACCCACCCCCACCCACTCACTCACCCCCCCTCTCTCTCCCCCCCTCCTCCTCCTCCTCCTCTTCCTCCTCCATTGCTCTGCCCATTTGCCCTCCACATAATTGTGACCATCTACTCCTGCCTATTATCTGTGTCCATGTTTTCCTTTCCCCTCTCTACCTGTCCACCTCTTCCTTCCCCCTCCATTCTCCATGTTATCATCCACACCCCAATCGCAGGTTGACGGTACTGACACCCCCCCCCCCCCCACCCAGTACTTCTTTTCAGATAGTAATGTGTGTACTATATTTGGTACAAATCAATCCAGGAGTTTAGAACGAGCTTTCAGCCGTATTTAGCCTGCATCTGTAACGATTTTCGTCCTGCAATTTCGATTTCACACAGCTCAGTCTCTGATGCCATATTTCCTCAACAATATATCATACAATCACACAATTTTGCAGTTAAATTCAGTGGTATTTTTTTATACTGTCTGTGAAATATGTTGGGAATAGAGTTAGTAGTAAAGATGCAATAAATTAAAACGTCATGGGTGAAGCGGTAGTTTTTGACGCATCTCAGTATTAATGACATATCTCCTAGACTATGTGTGATACAATTACATAATTTTGCAGGTACATTCAGTAGTATATGTGAATACTGCCTGAAAAATGTGTCGTGAATACAGTTAGTAGTAAAGAAGTAATAAATTAAAACGACATGCCTGATGTGGCAGTTTTACTGCACCAACGACGGAAATGTAGCACACGACCAACCTTTTTCCTTTAATCGTTCTGTGGGGATTGTCAGCGAGAAAAAGTTTCGTAAGGATTTGAAATTATGTGTAAAGCTTGTTGTAAGTCACTAAAGGCTCTCATTCTCATCTACTGGATGAACAAAATCTGCCCGTCGTGAGCTCCACTATTTTTTCACCTCCACCCCGTTCATTTCATGAGTAGGTGGTTCTTACCCCTTACTCTCTAGACGGTAAGTGATACGTCTGTCAAGTTTGGTTGAAATCGGTTCTGTGGTTTAGGAAGAGATGTAGAACGTACATATGTATGGATACACTGCCGGATAAAAACAACAGATCGCAGACTAATACGAGGAAAATCACGAAACTAACTAAAGTAAATGATTAATTTTCGAGACATGGTTACTGTAAGTACACTGAACTAAAAAAGTGAACATAATGGGTTTTCTGCTAACTACTTGTGAGATTTTCACTCTGCAGCGGAGTGTGCGCTGATATGAAACTTCCTGGTAGATTAAAACTGTGTGCCGGATAGAACTCGGGACGTTTGCCTTTCGCGGGCAAGTGCTCTACCATCTGAGCTACCCAAGCATTTACTTGCGTTCTGTTTGGAAAATGGATCCAAGTTCACTTCTACTGAATTCTGCAACACACCATGTCACTGGCCGAGTTATCTTAGACCACAAAGTCCTAGTTGGAGACGGAGTACTTCAACAGTTTTGACAAGGAAGAATGGGCATCCCTCACGAGTACAGTTGGAGTCTTTAGGATCCTATTCAAGAGCAGATACCTCTGAAGACAAACAAATAAGTCAACGCTATTAAAATATGCCACTGAAACATTCGCAGCTAATACATTAGAAATCGAGAGAGAGACTTCGTTCGTTTATTAACAACATATTTCTCGATGTGAAAACCGGGACTTGCTGAAAGTGTCGCGGAAGACATACAGTAACATAAGGTGGACGTGAAGTTATTGTATTAATCAATGGACTTCGAAATGGAAAAAGTAAAGCAGAAATCAAAAGTTCGGTTGCTCCTTTGACCAAGAACAGAACGAACTGTTCGACGCAAAACAACAATTGGATGACAAAAGAAGTCAATAGCTGGAAAGCTGTTTTTGGTTTCTCACAATAACGTGGTTTCCAGAAGAAACGGAGCCATGGACTATCAATATTACTCTTCAACATTGTCGGATGTGGTGTAAGAGTGAACGTGTATGCGTTGATAGGCTGCGCAGTAATATTATGCTGACCGCAAACTTTAAATGCTAAGTACTAGGCCTGCTGTGGGCAGTACAGCCAGTGTCTTTTCCAGTCGTTCACGTGCTTTGCAGCCGTACACTTTCTGTGCTTCTTTCTGTTCCCTGTTAACGCTTATCTCATTTATCTCGTTCAACCTCAACTCTCTCAACAAATTTTCGTCATAGAATTTTTGAAGTCAGTTATGCCAGTGTGTCATCCACCTTTTTTTTCCCTTCTACTTGCAACAACTTGCATGGTTAGCCGCCCCAAGTGCAAGATTTCCATTGTTGGTGCCACCACAACTTCTGTGATGTTGACCGTGATAAATTGACGCAGAAGTCAACGCACGCTGGTGCATAAACTGTAATAAATTCAGATAAGTAAAAAACCTGCATCTTGAACTTTAGTTTACATACGCAAGCTGACTTCCGAATTTTACGTTGTGTGCGATTGTGTGTCTCAGATACATTCGAAAGTCTAGGCTCTAATTTTGCTGTCTGTGTCACAATCTTTCACTGATTGTGTGAAGCCGTATGTGTGTGTTGTGATACAGTGGGTGTTTTCGAACAGCGAGTGCCGTAGAAAATTCATATTATATTGTGAATTGTGAACTTAACTCGTGGCTTTAGAAACTTTTGGCAACGGTATACTCGTTCACAAAGAGTCGTTCCCTAGTGTCATTGTATATTTGCGAGAAAAAATTGTGTTTTTGGAAGTTTTCGGACGCCTGTAACTGTTTATGCGTTATACAATTGTTGCAGTAGTATCGTCATTAAAAAATCCTTCCTTCCACATTTCGATGCGTATCTATACGAATAAGCGCATATTTTTGAGAAGATATTTTGTAGGAAATTGACGTTTGTGATTAACAATTACGAACTGTAACATTTATTATAACCAAAATAACGTGTGCATTTACTTTGATTTTTTTAACGTGAACTTGTAATCAATGCATTTACCGTCAATTAAAGCTATTTTCGAGTTTGTTTGTGCTCTTAACCTAGAACACGTTTCTGGAAACTACTAAATGTCATCCCAAGTTTTTCTGTTGTCGTAACACGTATTTCTTTTCGGATGTAAATCGCTTTAGTTCTTCATGGCAATTGGTAATACTTGTCGCATATCAAATGCATAAATTAAAAGAGACTGAGCAAGTTTAGTTTACTGTTTCGTACAATGTATAATAATTTAACAACTCACGATCGCTTTAAAAATGTGTAATATTTGTATTACTGACTTCGGCACGAAATTGTCATCTTTTAGAATTGATTAATCCACCAAAACTCATCGTATATAATAGTTGCAGTTACGCACTGTGAACATCATGGAGTCTAAAATACTACAATGACTGTACATTATATCGTCACTTTTTTTTAAACAATGTGACAATATGATGTACATACATTGACGTATGTATGTACATCATATGACATACTTATCTTAGAAGAAAGATTAAGAAAAGGCAAATCTACGCTTCTAGCATTTGTAGACTTAGAGAAAGCTTTTGACAATGTTGACTGGAATACTCTCTTTCAAATTCTGAAGGTGGCAGGGGTAAAATACAGGCAGCGAAAGGCTATTTACAATTTGTACAGAAACCAGATGGCAGTTATAAGAGTCGAGGGGCATGAAAGGGAAGCAGTGGTTGGGAAGGGAGTGAGACAGGGTTGTAGCCTCTCCCCGATGTTATTCAATCTGTATATTGAGCAAGCAGTAAAGGAAACAAAAGAAAAATTCGGAGTAGGTATTAAAATTCATGGAGAAGAAGTAATAACTTTGAGATTCGCCGATGACATTGTAATTCTGTCAGAGACAGCAAAGGACTTGGAAGAGCAGTTGAACGGAATGGACAGTGTCTTGAAAGGAGGATATAAGATGAACATCACAAAAGCAAAACGAGGATAATGGAATGTAGTCAAATTAAGTCGGGTGATGCTGAGGGAATTAGATTAGGAAATGAGACACTTAAAGTAGTAAAGGAGTTTTGCTATTTAGGGAGTAAAATAACTGATGATGGTCGAAGTAGAGAGGATATAAAATGTAGACTGGCAATGGCAAGGAAAGCGTTTCTCAAGAAGAGAAATTTGTTAACATCGAGTATAGATTTAAGTGTCAGGAAGTCTTTTCTGAAAGTATTTGTATGGAGTGCAGCCATGTATGAAAGTGAAACATGGACGATAACTAGTTCGGACAAGAAGAGAATAGAAGCTTTCGAAATGTGGTGCTACAGAAGAATGCTGAAGGTAAGGTGGGTAGATCACGTAACTAATGAGAACGTATTAAATAGGACTGGGGAGAAGAGAAGTTTGTGGCACAACTTGACTAGAAGAAGGGATCGGTTGGTAGGACATGTTTTGAGGCATCAAGGGATCACAAATTTAGCATTGGTGGGCAGCGTGGAGGGTAAAAATCGTAGAGGGAGACCAAGAGATGATTACACTAAGCAGATTCAGAAGGATGTAGGCTGCAGTAGGTACTGGGAGATGAAGAAGCTTGTACAGGATAGAGTAGCATGGAAGAGCTGCATCAAACCAGTCTCTGGACTGAAGACCACAACAACAACAACAACAACAACAACATTGACGTATTTTAGACTTCATGATGATCAACGTGCCTAATTGTAACTGTTACATATCTTGACGATGCTTTTTACTGGACTAGTCACACCTGAAGATGGCGACTTCGTGCCGAAAACGATCGTGACGTAATACATTATACAAACATTTATGGAGATCGTATACTTCCATTTGGCAATACGTCAGTTTTTACAAACTTTCTTCAAAATATTGCACCAGCCACAATGCAGCCCTACTGTGTATGCTGTTCTTGGGCATAGGATGAGTTAGTTGTTCATAACCAGATGGAAATCGCCTTTACCGTCAAGCGGTTGGCAGCTGCTACGAGTAGGGATTTTCGAGTATTATGCACATTTACAAAATACCAATGTTGGAAATATAAAGCCAGTTCAACAGATTTGCGACTTGTCAAATGTGTCCTAGGGGGAGAGGGAGCGAGCTAAATATTTCTGAGCGAAATAAAGCAATTGCTTCGGCTGTTGTAACTAAGCGACCGTAAGATGCCTGTGACGTTCTGCGGCCTATAGAAGAGAGTTCTCGTAAAATTTACGTAGAAAAGTATGTCGTAACGAGTAAAGCAATTCCAGTAACTGGAAAGTTAAATATCATAATATCTGACATGAAACCATTTGCAAGACGGAGAGGATCTGAAGAGGGACACTATGTATAACAGAAATCAAAAGGAACTTACTACCAGCTGAACGTAACATATTATCTTATCAACGCTGCTCATTCTAGATTCAAGAACATACACTTCCAAGATGCTTTAGGATGTTCGAAGGCAATCACAATCATCTAGAATTTGAAAGCTGAAATGACTGTCAATGATGATCTGCCACACGTTGATTACTGGAAAACAGAGAACCAATTTTTTATTTTTTAGTAAACATAATAAAATACCAGAAGAAAATGATAATTTGCAAACTAGAACACAGTTGACCCACCATCACAGTTCAGTTATCTCAAAGATTGCCTTCTAGGTCTTGAATAAGTTCAATTCGAAGTATGAAATTACACTATCGGTACTACCTACCCAAAGCTACAAAAAAAGAAACTGCATTTCAATATTTGTGCTGTACAGACGCCTCGACAGCTTCTGGAACACTCTTGTCAACAGCAGGACATGCATCGATGGCCCACACAGGTAAGAACTATAATCCTAATCGACCACAAGACTCACCACCAAACGTAACCGAAAACTTTGGATATACCTCAAGTTTGCTAATACGTAAGTTCCCCGATGATACAGTAATCGTCGGAGAAGGCTTTAAACATTCAACAATCTGTAGTTTGTAATGGGCGTGACATGACATTCTGCGAAATGTTACTACATCTCTTCTCTAGAAAGACCTAGAACAGATATTTCGTAATCTCACTCATGCCGGAAATATACTGCACCTTATGGCAACAGTTAGGCCTGACCTCTCTGAGGATGTCCGGAACGAACCTGGTATCACTAACAATGAGCGAGTTGTAGCAACATCGACTGTCAAAGCACAAAGGGCAGCAAAACCAAGCAAAAAGCATTATATGTTCAGTAAACAAGATAAAATGGGCGCAATGTCACATTTCAATGATGAACTTCAAACATTTAGCTCTGGACAGAATCAAGTGGAAGAACTATGGCTCAAGTTTAAAAGAACGGCTGACCATGTCCAGTATAGTTAAGTACCTAGAATAACACTTCATGCCGGCCGGGATGGCCGAGCGGTTCTAGGCGCTACAGTTTGGAACCGCGCGACCGCTACGGCCGCAGGTTCGAATCCTGCCTCGGGCATGGATGTGTGTGATGTCCTTAGGTTAGTTAGGTTTAAGTAGTTCTAAGTTCTAGGAGACTGATGAATGGTTCAAATGGCTCTGAGCACTATGCGACTTAACTTCTGAGGTCATCAGTTGCCTAGAACTTAGAACTAATTAAACCTAACTAACCTAAAGTCATCACACACTTCCATGCCCGAGGCAGGATTCGAACCTGCGACTGTAGCGGTCGCTCGGGTCCAGACTGTAGCGCCTAGAACCGCACGGCCACTCCCGCCGGCCGGGACTGATGATCTCAGAAGCTAAGTCTCATAGTGCTCAGAGCCATTTGAACCAACACTTCGTGATGGGAGGGACCATCCATAGTACACTGTAGGAGAAGGGTATCTCAACATTTTCATCCGTCTGAAGTTTATGCCACCGCTGTGGAGATGATTGAATTGAACATGGGGCATTGGCAAAAAGTCTAGGAAGCGCTAGTATGAAGCATACAAGTAAACGACCAACGCATCCACATATATGAAGCTTTGGAATAAGTGGAAATGCTTGAAACCGTCTTCGCATGTTTTCGCTTTCGCTGATAAGTGCTATTATCAGAAACACGTTTTATTTATGGGCAGTAGCTTTGCAATATATAATAATAATAACAATAATAATAATAATAATTGAGAAACAGTTTTTAAGATAACCAAAGCATAAAGAACAGAACCATATGTTACAGGAGATACGTCTATAATTCAGTTATTCTTTATCAAGGCAATGAAGATGATACAGACCACGTAGCAAAGAAAATGAGTACAATAAACCCAAAAACAAAATTTAGTGAAGATTTTAAAGTGGGAAAAGTCCATTTTCCTATACTTTACGATCTCAAGAAATGAAAAAAAACTTTTTGTATATACAGGAAGCCGACTTGTGTGAGCGTGATCATTAATGCCTATTCGAATCATCCTGATAAACACGCGTACTTCTATTCTGTGCTACAGGACTTCCGCGTTTGCTACTACTGAAAACAAGAGCTACGAATTTAAAAACAGGTTGCAGACGAGGAAGGTTTTCATCTGAACTATATCAGCTAAAACTGAGCAAATTTTTCGAAGAAAAGGTATTATAACTGCGGTTAAAACACAAAAAATTAAAAATTTCGCCTCCGACATGACATAAGAACTACAAATAACAAGTTTACCAATCCCGGTGTTTACAATAATATACGTGAAAACATTGTATAGGCCAAAGGGGTAGAAAATAATTATCTGACGTGTTACAAAGAACATACATACACTACAGTCGAATCGGCGTAAGAACTTCAGCTGCGTAGCACAAACGGCTGCAGACCAAAACAATACACGTCTCGCAGGCTGTGACGATACTATGGCCTTGCCACAGAGATGTTTACAACACCGCGTTACGTGGAACGGCTGAAGTAGCCGCGCCCAGCCCACTGCAACTGTCAGGAATTATCTTACGCCGATTCCACCACAATAACAAAACATCGACAAAAAATAACTGTTTTGCACAAAACCAACAACGGACTTTATATGGGTATACTGGAGGAGCTAAATTTATACACAGCAAACAGGAAGGAAATCGTATAAATTACTGAATGGGCGAAAGGAACTCAAGGCGGACTTCCAAACAACACCTGCGGCCATGTGTTTAGTCATTAGTGACACGTCCGGCAGGCCTACAGATATGAATATCAGTAAACGGTCGATTCCCTTTGCCTGTAGTAATGCTGAGTGGCTTTAATCCAAACTGTTTTAGACACTAGTTCCCCGAATAGTTCATGATATCTAATCCCCTTTTCTGAACAGCAGTAAAGAGGATGCTCAGCCTAGCAATCGTAGAATTGATTAAGTGGCACTCATTAGGATTTCAAACTTTTATCCATATTCAAGAGCCGCAGTGACACTACTAGAAATTTTTCAGGCGTTGTTTAATTGTATAGTCAAAGATACAATACAGCCGAACACAGCTACAAAGCAGTCGAGAAACTATAGCATTGTCTGTAAACACTTCTATACTACAATTCTAAAATATAATTTTTATCGTAAATTGTTTTACTCACAGGTTACTAAAGTTTCGGATGCACCGTGCTGTTAATTCGACGATGCGTAAGACAAAACTCACGTCGTTTTGGGCTACACAGAAAACAAATGCACCATTCCTGGATCATAACTTCGGCCATGTTCGTATAGGAAACGCGCGAGTTCCAAAGTTCTCGCTGCGAAAGATATGCTTGTCACTGTTTCAACAATTTGCTACTTACGGACACTTGTTATAACAATAACAAAACGAACTTCTCAATACAGAGCAAGCAATCATCTGTGACGAAATATAGAAGAAAAGCAACTTGACGTGAAGTACCTAGCTTCCACTGTTTTTCTGTTTCAGTGTCGTACAAATTACGTTGTCGGAGACATCTAAATAAAAAACCGGGTAACAAAAGGCTTTGCACCTGGGTGAAGTGTCAGCGATCCAAACAACAAACACTGCAGTCACAACAAAAAAATGATGTGTGCATTATTTGCTTGTGCAGATAACTGACGGAGGCGATTATTCTCCTATCATTGGTTAAGAAATTATGCGCTCTCTCAGACAAAATAGGTAACTTATCACTGTTGAACTGTTGTAAGAAAATATGACACGTACTGTAGAAATGTGGCCTCAGAACGTAATTGACAGTTTTAGTGACGAGCAACTGCATCATATAGGGTCTGTTAAATAATTGAGATACTTGTTGATATATACAAATCTTGTAATCACAGGCCACAGAACTTTCGGTAAGGATTTGTTACGCAAATTATCAGTTTTCTGCTGGTTTTTCTTGCTTACACATGACGCAGTGATTGAAAGAGATGGTGAGAAACTGCCACAACCCATATTTGTAGATATAATATGATTTTTATGTAAACTCTAAGTATTTAATGTCGTATCCAACTTTCGAATAGTTTACCGGAATGCTCTCTTAGATTCCATGAAATTTATATAGGCCTGCGAAAGGCAAGAGTTTAACGGATCCCTCGTACAGGGTGCGTCAGATAAAAGTGGCACAGAGAACAGAGTTCCAGGTCACAAAGAAACACAGGGGAGGAAAGGGAATACAGTAATAACCTGACAATAGCAGATGTTGAAAGTGACCACCTCTCATCTCTTGGCACTTTTGGACCCTGGTCAGCAAGACGCTGAAGGCGGATCGACGATGGACTGTAGAATTGTTGCAGTCTCATCTGAAATGATCTGCTCCAGTTCCTGAAGGCTATGAGGGTTGTTGCGATACATCTTAGACTTGAGGGCTCCCCGCACAAAGTAATCGCACACGGACAGATCAGGTGAGCTGGCTGGCCAGCTAGGGCCGCGAGCTCTGCTAACCACTCTGTTGGGCGTAAAGATTGTTTAAATGTGCTCCAAGTTCGGCTGGTTGTATGAGCAGGTGCTCCATCGTGTTGAAAGTAACTGTAGATCAAAGTAACTGTAGATCACGGGGTCTGGTTACATGCTTACATTCACGCCCAATCGTACCCACTCGTCCGGACCAGTTTTATTTGCCCCACCCTGTATGTGGGTCGGAACACCAGGACCGTTGAAGAACGTCGTCACACCCGCTCAGAACAGCCCCGTGTACCTGACACTGCGGATCACTGTCACGATTGTGTTTTAATATAATCTGTCTAGATCTCCCTACGTGTAGATCTTTTGAATTCTGCGTGCGGTACCGTTCTCTCGATGGTGAAATAACTCATGGATGGAGTAACCGCTATTCCTTCCTTTGTTGGTTTAGCTATAGATAACATTTCTGCAGTAGTGATCTCTGATTAGCAGGTGCTGCAAGTCTATTATGTAGTTTGTCTTCCTGCAAGTCTTGGGTTTAAATTGATAAAGCAGGTCGTGCTGCAATTTAGAGCCCAAAGATTGATGCTGAAGTTACCGCTCAAATATCAGCTGATTGGTCGATTCTAGGGGACGTTCCTGTTATAAATAAGAGGGAGTTTGTGGCTTATTCAGAATGGATCTTTACCATATTTCAGCCACTTTGTTCAAGATGCACTGGGTGAAACATCCCTTTACAGCCGGATGGAAATGGGAAACCATTCCATGAGCTGCCCGTTTAACCACCTCAGTCCATAGATTTGGTCTCTGCGAGCGACATAAAGTAATTGTTTCATGCTGTGCGTGTGTGTGTGTGTGTGTGTGTGTGTGTGTGTGTGTTCTCGTTATCAGTACGGAGTCAGGTTTGCCATAGCTCTTCTCGCTAACCTATCCTGTACAAGTCGCTTCATCTTTGCAACTACGAAAGCCTACATCCATTTGAACCTGTTTACAGTAGTCAAGATTTCGTTGTTTGATTTAGTTCATCAGTTCCTCTTTGACAGTTGCTCTCTAGGATATAACACGTCTACTCCATCTGCATACATCCAGAGCAAATCCCTTGTGCAGCTGTGAGAAAGTTACCAAAATGTTTGGGGTGAGACGGGACGTGAGTAGCTGCCTGGTATTTACCTATTTCTAGTGAGAGGTAGAAAACTGCAGGCTGGCTGGCTCACCAGGCCTCGTCTTTAATCCGCGAGGAGGATTCGATGGCATGTCAGGCTCACTACCCGTACCGCAGAGTCGGTGCGTTAACGTGCGCGACTATTCGCGCAGGTTTAGTCAAATTTTGTCATAAATTTCTTTTTTTCCAAGTTCGTTTCACTTCCTCTTGAATCTTTAGCATTCTTCTGTAGCACCACGTTTCAAAAACTTCTAATCTCTTCTCCTCCGAATTGTTTATCATTTATGTTTCACTTCCGTACATGACTAGACTCCAGGCAAATACTTTCAAAAAGACTTCCTAACATTTAAATTTATCCTCGATGTTAACCAACTTCTCTTTTTGAGAATTTTTTCCCCTATTTCCAGCCTGAATTCAGCTTCGTCTCTATATCGGCCGTCGTCAGTCAATTTTCTGGCAAATAGCTAAACTCATCTACCAGTTTTAGTGTCTCTAATTCACTCATCATTTCTTGACTGAATTCGACTACATTATTTAAGCGCAACACACATTTCTAACGCTTCGTGAACGTGTACAAGTCAGCGAAAACATTCGGGAATGTTATAACTGCACAGGAGTCTACACCTAACAATTGTGTGCATACAAGCAAGCGGGTAACTTTTTTAACATATGTTAAGAGTTTCAGACTTTGATAGTTTCCAACGTGGTATTTCGTTATTAGCTCATAAACAAATTATTTTCATGCATACTTTTTGATACACATTTCATGATTTATAATACCTTTGTAGGACATGGATGACAATCGAAAGTAGTCCCATAATGTAGAAAGGAACGTTCCCGGCATATGTTTGGGGAATTCGTCATGACAAGTCGTGAACCTAGTGTCGCCATGCCATGCCAGACGGTTGCCAACTTCTCTTAGCGCCTGCTGAAGACGTATGCTGGAGAGCTTTCAGATTGGAAGTATCTACTATCGATCTTTACTTCCATGAATATTTTTTCTAGAGTTTCTCTATCTGTTCTCTCAGTGTGGTCTAGCATGGAGAATTTTCGGTTAACACGAGAAGAAAGGCGCCTGGGGAATAAGTTGTACACACAATTCTGGATGCTGGGCATACATCTGATCCTGAATTTCCCCCGTTCCCGTAGGCGTCCACAATTATCAGGGAATACTGACATTTTATTCATTTCAAATTTGTCAGATACTCCTGGCGATGATTGTCTACCATTCCACTAAACCACAGAGTTAGCATTCCCGAGCGATAGGGGAAATACCGTGCCTTCGGCAGTCGCTATGTATGTGACTTGGCTTCGTTTGTTCATCTCTCTTGTTAATGGGAAATTACGCTATTTGCTTGGAGCGGTGGTGGCTTCTGAATTGTCCTGGAGTCAAGGTAGATGTGAACCATCATAGAACAGAGTTGAAAGAGTGTCTGCAGTCTTTTCTCTGTCACTTCCTCGACCAGCACCTATGGAATCGCAGAAAAGAACCGGTTCAACATGCTGGAGCGCGGATTTCGACAGCAGTTCAAAGAACAACACAAACATGGTTCCATTGTACCTGCCAGACAACACCCCCAATCCCCACAAGGACGCCCCATCCCCCAATTGCACAACTTGGTCATACTATTAATTTAGCATTTGTCTGTGTCAAAGGAAATCTGTGGCGGCCTACTGAATGTACATTCATTTTTACACGACAGAGCGCAAGTACTAGCGTGAATAACAGGACCACGCCGTACTGTAAATGTTTACGGAGTCGGTCTCCTAAGCTGAGAAGAGAGGATAAAAAGTGCGCAACTACAAGATCTAAAAGACGGAATATGTCCTTTCCAAGGTTTGAGATCTCCCCATACTCTATGGGGCGCAACACAGCACAAGATACGTTCGTAATAAGGAATCCAGCAGTCCAATTCACATGACAACACAATAATGAATGAAACTTGGAAGACCAGGTCACTCTTGTTTCGTTCCTAATCGATTCTACTGACAAATCCGAGGGTGAGTTTACTAGTTTTTCCACAGTCATCTGGTCGAATGCTGGCTCTGGATTACACTTCATACAAACAACTCAAATAACTACCTTTCAAATACAGTTTTAATCATGCCAGTCTATATTTAACACTAGAAGGCACGAAAACAATGCAACAAATCCATTAATACGGCCCTATGTGAAGTTTAAGAGTGAGCAAAGTATTGTAAATAACATCAAAGTTTACTAAGCTTTTTCAAACACTTCGAGGAGTATTAATGTCGCATTTTTGTGGGTTGTTTTTGTTCTTACCACACAATATTTGCTCAGCCATACTGCTCCTTTTTTATCTTATGTCAGTCTAACATCATGTTGTTGTGGTCTTCAGTCCTGAGACTGGTTTGATGCAGCTCTCCATGCTACTCTATCCTGTGAAAGGTTCTTCATCTCCCAGTACCTACTGCAGCCTACATCCTTCTGAATCTGCTTAGTGTATTCATCTCTTGGTCTCCCTCTAGGATTTTTACCCTCCACGTTGCCCTCCAGTACTAAATTGGTGATCCCTTGATGCCTCAGAACATGTCCTACCAACCGATCCCGTCTTCTAGTCAAGTTGTGCCACAAACTCCTCTCTTCCCCAATTCTATTCAATACCTCATCATTAGTTATGTGATCTACCCATCTAATCTTCAGCATTCCTCTGTAGCACCACATTTCGAAAGCTTCTATTCTCTTCTTGCCCAAATAATTTATCGTCTACGTTTCACTTCCATACATGGCTACACTCCATACAAATACTTTCAGAAACGACTTCCCGACATTTAAATCAATACTCGATGTTAACAAACTTCTCTTCTTCAGAAACGCTTTCCTTGCCATTGCCAGTCTACATTTTATATCCTCTCTACTTCGACCATCATCAGTTATTTTGCTCCCCAAATAGCAAAACTCCTTTACTACATTAAGTGTTTCATTTTCTAATCTAATTCCCTCAGCATCACCCGACTTAATTCGACTACATTCCATTATCCTTGTTTTGCTTTTGTTGATGTTCATCTTATACCCTCCTTTAAAGACACTGTCCATTCCGTTCAACTGCTCTTCCAAGTCCTTTGCTGTTTCTGACAGAATTACAATGTCATCGGCGAACCTCAAAGTTTTTATTTCTTCTCCATGGATTTTAATACCTACTCCGAACTTTTCTTTTGTTTCCATCACTGCTTGCTCAATATACAGATTGAATAGCATCGGGGAGAGGCTACAACCCTGTCTTACTCCCTTCCCAACCAGTGCTTCCCTTTCATGCCCCTCGACTCTTATAACTGCCCTCTGGTTTCTGTACAAATTGTAAATAGCCTTTCGCTCCCTGTATTTTACCCCTGCCACCTTCAGACATTGTTGGACGAATAAAAATACTTTTTTATAAATAAGTGGATCAGCTGTATTCTATCACACAGAAAATGTCATTCTAAATTGTCGAATCTAAAAGATGTCATTCACATTTACATTAATAACATAAAGCGATATATTTCTGATGTACGAATAAATTATCTATACCACTGAAGTATGAAAGCAATCTTCCGTCGAAATAGTGAATAGATACCCAGCAATCGCTTCAGATACAACAAGTTTTGTGTATTTACTATTAAGCGTAATCAATCCATGAGGCAAGATATGTTCTCAACTGCTTCTACTTTTGCAATCGATCCCTCTCTTGAATAAATTTCTGCGGCGGCTGACGCTTGGACCACGAGTTACTCCACCGGCAGGCTAGGTAACATGTCGAGCAAAGGAGTGTCGCGACAGCGACAGGGGTCTCAGCGCTTGCCCGCCGTCAGCTCTTCCTGGTCAGTCATACGGGGCAATGGGTTTGCGGAGCTGCCCCGTGTCAAGTACCTAACTCGAGTTGCTCGGTTCAGGTCAATCAGCTGTCTCCTAGATCAGCTGCCCTGGTCAACAGGAAGAGAATGACGGTTGACTCACGGCTATTTCCTGCTACACGGAGCACAGTGTAGCAGACCACTGTACAATTCATTAAATAACAATAACCAGTGGGCAGACAATAAATCTGGAAGTTCTATCAGTCGAGTGCGTCGCAAGTCACGTGAGACACAGATTAACAGGGACGCAAAAACCCATGTACAAAAAAATGGCTCTGAGCACTATGGGACTTAACATCTATGGTCATCAGTCCCCTAGAACTTAGAACTACTTAAACCTAACTAACCTAAGGACAGCACACAACACCCAGCCATCACGAGGCAGAGAAAATCCCTGACCCCGCCGGGAATCGAACCCAGGAACCCGGGCGTGGGAAGCGAGAACGCTACCGCACGACCACGAGATGCGGGCAAACCCATGTACACTACAGACACGGAATCGAAACGACAAGCTCGCCGTTCGAATCCGCTTTTGGTTCGGAAGTGGGTTTTAAATGTGCCCTAACTGTGCATGTCCAATGAACACATTCAGACGTGTCCAGAATGGTTCAAATTCCATCGGAAGTAAAAGAAAAGCAATTATGAATCACCTCGAAGGGAACGATCTATTGATACGTAATCAGCATGGTTTCAGAAAACATCGTTCATGTGCAACGCAGCTAGCTCTTTATTCGTACGAAGTAATGGCCGCTATCGACAGGGGTTCTCAAGTTGATTCCGTATTTCTAGATTTCCGGAAAGCTTTTGACACCGTTTCTCACAACCGACTTCTAATCAAGCTGTGGGCCTATGGGGTATCGTGTCAGTTGTGCGACTGGATTTGTGATTTCCTGTCAGGAAGGTCGCAGTTCGTAGTAATAGACGGCAAATCATCGAGTAAAACTGAAGTGATATCAGGTGTTCCCCAGGGAAGCGTCCTGGGACCTCTGCTGTTCCTGATCCATATAAATGACCTGGGTGACAATTGAGCAGTTCTCTTAGGTTGTTCGCAGATGATGCTATAATTTACCGTCTAGTAAGGTCATCCGAAGACCAGTATCAGTTGCAAAGCGATTTAGAAAAGATTGTTGTATGGTGTGGCAGATGACAGTTGACGCTAAATAACGAAAAGTGTGAGGTGATCCACATGAGTTCCAAAAGAAATCCGTTGGAATTCGATTACTCGATAAATAGTACAATTCTCAAGGCTGTCAATTCAACTAAGTACCTGGGTGTTAAAATTACGAACAACTTCAATTGGAAAGACCACATAGATAATATTGTGGGGAAGGCGAGCCAGGACACTTAGAAGATGCAACAAGTCCACTAAAGAGACAGCTTACACTACACTCGTTCGTCCTCTGTTAGAATATTGCTGCGCGGTGTGGGATCTTTACCAGGTGGGATTGACGGTGGACATCGAAAGGGTGCAAAAAAGGGCAGCTCGTTTTGTATTATCACGTAATAGGGGAGAGAGTATGGCAGATATGATACGCGAGTTGGGATGGAAGTCATTAAAGCAAAGACGTTTTTCGTCGCGGCGAGATCTATTTACGAAATTTCAGTCACCAACTTCCTCTTCCGAATGCGAAAATATTTTGTTGAGCCCAACCTACATAGGTAGGAATTATCATCAGAATAAAATAAGAGAAATCAGAGCTCGAACAGAAAGGTTTAGGTGTTCGTTTTTCCCGCGCGCTGATCGGGAGTGGAATGGTAGAGAGATACTATGATTGTGGTTCGATGAACCCTCTGCCTAGCACTTAAATGTGAATTGCAGAGTAGTCATGTAGATGTAGATGAAATAAAATGTGTTTAACGAGTATCTTGCACAAAACATAACACTAATGTTACGACTGTGTGGTAAAGGAAGCTAAAAACCATGTTGTTACTGTGGTCTTCAGTCCAAAGACTGGTTTCTTGTAGCTCTTCACGCTATTCTATCTTCTGAAAGCCTCTTCAGGTCTGCTTGCTGTTTTCGTTCCTTGGCCTCCCGCCAGACCTCCCTCCATTACCGAACCGAGGGTTCCTTGATACCTAAGGATGTGGCCTGCCAAATTGTCCCTTCTTGTAGTCAAGCTGTGCCATAAATTTCTCTTTTTCCCCAATTCGATTCAGTATCTTCTCATTAATTATTCGATGTACCCACTTATCTTCATAATTCTTCTAGAGCACCACATCACCCCTTTTGTACGAGCTGTCAATCGTCCACGGTTCACTTCCGTACTAGGCTACACTGCAACAGAAAATACGTTCAGAAAATTCTTTCTAAAATTTACATTTGTGTTAGATGTTTAAAATTCCTTTTTGTTAGTGTTGCCAGTCTGCATCTTATATCCTCTCCTACTTCGGTCATCATTAGTTGTTTTACTGCTCAAATAGAGAAGCTCATCTCCTACTTTTAGTATCTGATTTGCAAATCTAATTCCCTTGACACTGCCCGATTTGATTAGCTCACATTCCATACTCTTGTTTTACTTTTGTTCATATTATAAGCTGTTTTCAAGACACTGTCCTTTCCATTCAACTGCTCCTCCAATGCCGGCCGGAGTGGCCGTGCGGTTCTAGGCGCTACAGTCTGGAGCCGAGTGACCGCTACGGTCGCAGGTTCGAATCCTGCCTCTGGCATGGATGTATGTGATGTCCTTAGGTTAGTTAGGTTTAATTAGTTCTAAGTTCTAGGCGACTGGTGACCTCAGAAGTTAAGTCGCATAGAGCTCAGAGCCATTATTTTTGCTCCTCCAATTCCTTTGCCACCTATGACAAAAGTACAATGTCATTAGCAAACCTCAATGTTTTTATTTCTGTTTCCCTGAATTTCAATTCTCAGTTCAAATTTGTCCTTGGTTTCCTTCACAGCGTGTTCAATGAACACAAAGAAACGATATTTGAAAATAAAACTGAAGGAACGTAAGGGCGCAGCAACGTATCTGTTAATATTTGTTTTGACTGCACTTCAAACAAACATTTAGAGACTATTCCTTATATTCTGTTCTGCGCTTAGTATCAGAGATCGAAACGTATTTTGAATTAGAGCGTGACAACTGAGGAAGTTTTGTAAATTGTGGTAAGCAAATATCGTATGTGCCATTTCGTGTGTTGCATGTGTCTTCAGACTCATTTACAGCGTTATGCAAAATCTTTTATGTTCACAGTTATCAGATTTTTTGTGGAGTGCTGTTACCCCTTCCGCAATAGTTACAGCTTTCCAACGACTTTCACAGTTTCGGGGCTGCTTTACTTATTTTGTATTGTAGCACTTTGCATGTACACTTTTTTTATGTCAGCTATACGTGGTATGCTGATGAGGAGGAAATCAGTTTCTGAATTGCGTGTCTCCTGTATTGCGTTGTAGCTATAAGAGTGTCGAATAGTGAATTTATTTTTATCCGAAGCACTGTTTTTATATTCTGCAGGGCACTATCACCTAGTTCAAGCTTATTTCTTATGTATTTACGGGTTATTTAGAAAGACTGTTCACATTCGTAATCTATTTCCTACATACGCGTAGTTTTTGCAACCATTGTTCGATTTACTTTAATTTCGAATGCCATCATCGGCCTTTGTGAACTATTTTTGGTGTGTTTATGAACAGTGCAACTGATTATACGTGGTTGAGATGTGTGCCCCCAACTGGCTGCCAAAGTTGAAACAGTAAACAAAGCAGGGCATAGACTTGTGTCTTTGCACCAACAAAGTGACGTTGACTTCATCTGTGGATAGATTACGTTTAATATATTCTGGGAGGCCAAAGAGACTCATGGCAAGAAGAAACAGACCCAGTACGCAATCACTGACCAGTCCTGCCCACACGATATATGACAAGCTGTGTTGATGGCTATTCACAACTGCAGCGTGGGGTATTTAGGATTCCTTCTGGTGAAACACACTTTATCCCTGAAAAGTACATACACGGGGAAGTCAGGATCGACTGTAAGGCGTTGAAAGAACCGTTGCCTGAACACGACACGAGTTACGAAGTCACCAGGAGTCGAAGTATGTACTTTCCGTGCACCAGTAATACTCGCCTCACAGTATTCTGCGAAACATACATTTCACGTACAACTGATCGAGTGCTGATTGCAGGCATCTCATCCTGTCGAACAAGCACTGCACATTCTAAGTCACGACTGCATGTAGATTGTCGTCCTCATTCGTCGTTGTACTGTGGTACCAGCTGCACTGTTCACTTAATCGCTGGAACAGTCTTGGAAACATGGTTTGAACCGGATGTCTCCTACGCCGAATATCTGGTCCTGTAAAACTTTTCCGCTTCTCTGTGACTTGCAAACACTGACTGCAGTCTACTACAATACAGACATTGTACACCGGGACTGTTCATGTCTATACACAGTACACCGTCTGAATTGGATTAATTATTATCACAACTTCTACACCTACGTGCTCGTCGGGATTGTCTACCGAACAATTTTAGCAGCAACAGTATCGGTACAAGTATCTAAGAGGTATCTCAACGAGTTTCTCTTATAATTTTCGACTCGGCCGTTTCTGGATCAGGCTCCCTTACCGCAAACTGATGCATTACTCTTCTGCACCATCGTTACACATTTGTAACGTTATCATAGTATCACCCTGCATGTATCGTATTGAGACGTGGAAGAGCATTAACAATATCACGCAAATGCACCTAAGATGGTAAAGTAAAGTACGTGGTGGTAATCCCATGAAGGTGACTCTAGCCTGCAGTCTTTCTTTCGTTCGCCGAGGCCCTAGGAGGGGGTGAGGGGGGGGGGGCGGAAGCGGGGGGTGGCGAGCCCATCGATCCGTCCGTTGTTTGCTGCCGGGAAAGATTCCCGTACTCAATTTGATTGCGTGCTGATTGCACATATGGTCACCCTGAATGGACTGTAATGCGAAAAAAAAGTCCTCGCTCCAACCAGGGATTCAATCCACGACCTCCCTATCCGTTAGACTGCCGCGGGCACTAAATGCATCTAGCAACATATATTTTCAAGGCTATGGGCACTTATCAGGATGAACACCTGAGATAATGGCCATTCATTATAACGCATTGCAGTACCATAGATTGCGGTAGATTGTCATAGGTAGCAGCACGGAATAAGGAGACAACTACGAAACGGTATATTTTTTTGAAAGTATCGTGGATATGTGAATGGGATGACAAATGTGTGCCTCTCTTCCACTCTATGTAAGGTAATGATGCCGTTGGTCTACACAACCAATATGTTAACGCCGCAACCATTTGTCGCAGCCAATTGTCACTATAAGGTAGGGTGCGAGGTCATATTAGCCACTTGTTTCTTGTTCTGATGCATACCACAGCTTTACGGATTGCTACTTAACGACTTGTGTGTTATCTACCTCTGCTTGTAGCATGCTTCCAACGCTCTGTTCGGCTTCAGGTCGCATATCACAAATCAGTTAATACAACATTTATTTACGAATGGAACAACATGTTTACTGTTATTAGTCACTGTTTATTATTCCGACACTCGTTTCTAATCTCCATCATCAGGTGAATTTTTATGTATTAATATGGCTTGTATTTGTTGTGTTACAAGTTTGGGGTAACATGTGGTACTGTCTAGTGGAGGAAAACAAAACACAATTTCAGTATGTGGCTCTGTGGATGTCTTTGACTAAAGACTGAACGTAAATGTAAACGTGAAACTAAAATAGCTTAAATAAAATACCTCCAACGGTTTTAAGCTCCTTTCTCTGTGGTAATACATCAGATTTTGCAAAAGAAGCTGGTGTATTGAAACTAATAAGTACAAAGAACGTGTAGCAATACAGAAGCGCTGTTTCAAATTGTGTAAGAGATGCAATCTTGACAATCGACAGCCCTGGCATAACCAAACCATTTATCTCCTTCTGTCACTCCTTTCACCCTCTATCGCTTTGTATTTAACATGAATTATTTTAGTTATTTAGAAGTTTCCTTGATATTTTCTAAATTAACACGTGAATCAATACATCCACTCAAAGAAACCACAATTTGTACCTCATGACAGCACGAGAGTACATATATCTGTTTATATTATTAAGAGTATAACTATCTGCATATTTTTAATCCTTATGAATAAGTTACTTCAAAATTTACTTAGTTATAACACGTGACAGATGTAATCTTAACAATTCACAGTTGTTGCATAACCGAAATGTTGTTCTCCTCCAGTCACTCTTCACCTCTCCTACCTCTGAATCCCAGCCTAAATGTTATTTATTTTTAATGTCTGCCACTGTTGGTAACATAATAACTCAACTTGATGTTCTCAGCATGTCACGTCACTACATCAGTTATATAAAGGTGACCACTGAAATATTTGCATTAACATGTTTATTCACTTACAGTCAAAGATCCGCACAATGCTTTAAGAGTTACTGCGAAATACTGTTTCTTTTTTTTCTTTTTTTTTTGCTATATATTCTTAATAATTTGAAATTGTGTTCTCTATTGCTATATGTTCTTTGCACTTATTCGTTTCTACACGCCATCTCTGTTTACAACAATGTATACGTGATGTATTACGACAGAGAAGGGTGTAAGACCAGTGGAGGTATTCTATTTTAGTTATTTTACATTTACGTCCAGTCTTTAGTCACAGACCTTCGCAGATCCACGGTATGAAATAGTGTGTCGTTTTTCACCACTAGATAGTGCATGTTACCCCAAAACCTTAACAGAATACATACCTGCCATATTAGTACACACAATTCTACCTGATGGTGAAAGACTCAATCTGCGAAATGTGTTGTGGAAATAAACAGTGACTGGTAACACTACAAATGTTGTTTCATTCGATGTAAATGTCACTCTCTGTGAAGCGTAACCTAAGATGTTTGCATTTAAAATATTTATTTCTATTTGCTAAAAAGAGGAATGCTCTCTGTGACCATAGCGTTTTTAACAGCAGCATTTTTGTAACTGATTGCTAACACTGAGCACGTAACTCACGCAAAAAAGGTCTTTCTGTTCTAGCGACTAAATATCAGATCTTTAATATCTGCGTCTATTACTTGGTACGCAGGCCATCTATCGGCAACTGCTCTCAATAGCGACGAATAATTGTCTTACATTGATCGAAGCACACTGCGGGCTTCGCGCTTCGAATCGTCGCCAGTGAGGGCCTGCGGCAGCGCAGTGCCTGAAGTGGTGGCAGGGGAAACGACCAAGTCGGAACGGTGCAAGCCGAGGTGATGCGCCACGCCAGAGGCGTCTGCCCTGTCACACGCGTTTGTTCTCCCACAGAGGCACCTAACTGTCACACTGTATTATCGGTTTCGGCTGTCACAGCACACATATTAAAATATCATATTACTGCAATCGCAGTCTTTTCCTTCGGATAAACTGCAGGTGTTAGGTATTTACCTGTTCCGGTACCATCTTTTACTCGGCCCAATATTTCTGAGTCTGTTTTGGGTATTGTAAGTAGTTCTAATGCCACTGAATAGTACTAATTCAGAACAGACGTAATGGAGCTGCCACATAACGTCCCTCTTCAATGGTATGTGCTTCACATGTTATCTGCGCCATATATTATGGATGGGCGACAATACTCGATCTGAGAGCCTCGTGGACTAGGCAGAATAGATGAGGAGCTGGTGAAGCTGACGCCTAAGTGAGAGTTCGCATCACCACCTGTAACGCTATAGTATGAAGCATCGTTCACTATGGCTTCGCATTCATGCACAGTCAAAATGGTTCAAATGGCTCTGAGCGCTATGGGACTCAACATCTGAAGTCATTAGTCCCCTAGAACTTAGAACTACTTAAACCTAACTAACCTAAGGACATCACACACGCCGGCCGGTGTGGCCAAGCGGTTCTAGGCGCTACAGTCTGGAACCGCGCGACCGCTGCGGTCGCAGGTTCGAATCCTGCCTCGGGCATGGATGTGTGTGATGTCCTTAGGTTAGTTAGGTTTAAGTAATTCTAAGTTCTAGGGGACTGATGACCACTGCAGTTAAGTCCCATACTGCTCAGAGCCATTTGAACCATTTGAACGGCCGAAGTGGCCGTGCGGTTAAAGGCGCTGCAGTCTGGAACCGCAAGATCGCTACGGTCGCACGTTCGAATCCTGCCTCGGGCATGGATGTTTGTGATGTCCTTAGGTTAGTTAGGTTTAACTAGTTCTAAGTTCTAGGGGACTAATGACCTCAGCAGTTGAGTCCCATAGTGCTCAGAGCCATTTTTGAGCCATTTGAACATCACACACAGCCATGCCCGAGGCAGGATTCGAACCTAAGACCGTAGCGGTCGCGCTGTTCCAGACTGAAGCGCCTAGAACCGCTCTATGCACAGTTATGCATCTAAAAAGACAGCATATTATTTGTGTTATTGCGTAGTTCCACGAAGGAAGGAGTTTGTACTCAATGCAGTTATTGCAGATGAGTCATGCTTGTTACATGTAAAATGGTACATGTAAACGGCCGCGAGCGAGTGGGTTGTCCGTGAGCGTTGGGGAGTCGTTTGCCTGCGGTCCAGACGTGGCGGGATCATGGCGAGAACCTGTGATCGACGAGTTACAGTTCAAGGAGCAGAGAAGATAACCGTAGAAACGTGCTAACCTAATGATCACCATTCTTGAAAGTCACGTTTATTGGTAACGAACAAATGTGTTATAACTCGGTTAGTCGCCATTCGTTTGCTTTTAGTTAATCATTTTCTTTCCGTCTTTGCTGTGATGGTCAGTTAGGCGGAAGCACCTACTGGCTGTTCGTTGGAGAGCAGACTTTACTTCCATGTTCAGAAACGTAATGGACTCCCAAAATGAAACTTCCTGGCAGATTAAAACTGTGTGCCTGACAGAGACTCGAACTCGGGACCTTTGCCTTTCGTGGGCAAGTGCTCTACCATCTGAGCTACCGAAGCACGACTCACGCCCGGTCCTCACAGCTTTACTTCTGCCAGTATCTCGTCTCCTACCTTCCAAACTTTACAGAAGCTCTCCGCGCGGTGCAGTCGGCTGGGGCCGCTGGCAGCCCCTGTGCAGTGTCGGAGCGTGTGTGGAGCTGTCCGATCGCTACGAGCTTCGTGGTTCACCGACCCAGGACACCAAAGTTGAGTAGTGGATCAACTACCCAAGCCACGTCTATTCATGTTGTGGTGGTTCGCTTCAGTGGTCTGCTGTTGGGGAGGTTTTCCGGTGAGCAACACCGAGTGGTTCTACTGCTGAGATTTAGCCGCCATGCGGTGCAATTAACTATTTTGATCGATTACGATTTGAGTGTACCAGTGTTCTGGTTACCTGCCCTGGTCACTGACGTAAATTCAGGCAGTGGTCTTTTGAGCGAAGTTAACTATTACCGTGTTTCAAATTCAAGTGTACCAACGGAATTTTCTGCCTAGTAGCCGTTAGTGTTCCGGCTACCTTCCCTGGCCCCCTGGCCACTGACGTTTCAGGCAGCGTCCTTTCCTCACCTGTTGTCGCTGCCCAACATGGTGTGTGATTTTGACAGCTAATACATACTCCATTGTGGATTATCAAGTTTGTTACATTGCTGGTTTGAGTTCTCATGTACTGATTGACGGGAAGCAAGACGTTGTGTCGGTCGGTCCGTGGCTGTCCCATGTTTAGGTTCCGACGGATCAAGTATAGTTGGGCTCACCACCTGTATCACCTAAGTGAACGAGGGCAGACCGACCTCCCTCAAGGCCTTCTGAGTGCCAACGGCCTTTAATTATCTGTTGTCAGCTATTTTAAATTTTAGGCTTATGGTTATTTGTTTGTTTTCTTAAAATTTTGCAAAATTAATTTTTAAATATTTCTTTCAAGCTTAAACACTACGGCCTTCGGCCTTTAAAGATTATGGTAATATATTTTAAAATTTTGAAGTTTAATTGTGGCCCTCAGTCATTGGTATTGCACCTTGAATACATTGCTTCTTTCAATTATTTTATTGCTATCTTAATTAGATTTTTATCTTGTTGATTTTTAAGATTTCTTGTTGTTAAACATCCTGGCCTTCTGCCTTTAAAGGTCTATAGTAATATATTCTGAAGTTTTGAAATTTAATTGTGGCCCTCAGCCATTTGTGTTGCACTTGCATATGTTGATTTTTTTTGTTTTAAATTATTTAATTGCTATCTTAATTGAATTTTGATTTTTTAAAGATTTCTTGTTGGCCTTCTGCCTTTAAAGGTCTGTGGTAATATATTCTAAAATTATGGAATTTAATTGTGGCCCTCAGCCATTTTTATTGCACTTTGTGTATGTTGTTTTTGAATTGTTTTATAGTTATCTTAATTGGATTTTTATCTTGTTAAGGTTTCTTGTTGGAGGTCTTCAGCCGTGAAAGAGTTGCATTCGGCAAAGATTCGGCTATGTGCTGCTTTGGTTGTAAAGGTTATTAAATTACAATAAAAAATAGAAGCAGAAACTGATCTCAACCCTTGGCCCTTTCCACAATCCTATTACCTGTTCTGCCCAGCGGGTTTAGTGGGCGTATCAGGTAATGCAGTATCGCTCCTGTAATGTTTATGACTATTAACATCGACTAGGGCAAGCACACAATGACTCACAGATGTTGGTGAATATCGCTGACTCATGGACAGTCAATAGCATACACCCAAAGAGGGTACAAGGTTTGCTTTTTTAAATGGTAGGAGGAAAGTGGTGGACAAGCTTAGGAGGTTTTGTGCATTTTTAGTGGGATGGGCTTTTAGTTCAGAATAGAGATGGAAAATCGATTCTTCTATCACGTGCAGTATAATATAAAACAGACAATAAAAGAGTGGTATGTTGTTTTCTACAATCAAACTTCTCAATTTTGTCCTTTCGTAGTATACAAATCCAAATTTATTTGTAATATAAAGCAAAGTGTGTGGGAATAGTATTCACTTGCTTTATTGTACTGTACTGCAGGAGCTACACGTACCGATGAGCATGGCAGGGGACAGGTTGAGATGGATAGAGGAGAGGTTGGACAGAGCAATGGGGAGGAAAAAATGAACAGAAAGCGTGGAGGAGGAGGAGGAGGAGATGCATTAGAGAGGTATAACGCTTAGAGGGGTAGTGGGCAAGTGGAAAAGGAAGAGATGGAGCAGGATATGGTCAGAGGGAGGGGATCGAGGAAATGGACAAAGACAGGGGGAGGTGATGAAAAGACTGCGTGGGGAGGAGGAGGTAGGCAAATAGAGGTATGAGGGCAAGGCGGGCACAGAGACAGGCAGGAGGAGGTGTGTTGAATATACATGTCGAACACAACAGATGTCCATGAAGCAGTGGGGAAAATTCTGGTTTATAAATATTTATGGGGCGTATGTGTATGGCATTTAAAAAGAGCGAGCACATCATTGCACCTACAGACATATTTTAAAATAAGTCATGATTTCTGCCTCCGATAGAAATTAAGTTTCAGTTAAGAAAACAGATTATTTGGTAGAACTAAAAGAGGAATATGTCGTCAGATATCGATATTATTATCAAGCCAGCGAGAGTAAAATCATATTATACTATTTCACTAGCGCCCCGAGAATTCATTGCTCGCCGTCTAAACAAAGTGCTGCAATATCAACTTTGAAAAAGAAGGACATAATTAACGGTCGCATATCAGTATAAGGACTGGGTTTCCAGTTTTCATTTTGTTAAATAAAATTTAGTGTCACTTGGGAATGGTCACTGATAATCTTGTGATGACTTTTTGACTGCGTTCTAATTAAAATTGTCGCTAACGGGAACCCGGAAATTCTAGTTTTTCGAACCACCATACGCACGCTTGTAATAAATATAGGGTTTACTACACAAAAGTGCAGCGAAACTCGCTCTACAACTGCTGTTACAGGAAGCGTCTACATCGTACTGGGCTGCTCACAGGCGGTGAAGAAGAGAGTGTTAGTCACATCTTTTTTTGGCTGCACGAACAGGTACAGCGCAACAAGCTACCTCTTACAACGTCTGGTCACAACTGGTAGCTGATTGCCGACGTGTATCACCATACACCTGTGCTCCGCTTGGAAGAATTTGAAAATATGTCGTCATTTATACCATTTCTGCTGGAAGAGCAGCTCAACTAGTAACATGATTCTCTGTAATTTTAAGTTTATGATAATGCACAATGTTTTAAATCCAATGTTTACGTTGCTCTTCAAAGGGCTAGATGTTATATGTATGATGATGGCTGTACGAGTTCTTCTGAGATGCCAAAATAAAAAAATAAAAACTCGATAGCAGCGTAATTACACGACTGATACTAGGTATAGGTTCTACATAATGTAAATGAAGCGGAACGTTGCACACCGCGTTAGGAACCATCATACTGATGAATTATTTCATGTACAAATATACGTGAAATAAAAACTCTGCTCGGTTCACTAAAGCCCTTAAACAGGACTGATAAAACACCTCTGATCCCTCATCCAGAGTATTAATTACTTTGCGATCTCGTATGTCACATCTTAAAGTTGATATTTTGTACATGTGGTAGGGTCGACTCCGAACACCTAGGCTCTTGTTGGCCACACACTGTGCTGAAAGTAAATACACTCTGTACCGCAGTTTTTTCCTTCTGTTAGACAGCTTTCGTTGCAGATTCTTTGCTGCCTCTGGTGTTTGTTTTTGTGGCCTACTGTTACTACTGATGCCTGCCATTTGTACGTATGGTGGGTAATAGTGTGTGTGTGTGTGTGTGTGTGTGTGTGTGTGTGTGCGTGCGTGTGCGCGTGTGTCGTGTGCCCACGAATCGTATAAATTCCCTCCTGTGTTTTATCATATGTTGGTTTTATATAATGTGCATGGTGGCCCATAAGTAGCAAAGCAATAGATGAGTCCCTGTGGTGTATAGCAGAAACGCATTTTGTTAGAGATTTTACGCATTTAAAGGATGTGGGATATTGCAAAGTTCTGAAGAGCTGTTTTCTCAAAAGTTACAGGATGAACTTCCGAAGTTCTGACTATTTCTTTTTAAATTTTTATGTCTTTAGGCCTCTATCCATATAGACGTCTACATACAATTCCATTTCTAAACCTTAGTTCTCAATTCCGACAATTTCTTAGTATTTGTAGCTGGTTTAAGGAGGTAGGATACATTTTTTGGGAAAAAGATAATGTGAATATTTTTTACGTATCCAAGCGATCCTGACGTAATAAACTACTATAGAAAAATCTGCAGATCTGTCGCAACAGAACAAGTATGAGACCAAGTAAGACGCTAACTCCATCCCAGTGGCAGTACCCAGTATATCAAGGACCAGTTACAACAGATGTGCGCCCGATTGCCTCAGGACACTATACAGAGGTTTTGTAGCACACCTCCCAATCGAATCAGTGCACGCTTTCCGGACAGCAGGGATGCAAAGTCATACTAATCAGCAGACCCATATTACAAAATTATTTGTAGATTTGGCTAGAGTTTGTAATCAGCGGAGTAACACCACGTACCCTCTCAACGGGTGAAGTTTCATTTCGCCTTCTCATCCCCTTGTGGGTGCTGCAGTTTTCGTTTTGTCAGCCAGTGTGTGCCCTTAGTTCTGCGACTTAAAGCTGGTTCTTGAAACTTCGTATGTAGGCTTTCTCGAGATAGTTTGTGTCTTCTTGCAAGACACTTTTATGACACCCATGGATCAAACAAATCTGTCACCATTCGTGCTGCCCTTCCTGGTGTGCCTTACATGCCCCCATTAGACCTATTTTGTACGGGTCCCACACCATTACAGCAATATTCTACCCATAACTTTTGAAAAAACACCACTTTTTAACATTCTAATATAATACTTGTGTTACAATTACAAGTAAAACCTGGCAGAAAATAAACTTCCTCTGTTATCGTGGTTCAATCCGTTGCCTAACACTCATTAGCCGCTGTATACCTCTGAGGTGAAGACGGGAAACCAGCTTCCGTTCCTCCGTACGGATGCGGGAAATGGCCTGTATCCAGCTGGTCAACGACGCCAGTGGTGAACTACTTCTGCCGCACCCTACCGCCTTACCCAATACGCGGTAGCCAGTGCTCTTTAGCGCGTATGGGAAGCAGAAGAAGATCTAATAGTTTCTAGATATTGTTGCCAACTGAACCTTCCCCCCCCCCCCCAACACCCCCACCCCCCACCCCCCACCCTCCCAGCCTCAGCCGCCAGGCAAACATTTATAAGTTAGTGTCATCGTTGGTTATTGTTCCATTACGTAATTGCTATTATGTTCTAACCGCACTAAGTTCCACGTGTTTTCCTCAACGTGTATTCGAAATAGAGGCCGTTAACATCCAGGTCGAAGCACCGAAAGTTTTCCACACGTCACCCATGGCACGTTACCGCTGTCAGCCTAGGTGCCTCAGCAGTAGTCCCGCGGCGATTTCAATTAGCGTGTCTAAGTATTTGAAAATTTTTGTACCATTTACATCACTTTCCAAGAAACCATCGCCTTGCCCAATTTCGCGCACCGGGTGTTACTGCTTTCGCTTTAAGATACATTTATTCCGGCCATAGGTACTGCATATTGACGACGTATAGCCGGCTATTCGAACTGCAGCCAAATTTTCGTCCATTTTTCCTCGACACATTATGACGTGCTACAGACGCGAAATTTAACCGACAGGAAGAAGATGCTGTGATATGCAAATTATTAGCTTTTCAGAGCATTCACACAAGGTTGGCGCCGGTGGCGACACCTACAACGTGCTGACATAAGGAAAGTTTTCAACCGATTTCTCATACACAAACACCAGTTGACCCATCGCTGCCTGGTGAAACGTTATTGTGATGCCTCGTGTAAGGAGAAGAAGTGTGTACCATCACGATTCCGACTTTGATAAACGTCGGATGGTAGCCTATCGCGATTGCGGTTTATCGTATCGCGACATTGATGCTCGTGTTGGTCGAGATCCAATGACTGTTAGCAGAATATGGAATCGGTGGGTTCAGGAGGGTAATACGGAACGCCGCGCAGGATCCCAATGACCTCGTATCACTAGCACTCGAGATGACAGGCATCTTATCCGCATGGCTGTAACGGATCGTGCAGCCACGTCTCGTTTCCTGAGTCAACAGATGGGGACGTTTGCAAGACAACAACCATCTGCACGAACAGTTCGACGACGTTTGCAGCAGCATGGACTATCAGCTCGCAAACCATGGCTGCGGTTACCCTTGACGCCGCATCACAAACAGGAGCGCCTGCGATGGTGTAATCAACAGCGAACCTGGGTCCACGAATGGCAAAACGTCATTTTTTCGGATGAATCCATGTTCTGTTTAAAGCATCATGATGGTCACATCCGTGTTTGGCGACATCGCGGTGAACGCACATTGGAAGAGTGTATTCGTCATCGCCATGATGGTGTATCACCGGGCGTGATGGTATGGGGTTCCATTGGTTACACGTCTCAGTCACCTCTTGCTTGCATTGACGGCACTTTGAACAGTAGACGTTACATTTCAGATGTGTTACGACCCGTGGCTCTACCCTTCATTCGATCCTTGCGAAACCCTACATTTCAGCAGGATAATGCACGACCGCATGTTGCAGGTCCTGTACTGGCCTTTCTGGATACAGAAAATGTTCGACTGCTGCCCTGGCCAGCACATTCTCCAGATCTCTCACCAATTGAAAACGTCTGGTCAATGGTGGCCGAGCAACTGACTCGTCACAATACGCCAGTCACTACTCTTGATGAACTGTGGTATCGTGTTGAAGCTGCATGGGCAGCTGTACCTGTACACGCCATCCAAGCTCTGTTTGACTCATTGCCCAGGCGTATCAAGGCCATTATTAAGACCAGAGGTGGTTCTTCTGGGTACTGATTTCTCAGGATCTATGCACCCAAATTGCGTGAAAATGTAATCACATTTCAGTTATAGTATAATATGTTTGTCCAATGAATACCAATTTATCATCTGCATTTCTTCTTGGTGTAGCAATTTTAATGGCCAGTAGCGTATTTCAGTGTACGGAATACAAAGGGCGCGCCTAGGGAGCAAGTTACCAGGTGTAGGCCAGTCTAGGACGACGAACAACTAAATAAGTGGCCAACGGATGGGGAGGCGGTTCATGTTAAGCATGGAACGTAGAGCCAGAGACTCTGCCTCCCAAGAAACATGTCTGTTCCGCTCGAGGTCTGGATCACAAAAGAGACAAGCAATTGTTTCCCGCGCTGCAGAATCATCCAGCGTCCACTCACGTGACCTGTATCCCACGCACACTATTGGCTAAAACCGGTGGCGTGCATTTGCTAGCAGTTGCAGCATAGAGCTCCAGCCGTCACTTGTCATCAGCTTTAACTGCCTAGTTCTGAAAGGCAGGCAACATGTGTCACGTAGGCACAGCGAAAGTTGCTCTGGGAGAAAACTTGTAAAGATCTGACTGGGCCTTTGAAATAAATTTTTTAAACCAAATCCCTAAAAAATCCCTTGAGTAGCTGCCATCCTGTACAGAACCAAGCACTAGGAAATTTTTTTTAAAGAAAAGTAAAATTGGACTTTGCGGGCGCCTTCTTTTTTAAGCACTCGAACTGCATCCGAAACTTGTAACTCGTGGACTGACATATACCTTCCTTAGAATGATGAGTATGATTTTAAATATACCGCAAAAACAATTCACCTGACAATTGGCGAGATCAGTATCAATATGAAAGAGCAGTTACAAACAGACTGGAGATCATCCTTCAGTTTTTGGCCACCACATCTACGTACATACTCTGCAAGCTACCGTAAGGTGCGTGGTGAAAGGTACTCTGTACCAGTAGTCATTTCCTTTTCTGTTCCACTCGCAGACAGAGCTAGGAAAAAACAGCTGCCTATTTACTTTCGTACGAGCCATAATTTCTCTAGTCCTCGCGTTCCTTACGCTACATGTACGTACAATAGTTCTGCAGTCAGCTTCAGATGCAAATTCTTTAAATTTTCTCAGTATCGTTCCTCGAAACGAACGTCGTCTTCCCTCCACGGATTGCCGTTTGACAACACGAAGCATCGCCGTAATACTTACATGTTGTTCCAACCATCCGGTAACAAATCTAGCAGCCCGCCTCTGAATTGTTTCGATGAGTACCTTCATTCGGACCTGGTGCGGGTCCCAAATAGTCGAGCAGTACTCAAGAACTGGTCGCACTAGTGTCGCATAAGCGGTCTCGTAGTGACTAGTGATTCATAAAGAAGTTTGAAGTGTTTTTCTCATCGGTCTGCCTTTTGGTCGAAAGACTCAAGGAATTCATGAAGACAGTTTGAAATAACAATCAAATGTTTATGGTTCTATTTTATTGTACAGTGAAAGGACGATGAATTGCATAAAAACGATACATCTGCGAAGAGAGATGTTGGACGTCAAAAGTAACGTATACAAAGACCGCAACCAAAAACGGACAGTTTGTATGTCGCCACCCATGAGCACGGGAACACGTGGTAAAGCTTCAGAAAGGATTATAAGTCTTAAGAAGCTATGTAGAATACAATTATACAGTTATACCTCACTGCAGCACGTCTTCTACAATGACGGTAGCAGCGAGAATATTCTTTGTTTAAGATTGCGGTACAGTTGTACATTACTTTCTGTCTTCCACGGTTCTGGTAGCAGGTGTACCCTACGAATCACGTTCATGGAGTACCGCACGTACATGGTCCTCTCGTTTGCCAACTTTTTTATTCTTGCAACAAACAAATCGAGTACCTCTACTTGGTTATAAGTGAAGACCTATTGTTTCAGCGCTCGAAGTCGGATTACGTGAGTAGGGATTTCAGCGCTGTCGGCGTGCATGAGAAACAGGATGAGAGGCTGAGTGTGAAAAGGAAGCATTTCCAGACACGTGCAGGTATAAATACGGCCCAGCCACGTGAACTACATCTACATCTACATGGATACTCTTCAAATCACATTTAAGTGCCTGGCAGAGGGTTCATCGAACCACCTTCACAATTCTCTGTTATTCCAATGTGGTATAGCGTGCGGAGAGAACGAACACCTATTTCTTTCCGTACGAGCTCTGATTTCCCTTATTCGTGGTGATAGTTTCTCCATGTGTATGAAGGTGTCAACAAAATATTTTCGCATTCGGAGGAGAAAGCTGGTGATTGGAATTTCGTGAAAAGATTCCGTCGCAACGAAAAACGCCTTTCTTTTAATGACGTCCAGCCCAAATCCTATATAATTTCAGTGACACTCTCTCCCATATTTCACGATAATACAAAACGTGCTGCCCTTCTTTGAACTGTTTCGATGTATTCCGTCTATCCTACCTGTTAAGGATGCGACACCGCGCAGCAGTGTTCTAAAAGAGGACGGACAAGCGTAGTGAAGTCAGTCTCCTTAGTAGATCTGTTACATTTTCTAAGTGTCCTGCCAATAAAACGCAGTCTTCGTTTAGCCTTCCCCACAACATTTTATGTGTGTTCCTCCCAATGTAAGCTGTTCGTAATTGTAATTCGTAGGTATTTAGTTGAATTTACGGCCTTTAGATTTGACTGATTTATCGTGTAACCGAAGTTTAACCGATTCCTTTTAGCACTGATGTGGATGACTTCATACTTTTCTTTATTTATGGTCAACTGCCAATTTCCGCACCATTCAGATATCTTTTCTAAATCGTTTTGCAATTTGTTTCGATCTTCTCATGACTTTATTAGTCGATAAACGACAACGTCATCTGTAAACAACCTAAGACGGCTGCTCAGATTGTCTCTAAAATCGTTTATAGAGATACGTAACACCAAAGAGCGGATAACATTACCTTGGGGAACGCCAGAAATCTGTTCTGAACTATTGGTGGACGTCGCCTGCGGCACCCCGGCCATACTTCGGCAGCTACCAGCAACAGGATCCTCCATCAACAATATCGCCCGCCCATACCACAATATCGCTTCTAAGTAGGCTGTTTAGGTTTTTATGTTGGTAACGCCACGTAGCGCTCTATACGAAAATCACTGGCTGTGCTGTGTGCAGTCTGTGGCTGGTTTGCATTGTTGTTCGCTAGTGTTGGGCAGTTGGGCGTAGCGTTGCGTTGTTGGAGGTGAGCCGCCAGAGAGAGAGATGTGGGGAGAGAAGTGGCGGAGTTTTGAGAGCGGATGATCTGGACGGGTGTCCATCAGAGTCAGTAATAAAGACTGGATGTCATGAACTACTATATATATTATGACTTTTGAACACTACTAAGGTAAATACATTGTTTGTTCTCTATCAAAATCTTTCATTTGCTAACTATGCCTATCAGTAGTTAGTGCCTTCAGTAGTTTGAATCTTTTATTTAGCTGGCAGTAGTGGCGCTCGCTGTATTGCAGTAGTTCGAGTAACGAAGATTTTTGAGGTAAGTGGTTAATGAAAGGTATGGGTTATTGTAAGTCAGGGCCATTCTTTTGTAGGGATTATTGAAAGATTGAGTTGCGCTAAAAATATTGTGTCAGTTTAGTGTTGATCAGAATAGGTAAAGAGCGAAATGTCTGAGTACGTTCAGTTCTGCTAAGCTGTTTGAAAATCAAATAACGTAAGAGGTTTAACAGCACAGTAATTCATTAAATTTTCTAAGGGGACGTTTCACGCTGTGTACTGCAACCACACTGGAACGGTATTGACGGCGACCCTATTGTGGACACACATTTCTGTAAAATATGGCTCGTGTAACGCGCCTTTAAGCTGCTTCACAACAGAACAGAGTCCTAGATGCCCTCCCCCCTCCCTTCCTGCCCCCGCTAGATGCCTCTGGAACGTTTCCTGGCACTCTATAATGGTCCAGCAGGCGAGTTACATTGAAGGTATTATTGTAGCAAGGGGAAACGGGTGTTTCGCAATGCCAGTCCCTAGATACACAAGCTGTGGAGCAACTGCCAGGCTAATATTGACACGTGCGCTAAGCACGTCGCAACTGCTCATTTCAGCTGGCGTCTACTGTAGTGCTGGCCATAGAGTGTCTCCTCCAGTCGTGATGTCCCTCTGCACTATTACTCGCAGAGTCGTAAGCAAGAGTAAAAGACTTGCTGAGTTTGGATTGCCATCTACGTGTATCTCCAACTAAGATCTACTCCACACAGTTAAAGTTAGTGGCTGGCTCTGAGCACTATGCGACTTAACTTCTGAGGTCATCAGTCGCCTAGAACTAATTAAACCTAACTAACCTAAGGACATCACACACATCCATGCTCGAGGCAGGATTCGAACAGTTACAGTTAGTCTGGATTGTTTAATTTATTTAAAGAATTAAGAAAAGTGTTTATTTTGAACAGCCTTATGCCTCCTCTAGAGTTTCGCATGGATCACACAAGTGTAATGACTGAATCGCGAAATGTTGCGAGAAAAAGGAGAACAATATCTGAGTATGAATATTAGGTATAAGCCTTGCAACTTAGGTTGAGACATACCCTAGTGCAAGCCGCTTTCGTCAGTTCATTAAGAGGTCATACGCATCGATAAACCGCTTGTTTCATGCGCATTGGAGGTAAAATGCGACGCGACGTATCATCTATAAGTAAAAAGCCTCAAATACCGTATATAGATACCCTCTTACGCCAAGCAAGGCTGAGTTCGGCACAGTTCGAGAGTTCAAGAGCCCAGCAATCAGAAGAGTTCCAGCCTCGGATGACTTAACAGCCTACAGCAGATTCTATGTAAGTGAGCAGACAGACTAATTTGAGTTTGTGCACTCAGGAGGATTTGTAAAGCTTGACTGCACGTATCTTTGGGATAGGGATATTGTTTCCCATTGTAAATTTCTCCATACGTACCTATGTCTGTATGTGACTAACATTGTGACGAGTACGTGAACCTAAGGGTTCGATTTGAACAACAGAATCTGGCATCTCCACGGTTCGTGATCTGTACTACGACATGTTAATGTGTGTATCCGAATCTTAGCAGAGTATGGGTAGGGGTGGCCATTTGTTTTGGTAATTTATTGGAGAATCTAGTAAGTCTCATCTATGTTTTTGTAAACCAGTGTCTGCGCTTCTTTCTAACATTAGGAAAAGCAATAAAAAGCAAACCATTACTCAAATCCAGAGACTCATTTCCCTTATCACAACCATATCTAACTCCTTAGCGTAACATCCGAGTCGTACTGTACTGCCTCCAATCATAGAGACCTGGAAAATCGCAGCTTCACTCCTGTACGCAGTCGCTCGCGTACCAACAAAGGGTGGCCAAAAACTCCCGCCTCAGCGCTGCTCCGTGAGCTTCTGAAGGAAGTATATTGGGACCCACGTCGGGTTACGACACGAGCCTCAGATACCAGCAGTCCCACCTTCAGTCTTTAAAGAATCGAACTCGAACATGTAAAACAGCTTGAAACGAGCTAGCAAACGAGTATATGTATTAAATATTTGACGTTAGGCATTAAAATCTTAGTGGCAGAAGACTCAAGACCCCAATTATACAGGGAGTAGACTGTGCTCGCAGTCCGTTACATGTACTGGTTCAAGTTCGTGGGAAAGGGATGAAGCGGATAAGAACAACGTTACAACATGCTGGACAACACGCTGCGGACGACGCTCCAAGAAGCCGCGCGCGAAGATGCGATTTTTCAGGGGTCACCTCTCCCGATGGCAGTGATAATGAGTGAAGTTGTTTGCATAGACATTGACCTAGCGACCGCATGCACACCTGTTGTACGAAAGGGCATGCTGTAGCTATGCTACGGTACAGGGTCAAAATTTAAACGTTACGCCCTTCCTGCAGCCCATTTTGCATTAGGTGTGATCTAAGATGGACCTTAGGAGGCTTATATATCACCATTTGTTCATAGGACGTTCCTGAGAAAACCACGAAAAACCATGATTGTTGGATACGGAAAGTATCAATAATGGGGATGGCGACTTCTCTAATTTCTATTCATAGCATATCGTTGAAATTTTTATCGTATGTTCTTAGGATGATATTCTTGAGGAATTTCAAAACTTCTTTCGGCGTCACTATTGGATACCGAGATCCAAAGTTTCAAATTTGCCGAACATGTGCACGTAAAATATGCAAGTAATATCCACTTTGAAGTTTAAATGTAGTTCTAACTGACGTACTGGACACATGGGGGCAGTGTTTCCCAAACTGTGTTCCGCGGGTAGAGAATAATTGCTTCGTAAAAAACTATTAATTAATAACATGGTGTTTTCTTGCATTTTGATGATACTAATCACTTTCCTTTTAAAATTTGATTATGGTTTCGGTGTTATTAGTTCTGATTTAAAATTGAAGTAATCACTGAAGAAAACAAGCTTTTCTCGAAGTGTTCTGTCGAAAAGTTTGGGAACTCCTGTTGTAGGGACATCGCAACAATTTCTGAAGTCACCAAACTGTTTTTTTCCGCATTCGGCAATAAAACTTTATGAGGCGCTGTCTCTGTATAGTGGGCACTTTCACGCCTATACATATACGCCCTAAGTGCTACTACAGTCTCCAGAATGAGATTTTCACTCTGCAGCGGAGTGTGCGCTGATATGAAACTTCCTGGCAGATTAAAACTGTGTGCCCGACCGAGACTCGAACTCGGGACCTTTGCCTTTCGCGGGCAAGTGCTCTACCATCTGAGCTACCGAAGGTAGGAGACGAGATACTGGCAGAAGTAAAACTGTGAGGACCGGGCGTGAGTCGTGCTTCGGTAGCTCAGATGGTAGAGCACTTGCCCGCGAAAGGCAAAGGTCCCGAGTTCGAGTCTCGGTCGGGCACACAGTTTTAATCTGCCAGGAAGTTGCTACTACAGTGACGGCAAATAGTCTAAAAACGGTCTTAACATGACTGAATAGAACTTAAAATGACTGCCAAAAATTGTATAAACTGAAAAATCTGCAAATACTGTAGAATAATTCCATTAAGATTTCTACTCCTTGAAGATACGTATTATAAGTGGGACGTTATCGATGAATTCCGATCGATCAGCGTTCTGAAAAAAACTAAAGCAAACGCATTTCTCTCAGCTTTATACTATGATTACTTACGTATTTGTTGTTTGTATGTGTCAAAGTCGTATGTACACTGGTGTCCAAAACTGAAGCAACAAAGCGCTCTTTCCCCGTCCAGTGTCTAATTCATGATATAATCATATGAACTGGCAACCAGTTGTCCATACGATCGTGCTCTAACGGAAGATGGTATTCCAGTCAACGGGCAACCATGCCAGCGATGACGTCAGGGCACCTATGAAATGAGGTAGTGTTTGCCGGGCAGCTCCACATTCACAATCTTTGAATACACAGTCGCAGACGGTGCAGTATGGCGCAGAGAAAATGCCTATCAGACTCTCTGCAGTGGAGGGCCATGGAAAGAAAGGAAGGAAAGTCGCAACTGATGTAGCCCGATGGCTTAATTTGAATCGTTCTGCTGTTTCTCGGATGTGGCTACAGTTTATAGAGACCGAAACTGTATCCGAAGAGCAGGGCTGGGCAGGGCCAACCACGTGTGATTTCAGAAGAGAGGGTCATTATTTGGTACCGTCTTACTACCACGCGGCAACTGGTATGTGAGCTCGCAGCATCCACTGCACGTGTTGTATGAAGGTGGACAGTGTACAGAAGGCTTCGGCAGAGTGGCCTTTACTGTCGGAAATTTGCTGTATCTCTACGTCCGACGCGTCTTCATAGAATGCAGTGGAGTCATCAACTGCCACCTGGACCGTCGAACAGCGGGCCAATGTTGCTGTCACAGATGAGTCCCGATTTCGTCGGGAGAGTGATTCTCGATGGATTCGTATATGGAGGGAACGTGGAACACGATTTCGGGAAGTAAACATTGTGGAAAGAGACCGATATCGAATGGTGTGGGCGGGGATTATCTTTACCACTTGGGGACGAAGGCCAGTGTTCACTCTGTCTGCTTGCCGGGGGGTCTCATCCGAGATGTGGAGGAGGCCCTGCCGGCGGCGATAGAGACCACTGGGTGCACCCGACTGCAAATTGTTGCTCGTGTCGGCACCAATGACTCCTGCCGTCTGGGTTCAGAAGTCATCCTCAGTTCTTACAGGCGGTTGGCGGAGTTCGTGAAGGCGGAAAGCCTCGCTCGCGGGGTGGAATCTGAACTAACTATTTGTAGTATCGTTCCCAGAACCGATCGCGGTCCTTTGGTTTGGAGCCGGGTGGAAGGCATAAACCAGAGGCTAAGACGATTCTGCGGAGATCTGGGGTGCAAATTTCTCGACCTCCGCTATCGGGTGGAGAAATGTAGGGTCCCCCTGAATAGGTCAGGCGTGCACTACACGCAGGAAGCGGCTACAAGGGTAGCGGAGTAATTGTGGAGTGCACATGTGGGTTTTTTAGGTTAGACAATTCCCTCCCTAGGACCGACAAGACGCCTCCTGAGATGCGACAAGGTAGTAATAGGCAAAACGCAACAGGGAATAACAGTATTAATGTGGTAATAGTAAATAGCAGGAGCGTCTATAGAAAGGTCCTAGAACTGCTCTCATTAATAAACGGTCACAGTGCCCACATAGGACTGGGAACGGAAAGTTGGCTCAAACCAGATGTAAACAGTAATGAAATTCTAAACTCAGATTGGAATGTATACCTCTAAGATAGGCTGGACAGTGAAGGGGGAGGCGTGTTTATAGCGATAAAAAGTGCAATAGTATCGAAGGAAATTGACGGAGATGCGAAATGTGAAATAATTTGGATGATGGTCACGGTTAAAGCAGGCTCAAACATGGTAGTTGGATGTCTCTATAGGCCCCCTGGCTTAGCAGCTGTTGTGGCAGAGCACCTGAAGGAAAATTTGGAAAATATTTCGAAGTACAGATAGTGCTGATGATCAGTGGAAAAGTTCAAAACCATCGTACAATATGCATTAGATGAGTATGTGCCAAGCAAGATCGTAAGAGAAGGAAAAGAGCCACCTTGGTACAACAACCGAGTTAGAAAACTGCTAAGGAAGCAAAGGGAACTTGACAACAACATAAACATAGCCAAAGCCTTGCAGACAAACAAAAACTACACGAAGCGAAATGTAGTGTGAGGAGGGCTATGCGAGAGGCGTTAAATGAATTCGAAAGTAAAGTTCTATGTACTGACTTGGCAGAAAATCCTAAGAAATTTTGGTCCTATGTCAAACCGGTAGGTGGATCAAAACAAAATGTCCAGACACTCTGTGACCAAAATGGTACTGAAACAGAGGATGACAGACTAAAGGCCGAAATACTAAATGTCTTTTTCCAAAGCTGTTTCACAGAGGAAGACTGCAGTGTAGTTCCTTCTCTAGATTGTCGCACAGATGACAAAGTGGTAGATATCGAAATAAATGACAGAGGGATAGAAAAACAACTAGAATAGCTCAGAAGAGGAAAGGCCGCTGGACCTGATGGGATACCAGTTCGATTTTACACAGAGTATGCGAAGGAACTTGCCACCCTTGTTGCAGCGGTCTGCCGTAGGTCTCTAGAAAAGCGTAGCGTTCCAAAGGATTGGAAAAGGGCACAGGTCATCCCCGTTTTCAAGAAGGGACGTCGAACAGATGTGCAGAACCATAGACCTATATCTCTAACGTCGATCAATTGTACAATTTAGGAACACGTATTATGTTCGAGAAAAAGACTTTTCTGGAGACTAGAAATCTACTCTGTAGGAATTAGCATGGGTTTCGGAAAAGACGATCGTGTGAAACCCAGCTCGCGCTATTCGTCCACGAGACTGAGAGGGCCATAGACACGGGTTTCCAGGTAGATGCTGTGTTTCTTGATTTCCGCAAGGCGTTTGATACAGTTCCCCACAGTCGTTTAATGAATAAAGTAAGAGCATATGGACTATCAGACCAATTATGTGATTGGATTGAAGAGTTCCTGGGTGGCAGAACGAAGCATGTCATTCTCAGTGGGAGAAGTCTTCCGAAGTAAGAGTGATTTCAGGTGTGCCGCAGGGGAATGTCGTCGGTCCATTGCTATTCACAATATATAGAAATGACCTTGAGGATAACATCGGAAGTTACTGAGGCTTTTTGCGGATGATGCTGTAGTATATCGAGAGGTTGTAACAATGGAAAATTGTACTGAAATTCAGGAGGATCTGCAACGAATTGACGCATGGTGCAGGGAATGGCAATTGAATCTCAATGTAAACAAGTGTAATGTGCTGCGAATACATAGAAAGAAAGATCCCTTATCATTTAGCTACAATATAGCTGGTCAGCAACTGGAAGCAGTTTATTCCATAAATTATCTGGGAGTAGGCATTAGGAGTGATTTAAAACGGAATGACCATATAAAATTAATCGTCGGTAAAGCAGATGTCAGACTGAGATTCATTGGAAGAATCCTAAGGAAATGAAGTCTGAAAACAAAGGAAGTAGGTTACACTACACTTTTTCGTCCACTGCTTGAATACTGCTCAGCAGTGTGGGATCCGTACCAGATAGGGTTAATAGAATATATAGAGAAGATCCAACGCAAAGCAGGGCGCTTCGTTACAGGATCATTTAGTAATAGCGAAAGCGTTACGGAGATGATGGATAAAGTCCAGTGGAAGACTCTGCAAGAGAGACGCTCAGTAGCTCGGTACGGACTTTTGTTGAAGTTTCGAGAACATACCTTCACCGAGGTGTCAAGCAGTACACTGCTGCCTCCTACGTATATCTCGCGAAGAGACCATGAGGATAAAATCGGATTAGAGCCCACACAGAGGCATACCGACAATCCTTCTTTCCACGAACAATACGAGACTGGAATAGAAGGGAGAACCGATAGAGGTACTCAAGGTACCCTCCGCCACACCCCGTCAGGTGGCTTGCGGGGTATGTAGATGTAGATGTAGATGTAGAACCCCTCTTCATGAAATAGTACGGGTGAATCGGCAAGGTTCAACTGCTGCCAGGTACCGTTACGAGATCTTGGGATCTCATTTGTGGTTGTTGCGAGGTGCTGTGGGCCCAGACTTCGTACTGTTGGACGATAATGCTCGACCTCATACAGCACGGGTGGTTGATGATTTCTTAGAAAAAATATATTGCAAGCAGGGCGTGACGTGCTCGCTCTCCCGATTTGAATGTCTGAGATGCACCAGGGAGACGGACTGCATGACGTCAGCGTCCACCAACCACTCCCCACGACTGCGAGCAGCTCTGCAGGAAGAATGAACATGAGACTGATGACATCATTCACAGCATGCCCCGTCGTTGTCAGGCCTGTATTGCACGCTCCGTAATGAGCACATTAACCGGTTGTCGGCATATGTGCACAAAAGCTGAAAAAAAACGAAGAACATTTTTGTCTACCGTTATGCATGTTGCGTTTGTTTACGTTCTATATTCTTTACATTGTTCCTGCTGTACTATCAGCTGTTTATACTGTTTTGTGGCAAAATAAACGCAACTTCGCAAAATTTCCGTTTGTTGGTTTAATTTTGGAGACTAGTGTAAATGTGTCGAAGTATATCAATAAACTGTTAAAACTTAATTCACTCCGTCTTCAGGCCACAAGTGGCCTACGGGACCATCCGACCGCCGTGTCAGTGGGTAGCATATGAGGGGCGTGGGGTCAGCACACCGCTCTCCCGGTCGTCATGATGGGATTCTTGACCGAAGCCGCTACTATTCGGTCGAGTAGCTCCTCAATTGGCATCACGAGGCTGATTGCACCCCGAAAAATGGCAACAGCGCATGGCGGCCTGGATGGTCAACCATCCAAGTGCCGACCACCCCCGCCAGCGCTTAACTTCGGTGATCTCACGGGAACCGGTGTATCCACTGCGGCAAGGCCGTTGACTGCGTTAAAACGTAACTGACCTATAGATTTAGTTTTACACATGGTGTTGCAAGCAGAGTGTCGAGTACTTTGAGAGGTGCTAGTAGTCATCGAAACACGGAAAATAAGTCCAATAAACACGGTTCCAGAAATGCATAGTCTCTGAGATAAGCCCACTAATCATGGACCCGGAAATCCATACTTCTTGCTATAAAAACGTGTTTACAGAAGGTGTACAACGTGACGTCCATTCATGGCAATGCACCCCTCTGCCCTCCAGCGCAAGGAATGACGCGCCCTTTGTAGGATATCCAGGTGTTGTACCTGCAGGCACGCATTGTAGTGTCCGCACATCGTTGACTGGTGTGGCGTGGACCGATTCGTTCTTGCGTCCCCATAACCAAAAGCCTAGGGAACTGAGGTCTGGGAACGAGCAGGCCAAGGCGTGGGGCCCCTGACAAATCCAGCGGTCCTGTAGTGTCTGCGTCATTGCGTCATATGTCCGCGCACGTTGTGACGAATGTGTGCTGGTGCGCCATCAGGCATGAACCACATTTGTATTCGTTGCTGCAATGGGACAGCCTCCAGCAAGGTAGGCAATACATTAATGAGGAAGTCCAGATAATATGCCCTAGTTATTGCTTGTGGCAACACGTATGGCCCTATTAATCTATAGCCAAGTACGCCTGGCCATACGCTGATTGAGAATCGATGTTGATGCCTTCTTTCCTGAATTGCTTAGGGATTTACATCTGCCCTTGCAGGCTGGTTATGGAAATTCACGACACCATCTCTTGTGAACCTTGCCTCATCGGTAAATAAAATCGTGGATGTGAACAGTGGATCTGCGGCACGCTTCTGCAACAGTCACTGACAGAACTGCCATCTACCAAGACGATTCTGTGGCTTTAGGGCTTGAACGCGCTGTAGATTATGTGGGTACCGCAATCACTCATGAAGAAAACCCCAGATAAGAGAATAAGACACGCCTTCTGCTGCTGCTAATGTCGCACAGTGGTTCCAGCGGTTTCTTCCACCGGATTTAGCACACGCTCCTCCTTGTCAGGCGTGCGGACTATGCGGGGCCTTCCACTGCCAGTCTTCCGACGTGGAAGGGCACTTGTGTCCCTCACACTCTGGAAAAGTCTGCCGAACAGCTTATCTGAGGGCACTCTGCGCGGTGGATATTTTTCAGCGTAGAGGTCACCGGCACGCAGGCCGCGTCCATTTCCTAACCGTAGAAGAATAACATATCCGCCATTTCACTTGTCAAGTAGTAGGCTTCCACTGAAAGTGGTGGAAGAGAGAAAATTTAAATGTATTACACAACTTGTATGCACAAACAGCGCAATAAAAGTAAATACATTACTGAATCCGTGCTTGGAAGGCTGGCAGTACTGTACAATAAGGCACACAAACACGACGAAAAATAACGTAGCGTGCAACACCCTCGAGCCACACAACTGGCTGGAGGCTACCTAATAACATGTAGATGACTGTAAGACATCTCACTACCCTGCCGACACATTTGACGGATCGCCAGTCCAACGATTGTGCTAATATCCACAACCAAGCGTCGGTCGACCTTTCCCGTAAACACGTGTTTATCTTGGAAAGTACTATGCGTTTCCGGATCCGTGTCTAATGAACTTATTTTTCTTGTTTCAATGAACACTACCATCTCTCAAAGTATTCCATGTCTCTTTTTGAACAGTTTGTGTAAGCAGCACACCTTAATTTAGCAGGCAAAAGACATGCTCCCTTTTTAAAAGAATCTGGCAGAAAAGTGAGAAATCAGCTCATTCCGCTTTCCTCACCAAAATTATTGACATTCGAGCATATTCGCGCTTTTTTGTGCTGAAATATAGTAGCAGTGAGCCAGTGATGGCGCAAAAGAGAGGAGAGAATGCCAGTGGGAGAGAAAGAGAGAGTAGACACCGGTGGTGAGAAGAAAGTAACAGTGAAAGAGGAAGATGGGTAAGGTCGTAGCAGTGAGAGCCAAAGAGAGAGGAGATACTGATGGTCAGTGAGAAACAAAGGCAACGAAAGAGAAGGAGAGATAGATGGAGGCTGAAGCAGTGGACGCAAAAGAAAGAGAAGACAGTGGAATTAAAAAATACGGATGAGTGGAGACAATAAATAGACCTGGACCTTCTGGAGCCTCCCAGACCGGCAAACTTAACACGTACGCGTAGGGGAGGGCACATGTTGAACTGAAATTTTAAACACGTGGGTGCAGGGGAAAAAAATAAATACTACCCGCAGAATTTATGAGCTGCCGAAATATGGTGAAGACAGTGGCAGTGGGAATAGAAGTCAAAGGAAGGCGGTAGAGCACTTGCCCACGAAAAGCAAAGGTCCTGAGTTCGAGTCTCGGTCCGGCACACAGTTTTAATCTGCCAGTAAGTTTCATATCAGCGCACACTCCACTGCAGAGTGGAAATTTGACTATGGAAACATGCCCCAGGCTGTGGCTAAGCCATATCTCCTTAATATCCTTTTTTCTAGAAGCGCTAGTCTTGCAAAGGTTCGCAGGAGAGCTTCTGTGAAGTTTGTAACGTGGGAGACGACGTACTGGCGGAAGTATAGCTGTGACGAAGGGGAGTGAGTTCTGCTTGGGTAGCTCAGTTGGTAGAGCAGTTGCCTGCCAAAGGCAAAGGTCCCGAGTTTCACTCTCGGTCCGGCACACAGATGTAGTCTGCCAGGAAGCTTCAAAGGAAGACGGTGTGAGTGAGAGAGGAGACAATGTCAGTGGAATATACTGTAAATCGCTGGGAGAAAAATGAGACCGTGAGAGATATGTACATGGAAGGTGGCACTGGGAGGGAGATGTTGCGTATGAAGAAAACACTACAAAGAAAGACTGAGTGAAAGGATTTAGGGTTAAAGTTACGTCACAGATCTCGTATCCCCCTCCCCCCAAAAATATCTTTGTTGTGGTGACAGACTGATTTGAAGCGTAGCGAGAGGTCTAGATCAGGGTGGAATGTGACAGTTTGGTGGCAGGTTGGTGGAGCCAGCGACTGTAAAAGCAGAAAATCTGTTTGGGGTAACAAATTGCCCAGTAATGAAACCTAATATTTACGTCAACGCCAAATTGAAAAATGCAAAGGGGATCGGGCTCCAATACGCAACTTTAACCGGATTTAAAACGTCCTGCGACAAACGAGCGGCTGCCAAAATGTTTGGTGAGGAAGATTGAGTGACGTCTGAGGCAGCTGGTTCCCCACTTTTCTGTTGGGTCTCATCTTCAACTTTCATGTTCTGTCAAAGAAGCGTTTTTTCGCTGGTCTCTCGCTACTTAACTTTAAATGTCTGTTTATTGATCTGTTTTGTCTGAAAAGAGTGGTCGGACGTCTTTGGACCATCCTGTACGCTTTCGACGTGACTCAACTCAAGGAGAAACTGTCAACGTATGCGGTTGGAGAAGCCATTTCCGATTAGGTCATCGAACAGTTATTTTGGATCTCCCAACTGAGACCGACATGTAAGTCATTTTACACAGACTGAGCTCGGAGAAAAGAAAGCGGAAAGTTTCAGAACACTTGTAAAAAACTTGAAAATGGAGTCAGAAGTTTGCATCGGCTATTTTGAATCGTAAAAGTTAGCCAGCAGCAGTTAGGGATAGTGATCGAAGGATATGAGAACCTAACAATTCCGCTTAGCTCTCGTGAGGCCTGGTACAACTATAGTTCAATTCTTTTATCTTGGCGGCTCGCGCATGCCCGCCCAGACGCTGGAGATTGCTGCGTTGCCAGTTGCACACGACGCACGCGCCAATAGAAACAGCGACATAGTATAGCATAGTTCGCAAGCTTACGTGTAGGGGAGAGCGCGCAGTTCATGAAATAAAGCCACCACGGCCGCATTAACCCTTTCGCTGCTACAAAGACGTGCTCCCTGCATTCCGCGCTGTGGGCGATTTTGTCACTGCACTGCTCGCCTGTGCAGACACATTGTGTTCCGACTGCTTTGACACTCTTTATCATTCGATTCCACAAAAACTATTTGGCTCAAAAATTAGATTTTTACCTATCTTCTTGACTGATACCTTCCCCCCATAAATGACTTAATTTTGTTTCGATGTTCAACGCAGTTATTATGCAGCATTAAATATAGTAAACCTTTGCACGAAATTTTGAAGAGTTTGCAGAGGTAAAAGTCCATAGAGTATACTTTCCGTATGGTCGATTTTAGTTGCCACAATGTTGAGAATGAAATGTGGACAAGATACCTATTTATTCCATTTAATTTAAGTACCACATAAGTGTCGTATGTAATATTGAGAAATATTCCACCTTTCGCAACTGTAACAAAAGTTTTACTTACACTGGGCATGTTTGGCTTTATTTTAAAGCACTTCAATCAATCAAAAGGAAGTAGACAAACTACATTAAACAAAGCTGTGGACTTACAAAAACATTAGGACTTGAATATACCGTCCGTCAGTGAAGTGCTCAGAGCTATGTCAAATATAATTTTGTGTGTGGCACACACAAACAGCATTTATTTGCTAAAACACTGATGAGCCAACACAAACGTTGAATATTGTGCTACCGCAGCACAAAACTACGAAAGGTGACTTGGCAATGGAGGACACAAAATACAGTCCTCTTATGATGCTTCAAAAGAGAGAAACGCGCCTGGGCTAAATAAGTCGCTTATTACAGTTGCAGAAGAGGGATATATTTCAATACCATTGGTAAAACTGCGACTGTGGAACAAAAACAAGAAATAGAACATGAATACCATTGTGTATGTGCCATACCTTTCACCGATGGAAGTGCTTTAAAATAAAGCCAAACGCGCCGTGTGTATATAAAACTTTTATTACAGTCGCGAAAGACGGAATATTTCTCAATATTACATACGACACCTATGTGGTACTTAAATTAAATGAGATATTGTTATACAGTAAATATTATATGAAATTTAGGTATCTTGTCCACATTTCATTCTCAACATTGTGGCAACTAAAATCGACCATACGGAAAGTATACGCTATGGACTTTTACCTCCGCAAACTCTTCAAAATTTCGTGCAATGGTTTACTACAATTAATGCTGCACATCAAAACAAAATTAAGTCGTTTATGGGGGGAAGGTATCAGGCAAGAAGACGTGTAAAAATCAAATTTTTTGGCCAAATAGTTTTTGTGAAACCGAATGATAAGTGTGTCAAAGCAGTGGGAACACCATGTGTCTGCACAGGCGAGATGTGCAGTGATGACAAAATCGCGCACAGCGCGGAATGCGGGGAGCACGAGTCTGCAGCAGCGAAAAAGTTAATGAAGAGGCAAAGCACTAGAAATTTCATTCAAACGAATAAAATTCGTGAAGTAAGGCACTCCAATATTGTTTTTAAATAAAGAAAATATTACGCACTGCACAAGGTTTGAACTCATAACCCTTCATTTTGCAGCCCAACACCTTAACCGTTCCGCTACCTCAGCTCGTCGAACAGTAAAACTCCATAAGGACTCTAATAACTCACGCAACTACTTATATACACTGTTGGTATGACTATGAATTACTCACGCTTCGTCGAAGTACAATAGGAAATAAACAATTACCGCTGTTCTTTACTGCGAAAAAGCAGTTCGTGAGATTGAAACAAACACCTTTCCTTGCTATCGCCTGAATTAGGAGTCTTATTGCTTGTTTGGTTTAATTAATTAATAGAATATGAAGCAATTGGTATAAAGAATGCTTTTTCCAAACTTTCTGTAAAAGAAAGTCTGCTATCAAGACATTGCTTTTGTTCTATTACTTTATTTATGACTGAACGTTTCTAAAACTGAAGACACTCGTCTGTGCTCTGCACTACTGTCGAGATCTGGCAACGTCGTTCTCTGTTCATTGGTTGACTGTGTTTTGTGACGTTAGATGCGCGGAACGAACCTAAACTCGGCCGCCAAGATATATGACGCGCACTTTAAGTGTCTCCGGTACACAGCTCCTGGCCGCTAATGGGGTAGAGTACCCAAGAGGGCGTATTGTGCCGAACAGCTGCTACGCGTGGTCAAATGCGGCAGGAAGCCGCAGCAGGCGTGTGCGGCACAAATCAAATCAGTTCTCACGACTGGTGTGCGGCGACGTCGCTCCTGCAACAGTTCTACGTCCAGAACAGGATTCTTTTGAAACCAGAATCGTATCACGTGTTCGACCGCTACGAGGAAAACAGCGGCGGTCGAGCCTTATGCAACACTCTGGCGTCTCGCAGATCAAGTCTACATACTTCATTAATTCCAACTGCGTTACTAACCGGTGACGAATAAAAAGAAATAGAACTCTAACGAGGAAAAACCACTTCTTCAAAGCTCTGAGAGGTGATCAACAACATTAAAACAAACTACTTTCCTCGAAAGAGGTCGTTGCAAAATAATTTTCCCCTATTGCCGAAGTTGTGGTTGTTAGTGCGAAAACTAGTTTATTGTTCCTCTCCGCGCATAGTTATCGCTACATAACTACTGCTACCCTAAATCACTTGACTCTTTCCTGTTGTGAAGCCTTGTTATACCTCCACAATTTTTTTCCCACTTCATTCTCCCATTACCAAAGCACTGTTCCATGGCGTGACTGGATGGATCCTGTCACTATATTCCATCTTTTTCACAAGTTGTGCCACAAATCTTTTTTCTCCACGTTTGGCTGCAGTGCCTCTTCTTTCGCCATCCAATCTACCCATCTGAAGTTCAGCGTTTTTCTGTATCACTACATTTCAGTAGTTTCTTCTCTATATTGTTTATCGACCACGTTTCTCTTCTGTAAGGGGCTACACTCTATAGTCAAATACTTTCAGAAATTGGTGTCTAACGCTGAAGTTAGTATTCGATGTTAACAAACCGTTTCAGGAAATATGTTTCCTGCTGCCAGCCTGGATTTCATGTTCTTTTTACTTTTGCAGACGCCAGTTACATCACCGACTATTTTGCTGTCTCGTTTCCCAACCTATTTCCTTCAGAATGTCTGATTTAACTCTACTGCACTTCACCAAACTGTGTTTTACTTTTGTTACACCAAGTAACACTGTGTCCAAGTGATCTTCCAAGTCCTTTGCCGTCTCAAAGCATTAAAATTTAAGTAACATAGGTTGTACACCGTCTTTAGTGTTTCGCTTTATTTTAAAGCATCTTCAGTGGTCCATTTTTTTCCAACTTCATTCCTAACATTCGTCTACACAGAGATGTTCGTTTTCAGTACACTGCTCGACTGACACTAAATACATTTTCGTTTTCAGGCAAGATGTTTCCAGTCATCAACAGTCCATTGTGACAGGCCCAAGCGAAATAGCTGAGATAGTGCCACACTATCTCCCCTATTTCTGCGATAATACAAAACGAGTCGCCCTTCTTTGTACTTTTTCGATGCAGTTGTGTAGTGCAGTTATCAAGGGTACATTAATGATTTGGCTCTGAAGGCCCATATCGATGATGTTTCGTTAAATGGTTCGCATGCTTTGTTGATGGCTCAGCATTGAAATCTGCAGTAATTTGCGGAACGGTTGCACTTCTGTCACTTTGAACGATCCTCTTCAGTCGTCATTGGTCCCGTCCTTGCAGAATCTTTTTCCGGCCGCAGAGATGTGGGAGATGTAATGTTTTACCGGATTGCTGATATTCACGGTACACTCATGAAATGGTCGTACGGGAAAATCCCCACATCATGGCTACTTCGGAGATGATGTGTCCCATCGCTCGTGCGCCGATTATAACACCACGGTGCGGTTCTAGGCGCTACAGTCTGGAACTGCGTGATCGCTACGGTCGCAGGTTCGTATCCTGCCTCGGGTATGGATGTGTGTGATGTCCTTAGGTTAGTTAGGTTTAAGTAGTTCTAAGTTCTAGGGGACTGATGACCACAGATGTTAAGTCCCATAGTGCTCAGAGCCATTTGAACCATTTTTTTTTTATAACACCCCGTTCAAACTCGCTTAAATCTTGATGACTTGCCATTGCAGCAGCAATAACCGATCAAACAATTTCGCCAGACACTTATTGTCTTATATAGGTGTTGCCAATAGCAGCGCCGTATTTTGTCTGTTTACATATCTCTGTATTTCAATACGCTTGCCTTTACCAGTTTCTTTGGCCCTTCAGTGTATAATGAAACAGAAATTTGTAAATATGGCAGAACAGAGATGAAACTGTGTGCCAGACTATTTAGGCCATGCATTTTGGAGAGTTTCCAGTTCCTTTGGGAAAGTTTCACTCACGTCAGCATCACAGTCTGTGTCACTGCACTCCCCTTCTCGCGGGGTCACCAAAACAAAACATAGTTCGATTAAAAAAAAAAATGTCAAGTGGAAATAGAACTCGCACACTGAGGATTCCGTGCAAACTTCATTATAATTTTTATTATTACCATTACTTGCTTCGAGACCCTGTAGGACAACGGAAAGCATTCTATCTTATTTGAGCATTCTTTTTGATCTTCCAAGATTCTTTTTTTTTATCCATGGAGTCTTGTCCTATCCTCTGTCCACTTTCTCACTGGTTTCTTTGGGTCTTCATTCTCTGATCTAATACTCCACTTGTATATTTTTCTCTGTATATGTTTATGTTTTCAGTTTCTGTTGGATCGATTTTTCTAGCCTGATCCATGGCGCTGTTTACTTGACCTCTTGTACGTATATCAGAATTCTGTTTGTGATTGCTGTTGGTAGTAGGTTGTTGATATGCCCCTAGAACTTTAACCTTCTTTATCTGACATCTGCTGCTAAGTTTGACATTTTCTCTGTAGTTTTGCTAGAGTGTAACTTATATCCCTGTTCTGTAGGCTTTGGGCCGAGAATTTCTCTGAAGATTTTGCGTTCTTTCTTCAGTATGTTTTACATGTCGCTTTTCGTATGGAATATTGGGGGTTCACCTGCATACAGTCTTCCAGACTTGATTACTGTGTTATAGTATCTGACTTCGTTTGTTATTATATATGTCTTATGCTCTGCCGTAAGTTCTCTTCGCGTTTTCTAGTCGAGTCTCCTGTGAGATCCTTTCTCCTCCTATACGTTCTAAGATTTCACCTATATATTTGAAACGCATAACTGTTTATCTAGCCGTATCTTGTGTCTGATTTTTGTATGTTTAATTTTGAGCAGAAGAATTCAGACTTCTGAAAAGAGATTTGCAGGCCAACTTTTTCTGCACATTGTACTAGTATTTCTGTTTGTTCGGTTGCTGTTGCTTCGTTGTCTGGGAGAATGGCCAGGTCATCTGCGAAAGCTAGGTTTGAGATCTCTATCGTGTCCAGGGATCGTCCTAATCGTGTTGGTTTCCAGTGTCTTTGGGTTTTCTGTTGTTTCTCCCATTCCCTCATTATTTTGTTCAGAACTGAGTAGCACAATAGTGGGGATAAACCTCCGCTTTAGCGTACTCCTGTCTTGATCATGAAAGGGTCAGAGATTCACCCATGAATTTAACTTTCGATGTTGGGTCAGCCGATGTCTGTTTGATTAGTCGCAGCGTTTTTAGGTCGATTCCTTGTTCTTCTAACATGTTGAACAAGGACTGTCGGACAGAATCGTATGCTTTCTTGAAATGTATGAAAGTGCCAATGACTGGAGTAATCTTGATAGCCTTGTAACGTGACGGGAAAAAAATCGCACCACCAGCAAGGAGTTGTGCGAATAAACTAAAGTTGGCAGGAGTGTTTCTACATCTGAAAGATAATGTCTACTCAAACTCCGCGCCAGTCGCCTGCTAGTAGCGCCAATATGAGGGTGCAAATCGGGTTTGCTTTAAATTCAGGCTATAACATTTGAGATTGGACGTGGTGAATTGATGTCAGTCAAGAATGCCTTTAAGGCGATAAAGACGCCATCATCAACACGAGGTCATGTAATAGGTCTATGAGAAGCTAGTCGTTCTTTCTGCGACGCTGCAGAAGGACTTGGTAGGAATGCAGCCACTGCACATCACTGCTGGCAGCGGTGGCCGCTGGAATGTACGGTCGCAAGAAGACTGGTCTCCGGACCCACACGTGGCACTACCGAGAGGAAAGACCGTCGTGTCAGGCGCCTGGCTCTGGCACATCGTGCTGCATCTGCAGCAGCAATTTGAGCAGCAGCTGGCACCACAGTGACACATCGAACTGTTACAAATCGGTTACTTCAGAGACAGCTCTGAGGCAGACGCCCAGCAGCGCGCATTCTACTGACGCCAAACCATTTACGGCTTCAATGTTGTCAAGCGAGGGCTCATTGGAGGGCAGGATCTGCGGACTTGCCTCTGATCGAGGACGAGTGGGACGAGAAGTGAATCGTGCCACACGCCAACCAACTCTTACCGAACTACGTGAACAGGTCGATCAGAGGTGGCGTAACGTATCCCAGCAGAGTATTCACCATCCGTATCATCGGCTGGATGTCAGGGTCAGCACCTGCATTGCCGCCCGAGGAGTCTAACCACCTACTAATGTGGATGTTTCAGATGGGTCGATGCCTGGTACCTCAGATCCGCCTCTTCTATTGATCTGTAAATGTAATTATTTTATGTACTCCATATGTACTGTTGCAACAATAAATCTTAAATTAACTGGAAACATCTAAAAGGGTTTACTAATTATTTTCAAGCAGAGTGTGCTATCTAGACAAATGTATTCCCTAAATTTCATTGCTCTACATTAATTACTTTTTCGTGTTGCCATTTTTTCCGTCAGTGTATTTTAGAACTGTTTACAGCTTGTAGATTTGTTCTGTGCATCAACGAAGCCTGCCTGGTATTTAGCAATTTTCTGCTCTAACTGTTCTTGTGTTCTATGGAGTAAGCACGGTGAGGCAGATTTGTAGGTGACTTGTAGCAGGGAGATTGCTCTCATATTGTTTACATTCGCCTTGCCTCCTTCCTTGTACAGGAAGTTTGTGATTATTTGTGTTCCTGTAAAGACTTTGGTCCGAGGTTCTTTAGTAACTCTGCAATGATATCCTCTTCAGCAAATGTCCTGTCGTTTTTAAGTACTCGTATATGTTTGTGTATCTCTTCACCCGTTGGTGGGAGTGATTCTGGGTGACTGGAAGTGCAGTCCTATGGTGGGAATATTGTTTCAGGTTCAGGGCAGTTAAGGAGATCAGACAATACTCTTGATTAGTTAATGTCAGTTTTCCATCTTCTTTCCTGAGGCATGTGAAAGTCCTGTAGAAGTCTTTCGTATTGTGGTTGCGGAAATTTTCCTCTGTAGCGTCGAGTGGCTCTTGCATGCTCTTGATTTGCCTAATGAGTTTTGCTGCCTGTTTTCTGGACTCATTAAAATGACAGGTTTTGTGCGGATTTTTTGGTGTTGTTGTTTGCGGTTTCACATCGGAGGCCCACCATGAGTGTTCACTGTTTTTTGCCCGCAGTATCGTTTTTTTCGTTTTGTGTGACTTTTCTATGGAAATTTTTCCATGTTATTGCTTGTTGTCTTTCCTAGTTCTGCTTTATGTTGGTTTCTATGATCTACTCCATGAGTGTTCTTTTCTGACTGATTTTCTTCGGTGTAAATTTGATTTTGATACGAGTTAGGTAGTGATCTGAATCAACATTCGCACCTCTTAATTGTATATCACCCATCCTGGGAACCGAGAATCTCAAAGATGTTTGACTGTTTTCGATGTGGATCTGGCAGATATTGGTCCAGGGAATTCCAAGTCCGTATCAAAATTTCTACTGTAATTCTTCAGACTAGACCGGACCTACAAAAAAGAAGCGAGAAGGGGACGTTAGTGTATACGTGTAGACGTAAAAGATTTAACAAAATCTTTTAATTTGCTTCTTAAAACATGACCACAACTTACATGTTACTTTTGCATGCAGTAATGTTCGTCTGTTATGCTTTTGACGGATGATGAATGCAATGTAGTAATGGAGGAAATATATTTTTATTTGATATAATTACAATTTAACAATTTTCAGAATCTTTGCTTGTGCTGTGAAACATTTCTCCTTGCCGAATTTCGTGATTCTGCGACAACGGGAAGTACTCTATAGGTTCTGATGAGTGCGTCTGAGTGTGTGACATAAACGAACGAATCTTTTGATTGTACTGAATTGAAATTACATTTTCTATACAGCCAAAGGACATTGACCTTAGTACATGACATAAATTGTAATTCAATACGCCAAACTGTTCACGAGAAGGAGGAGTCTTAACAGGTGGACAGGCAGACAGATAGACAGACAGGCAAACGGATAAAAAATGAAGAAAAGAAAGTGTGTTGTGTAACTTCTTGCCGGATTTCATGATTCTAGTCAACGGGAAGTATCCTATAGGTTTTGATGAGTGAGTTTTCGTGCATCAAAATATGTGACATAAATAGCTGTATCTTTTCATTGCACTGACTTACAAGCTTAAAATTTTTACACCGCCAGTAAACCGTAAACTATAGTATGCGATACAAATTTGATTTTGATACGCCGACCTGTTAAAGAAAAAATGGGGTCTTAAAAGATAGACACACAGAACGAATAAAAAACCCAAAATATATTTTTTGTGTTATGTAAGTACAAATTAACAATTTTCGGATCTTATACTTTATGTATAGTGTATAACCTTGCCTCTTGCCAAACTTCATGATTCTAGGTCAACGGGAAGTACCCCTTAGGTTACAATGAGTTTTCGAGTATCTAAATATATGACATATATGACCGTATCGTTTGACTGAATTGACTTAGAGTCGTAACATCTTTACGCTGCCAAGGGACCATAGCCCTTAGTATGTGGCATAAATTTGAACTTTATACGCCAACCCGTTTCTGAGAAAAAGGGTTCTTAACAGTCGGACGGACGGATAGGCAGGCAGGGGACAACAAAGCGATACTATAAGAGTTCTGTTTTTGTAGACTGAGGCACGGAACTTTAAAAACACTTTTACTTGAGTATCTTGGCAGATACATAGTTTATGAGCATTAGTCACACAGCAAAATATTCGCTCTTTTACGTTCTGCGATTTTGCGAAATCCCTCGATTCGATGTTTTTAACTTCATGCAAAATTGAGAGCGTTATGTCTTAGCTGACTTACGCACAGTGCATGGGAGCTTAATTAAATATAATGCAAATAATTTTAATTTTTTGATTTAGTAGCTGTCTGTTCGGTTACGCTGTCTCGTAACTGGTTGGCCCTGACTAGTATTAGTACGCAATCTGACTGCATAGAATAACAACAAAGAATGAAAGGAAATTTCCGTTAACACAATTAATGAATTAAGTCCCCAGCAACTATAAAAGCTACGAAACAACAACTACGAACAACAAACCACAAGTGTAACTGTTCTGTGTGTGGAAGTGTGATTCAACGTACACATCTGGCACGGTTCTTCTTCAATAAGATAAGATATTTTAAATACCATTTACACTGAATTAATTAAATAAAACTCAAATACTATAATTGCACATAGAAACCCGAATTACAGTCTAATACATGAACACAAGCCAGATGCTTTGTTGAATGAACCTGTAACCAAGAGGCATTGTTAGTTAGGAAATTAAAAAAAAAATAAAAAAATGATTTTTACCTTCATATATATTGACTAAAAATACACTCTGATCATTACAACATCTCCATTCGAACAACATCTGCTGTCTAGCCCATCAAAACAACTGCACATGACATGGCCTCAAATAATACAGCTATCAACATCCTCTCAGCAAAGCACTAACCACCACAACTTCTGAACAAGGACTGCCAGTGGAGGCGGCGGAATAAAACTCTTTAGCGCAATCTCTGCCGCTGTGACTCAGTGTAGCTACCTTTCATATGCCCCTCCTCCACGGGCTAGAATTTGATGGTATTTTTGCCAGCATTGGTGGTGAAAATACCACCAAATTCATCAAAAGAAATACAGACAAAAATAAAAGATAATATTAATAAGTAAGTATCACATAACTAGATAAATTTTGGCTTTGCACTGACCATTCAATAACCTAATATATAAAATACAGTAAGGAATACAAATGCTTGCATACATGTGATTTTACACAATTGTTTACACAAGTATCATTCAATCAATGGCACCAGCAATGACGAATAGGTGTAGGTAAGAGTCTCATAACAGTAAATACACAAAAAATCAGTTTATACAAATATTCACACAAAATCTTGTCAATAGTTCAATAAACAAGTAGCACTCCTCAAAGTAGTTGACAGTTCCAACAGTAGCACCCAGCAATGGTCAACAGGTGCAAATAGCAGTCTCATAACATTTCATCAACAGTATTTAAACAGCTCCAACAATGGCACACAGCAATGGCGAACAGGCGCAGATACCAAAACGTGACATCATTTCAGTAGAAGCAGTTCCATCAGTGGCACCCAGCAATGTTGAGCAGGTGCAGACACCAACAAGTGACATCATTTCAATAGAAGCAGTTCCATCAATGGCACCCAGCAATGTTGACAGGTGCAGACAGCAACAAGTAACATCTCATCACTGGTTGAGCAGTTCCAACAGTGGCACCCAGAAATGTTGAGCAGGTGCAGACAGCAACAAGTGACATTATTTCAGTAGAAGCAGTTCCATCAGTGGCACCCAGTAATGTTGAACAGGTGCAGACACCAACAAGTGACATCATTTCAGTATAAGCAGTTCCATCAGTGGCACCCAGCAATGTTGAACAGGTGCAGGTAACATTCCATAATATTCACTATCACTAGTTAGAAAGTTCATCAGAGTTCATCAGCAGAAATTAAACATCTCCTAGTGGCACCCATCATGTTGAACAAGTGCAGGTAACAGTCCATAATACTCACTATCACTAATCAGACAGTTCATCAGAGTTTATCATCAGAAATCAAATATCTCCTAGTGGCACCCATCATGTTGAACAAGTGCAGATAACAGTCCATAAAATTCACTATCACTAATCAGACAGTTCATCAGAGTTCATTAGCAGAAATTAAACCTTTCCAAGTGGCACCCATCATGTTGAGCAAGTGCACGTAAAAGTCCATTATATTCACTATCACTAATCAGACAGTTCATCAGAGTTCATCAGCAGAAATTAAACATTTCTAAGTGGCACCTCTTATGTTGAACAAGTGCAGGTAACAGTCCATAGTATTCACTATCACTAATCAGACAGTTCATCAGAGTTCATTAGCACAAATTAAACATTTCCAAGTGGCAACCACCAATGTTAACACGTGTAAGCACGAACAACAGTTTGAATGTAAACACAATTGCTTTTTACAAAATTATCATCAATGCTCTTATACTATACATACAAATAATAATAAACATGCAAATGATATCAGATAATTGTCATATTAAATATTACAAATACACAAATATCAGTAAACCTCTAATATTTATGGGTGTCAGTGCAAGGCACAAAAAACAAGTAAAATAATATTTAGGAGATAGGTCGGTACCAATTATTTGGTATTAGGAACGGAAAACACACAAAACACACTCACTCATCTTTCATCCACATTAAGTACTACTGTGTAATTGAATAGTGTTAACTGTGTAAATGCAATTCTGTCAAAGATTTGATGTTCGACATGTGTATGAAGTAGTAGTGGCAGCAATGTATAACAGTCCATAATAATTAGTCAGCATCATAGTCATCATGTCAAGACCAATGTTTGCCAAGCCAAATCAAATGTACAGTTGCTGAACAACCGTCAATGTGCCAAGATATGGAAATGCTTCCTCTCTCCAAAAAAAAGTATATACTGCTTATTGATTTAACGAAGTGTGTGTGTAGACAATCTTCCTTATACTTGAGTGTTCTAGTCTGCCATCTTCATCCTCCTTGTTCCATATAAACGAACAAAAAAATATGCTCCTCACTTACTTTACCTCTTATCCACCGAAACTCCAATAATCATCAGCATCACATAAACTTAATACTTCAATAATACCTCTTACGTTGATACATATAAACCTTATCATCAATATCATTTACCTTACCTCTTGTGCACCAAAACTCCAATAATCATCAACTTCACACAATCTCAATAACTCAATAATACCTCTTCAATACGTGGACACATATAAACATAATCGCCAATATCATTTCACTTCCATAACAACTCTTTCCTCTAGTCAGTCTCCTCGAACAAGTACATATAAAATCCTAGTGCAAACTTCAATTCATCATTCCATACAATCCGAAGACACAATGTCCACACACAACCTCTGTGTAATCCATCTGACCCAAATCTTCTACTCATTATGAATTATAAAATATATTTTGGTTACCTTGTCCATCATTAAATAAGAGAAATGCCTACATGACCTCTAACAGCCATTAGTTTGAATAACTCTCAGTAAGTAAGTACGAGTACAGAGTGTGAATGATCATAATATTTCACAGTGTGTACACCACTTCAAGAATTATGGCAAAACAGAAGCAAACATGTGGAGTATTTCCTTTGTGAGACAAACGATGAGACTTAATTAACACCTTTTGACCAACTGACAAGGTTTTTAAACGACCAGGACGTTTAGCTGATTTCTCTCTTCTAGCAGCCGCAGACGCAATATTTTGTAGAGCCAGGTTGACAACTTCAGAATGCCGCAGTTTCCATGTAGGCGGAAAAGGAACGATTTCAGAAATGTGATTTGTCGGTGCTTTGTTTTTTAATATCAGTAGTGAATCATTAGGGAGTTCATTCAGAATGTTTTGAAAAATATGAAGATACTGATCCCAAGCTCTGTGATTCTGATGACAATGAAGTCGACACAATTTATTGATTTCCTTCATCCATCTCTCTGAAGCGTTAGATTGAGGGTGAAAAAGTGAAATGAAAACTGGTTTAATCTTACGACGCAGTAGAGTACGAAGCCAAATTTTAGAGCGAAACTGTGATCCATTATCTGATATAACCTTATCAACATGACCCACTTCTTTAATAAAATGTTTGATGAAAGCATTAGATACTGAACGAGCTGCTGCTTTGCGTAAAGGTGTAAAACACACATATTATGATGTCAATTCCACTACCACCAAAATATACGCAAAACCATTAGTAGAAGAACCACTGGACCGAACAAATCGACTGCAGCCATCTCCTTTAATTTCGCTGGAATAATAGGAAACAACAGTGCTCTGTGAGAAATAGTTGGCGGCTTAGCCCTTTGACATAATTTGAATTTGGCAAGAACAGATCGAATACGTTTTTCCATATTACTGAAGTAGCAATTTTCTCGCAATTTATGAAAGCATTTTCTGGGACCAAAGTGTGCATAACTGAAATGTGTATACCAAATCAATTTATTAACCCACTCATCAGGAATACAAACTAACCAAACAGAGTTGTCGACCGATTTTCGTTTAAAAAGAATATCATTGCGAACTAAATAATACTGTCTAATCGCTACGCTTTCCTTTCTCCTCCACTTCTCCTTAATGTCCTTCCAGATTGGATCCTTATTTTGCTCCTTAGCGATGTCCTGGAGCGAAGACGAAATAAAATTTTCAAACGCAACACCTTGAATATACATCAAACAATAATTATTTTCTTTGCAGTCCTCTTCAGCACTTTGTTTCAAACCCATAGGTGCACGTGATAAAGCATCAGCAATAATATTTGAAGAACCCTGTATGTAAACAATACTAAAATCAAATTCCTGTAGATACAGCGCCCATCGTGACAATCTTCCATGAGTTAATTTTGTTGACATAGAAATTGCAGAGCTCGATGATCGGTGTAAACCTTAGTATGTCTGCCATACAAAAATATGCGAAATTTTGTGAAAGCCCAAACAAGAGCTAAGGCTTCAAGTTCCATAATCGAATAATTCTTTTCTGATTTAGAGAGAGCACGACTTCCAAATGCAATAGTTTTCTGTACTACAACGCCGTTTTCTTTTATCTCTTGAAATAAGTGTGCACCTAGGCCTTTGTATGATGAGTCCGTTCCCAAACAAAAATCTTTAGATAAATCCGGATGTGAAAGAAGTGGAGCAGCAACTAAAGCATCACAAAGTTGTTCAAATTCTGATTGAGCTTCCTCATCCCAACACCAATTAGAATTCTTTCCAGAAAGTTCACATAAACGAGGTGTGGCCAAATTGTCCAATCTAACAAAGCGTCTAAGAAAATTACAGACACCAAGGAAACTACGAACATCACGTTTTGTGGTAGGAACAGCATAATTAGGCGAATAGCGTCTAGTTTCTCTGGATCAGGAAGAATACCTTCTGTAGAAATAATATGACCAAGAAATTTCACCTGAGAACGACCAAATTCAGGTTTTTCCAAGTTCACTGTAATGCCAACTCTTGCAAAAATATGTAATAATGAATCCAAAATTTTGTTGTGCTCACTCCAAGAACGTTTAACAATAAGAATATCGTCAACATATGAAGTAATATTGTCAGGAAGATAAACAGGTAAAATTTCGTTTAAACTACGAATGAATGCTGCAGAAGGTATAGTAAGTCCAAATGATAATTTCCGAAATCACTTTTGGGTAAAATAGTCATATCCGGTTATTCTTTACCGACTCTCTAGATAGAGTGATAGTTGAAGAGTTGTTCTGATAGATACAAAGAATAGTAAAAGAGAAGGCAGCGGTGCAGAAAACTAAAAGGGAAATAGCACCACTACAGCTCGGGGCCCTGTGCACGCTACAGCACATATTCACTTAGCGTAGTGAATCCCCTGAGGACATTTACATCTTCCGGCTAAAGCAATGTGTCTTATCGATTGTGGCAGCTAAATTAAACAAATGCGAATTCATTCAGTCGGGCTATAAGGGTTGGAAAGGAATTGATTCTTTCGAATCATGTCTTCAAAGTATTCTGCCGGCATGCGGAACTCCGACTGTTTAAAATTACGCTGCATAATAAGACTATATTTGACTCTGTCTTGCGTGTTTTCGGACCAATATGCCGATAGGAATGCATGATAAAAATCATTTAAATTATTACAATCTCTAATAAGTGCGCGCATGCGCGTCGCCGGTTCGTTTTCTAGATATCCACACATAAATTCCAGCTTGTAACTTAGTGGCCAATTTGGTGGAAGTGCGTACATAAATTGATCTAACCATGAACATGGATGTATGTCATTCTTAGAATTGCGAAAGATCTTAAATTTCCGAACAGTTAAAAAGTGTTTATAGTCAAAGTTTTCGCCTCGTGGCGACAAAGACCTACTGCGTCTGTCCCAGTCCGAATATCGATTATTGTCAAGTTCGCGCGCCTGGCGCTCTCTTCTTGCATCTCGTAAATGAAATAAATTATTTTCTTCAAAGCCCTCTGCTATCTGTGATTCTAAATTTCTTCTGCTATCTCTTCCTACGATTTAGCTTTCAATTTGTTTGACTTGCTTTCGTAACGCCTCAAATTCCCTTTTAACGCGTTCATTAAATTTTCCCTGATTTTCAACATGTTTATTTATGTTCTGGTACTCTTCGGTTTCTGCAAATTGCAATGGAGCTGTATCATCTGAATCTCTGTCCCCTTTTAAACTAAGATTTGTCAATTTATCTGTAATCTCCTCAACTCTTGCCGATAAGTCACCTATTTTTTCTTTCTGTTTATTTACGTCTTCCGTAAGTGTCACGACTCGGGTTTCAGTATTGACACAGTTAGTAGTTAACTGTTCATACTGTTGTGTTAGGTTATTTATTCTGTCATTTGGTACGGATTCCTCGATTCTCTCAAATATTTCTTCCTTATCGTGTGCACGTTGTAAATTTAACTCTGAAAATTTTTGTACTATCACGCGATCTCTTTCTTCCTGTTCTCTATCCTGTTCCTTTTGTCGAATTTCTATTGAAATTAATCTATTATTGTGAGCATTCAAAATCGGTTGTACTTCTTCTCTAATTTCTTTCTTTAATTCATCTTTCATATTTTTGAAACATGTCCCTATTCGTGAGTCTAACCGTGTTTCCATTGTTCCCATATCAGTTTCTAAACGTGTTGCCAAGGTTCCCATCTCTGTTTTAAATTCAGATGGTAACTGTGATCCCACTGTTTTTAATTCAGATCCCAAATTAAATACTGCAGTCATCAACTGCTCCATATTAACTGGTTCGAAATTCTTTTCGCCCTTAACATTTCCCGCAAAACCAGCTTCCTTCGTCGTAGCTGTAAAGCTATCTGTGTTCGATACTATTCCAGAATCTTCTGTCGTTCACTCGTATACTGAAACTTCTTTAATTGTGAAAAGTTTTGAACTGGTTCCGGACTATTTTCCCTGCTTATTAAATTGTTTTCTACTTCATTATTCATCATACTGTTCTCCTGTGTTGGCGAGTTCGCCATGTTAACAATTTCGTCATTCTCACTATCCATCATTTTTGCCTTTTTCATCGATCGCGTTATCATTTACAAAACATACAAAACTCGTCACTATACGAAAATTACACACAATATGACACTTTATCACCAACAATACCATTCACACGAAATGCTTCCCTCAAACACGATTAACGAACAATTGTAATCTTCATAATTGCACAAAATTGTCAAACGCGTATACAAGACATCAAAAATTAAATTCTGCAAAAATACCATTAGAAGAATGACAAGACAACTACAAATGTTCAATTACCAAATCTACACATGCAATATAGACTGCAATTACTAAACTACAAATTACTACAACTACACTACTGTCTGCTATTTTTACTATCAAAAGAATTCCAAGGGACAATCCGAAGCAGTGGCCGCCACGTGCATGGGGGCTTAATTAAAATAATGCAAATAATTTTAATTTTTTGATTTAGTAGCTGTCTGTTCGGTTACGCTGTCTCGTAACCGGTTGGCCCTGACTAGTATTAGTACGCAATCTGACTGCATAGGATAACAACAAAGAATGAAAGGAAACTTCCGTTAACACAATTAATGAATTAAGTCCCCAGCAACTATAAAAGCTACGAAACAACAACTACGAACAACAAACCACAAGTGTAACTGTTCTGTGTGTGGAAGTGTGATTCAACGTACACATCTGGCACGGTTCTTCCTCAATAAGACAAGATATTTTAAATACCATTTACACTGAATTAATTAAATACAACTGAAATACTATAATTGCACATAGAAACCCGAATTACAGTCTAATACATGAACACAAGCCAGATGCTTTGTTGACAGAACCTGTGACCAAGAGGCATTGTTAGTTAGGAATTAAAAAAAAAATAAAAAAATGATTTTTACCTTCATATATATTGACTAAAAATACACTCTGATCATTACATCTCCATTCGAACAACATCTGCTGTCTAGCCCATCAAAACAACTGCACATGACATGGCCTCAAATAATACAGCTATCAACATCCTCTCAGCAAAGCACTAACCACAACAACTTCTGAACAAGCACTGCCAGTGGAGGCGGCGGAATAAAACTCTTTGGCGCAATCTCTGCCGCTGTGACTCAGTGTAGCCACCTTTCAACAGGACGTTTCAGATCAACTCCAAACTTTACTGGGTTAATCAAAGTTCATTGTTAATTACTTTGATGTAAGTGCCTTCGATCTCGAACCGTTTGCTGCTAGTATTCGACTCCAATAACGTCGCCGCCGATGTAAGTTAAACACTAATCTTCGTTCCTTCGTTACAGAGTAACTTCTTCAGTCTCTTTCTACATCTACATGGATACTCTGCAAATTATATTTAAGTGCCTGGCAGAGTGACTGTATCAGTCTGACAATGGCTACATACCGCTGCTGTCGCGTGTAGTACGAAATGTGAGGCGTCTTTGTAAACAAAACATTATCGTTCACTCATGGTGCTGTCTGTTGACAACACTATTAAGTAAGCAGCTGTCTCTTGAATCGCGGAGTTGGGCTACGTGATTCGCACTTACAGAGTTATACCGCATGGCTGGGTCGATGCTACGCCAATCTCCAGGTATTCTTTATCCCGCACGGCTGTCATACAATGCAAGATGTGATGCTGTACAATCTCTCGCCATCATGGTGGTCGCTGTTCTCAGCAGCTCCTACAAAGAAATAGGTGTGGGTCATATCATGCAGCGAACATCATTGCTACAGGGCTCTATGTTTTCGTTATCTGATTGTGTGCCCTACCGTTGCCAGAGTCTTAGCCTGGGTGCGAAGACACAAGAATGAATATAACTTTACTGTCGACAGCGAGTGCTTTTCATTTCCCGATCAATAACCCATATGTAAGGCAGAGGCTGTCGCTAGAAAAGCAGCAAATTTCCCTGAGACATACAGACACTTCAGTCTAATCCAAATCTACTTCTACATCTTCAGCATAATCCGCGAGCCATCTAATGGTGTGTACCGGAGGGTACTTCTGGTACCACTAACTGGTCCCCTCTACCCTATTCCACACGCGAATGGTGCGTGGGAAGAATGACTGTCCATAAGCCTCTCTATTGGTTCAAATTTCTGGAATATTCTCGCCGTGGTTATTATGCGAGATGTAGGTGGGAGGAAGTAATATGTTGTCCTACTCTTCCCGGAAAGCACTGAATCGAAATTTCAGTAGCAAACCTCTCTAGTGCACAACGCCTCTCTAGTAAATACTGCCAGTGGAGTCTGTTGAGTATGTCGGTAATGCTATCGCGCCAGCTAAACGATCCCGAGACGAAACCAATCTGTTAATCATGACTGAGTCTAATACTGTATTGCAGTCATTAGAGAACCCAAGTAGAAAACTGAGACAACCTGAATGAGAATTTGACTCTGCAGCGGAGTGTGCGCTGATATCAAACGTCCTGGCAGATTAAAACTGTGTGCCCGACCGAGACTCGAACTCGGGACCTTTGCCTTTCGCGGGCAAGTGCTCTACCAACTGAGCTACCGAAGCACGACTCACGCCCGGTACTCACAACGAGATACTGGCAGAAGTAAAGCTGTGAGTACCGGGCGTGAGTCGTGCTCGGGTAGCTCAGTTGGAGCCGGCACGGTAGCTCAGCGTGTTCGGTCAGAGGGTTACGTGCTCTCTGTAATAAAAAAACTGAGTTACTCGATTAACAACGAACTTCAGTGGATGTTTTACGACGTCCGCCCTGAGCGGGTGCAACGATCAAAAGCGAACAAAATGAGATTAAAACTGTGTGCCCGACCGAGACTCGAACTCGGGACCTTTGCCTTTCGCGGGCACGTGCTCTACCAACTTTTTTTTTTTAATCTGCCAGGAAGTTTCTGAGACAACCTATTTCATGCCGCACATGGCCCATTAGATAGTGCAAATAATTGCAGCGGAATAGCTTCTATCTTTTTTGTGGATACCATTTCATACAGGAGTAGTTTTTAATCAGCATTGTATTTGGCAAACGACGTTTCAACTACATGAACACACCGAAACAGAACCATTACATAGTGAGATTTTCTACCACTGATGACAAAGCTTTAGAACGTTGGAAGAAGTCCTCTAGGGCTTTTAACCGCAACTGATATGCCAATATCCCGATTGTAACTTCTTTAAAATCTTGGTTCACCAAGGACGAGAGTAGAACAATCTTGTCACCAGCATAACATGCATATGATTCAATCATGGCAATTTCGCAGTTCGCACGTTTAGAATCGGTGTTGTGAACAGTACTCAATGTGACTGCGACGATGAATCTACTGGACGTATGTACCATATGTTCTTCGCACGTACTAGATGTGAATATCAGAGGTAAGATGTAATCAGTGAACTGGAGAAATCAGAACTCCAATTTCCTTTTTGTATCCCCAGCTTATCATCCGGGAACTAAGTAAACATACCAAACGGTATAAAAATTTATCGTAATGAGTCAACTTTACTTCTAGCTGTTTTATATTCTCAATGTGGTGCTAAATTTATTACAAACGAAAACAATTTGTTACAGACATTATAATAAAACAGAAATGTGTGTAGTTAAATTGTAAATTATGGAGAGAAAACAAACGTGTAATGCATATGAGAATGCAGGCTTTCTCGGCGAATCTTGATGATAAAATCTTCTCGGTTTGACAGCGGAGTCAATGCGTTGTTCTCCCGCAACGTTTCAGCAAGTTTCTTACTTTCCATCTTCGCCTGATAAAAAAGGTGAATCACTCAGGAAGAGCGAAGGAAAAATAATGAAACTACACAGGTTGAGAGAGTATGTGATGTTATTTCAGTGATTACAAATTCCAGTCAGTTTTACAAAGAACTTGGGAATATGAACAGACTTATCACTCTGACGCTACACACGCTCTGGTCCGGATGCATTCACTAATTCTGCTGGGAAGGGTGCCATAAAGCCGTTGGACCCTTGTAAGTATGTAGGTAACGCCACGTAGCGCTCTCTATTAAAATCGGTGACTGCGCTGTGTGCGGTCTGTGGCTGGTTGGACTCGTTGTTGGAAGTTTTTCGCCAGTGTTTGGTCTTGGCCAGTTGGATATGAACAGCCCGTAGCGTTGGGCAGTTGGAGGTGAACCGCCAGCAGTGGGGGATGTGGGGAGAGAGATACCAGAGTTCTGAGATGTTATATGATCTGGACGTGTGTCCGTCAGAAAAAGGAAATCTGTTAAACTGGATGTCAAGACTTTTGAACATTATTAAGGTAAATACATTGTTCTCTATCAAAAACTTTCATTTGCTAGCTTTATACCTATCAGTAGTTAGTGCCTTCAGTAGTTAGAATCTTTTATTTAGCTGGCAGTATTGGCGCTCGCTGTATTGCAGTAGCTCGAGTAACGAAGATTTTTGTGAGGTAAGTGATTCATGAAGGGTATAGGTTATTGTTAGGGCTATTCTTTTGTAGGGATTATTGAAAGTCAGATTGCGTTGCGCTAAAACAGTATGTGTCAGTTTAGAAATGATCAGAATAAGTAAAGAGGAAACAGTCTGAGTACGTTCAATTTCACTCTGTAGATTGAAAATCAAGTAGCGTAGAAGTTTTACCAGCACAGTCATTCTTTGCATTCAATGGGCAAGTTTGACCCTCTCCTGAGGCAAACTGGCCCGCCGCTGTTGTCACTGCTGCCCCAGATACTGGCAGAGGTACAGAGTGGACACAGGAGCTGACCCCACACTCGATCTACTAGGAACAGGTCTGGGGACCTTGCTGGTCACGGGAGTACGTCAGCACCACACAGGAAGTTCGTAAAGACACGTGCCATCTGTGGAATTTGTCCTGTCAGGAAACGGTACCACGATACTGACCCATGAGAGGTAACACACGAGGACGCAGGATGTCCCTAACGCAGCGCTGTGCCTTCAAAGTTCCCTACTCACTAACAGCCACGACTTGAAGCCATTTTTTTTTTCAGTCATCAGTCTTCTGACTGGCTTGATGCGGCCCGCCCACGAATTCCTCTTCTGTGCCACCTCTTCAGCTCAGAGTAGCACTTGTCATTTAAGTCTCAATTATTTGCTAACTTTGTTCCAATCTCTTTCTCTACAGATTTTACACTCCACTGCTCCCTCTAGTACCATGGAAGTCATTCCCAGATGTCTTAACAGATGTCATATCATTCTGTCCCTTCTCCTTGTCAGTGTTTTCCACATATTCCTTTCCTCTCCTATTCTGCGCAGCACCTCCTCATTTCTTGCCTTATCAGTCCATGTAATTTTCAACATTCTCCTATAGCACCACGTCTCAAATGCTTCGAGTCTCTTCTGTTCCGGTTTTCGCACAGTCCATGTTTCACTACCATACAGTGTCGTGCTCCAAACGTACATTTTCAGAAATTTCTTCCTCAAATTAAGACCTATGTTTGCTACCAGCAAATTTCTTTTGGCCAGGAATACCTTTTTCTCCAATGCTAGTCTGTTTTTGATGTCCACCATGTTACGTCCGTCAATAGTTATTTTGGTGACTAGGCAGCAGAATTTCTTAACTTCATGCACTTCGTGACCGTCAATCCTGATCTAAAGTTCCTCGCTGTTCTCATTTCCGCTACTTCTCATAGCTTTCGTCTATCTTCGATTTACTCTCAATTCACATTCTGTATTCATTGGACTCTTCATTCAGTCCAGCAGATCCTGTAATCCTTCCACACTTTCATTGAGAAAAGCAATGTCACCAGCGAATCTTACCATTGTTATCTGGTCACCTTCAAATTTAATTCCACTCTGAACTTGTCTTTTATATCCATCATTGTTTCATCGATGCACAGATTTAACAATAGGGTCGGAAGACTAGATCCCTGTCTTACACCCTTTTTAATCTGAGCCCTTTTTTCTTGGTCTTCCACTCTTATTATTCCCCCTTGGCTCTTGAACATACCCATCTCTTCCTATAGCTTTCCCCTGTCTTTCGAACATCTTGCACCATTTTAAGTTGTCGAACGCTTCTTCCAAGACGACAAATGCTACCAATGTGTCTTGATTATTCTTTAGTCTTGTTTCCATTAACAACCGCACCGTCAGAATTGCCTCTCTGGCTCCTTTACCTTTCTTATAGCAAAACTGATCGTCATCTAGCACATTCTCAATTTTCTTTTCCGGTCTTCTGCATATTACTCTTGTCAACAATTTGTATGCATGAGCTGTTAGGCCGATTGCGCGATAATTATTCTCGCAATTCAGTTCTTGCAAATTTCGCAATGGCCCATAACCAGAGGCTGTTTTGACTTTCCTATATGCTGAGTCAGTCCTTCCGACAGTTATTTCACTTTCGATTTCTTTACATTTTTCACGCAGCCTTTTCGTGTTAGCGTCCCTGCATTTCCTATTTATTTCATTCCTCAGGGTCTTGTATTCCTGTAGTCCTTAATGTCCTTGGACATTTTTGTACTTCCTTCTTTCAGTGATCAACTGAAGTATATCTTCTGTTACCCACGATTTCTCCGCAGTTACCTTCCTTGTACCTATTTTTCCTTTCCAACTTCTGTGATTGCCTTTTTAGAGATGTCCATTCCTCTTCAACTGTACTGTCTACTGAGTTATTCTTCCTTATAGTATCTATAGCCTTATATAACTTCAAGCGCATCTCTTCATTCATTAGTAGTTCTGTATCTCACGTCTTTGCGCATTTATTCTTCCTGACTTATCTATTAAACTTCAGCCTACTCCTCATCACTACTGAATTGTGATCTGAGTGTACATCTGCTCCTGGATACGTCTTACAATCCAGTATCTGACTTCGGAATCTCTGCCCGACCATGATGTAATCTAAATGAAATCTTCCCGTACCTCCCGACCGTTTCCAAGTATACCTCCTCCTCTTGTGATTCGTGAACAGAGTATTCGCTATTACTAGCTCAAATTTGTTGTAGAATTCAATTAGTTGTTCTCCTCTCTCATTCTTGGTATCAAGCCCACATTCTCCCGTAATCCTTTCTTATACTTCTTCCCCTACAATAGCATTCCAGTCTCCCAGGATTATCAGATCTCCATCTCCCTTTACGTTTTGAATTTCTCATTCAATATGTTCATATACTGTCTCTCTCACTTGATCATCAACTTCCGACGTCGGCATGTACACCTGAACTGTGGTTGTCGGTGTTGATTTGCTGTTGATTATGATAAGAGCAACCCTATAACTGAACCGTTCAGAGTAACACGCACTCCTACACCATTTGCTTTTGCTGTTGATATTACCCTATACTCATCCGACCAGAAATCCTTTTCTTCTTTGATTTCACTTCACTGATGCCTACTATATTTAGACTGAGCCTTTGCATTTCCCTTTTCAGATTTTCTGGCTTCCCTATCACATTCAAATTTCTGACACTCCACGCCCCGACTCTTACAACGCTATCCTTTCGTTATTCCACCTTATGATGGTAACCTCCACCTTGGCAGTCTCCTCCCGGAGTTCCGAATTGGGGACTAGTTCGGAATCTTTTGGCAGTGGAGAGATAATCATGACAATTTCCAGTTACAAGCCTCATTTTCTGTGGATACACATTATACATGTGTATCCACATTATAGACTGATGTGAAAAAAATGTTGCTTGCCGTTTTAGTCATGTTTAGTGTTGTCTCCTTCAAAGTAGTCCCCTTCTGATTGCACACACTTTTTCCAGCGGTTCTGCCATTGATGGTAACATTTCTGGTACTCCACGGAGCGATATCTGGTGAATAAGGTGGCTGTGGTAGTACTGAAATTTGTTTGAGGTTAAAAATTGCTGTACTGACAGAGCATTATGGGATGGCGCATTATCGCGATGCAGAATAAAATTATCAGCAATGTTGGCACGGACACGAATAACTCTTTTACGAAGTCTTTCTAAAATTTCTTTGTAGTAATATTGCCGGCCGAAGTGGCCGTGCGGTTAAAGGCGCTGCAGTCTGGAACCGCAAGACCGCTACGGTCGCAGGTTCGAATCCTGCCTCGGGCATGGATGTTTGTGATGTCCTTAGGTTAGTTAGGTTTAACTAGTTCTAAGTTCTAGGGGACTAATGACCTCAGCAGTTGAGTCCCATAGTGCTCAGAGCCATTTGAACCATTTTGTAGTAATATTGGTTAACTGTTTGTCCAGGAGGCACCCACTCTTTATGAACAATTCCCTTGGAATCAAAGAAGCACACAAGCATGCATTTCACTTTTGACTTTGACATGCGAGCTTTTATTGGTCTGGGTGATCCCTTTGAGCACCATTGCGAACTTTGGCGTTTTGTCTCTAGATCGTACTGAAAAAACCAACTTTCATCACCAGTGATAACAGGGCTCACCAATTCTGGATCGATTTCCGTTTGCTCTAACAGATCGGTTGCCACATTTTTCCGTGTTTCTCGCTGTTGTGGTGTGAGATTTTTGGGGACCATTTCTGCACAAATCTTTCTCATAGACGAACCATTTCTCGACTGACGTTCAGTTCTTCTCCAATCATTGTCATGGATAATCTTCGATCAGATCGTACGAGTTCACACACCCCGGCCAAGTTGACATCCGTCCGTGAGGTTGATGGTCATCCACTGCAGTCTTCATCTCCAACATTCGCTCTGCCTTCACTAAACATTTTATGCTAACAAAAACTTGAGCTCTTGACGTAACCTCCTCTCTAAAAGCTTTCTGAAGCTTACCGTAAGTTTTCATCGAATTTAACGTGAAAAGAAATGGAATACCGTTGCGCAAAATTACGCGGTTCCATTTCCGTGACGAGAGACACAAACACATGTTAACTTATTACAGCACAACTCACGACTGAACAGTTGCATCGATGTGCCGCTTGGACTAGGAGCAGCTTATAGACCAAGGTCAAAGATATTGTGCCTACGCAAGGTTGCCACGTCTTGCAAAGAAAATCAGTCTCATTACTCTATTGTCGCACCTTGTATGTCTTTAATGCAGTGTTTTCCCTCTTCCTGAGTGCTATCCGCCAGAAGTAGCCCCGCTGTGCCTCTGCAAAGCATTGGAAGAACTGTACCACTCGCTGGGGCGCCGCCATACTCGCTGGCGGTGATCACTTACGGCAGTGCAGAACCACGTTTCGTTGCTGAACACAGAGCGACGCCATTCGTCAGCAGTCCATGCTGCCCGGTCATGGCAACAGTCCAAGCACAGCCGTTTGTGTTGTGGTGTTAACGGAAGTCTACGTATCGGGCCGTGATTCCCGTATGCGGCTGCTGCCGGTCTTCGAGCAATGCTACAGAGAGTCCACTGGTGTTTACAGGCACAGACATTGCCGGGTTACCATATGCTTGGTGCACAGTACAGCGACCCCCCCTTTTCTTGGTCAGCTCTGGTCGACCGGAACCTAGACGACGAGCATATCTGCCATCACGTTCCCATGCAGTCCAAAATGGGGCCACTGTCACATACGAGTGTCCCACAAATCTGGACCTTCCATGAATTGACCCATAATGTAGACCCATAATGAGGCCCTTTCCAAACTGTTCCAGGTGCTGATAACGCTCACACGAGTATGCTGCGTCTCCGTGTCCTTGACTGTGAACTCTCAACATTAGACGTTCACCCCCCTTATTCTCCTTACTAGGCCTGATAACAACACTGAAGGCGAACTACACTAATGCACCCTGGCGGCCGCCTGCCAGTCACAGCAGTTCTAGCCATTTACAAGCCCGCCAATGGTCTGCGTGTATTGTATTGAACAGCAGGCGGGTGTAACCCCAATGTTTGCATGTTTGCGCAGTAGAGTAATTATGGTGTACGCGTACGTGGAAAAACTGTTTGCGCAGCAATCGCTGACATAGTGTAACTGACGCGGAATATGAACACACCGCATTTCATTGTATTGTTCTTATTTAATTACGACTCATGCTTCGGCTTTTTATATCATTTTCAAGTGATTGAATTCATGTCATTAAGATATATTGCCTAAGAAAATTATTCGCTCCACACAAAATGCCAGATGTAAAATTTTAATTTATGTCCAATTTTGAGCTTGATCTCCTGCAGTATATGCTAATCACATAAAATCAATCACTTGAATACGGCACAAAAGGCAGAAACCTGGGTCGTAATTAAATAAACCACAATACAGTCAAATGGCGGCGTGTTCATTTAAGAATTATTGTATGACTGTTGCTCAGCAACATCAAAAACTGCTTATATTCAAAGACGTTGTGAATCATTTCACGTCTCTGAGTGACTCTCTGATCTGCTACCACTCGGAAATGAAATTTACATACGAGATAGAAATCATTCCCAATAACATCGTCCATGTTGCTTCTTGTTATCTTATTAGGCACAAAACGGCATTTTCTCCTGGTACGGCTGACAGCATGTTTGGGGTCCCTCTTACTGTCCATGTTATCGCCATAGAACTTAACAGGGAGAACTTTTAAAACTCGTTTTCGCTAGCACTTACTCAACGGAGATTGTGAGAATTCTTATAAGTCAACTTTTGACGAACATTTTAATTTCAAAAACACAATTTCCCCTCGCCATCTTTACTCGACATGGAATATTGGGTGTAGTCGACAAAGGGTGCAGAATGACTCTTTTAGAAAAGTTGAAATTTGTAAACATTCCCTCCTTAACTAAGAATTTGCTAAATGATGGATTCGGATTTAAAAACAATTTGTTCTTTGAGGTATAGCTTCCCTGTTAAACAATTTACAGAAACCTACTTCACATACAACTCTTGTTGTATCTGATTACAAGTGGCTCCGAGTACTATGGGACTTAACATCTGTGGTCATCAGTCCCCTAGTACATTTTTTTTTTTTTTTGGTCATCAGTCTACTGACTGGTTTGATGCGGCCGGCCACGAATTCCTTTCCTGTGCTAACCTCTTCATCTCAGAGTAGCACTTGCAACCTACGTCCTCAATTATTTGCTTGACGTATTCCAATCTCTGTCTTCCTCTACAGTTTTTGCCCTCTACAGCTCCCTCTAGTACCATGGAAGTCATTCCCTCATGTCTTAGCAGATGTCCTATCATCCTGTCCCTCCTGCTTGTCAGTGTTTTCCACATATTCCTTTCCTCTCCAATTCTGCGTAGAACCTCCTCATTCCTTACCTTATCAGTCCACCTAATTTTCAACATTCGTCTATAGCACCACATCTCAAATGCTTCGATTCTCTTCTGTTCCGGTTTTCCCACAGTCCATGTTTCACTACCATACAATGCTTTACTCCAGACGTACATCTCAGAAATTTCTTCCTCAAATTAAGGCCGGTATTTGATATTAGTAGACTTCTCTTGGCCAGAAATGCCTTTTTTGCCATAGCGAGTCTGCTTTTGATGTCCTCCTTGCTCCGTCCGTCATTGGTTATTTTACTGCCTAGGTAGCAGAATTCCTTAACTTCATTGACTTCGTGACCATCAATCCTGATGTTAAGTTTCTCGCTGTTCTCATTTCTACTACTTCTCATTACCTTCGTCATTCTCCGATTTACTCTCAAACCATACTGTGTACTCATTAGACTGTTCATTCCGTTCACCAGATCATTTAATTCTTCTTCACTTTCACTCAGGATAGCAATGTCATCAGCGAATCGTATCATTGATATCCTTTTACCCTGTATTTTAATTCCACTCCTGAACCTTTCTTTTATTTCCATCATTGATTCCTCGATGTACAGATTGAAGAGTAGGGGCGAAAGGCTACAGCCTTGTCTTACACCCTTCTTAATACGAGCACTTCGTTCTTGATCGTCCACTCTTATTATTCCCTCTTGGTTGTTGTACATATTGTATATGACCCGTCTCTCCCTATAGCTTACCCCTACTTTTTTCAGAATCTCGAACAGCTTGCACCATTTTATATTGTCGAACGCTTTTTCCAGGTCGACAAATCCTATGAAAGTGTCCTGATTTTTCTTTAGCCTTGCTTCCATTATTAGCCGTAACGTCAGAATTGCCTCTCTCGTCCCTTTACTTTTCCTAAAGCCAAACTGATCGTTACCTAGCGCATTCTCAATTTTCTTTTCCATTCTTCTGTATGTTATTCTTGTAAGCAGCTTCGATGCATGAGCTATTACGCTGATTGTGTGATAATTCTCGCACTTGTCAGCTCTTGCCGTCTTCGGAATTGTGTGGATGATGCTTTTCCGAAAGTCAGATGGTATATCGCCAGACTCATATATTCTACACACCAATGTGAATAGTCGTTTCGTTGCCACTTCCCCCAATGATTTTAGAAATTCTGATGGAATGTTATCTGTCCCTTCTGCCTTATTTGATCGCAAGTCCTCCAAAGCTCTTTTAAATTCCGATTCTAATACTGGATCCCCTATCTCTTCTAAATCGACTCCTGTTTCTTCTTCTATCACATCAGACAAATCTTTGCCCTCATAGAGGCTTTCAATGTAATCTTTCCACCTATCTGCTCTCTCCTCTGCATTTAACAGTGGAATTCCCGTTGCACTCTTAATGTTACCACCGTTGCTTTTAATGTCACCAAAGGTTGTTTTGATATTCCTGTATGCTGAGTCTGTCCTTCCGACAATCATATCTTTTTCGATGTCTTCACATTTTTCCTGCAGCCATTTCGTCTTAGCTTCCCTGCACTTCCTATTTAATTCATTCCTCAGCGACTTGTATTTCTGTATTCCTGATTTTCCCGGAACATGTTTGTACTTCCTCCTTTCATCAATCAACTGAAGTATTTCTTCTGTTACCCATGGTTTCTTCGCAGCTACCTTCCTTGTACCTATGTTTTCCTTCCCAACTTCTGTGGTGACCCTTTTTAGAGATGTCCATTCCTCTTCAACTGTACTGCCTACTGCGATATTCCTTATTGCTGTATCTATAGCGTTAGAGAACTTCAAACGTATCTCGTCATTACTTAGTACTTCCGTATCCCACTTCTTTGTGTATTGACTCTTCCTGACTAATGTCTTGAACTTCAGCCTATTTTTCATCAGTCTATATCTGCTCCTGGGTACGCCTTACAGTCCAGTATCTGATTTCGGAATCTCTGTCTGACCATGATGTAATCTAATTGAAATCTTCCCGTATCTCCCGGCCTTTTCCAAGTATACCTCCTCCTCTTGTGATTCTTGAACAGGGTATTCGCTATTACTAGCTGAAACTTGTTACAGAACTCAATTAATCTTTCTCCTCTTTCATTCCTTGTCCCAAGCCCATATTCTCCTGTAACCTTTTCTTCTACTCCTTCCCCTACAACTGCATTCCAGTCGCCCATGACTATTAGATTTTCGTCGCCCTTTACATACTGTATTACCCTTTCAATATCCTCATACACTTTCTCTATCTGTTCATCTTCAGCTTGTGACGTCGGCATGTATACCTGAACTATCGTTGTCGGTGTTGGTCTGCTGTCGATTCTGATTAGAACAACCCGGTCACTGAACTGTTCACAGTAACACCCTCTGCCCTACCTTCCTATTCATAACGAATTCTACACCTGTTATACCATTTTCTGCTGCTGTTGATATTATCCGATACTCATCTGACCAGAAATCCTTGTCTTCCTTCCACTTCACTTCACTGACCCCTACTATATCTAGATTGAGCCTTTGCATTTCCCTTTTCAGATTTTCTAGTTTCCCTACAACGTTCAAGCTTCTGACATTCCACGCCCCGACTCGTAGAACGTTATCCTTTCGTTGATTATTCAGTGTTTTTCTCATGGTAACCTCCCTCTTGGCAGACCCCTCCCGGAGATCCGAATGGGGGACTAATCCGGAATCTTTTGCCAATGGAGAGATCATCATGACACTTCTTCAATTACAGGCCACATGTCCTGTGGATACACGTTACGTGTCTTTAATGCAGTGGTTTCCATTGCCTTCTGCATCCTCATGTCGTTGATCATTGCTGATTCTTCCGCCTTTAGGGGCGATTTCCCACCCCTAGGACAAGAGGGTGCCCTGAACCTCTATCCGCTCTTCCGCCCTCTTTGACAAGGCCGTTGGCAGAATGAGGCTGACTTCTTATGCCGGAAGTCTTCGGCCACCAATGCTAATTATTTATCAAAATTTAGGCAATGGCGGGGATCGAACCCGGGACCGAAGACGTTTTGATTATGAATCAAAGACGCTACCCCTAGAACTTAGAACTACTTAAACCTAATTAACCTAATTAACCACAGAGCACAGTGAAACTATCCACCAGTCAGGCGAAGCACTAAAAGAAAAATTCCGGGGGAAGAAAAGCCCCATAGTCCATTGTAAGACAACACGGAAAACAGAGCACAGCAACAAAAACAACATAGAGAACAAAGGCAGAAGAAATTAAAACTGCACAGCACAGGACTGTGGCTGGATGATCACGAAAATAATAGGATGAGCCAGGGACTCTGCAACACGTTAAAACCTCCAGCCTAAAAGTTTAGGGTCGAGTCGAAGCACAACAGAAAACTAACTAAAAGAGACAGCTCAAAAGAGGGCAATGTTAAAAAAATTAAATGGACCTATAAAAGCCGCTTGCACGAATAAAACTTAAAACCCGATCTGCCATAGAGACATTGTCACCTAAAAGAGATGATAAAGCACCCTGGAGATTAAAAGTTCGCCTGAGGGCGGTTAAAAGAGGACAGTCCAACAATATATGGGCCACCGTCATATTCGCACCACAGCGACAATGAGGGGGGTCCTCTCGACGCAGCAGATGACCATGCGTCAGCCAAGAGTGACCAATGCGGAGCCTACACAGAACAGCAGAGTCCCTGCGAGAGGCCCGCATGGAGGAACCCCACACGGTTGTGGCCTCCTTTACACGCCGCAGCTTGTTGGGTACAGACAGAGTACGCCATTCGTCTGCCCACATCCCAAAGACCCGACGGCGTAACACCGATCGGAGATCAGTTGCCGGGAAGCCGATCTCCAACGGCAGTTTGCGGGTGGCTTCTTTAGCTAACTTGTCGGCGTGTTCGTTTCCCGCGATCCCAACGTGTCCCGGGGTCCATATGAACACCACTGAACGTCCACGCTATTCAAGAACATGAACGGACTCCTGGATGGCAACAACAATGGGATGGCGTGGGTAGCTCTGGTCAAGAGCCTGTAGACTACTGAGAGAGTCACTGCAAATGACAAAAGACTCGCCAGTGCTGGTACGAATACGCTCAAGGGCACGAAAAATGGCTGTTAGCTCTGCAGTGTAAACACTGCAGCCGTCCGGCAAGGAGCGCTGGTTTACATAGTCCGCATGAGCGTAAGCGTACCCCACACGGCCATCAACCATCGAGCCATCTGTATAGATAACCTCCGAGTCATGGGATGCGTCGAGGAGAGCAAGAAATTGGCGGCGCAAGACTGCAGGAGGAACTGAATCCTTTTGCCATTGTGAGAGGTCCAGCCGAAGCTGCGGCCGACGAATGCACCAAGGTGGTGTATGTGGGTGGACCTGAAAAGCAGATGGAAGAGGCAAAGACTCGAGTTCACTAAGGAGTGACCGAACACGGATCCCAATTGCGTGGCCTGATCGCGGCCGCCGGTGTGGGATATGGACTGCCGCATCGGCGAAAAGGAGACGGTAGTTAGGGTGACGGGGAGAACAACGGACATGGGCAGCATAGTTGGCTAAGAGTTGTTGACGCCGAATGTGGAGCGGAGGAACCCCAGCCTCAGCAAGTATGCTATTAACAGGACTGGTGCGGAATGCTCCTGTCGCCTGTCGAACCCCACAGTGGTGAACGGGGTCCAGCAGTTGCAACGCTGAGGGCGACGCTGAGCCATACGCCACACTCCCATAATCCAGTCGGGACAGCACAAGGGCTTTGTAGAGCTGCAGCAGCGTGTGACGATCTGCACCCCAAGTTGTGTTGCTTAGGTAGCGGAGGGCATTCAGATGCTGCCAGCACTGACGCTTGAGCTGACGAATATGTGGAAGCCAAGTCAGCCGGGCATCGAACAGCAATCCCAGAAAACGGTAAGTGTCAACAACCCTGCGCATGGCATCCTGAAGATAGAGCTCAGGGTGGGGATGGACAGTTCGACGCCGACAAAAGTGCATAACACAAGTCAACGCAGGAGAAAACTGAAACCCATGGGCTAAGGCCCACGCCTGCGCCTTGCGTATGGCTCCCTGCAACCGACGTTCTGCAACACCAATGGTGGAGGAGCTGAAAAAGATGCAGAAATCGTCATCATATAACGTGGGTGAGACAGACGACCCTACTGCTGCTGCAAGGCCATTAATGGCCACAAGGAAAAGGGGATGGTCAATACAGAGCCCTGTGGAACGCCGTTCTCCTGGATATGAAGTGAACAATGGGATGTGCCAATTAAAACGCGGAATGGCCGAACAGATGAAAAATTCTGAATAAAAATGGGGAGAGAGCCCCGGAGACCCCACCCGTGCAACGTGGCGAGAATATGGTGCCGCCACGTCTTGTCATATGCTCTGGAGAGGTCGAAAAAGACGGAGACGAGGTGTTGGCGCCTGGAAAAAGCAGTGCGTATTGCAGACTCAAGGAAGACCAAAGTATCGGCGGTGGAACGGCCCTGACGGAAGCCGCTCTGGCACTGAGCCAGAAGACACCGAGACTCGAGCAGCCAACACAGCCGTCGACTCACCATGCGTTCCAGTAGCTTGCACAGAGTATTTGTCAAGCTGATGGGCCGATAGCTATCCACAGTAAGCGGGTCCTTACCAGGCTTCAGCACCGGAATGATGGTACTTCCTCGCCACTGCGACGGAAAGACACCATCACCCCATATGCGGTTGAAATTGGCAAGAACACATCGCTGACAGTCCGGGGACAGGTGTTTGAGCATCTGATTTTGGACGCCATCTGGCCCAGAGGCTGTATCGGGGCACTGTGCCAGGGCGCTCTGGAGTTCCCACAAACTAAATGGGGCGTTATACGCCTCAGGGTGGCGAGAAGCGAAAGAAAGCCGTCTTGTGCGTTGTTGTGGTCTTCACTCCAGAGACTGGTTTGATACAGCTCTTCAAGCCACTCTATCCTGTGCCAGCCTCCTCATCTTCGAATAACTATTGCAACCTACATCCTTCTGAATCTGCTTAGTGCATTCATCTCTTGGTCTCCCTCTACGATTTTTACCCTCCACTCTTCCCTCCAGTACTAAACTGGTGATCTCTTGATCCCAACCGACTCCTTCTTCTAGTCGAGTTGTGCCACAGATTCCTCTTCTCCCCAATTCTATTCAGTACCTCCTCATTAGCTATGTGATCTGCCCATCTTCTTCTGTAACACCACAGTTCGAAAGCTTCTATTCTCTTCTTGTCCAGAGTATTTATCGTCCATGTTTCACGTCCATACATGCCTACACCCCACACAAATACTTTCGGAAAAGACTTCTTGACACTCAAATCTGTACTCGATGTTAACAAATTTCTCTTCGTCAGATACGCTTTTCTTGGTTCAAATGGTTCAAATGGCTCTGAGCACTACGGGACTTAACATCTGTGGTCATCAGTCCCCTAGAACTTAGAACTACTTAAACGTAACTAACCTAAGGACATCACACACATCCATGCCCGAGGAAGGATTCGAACCTGCGACCGTAGCACGCTTTTCTTGCCATAGGCAGTCTACATTTTATATCCTCTCCGACCATCATCAATTATTTTGCTCTCCAAACAGCAAAACTCATTTACTACTTTCAGTGTCTCATTTCCTAACTTAACCCCCTCAGCATCAAGTTATTTATTTCTGCATTCCATTATCCTTGTTTTGCTTTTGTTGATGTTCATCTTATATCCTCCTTTCAAGACACTGTCCATTCCGTTCAGCTGCTTTTCCAGGTCCTTTGCTGTCTCTGACAGAATTATAATGTCATCGGCAAACCTCAAAGTTTTTATTTCTTCTCCATGGATTTTAATTCCTACTCCAAATTTATATTTTGTTTCCTTTACTGCTTGCTCAATATACTGATTGAATAACATCGGGGATAGGCTACAACCCCGTCTCACACCCTTCGCAACCACTGCGCCTCTCGACTCTTATAACTGCCATCTGGTTTCTGTACAAATTGTAAACAGCCTTTCGCTCTCTGTATTTTACCCCTGCCACCTTCAGAATCTGAAAGAGGGGGTATTCCAGTATTTATGCTATGTGCATAAATAAAGTAATAACGTTTACATGAACATCGTTTGTTTTATTTATTTTGCTTTGCCGTGATGCATTTCCTCAGTCAACTTTTAAATCGCCTTGAGGTTCCAGGAATCATTTGAATTAATAATTGTGGGGATACAACAGCACTGGAGTCCTCTTAATTTCTGCAATCGTAATGCAGCTAACAGACTCTCCTCTCCTCGTAGCTTACAGCCTCTCGTGTACCATGACTGAATCTGTTCAGTTGAGAGTGCTTTGATGACGTTCTGCAGCACCGAAGTGCAGTATGCATCCATTCTCAGATAATAACGAAGATCATCGGTACCAAGCTGCTTAAGTAAGAGAAAGAGGGTGGATGCATTTCCTTGCATTACCCATTTCTTTGCCCATAGTTTTCTCTCGGCGTTTTTTGGCTTTGTTACCTCTAAAACAAAAAAATGGTACAAATGGCTCTGAGAACTATGGGACTTAACTTCTGAGGTCATCAGTCCCCTAGAACTTAGAACTACTTAAACCTAACTAACCTAAGGACATCACACACATCCATGCCCCTGGCAAGATTCGAACCTGCGACCGTAGCGGTCGCGTGGTTCCAGACTGCAGCGCCTGGGACCGCTCGGACAACCTGGCCGGCCCTCTAAAACAACCAAAGCAGACCATCCTTTTTCTTTCCGTATGAAACCAAACCGGATCTCGCAGAACGGAAACTCAATGAATTTAAGTGAACAAATCATAACAATAGGGCAGCCCTATAATCGTTGAGTGTAGTCGCTCGGGACTTGTGTAGACTGCACGAAATTGGTCGCTTGCTCGGTCGGTCGGTTGTCCTATAAATCGGTGCGTTTGAAGGGGTCTTAATGAAATTTCAGCAGTTTTCCTTCCGCTTTCACTACGTAGTATACTAGTTGGTTAACATTTGACGCATCGATTGTCACGTGCTTAAAGGCATTTGTTAATAATTTTATTTGGTTATATAACGTTTAATGCATCCTTGCGCTTCAATTGTTGCAGACTCCATTACAGTTTATAACACGCTAGCGCTCCCACTGTACACACAGGCGTGTTCAGTGTCTTTCATGTCATCGATATGTTGGTTGACTTCGCGATTTGACAGTTCGTTGTTTGCTACTCATCACACTCATACTCATGTTTAGCGATGTCACTCTATTTGATTGATTTTGTAACGAAGTTGTGTTGCGGCTCTCAGGCTTGGCTATTTTACATTTGTACTAACAAATCTGTTTCACTTCTGGTATTTATTCTTTGTACTTTTGTTCTTAACGTACTTGTTGTACGTACTTATATTTTTTGCCAATCCTCTGTAGGACACTACCGTCCAATTCTTGTTTTGACGTTGGCTCACCAACGATCTGATCTGCGCCTATTTCACTTCTGAAGCTGTTTAAACTGTTGAAACTGCTAAAGTGAAACAAATGAAGGATATGGACAACTTTTTTCTTTATTCTATGGACTTTTTTTTGTTCGAGTGAGAAACAAGTGCAATACGAAGTTCTTATCATTAAAAAGGAATTAAAAAAAGAATAATTAAATTACACTCCTGTTAACCAAAATCCAGTGACTTCAACTGCGCTCGGAGTCGCATCCACATCTTCTTTTCTGCAAGATGGGAAGGCATAGTTGACAGTCTGTCACAGTTGATGGTTGTTGTTGTTGTGGTCTTCAGTCCAGAGACTGGTTTGATGCAGCTCTCAATGTTACACTGTCCTATGCAAGCTACTTCATCTCCAAGTAACTGCTGCAACCGACATCCTTCCGAAACTGTTTACTGTACTTATCTCTTGGTCTGCCTCTATGATTTTCATCCCCCATGCTTCCCTCCAGTACTAAACTGGCGACCTCTTGATGCCTTAGAATGTGTCCTACCAACCAGTCCCATCTTCTAATCAGGTTGTACCACAAATTTCTCTTCTCCCCAATTCTATTCAGTATCTCCTCATTAGTTACTTGATGTACCCACCTAATCTTCAGCATTCTTCACATTTCGAAAGCTTATATTCTCTTCTTGTCTAAGCTATTTATCGTTTACGTTTCACTTTCATACATGGCTACGGTCCATGCAAATACTTTGAGAAAAGACTTTCTGACACTTAAATCTGTACTCGATGTTAACAAATTTCTCAGTTGATGGTATACACAACTCCAGAAAGAAGAAAATTGTGTATTTTTCTACAGGAACCAAATGCGTTCATGCTCAGGTGTGAGGGTTTCCTAATGGAGAGGCCAGCTGAAGTTATTCTCAAGTCAAGAGACACACGACTGTTTCCTTGCTGTAAATGCTGTTGTTTGCAAGACCGATGTGATCTCGAGGGGACTACTTCTAGATGTCAAGGCTGCTGTAATGCCCCCAAGTAATTAATGCGTTTGCTGATGAGCCTTAGTTGTTCTCTCTGCGTCGACAGCTACTTCACGACGAATATCTTGTGGCGATATGCCTGCGAGCTGGTAGAGTAGAGTTTTACAAGCGGCGTGGGTTTAATATCATTTGTAATAGGACCACCCTACACGTTTCGCTTGATGCCTTGTCAACTATGTTTGCACGGGTGCATATGTACCAGACTGAGCACAGCGACTGTGGTCGGGAGCCCAGCGTGGTACTGGTGACCCTACGAAGGATATTGTTTCTGCTGTCCACCTTCACTCATTCTTGCACTGCTGCTTGTACGTCAGAGTATCATTTAGAGTAAGACCTGTTCTTCACTTGTTCTTAATTTGTGATTCACTTTTGTAAAGTTATTTTTCTTTTGTTCGTATCTAATTCTACAGGTTAAAACAGCACGTAGTTGGGCTTTGTCCTGCTGCTGTTTTCCTCAGTATACGATTCGTACGGAGGTATCCGTTTCAAGTCCGCGCTGCATACAATCTTCGTGACCTTTGTTGTACCCACGTCGACGACACGTTTCAGCTACTTAACATTCTTCACATAGTTCCGATTACTCGCTGTTCACGTATTGATATCCTCATCTAATGTACAAGTCCGTGTGTGTGAATTCCTAAGGGACCAAACTGCTGAGGTCATCGGTCCCTAGACTTACACACTACTTAAACTAACTTATGGTAAAAACAACTCACACGCCCATGCCCGAGGGAGGACTCGAACCTCCGGCGGGAGAGGCCGCGCAATCCGTGACATGGCGTCCTAAACCGCACGGCCACTGCGCGCAGCTTCAGATCCGTCCACTTGGCTTAAGTCTAGAATAATACCGGTGACTACAGAGAACTAAATTCCATGATCCAAAAATAACACTACATGAAATTTAAAGAACGGCACAATTGTTATCATTTGTGACAGCTGCCACTTAATACGTGCATCTATGCGTCAATGTCCAGCTGACAAAAACTGCAACTGGTTATAGATATGTACTCGACGCCAGGGAATATTCCTTCAACTTGATGTACTGGTATTCGTAACCTGTAGATGAGCGCTTCGCCGAAACTCTTTGTAAATAAACACGCACCTCAGTAGCTTGTGCTGGTTTCAAGATGCCATTTATGAGCGCACTGGTCACGTTGGTCTGGGTGGTATACCCTGTTTTCGACGACGGTTCTCTTTAACTTGCAGCAAGACAAGCGGGGGCGATAAACACGGTTTGGAGACCGCAGCATGGACCTGAGGCGCATGATCGTGTTAAAGATATTCAGCTGGACGTAATGCAGTTAGTTAACGGGGCAGAGACGAAACAGTATCGCTATGCATTTAACCAGAACGTCTTACGTCGATACGGTTTTAACAAATAGGTACACTGATTCACGAGGAAGGTTTTTGTATGTAATTTATAAACTTTTCGAATAAATTGTCTAAATCACGACGAATTAAAGCTATGATGTGCGAACGATGCAACTGCCACCTAGCGAAAAGCTATTGTAACTCTAGAGTGTAGCCTGTGCCTTGAGGCAGTAGAAAGCTTAGGCAAACTCGAATCTGGTGGTGGCAGAGCGTTTGGTTAAAAATCAAAATGCTGTAGGATCGAATATCTACTGGGTCACGTTCTTTCAATTCTGCCTTTTAGCCTACCATTCACCTCTCGGTAATGTGGAGATTCGCTAGGAACGAAATGTGGCTGGGATTCCACGTCCCCTGCTGCATAACTGGTTACAAACACGCAGGTCGCCTAAGTGACATCAAATTGATTATACAGTCGCTTCAGAACAACTGCACAGCCAAAAAATATGCTAGTCCTAATACTATGATTTACAGAATTATACACCCATCAAAAAAAGTTTTGCATCACCCCTGTTCCCAGAACTCCTGAAGATATACGTTGACTGTGAATATTGTATGACAGACACAGTCCCTTTGACTGTCGAGAGATGTCACTAAACCCGCCCAAACATGTAAACAATCATGCATGAGCAGCGCCTATTAGACGGAAGGGGTCCGACAGCCGATCAGTTCCAGTCATTCCACCAAGAACAAGGTACACGGCTCGTGTTGTCTGTAGTTCAACCATGCCTAGACGGTCAAGACCGCGGTTCGATGGCGTCTGCATTGTTACTTTGCGCCAGGAAGGGCTCTCAACAAGGGAAGTATCAAGGTGTCTTGGAGTGAACCAAAGCGATGTTGTTCGGACATGGAGGAGATACAGAGAGACAGGAGCTGTTGATGACATGCCTCTCTCAGGCCGCCCAAGGCCTCTACTGCAGTGGATGACCGCTACCCACGTATTATAGCTCGGAGGAACACTGAAAGCAACGCCACCATGTTGAATAATGCTTTTCGTGCAGCCACAGGACGTCGTGTTACGACTCAAACTGTGCGCAACAGGCTGTATGATGCGCAACTTCACTCCCGACGTCCATGGCGAGGTCCATCTTTGCAACCACGACACCTTGCAACGCGGTACAGATGGGCCCAACAACATGCCGAATGGACCGCTCGGGACTGGCATCACGTTCTCTTCACCGATGTGCCTTCAACAAGACAATCGTCGGATACGTGTTTGGAGGCAACTCGGTCAGGGTGAATGCCTTAGACACACTGTTCAGCGAGTGCAGCAAGGCTGAAGGTCTCGCTATATGGTGGTACAACATGCAATGTGTGGTTTTCAAGAGCAATAAAAAGGGCGGAAATGATGTTTATGTTGATATCTATTCCAATTTTCTGTACAGGTTTCGGAACTCTCGGAACCGACGTGATGAAAAACTTTGTTTCATGTGTGTATGAACAAAGTTTTGCAGCAGTGCAGCAGATGATTCAATTTTCAGCTGTCTACTTTCCTTGAGTGAAAAACAGATGCGATCACGATTTTCTGCTTGGTGTAGTGGAAGATATTATTTGTTTGAAGACATTCAAATTAGAAAGAAGGCTGATAAATGAATCACTACTGGCGAGAAAGAGATTTAAGTATTTTAAAGACCATAAAGACAAGGTCACGACCTGCTTGAATGGGATTCAGAAATTTCTTGTGAACGAATACACGTGATTTAGAAATGCTTCTATAAGTTTTTCAGGGACATATTTCGTAATATGACGACAATTTCAGGCTGCTAATTTCTGTTTCCCTTGGATTACCAAGTCACGATTCTCACTCTTAATTTACTGTAATTTTTTCGAACAAGTAGCAATGAGTTACTCAAATTTGAAGTGTAGTAATAAATTCAGTATGGGCAATAACGAAAAGATAACCACCTCATTAGGCTGTGGTTTGAGCAAATTTGAAATTATCAAATGTTTTTAACAAATAGTTTACATGCAATCATTTGAGATCGATTTTTTGTGATGTAAGTAAAATGTTTTCCGAAAAATATCTTCAGCAACTTTGCTTCTTTTACATACATTAGGCCTACGTTCATTCCGCAGTGCAGCGGATGATTCAGCTTCCTGCTTTCGATGACAAAATACGGTACGCCATACACGTCGTATGGCCATAAATACTTAATGCTACCCGTGCGAAGCCGGGTTGGGTCGCTACTTTAATATACTGCCAAGAATTATCCCTGGTGATGCACTTACTTGCATGAAACAAACTTATAATTTCAACAGTGTGTGTCTAAGAGCTCGTAGCGACTGACATTTGATAACTAACTCCAAAAGGCCCTTAAGAGCTTGAGCTGTTTTTATTTTGTATTTTTCTAGTCAGTATTGGTACATTCTGGTAATAATGACATAAACCGTAGTCATATTTATCAGGACACACGATTAATTACGAGGGCGGTTCAGAAAGTAACCTCCGATTGGTCACAGTGCGGGTTGTGGGGAGAGTAGCGACGCCATCTGTGTGTTCACGCACTCAACAGGTCAGTCGGCATCAAGCCGTGGTCGTACCTGCGCTAGTTTAGTTTTTGTGGCAGTTTGAAATTTGTGCTGCAATAGAAAACCCCGCCAAATGTTAAGTATGTGCTGTCATAAGGTTTTTTACAGCCAAAGGATATTCTGCAGCAGCTATTCATCGTGAGCTTTGTGCCGTGTACGGACCAAGAGTTATGAGTGAAGGAGTTGTCCGTGAATGGGTACGTTTATTTAAAAGTGGACGAGAAAACGTTCATGATGAAGAGAGGAGTGGTAGACCATCATTGGTGACTGACGAACTCGTTCAGACAGTTGATGCAAAAGTTCGTGAAAATCGACGTTTCTCAATGTCGGAGTCGTCTACTGGTTTTCCACAGATTTCTAAGACTCTCTTGTACGAGATAGTGACAGCAAGATTGGGTTACCGTAAGTTCTGTGCACGATGGGTGCCCAAAATTCTTACCGACCACCACAAAACTCAAAAGAATGGCCTCTGCATTAGACTTTCTGTCACGTTATGAGGACGAAGGAGAACCATTGTTAAACAGAATCGTGACCGGTGACGAAACCTGGATTAAGTACGTGAACCCTGAGACAAAAGAACAATCAAAGATGTGGGCACATTCAAATTCGCCTACCAAACCAAGAAAAGCCTCGCAAGATTTTTCTGCCAGAAAACTGATGGCAACGGTGTTTTGGGATGCCAAAGGGGTGTTGTTGGTTGAATTCATGGAACGTGGTACGACCATTAATCAAGACGTGTACTGTGAAACAATAAAAAAGTTACGACGGGCTATACAGAACAAACGCCGTGGTATGCTGACTTCCGGTATCGTTTTTTTGCACGATAACGCCCGTCCTCACTCTGCTCGCAGAACAACGGCCCTTCTTGAGTCCTTCAAGTGGGACGTTATCAACCATCCACCTTACAGCCCAGACCTGGCGCCAAGTGATTATCACCTCTTCATGCATTTGAAGAAATGGCTCGGGTCACAGCGGTTTGATGACGACGAAGAGCTCAAAGATGCGGTCACAGGCTGGCTCCAGGCACAAGCGGGTGATTTTTATGCAGAAGGAATTTCAAAGCTTGTGAAGAGATACGATAAGTGCCTCAATCGCTATGGAGACATGTAGAAAATAGTGCAAAGATGTAGTTGTAAGATGTATATATTAAAATATTTTTATTTAACTTGGTGTATTTTTTTAAATCAACTGGAGGTTACTTTCTGAACGGCCCTCGTATAATAATAATAATAATAATAATAATAATGAGGGCGTGATGAAAAGTAGTGCCTCCGAATTTTTTATGTGAAAACTCTTAAGGTTTTTCAAATTAAACAAACTTTACTAACATTCAAAATCTTTATTCTACTCTGCTCCATACTCATTTTTCAACATAGCATCCCTGATGACGACCACATTTCTCCCAACGAGAGACCAGTTTGTCCAAACCGTCACGGTGGAGTGTCTGACTTTGTTCGCACAGCCTCACCTCCGCTTTATCACTATCAGAGTGAAGTCCTCGAAGGTGTTCTTTAACTTTTGTAAACAGATGAAAACTAGACGGAGCCAAGCCGGGACTGCATGGAGGACGATCGATGACGGTGAACGCAAGGCGTCGGACAGTTACCAATCTCGCAGCGGTTTCGTGTGGTCTGGCATTATCGTGCTCCACGTGTGGACGAGCTCTTAGTATTCGAAACTCGATTACAGCACGCTTGCTCACGCACCGAACAGTTACGTTACACACCGCAATGGTGCACGCTACATTTCGGAGCCCTCTAGCGGCAGACGGATTTACCAGTTTCTTGTCAGTATACAGGGTGGGAAAGTGAGTATTTTCATTTTCATCGCCGGACCGGGTGGCGAATAAGTATTTTGCTCAGTGATCTCTCAGGGATCACTGATTTCGCTGGTAACATTTTTATTTGCTGAGATAGTATAGAAACTGTACAATCTCACCAGTGATCGAGAATCCTTTGAAAGAAATGATATGTCATTTTATGGTCTCCCGTGAAGTTTTGAGAAAACATTCGTGGATTTGTACGAAGTACCAAAGCGAGACTGCGGAGACTAAAATTAATCTAGTTTGTCACGAATGCATAAATAAATGTAGACTTTGATGCAGCTACTCGCGGAATGGTGTCCCGTTTGGCATTCGTATTTTTATTTCTCACCTCTTTTAGCGAGAAGTTTAACTACAAATTATACCATGTGTAATATCATACCACACTGCTTTTTTTCAAGGGTTAGCGAGTGAGAAGGAGTTAGTTCTAGTTTTATGGAAATAATTCCACACTAGGCTCACAATTTTGTGTGATTCTATTCCGCGAGTAGCCGTATCACAGCCTATATTTATTTATGCATACGTGACAATAATCAGCTGAGATGATATAACAAAATATCGATGATAATAATACCTATCCCTGTTGTGGTTTGATTAAAATCTTATGTCGACATTTGCAGCAGTTTCGAAAATACATGAGTTTTCCCGTACACGCTTTTCTTCCACATAGTATTTATGGCTAAGTTGATTTAAATAATATTCATGTTTGAATCCTAGAAAGCTAACGGCATAGTTAAGTGTTCCAATAGGCGACAATATATATAGAAATATCTCATTTCGCAAAATTTATCATATTGCAGGCGAGATCTTTGTCACGTAACTTATTCCCTGTCTTGTTTAGCCGATCATATTTTCTGCTACAACGATGTGATTGTCTCCTAGCCTCAGCTTGAGTCTGCAATTCTTCGCAAGATTGTCCTTGCGTCTCTTTTATTCCTGAGAGTTTTTAAGACTTATGCCAGACAGCCGATAACCCCAGACATTTGTTCCCACCCAGTAATGCTGTACTATCATATATACATATAATTTTTTTTGCCTCTGAAACCCTATGACGAATAATCACGTCTACTTTCGAAAGCTTCGAACTTGCTGTAAGTATTATAACACTATGCAGTATTCTCGTGGGTTGTACGACCTTTGCTCTTTATCTGGCGTTTGATGAAGATGACTAGTAAATGGATTGAAATTTGTGTGAAGCAGACACTAGAACTGCTATATATGCACTATGTGGTCAAAAGTATCCAGCTGAAAATGGCTTACAAGTTCGTGGTGCCCTCCATCGGTAACGCTGGAATTCAATACGGTGCTGGCCTACCCTTAGCGTTGACGACAGCTTCCACCCTTTCAGGTATACGTTGAATCAGGTGCTGCAAGGTTTCTTGGGGAATGGCAGCCCATTCTTCACGGAGTGCTGCACTGAGGAGAGGTATCGATGTTGGTCAGTGAGGCTTGGCACGAAGTCGGCGATCCAAAACATCTCAAAGGTGATCTGTAGGATGCAGGTCAGGACTCTGTGCAGGCCAGTCCATTACAGAGATGTTATTGCCGTGTAACCACTCTTCCACAGGCCGTGCACTATGAACACGTACTCGATCGTATTGAAAGATGCAGTCGCCATCCCCGAATTTCTCTTCAACAGTGGGAAGCAAGAAGGTGCTTAAAACATCAATGTAGGCCTGTGCTGTGATAGTGCCACGCAAAACAACAAGGGGTGCAAGCCCCTCCATGAAAAGCACGACAACACCATAACACCACCGCCTCCGAGTTTTACTGTTGGCACTACACACGCTGGCAGATTACGTTCACCGCGTATTCGCAATGCTCACACCCTGCCATCGGATCGCCACATTGTGTACCGTGATTCGTCACTTCACACATAGTTTCTCCATTGTTGAACAGTCCAATGTTTACGCTCCATACACCAAGCGAGGCGTCGTTTGGCATTTACCGGCGTGATGTGTGGTTTATGAGCAGCCGCTCGACCATGAGATCCAAGTTTTCTCACCCCCGCCTAACTGTCATAGAATTTGAAATGGATCCTAATACAGTTTGGAATTCCTGTGTGATGTCTGCCTGTTACACATTACGACCCTCTTCAGCTGTCGGCGGTCTCTGTCTGACAACAGACGAGGTCGGCCTGTACGCTTTTGTGCTGTATGTGTCTCTTCCTGTTTCCACTTCACTACCACATCAGAAACAATGGACCTGGGGATGTTTAGAAGTGTGGCAATCTCGCGTACAGACGTATGACACAAGTGACACCCAATGACGTGACCGCGTTCGAAGTCCGTGAGTTCTGCGGAAGGCCCCATTCTGCTCTCTCACGATGTCTAATGACTACTGAGATCTGAATGGTGGGCTCCATATGGTTCCCAAGTTGTGCAGCGACCGTAAACCATAAAGTGATCACTTTATGTTTGACTTGTGCTTAAGACAGTGTCACTAGTCAGGGAACATAGAATTGAAAACACCGATGATGGCTGTTAATCAGTTGAAATCGATTTGCAAAAGTAAATAAAGAAAACATGATTTTGCGGGACTGGTTGCGGCTTATTTGGTAATTTGAACTACTGAGATCGTTGATATGGACTACCTGGCAGTAGTGCACCTAACATGAAAAACGTGTGTTTTTGGGGGTGTCCGGATACTTTAGATCACGTAGTGTAAGTGAGAACACAATCTCGTTGTTATCTACGTCGACCAATTTTACACTAGCATTGCACGCGACCTTTCTGAAATCTACAGTTAGAACCGGCAATCAAATGAAAACGAGACAGATGGAGAATGAATAAGTAAACTGTTTATTTTTTTCAAAAGTAATCGCCATAATTGTTTACATATTTATCCCAATGTGAGACAATATGACGGTGAGAAATATGGACTGCATAGAGGATTTGTGAGGGCTTGTCAACGAAGCTTCTGCAGTGCAGCTGAAACAATCTTTGTTGCAAATAGGCAGGCATTGTCCTGGAACAGAGCGAAGGCGTCCGTCGACATTCGTGGGCGTTTGGACATGATGGCCCACTTCAGTTTTTGCAGGATGTCGACGTACCGCCGTGCGATAATTGTGGGGTCGTGTTCCAGAGACTGACTGAGCAGCAGGTCCTTGCAGTCAAAGAAAAAGGTCGTCACCACTTTCCCGCAGCTGGCGTGCCTGTTCTTTAGACTATTCTGTGGACGACTCGCTGGGAAACCCTCACACACCCTTCGTAGAGTTCCAATCTCTCGTCACGCGATTTCCATATTTTGGAGCCACAATGAAAGACATTCGTGGCCGGCGATTTGTTTTGGATGAAGAGGTGCACGTCTGGGCACAATGAAGGTTCCGTAGGCACCTGCAAACATTTTTCCTTGAAGGCATAGACAGTGTTCTCTCACAGTGGGTTCTGTCGATTAGTTTTCAAATACTTTGTTCCTTTCCTTCTGATTCGTCTTCAGTTGACTGCCACCTACAGTACTTAGCATGGTATACGACCTTGCCGCCATCTACAACTACCAGCAAGTGCACTGCATACTTTCGAGTAGTGCCTAAATCGGGAGGCAGCTTACAGATTGTTTGAACATCTCGAATCTTTGTGGAACTGTTTACTAAACGACCCGCTTTAAGTATGTAAGATGGCAAGAACTATGCCCCTTTCATGAAGTCATTAAAGATCACCTAACTCACGTTGAGCGAACAGTAGGGCTGAACAAAAATGACTGACAAGGCACAATGCATCTTGTAGAGGGTATAGTATGGACGTATTGGAATAATTAATGTCGGGTGATGATTTTAAAGTAATTCACATGACATGAAAACTTTGCGGAAACGTGTCGATTTACTGGAGGCTAGTTTATCCCAGGGAAGTATTCGAGTGACCGTGGCCAGCTGGAGAGCGGCGAAGGGAAGCGACAATTGGCAGCTTAGGGCTGCTAAAGCTCTGAGAAATCGGTAACGGGGCACGGCCTCCAGCTGCCTCAATGATGAGTGACGGTGAGTGGGTGGTTGACCCCATGGTGGTGTACCGGGAAGCAGATGGAGAACTTGTACGCCTGTTGATTAATGTCCGTCGTCCCGTTTTCAGTGAAACATACAAGAAAACCGCGCAAAGCTACGGTGGAGCGATCAACAGAGGCCAAAATATGCGTGTTTGTGACTATAGCAACTTCACGCTGAATTCACGATCCACAGAGTCTGAAGTAAATCAGGTGAAGAGCGACAGAATGAAACATGCCGGCCTCCGATGGGAATGTAGGACCAAGGAATCTTAAGTACTCTCCTGGGAGTCAAAATTCCGGAAAAATTGGTGTTTTGTGCAGACGATAACCTTGATGGATGCCCTGGGAGGAGCTAAATAGCAGAAGTTGAGAGGAAGGGAAATTTTGTGGGAATTTGTTCACTTCCCAGAGCAGGTATTGGTCGGCGCTGGGAAGCGACGCATAATTAACGCGACTTGCGCTGCTATTGGCGTAAGTGTTTTTGCTGGAGGGAAAACCGAGGCAAAGAGCGGACTGGGAGTAGTCTCCGTAGTGGACTCCCGTTCCCAGCTTGCCTAGAGTGGGGACGTGGCGTTCTATACTCAGCTTGCCTGAGGAAGAGTGAGCATCTCTGCAGTTTAGGACTTAGCAAATGGAACGATAGAGCTTGGAGATGGGAAGTTTTGGTTCAGCTATGTACTGAGCAAGATAGCTGGGAGTGAACAGACGAGCGCAGCCTTACAGCACCACGAGGTCGGCCGACGTCCGCACAACCACCGCTCCGCCATGCTCTATTCGGTGATATTGCGCCCGCTCCAGCCACTGATTAATTTGTTGCATCACGTCGGCAAAGTTACCACGAGGGTTTCATGGGCCGTGGATTGTAGAATTCTTCTCGCACTTCGCATTATGCCCAGGTCAGTCGATAGGAATTAAAAAAATGGTTCAAATGGCTCAGAGCACTATGGGACTTAACAGCTGTGGTCATCAGTCCCCTAGAACTTAGAACTACTTAAACCTAAGTACATCACACACATCCATGCCCGAGGCAGGATTCGAACCTGCGACTGTAGCAGTCACACGGTTCCGGACTGCACGCCAAGAACCGCGAGACCACCGCGGCCGGCGATAGGAATTACTTTTGAGTTATCGCACTTTACTCCACACAAACGCAATTTGTTACCACTGCTTGGTAGGAGAGTCATGTAATGTGAAGATTGAAGGTCGTGAGTTAAAATAAATTTGTGATAATCGACTGCATCTGTTTTCAATCAAGTAGTTGAAATCCCAAGTCACTTCCTTAATTAATTTTATGTTCAACATTTGCATCTGGTATTAGTTTTAGTTAAAAGCGATCAATTCTGAATCAATTAAATTCAACACTGCCACCGCAGTTCAATCAGGAGCCACAGGGCCTTATTACTTTCTTTGCGTTATCCGATATTGCGGCAGTTTTGCACTCTCTGTTGATCTGTTAGTCAATTACCTGGGGTGGACACACGCCAAAACCAGATAAGCGACAGGTGGGGCGTTACAAGTAACTGTAAGTATAGTGAATGTGCTAGTTTCAAGCTAAGTCGGATAAAGCCGCAACTCACCTCTGCTACCGCTCGCATCGGAGTAGGACCTGCCGGCGGTGCCGCGCCGCCTCCAGGTGGCGCCGCCGTCGGAGCTGCTGGAGGGGGCGGCGGGGGCGCTGCTGCTGGTGACGCTAGCGCTGGAGCTGGAGGTGCTGGAGTCGCTGCTGGAGGCGAGGCACCGCCGGCGACGACGCACGGCGGCCGTGAGCTGGGCGGCCGCGGCCACCTGCGCGGGCACCGGCCGCGCGCTGGAGGAGCGCCGCGGAGCGCGGGGAGCCGCCGCGACGCTGGGGGCGTCGCACGTGGACTTGCTCCTGCGCGGGGGCGGAGGCGGAGGCGGCGGCGCCGGCCCGCGGGGGCTGTCGCGGCCCGCACCGCCCCCCAGGATGGCCAGGAAGGGCGAGCGCGACCGCCGCCGCGCCTCCGTGCCGCCGCCTGCTGAGTCCAGCAGCGCGGGGGCGGGCGGCGGCGTCCTGCTCTTGGCGATGTGGCGCATGACGTCCAGCAGCGACTTGGAGTCCCTGTGCCGGGCCTGCTCGCCCGCTCCCCTCGCGTCGCCCGAGGCGGAGCGACCGCGGCGGTGCAGCACCCTGCCCACGATCGCCTCCAGCGGGCTGGCCTCCCTCGACAGGCTGCGCCGGTACGCCCTCAGCACCGACAGGAACCCGGAGCCGTTCTTCTCGGAACTGTCGTCGCCGCGCGGGCTCAGTCCTGGGCGCGCTTTCTCGGCGGCGTCCGGAGGCGTCTCCGGTGCGTACATCTCTGCCCTCGACCGCTCTTCCACCTCCGAGGCACTCCAGACGTCTCCGGGAAAGAAGAACGCGTGCTCGTACGTAGAATCCTCCGCTTCGACCCTCTCCCGAGGCGAGGGAGGAGTCACCGTGAGTGGTTCGGGTGCGTCGCCGGCATTCTCCTCTGCTTCGGACTCCTTGCCGACGCCGCGCAGGTCCCAGGCGTTGCCGTAGTTGGAGCTGAGCTGACTCTCCCGTCTGTCACGCTCCGCCACTTCGGGACTGATGCCGGCTGCCGACTGGCGCCTGCTCTCCTGGAAGTTTCGGAGGAACTCGTCGCCAGCGGCGGGCGCCGGCTCGGCGCTGGGGCTGCGCTCTGCACTCGCTTCGGCACACCTCGGCGAATCCAACGTCGTCAGCGACGAAGCTCTCCTCAGCCCCAACTCGGAAGGTCGCAGTGCGGCCCGACTTGGCGCGGCCGTGCGCAGCTGTCCGGTGGGCTCTTGACTTTCCTGCATGTCGACCGCTTCTCCCGGCGGACTCTCGGAGCTGTCGCCGCGCCCCCTGCCGTCCGAGGTGCCCGCGTCGCCACTGTCCGAAGGGCTTCCACTGTCGCTCTCCCGGCGCCCGACACGCCGCCTCTTGCGCCGCGCGTTTCCGGTGAGGTGCGGAGAGTCGTGCCTCTTGATGGCCCCCTGGCGGCGCAGAGGGCTGCCCTCGCGGGAGCCGCCCTCCTCCCTCACGGCGCTGACCGCCCTTATCGGACTCGTCCCGTCTCGAGAGCCTTCCATCTCACAAGAACAGCGCTTTTTCCCGAGCGACAGAGATGCACACTCCTAGCACTTCCTCGGTACCAAATTTCGCACGACAGGTACTCTCGAAGGTGGAATGTCACCGTTTACACGTACACGAGCGCACAGGCACTTTAGAACGTCGGTAGATGACAATCTGGTCGGTTACAAACTTCAGACGTGTGCAACAGGCCGCCCAGTAGCGTGCTCCGGAGTAGCTGAGGGGCCGGTCAGAACGTTACCGGCAACCGTCCGGCGGCGGGATCCGCGTCGACGCGAGCTTCTGACTGTACTGGAGGTGCTCGAGACAGCTTCGCAATCGACAGCCGCCTTCGCGCACAGGTGCTAACTGGACACCCAGCTGCGCTCGGCTTCTGTTGCCACAGCGCCGGCTGGCGCTCTCACGCCGAAGCTGGCCAACAGCTGTCCCACTACGCAGCGGGCGCGACAGGAACTGTCCCGCGCGACGTCTCTACCCTCGTCGCTACTATTCCTCAACCAGTACTTCGATTGCGGAACAATTAGCTGTAACAAAAACGCCCGGTAAGATAGTTCGCGGCGATGAGAAACTCGCAGCTGTCGCGCAAGAGAAGGCGCAGGTCGCCACGTGCTCCTGCAGTCAACGCTGTCGGCGAGGAAGTAACGGGAGGTCTTCCGCGGCCACAAGGCCTGCGCGTCGGCCGGCGTCGCGCGCCTGTTGTCTGCCTGGCTTCGCCCGCCGCGCCGCGCCGCGATGTTCTAAGAATAGTGACGGCACCTGCTGTGCTGCCCCCTCCCCGCCCCCTCCCCCCACCACGGACACACTCGCGCCACCTGTACGGCCGCCCGTCTGATCAGAGTCTAGTGCCACACACACACACACACACACACACACACATGTCCGCGCCAGAACTAGACTGCGCTTACGGCGACGCTGCACACATGTTGCACAGCCCCGCCGCTGCCATCAAGCGAGCTATTAACAGAGGAAACGTATACGCGGGCCCGCCGCCTCCCCCTGACTAATACTACCCCACCACGTAGCTCGTCTCCATTCATTCCCTCACTCATTCATTCAATCTTTTTTCCGTAAATTCGGTCACGAACTAGGGCTCCGCAAAGTAGTGGTTTGTCTACTTTGTCTTGATTTGTGAACTAGCCAGCGCTCAACACACATTAACGACACGGACAGAACGAAAAGTAATTGCATTTTCCCCCTGCCCCTTTTATACCGGTATCGTCGGGGTGCAACATTTTGTTTTCTTTTTATCCAGAGAGACGGATTTACTTCTTTAGGTACGAAATCACTATCTTCCGCATAAAGCAGCAGTCGGTTTGTGTTGAAAACACGTAAATCCTAAGTTTTAAGTATTGTAAGCATCCAGGTACAACAAACCGACCGCCGGCCGCGGTGGCCAAGCGGTTCTAGGCGCGAAGTCCGGAACCGCCCGACTGCTACGGTCGCAGGTTCGAATTCTGCCTTGGGCATGGCTGTGTGTAATGTCCTTAGGTTAGTTAGGCTTACTTAAGTAGTTCTAAGTTCTAGCGGACTGATGTTAAATCCATAATGCTCAGAGCCATTTGAACCATTTGCTAACCGACCTTTGAAGAGCGATATGCCGTTCAATTTGTCTGTTTTAGAAACTCGATAGCAGCAGGAGAAATTACTAGAGTCCCATTCGAAAACGAACTTCCTACCGATCATATCTTTAAATAATATAACTAAAAGAAATCTTTAACTGGACACTTCTTCACTGTTCATTTGTATGGAAACAGACTTACTGTATCTTTAACGGTTCAGGAGGACAGATCACCATAATCACCATATAGCACCGAGTGAGCTAGCGCAGTAGTTAGCACACTGGAGTCGCTTTGGGGAGGACGAAGGTTCAAACACGCGTCCGGCAATCCTGATTTAGAATGAGATTTTCACTCTGCAGCGGAGTGTGCGCTGATATGAAACTTCCTGGCAGATTAAACCTGTGTGCCGGACCGGGCAAGTGCTTGCCCGCGAAAGGCATAGGTCCCGAGTTCGAGTCTCGGTCCGGCACACAGTTTTAATCTGCCAGGAAGTTTCAATCCTGATTTAGGTTTTCCATGATTTTCCTAAATCGCTTCAGGCAAATGCTGTGATGGTTCCTTTGAGAGGGCATGGCTGACCTCCTTTCCCATCCTTCCCTAACCGCTCGGCCCAATGACGTCGCTGTTTGGCACCCTCTCTAATATCAACCAATCACCATGTTGAATAAAGCACAACTCCACCGACAAACTTTCAGAGGTACTAGTTTTCACAAAAACAAGGAAAAGAGTCTGGTAAACATGGACTGTAAAATACTTACCTTATGATACTGCGTGAAGAATTTGACAGAGCACTGAAAGACCTGAGTCGAAACAAGGCCCCGGGAGTAGACAACTTTCCATTAGAACTACTGACAGCCTTGGGAGTCTCGCGCATCTGAGCGAAAACAAGAGGAAACCTTCTTGAGTATGGTACTCTGCGGCTGGCAAATCGTCTACCGCACTCTCTACAAAGAACAACAGCGTTTCCGTTACAAAAGCCGTTCACGAATACCGTATTTTGGCGTACTCGGCATTTGTAAATTCGTGCCACATGCGCGATACAGGTATCACTGGCCAGCAAATCACAGTCACAAGCACTGTTGAAAAATTCTGTTTATGTAGGCTCAGGCACGACTTCACAGCCTGAAGTTTCAAAACAAAAATTAAAAATGATAAACAAACCTACACTGACCACTTCTGAATACATCGTGGGAGCAGACAGCGATCAATGCTATCACTAAGAGTTACTGTTAAAATCAGTCTTGATCAAAAATTCATTTATTGTGGTAACCGGTTTCGACCACGCCTGTAGTCATCTTCAGACCAAAATGCTATATGAGAGGAGCCTCCAGAAGGAGGCATTTTGGTCTGAAGATGACCACAGGCGTGGTCGAAACCGGTTACCACAATAAATGAATTTGTGATCAAGACTGATTTTAATAGTAACTATTAAACCTTCATTGCACAGCGACTGTTTTTATCTAATGCTTCCACCGAAGTATTTGTGCAGCTTTAGACAAGACACTATGAGCTGTCTTGGTTAGGTAGGGAGGTAAGAGTCACATAAGGTGCCGACTTTAACTACACTGCTAGTCGTTAAAACTGTAATGAAGGCAGCATGCAGCAAACGTGAAAATGGCACATAAAGAAATACATACATCGATAAAAAATGACAAGCATTTCAACGCAACCGCACCCTTCCTCCCTCCCTCCCCACTCAGTAGGTAGGAAGAACGTCACATACTTTATTACACGTGTCTGGAATCGACGGCGACAGCATCGCGGCCTGCCGAAAGTGCGCTAATTTGGGCAGCTGGCGCCTTAAGGCCAGTGGCTGTGTGTGTCCGTTCTGCGAGGCTTGCGTAATGTTATTTTTCAACAAGTTAACGCAAGACCGCATGTTCCCCGTGCCTTCCTGACGAACCTCGATATAGAGGTGTCTGACAAGGGGAAGGCCTCAGACACAGCCAACCGATTCGGTTCAGATTTGGCAGGTCGCTTGTGTACAACCTAAAACGAAGTACACTAACATATTTTGGCTCAACACTCCCCCGTTTTTATGAAAATCACCCCTCAAGTTTATGATGAGCAATCGACTCAAAATTGATGGGATTGATAGACAATAGTAAACAGAGCATTTTCCATCTTCAGGCACGGGGTCCGCAAACGCATGCTTTTCCAGAAATCGAGGAAAGAAACATTTACAACTGCCGCTTATGTTCCCGTATGGTAAACGCTTTTCGCCGAGAGCGCACCGGTACGGTAACTCAGCGTGTTCGGTCAGAGGGTTAGCCGCCCTCTGTAATAAAAAAACGAGGAACTTGAACGGGTGTCATTAGGCACGCTCACCCCCTCCCCCATCCGGACGAAATACAACGAACCATAACGAACAATACGAGGTCAGTAAAAAAAAAAAAAAAAAAAAAAAAAAAAAAAAAAAAAAAAAAAAAAAAAGAGCGTCGATAGCGCAACGACCATGGTTCGAAGCGGAGACTCCTGGTTCGAATCTCGAGAGAATGTTTTCATTTTTTTAATTGTAGTTTTTCATATCAGAATTCTTAGGGATAGGAGGGTCAATAAGAAACGCAACTTAACACGGAATAATAATAGTACTAAGGTAGCCAAAGTAATTTCACAAATAATGTGAATTAAACTTTTAAGCCGTGTCACATGAAAACAACTCCGAGTAAGACTACTGCGAATTTCTCACGAGGAAACACAGCCAACCGCGCGACGCTTGTTTTCAGCGAGGCACGCGATAGAATGCACGCGGGGAGAGCAATGTTGTCCCAGTTGCCTCTTCGTCGTATCAGAGTTGTGAACCTCGAAGAGAGAGGGTGTCCAGCATGAACCTTATAGAAGACAATCGGAGAAAGTTGTCATTTGGCTGCCGCGAGCCTCGAGCATATATGTATACAGTTTTCATCGCTAATCCGACGAATAAAATATGTTTCGTGACAAAATACAGTATTCTTCCGTAAGTAACATATGAGCTGACTGGGAACGCCTAGCGAGGGAGTGCGACATTCCTGCCTTGCCAGAGGGTGACACACACCAGGACATAGACATAAATGAGAGAGCAGAGGAACTGATGAGCGGAATAACCAGAGCGGTGAAAGCAGCCATACCAACTAGGAGGAAGGCCATGGCGGACTCTCCGTCACCATGATCGGCCTCACTCGAGGACATGCGCCGGTCTGTCAGACGGCTGAGGCACTACCAGCGCATTGTCGTCTGGCTGGAACGGCAAAGGTGGCTGCTGCAGTATCGGGAGGACAAGCTAAGGTCCCAAAAGGAACTAAAAGCCGTATGGACAAGAAGCTGGGAGAGCTTTGTTCAGAATCAATTAGAATTAGACCCCTGGGGCATACCATATAAATTAGTCAGAGAAAAGATCCGCTCCTCTATGGAATTGTCAACAGTCAGGCATGGGGACAGAATGTGGGAATCCTGGCAAGAGACTGCAGAGGTCCTCCTCCAGTCCCTGCTACCTGACGATAGCGCGGATGGGGAATCTGAAGGACAGTGGCAGCTACGACATGGCGACCTCGAAGAATACAACAATAACACGGCAGTCTACCCTTTCTCAGAAGAGGAGGTGGCTGCCCACATAAGATCACTAAAGAGGCGTAAAGCTCCCGGGCCAGACGGCATTGCGGCGGTGGTGGTGCAATTCTTAATTCCACAGCTAACTGCACCACTCACACACCTGTTTAACGAATGCCTCAGACAACGGAAGTTCCTGAAGATGTGGAAGACAGCGAATGTTGTGATCATCAGAAAAGGACCCGATAAAGACCCAACAGAAACAAAATCATATAGACAAATATGTTTGCTGGACATACTTGGGAAGATATTAGAAAAACTAACTGGCTGACTGGCTGCACACCGAGTGCTGTGTGGGATGAGCAGCAGGCAGTTTGGCTTCTGACCTGGGCGATCGGCATCTGATGCAATCGCCCTGGCGGCTGAGGTCTGTGGCTCTACCACTCATATGTACGTGGTTGGCATCATGGTAGACATCATCGATGCCTTCGACAACCTGTGGTGACCTTCGCTCTTCTCCTGTTTGTGGGAGAAAGAGTGTCCAGGGCCGCTATATGGCTGCCTGAGGAGCTATTGCGAGGATCGGCAGATCTGGATCATCCCCTAGCGGGAGAGTTGGAAAATAAATAACAAAGGGATGCCCCCAGGGTTCCGTATTAGGACCCCTACTTTCGGACATCTACATGGAGCCGATACTGGATACCTTACAACAAAGTGAAGAAGTGCAGAGATGATAGCCTACGCAGATGACCTCCTCCTATTGGTTGGCGGCCGTAGTCGCGAGGACATAGAGCCCAAAATAGAAAGGGCCGTGAATAAATTGCAACTATGGTGCGAAAACACCAAAATGAAAATATCACCAAGTAAGTCAACATGCCTATTACTAAAAGGACAGCTAATTAGAAACCCAACTGTAAGAATCGAGGGCTCACCGATTCTTCGGCGACGTGAGACACGGTACCTGGGAATCATCATTGACCAAAGGTGGAACTTCGGGAAACACATTGACACCGTAACCCAGGAAGACCTCCAAATACTAAACAATCTCACCTTCATCGGACATAAAAGATATCATCTTCCCCCTTACCTCATAAAACTATATCACAACAGTATCCTAACATCAATAATGGGTTATGGCTTGGGAGTCTGGGCACACAGGCTCACGAGGGATGTGCCGTCCACGACAGAAGGGTTCAGAGAAACATGATACTGAGATCTTTGTGGGCTACAGAACATCCCTGGGGGGAGCCCTATTAGTCATAATGGGGCTCTGCCCCTGGACATCAAAATTCGAGAACAGGCAGCGTGGTTTTGGGCTAAAAAAGGGAATACCACGAAGATGGAAGAGATATTAGGCACTGGGGTTAAGGATAAGGGTGAGATAAAGCGAAGAGGCGACCAATTGTGGCAAGTATTATGGGAAGCAGAAGAAACAGGTCGCGGAACATTTGAACTTCTTCCTAACGTCAGAGAACGACTGGGCATGAAATACTTTGAACCTACCCGAGGACTGATCGATTTTCTCACTGGTCATGGGCCATACCCGATATATTTATGTCGGTTCGAGAAAAGGGCCACACCCGCGTGGGAATGTGGTGTATCAGAGGGTACTCTCGATCATGTGGTCTACGAGTGCCCCCTTTTCAATGATGTAGCATCCACATTACGTGACCAATTACCTGACCATGACACATACCACTTACATAGACAAGAAGACACTTTTCAAACTATTAACCAATTGACGGATGAGGTATCACGAAAAGTGTTAAAAGAATTCCTGAGGGACATAAATTAAATTAACAATTTGAGACACACCAAACACTGGATCTAGCGCCCTGTTCCAATACCGCCTGTGCGTGGACAGGCCGACTTTCCTCATAGTCTGGAATCCGTCGCGTTGAGGACCAGGGGGAGTGGGGTAGGACACCACCGATACAGGACAAAGCAACGGACTTGACTTAGATTAGAACTAGTTAGTAGAACTTAGATTAGGAAATTAGTCATTTACGAACCTTCATCAAGTAACATCCTTGGCCTGCCCAGTGTCAGGGGCAGGCTCATCGGGATTAGCTCGATGAGCAAGGCTCTAAAAAGTAGGTTTATAAACTACCGACACAACTGTGACGCTGCAGGCAGAAGAGTTTAGTTAAGCGTAGGTCATATAAAGTTAATATTAATAATAACAAACAGATTAGTTGCATATTGCTATCTAGTTAGCTGTAGCTCACTAATTAATTAAATGTGTATCTAGCTGCAATTAATGTTGAATAAAATTAGGACCCACTAATCATTTAAGGAAGAGGGTTAAGATTGTATAATTATTATACATTTGTAATAAAGATTTTTTTAATAAAAAAAGTAAAATATGACTTGTAATGTATTAATTTTGTAGTAATTAGCTTCTCTGTTTATGCCGTAGTAAACTAGTTATTGTTTGTTGTGTCATATCTTTCAGTTGCATAATCTGATTAATACAGGATGTACAACCTTCGACCAGCGCTGAAATGTATAGTTGTGAGCCTGTCACAGACGACGGCAAGCGGGAAGTTTCCAATGCTGTGTTTTGATTTGTAAAAGTGTTGGAAGACAGACAGATATATTATCAATGCACTACCGGAAGCAGGCAGTTCTGTTTCTCGGCTTTCAGGTTGATGGGAGCAGCTATCGTCGAGTGGTTTATGGAGCTGACGAACGAAATGACTTTTGTTGATACTGAAGAACTATGCCATGAAGGCAAAGCAGAAGGTGAGTCAGTGGAAGATATCACGACTAGTGAATATTCATAACACTCTGGAAATGTCTACGTCGCAGACAATCTGTGCTTCATCCATTCCCGATGAGTATTAGGAACTGGTTACTAAACGACTGAACTACGGACCTATACCAATTGAAGTAAAAGTAAAGGCGGTAGCGCTATCCGGGAATTATCCAAATTGGAGCCTACAGATCTAAAATTGTGGGGAAATGATGACGTTAAAGGAGGGACAAGATACGACAAATGCCAGGCGGTAAATCATTGGACAGTGTGACCGATTCGATATTCGATATACAGAAAGTGGAGCTCTTTTCAGCACGCAAACTGCGTCACTTTTGACCGGTTTTAGTCGTGATTACGTGATAAACACAGATCAAACAGGTTGCGTGTGTCACATGAACATTCGACGCACGTTATCGCATAATGGAGAAAAACGAACCCTTTTCGCAGTTGGTATAAAAAAAAATTGACACATTCGTACACGGCGCAGTATACCATCACAGCCTCTGGAAAAGTGTTGTCTAAGGTTTTCCTCTGTTTACAAGAAACGAATGCTATATTTGGTCATCTACGTCTAAATCTACGTGATTACTCTGCTATTCACAATTGAGTGCCTGGCAGAGGGTTCAATGAACCACCTTCAAGCTGTCACTCTACCGTTCCACCCACTCTCAAAGGGCGCGCGGGAAAAAGGAGCACCTAAATTTTTCTTAGCGACCCCTGATTTCTCCTATTATATCGTGGTGATCATTTCTCCCTATGTAGGGGGAGGGGGGGGGGGAGTGCCAACAAAATGTTTTCGTAATCGGAGGAGAAAACTGGTGATTGAAATTTCATGAGAAGATCCCGTCGCAACGAAAAACGCCTTTGTTTTAATGATTGCCACTCCAATTCAGGTATCATGTCTGTGGCACAATCTACCCTATTTCGCGATAATACAAAACGAGCCGCCCTTCTTTGAAGTTTTTTAATATCATCCGACAGTCTCACCTGATACAGATCCCACACCGCGCAGTAATACTCCAAAATAGTGCGGACAAGTGTAGTGTAAGCAATCTCTTTAGTAGATCTGTTGCACCTTCTAAGTGTTCTGCCAATGAATCGCAGTCTTTGGTTGGCTCTGCCCACAAGACTATCTATGTGATCGTTTCAATTTAGGGAATTTGTAATTGTAATCCCTAAGTATTTAGTTGAATTTACATCCTTCAGATTTGTGTGACTTATCGCGTAATCGAAAATTAGCGGATTTCTTTTTGTACTCATGTGAATAACTTGACAATTTTCTTTATTCAGGGTCAATTGGTATTTTTCGTACCTTATATATATCTTATTTAAATCATTTTGCAATTAATTTTGGTCATCTGATGACTTTACAAGACGGTAAATGACAGCATCATCCGCAGATAATCTAAGAGGGCTACTCAGATTGTCTCCTATGTCGTTAAGATAGATCAGGAACAATGGAGAGCCTATAACACTTCCTTGGGGAACGCCGGAAATTTCTTCTGTTTTACTCGATGACGTTCCGTCTATTACTATGAAATGTGACCTTTCTGACAGGAAATCACGAATACAGTCGCACAACTGATGCGATATTCCTTAGGCACACAGTTTGGTCAGAAGACGCTTGTGAGGAACGGTGTCGAAAGCCTTCTGAAAATCTAAAAATATGGAGTCAGTTTGATATCCCTTGTCGATAGCATTCATTACTTCATGAGTATAAAGAGCTAGTTGTGTTCCGCAAGAACGATATTTTCTGAATCCGACTGTGTGTCAGTAAATCGTTTTCTTCCAGGTACTTCACATTGCTAGAATACAGTATATGTTCCAGAACCCTACTGCAAAGCAACGTTAGTGATATGGGCCTGTAGTTCAGCGGATTACTCCTATTTCCCTTTTCGGGTATCGATGTGATATGAGCCACTTTCCAGTCTTTAGGTACGGAACTTTCTGTGAGCGAGCGGTTGTATATAACTGCTAAATATGAAGCTATTGGATCTGCATACTCTGAGAGGACCTTACTGGTATACCATCTGGACCGGAGGCCTTGCCTTTATTAAGTGATTGAAGCTGCTTTTCTACAGCGAGGATATCTACTTCTATGTTTCTCATCTTCGCAGTTGTTCTTGATTGGAATTCGGGAATATTTACTTCGTCTTCTTTGGTGAAGGAGTTTCGGTAAACCGTGTTTAATAACTCTGTTTTGGTGGCACTGACATCAGTGACTTCGCCGTTGTTATCGCGCAGTGAAGGTATTGATTACATATTGCCACTGGTGTGCTTTATATATGACGAGAATCTCTTTGGGTTTCCTGCAAGATTCCGAGACAGAATTATGGAAATTACTAAAAGCATCTCGCATCGAAGCACGCGCTATATTTCGAACTTCTGCAAAACTTGCAAATCTTGGGGATTCTGCGTTCTTTTAAATTTGGCATGCTTCTTTCGTTGCTTCTACAACAGCGATCTGACCTGTTTTGTGTACCATGGGGGATCAGTACCATCACTTATTAATTCATGTGATACATATCTCTCAGTCGCTCCTGTCTCTTTGAAATGATTCCACATCTTTTCTACGCTTACGTGATCAGATCGGAAGGAGTGGAGACTGTCTCTTAAAAAGGTGTTAAGAGCATTTTTATCAACTTTTTTTAAATAGATGTACTTTGAGTTTCTTTTTGATGGTTGTGGGTGTTACGGTATTTAGCCTAGCAGCAACTGCCTTGTGGTCGCTAATCCCTGTATTCGTCTTGATACTCCCTATTTGTCCAGGATTATTTGTTGCTAAGAGGTCAAGTATGCTTTCGCAACCATTTACGCTTCGAGTAGGCTCTTGAACTAACTGTTCAAAATAATTTTCTGAGAAAGCATTGAGTACAATTTCGGATGACGTTTTATGCCTGCCGCTAACTTAAAAGGTATAATTTTTCCAGCATATCGAGGGTAGATTGAAGTCGCCACCGACTATAATTGTATGAGTGGGGTACCTAGTTGAAACGAGACTCAAGTTTTCTTTGAACTGTTCAGCAACTATATGTTTAGAGTCAGAGGGTTGGTAAAACGATCCAGTTAATGGTTTAGTCCGACTGTCATGTATAACCTCTATCCATACTATTTTGCAGGAACTATCTATTTCAGTTTCACTACAAGGCAAACTACTTCTGACAGCAATAAATACTCCACCACCAACTGTATTTAATCTATCCTTTCTGAACACTGTTAGATAGTACGAAAAAAAATTCGGCTGAACATATTTCCGGCTTTAGCCAGCTTTCTGTGCCTAAAACTAGTTGAGCTTCAGTGCTTTCTATTTTGGCTTGGAGCTCTGGTTCTTTCCCAACACAGCTACGACAATTTACAATACCGATAGATTCTACAACTACCTTACTGTGTTTGCCAGACCCTTTTTAGATAGACGCCCTTTCTGTGGTCAAGGGCTCTGCATTCTACACAGTCACAGAACTGCCTGAGCCTCTGATTCAGACCATCCACTCGGCTCTGCACCAAAGTACCACAGTCGGTTCTATGGACAATGCTGCAGATGGTGAGCTCTGCCTTAACCTCGGAGGCAAGCCTGGCACACGGAGTGCACACTGGCTTCCTTCTCCTCCTTGGAAGCCATGTTCCTAAGGGGACCCATTACGCTCCTAACGTTGGAACTCCCAGCTACCAGCAAACCCACCCTCTCTGAATGCTCAGACCTTGTGGGCCGAGAAGCTTCCTCTGGAACAGGGTGGACGACTGTATCCAGCTCAGAGACTTCGTCAGCCACAGATAACTCCCGAAACCTGTTCGTCAAATGAACTGGGGAGGCCCTACGATTGGCCCCACAGGAAGTCTTTCGCTGCCTGCCCGACTTTGGAATGATCTCCCACTCAATCACAGGTGAGGGGTCAACCTCAGTGCAAGCAGTACCCGGGTGGCCACAGCAGTGGATCGATCGGGGGACGTGTGGGTCGTGCTCGACATACCTTGCATCGTCGCATCCGATCCCCCACAGTGATGCCCCTTGGCAGCAGCTTCAAGCTGTGTGATGGAAGCCAACACTGCCTGGAGCAGCGAGCGAAGGAACTCAGCTCGCATCTTTACACACCAATCACAGTGACTTTCCATTTCTCGCTCCTGTTTGAAACTCGTAAAGATATATAATAGACAAAGGGTGCATTCGCCTTGTTAGCAGCAGGAACTAGCTGTGCTGTCTCACTGACAGTCTGACCGACACTGAGCTGTTCTAAGCAAATCAAACGAAAGCCTGTTCGATACGAGGGTCAATACGTACGCTACACTGTTTTTAAAATGAAAGGTTGCTCCAAGTAAGCACTCAAACACGCAAGAAATTACAAAAATATACTGGTAACTACGAAGGTAACTGAAAAGAATTCGCTCCTGTTTGAAGCTCGTAAAAAATATGTAATAAACAAACGGTGTACTCGCCTTATTAGCAGCAGGAACTCGTGGTGCTCTCTCACTGACGGTCCAACTGACATTACATTACTTGCTCTAATCCTGGGAAATTCACATATACGATTTACAGAACATTTCTTGAAAATGTTTTAAAACTGAGTGTTGCTGATAACAAGTTTTGTCTAATACTGGATTCCTGAGGAGGACAAGCTAATGAAGCCATGTTTATAGATGACGATGGTCAACCGACGTGCACGGTAAACGTAATACCGCCAAACTGCACACCTGTGTGCCAGCCGTGTGATGTTTATTTCTATCGCCAGGTTAAAAATTTCATTTCGAGGCTTCAGAATTGCAGTGTGCTTCTGGAAACCCAGCGGGAATTGCACAACTGCAAGGATGCAATAACTATTAATAGCAAAATTCATAACCAACTTTCAACACCGATTTTTCAGGCAGTGATATCGTATGTGTGGTATGCATCAAAATTAACTACCGAAATAATTCCCGAAAAAGATATATTTTTAAATGTAAACCTAGTTTGTTTTCCGCTGACTCTTCGGAAGGAACAGTGTACCTGTCGAAAGGTTGCATTCATTAGATGTTCTTGGTGCCGCGAGTATATTTGTTTAGAATGTTTATACGACAAGTAGCATCCATCTAGTTCTTCGAAGAAAAGTGAGGACACGTAACAGTGACTGGAAGAGCCATTGCAAAGTCACCTGGAGTAACATTTTAGTTGTTTACTGTCCCAAGTGGTTTGATAAATTTATTCGCCTAGATTTTCATCATTCCTTATTGATTTACTTTCCTTATTAACCCTCCTATTCCTATCAATTGTGATATAGAATAATACCAGCGAGAGGCGGCCGCAGTGGGCGACTGGTTCTAGGCGCTTCAGTCCGGAACCGAGCGACTGCTACGGTCGCAGGTTCGAATCCTACCTCGGGCATGGATGTGTGTGATACCATTAGGTTAGTTAGGTTTAAGTAGTTCCAAGTTCTAGGGGTCTGATGACCTCAAAAGTTAAGGTCGCAGGTTCGAATCCTACTTCGGGCATGGATATGTTGATGTCCTTAGGTTAGTTAGGTTTAAGTAGTTGCACGTTCTAGGGGACTGATGACCTCAGACGTTAAGTCCCATAGTGCTCAGAGCCATTTGAACCATTTTTGAATACAGACGAGATGAATAACATCCCCGAGATTCGCATCCGTGTTCTCCGCTTCCCAGCCATTTACAGTTACAGTTAACTTGACCTATGCGCTATCGGCGCTCTCGGCGAAAAGCGTCAGTTGTAAAAGTTTCTTTCCTCGATTATATATATATATATATATATATATATATATATATATATATATATATATATATATATATATATATATATATATATATATATATATACAAGGAATTGTCCCGACTGACTTACTGATCCATCAGCGCCCATCAGAAAACACTAATGACAGAAACGTGAAATTTGGAGTGCGTGTTCATTTTATCCTGTAGCCAACATTTAACAAAGAATTTTTCGAAACTCCACCTGTAAGGAGGTGAATTAGGGGATAAAAAGTTTTTTGAGAATATGTCGCTAATAAGGCAATTTTGAAGATAGAACTACGAAAATTTCTACTTGGTTTTTTGGTCAGAAATAAATAAATATGTGTTTCAGAAATTTGGGATATTTAGCGCCTATGGGCTGAAATGGTTGCTGAAATTTTTTAAAAATAATAAATCATTATTAAAGATCTACTAAAGTATTTTTAGAACTGTATCTATGAAAACTGGTGTTTGACTTCTCGGTTAGAAATACAAAAATACATGTTCCGGCGTTTTTGGAAATTCAGCCCTTATGGCGGTGAAGCCAGGAATTAAAGTTTTTACGAAAATATTTCTTTTGGAAAGCATTTTTGAAAATAAATCTCTGAGAATTTGTGTTTTGCTTCTCGTTTGGAAATTAAAAAATACATATCTCGGTGTTTTTTGGAAATTCAGCTCCTAAGGGTGTGAAATTGGGGATAAACTTTTTGTGAAAAGATTTCATTACATCAAAATTTTTAAATCTAAATAAATGAAAATTTGTCTTTGCCTTCTAAATAAATATGTGTTATGGGATGAAAGTTTCTATAGGAATGTCTCCACTATAACTCAAAAGGCAGGATTAACAAGACTTCAGACACCAGTTACCAAAATCGCTTTTTGGTCAGAAGTATATTCGGAAAAGGTAATACTTCTATGGTCTTAACCACCGTAAAATGTTTGGAATATGTTGCAATTTGGGTATAATATAAGAATTCGATTAAAGAAAACCCGAAAATTTGTGCAGCTCATACAGTCAACGTAAGCGAAGTAGTGTGTCCTAAACTGTTACTACATATGCTCAATGAGTATTCTCTTTTTATTTGCTATCCTTCCAAGTGTTGCCATTTTAAAGGCCAGCAGTTTTTATGTAGAACAATTGCAGATATCGAAGCAAGATTTTTTGTTACGGATACATCGGCAACAGCTAAGAACATCGATGTTTCGGTCAGTGTCAATAACTTCGTGTATCTGGTAGTACATTTAAACAATCATGTTACGTTTAAATATTATACCCTATTTTCTCCTCGGAATTTGAGACGTCTTGAAAAGGACAACTATCCGGCGAATAAGCCACCCTGAAGTATCACAACTGCTGTCACATGGTAAGATTGTTACTTGGACGAGGAACTGAAACTATTGTTTTTCGAGTTTTGCCTTTCCTACTCAGTAAAAGTATGACTGGAAACCAAAACACGCGGCTAGCGCTAAACTGCTATCTTCCGTGACTTTCGGACAGCGTCACAAAATCATTCACTGTGTGTGTGTGTGTGTGTAAAAACTTGTTACATCAAATACTTGTGTCTTTGCATTTTGTAGCTTGTTTTAATTCATAGGTAACTATCCTTGACCGTCCAGTGAGAATATGAGCGTAGTTGCTAAAATATCTCACCTTATCATATGGTGTCATTTATGGCGTACTGTATCGTAAACAATGTCAGTCCGTTACGAATATCGTGTCAATGTCTTCTAAGTGAGAAGAAAGTGCGATATCGTTTGTTATCTAAGATATTGCTTCTCTTGTATCTAATGGAAAAGCACCAGAAATTCTTCGATCATGTCCCAAAGCAGAATTGACGATTGTTAGTATACCATGTGATTGTCAGGCGTTTTTTATCAGCTTTTTTGTAGTATATGGAATGTTTTCCTGATGCGGTTCCAGTCGACACAGACGGTACAGATCTATAGGACATCAAAACATTTAACACATCCTTCTCGCTTCTACAACGCCGCCTCGACCTCGAAGCTGTTTACTCTGTAATGTACTGCAAATGACTCCGTGCTTAGTCTTTGGAGATACCTTATGTCTAAAGACGAGAATTCCATGTACTATAAAATCCGAAAACATGCATGCAGTCATGCTCTATCAAACTACAATAGATTCAGTCAAGTGAAAAGTACATTAAAATATGCACTCTCATTTTTTCCCAATCTACTAATTCACTTTCTCTTTTGTACAGTTAGCAAATAAAAACATTTCTAATTTTTTCTGTAATGTTCCTTCGCTAGTGAGTCAAATATTTTTATAGGCAAAAATGAGTTCTCTACAGCCGGCCGTGGTGGCCGAGCGGTTCTAGGCGCTACAGTCTGGAACTGCGCGACCGCTACGGTCGCAAGTTCGAATCCTTTCTCGGGCATGGATGTGTGTGACGTCCTTAGGTTAGTTAGGTTTAAGTAGTTCTAAGTTCTAGGGGACTGATGACCTTAGAAGTTAAGTCCCATAGTGCTCAGAGCCATTTGAACCATTTTTTTGAGTTCTCTGCATCACAATAAGTTATAGACGCAATTTAAACGGACCTATTTGTGACAGTGTCAGGTCATGGTCTTTATTCATGCTTTCACCACAAAATGCTGCCTTGAATGAACAAAAAAAAAAAAAAATCCGTAGTCTGGGTTCTTCTTCATGACACTGTCCAGTTTGTTCTTTGCACGTACTTCCATTTTCACTTGAGATGAGTGGGATATCTCTTGAATTCTTCAACAACTGACGCTGTGTCTACCAGTGGCAGATACGTGGCGTCCAAGGATGTTACCGCAGAAGGTAATTCAGAGAAGTTTGTCTCAATGTTTATTAAATCCTGCCGCACATTTCTGCATTCAAATGCTGCTTGTGCATCTCTGATACAAACGGTATCGTTTGGCGAGCAACTGTTTACTACCCAAATTGATAGAAGTGTTTATTTTAGAATTAAATATTGACATGACTTGACCTGAATATGAAATATTAATGTTTCACAATAATATTTATTATCATAGATTTATCATCATATAAGCGACAATCATTCAGAGCATGTTCAGCAAGGGTTGACTCTTTCTTTTTCAGTCTCCAACTTGTTTCATGTTCAGCCAGGCTTGTAGTTATAGCCCTACCTGATTGACATATATATAAATTGCCACAAACGTAGCAGGGAATTCTGTAAATTTCACTCTGTTCTAAACGTGGAACCTTATCTTTACTGTTGAACAGAAGGTGGGCAAACGTATTCCTAGTGTAAAAAGCTGGAGTACATTTCCTTGATTTTAGTTTCCCGGCAAGAAAGGAAAGCTGTTATCCTCTGTCTCTTACTTTTACTGAGCAGTTGTCAATCACTTTATGACTATAACCATTACTGTAAGCTATTTCTTTAATTATTTTCAATTCATTTTCAAAATCTGGTTTGGTTTAGGATACAGACAGTAGGTGTTGCACCATGGAGTAGAAGGCTGCTTGTTTATGAGTTATGAGATGCTGGGACCTGGCTGCTATTAGGTACTGTGTCTGTTGAGGTCACTTTCCTGTATATCTTAAATAAATGCTGTTCTTTATTTATGTCAAAGGTGATGTCTAAAAAGTTGATAGAGTCTCCTCCCAATTTCATGATAGACCTGACTTTACTGTGGTGTGAATTCAAATGTTGAAAAAATGGATTTAATTGTCTGGTGGTAGCTGTCCACAAGCACAAACCACCATCCACGTACCAAGTCCAATATTGTATATTAGAACTTAGAGGCTGTTTTCCAAAAATTTTTGCTCAAAATTATCCATAAACATTTCAGCTAATAAGGGACTCAGTGAGGATCCCGTTGCTAACCCCTCTGACCGTTGAAATTGGAAATAATTCTGCTTTAAGCAAGTTTCAGTTGCTATCCTTCTATCGTCTGTCTCCACTGGATTTGTTCTGGTTTTATAAAACCATTTTGTTCAAGTTTCCATTGCCTCTGCTACAGGAATATTAGAAAACAGGCTGCTAACATAAAATAAACCAATTTTTCATTAGGTGGAACGTGTACATCATTTAGTTTTTTCACTAATGCAAGTGGATTAGGCACTCCAAATTTTAGTTGAAGTCTAGTTTTTGTTTTAATTAGTGAATCTAGCTCTTTATAAAATTTAAAGAAAGGTGCTGAAACTGAAGACATCGCAGGTCTTATTGGAGCACCTTCTTTGTGAAGTATAGTTAATCCACAACATTAAGTTATCTGACAATGACCTAAGAAGCCAAAAGCTGATTCATGTTAAACTGGAAATATTACTGTGGAACATTAATACTACGTATTCAAGTGGTTAATATGTCTATGTTCCTCTAAGAACCGATGGACTATTCCATAAATGTTGAAGTATTAGTTTTATTGCAATTAACTACGTCATACCGATTTAATGGAATCAGAATTCTAGGAGAGAAACTTTGCAGCATCCAACCAAGTACCCCGGTTACTAACAACAGATGGAGAGGTTAACGGTAACTCAGATAGACTCTCTTTGTAAGCAGCTAAACGTGCAGGGGCTGTTGAAAACATGTGTATAAAACAAAATATCATTTTAAAATCAATTACTTTTTACAGCTTTGGGACCATTAAAACTAATACATCCCTAAACTTTACATATACCTTTTTATTTGAGGACATCAAACTACTAACACTGTTATAATTACAGCGCATTGCTTCTGCAACACGTTGGAGGCCACGAGCAAGACATGTAATCTGTTTTACGTTTGGTTAGAATATCTTAATTACTTTCCAGCTCGTCAACATGTAGAAAGCAGCATCACTGAACAGAAAAAGAGCTCTGCTTTTATTTACATTATTTGGTCACAGAATACCTGAAATATAAGAAGTTCAAAAAAATGGCTCTGAGCACTATGGGACTCAACTGCTGAGGTCATTAGTCCCCTAGAACTTAGAACTAGTTAAACCTAACTAACCTAAGGACATCACAAACATCCATGCCCGAGGCAGGATTCGAACCTGCGACCGTAGCGGTCTTGCGGTTCCAGACTGCAGCGCCTTTAACCGCACGGCCACTTCGGCCGGCAATATAAGAAGTATTTCCTCAGGAAGTGATACATAAAAATAGCCTTAAATGAGAGTAAAATAATTATTTAAAGTGTTCTTCAATAGCAATATCTGATTAAAACTTACAGAATCAGTCTTTAAAGAAACTAGCAATTATGGAGTTATTCGCTTGTTGCGGGACTTTACAGCAGACACCCATCCACAGTTAATTTTCCTATAATTAGGTTAGCAACGTAGCTCTCCATAGGATCAGTTGTTTTATCTACGAATGTCCATATGTTTGGAGTCCCTAAGTCCTCACGAATTTTATCTAGTACCTGGTTAGTCCTCCACCACGAACCATGGACCTTGCCGTTGGTGGGGAGGCTTGCGTGCCTCAGCGATACAGATAGCCGAACCGTAGGTGCAACCACATCGGAGGGGTATCTGTTGAGAGGCCAGACAAACGTGTGGTTCCTGAAGAGGGGCTGCAGCCTTTTCAGTAGTTGCAGGGGCAACAGTCTGGATGATTGACTGATCTGGCCTTGTAGCACTAACGGGGACTACTCAGGAGGACATCGTTATCAGGAGAAAGAAAACTGGCGTTCTACGGATCGGAGCGTGGAATGTCAGATCCCTTAATCGGGCAGGTAGGTTAGAAAATTTGAAAAGGGAAACGGATAGATTAAAGTTATATAGTGGCAGGAGGAACAAGACTTCTGGTCAGGTGAATACAGGGTTATAAATACAAAATCAAATAGGGGTAATGCAGGAGTAGGTATAATAATGAATAAAAAAATAGGAGTGCGGGTAAGCTACTACAAACAGCATAGTGAACGCTTTATTGTGGCGAAATAGACACGAAGCCCACGCCTACCACAGTAGTACAAGTTTATATGCCAACTACTTCTGCAGATGACGAAGAGATTGATGAAATGTATGATGAGATAAAAGAAATTACAGTACTCAGATAGTGAAGGAAGACGAAAATTTAATAGTCATGGGTGACTGGAATTCGGTAGTAGGAAAAGGAAGAGAAGGAAATGTAGTAGGTGAATATGGAATGGGGGTAAGAAATGAAAGAGGAAGCCGCCTGGTAGAATTTTGCACAGAGCATAACTTAATCATAGCTAACACTTGGTTCAAGAATCATAAAAGAAGGTTGTATACATTGAAGAAGCCTGGAGATACTCGAAGGTTTCAGATAGATTATATAATGGTAAGACAGAGATTTAGGAACCAGGTTTTAAATTGTAAGTCATTTCCAGGGGCAGATGTGGACTCTGACCGCAATCTATTGTTTATAAACTGTAGATTAAAACTGAAAAAACTGCAAAAAGGTGGGAATTTAAGGAGATGGGATCTGTATAAACTGAAAGAACCAGAGGTTGTAGAGAGTTTCAAGGAGAGCATTAGGAAACGATTGAGAGGAATGGGGGAAAGAAATACAGAAGAAGAATGGGTAGCTTTGAGGGATGAAATAGTGAAGGCACCAGAGGTTCAAGTAGGCAAAAAGACGAGGGCGAGTAGAAATCCTTGGGTAACAGAAGATATATTGAATTTAATTGAGGAAAGGAGAAAATATAAAAATGCACTAAATGAAGCAGGCGAAAAGGAATACAAACGTCTCAAAAATGAGATCGACAGGAAGTGCAAAATGGCTAAGCAGGGATGGCTAGAGGACAAATGAAAGGATGTAGAGGCTTATCTCACTAGGGGTAAGATAGATACTGCCTACAGGTAAATTAAAGACACTTTTGGAGAAAAGAGAAACGCTTGTATAAATATCAAGAGCTCAGATGGAAACCCAGTTCTAAGCAAAGAAGGTAAAGCAGAAAGGCGGAAGAAGTATATATAGGGTCTTACAATGGTGATATACAATATTATAGGAATGGAAGAGGATGTAGATGAAATGGGATATACGATACTGCGTGAAAAGTTTGACAGAGCACTGAAAGAGCTAAGTCGAAACAAAGCACCGGGAGTAGATAACATTCCATTAGAGCTACTGACAGCCTTGGGAGATCCAGTCCTGACAAATCTCTACCATCTGGTGAGCAAGATGTATTAGACAGGCGAAATACCCTCAGACTTCAAGAAGAATATAATAATTCCAATAGCAAAGAAAGCAGGTGTTGACAGATGTGAAAACTACCGAACTATCAGTTTAATAAGCCACGGCTGCAAAATACTAACACGAATTCTTTACAGACCAATGGAATAACTGGTAGAAGCCGACCTCGGGGAAGATCAGTTTGGATTCCGTAGAAATGTTGGAACACGTGAGGCAATACTGGACTTACGACTTATCTTAGAAAATAGATTAAGGAAAGGCAAACCTACGTTTCTGGCATTTGTAGACTTAGAGAAACGTTTTTGACAATGTTGACTGGAATACTCTCTTTCAAATTCTGAAGGTGGCAGGAGTAAAATACAGGGAGCGAAAGGCTATTTACAATTTGTACAGAAACCAGATGGCAGTTATAAAAGTCGAGGGATATGAAAGGGAAGCAGTGGTTGGGAAGGGAGTGAGACAGGGTTGTAGCCCCTCCCTGGTGTTATTCAATCTGTATATTGAGGAAGCAGTAAAGGAAACGAAAGAAAAATTCGGAGCAGGAATTAAAATCCATGGAGAAGAAATAAAAACTTTGAGGTTTGCCGATGACATTGTAATTCTGTCAGAGACAGCAAAGGACCTGGAAGAGCAGCTGAACGGAAAGGACAGTGTCTTGAAAGGAGGATATAACATGAACACCAACAAAAGCAAAACGAAGATAATGGAATATAGTCGAATTAAATCGGGTGATGCTGAGGGTATTAGATTAGGAAATGAGACGCTTAAAGTAGTAAATGAGTTTTGCTATTTGGGGAGCAAAATAACTGATGATGGTCGATGTAGAGAGGATATAAAATGTAGACTGGCAATGGCAAGGAAAGCGTTTCTCAAGAAGAGAAATTTGTTAACATCGAGTTTAGATTTAAGTGTCAGGAAGTCGTTTCTGAAAGTATTTGTGTGGAGTGTAGCCATGTATGGAAGTGAAACATGGACGATAAATAGTTTGGACAAGAAGAGAATAGAAGCTTTCGAAATGTGGTGCTACAGAAGAATGCTGAAGATTATATGGGTAGATCACATAACTAATGAGGAGGTATTGAATAGAATTAGGGAGAAGAGAAATTTGTGGCACGCCTTGACTAGAAGAAGGGATCGGTTGGTAGGACATGTTCTCAAGCATCAAGGGATCACCAATTTAGTACTGGAGGGCAGCGTGGAGGGTAAGAATTGTAGAGGGAGACCAAGAGATGAATACACTAAGCAGATTCAGAAGGATGTAGGTTGGAGTAGGTACTGGGAGATGAAGAAGCTTGCACAGGATAGAGTAGCATGGAGAACTGCATCAAACCAGTCTCTGGACTGAAGACCACAACAACAACAACCTAGTTAGTGCAACAACAAGTATTTTTATGTGCGTGAAAATAGTTTTCTTTTATTTTTACAGGAAATTAAATTTATTTGGTCAAATACATTGCGTAGGCCTACCTGCTTATAAGATTTTGGATAATAGTTTTACTCCTGTGTCGAGGACTCGAGGACATCTTTTGATGTGTACTTCTCCAAAAAACCCTAAAGAGTTGGATTTCTGAATTTCTCAAATAGTACAGTTGCTCTTACCTAAACATCGTACAAATCAACGTAAAAACTATTAGCTATTAGAGGTGTGTTAGAGACGGGAACAGCAATAAATTACTGGATTTGGTATGTTGCAGATTCATTTGTTTTTTTGGATCTTCCATCTTTGACAAAGATGCCACGCTTTACCTGAAATTATAAAAGGTCTTCCGGTTATATGGCTATGGTTTTTTTTAAAAAAAACTAATTTTCTTATTTAATTAATTACTTTAAATAAATTTTGTGGTGATTTGGAAACAAGTGCCATGAGATTTAATAAGATCCTTTCATTTTATCCATTGTCCAAGGAGTTGATTTCTGGAACTTTTAACTGGAGGTATATTAGAAGCACCTTAACACACGCAAACAAAATAACACAGACTTGTGAGGCTGACACACGCACCACTGCGAATACGGTACAGCGAATGATTTCAGTTTCCGAAGAATCGAAATTGCTAGTGAGGTTAGTTCAAATTCCACAAGACCGCCCTGCAGCTGTGTGTCATTGACGTGTCTGCCACTGTACCTGACTTAGCAGGCTGAATTCACACTGTCGCGAAATCATAGGCTTGGCTGTGGTTGTTGTGGATAATAACAGGCGTTCTGCAGAGGACTGTCGATAAAATATGGGAAGTTATCCGGCTGTGAGAATGTTACCTTTCTATTCCTGTTATTACCCCCGCCCCCTTTTCTTTCTTCAATCCTGATTTCTGAAGTAAAAATAAGGATCATAAAAATCTAAAAACTGAGATGTCTACTCAAAACCAATAACACATCCATTTCATCTGAAAATTATTTTTCATTATATGTATAATTAAACTAAACGTGTCTTATATATGCATTATGCATGTTTTTATCACCAAGAAAGTCACAATATGCAAATACGCACGGAAAAAGGATATACATTCGGAATCAGAAATTAATAAAATGGATAGGTACCAAGTATAAGTTACGACCACTGATTTTATAAAAACTTGCGTTTGCGTGGAATTCTCGTCGTGACAAAGCGAACATTAATAACAACTTCGTGGCGTTCAACGGCCTGGTGCAAGTCTATCAATTGTACGTCACTTCGGCGACTTGCGTGTAAGTAGCCCACCCTAGTAATTCAACTGGGAAAAGGTGATCTACACTTTAACGTGGAGCGATAACCACGTGTCGTTTCTGGCGAATCTTCACATCACTTAAAAGTGATGGTTGAAGGAGGACCGGAAAATTTCTGTGGGTCGATAGCGCGATCTCTATCTTTCTAGGCACGCTCTTTATTACTAGCCCCCAGGTCAGACTAAATATACCTTTCGAAAGACTGAATCACGACTGCATACCGTTTTTGCTAGAACTAGCCTCCAAATAAATTGAAAGAAACTATCAAAAATGTACGGCGTTTCCAGCATTTGAGGTAAAAAAGAAAGCTAGAGTTGTCGCTAACATGAAGACTGGTTCGAATATCGCAGTATGCCGAAGAGCTGAAGAAACTGGTACACCTGCCTAATATCGCGTAGGGCCCCCACGAACACTCCGAAGTGCTGAAATACGACGTGACATGCATTCGACTAATGTCTGAAATAGTGTTGGAGAGAATCTACACCATGAATCCTGCAGAGCTGTCCATAAACCCGTAAGAGTACAAGGGGGTGGAGATCTCTTCTGAACAGCATGTTGCAAGGCATCCCAGATACGCTCAATAATGTTCATATCTGGCAGTGTGGTGTCCAGCGGAAGTGTTTAAGCCCAGAAGAGCATTCCTCAACCCACTGTGTAGCAATTCTGGACGTGTGAGGTGTCCCATTGTACTGCTGGAATTGCCTAAGTTCGTCGGAATGCACAATGGACATGAATGGATGCACGTGATCAGACAGGATGTTTATGTGCATGTCACCAGTCAAAGTCGTATCTACACGTGTCAGGGACTCCAACTGGACACGCGGCACACCATTACAGAGCCTTTATCAGCTTAAACAGCTTACATGCGTGATCCACGAATTCATGAAGTTGTCTCCATACCCGTTCACGTTCATCCGCTTGACACAATTTGAAACGAGACTCATCTGACCAGGAAACACGTTTCCAGTCATCAACATTCCAATGTCGGTGTCGACTGGGCCAGGCGAGGCGTAAAGTTTTGTATCGTACAGTCATCAAGTATACACGACTAGGCCTGCGGCTCCGAAAGCCCATAGCCATGATGTTTCGTTGAATGTCTCGCACACTGACACTTGTCGATGGCCCAGCATTGAAATCTGCAGCAATTTGCGGAAGGGTTGCACTTCAGTCACGTTGACTGTGTTAACCAACAGGGGCCTGCATTTCAACTTGGAGTAACGAACCATTCTGCAGCTTGGCATTTGAGGGCCGTACATAGTCCTCAAGCCTTTCCGGTATCAATATCTGATTTCAAGAAAGTATTTTCGAGTTGCGCCTTCGCTGACTAACTTCTTTAGTCATCTGTGTATCCTCTTTTCCCCGACATTTGGTGATTCTTAATTGACATACTTTTCTTTGCGGAGAACGGACGTGGTTAATAGATAGTTAATAGAGAGAACTCTCTTCGTACGGCACCGGTCCTTATGGTCTGTATTAGAATATGTCTCTTTGTTGTACCATTATTAATCAGCTGCTCTACTGAAGTAAAAACGTTGCCTTGAAAGTAGAATATTTCAAACCATTTACCTTGTTTATTGAATACGTAAGTAGCACACTTACTAACTCTTGCTAACACTTGCTAACACTTACTCAGCCATGCTCATAACAGGGTTTCCATCCGTCCCGATAAGTCGGGACTGTCACTGTTATGGATCTTCTTTTCCCGACATCCCGACGAGACCCAGTTTTGTCCCGATTTTGCAAAACACTGTTGCGAGCTGACTCAAGTACTGAAGTAACGCCATTTGTTATCGCAACATGTAAATGCAACCTCAGTCAGTCTTATTTGTGTCAACAAATGTATGCTGACAAGGTCGTCTCACAGATGGCGTTGACGTTGCGTATCCTATACCGACGATGCAAGCACCTTCCAGATCTAGCGCCATCATTAGAGAAAATATCAAACTTTTCGTGTAGTACGGGATGCGGAAGAATCGGACAGCTCTCCCCCATTCGAATGGCGAACTGATAAGACCATTCTTTCTAAACGTAATACGAACGACAAGTGCAAGTTAATAATGTCTGAAGTGTTTACTGCGGGTATACAAAGCGTGGAAAATCCGATACACATTTTATTATAGCTTACGAAAATGCCTAATGAGGAAAGAGAAAGTGTGACTCTTCGGATGATTACACAAAAGAGTGGTCTTTTGTCAAGAAAGGAGGAACGGATCAGGAAGCGTTGTGAGTGAGATTTGCAGCTGTTTCATCTCGGTACCTCACGGAGGTAAGGCATCACATTTCTACGAAGAATCATACAAATACACTCCTGGAAATTGAAATAAGAACACCGTGAATTCATTGTCCCAGGAAGGGGAAACTTTATTGACACATTCCTGGGGTCAGATACATCAATGATCACACTGACAGAACCACAGGCACATAGACACAGGCAACAGAGCATGCACAATGTCGGCACTAGTACAGTGTATATCCACCTTTCGCAGCAATGCAGGCTGCTATTCTCCCATGGAGACGATCGTAGAGATGCTGGATGTAGTCCTGTGGAACGGCTTGCCATGCCATTTCCACCTGGCGCCTCAGTTGGACCAGCGTTCGTGCTGGACGTGCAGACCGCGTGAGACGACGCTTCATCCAGTCCCAAACATGCTCAATGGGGGACAGATCCGGAGATCTTGCTGGCCAGGGTAGTTGACTTACACCTTCTAGAGCACGTTGGATGGCACGGGATACATGCGGACGTGCATTGTCCTGTTGGAACAGCAAGTTCCCTTGCCGGTCTAGGAATGGTAGAACGATGGGTTCGATGACGGTTTGGATGTACCGTGCACTATTCAGTGTCCCCTCGACGATCACCAGTGGTGTACGGCCAGTGTAGGAGATCGCTCCCCACACCATGATGCCGGGCGTTGGCCCTGTGTGCCTCGGTCGTATGCAGTCCTGATTGTGGCGCTCACCTGCACGGCGCCAAACACGCATACGACCATCATTGGCACCAAGGCAGAAGCGACTCTCATCGCTGAAGACGACACGTCTCCATTCGTCCCTCCATTCTCGCCTGTCGCGACACCACTGGAGGCGGGCTGCACGATGTTGGGGTGTGAGCGGAAGACGGCCTAACGGTGTGCGGGACCGTAGCCCAGCTTCATGGAGACGGTTGCGAATGGTCCTCGCCGATACCCCAGGAGCAACAGTGTCCCTAATTTGCTGGGAAGTGGCGGTGTGGTCCCCTACGGCACTGCGTAGGATCCTACGGTCTTGGCGTGCATCCGTGCGTCGCTGCGGTCCGGTCCCAGGTCGACGGGCACGTGCACCTTCCGCCGACCACTGGCGACAACATCGATGTACTGTGGAGACCTCACGCCCCACGTGTTGAGCAATTCGGCGGTACGTCCACCCGGCCTCCCGCATGCCCACTATACGCCCTCGCTCAAAGTCCGTCAACTGCACATACGGTTCACGTCCACGCTGTCGCGGCATGCTACCAGTGTTAAAGACTGCGATGGAGCTCCGTATGCCACGGCAAACTGGCTGACACTGACGGCGGCGGTGCACAAATGCTGCGCAGCTAGCGCCATTCGACGGCCAACACCGCGGTTCCTGGTGTGTCCGCTGTGCCGTGCGTGTGATCATTGCTTGTACAGCCCTCTCGCAGTGTCCGGAGCAAGTATGGTGGGTCTGACACACCGGTGTCAATGTGTTCTTTTTTCCATTTCCAGGAGTGTAGATTCGCCGTAGCATCCACATTAAAGCTTATTTCTACGTTCATGACTAAAGTAGATACCGGGGAAGAATTGCTCGTTGCTGCTGCAGGACTAACAATAGCTTATGAAATTGTCAAGCATTGTCAATCCTTCAGTTCTCGTGACTGTACCGTAAAACGGAATGCCGCAATGTGTCCTGACTTCAAAGGTGCAAAGCAGTCTCAGCCAGGACCAAAGGTGCAGCGACTGTTAAAAATATTCTCGCACCACACTCCGTGTCCGAATGCATAAAACAGTTGTAGGAAGTTTCATTTTACGGCACAGGCACCGACACGTCGAACCACAAGGCTGAAAACATGTTTCCTTTAGTGGTTGAATACTTCACCGAAACTGACGGAATCCAACAGAAGCTGCTGAGGTTTGATTCGCTGCATAACGAAACATCGGAGACAGTTGCAAAGTTTTGTCTAGACACTTTAAGACGACTGCAAACTCCATTAGATAAATTAATTGCTTTTTGTGGAGACAACACCAATCCCAACTTCGGAGGGCTTTATCGACGCGGCCAGCGGAAGGTTTTTCACCAAATTAAAGAAGAACTAGCAAAAAAATGTAAAAGGGATTGGATGCCCTGCCCGTATTCTCCGCAATACTATATCAAGCGCTGCTGGAGTCTTAACTGTTAACATTGAAATAATCGTCACAAAATATTTAACTATGTTTCAATATACAGGGTATTTTTCAGTATACACGGAAGCTGAAAGAGTTCTGCTTATACGCAGATGTCGATCATCGTACTCTTCTATCTCACTCAAAAATAAGACGCACGCAGTTGAGAGAATTCTCAAGCTTTGGATTCGATTAAAACAAATTTTTGACGACGAAATCAGGCCACCTAAATTAATTTCAGGTATTTTCAGTACTTCGATGAGTGAATTTTATTTCACGTTTCTGTAGTCAAACTTGGCTCTGTTTGAAAAAATATATGAAAAGCGTGGATAAGAGTGAAGTCACGTTAACTGAAATGAGAAATATATTAATCGACACTAAAAGATGTCTGACTGAAAGGAAGACTGCCAATTTTACTGGCACGGAAACCAAAATGAACTTGAACAAACTGAAGAATGAGCGTCCTAACCAAGAAATAATTAATCTGACTTCGAAATCTGAGAAAGAGACAATGGCTTTCTGTACCATAGCATTTGATTATTTAAGAGATATGGGCTGGTCCTTTTAATACATATCAAGTATTTGATTGGGTGACGCTATCTGAAGTCGCAGACTGAGTGATGATTGAAAACACTACATACTTGACTAAAATGCTGCGAACATTTCAGGAGACAATATCTAAAGAGATTTTTAGAAACTAAGTGTCTAAACACTCCGTAGAGTAAAACTCGATATACTTTCTTAAGGAAATCGAAAATCCTGACTGCAAATGCCAACTGCTAAAATTATGCGAGTGTTTGTTTTCTATTCCCGCACACAACGCCACTGTGGAAAGAGCATTTTCGCTGATGTAGGCCCAGTGGACTAATGAAAGAAATCGACTGCTGCCAGGGACTGTAGAATCAATCTTACAGTGCCATTTTAACTACAAGCTGACATGCATGGCGTTTTATAAGTACGTAAAAGGGAAAAAGACTTCCTGAAAAAGGTGAAATCTTCCGAAAATATGGTGCACCAACTATTTCCGCCGCAAAAAGTTCTATGTAATCGTGTTCTAAATAAAAAGTAATTATATTAAATAAATATTCACTTGATTTTTTCACCCCAATCTTAGAGTGGCGCAACGAAGGACCAGCTAGATATGGGAACCCTAACTCATAATAACACTTAAACTCAGTTCCTCTTTGATACTGATGTTTTGAGTTTCCAAATTAAACTACCACGGTCGTCTTAACAGTTCTTCAAGTAATGGATGGTATTGGTTACAAACGACGATACAGATTGGCTAACATGTGTGAAACAATGCGCAACCTCCGCGCATAAGCAAATTAATAACCCAATGTTGTCCAACCACTCGACGGGAGATTTCCAGTCATATTTTACCAACATATTCAAACTGTCCATACTTTTTGGTGCGAATCGACTGCGTGGGCTCGTCCCACGCGGAAATAAATTAATACTATTCTCGAATGGCAAATAGGTGTGCGAATGGGCGCGCGTTTGGCGTTGTTGAACGAAACAGCAAGACAAATGAAATGGCTCGTGCCTGAAAAGAACCAGCGATGCGTATGCGTAAGGGATACGATTGACTACTGAAATTTAACCTATAAGGAGGGGGGGGGGGGGGGGGGGGAAAGGTTCAAATGGCTCTGAGCACTATGGGACTCAACATCTGAAGTCATCAGTTCCCTAGAACTTAGAACCACTTAAACCTAACTAACCTAAGAACATCACACACATCTATGCCCGAGGCAGGATTCGAACCTGCGACCTTAGCGGTCGCGCGGTTCCAGACTGTAGCGCTAAAGGTGAGCCGCCAGCAGTGGTGGATGTGGGGAGTGAGATGGCGGAGTTTTGAGAGCGGATGATCTGGACGTGTGTCCATCAGAGAGAGTAAATTTGTAAGACTGGATGTCATGAACTGATATATATATATATATATATATATATATATATATATATATATAATGATTTTTGAACACTATTGAGGTAAATACATTGTTTGTTCTCTATCAAAATCTTTGATTTGCTAACTATGCCTATCAGTGGTTAGTGCCTTCAGTAGTTAGAATCTTTTATTTAGCTGGCAGCATTGGCGCTCGCTGTATTGCAGTAGTTCGAGTAACGAAGATTTTTGTGAGGTAAGTGATTCATGAAAGGTATAGGTTACTGTTAGTCAGGGCCATTCTTTTGTAGGGATTATTGAAAGTCAGATTGCGTTGCGCTACAAATATTGTGTGTCAGTTTAGTGATGATCAGAATCAGTAAAGAGAGAAATGTCTGAGTACGGTCAGTTTTGCTCAGCTGTTTGAAAATCAAATAACGTAAGGGGTTTACCAACACAGTAATTCATTAATTTTTCCAAGGTGACGTTTCAACACATTTCCAGAATCGCGAACCGTTCCAGTAAAATAACTGCGTCTAACTTCCTGTGCAGCGTGTTGTTATAAAACGCCACGTAGGCCATTCAGAATCTTAGGCACCTGAACGAGAGCAGACGAAAAAAAGTCCCCTAAACCTCCTCTGCCCTCCATCCTCAACTATTACATGTGACTACTGCTGTAGTTAACTTCTATGTCAGCATTGTGATTTACAAGATATAAACATACGTCATGTTAAAGACACAATACACTGTTCGATAATTCGTTTACAGTCCATTAATGCACAGATTAAATTTACATAAAGCTTTAATTATGTGTTTTAGATAACTACACTAGTGTCCAAAATTAAAAAAACCAAAAGAAATTTTGCAAGGTTGCGTTTCCTTTGCCACAAAAAAGTATAAACAGGTGATAGTTAGGTATAAACAATGTAAAGAATACAGAACGTAAACAACTACAACATCCGAAACGGTAGACAAAAATGTTCTTCATTTTTTCCAAGGTGGATTTGCACACACAATCCGACAACTGGTTAATGTGCTCAGTATGGGGTGTGACGACCTCTGGCAGCAATACAAGCCTGACAACGACGAGGCATGCTGTGAATGGTGTCATCAGTCTCATGTTGAGGTAATAACGCCCGTTCTTACCGCGGAGTTGCTCCCAGTATTGGAGAATGGTTGGTGGACGCTGACGTGATGCAACCCGTCTTCCTAGTACATCGCAGACGTGCTCTATGGGATTCAAATCAGGAGAGCGAGCAGGCCACGCCGTGCGTGCAGTATATTCCGTTTCCAAAAAACGTCAACCGTCCGTGCTCTATGAGGTCGAGCGTTATCGTTCATCAATACGAAGTCTGGGCCAACAGCGCCTCGCAGCAACCGCAAATGAGGCTCCAAGATCTCGTCACGATACCTGACAGCAGTTAAAAGTTGCCGATCCACCCCGAAAAAGTTCATGAAGCGGGATTCGTGTGGTCAACATAATCCCTCCCCTTACCGTTAAGGACCCTCCTCGATGTCAGTTTCTTTTCACATTGTTTCGGTCCTGCAATCTTATTCCACGTTCCCTCCATATGCGAATCCATCGAGAATCACTTCCTAGACGAAATCGCGACTCATCTGTGAAGACGACATTGATCCACTGTTGTCCGCAGCTCGTGGTCTTGCGGTAGCGTTCTCGCTTCCCGCGCCCGGGTTCCCGGGTTCGATTCCCGGCGGGGTCAGGGATTTTGTCTGCCTCGTGATGACTGGGTGTTGTGTGATGTCCTTAGGTTAGTTGGGTTTAAGTAGTTCTAAGTTCTAGGGGACTGATGACCATAGCTGTTAAGTCCCATAGTGCTCAGAGCCATTTGAACCATTTTGATCCACTGTTCGACCACCCACGTTGCAATCTGATGACTCCACTCTAGAAGTTCCCTTCTGTGAGGATGTGCAGCAGGTCTCCGACAATAAAGGCAGACGTTCATACTGTGATTTAAGTGTTTCGTGTGTGTGTGTTAAGCACAAAGCTACCTGCGCAGGTTCTCTCTACGTAAGAAAATTTGCTGAGATCCCTCCAACCGCCATAAACGATGTTTCATCTGGATTGCGTGAAATTGGTTTAAAAAAGGCAAAGACCTTCAAAAAGAGAGGCTTTAGCCTACCTGTATCGAACTTAATAATTAAATACAAGCAAGTAACGACTCGTCACCAGACTATATAAACGACAGTAAGGTGAAGGTGCAGCAGACTTCTGAAAAATCTGCGCTCAGTACTAGCTTAACTAGCTTAGCAGTATCTCCTGCAAAAGCTGCTCTCAGTTGCTCGGCATAGTCGGTATGCAGCAGCCAAACGAAAATTGGAATCAGCAGCTGGGGCTCTGAAAACTAAAATTTCACATACATATCAAGTTGAGCTGGCTGTTGATGCAAGCACTATCCCTGACAATGATTTAACAGAACTGGAAGAAAAGGCAAAACATCATGATGAACTCAAGGACAAAATCAAACAGGAAACTGAATACGCAAATAATCATGAAAAAATTCAGTTACTTGCTCTTTTGCCGCCAACTTGGTCTCGACAGAAAGTCAGTTCCAGATTTCAGGTTTCTGAATATCTGGTACGTCAAGCAAGAGCTCTTTTAATGGAGAAAGATGTTTTATAGATGGCTGAGCAGAAAAGAGGAAAGACAGTGCCACATGATACAGTGCAAGAAGTAAAGAGTTTTTATCTGGACGACGAAAACAATGAGTAATGCCTGGGAAAAAAGACAAACTGAGCACCAGCAAAAATACCTATGGACAAAAGCGTCTTGTTTTAAGTAATTTAACTGAACTGTATTCTCCCTATAAAAAAAGTGTCCTGATGACAAAGTAGGACTCTCAAAATTTGCTTCTATTCGACCAAAACAGTGTATACTTGCAGGATCGTCAGGAACACAAACCGTATGAGTGTGCATTTACCACCAAAACGTTAAATTGCTTCTAAATTCCATTTCTATTACAGAAACATACCAAGCTCTAATTACAATAATAACATGTGATAAAAATAACCGAGCCTGTATGCTTCGTCTGTGTGAAAAATGCCCCACCACTTCATTTTCTGAAACAGAGAACTATGATCCTGAGGAGATGATTCAGTACAGTCAATGGGTATTAACTGATTGAATGACTAAGTGTTCAAATCACTTCTCTATCAGAATTCTGTGACACACTAAGAAAATTAAAAAAAGTTGTTCCACACTCTTATTTCTCAGTCACAATCTGATTATCCGAAAATGAAGAATGAAACGCTTGATGAAGGATCAGTGCTAATTTTAATGGATTTCAGTGAAAATCTCAATTTTGTTTTCAAGATGAAGTACAGGGGTACCATTGGAACAACGGCAGTAGCACACTTCACACTGTCCATATACGTATATTACAAAAAGGTCAAACAGTTGAATGCAAAAAATATTTGTATTGTTTCTGATTATCTAAAACATGATGTTGCCTTGATGTACCAGACTCAGAAGACTGTACTGAATTTTTTAAAGTATGAGTTTCCAGAAATTCATCTTGATTATGTTGAATATTTCACTGATGGTTGTACTGCACATTATAAAAATTGTAAGAATTTCAGAAATATCTGCTACCATGAACACGACTTCAACAAAAAGTGTAGCTGGTCCTTTTTGCTACCAGCCATGGCAAATCGCCCACTGATGGTATTGGTGGCACTGTTAAAAGACTTGCCACAAAAACAAGATTGCAAAGAATTTATAAAGATCAAATACTTACCGCTTCACAGGTATTTGAATTCTGTCGCGAGAACCTGCAAGGCACTGCAGTTCTCTCTGTTTCAAAAGATGAAGTGGTACAAGTCAGGTATTATCTTTCTCAACGCATCACCAACCAAGATTGGAGCAAAAAGGTTGAGCTGTGATATGGATTTTAGTATCGTGCATGATTTCTCAGATGCACTTCCGCCACTAATGGCAGAATGCGCTGTGTGGCCCAACTGCTATGCTGCATGTGCATATGATTCTCCTTGGTATTTGGGAATTTTTGAGAAGGTGAAATGTGTAGAAACAGATGTTACAATAAGGTCCATGCATCCTCATGGGCCCACCCCTGGCCTGATAATGATGTTTGTGATGTTTCTTTCTTTCATATTCTATGTGAAGTTGATATAACCCCAGCAACAGGCCGTACTTATTCTCCGAGCAAAGAGTTTTCAAAGTTCGTGGAAGAAAAGTGGTTCTCATGCAAAAAAATATGATCTAAGCATCAAAGTGTCTCGTCACATGTGTAGTTCCGAATCAGCTTGAATGTAGATTGCAGTACAAGCATTTTGTGCAATCTTGACAATATAGACTTTTGACAAAATGCTTAAATATTATAAACAAAATGCTATGTATTTTTACATTGAGTTAATTTGGTTACTGCACAGGTAAGAAAATATTCATATGTCATGTAATGTACAAGTTGCTCTATATATCTTATAATGTGTAATTTTGTTTCATATACTGCAATTTTTTTCAGTTTGGATATTATTAAGTGTACGTATGTTGTTAATGTCTCAAAACTGATTTTTTGTGCGATGAAATTTTATTATTTGTAGATCACTTTCTAATTTTTTCAGTGTGTTCCATAGGGGTGCAATTGTCCAAAATATTTTTTATAATTTAACAATAAAATTAAATAAAATTATTTCAAGCAGTACACGAAATCTCAGTTCACAACTAGATGACTTGACATGGAAAGACCCAGTACCATTAGCCTGTGAAACCACAAACAGTGCCTGTGGCAGTTCTATAGTGCACAGCATCTTCGTTGTGGTACTTAGTGTGGGCTGTATTTAGAGGATTTCAGCAGACAAGTAATAGTATCTAAATTGCGATCTGTACAGACGATATTTCGAATGCAGAAGTTTACGCCTGCTGGTTATCTTAGACAGTCTTACCTGTGCAGTCGAGTGACGTACTTCCACGATAGAGCTAACATAGCAGATCCTTGAGTACAACTGGGAGAAACTAAGGTATTGGTTTCCGCCGTGCGGCGTTGCTCTCCCCTTACGTGTCACTGCGCCCCCGTAGTGTCTAATCGTTTTGTTATTTCTAGGAGGGTAGCGCAGTGTAATTAGCTCTCCAATGGTGTGTTAGCTCTCCAATGGTGTGTTACATACAAAATAAGTACAAAATTTCTTGTTTTTTACCGTACAAAGACAATTTTAGAGCTCAAAGTGTTATTGGAAAAGAAGTCATACGACTATGCACTGATTAATTATTAAAACTCCAAGAGTATTTTATATAAAAACGAGTGGAGAGTCTTTTGCTTTAGACACTATTATTACAATCTAGGGAAGACCTAGCTTGGTTTTCTACAGTCACCCGGTATTCTTCTTCCGATTCCTCATTTTCCTCATTTGCTACTTCAAGTCTGGGTCTACATTACTGTCATTTGCACACACAAATTATCTTCTGCAAAAAAATTTTCCTCTTCCCTAAATTATCTATTATCTGTGTCTCTGTCAGCTCCTTAAAGCAAATCACCCACTATGTTAGTTTCAAAATCAAACTCACCAGCATCCATATTGTGCCAATATCAGTAGCAAAAGATGAGGTTAGCATTGAAGCGGGCCAAATTAATGTAACCTAACACTCTTCTAACTGTGACTGCTTGATATTTCACCTAAGACGCCGCAATAAGACAAGTTCTAAGTGGTAAAACAAATATGCAGACTATTAGAGACCAAACACAAGTAATTCAGCCATTATCAGCAAGAATGTTTACATGAAGGTACTCAAGTGCATGTGTCGTTTATGAGTCCAGAGGAGTCGGGACCCCGAAGAGATACCTACCTAATGCGATCGTAAATTTGACGACGGTTTAGTAATCTAGGATTAATTACAAACGTACTTGAAACAGGATTGCGAGCAGTTTACTCAAGTGACAGTTCATTTACTCCGTGGCCGAAAGAATACGTTTTGACTTTAGTGAATTTTTCGTGTACTGCAGTAGTTACGAATTTTTCCCCTCGACCTCTTCTGATTAATGAGATTTCAGTGATACAGCTGATGGCTTATTAACGATTAGTAGAACCGCAGTAATTATGCGGACATCTACTAAATCTACGTATTTTGTGGCTTCTCGTTGACTCGGTACTACATCTAGATATACTCGGGTTTCCTCAGAACAGTCGGTTGATGGAAAAGCTGCACCCACGGAACAAGAGCTTGTAGGAGAACCGCCACAGGTTTGAAAACCGTACTAAAGAGCGTAATATGGTCCGAGATGAAGCAGAAGAAGAAGCTAAGTTGGAAGCGAAAATAACCGAGCAAAGCAGGGCGCGAAGATGAATGAAGAAAGAAGATCAGGTTTTAAAAGGTCGGAAGCACGGGAGCTGCGGTAAGGCGACGAATACCACTGCTGCGCGGCGGATAACGGCATCTCGGGAAATAGAGAAACCCGGCGTGCTTGAGCGCCGCCTGCCCCTGATGGAAAAGGAGACGTCGAGCGGAAAAGTGGGCGCTCAGCACTCAGAGCTCCGCGCCATCTGTCTCACGCACTGCTTGGCAGAGTCGGCCAACGCCAGAGGTGGCGAACGTGTAGCCATTATAACGTAAACCGAAGGCCGGTTGCGTGCAAACTAGTTTTTGTCGCCAGCAAAGGCCTCGGGCGCTATCTGACTGTCCTTGCAGAAGAGCTACACTTTCGTCGCAGTAATGAAACGACGTCGCAGTGTCGCGAGACTTTTCAACGAGGAAAACATACAGTATTACTACCGGGTCAGGAAACATCAGTTTGTAACTGCCGTGTACCCTTAGGTCGGACACAGAGGGAACTATCCAAAAAGAATTCAGTTGTGACGAGAGTTGGCAACTGTTCGTTTGGGAGTAACACTAATCCCAGCATTCTCTGACGGCCTAGTTAAATTTGAAAAAAAAACTGAAGACAAAAAAATTTGCTTGAAGAAAATTAAATGTTAAATGAGCCTCTTCTTCATGAAACTCGATCCAAGATGGTAAACACCGCGGAAGAATTCCGCAAAGTTTCAAAAAATTGTTTTTCGTAAATAAGTAAAAGACTATATTCCAATCGAAAAATGTGAATTGAGAAAATTGTAGGGCTTTAAAAGATCTATTCATTGCCTTTTTATATCGATTGCTTTCTTACAGTTCGAAATATATACAAAAAACGTTAAAAATCGGGTTCTCTATAACTCGTTTACATTCAAATTCTCACACTTGCTATTGAAAGTAAGTGTAGCCAATAGTAAATACAAAAAAAACTTGTTTGAAAAATTTAAAAAAATTATTTATTTTTATAGATGTGTCAATTTTTTTGGAAACAACGCGTATTTCCTTCGGAAAGATTTCTGCTACCATGCTGTTAAATAATTTTTACGATTTTATTAATTGTAAGCGTCAAAAAATACCCGTTTTTGTTCGGCGTGTTTTTTAACTAACTATATCAATTTTTATTTAATGAAAATAACTTTTAAAGAAAGAAATAGCTAACATCGTCTCACGACTTTTTTTAAAAAAAAGGAAGAACAAGAAAATCAATCAGAAGACTGTCTACCAAATAAAACAACGATTACATTCGACAAATAATTTTATCAATATAGGGCACGTGTATAACCTACTTTTCAACGTAATGATTTTATACACATTTTATAGGACGTTGTACTATGACATATTGGCGTACATAATTAAAATAATTTAAACTTATCCTGATATGTTGTATTTATTTAATTTTGTATGAAAAATAATTAAACGATGAAGTAAGCGTTAAAGAAACCAGCAACAGTTGTAACGTAAGTATCATTAACTAAACAAAACAATTAATACTGTCGCAGTAATTCAGAATTATAAAATGACGATTAATGTAAACAAAATGTTAGTTGAATGAAAATTAAATGTTTCCGGCGCTGTTTTGCTTCCAAAACGGAAATGACTATAACATTCGTGTTTGTCACGTCAAGCAACCCCCGAGTAAGCACAAAGTGCAAGTTTTTCGAAGTCATATTTTTTACCCTTACAATTAACAAAATCGTAAAAATTATTTAATGGCGTTGTAGTACAACTTTTCGAGAATAAAATAAGCTGAAAACCGTCACTGGGCGCCATCCGCTGACAAGATCTAGCGCTATCGAGAGCGCCTTTTTTTTTGCAAAAAATCGCAATATCTTGAAAGACAGTTAATATTTTTTTAAGTTTTCAAGGAAGCAGTTTCTTGACTTACAGAGGGCTCTATACAATAATAGGAAGTGTGGAAACGCTGATGTTAACAAGTTATAGAGAACCCGATTTTTAACGTTTGTTCCATATAGTCTATCTCGAAACTTTAGAAAGCAAGCGACGCTTATAAAAAAAAAACAATCGATAGATTTTTTAAGCCCTACAACTTACTTATTTCAAATTTTTCGATCGGAGCTATACTTTCTACTTGTTTATGAAAAATCGTGTTTTGCAACTTCGCGTTTTTTTTTTTTTTTTTTTTTTTTTTTTTTTTTTTTTTTTTTTTTTTTTGTTTAGATGTTCGCCATCTTGAATCGAGTTTCGTGCAAAAGAAACCGTATTCAGAATTTAATTTCCTAAATGCTTATATTTTTTGTTTTCAGGTAATAATTTTTGCAACCATTTCTCAATGTCGCACTTGGCAATACCACTTAGAAACCAGTGAGCAACCAGTTTATAAACAGTTCAAGTTACACGACATTCAGTTCTTCGGTTCCGAGTTATCAGGTGCGTTTTTGCGATATCGTGTGAGCAACTTTGGAAAACAAAACTCTACTACGCCATTCTAAGCCAAGTTCAACCGAATTTTTTTCCTTTTCTTTACCTGTATAATATCAAAAGTAGGTATCATACACACTATACATTAATATCGATTGCTAAAGCGCGAAATATTGCTCCATCACTATTCCTTCCAGAGAAACCGATCATAGTAAATAATCCATCGGAATCGCAATATACCATTAACGCAGTAGAGTGCGATGATTATGTTTCGAGTGTGTTGCACTACTGCTACTACTACTACTACTACTATTTTAGTTCCGTAACTGATCTAAATCTTCGGCAACATTTTTCTAGTCCTCTCAGTTTTGATACGGACTTATTCTTTCCCTAGAGCAAAGACCAAAATATTTTTGTGCTCTCCGTTGCAGTAGACTGAATTCTGGTTTGCCCTAGAGCAACGTACTAACAAGGTAAAGACATTTGCACATCGTAGCCAATTATTTGTATACGAAGTACTTTGCACTAGTTTATATCATTCGTTTCTATTGTAATTATTTACTTTTACCAGTATTGGGTCTTAGCAGTGTAGTCAAATAAAATCGGAAGTATTTAACAGCTTTCTTTGTTCGGAACATGAAAGGTTTACTTATTTCCTACATGGTTGTAAATTAACTCAATACTTTCTTACCTCAATTTGATTGACGTCACTTCTCTGAGGTAAAGCGTTCTCTCCCGTTCACACTACTCTGTGTCATGAAAGGAGAACTCAGCTGTGCTAAATTACTGTAACATCGTTTAGTTAATCTAGAATATGCTATACATTTCGAAATCATCTGTTGCACCTCCTTCTCTGCTACTAATAGCCTGCTGTTTTTTACTTGGACGTGCAGATGAAGCTCAAATAATCCTGACGTTTTCATACATCTCTAGTAATAACGCATTACGTGTTCGTCTGAGCTTGAATCTGCACTCTGAATTCCGTAAAACGCTCATTTCGCCCGTGGCTCGGATCTCCCGTGGGGTCGCGTGAAATCACACCTGCAGCAACAGTTGACTACTCCCTGTCAGCGATGTGGTGTGGTTTCGTAGATTTACTCAGATACGTTTACTGCTGGGTTCAGGCTAACTCTGAACACTGCCACACTTGTCAAATCAGCATAAATAGGGGTCAACAACCTGCCTATGACCTGCAAGGCGGGTTAAACTTCTCCTACTCCAATATTAACCATTAAACCTTGTAACTGCATGGTGTATGTTTCATAGGGCCTGCAGCGCAGTATAAGTCAGCAAGTGACATACTTATAAAGAGTGCCCAGACTCGCTGCTGTGTGATATTAGCTTTCATTTCTTTCAGTTTTACTACAGATATGTTTCGGATAACATTGCGATTATCGACTGAGCTGCGGCACAATATGAGTGACATTATTTTCATTAGATTAGGTCTACAACTTTGCTTCCGTCATTTTGCAGTAGACGGCAGTACCGGCAAACGCAGTTCAGGTGGTTGGTAATAGGTGTAATACAATAAGATTAGGCATCTGTAAACATAATGCCATAAAAATATTAAACGATTTGTGATTGCATCATAAGTTATTCTCGATTAAGTACGTCAATTTACGAAAAAATGGTTCAAATGGCTCTGAGCACTATGGGACTCAACGGCTGTGGTCATAAGTCCCCTAGAACTTAGAACTACTTAAACCTAACTAACCTAAGGACATCACACACGTCCATGCCCGAGGCAGGATTCGAACCTGCGACCGTAGCGGTCGTGCGGTTCCAGACTGTAGCGCCTTTAACCGCTCGGCCACTTCGGCCGGCCGTCAACTTACGTACCCATTTCTCGCCATTTGCGGGAAGTTCTAATTTTCTTCTTTAACGTGAAGAAATCTGCGGCTGTGGCTCTTAAAATGCTGGGTGAGACCAATGGTGAGAGAACTATTAGTGGAAGAGTGTGCAGAAAATGTTTTCAACGCCTTAAGAACGTTGATTTTGATGTCGCAGACCGACATGGCGGTGGAAGACTGAACGTTTTCGTAGCTACTGAAGCAGAGGAAGACAATCACAGGACATCATTATCGAAAGCAATTGATGCGTTCGAGCCCAGCACTGAAACACAAACGGCCACAACACAGCGATAGACACGTGAAAGGTAATTTTGCAGCAGGTCAGTGCCCGACCCCATGTCGCAATACCCGTCAAAATATACATGGAAACGTTGAAATGAGAGGTGCTATCCCTCCTGCCGTCTTCTCCATACGTTTCTCTCTCTGACTACCACCTTTTTCGATCAGTGGCATACAGTCTGGCTGACCAGCACTTACGATCATATGAACAAGTGCAAAATTGAATACATTCATGGATCCCCACAAAAGAAGCCCAGTTATTCCGCCACGGGATTCGTATGCTATCCGAAAGATAGGAGAATAGGGGCTAGTGATGGGCAATACTATGAATCACAATTTTTTTGTAAGTTTCTCACAATAAAGCACCGAACTTCGAGAAAAAACGGAGGAAGCAAAGTTGTAGACATAGCACGTATTTATGTTGTGGCAGAAATTGAGCATGGACTGCTACTTACTTGCATATTGATTAGATGAATCTACATAGATATAACATCGATGGTAACTGTGTTTTGAATGTCGTTCTATATTTGTTGAATTAAGTCAATAGTTAATTTGGTCTAAAAGGGATCTGACTGTTTTGGAACTATGATGTCATACGTTTTCAAAGTATAAGCGCCGCTATACAGGTGATACATACATTATCTGGTTCTGCATGTGTCTGTGGTTGCTGTGTGTTTGTAGTAGTCTCACGTGGCTTGAAGGACACATGCGAAATAGCGATAACAACGAATCAAATTTTTTTATCTGTCTGAAAGACCGTCAACACACGTAGATACAACTGAACTCGTGTTGCAGGTACTTCATAAAATACCGAAAGGCCCTATCATGAACATTCTCCAGGAAATTGAAATTTATTTACAAATAACGAAACCACCAACAAGACATATTGCACGTACAAACGGATCTTTAAAATTTTATTGAAATACCCGAAAATGAATATGGATAAATTCGAAGAACAGTGCACAGTCAGAGATGATGCACACCAAAATAAATGCTTGACATCGTTGCTCATAGACATACTCTTTAAGCATATGTCAGAGCGTCAGTACAGTACGTACGACAGTGTCGTGATTTACGAAAAATTATCAAAAATAGAAGTCAACATAAGCACACACGTCAGAGAAGAACACCTACCGCACAAACACCTGTAAATTAATGGTATCTACGATCCGTATAAATGTAAACTACTACAAACATACTGGAACCATAGTTATACGCGCAAACAAATAATGTATATATCATATGTATAACAGTGCTTATATTTTGTAAAACTTGGCTGTAGTTGTTGGTTCAACACTGTTAAATTAGTGTCATAACAAATTAACTGCTAGCTTAATGCAACAAGTATAGAACGACAGTCAAAATACAGTTGTCAATGACGTTATATGTATGTCGATTCATATTGACAATATAAACGTAAGTAGCAATCTATCTCAATGTTCTACCATAACATACACTAGTGGCCACTAAAATTGCTACACCACGAAGATGACGTGCTACAGACGCGAAATTTAACTGACAGGAAGAAGATGCTGTAATATGCAAATGATTAGCTATTCAGAGCATTCACACAAGGTTGGCGCCGGTGGCGACACCTACAACGTGCTGACATGAGGAAAGTCTCCAGCCGATTTCTCATACACAAACAGCAGTTGACCGGCGTTGCCTGGTGAAACGTTGTTGTGATGCCTCGTGTAAAGAGGAGAAATGCGTGCCATCACGTTTCCCACTTTGATAAAGGTCGGATTGTAGCCTATCGCGACTGCCGTTTATCGTATCGCGACATTGCTGCTCGCGTTGGTCGAGATCCAATGACTGTTAGCAGAATATGGAATCGGTGGGTTCACGAGGGTAATACGGAACGCCGTGCTGGATCACAACGGCCGCTTATCACTAGCAGTCGAGATGACAGGCATCTTATCCACATTGCTGTAACGGATCGTGAAGCCACGTCTCGATCTCTGAGTCAACAGATGGGGACGTTTGCAAGACAACAACCATCTCCACGAACAGTTCGACGACGTTTGCAGCAGCATGGACTATCAGCTCGGAGACCATGGCTGCGGTTGCCCTTGACGCTGCATCACAGACAGGAGCGCCTGCGATGGTGTACTCAACGACGATCCTGGGTGGACGAATGGCAAAACGTCATTTTTTCAGATGAATCCAGGTTCTGTTTACAGCATCAGGGTGGTCGCATCCGTGTTTAGCGACATCGCGGTGAACGCACGTTGGAAGCGTGTATTCGTCATCGCCATACTGGCGTACCACCCGGCGTGATGGATGGTATGGTGTTCCATTGGTTACACGTCTCCGGTCACCTCTTGTTCGCATTGACGGCACTTTGAACAGTGGACGTTCCATTTCAGATATGTTACGACCCGTGGCTCTACCCTTCATTCGATACCTGCGAAACCCTACATTTCAGCAGGATAATGCACGACCGCATGTTGCAGGTCCTGTACGGGTCTGTTCGACTGCTGCCCTGGCTAACACATTCTCCAGATCTCTCACCAATTGGAAACGTCTGGTCAATGGTGGCCGAGCAAGTGGCTCGTCACAATACGCCAGTCACTGCTCTTGATGAACTGTGGTATCGTGTTGATGCTGCATGGGCAGCTGTACCTGTACACGCCATCCAAGCTCTGTTTGACTCAATGCCCTGGCGTATCAAGGCCGTTATTACGGCCAGAGTAGGGTGTTCTGGGTACTAATTTCTCATGATCTATGCACCCAAATTGCGTGAAAATGTAATCACATGTCAGTTCTAGTATAATATATTTGTCCAATGAATACCCGTTTATCATCTGCATTTCTTCTTGTTGTAGCAATTTTAATGGCCAATAGTGTACATATGTAGGGTCTATAATGAAAATGATGTCACCCACATTGCACCACATGTCATTCGACGATGGTAATATTAGCCGAAACGAATCTGTAGTGAAAGTGAAAGAAGTAAAACCTAACATCAGATAGCAGCGAGGCTGGTCACTTCTTATAAATCTCTACATTACTGCTATCGTGGAAATACCGAGATATGGCCACTGTTCTGGGATATACAAACAGTTGACGGTTCACACACTGGCCCCGCCGTGTTCCCAGCGGCTCCACAGCAAAAAAAAGTCCAAAATACAGCTTAAAGTCAACAGGAAAAAAGTCATATTCAAATTTTCAGACCGAGCGAGGTGGCGCAGTGGTTAACACACTGGACTCGCATTCGGGAGGACGACGGTTCAGATACGCGTCCGGTCATCCTGATTTAGGTTTTCCGTGATTTCCCTAAATCGCTTGAGGCAAATTCCGGAATGGTTCCTTCAAAAGGACACGGCCGATTTCCTTCCCCATCCTTCCGTTATCCGCTGGGACTGATGATTCGCTGCTTGGTCCCCTCCTCCCCCAATTCAACCTATCAAATTTTCACAAGAGCGGATGGCATATATTGGCTCACGACGGCCATTGGCTGACTCTCGAGTTTCGCGAATTCCAACTGCTCCACGAATTAATAACATTTAGGCCTTGCGGTGAATGAGAAACAAGAACAAAATGTATTTCCGTGTTTCCTGCTTCCGTTTATAGCGATTCTGCAAGCTACTGCTTCCTGCCAGGACTTAAGGAAGTTTTTCTGCAACGAATGTTGGGAAGAAACGGCCGTCTTGGGTAAATTACTCGCCCTTTAAATCATCCTAGCCAACACCAGTCATCACCCATTTAGTCCTCCTAAATGGACTAGGGAATGTCCAGCCGGTCATCTTCATTGCGGCTAAGAAAAGAAGTTCCTTCTGTAACCGAAAACTGGTCCTTGCGACTACGGTAGGGAACAGGACCTTCACACAGAGTGTAATAAAAAGCTGCTCGAGCGTAATTACAAGCAATGTTCTCTGACCTCCAAGCTTGCAAGCGTCAGTTACAGTTTGCGTCTCTTCTTTTCGGATCCACAGTATCGTTTAAAAGTATTTTGTAGCTGAACTAGTAGGCTGGCAGGCGTGTTTATCTATGGTATATACGGAATCAAAACAAACCGGTTGTTCAGAAAAAATTCTGCCTGACCTCGCCACAGTGACTGCTTAGCGCGGGTAAGCATGGACTTTAGCCGTAAACAGTTTTTCCAAGGGGTTCGTAAGTATTTTGTAGAATGGGAAGACTGCAACAAACGTTAACTATATAAAGCAAATCTATTCCTAATATTTTTATGTACTTACAACAATGCCTGAAACTGAAGAATAGTCAACAGATTTCAGGCAAACTGTCTTAAAAAGCAATGGTTCAAGGCCAAATTTAGTCCTCGCAGCTTGTGTCAGGCCCTGGCTTCAGAAAAACAGAGGGACAATACAGAACAATTCACGATTTAACCAGGAAAAAAACACTCAAAATTAAGATAAGGTCATCCAAAGGCAGTCTATAGCTGATCCGGAAAAATCAGCCCGAGCAGTAAGTGTTGATCTAGAGGTAACACGCGAAATGATGGCCCATGTTTCGACAGTTAAACGTCTGAATGGCAGGCGACTTTCTCGAGAACCTGTGATAAGTGCGAAAAATAAGGTCACACTACAGTTTGCTAAGAAATACGAGTCGTGGACCACTGAAAATTGGTCAAAAATTCTATGGACTGATGAAAGCAACTTTAATCTCTTCTCCTCACATTGGATGCACGTACGGCAGACGAAAAACAAGACGAATGATAGAAAGTAGCAAGAAGCCACTATGAAGCACCGAGGAGGAAGTAATAAGGTGTGGTGCTGTTTCTCACGAAGTGGTGTAGGTCCTCTCTTCGAAATTCATGGGATAATGGATAGTCTGATGCATAGTGAAATAATAACAGATCGTATGATGTTTCGCGGAAGAAGAAATACGCCACGTGATTGGCGATTCCAACATGACAACGACCTGAAGCACACTTCTCGCCATGTGAAGACAGTTTTAAAGCAGTTCAAAGTAAAGGTATTCGAATGGGCAAGCCAGAGTCTAGGCTTAAACCGCATAGAACGTCTTTGGGGCGAGCGGGATGGACGTGTCCGCCAACAAAACTGCACCAACAAGGAGGCTTTCTACAAAGAATTGTGTTAGCAATGGAAGAAAATTCATCAGGGGCGATCGTCCAATCCAATTTGCGGCGCAAGACTGCAGGAGGAACTGAATCTTTTAGCCATCGGGAAAGTTCCAGCCGAAGCTGCGGCCGACGAATACACCAAGGTGGTGTATGTGGGCGGACCTGGAAAGCAGATGGAAGAGGCAAACACTCGAGGTCATTAAGGAGCGACCAAACACGGATCCCAATTGAGTGGCCTGATCGCGGCCGCCGGTGTGGGATATGGACTGCCGCATCGGCGAAAAGGAGACGATAGTTAGGGCGACGGGGAGAACAACGGACGTGGGCAGCATAGTTGGCTAACAATTGTTGACGCCGAATACGTAGCGGAGGAACCCCAGCCTCAGCAAGGAGGCTATTAACAGGGCTGGTGCGGAATGCTCCTGTCGCCTGTCGAACCCCACAGTGGTGAACGGAATCCAGCAGTTGCAACGCTGAGGGCGACGCTGAGCCATACACCACACTCCCATAATCCAGTCGGGACAGCGCAAGGGCTTTGTAGAGCTGCAGCAGCGTATTGCGATCTGCACCCCAAGTTGTTTTGCTGAGGCAGCGGAGGGCATTCAAATGCTGCCAGCACTGATGCTTGAGTTGACAAATATGTGGAAGCCAAGTAAGCCGGGCATCGAACAGCAATCCCAGAAAACGGTAAGTGTCAACAACCCTGAGCATGGCATCCTGAAGATGGAGCTCAGGGTGGGGATGGACAGTTTGACGCCGACAAAAGTGCATAACACAAGTCTTCGCAGGAGAAAATTGAAACCCATGGGCTAGGGCCCACGCCTGCGCCTTGCGTATGGCTCCCTGCAACCGACGTTCTGCAACACTAATGGTGGAAGAGCTGAAAAAGATGCAGAAATCGTCAGCATATAACGTGGGTGAGACAGACGACCCTACTGCTGCTGCAAGGCCATTAATGGACACAAGGAAAAGGGGCACGCTCAATACAGAGCCCTGTGGAACGCCGTTCTCCTGGATATGAAGCGAACTATGGGATGTGCCAATTAAAACGCGAAATGACCGAAGAGATAAAAAATTCTGAAGAAAAATGGGGAGAGAGCCCCGGAGACCCCACCCGTGCAATGTGGCGAGAATATGGTGCCGCCACGTCGTGTCATATGCTCTGGAGAGGTCGAAAAAGACGGAGACGAGGTGTTGGCGCCTGGAAAAAGCAGTGCGGATTGCAGACTCAAGAAAGACCAAAGTATCGGCGGTAGAACGGCCCTGACGGTAGCCGCTCTGGCACGGAGCCAGAAGACCCCGAGACTCGAGCAGCCAACATAGCCGTCGACTCACCATGTGTTCCAATAGCTTGCACAGAGTATTTGTCAAGCTGATGGGCCGATAGCTATCCACATTAAGCGGGTCCTTACCAGGCTTCAGCACCTGAATGACGGTACTCTCCCGCCACTGCGACGGAAAGACACCATCGCCCCATATGCGGTTGAAGATGGCAAGAACACACTGCTGACAATCCGGGGACAGGTGTTTGATCATCTGATTGTGGATGCCATCTGGCCCAGGGGCTGTATCGGGGCACTGTGCCAGGGCGCTTTGGAGTTCCCACAAACTAAATGGGGCGTTATACGCCTCAGGGTGGCGAGAAGCAAAAGAAAGCCGTTTGCATTCCTCCCAGCGTTTTAGCGCGCGGAACGCGGGCGGGTAATTCCCCAACACAGAGGCCCGAACATAGTGCTGGGCGAAATGCTCGGCGATAGCATCGCCATCGGTGGATACCGCCCCGTTGATGGTAAGCCCTCCGACACCTGTAGAGTGCTGCAATCCAAAGATGCGCCGAATCTTCATCCACACCTGGGAGAGCCCGCGACCTCTGGAGACCACCAAGGCACTGACTTTCGCCGGGGGCACCCTAATGAACGAGGAATGGTACGTTCCGCAGCAGAAGCAATCGCTGCAGTCAGTGTCTCAACCGCCACATCGATGGTACCGTAGGGAGAGAGTCAACAGTGGCAGCAGAGGAGAACGTTTCCCAGTTTGCCTTGCTAAATGCCCATCTAGGCAAGCGTTCACGGGAGCGACGCTGGGGTAGTGAAAGGAAGATGGGAAAATGGTCACTACCACACAAGTCGGCATGGACTCTCCAGTGGACAGATGGTACAAGCCCTGGGCTGCACAATGACAGATCTATGGCCGAGAACGTGCCATGCGCCACACTGGTATGTGTGGCGGCGCCAGTGTTTAAGAGGCAGAGGTCGAGTTGGGAGATGAGATTCTCGACCTCTCTGCCTCGGCCAGTAACCTTCGTTCCACCCCACAGGGGATTGTGGGCGTTAAAATCCCCCAGGAGAAGAAAAGGTGTGGGGAGTTGGGCGACAAGTGCAGCCAAGTCTGTACCACCTGGAGGGAGATAGACACTGCAGACGGTTATGTCCTGGGTAGTCCTTACACGTACAGCCACAGCTTCCAATGATGTTTGAAGGGGCACAGGAGCACTCTATACAGAGATAAGGACATACAAGCAGGCTCCACCTGACACACAATTGTAAGTGCTACAGTTGCGGTAATAACCCCTGTATCCACGAAGGACAGGGGTCCGCATTGCCGGGAACCAGGTTTCCTGGAGGGCAATGCAGAACGCAGGTGTCAGGCTTAGAAGCTGTCGTAGCTCAGGGAGATGGCTAAAATAACCGCCGCAATTCCACTGGAGGTTTGTACAAGGCGTGTCCTGTAGGGGCATTCAGGCACTGAAAAGGCAAATTACTTTGCAGGGTCACATGCTGCCACCGACTGAGCGACGGACGTCACTACGGCCATCGTTTCTGAGGAGATGGCGAGATCCAGGTCATCAGGGGACACAAAGAGCTCGACCTCGTCCTCAGAGGCTGAGCTGACAGGGAGCGTTGGTGCGGGAACCACTGGGTCCTTATCCTTCTTGGAGAGCTTCCTCTTCTCTCTCTTGTCTTTGGGAGGAGGGTTGGCATGCTGGGAGCGCTTTCCTGACGCATTATCAGGAACAGAGGAAGAGCGTGAAGCCCTTCGACCAGCAGCTGTTGGCTTCTTCAGCTACTGGCTAGTGTCTTGGGAGACACTGGGGAAGTCCTTCGAAGGGACTCCCCCAAGGGATCCCTTCCGAACAAGTGAGGCCAGAGGAGGCTGTTGCGTCTCCGGCTGAGCAGCCAGAGGGATCTGTCGCTTCCCCGGCTGAAGAGCCGGAAAGGGCTGTCGGCGCTCCGGCTGAGAGGTGGGGACCAACGTCCCCGGTTGCTTGGGGCGTACTGCTCCCAAACTCGGTGTTTTGGGAGCAGTGGAAGAGAGAGCGGCCTGTCCCAGCGGTGGGGCAAACGTTACTTGATTTCTCTGTGGGCCAACAGAGAAGGGAGTCTGTGCAGGAGCTGGTGGCGGCAGTGTGACGGTAGCATAACTCCTCAACATAGGTGTGGGGTTGAGTCGTTCTAATTTCTTCTTTGCCTCTTGGTAACTTAAACGGTCCAAGGTCTTAATTTCTTGTATCTTCCGCTCTCGTTGATAGACTGCACAGTCTGGTGAGCAGGGAGAATGATGCTCCCCACAGTTAACGCAGGTGGGAGGCGGAGCACATGGAACATTAGGATGCGGAGGTCGTCCACAATCACGACACGTGGGGCTGGAAGTGGACCTGGAGGACATGTGTCCGAATTTCCAGCATCGCATAGGGGGCGGGACATAGGGCTTGACATCGCACCGGTATATCATGACCTTGACTTTCTCAGGCAAGCAGTCGCCCTCAAAGGCCAGGATGAAAGCACCGGTAGAGACCCTATTATCCTTCGGCCCCCTAAAGACACGATGGACAAAGTGTACACCTCGTCGTGCCAGGTTCTCACGTAGCTCATCATCAGACTGTAGCAGAAGATCTTTATGAAAAATAATCCCCTGGACCAAATTTAAGGACTTATGGGGAGTGACAGTAACGGGGATGTCACCGAGCTTCTCACAGGCGAGTAATGCCTGGGACTGCGCAGATGAAGGTGCTTGTATCAAAATGGCGCCGCTCCTCAGTTTGGAAAGAGACGCCACTTCCCCATACTTATCTTCGAGATTGTGCGCGAAGAAAAGAGGCTTAGTCCCCAAAAACGAATCCCCATCAGTTCTGCTGCATACAAGGTATCATGGAGAATACGGCTCCTGTCTGTCTGCAGCCCTAAGTTCCTCCCATGGTGTGGCTAGGGAAGGGAACGACTTCGGGTTATATGTCACTGCGTTAAATTCCACCTTACCACGCTTAGAGACATTGGCGGTCGGGCGACCACCAGATTGAGATTTCACCCGCTTCATTGCGGGGCATCCGCCCCGATGCCACCCGCTCCGACCAGGGGCTCTCCCCACGGGCGCCACCCAGCCACAGCAAAGGCCACCTGGCAGGATGGCCGTTGCCGGGAGTCCCGATGCCCCAGAGAGACGAGCATCTACTCCTTGGCTTACGTGGGGATGTGTCAGCTCAGGCATCGGCAGCACGATCCCTGTGTTGTCAGGGGGCTACAACCTAGAGGGTACATGACGACCCCACCACAACGGGCTGGCTACCGTGCTGGATTTTGGGTGCCATGGGTAGTCCATAGTGATCGTGGGTGCTGACAGTGACGCACTAAGGGCGGTACATACACAATACATCAGGTGTGTATGCCCAAAATGAGGGATGGAGGGTGCAGGTACGACGCCAAGACGATCAAGAGTGCCAAGGTCTTAGGGCACAGAGGACTGATGGTGCACCACGTAAGGCGTCCTTCCCCAAAAGGCTCGTACTTCTGTGGAATTTGGAAAAATGGAGGTCAAACCCTAATGGGGACCATCACATTAAGGCAAAACGTTTGAGACTCCTTTTAGTCGCCTCTTACGACAGGTAAGAAGACCGTGGGCCTATTCTTACCCCCGAACCCGCAGGGGGATTCGAGGCTTGAAGGTCAGCGTGAGCAGAAGATATCTGCATGATTTACACCGTTTCTTCACATGATGAAACACTAAAACACGACATACACAAGACGCTTCACACAGAAAGGAAGGAAATATTATTTCAATTGTGATATTCATGCCAACACGCTCACAGTCAGCTCAATACTGATACATTACAATGCCAGATAACAGGTCTGAACATGTCTGCACATCTCAAAACTTGATTGAACATGCGCAGTCTTGTTGTTTGGTTCTTTGGCATGATATCACATATCGTTTTCCAAAATGTAGCGGGATAAAAATCGCTACATATGAGGTACAGGTTCTTACGACAGGTTGAAGAGAATGCTAAAATAAAATTTTAAAAAGTAGCTGTCACAAAAAAAACGGTGCTTTTTGGAAAAATTCTGACTACATACATGAATTCAGTGCAACAACAGGCACTACAATCACTAATCAGGTTTCTTGTGAAGAAAACCTTGTCGACCTATCTTATTTGGCGGATATATTGCAATGTGTGTCTACCAATGCAGATTTCATCATCTACAGCTCTCTCCAATACCATGTTAACTTATTCGTTGATGTCTTAATAAATGTCCTATTTCCTTGTCCCTTTTTTAGTCATTTTATTCCTCGCCGATTCGGCGTAGAACCTCGTCATTTGTTATCACTTTAGCAAATTTTCATAATCCCTCTACAGTACCGCATCTCAAACACTTCGATTCTATTCTTTTCCGGCTTTCCACAGTTCATGGTTCGAGTTCATACAGTGCAGTACTCTTAACGCTCATTCTCAGACATTTCTTTCTCAAAGTAAGGTTCATGTTTGATACTAGTGGAATTCTTTGGCCAGGAATACCCCTTCCTACTGTGTTAGTCTACTTTTAGCTCCTCCTTATTTCGTCTGTAATGTGTTATTTTTCTCTCAAGGTAGTAAAATTCCTTAACGTCATCTACTTCGTAGTCTCCATTTTTTATGTTAATTTTACGGATAATCTCATTTTTACTACTCTACATTACTTTTCGTCTGCCTTCATTTTCCTCTCAATTCAAAGTAGGTGCTCACTGTTCGTTCCATTCAGCAGCTCCCACACATCTTCGTCACTTCCATCAAATGCCATGAGCGAATGTTATCACTGAGGTCCTTTCACCTTTAAATTTCAGTACCATGCCTGAATCATATTTGATTCCTAGCATCCTATCCAATGACCATGTTGGGAATGGGGGGACATTCGGAGACTGGACTGGCCTGCCCCTTCTCCCATTGACAACGTATGAGATGCACTGTGGACACGTGTAGGAGCACGTCCACATTGTAATGAAACTGCTCAGCACACCTCTTTTTCACAAAGTATAGTAGTTTACAATACATCAAACGCTAAAGTATTTACCTTCTTGATACTTTATTTGTATAATAATTATTGCTTCCTATAACCACTGAGGAGGATAATTGATAATGATATGTTAAATGTACCTGTATCTCTTTGGAAGTAATTTCAATCATATCGATACTGCTCACGTAGCTTTGCAACATGAAAGATCGATGTATTCAAATATATTCGAACTGTGACGACGGGTATCGTTGTAATTGTTGGTTTGTGGGTGAACGAGTCTTGAGTCTGGAGTAATGCAGTGAAGAGATGCAAGCAACCATTATGAGCTGTATTGAACATTGGTTTTTGTAATTTACTTCTTGAGATTATGGAAAAGGTTTTGGGTGATGTTAAGAAATTTAATACATTAAAAATTTGAAGTGAAGCAAATTTCGTGCTTCATTTCATTTCGCCGTACATATACGAAAGCAGCAACCCATCCCTCTGGTAGGGAGCGAGATCATCGAACTAGACAACCTGCCAAAGAAGAATTCTACATTGACGACAACATAGTTAAGTAACTTTTATTGTTTTTAACAGTCACTTGTTCATTTTCTATTATCAAGAAAATGGTCGCATTGTTCATAAATGGTTAACTTGGTAAACTTTTAGTCGGCTGTACGACAACTGAAGCCAATAGGCCGAGGGGGCTTGTAAAACATGCACCAGTGACGATACAGCGGTTGTCAGCCGCGCTGGTGCAGGAATAGTACTCCCTACCACAAGAACTCCTTACCAACCATGTAGCCTGCACATTGCAGAGCGTGCGGTGCCATTCGTCGTGAACACACACGCTACTACGAACCATGTCTCGTCTTTGGTAATGTGCAGAGGATCAACATCAACCGTGGTCACTTCGGTGTACTTGTGTATTGTCTTCGAATAACAGTGTAGTTTCTCTTTTTCTCATTGCGTATTTCTTTCGGTTACCTTCTGTGCTATACCGTAGTAGTTCTTTCTACGAATGGTTCAAGTTCCATCGAGCTGTGTTACTTGGCAGTAACACGTCGTGCGGAAATTACTTTCGTCCTTAAGTTTCACACACAACCGTATGTTGCACTAAATCTGAAGAAAATTAAGCTTAAATAAAACGTGACTCGCACGATAGTGCTAGTGCGCTTTCCATTTTCTATTAAATTTTTAGTAAAAGAGTATTTTTCGCCCCTTCATGTGCCACAGTGTTCAGAGAATTAAGCTCAATTCTCCACTTTCTTAAAAAGCAAACTGCGTAGGGTCCAAAAGTCTATATGAGCTCTGACTGTTGACGGGGTTGATTTTTCAGCGTTGATATGAAATTTCTCATATTGTCGCCTGGCACGCCGCGTCTCTAGTCCAGAATTGAAGCGCCCCCAATTGACGCCGAACGGCTACCTCTGGCCGACACCGTTCGTAGAACAAGCTGGAACCCGTTGGCGGCTGGGTAGTACACCCCTCAATTAGGTAGCCAGTAAAGACAGCTCAGCACGATTCTCCACAGATAGCACTGGGATGACTTTGCTGCACTTATTCGATTGACCTATATACATGGTCCTAGGGAATCAACTGGTGACGCAGAGCTACTTTCAGCAACATGACGGCTATGGCCGGCGCTGGAACATAGGTTTCTTTAGTGAGGTTGGCACTCGAGTCGAGTTTCACAGTTTGATTGAGCGTCCACACAACCAGCAGCAGTGTCGTTGATGGCGACAGAATAAGTGTGTCTTCAATAGTGGTCAATCGTCCAGACCAATATAGTCGTGACGTCAATTTGTTAGATTTTTTTCCTCAATGTGGAACTCAAATCTATCTCAATCTATGACTGCTGATCATGTCTACAAAAAGTTCCATTCAAGGATCACATTATGGTTGCATTCTGGTAATTCGATAAATTCGAAGGGCTGTGATCTGTTACTAGTCATTCTCACAACACAGTTTTATATTGACTGGATGTATTTTCCATTTGCAGTCTTCAGCACAATGGCCTTTGAATCTCGGAACATAATGGTTCAAATGGCTCTGAGCACTATGGGACTTAACATCTGAGGTCATCAGTCCCCTAGAACTTAGAACTACTTAAACCTAGCTAACCTAAGGACATCACACACATCCATGCCCGAAGCAGGATTCGAACCTGCGACCGTAGCAGTCGCGCGATTCCGGACTGAGGCGCCTAGAACCGCTGGGCCACCGCGACCAGCGGAACATAATGTTCTTCAACTCAGTACAATATGTATCCGACGGCAAAAAAAAAGTGACGCTCCAGATTTGACTAGCATCTGATCAGACTTCTCGTCGGTGATGACGTCGATGTAGTTTCCCGACATCTTGGCAACTATCTCCCGTGGTTGATTTTCATCTGCGACGATTCCAACTCCATAGATTGTCGTCTTTTTTGCATTGCCGATTTCTGTGATTGGAAACTGTGTAAATAAAGCAGGGAATAATTATAGCGCTTTGGAGAGCGGTCGAGGTCATCTACAGTTGATTGGAGTACAATTCATTGTCATCTTGTTTGACGTCTTGCAGCGTAATAATCATCAAACATTCTTCTTCTTTCTTTGTGGCAGCGTACGATGGTCCCAGAAGAGATGAGAAAATATCGTCATCCTTGGGAGTCAGTTTACTGGGACCCATTCATATCTCCTAGTTCATGGTTCCTTTTTTATCTACTACCTTGTCTGTATCAAGTTTTAAATTCATTCAAACGATCGGTAATAACAAATATTATTTTTATGGAAATTGTAATTCCATATTTATTAATTAAAATTTACAATGTCTAATTTAGATAAAAGTGAAAAGAAAGTATTGTTGCTAGTGAGATTCGAACCAGCTACTTCACATTGCGAAAGTGCTACAGACTCAGCTATCAGCGAATAGCCGAGTAACAGGATCTGTTACGTACGTAACAGTGCTTAGAACACTTCCAATCATCAATTTTTAGAGAACTGTGTCGTTCTGCTATAGGTAACTGATGTCTAGACACTTACCTTCAGAACCTACAAGTACAAAATGTGATCAAATGTATCCGGACACCTGGCAGAAAAAACTTACAAGTTCGTTGCGCTCTCCATCGATAATGCTGGAACTCAATATGGTGTTGGCCCACCCTTAGCCTTGATCACAGCTTCCAGTCTCGCAGGCATGCGTTCAGTCAGGCGCTGGAAGGTTTCTCGGTGGACGGCAGCACATTCTTCACGGAGTGCTGCACTGAGTTGAAGTATCGATGTCGGTCGATGAGGCCTGGCACGGCGTTCCAAAACATCCCAAAGGTCTTCTATAGGATTCAGGTCAAGTCTCTGTGCAGGCCAGGCCATTACAGAGATGTTATTGTCGTGTAACCACTCCGCCACAGGCCGTGCATTGTGAACAGGTGCTCGATCGTGTTGAAAGATGCAGTCACCATCCCCGAATAGCCCTTTAACAGTGGGAAGCAGGAAGGTGCTTAAAATATCAGTGTAGGCCTGTGCTGTGATAGTGCAAAACAACATGAAAAATACGACCACACCATAACACCACCGCCTCCGAATTTTACTGTTGACACTGCATACGCTGACAGATGACGTTCACCGGGCATTCGCCATACCCACACCACAAATGTTCAAATGTGTGTGAAATCTTATGGGACTTAACTGATAAGGTCATCAGTCCCTAAGCTTACACATTACTTAACCTAAATTATCCTAAGGACAAACACACACACCCATGCCCGAGGGAGGACTCGAACCTCCGCCGGGATCAGCCTCACAGTCCATGACTGCAGCGCCCTAGACCGCTCGGCTAATCCCGCGCGGCATACCCACACCCTGCCATCGGATCGCCACATTGTGTACTGCGATTCCTCATGCCACACAACGTTTTTCCACTGTTCAATCGTCCAGTGGTTACGCCCCTTACACCAAGCGGGGCGTCGTTTGGCATTTACCGGCGTGATGTGTGGCTTATGAGCAGCCGCTCGACCATGAAATCCAAGTTTTCTCACCTCTCGCCTAACTGTCATAGTATTTGCACTGGATCTTGATGCAGTTTGGAATTCCCGTGTGATGTTCTGGATAGATGTCTGCCTATTACACATTACGACCCTCTTCAACTGACAGCGGTCCCTGTCAGTCAACAGACGAGGTCGGCCTGTACGCTTTTGAGCTGTACGTGTCCTTTCTCGTTTCCACTTCACTATCACGTCGGAAGCAGTGAATCTAAGGATGTTTCGGAGTGTGGAAATCTCGCGTACAGACGTTTGACACAAGTGACACCCAATCACCTGACCACGTTCGAAGTCTGTTAGTTCTGCAGAGCGCCCCATTCTGCTCTCTCACGATGTCTAATGACTACTGAGGTCGCTGATATGAAGTACCTGACAGTAGGTGGCAGCACAATGCACCTAATATGAAAAACGTATTTTTTGGGAGTGTCCGGATACTTTTGATCACATAGTGTGTACATAAAGCTGTAGATCTATCAGGTTCCTGCGCCTAATATACAAGATAATCGTTATAAAGATCATAAACGGCACAGAGAAGATCATGTTGCTACATTAACGCAAAAAAATATCAAGCTCAAGTGGGATCAGAAATTTTCGTAATTGTAACTAAAAAAGGTTGGTGACTTAAGCGGACGATTACGATTAGAATGGACTTCAGTTGACCCAATTGCCATTTAATACCTTCAAAGAATTATTAGCTGTGCCTCAGAACCTGAAACGTTAAAACAGTACAAAGAACGTTTTTGAAAAATTAATTAAATTTGACTCTAAAATTTTGCTTCTTAACTACTTGTAGAAATTACGTAGAAACAAACTTTTATATTACCGTTGATGCGTAGTATTTGTAAATTATGGACAATCTGATTTCAAAAACCCGCTCTAACATATCAAAAACCTACTCGTAGTTCCAGCGACTCGAAATTGCTTGTTAATGTGAATATATAAAGAAGTTAGAAATAGCCGGTCGCGGACACTGAATGGCGTATGCAAAGAATTAGAAGTCGAGGTTTCGATAACGGTTACACATAAACGAGAATGAGGAAACACGATGAATGAAGTGAACTACATATGAAGGAAGTACAGAGGAACTGCAACAATGGTGCAGTGATTACATGTAACAAAACGAGACCGAAGTAAAGAGAAAGAGGCAGAACACGATGAATGAAGTGAACACCTGAAGGAAGAACAGCGGAATTACAACAAGGGAGGAGTGATCATATGGATCAAAACGAAATCGAAGTAAAGAGAAAGAGGCAGGAACGTGGTATTGAGGAAATGAAACTATCAGTGAGACGGAAATGGGAACTAGGTACAGTGGAAAAGGAACTAGACAAGACAGAAACAAGGTACGGCGGAAGTGAAACTGGAAATGAGACCGAAGTGGGAAAGAGGTACCAAAGCAAGGCTGGGCCAAGGAATGGCCCAATTAGAACCAGTAGTGAGACCGAATAGACAAAGATGGGCTTGAGGTATGGCTGATCTTGAACCAACAACAAGACCAAGTTGGGCAAAATGTACGCAAAAATAGAACTTAACCAATGTGGTAAAGACTAACGAGAGAACTGGATCTAGCAACGAGTCTGAGGAGGGAATGAGGTAAGGTGAAAGTGGAACCATACTGAGGCAGGAAAGAGGAGTGGTGGAGGTGGAATTAGTAGTGAGACTGAAGCACGAATGAGGTGTAGGGGAAACGGAACTAGATTGAGGTGGGAACTGGAACTTGACCAAGGCAGGATCAAAGAACCTAGGAACTGGAACTAGCAATATGACCTAAGTGGGAACAAGGAATGGCAGAAATGTAACTAGACCGAGGTGGCAATAAGGAACGGCAGAAGTGGAACCGGCAATGAGACTGACACGGGAATGAGGTACAGTATGAATGGAGCCAGAGAGAGGTGGCAACGAATAATGGCAGAATTGTAACTAGCTGTGAGGCTGAGACAGATATAAGAACAGCAAGAATGGAACTAGACTGAGATGGAAATGAGGAATGACAGAACTACAAGTAGCAAGAGACTGTGGCAGAAATCAGATATGGCGCAAATGGACCTAAAACGATGAAGGAACGAGAAATGACAAAAGCAGATCTAGCTATGAGACTGATGTAGAACGAGCAATGGCGTAAATGGAATTAGACCAGCACAGGAACATAGTATATCATAACAGCAAATATCAGTGAGACAAAGGCAGGAACGACATATGACATAACTGAACTAGACTGAAGCAGGAATTAAAGTGGCAAAATTGAAACTTGTAGTGAGACCAAGGCAGGACCAACGTACAGTGGAAATGGAACTAGCAATGAGACTAAGAGGACAACGAGGCATGACAGGAATGAAACCAGAAAGGGGCGAGCTGGAGGAATGGTAGAAATGGATGTAGCAATGAGATCGAGGTGTAAGAGAGATACAGCAGTAATGAAACTGAACTGAGGTTGGTACAAGGTATGGAGGACATGGAACTAGAAACGGGACAAAGTTGAGAAAGAGGTACAGTGAATGTAGAACTAGACCATGGCAGGTATCAGTGTTGGTTGAAATGGAACTGGCAATGAGACTGAGATGCGAATAAAGTATGACAGAAATGGGACTAGGTCAAGGCAGGAATTACTAGTTCCAGTTCACCTAATCTGGTTCCTGCCTTGATCTATGAGGATTGGTAGTAATGTACTAGTTATGAGACAGGAACAAACCATGGCAGAAGTGGAAGTAGACTGAAGTGGGAACTACCAAAGTCGAAATGGTAGTAGCAGTGAGACCAAGGTGGAATTGAACAACAGTGAAAGTGTAACTAGCAATGAGACCAAGATGAGTATGAGATATAGTGGATATGGAACTAAATCAAGGCAAGAACAAGGAATGGCATAACTGGGACTAACAATAAGAACAACATGGGAATGAGAAACAATGGAAATAGAACTAGACCAAAGTGTAGCTGAGGAAAACAAGACCTTGTTGGTAATGATGTAGGGATGATCTGTCACTAGTAACTACACTGAGGTGGGAACAAGGAAAAGAGAAAATGGAACTAGTTTTTACATGGGGACAACGAGGAACGGCTGAACTGGAGCTATCAACAGAGCTCAGGTGCTAACAAGACACAGCAGAAATAGAATTAGATCAAAGTGAGAACGAGGAATGGTGGAAACTGGATTAGACAAAGGTAGGAAAGTGGAATGGCAGAATTGTAACTGATTACCAGACCAAGGCGTAAATTAGGTACAGGAGAAATTTAAATAACAATGAAATAATGGCAGGAATAATGTATAGCAAAAATGAACTAGACTTAGGCTGGAAGGAGGAACAGCGGAATTGGAACCAGCAACGAGATCGAGGTGGGAAAGAGGTGCAACAGAACTGGAACTAGGTGGGAATGAGGAATGGCACAACGAGAAGTGTCAGTGAGACAGCAGCCAGAATGACAAATGGCAGAAATGAAACTACACATAGGTGACACTAAGGAACAGTGGACCAGTTGTCATAACAGTAGAGCGAGGTTGGTAAGAGAAGTGGAAGAAATGAATTAGCAATGATGAGCAAGTAGAAATGAGGAGTGGTGAAGCTGGAACTAGCAACAAAATCGAGACAGGAGTGAGATATGGGAGAAATGGAACTAGATCAAGTATAGAATAAGGAATGGCAGAACTGGAACTAGCAACAAGACTGAGGTGATAATGGGACATGGTGGAAATGGAATTAAACCAAGAAAGGAGTGAGAAATGGCTGAACACTAACCAGCAATGAGACTGAGGTGGGAACAAGGTGTCACAGAATAGAACTAGAATGAGGCTGGAACCAGGAATAGTGGAACCCAAACTAGCAGTGAGACTGAGCAGGCACGGGATGTGGTGAAAATGGACCTGTATCCTGGTAGCAGATGATGATGATGATGATTAGTGTTTTAGGGCGCACAACAGCGAGGTTATCAGCGCCCGTTCCCAAAAGTTCAATTCAGAGCTGAATCGTGAGAGAATTGGTATTGTTCAAATTGCAAGAATGGATACAGCACATCAAAACAGGGAGATAAAACTAAAAATAAAATAGCAGTACAAACAGGGAAAGATAAGTAACGGTGGCTGAGTGACCACTTGCAAATAATGGGTGACCAAACCACTGGACAGCACATTAAGACTTCAATCCCAATATTTTGGGAAGAAGGCCAGACATCACACAAAAACGTAAAACTCTAGTGACACTCGCCTCATTATTAGTTAAAAGAGAGGGTAGGTCTGGTGGGAAACTGAAATCTTCCCTCAAACCTGCATATAAAACACACTCAGTTAAAATATGCCGTATCGACAACTGTGTCCCACATGTCTGACACGTTGGTGGCTCCTCACGACGTAACAGAAAACCATGTGTCAAAGGACAATGTCCTATTCTAAGCCGTGTAAGGGCTACTTCCTCAGCGCGTCGTTGTCGGAAGGAGGTGAGCCACGGTCGGACAGAATCCTTCACCGCTCGCAACTTATTATCCCTCACGTCCAGCCACTGAGCCTCCCACCAACGCATGACCTTCCGAGTCATGAAAGACATAATGGCCTGCAGGGGGACGGAACAGCGAGCAGGAGGTGGGATGGAGCAAGCCTCCTTGGCAGCCGCATCTGCAAGTTCATTTCCAGGAATCCCTATGTGCCCTGGAACCCAGCAGAAAATCGCATCCTTACCCTGCTGTTGCAAGAGCAGGAGTGCGTCCTGCACCTCTTGCACCATCCGATCTGCTGAGTACATTTGTTGAAGAGCGTGTAGAGCACTTTGGGAATCGGAGCAGATGACGAATTTCGTGCCACGATGTCGGCGCATATGCTCTAATGCTTGCAGAATGGCAAACAGTTCTGCATAGTAAACTGAGAACTGCTCTGGGAGCCCTGTTCGATGGACAGTATCGGGAAACACAGCAGAGCAGTCCATAAAATCCCCCTGTTTAGAACCATCCGTGTAAACAGTAGTAAAATCGGAATGGCGTTCTAAAATCTCAGTAAGTTTTATTTTGGTTGGTTGGTTGGTTGGTTGGGGGATTAAAGGGACCAGACTACTATGGTCATCGGTCCCTTTTTCCAAAGACAAAGAACACCCACAGAGAATAAAAACGAGGAACAGAAGAGATCACAGACGATACAGAACAGGAGAGACTGAGACAAAGACAAGACAAAACGAACGAAAACCACATAGAGAATGACGGTGGTTGGCCGACCATAGAAATAAAAAAGGAAAAGCCAACCACTTAGAAACACATTAAAAAAATCAGTGTAAAATCATAGGCCAAAGGCCAGAATCAACACAAAACAATAAAATAAAACAGAAACACTCAGATTAAATGATAAAATCCCCCTGCCCGAATAAAACGTAAAACTAAGTCAGCCATAGCGGAGTCGTCTGTTAAAAGGGCAGGGAGCGTATCAGGCAGCGCAAATGTCTGCCTGACCACAGCTAAAAGGGGGCAGGCCAACAGAATGTGGGCCACTGTCAAAGCCGCCCCGCAGCGACATACAGGAGGGTCCTCCCTGCGCAGTAAATAACTGTGTGTCAGCCGGGAGTGGCCAATGCGGAGCCGGCAAAGAACTACCGAGTCCCTGCAAGTGGCTCGCAGGGATGATCGCCACACAGCCGTCGTCTCCTTGACAGCACGGAGTTTATTGGACATTGTCAGTTCGCGCCATTCCTCGTCCCATAGCGCCAAGATTTTGCGGCGGAAGACTGCCCGCAAATCAGTCTCAGGGAGGCCAAGGTCCAGAGATGGCTTGCTGGTGGCCTCTTTCGCCAGGCGGTCAACATGTTCGTTACCCGGGATATCGACATGACCGGGGGTCCACACAAAGACCACAGAGCGGCCGCAACAGGCGAGAGTATGCAGAGACTCGTGGATAGCCATCACCAAACGAGAACGAGGGAAACACTGGTCGAGAGCTCGTAAACCGCTCAGGAAATCGCTACAGATAACGAAGGACTCACCTGAGCAGGAGCAAATATACTCTAGGGCACGAAAGATGGCGACCAGTTCAGCAGTGTAAACGCTGCAGCCATCCGGCAAGGAACGTTGTTCGGAACGGTCCCCTAGAGTGAGCGCATACCCGACACGACCAGCAACCATCGAACCGTCAGTGTAGACAATACCAGAGCCCTGATACGTGGCCAGGATAGAATAAAAGCGGCGGCGGAAGGCCTCTGGAGGGACTGAGTCCTTCGGGCCCTGTGCCAGGTCCAGCCGAAGGCAAGGGCGACGAACACACCATGGGGGTGTATGCAAAGTAGCCCGGAAAGTAGGTGGAACAGTGAAAACCTGAAGCCCAGAGAGAAGCTCTTTGACGCGGACCGCTATTGTACAACCAGACCGGGGCCGACGATCTGGCAGATGGACGACCGATCGGGGGAACAGGAGACGATAATTTGGATGCCCGGGCGAGCTTAGAACATGGGCAGCATAAGCGGCCAGCAAACGTTGGCGTCGGAACCGCAGGGGAGGTACACATGCCTCCACTAGTACGCTGTCCATGGGGCTGGTGCGGAAAGCACCAGTGGCAAGGCGTATCCCGCTGTGGAGAATTGGGTCCAGCACCTGTAACGCAGATGGGGATGCTGAGCCATAAGCCAGGCTCCCATAATCCAGACGGGACTGGATTAACGCCTGGTAGAGCCGCAACAGGGTAAAGCGGTCGGCGCCCCAGCGGGTGTGGCTCAAGCATCTCAGAGCGTTTAGATGCCGCCAACACGTCTGTTTAAGCTGCCGGATATGAGGCAGCCAAGTCAACCGGGCATCGCAAACCACCCCCAAAAACCTGTGGGTCTCCTCCACAGCAACGAGTTCGTCGGCAAGATAAAGCCGCGGCTCAGGATGGACTGTTCGGCGCCGGCAGAAATGCATAACGCGGGTCTTGGCTGCCGAAAACTGAAACCCATGGGCTACAGCCCAAGACTGCGCCTTACAGATAGCGCCCTGTAGCTGACGTTCAACAGCTGCAATGCTGGGAGAGCTGTAATAAAGGCAGAAGTCGTCAGCATACAGGGAAGCGGAGACAGAGTTTCCCACGGCCGCAGCAAGACCGTTAATGGCTATTAAAAACAGACACTTAACACGGAACCCTGTGGCACACCGTTCTCCTGGACGTGGGAGGAACTATACGAGGCCGCGACTTGCACGCGGAAGGTACGACACGACAGAAAATTGCGGATAAAAATCGGCAGAGGACCCCGAAGACCCCATCCATGGAGCGTAGAAAGAATGTGATGACGCCACGTCGTATCGTACGCCTTCCGCATGTCGAAAAAGACAGCGACCAGGTGCTGACGACGGGAAAAGGCAGTACGGATGGCCGACTCCAGGCTCACCAGATTGTCGGCGGCGGAGCGGCCTTTACGGAACCCACCCTGAGATGGAGCCAGAAGGCCCCGAGACTCCAGTACCCAATTCAAGCGCCGGCTCACCATCCGTTCAAGCAACTTACAAAGAACGTTGGTGAGGCTAATGGGACGGTAGCTGTCCACCTCTAAAGGGTTCTTTCCAGGTTTCAAAACGGGGATGACAATGCCTTCCCGCCATTGCGACGGAAACTCCCCCTCGACCCAAAGACGGTTGTAAAGATCGAGAAGGCGCCGCTGGCAGTCCACTGAAAGGTGTTTCAGCATCTGACAGTGGATGCCATCTGGCCCAGGAGCGGTATCAGGGCAAGCAGCTAGGGCACTGCGAAATTCCCACTCACTGAATGGAGCATTGTAAGATTCCGGGTGGTTGCTGCGAAACGAAAGGCTCCGACGTTCCAGCCGCTCTTTAATTGAGCGGAAGGCCTGGGGGTAATTCGCAGAAGCGGAACTCATAGCAAAATACTCTGCTAAGCGATTTGCAATGACGTCGGAGTCAGTACAAACGGCTCCATTCAGTGAGAGCGCAGGGACGCTGGCAGGGGTCCGACAGCCGTAGACGCGTCGAATCTTAGCCCAGACCTGCGAGGGAGTGACATGGAGGCCAATCGTGGACACATACCGCTCCCAGCACTCCTTCTTGCCCTGGCGGATAAGGAGGTGGGCCCGCGCACGCAGTCGTTTGAAGGCGATAAGGTGGGCTAAGGAGGGATGTCGCTTGTGACGCTGGAGCGCCCGCCGGCGATCTTTAATCGCTTCAGCGATCTCACGCGACCACCAAGGCACAGCCTTCCGCCGAGGGGACCCACAGGAATGGGGAATGGAAGATTCGGCGGCAGTAACGATGGCGGTGGTGACCGATTGAACCACCGCATCAATGTCATCGGTAGAGAGAGGCTCAAAAGCGGCAGTGGAGGAGAACAAGTCCCAGTCAGCCTGATTCAGAGCCCATCTGCTAGGGCGCCCAGAACAGTGGCGCTGTGGTAGTGACAAAAAGATCGGAAAGTGGTCACTACTACACAGGTCGTCATGCACACTCCATTGGACAGACGGGAAGAGGCTATGGCTACAGATGGAAAGGTCAATGGCGGAGTAGGTGCCATGCGCCACACTGAAGTGGGTGAAGGCACCATCATTTAACAGCGAGAGATCGAGCTGCGACAAGAAATGCTCAACGATGGCGCCTCGACCTGTTGCCACTGACCCACCCCACAGAGGGTTATGGGCGTTGAAGTCGCCCAATAGCAAGAAAGGTGGCGGCAATTGGGCGACCAGTGCAGCCAGGACAAGCTGCGAGACATCACCATCCGGTGGAATGTAAAGACTGCAGACGGTAACAGCCTGTGGCGTCCACACGCGTACAGCGACAGCCTCTAAAGGCGTCTGGAGAGGGACAGACTCGCTGTGCAGAGTGTGAAGGACATATATGCAGACGCCACCAGACACCCTTTCATAAGCTGCTCGGTTCTTATAATAACCCCGATAGCCACGGAGGGCGGGGGTTCGCATTGCTGGAAACCAAGTTTCCTGGAGAGCAATGCAGAAGAAAGGGTGAAGGCTGATAAGTTGGCGGAGCTCAGCAAGATGGTGGAAGAAACCGCTGCAGTTCCACTGGAGGATGGTATTGTCCATGGCTGAGAAAGGCGTGACGGGACGGGGAAGGCAGATTACGCTGCTGGGTCACCTGCTGCCTCCGATTGAGCACCCGTGCTAGTGTTATCCATGGCGTCTGAGGGACTGGCGAGTTCTAGGTCCTCAGCGGACGCCAGGATCTCCACCTCGTCCTCAGACGCAGAGCTGTAAGGGGGCGGTGGGGTGGCTGCCACCGCGAGTTCCTTGGGCTTAGAGCTCTTCTTCTTTGATTTCTCACGCTGCTCCTTGGGTTTAACTGGCTGGGAGGGCTTCACCGATTCAGTCTCCGGGACTGAGGAGGATCGTGAAGCCCGTCGACCAGCTGATTGCGGGCACTTACGCCACTGGCGGTCGTCAGCCTTCCCACTGGTGGAAACCTGGGAAGGGAGGGACCCGAGGGACCCCTTGCGAGCGTGAGAAGCCGAAGAAGTTGGACACTTCTCCGGCTTAGAAGCAGGGACGGACGTCCCTGATGGGGGGGGGATGGTGTTGCCCCTGAGGTAGGTGGCGCAGGATCAACCCGGTGGGTAGAGCCCCCCACTGGCAAGGGGGCAGGAGGAGTCTTACTGGTTATCGAGCTGGCTGGAAGTCGTGAAACTGATGGGGCGAGCACAGGTGTTGTAGCGGCGGCGTAGGATGACGTCATTCGCACGGGATGTAATCGGTCGTATTTCCGCTTGGCCTCAGTATAAGTCAGTCGGTCCAGGGTCTTATATTCAATGATTTTGCGTTCTTTCTGGAAGATTCTGCAGTCTGGCGAGCAAGGTGAATGGTGCTCCCCACAGTTGACACAGATGGGAGGCGGGGCACATGGAGTATCGGGATGAGACGGGCGTCCGCAATCTCGACATGTGAGGCTGGAAGTGCAGCGGGAAGACATATGGCCAAACTTCCAGCACTTGAAGCACCGCATCGGGGGAGGAATATAGGGCCTGACGTCACATCGGTAGACCATCACCTTGACCTTTTCCGGTAACGTATCACCCTCGAAGGCCAAGATGAAGGCACCGGTAGCTATCTGATTTTCCTTCGGACCCCGATGAACGCGCCGGACGAAATGTACACCTCTGCGCTCTAAGTTGGCGCGCAGCTCGTCATCAGACTGCAAAAGAAGGTCCTTATGGTAAATAACTCCCTGGACCATATTTAAACTCTTATGCGGTGTGATCGTAACAGCAACATCCCCCAACTTGTCACAAGCAAGTAACCGTCGTGACTGGGCAGAGGATGCCGTTTGGATCAGGACCGATCCAGAGCGCATTTTTGACAAGCCCTCCACCTCCCCAAACTTGTCCTCTAAATGCTCGACGAAGAACTGAGGCTTTGTTGAGAGAAAAGACTCCCCATCAGCTCTCGTACAAACTAAGAATCGGGGCGAATAAGTGCTACTGCCATCCTGAGATTTACGTTCCTCCCACGGCGTGGCCAGAGAGGGGAACGTTTTCGGATTGTACTTTTCAGCATTAAATTGAGCCCGAGAACGCTTAGAGACTGCTGGCGGCTGGCCGCCAGCGAGAGATGATGTACCACGCTTCATTGCGGGTCATCCGTCCTGATGCCACCTACTCCGACCAAGGGCCCTCCCCACGGGCGCCACCCAGCCGCAGCAATAGCCACCTGGCAGGACGGCCATTGCCGGGAGTCCTGATGCCCCAAGGAGATGGGCATCTACTCCTTGGCATACGTGGGGAGTGAACGGCGCAGGCATCAGTAGAGCGATCCCTGTGTTGTCAGGGGGCTACAACCAAGAGGGTACATGGCGGCCCCACCACAACGGACTGGCTACCGTGCTGGATCTTAGGTGCAAAAATGGCCAAGGTCGTCGTCGCAGGTAAAAGAAACACTGCAGAGTGCAGCGTGGTAATCGCCCAAGAGATCGAAAACGAGCGGGACACCATTGCAACGACGAGAAATCCGGCTAAAGGTCTAATTGCACGACGGAACAGTGCACCATGTAAGGCGCCCTTCCCCAATTGGCTCGCTCGTCGGATAAATTTTGAAAGATGGAGGTCAAACCCGAGAGGGGACCATCACATAAGGCCGAAACGTTGGAGACTCCTTTTAGTCGCCTCTTACGACAGGCAGGAAGACCGCGGGCCTATTCTAACCCCCGAACCTGCAGGGGGGAAGTTTAATTTTAAAAAGGTGGTCCGGGGTACAATACTTCCTGTAAGCAGCCAGATCAAGAAGTAATCTTGGCCTTTGTAGTCGCCAGGGAGATCCCCTACTCCATCCCTGGTGGAGGACCTTAATGCCCTCCAGGTGTACCGACTCGAGACTCTCCTTTGCACGGATGCCAAACGGCTTTGTTGCCGCCGGACGGTGGCGGAAGAGACGTGCCAGTGCCGGCTGGGAAAAAGTGTCGGACGCCAATGAAAGAGGAGTGGACTTGGTCCTGTACGCGTGCCGTACCACGAGGAGAAGACGCCGAAAGGACAGCGGAGGCTCTCCCGCCTCGAGACACAGACTAGCAACCGGACTCGTGCGATAAGCCCCCGTTGAAAGCCTAATACCCTCACGGTGAATCACATCCAACATTTTGAGGTAGGAAGGTCTTGTAGAGCCATAAGCTTGACATCCGTATTCCAGTCAAGGTCGCACAAAGGCCTTATAAAGTTGGAGCAGACGTGCCCTGTCAGCGCCCCAGGATCTATGACTGACGCATTTAAGGACGTTTAAAGCCTTGAAACAGCGGACCTTTAGATCCTTCAAGTGTGGCAACCATGTGAGCTTCTCATCAAAAATAAGCCCGAGATATTTCACTTTTTCCGTAAAGGGGAGAACAGTGTCTCCTAGTTTTAAAACAGGGAGATTAAAAAGAGAACGGGAACGGCTAAAATCTACACAAATGGTCTTCTCCAAAAAGAATTTAAAGCCCGTGGTCTTGGACCATTTCTCCAATCGCACGAGTGTCAGCTGTAATTGGCGTGTAGCAGCTGTGACGGAGGAAGACGCACAGAAAATGGAGAAATCGTCCACAAACAAGGAGCACTACACGGGCCGTCGTACTGTTGACGCAATACTATTGATGGCAATTGCGAAAGCTGTCACACTGAGGACACTTCCTTGAGGGACACCGTTCTCCTGCTTAAAACGGTCAGACAGGACATTCCCAACCTTATGCGTAAAATACCTGTCTGACAGAAAGGATCGGATGAGTGTGGGTAAACGCCCACGGAAACCCCACTCATAAAGCTGCCGCAAAATGGTATGCCTCCAGGTAGTATCGTACGCCTTCTCCAGGTCGAAGAAAACCCCGATAAGGTGTTGCTTACGTAGGAAAGCATCTTGTATCGCTGTTTCGAGTAGGATCAGGTTATCTAGGGTGGAATGATACCTCCTGAATCCACACTGGCAGCGGGTAAGTAAGCATCTAGATTCGAGAACCCACACCAGGCGCCTATTGACCATACGCTCAAATGTCTTTCCGACGCAGCTCGTGAGACTAATGCTACGGTAGCTACTGGGTTCGGTCCGATCCTTCCCTGGTTTTAAAAGCGGAATATGTCATTAAAAAGTTGAAGGAGGACTTCCTTTGACCGCAGATCCAACTGCTGCAGCATGCTATACGATATCAGGTCTGGACCAGGTGCGGTATCCCGAGATATGGACAGTGCAGAGTCCAACTCCCACAAAGAGAAAGGCTGGTTGTATTCCTCAGTGTTCTGTGAACGGAAATCAAAACCAGCCCTCTCCTGTGTACCCCGATAGCGCAGAAATTCTGGGTCCTGGCTAGAATCGGCCGTAATAGTTTGAAAAGATTCTGCCAACGCCCGGGCGATGTCTCTCGGAGATGTTAGGAGACACCCCCGCTCACGTATAGCGGCTAGTGGCGGTCGAGAGTATCGCCTTGAGATCCTCCTAATGGCTTCCCATACTTTGCTTGAAGATGTGGACCAATTGATGGAGTTCAGGAACTCACGCCAAGACCTCCGTTTACTCTCCCTAACGATTTTCCTCGCCCGCGCCCGTGCTATCCGGAAAGTTGTCAGATGCGCAGCAGTGGGGCACCGACGGAATCTCCTCAAAGCCGCCCGCCTGTCTCTGATGGCGGTACGACAGTCGTCATTCCACCAAGGGACAGGATGCCTCACAGGTGTTCCCTTTGACTTTGGGATGGATACATCAGCGGCATGGTGCATCACCGCCGTAATGTGATCCACCCAATCCTGGACGCCTTCACATCGTTCAAAAACAGCCAACTGCCGGTAGAGCGTCCAGTTTCCCTTCCGGAACAACCATTTCGGCGGCTGTGCGACACGACCCATTTCAACTGCGAGATGGAGCCAGATAGGGTAATGGTCGCTGCCATGAAGGTCGTCGTCGACGACCCACTGAGCAATGTCCGCAAGCACAGGCGAACAAATAGAGAGGTCTATGGCAGAAGACGAACCTGAAGCGGTGCTAAAATGCGTGGCCTGACCTGTGTTCAGCAGTATGACGTCGGAAGTCCTGAGCAACTGCTCAATCATCTAACCTCTGGGGCAGGTTTTGTTGGAACTCCATAATGCATTATGAGCATTAAAGTCTCCTAAAATGAGAAAGGGACGGGGTAGCTGATCAATGAGCCGTGCGAGGGCTTCACTGTCAATGAGCTCAGCGGGTGGTAAATACAAGGAGCACACTGCAACATGAACCTGGGCCAGGATCCGAGCTGCAACCGCTTGTAGTGTCGTGGTTAAGGTCACAGGTGAGGAGTGGAATGTGTCCTTAATGAACACTGCCACCCCACCCTGAGCCCTATTACCAGTCAGGTCGTCTTTCCTGTACATGCGATATCCCGTAAGTACAGGCGTGTCAGTCTCTTTAAAATGTGTCTCTTGCAAAGAGATGCAAATGGGGTTTTCCTGTACTAACAGCCGCAGTTCTGCAAGGCGAGGTCTGACTCCATTCAGATTCCACTAAGTATGGGAGCCATATCAGCGTTTCGGTTTAGATTTCCCCCTGTCTTTGCGCCGCGCTGGTGAGGCACTTGTAGAGCGAGTGGCAGCAGAGGGGCTGCCAGGTTCTGGGGAAGAGGTATCAAAATCCATGACGATGTCCTCCTCATCAGTCAGGGATGCCATGACGACATCCGATGGTGCCTTTGGCAGGTGTGACGTCAAACGCCGTGCCCCTTTCCCTGGTCCCATTTTCTTTGTGGAAGCTGGGGATGGGGAAAGTGGAGAGGCACTCTGTTTCTGGAGGGCCTTCGAAGGCTTCAATGGAGCTTTCTCTGCAATAGCGGTGGGTGCAGGCGGAGCAGCCTGAATAGCGATATCGTTAGTGGGAGTGCTCTGGCAGGTACAATCACAGGTACAGGTATTGGTTTAGGAGACTGCGACGCTGGACATAGTCTGCGTGAAGCGTCTACTCGCGACGCACGGTTGTGCACCAAGGAGGCATAGGATGTGGCAAAGACAGGGGGTTTTGTAGCCCTATACTCTTTTTTGGCTTCCACATGAGGTAGCCTCTTTGTCACCTTGATCTCCTGAATTTTTCGTTCTTCCGCAAAGACGGGGCAGTCTCTGCTCCAGACGGGATGGCTCCCAGAGCAGTTTATACACAGCGCTGGAGATGTGCAGTTGGTCCCAGCTTCATGAGCTGCCTTGCCACAGATACCGCAGGTTGGTTCACCCCCACAACTCATTGTCGTATGGCCAAATCGCTGACATTTGAAACAGCGCATAGGGTTAGGTATATAAGGCCGAACCCTAAGTCGGAGGAAACCAGCCAGAACGTATTCAGGTAAGACAGGCGAATTGAAAGTCACAATGAAAGTGGCAGATTTCTTAATAACTCCATTATTCCTACGTGTCCTTTGGTCCACGTCTACAATCCCCTGTGTTGCCCATTCTTGCTTCAGCTCGTCGACATCGATATCCATTAAATCACGGCAGGTGACAACGCCTTTACTGGAGTTGAGGGAATTGTGCAACTCGACAGTTATATCATACTCGCCTAACTTGGGTGACTTCCGAAGCAGCTCCACTTGCGTTGCCCTAGTAGTCTCAACTAACGGGGTACCATTCCTCAGGCTTTTGATAGATTTCAGTGTGCCTGCGAGTCCTTCTAAACCTTTATGTATGTAGAAAGGAGACACTTTTTCAAATGAGCCCTCCTTCCTCTTAATCACGATGAAAACATTGTCATTTACGACTCCATGAGCCCTGTTACTCTTTTCCATCTGCATATCTGGAGGACTAGCCTCCCTAGTAATCTGGACCACCACCTCTGAAGGTGTCGCTGTATGGTGATACAACATGCAATGTGTGGTTTTCATGAGCAATAAAAAGAGCGGAAATGATGTATTCTGTACAGATTCCGGAGCTCTCGGAACCGAGGTGAGGCAAAACTTTTTTTGATGTGTGTAGAAGTTCTTGTGCCTGTGCAAATGGGTCTCCTGTAAACAGTAGCCCCTATCAACTAACAGCCAAAATTAAGATACCTTTGGTATTTATAAACATTGATTGACATTTGCTACTTAACAGAGACATTGTTGGATTGAAATAATCACAGGTAATGATGGACGACATAAAAGACAGTACATATGTAACAGACATCGAGAGGTATGTTTATAACGAAAAATGATATAGACTTCACCACATGTGAAAGCAGGAGAACAGATATAAATAACGTCAATGTTTGACGCATGTCAGACACCCAGCATACAGAGCCATATAGGACGCTTGGTAACTAATCTTCATCTTCGAGCACGAACAATTATTTTGTGCCTGTTATTCGTGATGATTCCCAAAATGTTGTGGTGTCTTTGGTGGATATTGTCTCACTGCTCTGTCTAGGCGGTTTTCAGTTCTTGCACGGTTGGGGAAGGGGGTGCTCGTTGAGGAAGTCGTCTGCCACGAGCATCTGACGCACGCTCAAGGGTTTACGTACGGGAAGAATGCAGGCCGTTCCATATATTCAAGATCATTACTTTCCGGCGCGTCCGACGCCTCAGCCGTGCTGTGTGCCGCACCCTAAACAGGAGCACATGATCCAGAATAATCTCCCTCCAATGTCGCTGTGCTGTAACGGTAACTCGGGCGGAGATGTGCAGCAGTGTTCGGCCATTCTGCATAACGCCCACGCAAACCATAACGCCTTGCCCAGACGACGGCCATGAACGTTCTGTGGTGTGTAACGTGTTCTACTCTCTCTTCACATTGACTGGTGGCCTGAATCATTTGCTACAGTGAAGAGGGATCAGTCAGAGAACATCACTCTGGACGACTTTTCCTGACGCTAAACGATACGCTCCCTACGCCAATGAAATCTTTCTCGACAATGGCGTAGTTGAAGTGAGAAGACTTTGACAGGCTTCAGAGCATAGAAACCAGACTGTTGTAATCGCCGCGAAATGGTTCTGGGAGAGACAAATGTACCAGTAGTGGCTGCAAGATCTGCATAAATCTGCCTAGGAGTGAGATGTCTGTTCGTTTCACTGCGGTGCGGTTGGTCCGTCTGTGACCACCGGCATACATGTGCATAGCATTTCCACCTTCAGAGTCCTTTTTTAATCTCGAGACGACACTGCATTTTGCAGTATGGCGTCATGATGTTTAAACAATCAGGTATCCGCGCATATGTTACACAGTAAACAGCCACGCGTCGGCATATGTGTCACACAGTAAACAATCACGCGTCGATGCATTTGTTACACAGTAAAAAAGTACAGAAAAGTTGAAGAAGAAACTGAAGATGGCGGCTTTGAAAAAAAAAAAAAAAAATCAGCAGACTTTCCGGAATTTATTCCTCGTTGTCGCGCACTACAAGACCGCAGTCCACAATTTCTACAGCATCAGGACCAGTCCTTGTTTCCGGAACAACAAAACGACCAAGAACGACGAACTGTACAGCAGCATTATAGTGTTCAAGATACGAACAGTGTCCAGTGTTAACAGCAGCGTTTAAGCCAGCATCCGCCACCCACCGACCGCGTGCAGATGCACTGTCAGCTGTCAGCCTTCCACGACACCCACCTGCTCCAGCAACTACCCCACCAACCACGGCAGACAGCAGCTGTCGATTCGACAGATACGCAACAACAGTGGCATCGATGTGTACAGTGTAGTGTACTAGTTCAGAATCGCTTTCAAGTTATCACAAATGAAAGTGAGCCTCTAGTAAACTCCTCCCTGCCAATTACAAAAATCAAGATCCCTCCTATATTTACGTACGACGCTAACAGTTTGGAAAGACACAGCAAAAAAATCCAGAGATGATACGTACTCATCTGCACTTGGGTAGAGCACGAAATTATGTTATAAGCATTGCGATTAACACGCCTGACAATAACAGGGAATGTGTCACTCACTGGGAAGAGAACCATGTCGAACTCCACTCTTATGAAATTGATCAGACAACTAAATCACTAAAAGTGGTCATTAGACATCCGAGGAGGAAACTGGTGTTTAATTAATTAACCGAGGCTATCAGATATGTTCTGTAATACGAATGCAATCGCCATTTGACACAAACACCATGTGCACTGTACTTAATATTATTAACTTGTAATGCAAAATCTGCAGACATATATTCACTGCAAAGGTCAGATCGTATTTCGAGTGCAGCTGTTGAAACGTGTAGATCACACGGTCATAAGCTTTGTCATAGGAGTCAAAAATGTAATCTTTCCTCCGTGTATTGCAAAGCGGAAGCGCGATTCGTGAAGTGCGCTCAAAATCAGCTAACTTCAGATTATCAAAAACCCAGAGACACCCCAACCTCTTGCATTAACTGTGGCCGAAACCATCCGGCGCCATCCAAAGGCCGCGTTGTTTGCCAGCACTACGCTGGCATCAGCACCGCCGAATAAACACATTTGCGCAACCGGCACCAGTTCTTCTGCCACAGACACCCAACAGTGCCAAACAAGACACACCCATTTCAGCTGTCCAGCTACGTCACACCTCCTTCTCCAGGGTTAGTGCAACACGCACAGATATCGAAAGGAACACTATCCCGCGATGGTCTTCTAATCCCGAATTAACGATGAAATTTTCCTTGACCGGTACCGTTAAAACCTCCCACTCCTCTTCTAAGGTGTTATCAAGCTATCATATCAAATTTAACAAACCTCTTACAAATTTAGCGCACCCCAAAGAAAAAGCTCTATTAAACCGGCTCTGTACGAGTCTCAGACATAGTAAAAAATGGTTGAAATGGCTCTGAGCACTATGGGACTTAGCTTCTAAGGTCATCAGTCCCCTAGAACTTAGAACTACGTAAACCTAACTAACCTAAGAACATCACACACACCCGAGGCACTATGCGACTTAACATCTGAGGCTATCAGTCCCCTAGAACTTAGAACTACTTAAACCTAACTAACCTAAGGACATCACACACATCCATGCCCGAGGCAGGATTCGAACCTGCGACCGTAGCGGTCGTACGGTTCCAGACTGTAGCGCCTAGAACCGCTCGGGCACCCCGGCCGGCTCAGACATAGTCAATTCACCACAAAATTCGTCAGTATCAGAAATATTACAGCATCTACTGATCAATAATTCTAAATGTTGAACATTGTAGCAGTAGAAAACCTGAAAGTCTTATTCTGCAACACAAAATGCATACAAAACAAAATTCTAGAATTACAGCTTTTCATTAGGGAAAGCCGGCCGCGATGACCGAGCGGTCCTAGGCGCTTCAATCTGGAACCGCGCGACTGCTACGGTCGCAGGTTCGAATCCTGCCTCGGGCATGGATGTGTGTGATGTCCTTAGGTTAGTTAGGTTTAAGTAGTTCTAAGTTCTAGGGGACTGATAGCCTCAGATGTTAAGTCCCATAGTGCTCACAGCCATTTTTTTCATTAGGGAAATATTAGCTGCTGTAATCTTATTGAGCGGAGCTCACTCGTTGCTTTATTTTTGATATGATTTTCATGCATGACGGCGCACTTGCAACATAATGTTCTCAATAGTTACGTTGACGTCCATAGAGATTAATTAGACTCTGTTCACAGAAATTCTGCAGTTGAGCTAATAATTCCTTGCTAGTTGAATTTAACATACACATTGTAGAATCAAGTAATTAGAAGAATTTCAAGTTACACATACACACGTTTAAAGCTGACCGTACTTTTCGTAAGAACATTTAGATGAATAAAGACACTTGTTGTCAACGACAAATAGTACGTTCTACCTATAGCAGTCTTTCTTAACGAGGAAAGACGAAGTTGATCGAAACTGGCTGAAAACACATCATTGAGCTATGTTTGTTAATACTTGGTTCGTTAGGCCCCTTCAGATATACATAAACTATTTAAACACCAATGGTTCTTCAGGCAGGAAACGCTAATGTAACTATTTATGCTTCCACACAGTATAAATGCGAGTATACGTAAGATGTTTCCGCTTTCACGTGCAAAGAGACACATTCCTTTCTTTGTATCTTTGATCTGTTGTACAATGAATTACAGCCCAACACGATACGTGTATTGACCATTGTGTCAAAAATCTACAGGTAACGTAGATATATTACTTGAACCCTGTTTTTATGACTGTTTTATCAGTACATAGTTGCTTACACGCTCTTTCTGCCCGCCACCATATTACGATTCTAAAGTTATGCCTTTCGCGACACCACTGATAGATACTGTATACGGTACTGCCAATCAAGTAACTTTTGTCTGTGACTCTGTTGGTAATTTTTATCTCTGCAACGCGCCCACGTTCGACAGTTACTTGAAATTTAAAAAAAATGGTTCACTTGTGTGAGTAAAAAGAAATTCGACAATTTGTTGCACGTAAAACTCTCATTTAGCCCTATTAAAGATAAAAAAGACCCAGGTTTATCTGTTCTCACAATTTCATGAAGATCAAAATCAATATACCGAACTTAGCTCTGCACCCACCGCTCCCATACTAGACTGCATTTCTAGCAAAATTAACATTAATTGAGACGTTGTATCGTCTGAAAGCCTACTTCCCCTCTCCGATTTTGGACTATCTGCCCCAGTAACATCGTCCCTAGCAAGAGTGCCCACTAACACAATCTGGGTGATTGCTTAATCGTTGGAAACTCCATCACTGACTCTAACTCTACGGGTTCCCACATGTTAACACTATCGGCGCAAGTACAGGATGTACATAAAGTCCGGGAACATCTTCAATTATTTATTGCACAAGAACCAAACATTGTGGAGATATCAAACATACGTCATTTTGAAGAGAAGCCCTGGAAGTTTTTTTTTCATGTATAGCGTAGTTTGGTAATTTGTCGATAGTCAGCGCTAATCGCAAACAAGGCGAGTTCAGATGCGGAGCGAGCCTTCTGTGTGTTGGAGTTCGACAAAAACAAGTGTGTTATAGCTGTTCAACGGATGTTTAGAACCAAGTACGGGAAGAAGCCACCAACAAGGAAGGCCAGTTACCAGTGGCATAAATTCGTTACGACGGAGCTGCCGCATCGATGGATCGGCCGTGCTACAGAGGGGGACAGCTGTTTCATGAACAGCTCCCACACCGCCGCCCCCCCCACTGTTGCCGCCGCTGCAGACTCGAACTCAGCACGCCTCTGTCTAGCCTTCTTCTTCTTCCTCCACGTTTGCCAGATCTCACTCTGTGTGACTTTTTTCCGTGTGGACACATTAAAGATCTGATATATGTACCACCTCTACCATGTGATGTAGCAGAACTCCGGGAGAGAATACGGGAAGCGACTGACACAGTAGTCGATGCCATGCTGGGACGGGTATGGCAAGAATTCGATTACCATATTGACATCTGCCGGGTCACTCATGCATATTGAATGCTTGTATAAAAAAAAAAAAAAAAAAAAAAAAAAAAAAAAAAAAAAAAAAAAAGGAAAAAAATTCCCGAGTTTCTCTTCAAAATGCTGTATGTATGACGTCTGTACTATATTTAGTTCTTGTGCAATAAATAATTGAAAGTGTTCCCGAACTTTATGTACATCCTGTACTTAACTTGTCGGTCATGCTGGCTGCTTCTGCTGTGCCGGTGCTGCTGCTGCCTTTGCTGATAAACAAAGTCGCCGCGCTGCCATTACGCCGTCAGTCTCCCACCTCCCCCCCCCCCCCCCCCCACACACACACACACACACTGCCACCCCCCCCCCCCTGTTGCCGCCGCTGCAGACTCGAACTCTGCACGCCTCTGTCTAGCCTTCTTCTCCTTCCTCATTCTGGAAGTTCAACACCTAAATTCCCCACACGAAGTTTTTGCTACCGATTCTCTCGCGCGCAACTGCTCCAAAAATTTTCTGCTCAGAGTTACCACGTGAACTGTCTGTCATGCAATAGATTTGGGATATGGATCAGAGCGTATGGTAAAGTGTTAGAATTGCAGTTGTAATTCGAAGGGGATTAAATTCATATCCCGGACGACAAAACTCCAAATGCGACGGTGCCTAACGAATACTGCTAGCTTAGTCGCTCTTCCAAACAGCATCCCATATGAGCAAACCAGATGCGTGATTACCTGTGGTTACTCATACTTTAGGTACTTGGGCTATGCACGGCTCTGTTTAAAAAGAATAGCTGGATGTAGTCATAGGGCAAAGCCGCGCATGTCTGCTTTCACGCCCTACAGGTAATTCGCTGCAAACAGTAACCTGTAGCTGTGATCTTGCACTCAAATAGTCCATGCATTGGCTTGAATTGCGAGTTGAATAAATACCAAATAAACTATAAATGAATGATTTAATAACATGGGTTCTATTGTAACATCTTTAACTGATATAGAAGGCAGAGAGTTATGTTGAACAATGTTTATTCCAGAAAGGACATCTCAAATAGACAGGAAGAGCTCCTATGATGTACAGCTAAAATACAGACGGAAAATATCCTTATCAAATGCTGTGAAGTTGTATTGAGAGCGTTATGAGAATGGTGGCAAAGTAAATAGTCATCAAAGATACGCGAAAATTATGTTCATTTCGTAATCAAAATACACGAAATATTCACCAGATCAAAACAGCTCAGAGTTCAACACTATGATTTACAAGTTAACACACCCGAAGTGACGAGTAGAAACTCATACTCTGTCTGCCCTCAGTTCCCGAATACAAGTGGAAGAAGCTGGAGTCTTACATCGGAGCACATTCACATATCTCAAAATATAAAGTCCCTTGAGGATTTAAAGCATGGTAGCGGCGGTTCACGGTCCAGAATCTGACTCCATCAAAAACTGCATGATACCACAGCCAGGTCTGCCTTCTTCCAGAACGAACATCCACGTGTCCAAAATCGCTCCCTTGAGCTCTTCACTCGAAAAGTTACAGTCTCCACTTGACACCCGTAGTGGTCTGTTACTGTCTGCTTTCCCATTGGGTGAAAGCCATTCCAACCAAAAATACCAGCCCCACCAAAAATATATCGTTCTTAAGCTCTACAAACATGATTTGACTCAACATGGCCACTTTCCGGACTGAACTAATATATTACAGCAATGTGTAAATAAAGAAATATATTTCGTCACACTCAGACCATTCACAACCATATAAATAAAAATTTGTCCATAAATAGATAAGCCAGTATTCTTGTGTAAGTGCACTCACGATAAACGACCACAGACTGTCATTAAATATGGTTTAAACAGTTATTTGTACCTCCTTGTTAGAAGAGTCCTTTGACACTCTTTTTCCATAGGGTGCCAGCTAACACATGCAACTGACCACTTCTTAAATTACCATGATTTTGTATTAACGATTGTAATTAATGTTTAAATAAAGTTACTAGGAAAACAGTAAACTGTTCATTAAACTAGTACACAAGTATGACAAAATATGAGGTATTTATGCTGCATTTATTTTCTGTGTCACTGTGGAGGATATGATGTTATGAGAAACATTTTCATAATGAAAAGATATAAAAAAGTAATAAATCAAGATATAAATAGAGATATGTAGCTTTCAGAAATGAGTGATAGTGCAATGCTATCATCTGAGATATTGTACGTCAAAATCACATGAAACAATTAAAAGTTGTCAGTTCGGAAGTTCATCGTGAAAATGTAAATTCGTTGTGAAATATTAACATGTGTAGTTTTAAAGATTTTGAAACAGTTATGTCACTGAACACACCTCATTTTTCTGAGATCGCTGATGTATTCAGATTTACATTAATTTTTGATTGTGAATTGTTATAGATTCCTGAAGGGCTGTAAGGAGCCATCTTTCAGCTTGTCTGACACTCCATTGGAGCATTGTCTGTAGCACAAAGGCCATGCGAGCAATAACGGTCTAAATTCCCAGCCTTGGGCTTGACCCATTTCCAGCGGCGCTGCTCGTCTTCGTGCCTGGACTCGCCTGTAACTGCGCCCGCCAGTTCAGATCTACGATAATTTCACCTCCCTCCATATCACTGCCAGGTGGCCAAATCGCTCCCCTTCATACACTTAACATTATACCTAGCAGCTTGTTTTGGGGACTTCCTAGAGCTCAATTCGAAGATGTCTTGAACAACATCCACATCGAAACTTCCTGGCAGTTTAAAACTGTGTGCCGGACCGAGACTCGAACTCGGGACCTTTGCCTTTCGCGGGCAAGTGCTCTACCAACTGAGCTACCCAAACACGACTCACGCCCCGTCCTCACAGCTTTACTTCTGCCAGTACCTCGTCTCCTACCTTCCAAACTTTACAGAAGCTCTCCTGCGAACCTTGCAGAGCTAGCACTCCTGAAAGAAAGGATATTGCGGAGACATGACTTAGCCACAGCCTGGGGGATGTTTCTACCAACATCCACATCGTCTTCCGATTTGGATCTTGAAGGTCTTCAGGACTGACGCGTCTTTCACACAGACAGTTGTCATTAATCTATTATGATAATTTTTAATTGACTTAGGGTTAAGCATTGCTTTCCTACCTCACTCTTGCCTCCACCATCTCTGAATTTGCACCACTGAGCGACAAACTTCATGCCTGGTGGCAATCTTAGCTCTGTCTTCTACTGTGAGTGCACTAGCCATTTTTTGGTTTTCACTCGATCAACCTCTGAAACCATAAATTGCGGACCTCATATTAGTCAACATTATGACACACCACCGAGGACTGATGCTACTTTCTAGGAGAATCAAAATTAAAAAATAGTTACTAACTTTACAACCACCCCGTATTTCAGTGTATTCGGTATAATGTAGCAGAAATGCCTGTTTGAACTGTTTAATTAAAGTTACTGCATGGATAGCTTGCAGAGCATAATCTTGGAAATTTAGTGCGATCATCCTATTGTCTACAATTACATGAGGCACATCGACGGTGTTACAATCAACTGCACATAACGCTGCATTAATCTCTTCCCGTAAAAACTCTTTACTTACATCGCCCCATTCTTTATCACATTCTAAGACTGTCCATTGAATTCCGTCTATTTCGCTGCCCAACTCGTTGCACTGCACCTGAACGCCAGAAATTAATTTAGTTATCGTCCCTTTCTTACTGTGGCAGACACTCTGTGCATGTGCAGTTCCGCCATCATGAATTAATAGCTGCTAACTTAGTTTACAGTTTCTTTCCAGTTCACTACTACGCAACGTTGAATCTAATTCTGTACGAAGAGTCGCTACTGCAGATAGCTGTTGCACTTATCTTGTTGGTGCACTGACTTCCCAGACTTGTCCAAAGATTGCACGTTCAGGTCCTGTTACGGTCGCCATTTGTAACGATTTTACTCACAGATGACTGTAACGATGTTACTCCTCCTCTTTGATCAGCTATGTTGACTCCTAAACAACTAACTGTTGCGTTTACATATTTCACATTTGAATTCTGTTCGAACACTGTTTATTAATACGGCAACAATAAACCCTCCATCGCATAAACATTTCAAAATATACAATCGTTGCTAACACCATACGCCACTAAATCAAAGGCGAAAACAGTATCTTTCATCCGAGCCCGCCCGTGGCTCGCCGGAGTGGACGCAAGTTGCTCGTTGTTTGCCGAGTCTACTATTAACCTCTGTTGGGGTCAACGATTACATTAAATTCAAAATATGCAAGCGTACTCTACCCTTACAAGCACTAACTACACTAGAGATAGCTACACGCACCCCGCTTACATGAGGCTTCCGAAACCGTATTTCATAAACCGACTTCCCAATACCGTTTATTGGTGGTCATGTAAACACTTCAAATTCGATTCTGCAAATCTGCTTATAGTAGCCGGTTTTCCAGTACCATAATCCATTATCGCTCCCATGTAAAAGCAAACTGTTTTGTAACGTGCTTGGGTTGTCAAGTTAGGTCTTGTTTTCAGAATATTCTGTTAGTATGGACTTATTGTGCAGTGAAGTAGAAGCAGAAATATTAGACAAAGCATGAAAATGTCTACCTGTAATATTTAAGTGAAGAGAGATAACGATTGTGTTGACTGAATCAGAAACTGGATCAGCTGTATTTCCAGATGTCATATTTAACTGGGCTAGGAAATCCGCTTCGGACCTTACCATTTAAACACGACAGTGAACAACGGTTTCCGAAATTCGGTTTTCGTGTTTCGGAAGCTATGTTGCACGCACACGTAGTGACTTGTGACACAACAATCACACTTCGAGAGGCTAGGGTGAGATCATTGTTGAAGAATGAAACCTGCCACCAACAATACCGTGGGCCTTACATTCAATCCAAAACTGCAAAAGTGATGGTTGGTTTGGGGGATTAAAGGGACCAGACTACTATGGTCATCGGTCCCTTTTTCCAAAGACAAAGAACATCCACAGAGAATAAAAACGAGGAACAGAAGAGATCACAGACGATACAGAACAAGAGAAACTGAGACAAAGACGAGACAAAACGAACTAAAACCACACAGAGTGTGACGGTGGTTGGCCGACCAGAGAAATAAAAAAGGAAAAGCCAACCACTTGAAACACATTAAAAAATCAGTTTAAAACCGGAGGCCAAAGGCCAGAATCAACACAAAACAATAAGATAAAAACAGAAACACTCAGATTACAGAATAAAAACCCCCTGCCCGAATAAAACGTAAAACTAAGTCAGCCATAGCCGAGTCATCTGTTAAAAGGGCAGGGAGCGAGTCAGGCAGTGCGAACGACTGCCTGAGCGCAGCTAAAAACGGACACTCCAATAAGACATGAACCACGGATAAAACGGAGCCGCAGCGACATAGAGGCGCGTCCTCACGGCGCAATAAGTGGCCGTGCGTAAGCCGAGTGTGCCCAATGCGCAGCCGGCAGAGGACAACAGACTCCTTGCGAGAGACCCGCAAGGAGGAGCGCCACACACCGGTAGCCCCCTTGATGGCCCGAAGTTTGTTGCGTGAAGGCAGGACGCGCCATTCAGTGTCCCAAAGGTCCAGAATTTTGCGGCGTAGGAACGCTCGCAAATCTGTCTCCGGGAGGCCAACGTCCAGAGATGGTGCACTAGTCGCCTCTTTCGCCAGCCGGTCAACATTCTCGTTGCCGGGGATCCCTGCAGGGCCTGGGGTCCACACGAAGACCGCAGAGCGGCCGCAACACGCAAGAGTATGCAGGGACTCATGGATAGCCATCACCAGACGGGAACGAGGAAAACACTGGTCAAGTGCTCGTAAACTGCTCAGGGAATCGCTACAGATGACGAAGGACTCACCTGAGCAGGAGCGGATATACTCTAGGGCTCGAAAGATGGCGACCAGCTCAGCAGTGTAAACGCTGCAGCCAGCCGGCAAGGAACGTTGTTCGGAATGGTCCCCTAGAGTGAGCGCATAACCGACTCGACCAGCAACCATCGAGCCGTCGGTGTAAACAATGCCAGAGCCCTGATACGTGGCCAGGATGGAATAAAAGCGGCGGCGGAAGGCCTCTGGAGGGACCGAGTCCTTCGAGCCCTGTGCCAAGTCGAGCCGAAGGCAAGGGCGAGGAACACACCACGGGGGTGTACGCAGAGGCGCCTGGAAAGGAGGCGGAACAGGGAAAAACCCAAGCCCGCAGAGAAGCTCCTTGTCGCGTATGGCGATCGGACAACCCGACCGGGGCCGACGTTCCGGCAGATGGACGACTGACGGCGGGAACAGGAGACGATAGTTAGGATGCCCGGGCGAGCTTAGAACATGGGCAGAATAAGCGGCTAGCAAACGTTGGCGTCGGAACCGCAGTGGAGGGACACCTGCCTCCACGAGTAAGCTGTCCACAGGGCTGGTGCGGAAAGCACCAGTGGCAAGGCGTATCCCGCTGTGGAGAATTGGGTCCAGCACCCGCAACGCAGACGGGGATGCTGAGCCATATGCCAGGCACCCATAATCCAGACGGGACTGGATTAACGCCTGGTAGAGCCGTAACAGGGTAGAGCGGTCGGCTCCCCAGCGGGTGTGGCTCAAACATCGCAGTGCATTGAGATGCCGCCAACACGTCTGTTTGAGCTGCCGGATATGAGGCAGCCAAGTCAACCGGGCATCGAAAACCACCCCCAAAAACCTGTGCGATTCCACCACCGAAAGAAGTTCGCCGTTAAGAGAAAGCTGCGGCTCCGGGTGGACAGTACGTCGCCGGCAGAAATGCATAACGCAGGTCTTGGCTGCCGAAAACTGAAACCCATGCGCTACAGCCCAAGACTGCGCCCTACGGATAGCGCGCTGTAGCTGACGTTCAACAGCTGCAATGCTGGGAGAGCTGTAGTAAAGGCAGAAGTCGTCAGCATACAGGGAAGCGGAGACAGAGTTTCCCACGGCCGCAGCAAGACCGTTAATGGCTATTAAAAACAGACAGACACTTAAAACGGAACCCTGTGGCACACCGTTCTCCTGGACGTGGGAGGAACTATACGAGGCCGCGACTTGCACGCGGAAGGTACGACACGACAGAAAATTGCGGATAAAAATCGGCAGAGGACCCCGAAGACCCAATCCATGAAGCGTAGAAAGAATGTGATGACGCCACGTCGTATCGTACGCCTTCCTCATGTCGAAAAAGACAGCGACCAGGTGCTGACGGCGGGAAAAGGCAGTACGGATGGCCGACTCCAGGCTCACCAGATTGTCGGCGGCGGAGCGGCCTTTACGGAACCCACCCTGAGATGGAGCCAGAAGGCCCCGAGATTCCAGTACCCAATTCAAGCGCCGGCTCACCATCCGTTCAAGCAACTTGCAAAGAACGTTGGTGAGGCTAATAGGACGGTAGCTGTCCACCTCCAGAGGGTTCTTTCCAGGTTTCAAAACGGGGATGACAATGCCTTCCCGCCATTGCGACGGAAACTCCCCCTCGACCCAAAGACGGTTGTAAAGATCGAGAAGACGCCGCTGGCAGTCCACTGAAAGGTGTTTCAGCATCTGACAGTGGATGCCATCTGGCCCAGGAGCGGTATCAGGGCAAGCAGCGAGGGCACTGCGAAATTCCAACTCACTAAATGGAGCATTGTAAGATTCTGGGTGGTTGGTGCGAAACGAAAGGCTCCGACGTTCCATCCGCTCTTTAATGGAGCGGAAGGCCTGGGGGTAATTCGCAGAAGCGGAACTCATAGCAAAATGCTCTGCTAAGCGATTTGCAATGACGTCGGAGTCAGTACAAACTGCTCCATTCAGTGAGAGCGCAGGGACGCTGACAGGTGGCCGATAGCCGTAGACGCGTCGAATCTTGGCCCAGACCTGCGATGGAGTGACATGGAGGCCAATTGTGGACACATACCGCTCCCAGCACTCCTTCTTGCCTTGGCGGATAAGGAGGCGGGCCCGCGCACGCAGCCGTTTGAAGGCGATAAGGTGGTCGAGGGAGGGGTGTCGCTTGTGACGCTGGAGCGCCCGCCGGCGATCTTTAAGCGCTTCAGCGATCTCAGGCGACCACCAAGGCACAGCCTTCCGCCGAGGGGACCCACAGGAATGGGGAATGGCAGAGTCGGCGGTAGTAACGATGCCGGTGGTGACCGATTGAACCACCGCACCAATGTCATCGGCAGAGAGAGGCTCAAAAGCGGCAGTGGAGGAGAACATATCCCAGTCAGCCTTATTCAAAGCCCATCTGCTAGGGCGCCCAGAAGAGTGGCGCTGTGGTAGTGACAAAATGATCGGAAAATGGTCACTACCACACAGGTCGTCATGCACACTCCATTGGACAGACGGTAAGAGGCTATGGCTACAGATTGAAAGGTCAATGGCGGAGTAGGTGCCATGCGCCACACTGAAGTGTGTGAAGGCACCATCATTTAACAGCGAGAGATCGAGCTGCGACAATAAATGCTCAACGATGGCGCCTCGACCTGTTGCCACTGACCCACCCCACAGAGGGTTATGAGCGTTGAAGTCGCCCAATAGCAAGAAAGGTGGCGGGAATTGGGCGACCAGTGCAGCCAGGACATGCTGCAAGACATCACCATCCGGTGGAATGTAAAGACTGCAGACGGTAACAGCCTGTGGCGTCCACACGCGGCAGCGACAGCCTCTAAAGGCGTCTGGAGACGGACAGACTCGCTGTGCAGAGTGTGAAGGACATATATGCAGACGCCACCAGACACCCTTTCATAAGCTGCTCGGTTCTTATAATAACCCCGATAGCCACGGAGGGCGGGGGTTCGCATTGCTGGAAACCAAGTTTCCTGGAGAGCAATGCAGAAGAAAGGGTGAAGGCTGATAAGTTGGCGGAGCTCAGCTAGATGGTGGAAGAAACCGCTGCAGTTCCACTGGAGGATGGTGTTGTCCATGGCTGGGAAAGGCGTGACGGGACTGGGAAGGCAGATTACGCCACTGGGTCACCTGCTGCCTCCGATGGAGCATCCGTGCAAATGCCATCCATTGCGTCCGCGGGACCGGCAAGAGCGAGGTCCTCAGCGGACGCCAGAATCTCCACCTCGTCCTCAGAGGCAGAGCTTGTAGGAAGCGGTGGGATCGGTGCCACCGCAATACCGTTGGTCTTGGGGACTTTCTTCTTTTTCTGCTTGTCACGCTGTGCCTTCGGCGGTTCAGGCTGCATGGGCTTCACTGGGTCAGTCTCAGGGACAGACGACGACCGTGAGGCCCGACGACCAGGGTTGGTTGGTTGGTTGGTTGGTTTGGGGGATTAAAGGGACCAGACTGCCATGGTCATCGGTCCCTTTTTCCAAAGACATAGAACACCCACAGAGAACAAAAACGAGGAACAGAAGAGATCACAGACGATACAGAACAGGAGAGACTGAGACAAAGACAAGACAAAACGAAACGAACGAAAACCACATAGAGATAAACGGTGGTTGGCCGACCATACAAATAAAAAAGGAAAAGCCAACCACTTAGAAACACATTAAAAAATCAGTGTAAAATCATAGGCCAAAGGCCAGAGTCGACACAAAACAAAAATAAAACAGAAACACTCAGATTAAATGATAAAATCCCCCTGCCCGAATAAAACGTAAAACTAAGTCAGCCATAGCGGAGTCGTCTGTTAAAAGGGCAGGGAGCGTATCAGGCAGCGCAAATGTCTGCCTGACCACAGCTAAAAGGGGGCAGGCCAACAGAATGTGGGCCACTGTCAAAGCCGCCCCGCAGCGACATGCAGGAGGGTCCTCCCGGCGCAGTAAATAACTGTGTGTCAGCCAGGAGTGGCCAATGCGGAGCCGGCAAAGAACTACCGATTCCCTGCGAGTGGCTCGCAGGGATGACCGCCACACAGCCGTCGTCTCCTTGACAGCACGGAGTTTATTGGACAATGGCAGTTCGCGCCATTCCTCGTCCCATAGCGCCAAGATTTTGCGGCGGAAGACTGCCCGCAAATCAGTCTCTGGGAGGCCAAGGTCCAGAGATGGCTTGCTGGTGGCCTCTTTCGCCAGGCGGTCAACATGTTCGTTACCCGGGATACCGACATGACCGGGGGTCCACACAAAGACCACAGAGCGGCCGCAACAGGCAAGAGTATGCAGAGACTCGTGGATAGCCATCACCAGACGAGAACGAGGGAAACACTGGTCGAGAGCTCGTAAACCGCTCAGGGAATCGCTACAGATAACGAAGGACTCACCTGAGCAGGAGCGGATATACTCTAGGGCACGAAAGATGGCGACCAATTCAGCAGTGTAAACGCTGCAGCCATCCTGCAAGGAACGTTGTTCGGAACGGTCCGCTAGAGTGAGCGCAGACCCGACACGACCAGCAACCATCGAACCGTCAGTGTAGACAACACCAGAGCCCTGATACGTGGCCAGGATAGAATAAAAGCGGCGGCGGAAGGCCTCTGGAGGGACTGAGTCCTTCGGGCCCTGTGCCAGGTCCAGCCGAAGGCAAGGGCGACGAACACACCATGGGGGTGTATGCAAAGTAGCCCGGAAAGTAAGTGGAACAGTGAAAACCTGAAGCCCAGAGAGAAGCTCCTTGACGCGGACCGCTATTGTACAACCAGACCGGGACCGACCATCTGGCAGATGGACGACCGATCGCGGGAACAGGAGACGATAATTTGGATGCCCGGGCGAGCTGAGAACATGGGCAGCATAAGCGGCCAGCAAACGTTGGCGTCGGAACCGCAGGGGAGGGACACCTGCCTCCACGAGTAAGCTGTCCACAGGGCTGGTACGGAAAGCACCAGTGGCAAGGCGTATCCCGCTGTGGAGAATTGGGTCCAGCACCCGCAACGCAGACGGGGAGGCTGAGCCATATGCCAGGCACCCATAATCCAGACGGGACTGAATTAACGCCTGGTAGAGCCGTAGCAGGGTAGAGCGGTCGGCTCCCCAGCGGGTGTGGCTCAAACACCGGAGTGCATTGAGATGCCGCCAACACGTCTGTTTGAGCTGCCGGATATGAGGCAGCCAAGTCAACCGGGCATCGAAAACCACCCCCAAAAACCTGTGTGATTCCACCACCGAAAGAAGTGCGCCGTTAAGAGAAAGCTGCGGCTCCGGGTGGACAGTACGTCGCCGGCAGAAATGCATAACGCAGGTCTTGGCTGCCGAAAACTGAAACCCATGCGCTACAGCCCAAGACTGCGCCTTACAGATAGCGCCCTGTAGCTGACGTTCAACAGCTGCAATGCCAGTAGAGCTGTAATAAAGGCAGAAGTCGTCAGCAGACAGGGAAGCGGAGACAGAATTTCCCACGGCCGCAGCAAGCCCGTTAATGGCTACTAAAAACAGACAGACACTTAAAACAGAGCCCTGTGGCACACCGTTCTCCTGGACGTGGGAGGAACTAGACGAGGCCGCGACTTGCACGCGGAAGGTACGACACGACAGAAAATTGCGGATAAAAATCGGCAGAGGACCCCGAAGACCCCATCCATGGAGCGTAGAAAGAATGTGATGACGCCACGTCGTATCGTACGCCTTCCGCATGTCGAAAAAGACAGCGACCAGGTGCTGACGGCGGGAAAAGGCAGTACGGATGGCCGACTCCAGGCTCACCAGATTGTCGGTGGCGGAGCGGCCTTTACGGAACCCACCCTGAGACGGAGCCAGAAGGCCCCGAGACTCCAGTACCCAATGCAAGCGCCGGCTCACCATCCGTTCAAGCAACTTGCAAAGAACGTTGGTGAGGCTAATGGGACGGTAGCTGTCCACCTCCAGAGGGTTCTTTCCAGGTTTCAAAACGGGGATGACAATGCCTTCCCGCCATTGCGACGGAAACTCCCCCTCGACCCAAAGACGGTTGTAAAGATCGAGAAGGCGCCGCTGGCAGTCCACTGAAAGGTGTTTCAGCATCTGACAGTGGATGCCATCTGGCCCAGGAGCGGTATCAGGGCAAGCAGCGAGGGCACTGCGAAATTCCCACTCACTAAATGGAGCATTGTAAGAGTCTGGGTGGTTGGTGCGAAACGAAAGGCTCCGACGTTCCATCCGCTCTTTAATGGAGCGGAAGGCCTGGGGGTAATTCGCAGAAGCGGAACTCATACCAAAATGCTCTGCTAAGCGATTGGCAATGACGTCGGAGTCAGTACAAACTGCTCCATTCAGTGAGAGCGCAGGGACGCTGGCAGGTGGCCGATAGCCGTAGACGCGTCGAATCTTGGCCCAGACCTGCGAGGGAGTGACATGGAGGCCAATGGTGGACACATACCGCTCCCAGCACTCCTTCTTGCCTTGGCGGATAAGGAGGCGGGCCCGCGCACGCAGCCGTTTGAAGGCGATAAGGTGGTCGAGGGAGGGGTGTCGCTTGTGACGCTGGAGCGCCCGCCGGCGATCTTTAATCGCTTCAGCGATCTCAGGCGACCACCAAGGCACAGCCTTCCGCCGAGGGGACCCACAGGAATGGGGAATGGCAGATTCGGCGGCAGTAACGATGCCGGTGGTGACCGATTGAACCACCGCATCAATGTCATCGGTAGAGAGAGGCTCAAAAGCGGCAGTGGAGGAGAACAAGTCCCAGTCAGCCTTATTCAGAGCCCATCTGCTAGGGCGCCCAGAAGAGTGGCGCTGTGGTAGTGACAAAAAGATCGGAAAATGGTCACTACCACACAGGTCGTCATGCACACTCCATTGGACAGACGGTAAGAGGCTATGGCTACAGATTGAAAGGTCAATGGCGGAGTAGGTGCCATGCGCCACACTGAAGTGTGTGAAGGCACCATCATTTAACAGCGAGAGATCGAGCTGCGACAATAAATGCTCAACGATGGCGCCTCGACCTGTTGCCACTGACCCACCCCACAGAGGGTTATGAGCGTTGAAGTCGCCCAATAGCAAGAAAGGTGGCGGGAATTGGGCGACCAGTGCAGCCAGGACATGCTGCAAGACATCACCATCCGGTGGAATGTAAAGACTGCAGACGGTAACAGCCTGTGGCGTCCACACGCGGCAGCGACAGCCTCTAAAGGCGTCTGGAGACGGACAGACTCGCTGTGCAGAGTGTGAAGGACATATATGCAGACGCCACCAGACACCCTTTCATAAGCTGCTCGGTTCTTATAATAACCCCGATAGCCACGGAGGGCGGGGGTTCGCATTGCTGGAAACCAAGTTTCCTGGAGAGCAATGCAGAAGAAAGGGTGAAGGCTGATAAGTTGGCGGAGCTCAGCTAGATGGTGGAAGAAACCGCTGCAGTTCCACTGGAGGATGGTGTTGTCCATGGCTGGGAAAGGCGTGACGGGACTGGGAAGGCAGATTACGCCACTGGGTCACCTGCTGCCTCCGATGGAGCATCCGTGCAAATGCCATCCATTGCGTCCACGGGACCGGCAAGAGCGAGGTCCTCAGCGGACGCCAGAATCTCCACCTCGTCCTCAGAGGCAGAGCTTGTAGGAAGCGGTGGGATCGGTGCCACCGCAATACCGTTGGTCTTGGGGACTTTCTTCTTTTTCTGCTTGTCACGCTGTGCCTTCGGCGGTTCAGGCTGCATGGGCTTCACTGGGTCAGTCTCAGGGACAGACGACGACCGTGAGGCCCGACGACCAGGGTTGGTTGGTTGGTTGGTTGGTTTGGGGGATTAAAGGGACCAGACTGCCATGGTCATCGGTCCCTTTTTCCAAAGACATAGAACACCCACAGAGAACAAAAACGAGGAACAGAAGAGATCACAGACGATACAGAACAGGAGAGACTGAGACAAAGACAAGACAAAACGAAACGAACGAAAACCACATAGAGATAAACGGTGGTTGGCCGACCATACAAATAAAAAAGGAAAAGCCAACCACTTAGAAACACATTAAAAAATCAGTGTAAAATCATAGGCCAAAGGCCAGAGTCGACACAAAACAAAAATAAAACAGAAACACTCAGATTAAATGATAAAATCCCCCTGCCCGAATAAAACGTAAAACTAAGTCAGCCATAGTGGAGTCGTCTGTTAAAAGGGCAGGGAGCGTATCAGGCAGCGCAAATGTCTGCCTGACCACAGCTAAAAGGGGGCAGGCCAACAGAATGTGGGCCACTGTCAAAGCCGCCCCGCAGCGACATACAGGAGGGTCCTCCCGGCGCAGTAAATAACTGTGTGTCAGCCAGGAGTGGCCAATGCGGAGCCGGCAAAGAACTACCGATTCCCTGCGAGTGGCTCGCAGGGATGACCGCCACACAGCCGTCGTCTCCTTGACAGCACGGAGTTTATTGGACAATGGCAGTTCGCGCCATTCCTCGTCCCATAGCGCCAAGATTTTGCGGCGGAAGACTGCCCGCAAATCAGTCTCTGGGAGGCCAAGGTCCAGAGATGGCTTGCTGGTGGCCTCTTTCGCCAGGCGGTCAACATGTTCGTTACCCGGGATACCGACATGACCGGGGGTCCACACAAAGACCACAGAGCGGCCGCAACAGGCAAGAGTATGCAGAGACTCGTGGATAGCCATCACCAGACGAGAACGAGGGAAACACTGGTCGAGAGCTCGTAAACCGCTCAGGGAATCGCTACAGATAACGAAGGACTCACCTGAGCAGGAGCGGATATACTCTAGGGCACGAAAGATGGCGACCAATTCAGCAGTGTAAACGCTGCAGCCATCCTGCAAGGAACGTTGTTCGGAACGGTCCGCTAGAGTGAGCGCAGACCCGACACGACCAGCAACCATCGAACCGTCAGTGTAGACAACACCAGAGCCCTGATACGTGGCCAGGATAGAATAAAAGCGGCGGCGGAAGGCCTCTGGAGGGACTGAGTCCTTCGGGCCCTGTGCCAGGTCCAGCCGAAGGCAAGGGCGACGAACACACCATGGGGGTGTATGCAAAGTAGCCCGGAAAGTAAGTGGAACAGTGAAAACCTGAAGCCCAGAGAGAAGCTCCTTGACGCGGACCGCTATTGTACAACCAGACCGGGGCCGACCATCTGGCAGATGGACGACCGATCGCGGGAACAGGAGACGATAATTTGGATGCCCGGGCGAGCTGAGAACATGGGCAGCATAAGCGGCCAGCAAACGTTGGCGTCGGAACCGCAGGGGAGGGACACCTGCCTCCACGAGTAAGCTGTCCACAGGGCTGGTACGGAAAGCACCAGTGGCAAGGCGTATCCCGCTGTGGAGAATTGGGTCCAGCACCCGCAACGCAGACGGGGAGGCTGAGCCATATGCCAGGCACCCATAATCCAGACGGGACTGAATTAACGCCTGGTAGAGCCGTAGCAGGGTAGAGCGGTCGGCTCCCCAGCGGGTGTGGCTCAAACACCGGAGTGCATTGAGATGCCGCCAACACGTCTGTTTGAGCTGCCGGATATGAGGCAGCCAAGTCAACCGGGCATCGAAAACCACCCCCAAAAACCTGTGTGATTCCACCACCGAAAGAAGTGCGCCGTTAAGAGAAAGCTGCGGCTCCGGGTGGACAGTACGTCGCCGGCAGAAATGCATAACGCAGGTCTTGGCTGCCGAAAACTGAAACCCATGCGCTACAGCCCAAGACTGCGCCTTACAGATAGCGCCCTGTAGCTGACGTTCAACAGCTGCAATGCCAGTAGAGCTGTAATAAAGGCAGAAGTCGTCAGCAGACAGGGAAGCGGAGACAGAATTTCCCACGGCCGCAGCAAGCCCGTTAATGGCTACTAAAAACAGACAGACACTTAAAACAGAGCCCTGTGGCACACCGTTCTCCTGGACGTGGGAGGAACTAGACGAGGCCGCGACTTGCACGCGGAAGGTACGACACGACAGAAAATTGCGGATAAAAATCGGCAGAGGACCCCGAAGACCCCATCCATGGAGCGTAGAAAGAATGTGATGACGCCACGTCGTATCGTACGCCTTCCGCATGTCGAAAAAGACAGCGACCAGGTGCTGACGGCGGGAAAAGGCAGTACGGATGGCCGACTCCAGGCTCACCAGATTGTCGGTGGCGGAGCGGCCTTTACGGAACCCACCCTGAGACGGAGCCAGAAGGCCCCGAGACTCCAGTACCCAATGCAAGCGCCGGCTCACCATCCGTTCAAGCAACTTGCAAAGAACGTTGGTGAGGCTAATGGGACGGTAGCTGTCCACCTCCAGAGGGTTCTTTCCAGGTTTCAAAACGGGGATGACAATGCCTTCCCGCCATTGCGACGGAAACTCCCCCTCGACCCAAAGACGGTTGTAAAGATCGAGAAGGCTCCGCTGGCAGTCCACTGAAAGGTGTTTCAGCATCTGACAGTGGATGCCATCTGGCCCAGGAGCGGTATCAGGGCAAGCAGCGAGGGCACTGCGAAATTCCCACTCACTAAATGGAGCATTGTAAGAGTCTGGGTGGTTGGTGCGAAACGAAAGGCTCCGACGTTCCATCCGCTCTTTAATGGAGCGGAAGGCCTGGGGGTAATTCGCAGAAGCGGAACTCATAGCAAAATGCTCTGCTAAGCGATTGGCAATGACGTCGGAGTCAGTACAAACTGCTCCATTCAGTGAGAGCGCAGGGACGCTGGCAGGTGGCCGATAGCCGTAGACGCGTCGAATCTTGGCCCAGACCTGCGAGGGAGTGACATGGAGGCCAATGGTGGACACATACCGCTCCCAGCACTCCTTCTTGCCTTGGCGGATAAGGAGGCGGGCCCGCGCACGCAGCCGTTTGAAGGCGATAAGGTGGTCGAGGGAGGGGTGTCGCTTGTGACGCTGGAGCGCCCGCCGGCGATCTTTAATCGCTTCAGCGATCTCACGCGACCACCAAGGCACAGCCTTCCGCCGAGGGGACCCACAGGAATGGGGAATGGCAGATTCGGCGGCAGTAACGATGCCGGTGGTGACCGATTGAACCACCGCATCAATGTCATCGGTAGAGAGAGGCTCAAAAGCGGCAGTGGAGGAGAACAAGTCCCAGTCAGCCTTATTCAGAGCCCATCTGCTAGGGCGCCCAGAAGAGTGGCGCTGTGGTAGTGACAAAAAGATCGGAAAATGGTCACTACCACACAGGTCGTCATGCACACTCCATTGGACAGACGGTAAGAGGCTATGGCTACAGATTGAAAGGTCAATGGCGGAGTAGGTGCCATGCGCCACACTGAAGTGTGTGAAGGCACCATCATTTAACAGCGAGAGATCGAGCTGCGACAATAAATGCTCAACGATGGTGCCTCGACCTGTTGCCACAGACCCACCCCACAGAGGGTTATGGGCGTTGAAGTCGCCCAATAGCAAGAAAGGTGGCGGCAATTGGGCGACCAGTGCAGCCAGGACATGCTGCGAGACATCACCATCCGGTGGAATGTAAAGACTGCAGACGGTAACAGCCTGTGGCGTCCACACGCGTACAGCAACAGCCTCTAAAGGCGTCTGGAGAGGGACAGACTCGCTATGCAGAGTGTGAAGGACATATATGCAGACGCCACCAGACACCCTTTCATAAGCTGCTCGGTTCTGGTAATAACCCCGATAGCCACGGAGGGCGGGGGTTCGCATCGCTGGAAACCAAGTTTCCTGGAGAGCAACGCAGAAGAAAGGGTGAAGGCTGATAAGTTGACGGAGCTCGGCTAGATGGTGGAAGAAACCGCTGCAGTTCCACTGGAGGATGATGTTGTCCATGGCTGGGAAAGGCGTGAGGAGACTGGGAAGGCAGATTACGCCACTGGGTCACCTGCTGCCTCCGATGGAGCATCCATACAAATGCCATCCATTGCGTCCGAGGGACCGGCAAGAGCGAGGTCCTCAGCGGACGCCAGAATCTCCACCTCGTCCTCAGAGGCAGAGCTTGTAGGAAGCGGTGGGATCGGTGCCACCGCAATACCGTTGGGCTTGGGGACTTTCTTCTTTGTCTGCTTGTCACGCTGCGCCTTCGGCGGTTCAGGCGGCATGGGCTTCACCGGATCAGTCTCAGGGACAGACGACGACCGCGAGGCTCGACGACCAGGGACTGGCGGTTGTTTCAACCACTTGCGGGCGTCCGCTTTTCCACTGGTCGGAACTGGTGAAGGGAGAGCCCCAAGGGATCCCTTCCTGGCGAGAGCAGCCGAAGAAGTCTTACGCTTCTCCGGCTGGGAAGGGGGAGCTGATGTCCCCGATGGTTGGGAGGGCGTTGCTCCTGGAGAGGATGGAGCAGGAGCAACAGGGTGTGAAGTGCCCCCCACAAGCAAGGGGGCCGGTGGATGCTGACCGATCTTAGAGCCGATTCGTGATGACGGGAGAACCGGCGTTGCAGCAGCGGCGTAAGTTGACGGCATTGCCACAGGATGGAGCCTCTCATATTTCCGTCTAGCCTCGGGGTAAGTCAGCCGATCCAAGGTCTTATATTCCATTATCTTCCGTTCTTTCTGCAATATCCTACAGTCCGGCGAGCAGGGGGAATGGTTGGGTGGTTGGTTGGTTTGGGGGATGAAAGGGACCAGACTGCCATGGTCATCGGTCCCTTTTTCCAAAGACAAAGAACACCCACAGAGAATAAAAAAAGAGGAACAGAAGAGATCACAGACGAGACAGAACAAGAGAGACGGAGACAAGGACAAGACAAAACGAACTAAAACCACACAGAGTGTGACGGTGGTTGGCCGACCATAGAAATAAATAAGGAAAAGCCAACCACTTAGAAACACATTAAAAAACCAGTGGAAAATCATAGGCCAAAGGCCAGAGTCAACACAAAACAATAAAATAAAATAGAAACACTCAGAGTAAATGATAAAATCCCCCTGCCCGAATAAAACGTAAAACTAAGTCAGCCATAGTGGAGTCGTCTGTTAAAAGGGCAGGGAGCGTAGCAGGCAGCGCAAATGTCTGCCGGACCACAGCTAAAAGGGGGCAGGCCAGCAAAATGTGGGCCACTGTCAAAGCTGCCCCACAGCGACATAGAGGAGGGTCCTCCCGGCGCAGTAAATAACTGTGTGTCAGCCGGGAGTGGCCAATGCGGAGCCGGCAAAGAACTACTGAGTCCCTGCGAGTGGCTCGCAGGGATGACCGCCACACAGCCGTCGTCTCCTTGACAGCATGGAGTTTATTGCGCAGTGTCAGTTCGCGCCATTCATTGTCCCATAGCGCCAAGATTTTGCGGCGGAAGACTGCCCGCAAATCAGTCTCTGGGAGGCCAACGTCCAGAGATGGCTTGCCGGTGGCCTCTTTCGCCAGGCGGTCAACATGTTCGTTACCCGGGATACCGACATGACCGGGGGTCCACACAAAGACCACAGAGCGGCCGCAACAGGCGAGAGTATGCAGAGACTCGTGGATAGCCATCACCAGACGAGAACGAGGGAAACACTGGTCGAGAGCTCGTAAACCGCTCAGGGAATCGCTACAGATAACGAAGGACTCACCTGAGCAGGAGCGGATATACTCTAGGGCACGAAAGATGGCGACCAGTTCAGCAGTGTAAACGCTGCAGCCATCCGGCAAGGAACGTTGTTCGGAAAGGTCCCCTAGAGTGAGCGCATATCCGACACGACCAGCAACCATCGAACCGTCAGTGTAAACAACACCAGAGCCCTGATACATGGCCAGGATGGAATAAAAGCGGCGCCGGAATGCCTCTGGAGGGACTGAGTCCTTAGGGCCCTGTGCCAGGTCGAGCCGAAGGCTAGGGCGACGAACACACCATGGGGGTGTATGCAAAGTAGCCCGGAAAGGAGGTGGAACAGTGAAACCCTGGAGCCCAGAGAGAAGCTCTTTGACGCGGACCGCTATGGTACAACCAGACCGGGGCCGACGTTCTGGCAGACGGACGACCGACCGCGGGAACAGGAGGCGATAGTTTGGATGCCCGGGCGAGCTGAGAACATGGGCAGCATAAGCGGCCAGCAAACGTTGGCGTCGGAACCGCAGTGGAGGTACACCTGCCTCCACTAGTACGCTGTCCACAGGGCTGGTGCGGAAAGCACCAGTGGCAAGGCGGATACCACTGTAGAGAATCGGGTCCAGCACCCGTAACGCAGATGGGGAGGCTGAGCCATAAGCCAGGCTCCCATAATCCAGACGGGACTGGATTAACGCCTGGTAGAGCCGCAACAGTGTAGAGCGGTCGGCGCCCCAGCGAGTGGTGCTCAAGCATCTCAGAGCGTTTAGATGCCGCCAACACGTCTGTTTCAGCTGCCGGATATGAGGCAGCCAAGTCAACCGGGCATCGAAAACCACCCCCAAAAACCTGTGGGTCTCCACCACAGCAAGGAGTTCGTCGGCAAGATAAAGCCGCGGCTCAGGATGGACTGTTCGGCGCCGGCAGAAATGCATAACGCAGGTCTTGGCTGCCGAAAACTGAAAACCATGCGCTACAGCCCAAGACTGCGCCTTACGGATAGCGCCCTGTAGCTGACGTTCAACAGCTGCAATGCCAGTAGAGCTATAATAAAGGCAGAAGTCGTCAGCATACAGGGAAGCGGAGACAGAATTTCCCACGGCCGCAGCAAGCCCGTTAATGGCTATTAAAAACAGACAGACACTTAAAACAGAGCCCTGTGGCACACCGTTCTCCTGGACGTGGGAGGAACTATACGAGGCCGCGACTTGCACGCGGAAGGTACGACACGACAGAAAATTGCGGATAAAAATCGGCAGAGGACCCCGAAGACCCCATCCATGAAGCGTAGAAAGAATGTGATGACGCCATGTCGTATCGTACGCCTTCCGCATGTCGAAAAAGACAGCGACCAGGTGCTGACGGCGGGCAAAAGCAGTACGGATGGCCGACTCCAGACTCACCAGATTGTCGGTGGCGGAGCGGCCTTTACGGAACCCACCCTGAAACGGAGCCAGAAGGCCCCGAGACTCCAGTACCCAATGCAAGCGCCGGCTCACCATCCGTTCAAGCAACTTACAAAGAACGTTGGTGAGGCTAATGGGACGGTAGCTGTCCACCTCCAGAGGGGTCGTCCCAGGTTTCAAAACGGGGATGACAATGCCTTCCCGCCATTGCGACGGAAACTCCCCCTCGACCCAAAGACGGTTGTAAAGATCGAGAAGGCGCCGCTGGCAGTCCACTGAAAGGTGTTTCAGCATCTGACAGTGGATGCTATCTGGCCCAGGAGCGGTATCAGGGCAAGCAGCTAGGGCACTGCGAAATTCCCACTCACTGAATGGAGCATTGTAAGATTCCGGGTGGTTGGTGCGAAACGAAAGGCTCCGACGTTCCAGCCGCTCTTTAATGGAGCGGAAGGCCTGGGGGTAATTCGCAGAAGCGGAACTCGTAGCAAAATGCTCTGCTAAGCGATGTGCAATGACGTCGGAGTCGGTACAAACGGCTCCATTCAGTGAGAGCGCAGGGACGCTGGCAGGGGTCCGATAGCCGTAGACGCGTCGAATCTTGGCCCAGACCTGCGAGGGAGTAACATGGAGGCCAATGGTGGACACATACCGCTCCCAGCACTCCTTCTTGCCTTGGCGGATAAGGAGGCGGGCCCGCGCACGCAGCCGTTTGAAGGCGATAAGGTGCGCTAAGGAGGGATGTCGCTTGTGACGCTGGAGCGCCCGCCGGCGATCTTTAATCGCTTCAGCGATCTCAGGCGACCACCAAGGCACAGCCTTCCGCCGAGGGGACCCACAGGAATGGGGAATGGCAGATTCGGCGGCAGTAACGATGCCGGTGGTGACCGATTGAACCACCGCATCAATGTCATCGGTAGAGAGAGGCTCAAAAGCGGCAGTGGAGGAGAACAAGTCCCAGTCAGCCTTATTCAGAGCCCATCTGCTAGGGCGCCCAGAACAGTGGCGCTGTGGTAGTGACAAAAAGATCGGAAAGTGGTCACTACCACACAGGTCGTCATGCACACTCCATTGGAGAGATGGTAAGAGGCTATGGCTACAGATTGAAAGGTCAATGGCGGAGTAGGTGCCATGCGCCACACTGAAGTGTGTGAAGGCACCATCATTTAACAGCGAGAGATCGAGCTGCGACAATAAATGCTCAACGATGGCGCCTCGACCTGTTGCCACGGACCCACCCCACAGAGGGTTATGGGCGTTGAAGTCGCCCAATAGCAAGAAAGGTGGCGGCAATTGGGCGACCAGTGCAGCCAGGACGTGCTGCGAGACATCACCATCCGGTGGAATGTAAAGACTGCAGACGGTAACAGCCTGTGGCGTCCACACGCGGACAGCGACAGCCTCTAAAGGCGTCTGGAGAGGGACAGACTCGCTGTGCAGAGTGTGAAGAACATATATGCAGACGCCACCAGACACCCTTTCATAAGCTGCTCGGTTCTTGTAATAACCCCGATAGCCACGGAGGGCGGGGGTTCGCATTGCTGGAAACCAAGTTTCCTGGAGAGCAATGCAGAAGAAAGGGTGAAGGCTGATAAGTTGGCGGAGCTCAGCTAGATGGGGGAAGAAACCGCTGCAGTTCCACTGGAGGATGGTGTTGTCCATGGCTGGGAAAGGCGTGACGGGACTGGGAAGGCAGATTACGCCGCTGGGTCACCTGCTGCCTCCAAGTGAGCACCTGCGCCAGTGCTTTCCATGGCGCCGGAGGGACTGGCGAGATCGAGGTCCTCAGCGGACGCCAGGATCTCCACCTCGTCCTCAGACACAGAGTTTGAGGGTGGCGGTGGGACAGGTGCCACCGCAATGTCAGGTTGCTTGGGAGCCTTTTTCTTCAACGGCTTCGCACGCTGTGCCTTGGGAGGGTCTGGCTGGGAGGGCCCCACTGGGTCAGTCTCAGGGACGGACGACGACCGTGAAGCCCTATGACCAGCGACCGGTTGTTGTTTCAAAACTTTGCGGGTATCCGCTTTGACACTGGGCAAAGCCTGGGAAGGGAGGGCCCCAAGGGACCCCTTCCTGGCTGGAGTGGCCGAAGAAGCCCTACGCTTCTCCGGCTGGGAAGGGGGGACGAATGTCCCCGATGGTTGGGGTGGTGTTGCTCCTGGAGTAGATGGAGCAACAGTGGGCGAAGTGCCCCCAACAACCAAGGGGGCCGGTGCATTGAGACATGGCTGAGAGGCAGCAGTACGTGACGACACGGGAGAGGATCGGACTGCTTGTGCAGCAGCGGCATAGGTGGATATCATGGGCACGGGATGTAGCCGCTCATATTTCCGCCTTGCCTCAGTGTAGGTCAGGCGGTCCAGGGTCTTATATTCCATTATCTGCCTTTCCTTCTGGAAGATCCGACAGTCCGGTGAGCAGGGGGAATGGTGTTCTCCACAGTTAACACAAATGGGAGGCGGAGCACATGGAGTATCAGGATGCGAAGGACGTCCGCAATCCCGACACGTGATGCTGGAAGTACAGCGAGATGACATGTGCCCGAACTTCCAGCATTTAAAACACCGCATCGGAGGAGGGATATATGGTTTCACATCACAACGGTAAACCATCACCTTAACCTTTTCGGGTAAGACATCACCCTCAAAGGCCAAGATGAAGGCACCGGTGGCTACCTGATTATCCCTCGGACCCCGATGGACGCGCCGGACGAAGTGAACACCTCGTCGTTCGAGGTTGGCGCGTAATTCATCGTCGGACTGCAGAAGAAGATCCCTGTGGAATATAATACCCTGGACCATGTTGAGACTCTTATGCGGCGTGATGGTAACTGAAACATCCCCCAACTTGTCACAATTGAGCAACCTCCGTGACTGGGCAGAGGATGCCGTTTTTATCAACACCGATCCAGACCGCATCTTGGACAAGCCCTCCACCTCACCGAACTTGTCCTCTAAATGCTCTACAAAGAACTGAGGCTTCACGGATAGAAAAGATTCCCCATCAGCTCTGGTACAGACAAGATATCTGGGCGAATACGTCTCAGTGTCACGCAATGCCTGTCGTTCCTCCCATGGTGTGGCGAGGGAGGGGAACGATTTGGGGTCATAAACGTTACCTTTAAAATGGGCTCTCGAACGCTTAGAGACTGCTGACGGCTGGCCGCCAGCGACAGAAGATGTACCACGCTTCATTGCGGGTCATCCGCCCTGATGCCACCTACTCCGACCAAGGGCCCTCCCCACGGGCGCCACCCAGCCACAGCAAAGGCCACCTGGCAGGATGGCCATTGCCGGGAGTCCCGATGCCCCAGGGAGATGGGCATCTACTCCTTGGCATACGTGGGGAGTGAACGGCGCAGGCATCAGTAGAGCGATCCCTGTGTTGTCAGGGGGCTACAACCAAGAGGGTACATGGCGACCCCACCACAACGGACTGGCTACCGTGCTGGATCTTAGGTGCAAAAATGGCCAAGGTCGTCGTCACAGTTAAAAGAAACACTGCAGAGTGCAGCGTGGTAATCGCCCAAGAGATCGAAAACGAGCGGGACACCATTGCAACGACGAGAAAGACGGCTAGAGGTCTAATTGCACGAAGGATACAGTGCACCATGTAAGGTGCCCTTCCCCAATTGGCTCGCTCTTCGGAATAATTTAGATAGATGGAGGTCAAACCCGAGAGGGGACCATCACATAAAGCCGAAACGTTTGAGACTCCTTTTAGTCGCCTCTTACGACAGGCAGGAATACCGCGGGCCTATTCTTACCCCCGAACCCGCAGGGGGGGACGACCAGGGACTGGCGGTTGTTTCAACCACTTGCGGGCGTCCGCTTTTCCACTGGTCGGAACTTGCGAAGGGAGGTCCCCAAGGGATCCCTTCCTGGCGAGAACAGCCGAAGTAGTCTTACGCTTCTCCGGCTGGGAAGGGGGAGCTGATGTCCCCGAAGGTTGGGAGGGTGTTGCTCCTGGAGAAGATGGAGCAGGAGCAACAGGGTGTGAAGTGCCCCCCACAAGCAAGGGGGCCGGTGGATGCTGACCGATCTTAGAGCCGATTCGTGATGACGATGAACCGTCGTTGCAGCAGCGGCGTAAGTTGACGGCATTGCCACAGGATGGAGCCACTCATATTTCCGTCTAGCCTCGGGGTAGGTGAGCCGGTCCAAGGTCTTATATTCCATTATCTTCCGTTCTTTCTGCAATATCCTACAGTCCGGCGAGCATGGGGAATGGTGTTCTCCGCAGTTAACACAGATAGTAACATGGAGTATCGGGATGCGAAGGACGTCCGCAATCCCGACACGTGAAGCTGGAAGTACAGCGAGATGACATGTGCCCGACCTTCCAGCATTTAAAACACCGCATCGGAGGAGGGATATATGGTTTCACATCACAACGGTAAACCATCACCTTAACCTTTTCGGGTAAGACATCACCCTCAAAGGCCAAGATGAAGGCACTGGTGGCGACCTGATTATCCCTCGGACCCCGATGGACGCGCCGGACGAAGTGAACACCTCGTCGTTCGAGGTTGGCGCGTAATTCATCGTCGGACTGCAGAAGAAGATCCCGGTGGAATATAATACCCTGGACCATGTTCAGACTCTTATGCGGCGTGATGCTAACGGAAACATCCCCCAACTTGTCACAATTGAGCAACCTCCGTGACTGGGCAGAGGATGCCGTTTTTATCAACACCGATCCAGACTGCATCTTGGACAAGCCCTCCACCTCACCGAACTTGTCCTCTAAATGCTCTACAAAGAACTGAGGCTTCACGGATAGGAAAGATTCCCCATCAGCTCTGGTACAGACAAGATATCTGGGCGAATACGTCTCAGTGTCACGCAATGCCTGTCGTTCCTCCCATGGTGTGGCGAGGGAGGGGAACGATTTGGGGTCATAAACGTTACCTTTAAAATGGGCTCTCGAACGCTTAGAGACTGCTGACGGCTGGCCGCCAGCGACAGATGATGTACCACGCTTCATTGCGGGTCATCCGCCCTGATGCCACCTACTCCGACCAAGGGCCCTCCCCACAGGCGCCACCCAGCCACAGCAAAGGCCACCTGGCAGGATGGCCATTGCCGGGAGTCCTGATGCCCCAGGGAGATGGGCATCTACTCCTTGGCATACGTGGGGAGTGAACGGCGCAGGCATCAGTAGAGCGATCCCTGTGTTGTCAGGGGGCTACAACCAAGAGGGTACATGGCGACCCCACCACAACGGACTGGCTACCATGCTGGATCTTAGGTGCAAAAATGGCCAAGGTCGTCGTCACAGTTAAAAGAAACACTGCAGAGTGCAGCGTGGTAATCGCCCAAGAGATCGAAAACGAGCGGGACACCATTGCAACGACGAGAAAGACGGCTATAGGTCTAATTGCACGAAGGATACAGTGCACCATGTAAGGTGCCCTTCCCCAATAGGCTCGCTCTTCGGAATAATTTAGATAGATGGAGGTCAAACCCGAGAGGGGACCATCACATAAGGCCGAAACGTTTGAGACTCCTTTTAGTCGCCTCTTACGACAGGCAGGAATACCGCGGGCCTATTCTAACCCCCGAACCCGCAGGGGGGTGCAAAAGTGAAAGCGGGAGAAAAAAAATTTGAGTTACAGTAGGTGCTTTTGTTAGCACCCCATTATTCTTGATGCCATAAAAATACTGTTTTAATGAGTGAACGGCAAAAATAATTATTAGCTAGCTGTTTGTATAATGCACGATATGAGAAATTAGTGGTTTACTTTTGCCAGAAATTACCCGTCATTTTGCATAACTGCCTGAAAAGAACAGAAATGCCGTCGCTGACAAGGACCGAAAATCGGCAGTTACTCCCACTGACTGAGCTGTCAAGGCCCGTCTCTTGGTATTCCGTGAGTATTTTTTTATTTCGCGGTTTCACTTTTCGCCATTGTATACCCGAGGAATAAGGACACGCTGCAGCATTTAATCACTTTTTAGTGCACTGCATTGCCACATAACATCATAGACAGAACAGAGACAAAACCTAACGCAATATGAATTTCAAGAAAATAGTGTCCTAATTACTACGAAATGTTCTCCTTGACCGCACGAAAGCCGCATTCACGAAAAACGAGCAAGGAATTTTTCCCGAGAGGTTTCTGGTAATGTGTTTGTCTTTCTGATACCGAAATAAAACTAGGTGTCATTGGAAACATGTCGACAGAAAAAATGCGTGATACGAGCTGTCTGAAAGACACATACGTAAACTGTTGAGAGATTGAACCCGCTCTGTGTCATACACACATCACACTCCTGCGACTCTAGTCAGCTTGATTACATTCTCCTGTTTTACATTTTAGTACTTCGGTATTAAAAATCAAATATTTCGCAGCGTACTGCACGTTCCTTTTTTCGGGCATACCTCGGAAGAATTTAATCAGCTACTATCGATGGTGGATAATTACTATTATCTGGCAGACGAGATCGAGTTACTCTGAATCATGCAGACCTCTCTGTAGCGCATATCCTCCGTTGATTTGAGGGTTTGCAAAAGTTTGTGTTTTTCATCGTGCACAGAAGTTACAGTTTCCAAAAATAATAATTCTTGTATAAGAGTTTTACGGGTCTCAGCGTTGCATTCTCGCTGCAGTATTTAGAGATCTTTTCAACTTCTCAAAGCAGGACTGAGACTATAGTTGTGTAGGAGTGATGGTTTTTGGCCGACTAAATAGTAGCCTCAGTGGGTAGTACTGATATTACAGGGCGGCATCAGCTATGCGAAACACGCTCTATGACCTTAGCTATGAGAGTTTTTAGCGCACCGGTTTTGGTATGTCGTGGCAGGAGCTTCGATGGCTGCTGTTTGCTTAATGAGCCATGTGACTTCATGTATTGTGATTCCTTTAATATGCTGTAAGACAAAAAACGGCGCACTATGGAAGACTTATGTGAATGAGATGGAAATCGGTAGATATGACGCACTTGTACAGACAAACAGATATTTACAGTTTCATAAAAACTGCATGTTTTATTCAAGAGTAAGAGTATCATAAATTGAGTAGTTGAATAATAGGTTGGTCCACATCTTGCCCTAAATGCATGGTGTTATTCGGCTTGGCAGTGATTTACAATGTTTCTGAATTTCCTCCTGAGGGATATCGTGCCAAATTCTGTCCAATTAGTGCGGTAGATTGTCAAATCTCGAGCTGGTTGGAGGTTCCTGCCCATAATGCTCCAAACGTTCTCAATAGGGGAGAGATCCGGCAACCTTGCTGGCCAAGGTACGATTTGGCAATTTTCCAGGCATGAAGCTAAGCAGTAGAAAGTCTCGCCATGTTCGGGCAAGTATTATCTTGCTGAAAGGTAAGCCCAAGATGGTTTGCCATGAACGGCAAGAAAACGAGGCGTAGAAAGTCGTCGACCTACCGCTGTGCTGTAAGGGTGTCACGGATTACAATCAGAGGGGTCCTGCCACGAAAAGAAATAAAGAAATGCCGCCCCAGACCACGATTCCGAGTTGTCGGGCCGTATAACAGGCGACAGTCAAGTAGGTACCAACCCACTGCTGTCCGGGGCAACCATGCACGCCTTAGGCCTGGAATCTCACAGACTACAGTAGAACTGTCTTCAGTGAAGGGTCCCACTTCGAACTGAGCCTCGATGACCCAACTTAAATGAAATGTATTCGCAGTTACAAATACAAGCAACTAAATGACGAAAATGAAAATTTGTGCCAGCCCGGGACCGAAACCCAGATTTCCGCTCTACGCGAGCGGTTGCCTTGACTGCTTTGGCTATCCGTGCACGTCTCACAAACTTCCACACGTCGTTGTTTCTGCGTCACAACCTGTACTCGCAGATATATTACGTAATCCCCGTATAGGGGAGGACATTTTAATTGAAAGTCGTTGGCTTATAACTGCGCATAAATACGATATTGCAGTGTCTGTGTTGTTAAGAAGAAAGATACAGTGTTCCTTTAGACATGCATGTCCGAAGAAACATCGCATCGTTCTTAAGAACGCAGATACTGCAATATCGTATGTACCGTATGGACTGTTGCCCGCAATAAGGCACCAGCGAACCAGAAGTGGCGGTCTGGGGTGGCATTTCTTTTCACAGCAGGAGCCCTTTGGTTGCCATCCTCACATCCCAGCGGTACGTCGACGATATTCTACGCCCCGTTTTCTTGCCCTTCGTGGCAGACCCTACTGGACTTATATTTCAGCAAGATAACGTCCACCCGCGCACGACCAGAGTTTCTACTGCTTGTCTTCGCTTGCCTAACGAAACCTACCTTGACCAGCAAGAATGTGTGGAGCATTATGGGCAGTACCCTCTCACCAGCTCCAGATTTTGACGATCCGACACGCCAGCTGAACAGAATGTGGCACGATATCCCTCAGGAGGACACCCAACGACTCTGCCAATCAATGCCAGCCGAATAACTGCTTGCATAAGGGCCAGAGACGACCAACGCGTCGTTGACTTTCTCAAAAAATGGCTCTGAGCACTATGGGACTTAACATCTACGGTCATCAGTCCCCTAGAACTTAAACCTACTTAACCTAAGGACATCACACAACACCCAGCCATCACGAGGCAGAGAAAATCCCTGACCCCGCCGGGAATCGAACCCGAGAACCCGGGCGTGGGAAGCGAGAACGCTACCGCACGACCACGAGATGCGGGCTGACTTTCTCATTTTGTGAAGCTCTTTCTCTTGAATAAATTATGCAATTTTTCTGAAACTGTAATCATTTGTTTGTCTCTTCATGCACATCACATCTATCCGATTCGGATAAATAATGCCATGAAACATCAGACTTCGAAAGAAAAGTCGTTGAAAGTCAAGTAGTTCTACGTTCTGTTTGATTTATTTTCAGTTTTTTTTCTGACGAAGGCGTAGACTATTTGATCCTTGTTAAGTAAGTATAGACGTCACTGAACACGGACTGACTCTAAGTTCTGTAATTTTTGTGCTTTTCGCAGGATTGTAATGTGCCGTCGACATTCTTGTGCAGTAGAAGATAAAGTTTCGTCCCTTGCTGCAGTAGAAGATAAAGTTTCGTCCCTTGTAGTAGTAGCGAACAAGGCTCCATCTCTTGAGAGGAAATGTTCTATTTTGCAAGCTTATTTTATGTTTGTTGGCATTCTTTGTAACAATAAAAATTCCGTGTGGCTCAGTGGGCTGGTGTACGTCTTTCAATTTGATGCCACTTTGGCGACTTGCGTGTCCCTAATCCTCCCCAGTAATCATATTAGGGAAGCGGACATACTGTTTACCGTGGAGTTCGAACCAGGTGTCGTTCCTGGAAAATTTTCACAGCGTTGCGAGAGAAAGCCTAGGTTAAGGGCACACTGAAATATACTGCGCTCTGACCGGTACTCAACTTTTCGGGCTCTGGACACGCACCGTAGCACAAGACCGCCATCCGCAACACGCCTTGTGATGAGGGACAAGAAATCCTTAGGCAGGGAAGTTACATTTATTTTCTGTTATGAATGAAACGACATCGATCATATCCCCGGGGATGGTTATGTCAACGTGTTTGAGCCAACGTTACTGCCAGATGGAAAGCGTAGAGGTCAGGTAATCGTTACAGTATCATCAAGAACGTTGCCGGCGCACTCTCCTTCCTTTGCAGTTCCTCTTCTTCATTCCTAGTAATTCTCTCCAGCTCTACCATCGAGAAGAAGAGAAAGGAAAATCAGTGTTTAAGGCCCGTTCGACAAGGAGGTGCACACACTCGGGTTGTTTCAAGAATGGGTAATAAATAGGCCGTACCTTTTACAAAGCAACCATCCCGGCATTTGCCTGAAGTGGTTTAGGGAGATCGCGGAAAACCTAAATCTTGATGGTTGGACGGAGATTAGAATCGTCGTCCTCCCTAATTCGTGTCTAGAGCGGTAATCACTGTGCCACCTCGTTCGATCAGAAGAAAAGAGGCGAAGGCTACGTATACACCAGGGTTGCTTCAGGTTCAGACAGATTCCCTAAATACAACGTGATCACGGAATAATGTCTTTCCTCTGTCCATGTCAACAAATGTTCTTTCTGTACGTTGTAGCTAAGGCCCAAGATGGATAGCTAATTATATTTACTAAAAATGGCTCTGAGCACTATGGGACTCAACATCTGAGGTCATCAGTCCCCTAGAACTTAGAACTACTTAAAGCTAACTAACCTAAGGACTTCACACACATCCATGCCCGAGGCAGGATTCTAACCTGCGACCGTAGGGGTCGCGCGGTTCCAGACTGTAGCGCCTAGAACCGCTCGGCCACAACGGCTGGTAATTATCTTATCTACATTTATTAATCCACACATATTATAAAAATGGATTTATTTATGGGTGTATGTTCCATACCTCCTCCTAAACCACTGAACCGATTTCAACCAAACTTTGTCCACATATCCCTCACTAACAGGCAACAGTTACTGGAGGGAGGGTTAAGAACCACCTACCATCACAGTTGAGGAGATATGACGTCATAAACAATTACATGCGTGAAAAATCGCAGCATCCCTCGTGACGTTTAAATTTGTTACTTTTTTGCTACTAATTCTATTCGCAACACGTTTCGCATACGGTATCCACATATGCTGCTGAAAGCACCCACAGAAATACATCATTGTACAACACATAGTTGAAGAGATACGACGTCACAGACAGTGAGGTACGTGAAAAAAACGCCTCATTATGCTCTTAACTTTAATACATTTATTCTTTAGTACTAACAAATAAACTGCTGCAGTCGAGTCAACTTAAGGAAATCACCGACACTTAGCAACGCCTCTGACTGCTTTCAACTGCGGAACTCTAACGGCTGTAGGCGAAAACAGTAGCCGTCTATAAAGCTATGAACAGGCGTTGCCATACAGACTGCACTTACACATTTGTACGCTATGGATATTTCTTTGTACAGCTGTTTCATAATTTCAAAGATGTTTCTACGAATATATGGAAATAATTTTTTTCGGGTTTACACTTCAAACACAGCTCATTTTTTTAAAAAATTTCGTTTTAATAGAAAATTGGCAAAATGAATTCCCAGGCAATGCTAGGTTTGTCAGCTATTACAAAACAATTTCGACATGAGTATAAGGTTCGTGCTTCATAGCAAGGCAGGAATTTGGTTTGGCTCATGAAAGGATATACAGAGGGCACGTTACAGTCGTTTTACTTCCACTAAATATACAATTTTTTGGGCAAAGACTAGTTCATTCCAGCTATCTAAGCAAAATACTGTTACAAAACAATCAACATCTATCACACTCTACAGTCTAAAAAAATAATGTTTCCATTATGTTAATGAAAATTTCAAGGTTGATTTTCTTGGATCTTGATTACTTGTTTGAGACGAATGGGACATTGGCAGGTGAAGTTTTACTTGAGCGCTTGATGCCCGCCGTCACTAGGTGACGATGTGGCGAGCCACTGGTGCCATGTGCTGCGCCCCTGTGATGAGCGGCCTTTGTGAGCAGTTGTCTAACGCGCACGGAGCCTCATCACGTGCTGACCAATGCCAAACTCGTGTGTGGCCTCTCGGTGGGCGTTAGAGTGCCTCAGACGAGGTGTAGCTGTCAAGTGACCTTCGTTAAGCCTACCAGTCAAGTGTCCCACGTTAAGGTTCACAATAAAGTGTCTTTCATCCAGCTCAGCATCAAAGTCGGAGAATATCTCCCCTAGGATCCAAGTACTGAATCGAAATACATACAGTCATATAATAAATTGAAAACTACAGCCATAAATATCACAATTTCCCGATGAAGCTAGTTGCTGCATGTATCAATCTCACAAACTTTCGGAAGCAGATTTATAATTAAGATGTATTTAACACCAGCTATACCAAGGTAAACTAAAATCGTAACTGTTGCAAAAGATCTAACGTAGCTACTCCTTATCTATGTTAATGAATCACTCCTTATAGGCGTGATTCGTGACACGCAAATGGACTTTCAGTGGCTGTGCTCTGAGACTAAAGAAACAGGAGTAAAGGTAGTTATTGTTGAGCGCTGGAACAGTACTCATTCAGAAATTTCGCATTTTCTACAGTTAGACTGCGATCAGTGACGACTATACTAAACTGTTAGGAAATTTAGTACATAATAAGTGCTTTTCACGCTGGACTTCTTGGGGTAAGCTTTCAACTATAATAGTAATTCTGTGGCAACACCTTCGCATTTCATTTTGTCGTGGTCAGTATGCAAGCAGGTTTTCGCTGATATTTTCTGTGAAGATTAAATTTCAGTCAGGTAGCATTTTTATGGATGCTTTTGGAACTGGAATCTGAAAATCATGTGGCACTGTATCTGAACAATAAAATAAACTTGTTCATTTATATGAAATTGCAGCAACGATGTGGACTGAGACTGGGATGGTCACTAAAATTTTGTGCTTCACTTGCTTTCTTCTCCAGGAGTTCTAAGACATTAATATTTGGCATATGTACCTTATCGTATGGGATCTTTCACTCAGGACTTTGTTCTTCATTCCTTGGAACAACGACCAATTGAGTTTGATTTGTTCATTTTTTGTGGTTTTGTCTGTGAACTTAGTACCAAATGGTTTGAAATTATATCGTAGTTTTTGATGTGTTGGTAAAGGTGCCAACACCTTGTAGATAGAGGCGGCCTAAATGGAAGCTATCTAACGCAGACGGGCGTGAATTCTGGAACAGGATAAGTAGTGAATTCTAATAAGAAAAGTATGCAGCTCCTCGAATACTTAACTTTATTCTATCCTTGTGGTACATCGCTCTTGATAATACAAATAAGACTATCTTCAGATACGGTTAATGGCGCCTTGCTAGTTCGTAGCCATGGACTTAGCTGAATTCTATTCTAACTGTCTCTCGGCAAATGAGAGAAAGGCTTCGTAAGTGTAGTCGCTAGCAAAGTCGTCGTACAACTGGGGCGAGTGCTATTCCGTATCTCGAGACCTGCCTTGTGGTGGCGCTCGGTCTGCGATCACACAGTGGCGACACGCGGGTCCGACATGTACTAAATGGACCGCGGCCGATTTAAGCTACCACCTAGCAAGTGTGGTGTCTGGCGGTGACACCACATTCCTCCCCCGCAAATCGGCGAACGGTCGTGTTATAAGGCTTCCGCCCGCCGTGGGGAGGACCCCATGTTGACGTATGCGATGAGGTGGGGAGCCTAACAACAGGTGAGGCTGCGCCACCCGCACCCGGCCATTCGGTCCGAGGGGAGCTAGGAAACGCCTGAAAACCTACTCCAGGGTGCACGTCAACATGCGGTGTATGCGCCCGTAAAGAGACAGGAGGGGCCGAGGGGTCGACCTCCATTGCGTCGGGGTAGCCGACGCGCGAAGACGCCATGTGGTCCGGAGCGGGCAAGAGGTCCATGGCGGACGACAGCTGGTCACGGGAAGCGATCGGCGGCGCGTGACCCAGGGAGGCGCTTGGCGGCTGCAGCGAAGCGTCGAATGCGGGCGGCGCCGGCGGGAGAACAGGCGGCGGCGGCGGTGGCGGCTGCGGCTGCGGCGGCGCGTCGCCATGGGGCAAACTGGAAGGCATCGTTGGGAACACCTGGGGATGAGGCGAGCCAGTAGATGGGTCCCCAGGGCGTTGACCGGACGGCACCGTCGCTGAAAGCAGACGGGGAGCGGCAGAACCCGTGCGACGACAGAGGCGCAGCTGATTGAGATGCCGACGCACCTCACCAGAGGCCCCCAAAACCAAATACATCGCGCGGCCGAGGCAGCGAAGAATGCGCCCTGCGAGCCAACGCCGTGAACCTCGATAGTTGCGATAAAATACAACGTCGCCTGGAGCAAAAGCAGTATTCTGCCGCTGCACAGGAACCTGATGCGGCGGATGCAGCAAAGACATCAAGGTTCGTTGAGGACGACCGTGGAGCAACTCAGCCGGCGAGCGACCATCTCGGGGCTGAGAGCGATGCGATGACAAAAAGAGCAACAACGCGTCCTCCCGAGAATGCGACTCTTTCAACTTCAACATCTGTGACTTGAAAGTCCGGACCAATCGTTCAGCGGCACCGTTTGACTGAGGCGAAAACGGCGCGGATGTCACATGTTGAATACCATTGGCCTGGCAGAAGGACTGAAATTCAGCGGACATGAACTGTGGGCCATTGTCGGAAACAATAGTCTGCGGAAGACCGTCAATGCAAAAGATAGCAGACAACGCTTGGATGGTGGCAGAGGACGTCGTGGAAGACATCCGGACAACAAAAGGAAAATTACTGAAGGCATCTACCAGAACCAACCATCGAGCATTCCAGAATGGACCAGCAAAATCGGTGTGCAAGTGTTGCCAAGGGGATGTGGCTTTTGGCCATGCAAAGACTTTCCGCGGCGGTGCTGACTGTTGTTCGGCACACGCCATGCAAGAAGAACACATATTCGTAATCGCAGAATCGATTCCGAACCAAGTACAATGCTGACGAGCAAGTTGTTTCGTTCGCACTATACCCCAATGTCCTTGGTGAAGAAGCCGTAAAACAGAGGACTGTAACGAACGTGGGACCACGACTCTGGACTGATCATTATCAGAATGCAACAACAAAACACCACGTCGAACAACAAGTCTCTCCTTGTGAGCAAAAAATCGGCGAACCAACGGATCCTCGATCCGAGACTTTGACAAAGGCCATTGCGTAGCAACAAAACGCAAAACGGTAGCAAGAACAGGGTCAGCAGCTGTGGCTGTAGCTACACGACGAAAATCAATCGGAAACGATTCGACCACTTCATCGGTTTCCGAATCAATGAACATGCAAGCAAGTTCGGAAGAATCGAATGCTTTATCCTCAGCAACAGGCAAACGGGACAACGCATCGGCGTTTCCGTGCTTAGCAGTGGACCGATACAAGATATCGTAGCGGTACTGCGAGAGGAAAATAGACCAGCGAATGAATTTCTGCGCTGTACGTGGAGGTACAGGCTTGTTCGGATGAAAAAGCGACGTCAAAGCTTTGTGGTCTGTGATGATGGTAAAGTGACGACCATACAAGAAATCATGGAACTTTGTAACACCAAAGACGAGAGCCAAAGCTTCTTTCTCTATCTGTGAGTAATTTCTTTGCGCAGACGAGAGCAATTTTGACGCAAAGGCAATAGGGCGATCATGCGAGCCAACTTTGTGCGCAAGCACAGCACCGATCCCGAAATCCGATGCATCTACCATCAACAAAAGGGGTTTCTGGGGATCGAATGGCGTAAGGCAAGTATTAGAAAGCAACGCCGATTTCAACTGGCGAAAGGCGCGTTCGCATTCCGTCGTCCAGACGAACGGAACACCCTTACGGCCTAACCTATGAAGCGGAGCTGAAATGGAAGAGGCATTGCGCAGAAAGCGATGATAATAGTTAATTTTACCCAACACACTCTGTAGCTGCTTCACATTTTGTGATGAAGGTAAATCTTGTATGGCACGGAGGTGCTCTGGACTCGGATGTATGCCTTGGGCATTGATGACATGGCCCAGGTATGGTAAGTCACGAGCAAAAAACACACATTTGTCCTTCCGCAAGCGAAGACCATGTTGGCGCAATACCTGAAATAATGTTCGTAGGTGTGCTAAATGCTCGTCGGCTGTCTTTCCGGAGATCACAATATCGTCCAGATAGTTCGCAGCAGTAGGGACCGACGCACAAACAGTTTGTAAATATTGCTGAAACAATGGAGGGGCGGATGCACACCCGAATGGCAGTCTTTTGAATCGGTACAAACCAAGATGCGTGTTAACCACCAAGACGCGCTGGGATTCGGCGTCCACTGGGATTTGCAAGTACGCATCTGCTAGGTCCAACTTGGAAAAGTATTTACCCGGGCACAGTTTATCAAAAAGATCTTCCGGGCGGGGTAAGGGAAAAGTTGCAGTCACTAGTTGTGGATTCACTGTTGCCTTGAAGTCCACACCAAGTCTCAGTTTTCCGGAAGGTTTTGGCAAAATTACTAAGGGTGAGGCCCAGAGAGAAGCTTGCACACGTTCAATTACACCCTGTGATTCGAGACCGTTTAATGTTCTTGCGACCACATCACGCAATGCGTGAGGAACATTGCGCGCTCGGAAAAATTTCGGTTGCGCGTTTACTTTCAGTTCCAAATGTGCTTCATAGTTCTTAGCGCAACCAAGGCCCGGTGCAAAAATGTCTGCAAATTCTTCACACAGACGAGAAACACTGTCTGAAGGCACAGTCTGATTCACTGATAGTACCTGATTTACTATAGACATGTTAAACAATTGAAATAAATCTAAACCAAACAAGTTCACTGCAGTAGAAGAACGAAGAACGTAAAATGACACAAGTTTTGTTTGTCCCTTGTATGTTGCAAGAAGAGTGCACTGTCCTAACACAGGGATAAGCTGTCCTGAATAACTTTTTAACTGAACATTTGCGGCACGCAACGGAGGTTTGCCCAGTTGTTTGTACGTGTCGTGATTGAGCAATGAAACTGCAGCTCCGGTATCGAGCTGGAATGGTATGACCTTGCCATTAAAGTCCAAATCTACAAAAAGTTTATTGTCCTGCTGACGACAAGAGCGACTGTCTCATGCAATTGGAACTGATACAGGTACAGCATCACTTGTTAATTGACGCGATTTCCGGCGACGTCGACGCACACTTTTTGTGGGACGAACACAGTCACTGTTAGAGAAAGTGGCACTGGACGAAGTGGAATTAACGACATGAATGTCCATGGGCGAAGGTCCACGAGCCTGAGTATTCTTGGTTCGATTCCAGCGCGAAGCAAAGGGCCGGGAAAGATTGTGATTGTTTGATCTGAGCTTTGTCTGGCAAACACTTTGAACATGTCCTTTCTTATTACAGTAAAAGCAAATAGCCTGGCGTGACGGGCAATTTTCACGCGAATGTCTAGTAGCACACCGCGGGCATGATTTCACTGCATTTGTGTGCTGGTGCGGCACACCTGGTTTAGAGCGTGGCGGCAGCTGCGTTGGTGTGCGCGAGGGCAGTTGACCGGGCCGCGCAGCGCGCCCGGCAGGCCGGTTAATGTTACACACGGCTGGCGAAGTTGCAAATGAGTCCTGAGCGCAGTCGAGTGTGTCTTGCCTATCCAATATGTCTATCACTTGTTGAAGGGAGGGATTAACTAGTTTCAAAATTTGCTCCCGTATGCGAACATCAGAAACGTTCTGTGCTATTGCATCACGCACCATAGTATCGGAATAAGGAAGGCCACAGTCACATTCAAACACACAATCCCTAGTAAGGCCTTGCAAAGTTGCAACCCACTCCCGATTAGTTTGACCGGCCGTACGTTTTGTACGAAAGAACGCATACCTCTTTGCAACTACATTAACCATTTCTTTGAAATAGGCGTCCAATGCCGACAAAATTTCTTCGTAGGACAGAGTTGCTACGTCGCGTCGGGGAAACAATTTCACTATCACACGGTACGTTTGCACCCCTACACACGACAATAAATGAGGCTGCCACTCGTTACCTTGAATTCTGTAGGCGGCGAGACGAAATCCAAACTGGCGGGACCACTCGGTCCAGGATTCGTGCGCCGGGCCGTAGTGCCTAAAAGGCAGTGCAACTGCGAGTTGTGGCGGCGGTAGCGGTGAAGCGGCGGCTGCCGCATCGTGTTGCAGTGCACGTTGACTCTGGACGAGCTGTCCAAGGGCATCCAATAGCGCCTGCGTCTGCTGATTCTGCAAGCGATAAAATTCGGACAGTACATCTGGAGATTGTGGCGAAGCCATGACACAAGTAAATGTAAGCAATTAGAAAGAACAAGACTCTTTCCGTTATCTCGTCGCCAATGATGTGTTGGTAAAGGTGCCAACACCTTGTAGATAGAGGCGGCCTAAATGGAAATTATCTAACGCAGACGGGCGTGAATTCTGGAACAGGATAAGTAGTGAATTCTAATAAGAAAAGTATGCAGCTCCTCGAATACTTAACTTTATTCTATCCTTGTGGTACATCGCTCTTGATAATACAAATAAGACTATCTTCAGATACGGTTAATGGCGCCTTGCTAGGTCGTAGCCATGGACTTAGCTGAAGGCTATTCTAACTGTCTCTTGGCAAATGAGAGAAAGGCTTCGTAAGTGTAGTCGCTAGCAAATTCGTCGTACAACTGGGGCGAGTGCTATTCCGTATCTCGAGACCTGCCTTGTGGTGGCGCTCGGTCTGCGATCACACAGTGGCGACACGCGGGTCCGACATGTACTAAATGGACCGCGGCCGATTTAAGCTACCACCTAGCAAGTGTGATGTCTGGCGGTGACACCACAGTTTTCGTTCCTTGTGCTTAAATGGACTGACTCAATAGACTGCGTTTCATCAGTGCAGTGAAAAGTCGATTTATGAGTACCAGTAATTTTGGCATGGTGAGTAGATGGAAGTTTCAGCGCACTTGGTAAAACTGTGACAAAGCAACCCCCCCCCCCCCATTTAGTCATATCTGCGGGTTTTTGATGCGGTGAAGTGTCTGCACTTGAGAGTGGCAACAGCGTATTATATCAAAGAAATCATAACGTCTTAAATTGCACTCGAGTGGGGGATTTGCGTATCAAATAAAAATTCGTAACAACTTCTTAAATGATACTTGAGGCGACATTTGGAAATTATACGAATCGATTAGCAGCGCCAACCTCAAGAACACAAAGAGGTTGGGCACCGACATTTATTTTTACGAACAAAGTACCTCTGGACCACGGTTATTCAAATACAATTTACAAATTAATTTTACTGATGAAAATTGAAATAATAGATTGCCCATTGGCAGTTAGAAGGATCAGTGCCGTTACTGGGGTGTTTAAATCGTTGGTGCTATGGGACAAATGGAACTGCCAACAGAACTTGGATGAGAAACACAACACGCAAGAGGTGGAGCCCCTCCACGCCCATGATGGCCAACTCAAAAAGTCTACTGCCATCTCTGCATGAGGGTTAGTTTTCACTGAAGTAGGTGTCGCAGGATGTGGGTACTGCAATGTGTGCGTACGTTTGGTTAAGGTTAACCATTAACCCCTGATATGGAGGGGCTTGCCGACTTTTGTCGCTTGTTGGTGTATGTTAGCTTGCCATAGGTAGTTATGCCCTAACTAATAGTGCCTCTTGTCGCTTATGCTTCCACCTATGGTTATGATCATAGTTTCCCAGAGTAAGTATGAAAGGATTTTTCGAGTGTCTCTAGTTCCTGTGTAGTCGTGTGGCGTGTTTTTTGAATACTTCCTTGAAGCTTTCAAGGCGGTATTCATTGTGAAGATTCAAGGTTCGTGTGTAGCGTGGAGAGTTGCTAATGATGCGTAGCACTTTGTTCAGTATGATCTGCAGCCGGTGCCGTCGTGAAGGAGCTGCATATCCCCAGACGGGAGCTGCGTACGTCATCAGAGACATAATCAGTGTCATGTATATGGACCTCGACACCCTCCTATTCAGTGTACTTTCCTTGTTGAGCATTGGATAGAGTTGTTTGAGCCTCGCGTGCGTTCTGTTGACAACGAATTCGATGTGCTCCCCCCATATAAGTTTCCAGTCCAGCCAGACACCGAGATATCTGACTTTCTCTCGGAAATGTATTGGGCATGTATGTAGTGTTACCTGTCTTCAGTGTTGATGTTTGTACAGTAGTTTCGGCCTGCGTGTTTTTTTTTTTTTTTTTTTTTTTTTTTTTTTTTTTTTTTTTTTTTTTTGTAGTTTTAGGGCGCACAACTTCAACGGTCATTAGCGCCCAGACTACCTTAGGAATGCACCGCGAGTCACAAGTTTAAAACAGCAACGAAACGGAAAACACGATAAAAGACAGACTGACAGGCATAGGATTAAAAAAACAGCATAATCAAATGTCCTTCGAGAGGGTTGTTAAGTTGATAAAATGAAGAACGCGAGCAGCTGCTCGTGGGTCATCCGCTAAAATGGCATGGAGAGTACATGGCAGGCCAAGATCAAGACGGAGTGTGTTAAAATCCGGACAGGACGTTAAAATGTGGCGGACCGTCAGCAATTGCCCACATGGGCAGAACGGCGCCGGCGCAGCCGTCAGCAGATGGCGATGGCTGAACCGGCAATGTCCAATTCGTAACCGGGCCAAAACTACCTCCTCCCGCCGAGAAGGGCGTGAGGAGAACGTCCAAGCCACGGGAAGAGGTTTCAAGGCCCGAAGCTTGTTGTCCGTAAGTGCAGCCCAATCGGCATGCCACAGCGATAAAATGCGCCGACAAATGACCCTGCTACAATCTGACGAAGGGACACAACAAGAAGCTGTCCGAGGCTGGAGGACCGCAGCCTTGGCCGCGGCATCTGCAGCTTCGTTCCCAGGGATACCGACATGGCCAGGAACCCACATAAAGCTAACCAGAGAACCGACGTCCACCAGCTGCTGAAGAGAGCGTTGGATCCGGTGCACGAAAGGGTGAACCGGGTACGGATCACTGAGGCTCTGGATGGCGCTCAGGGAATCGGAGCAGATGACATAAGCAGAATGTCGGTGGTGGCAGATGTAAAGAACAGCCTGGTAGAGGGCAAAGAGCTCAGCTGTGAAGACCGAACAATGGCCATGGAGCCGGTATTTGAAACTTTGTGCCCCGACAATAAAAGAACACCCGACCCCGTCATTGGTCTTTCCGCCATTGCCCGTTCTAGTCGTTCGGTGGTCTTGGTTTGGACGCCAGATCATGTTGGCATCCCGGGGAACGAACGTGTTGACAGGCTGGCCAAAGGGGCGATCGACGCCCCAGCTTTGGAGATCGGCCTCACGGCTCGCGATCAGCAGCTGGCGTTGCGCCGTAAGGTGCTTGGGATGTGGTCTGCTGAGTGGCGAGGCATGACAGCGCCTAATAAACTGCGGGCTGTCAAGGAGACGACCGATGTGTGGCGCTCCTCCCTGCGGCCTTCTCGCAGGGACTCTGTAATCTTGTGTCGGCTGCGCATCGGCCATACCTACCTGACGCACGGCCATCTTTTGCGTCAGGAGGATCCCCCCCTGTGTCGGTGTGGGTCCCGGCTGACGGTCGTCCACATTTTATTGGAGTGTCCCCGACTGCGCACCCTCCAGCAGTCTTTTAATCTCCCGGGCACTTTGCCTTTGATTTTATGCGACGATGCCTCCATGGCTGACAATGTTTTACATTTTATCCATGCTAGTCCTTTTTATGGTTCTATTTAGGGGGTCCTGCACCTTTCCCTTTGTGTGTCTCTTGTCCTCGAGTCTCTCATATTTGGTTGCAGATTTTAGTGTGTAGTCGGTTGGTTGACTCTTTCCCTTTTTTGTTGTCGTGGCCAGTCAACCCGTCTCTGGTCATCTTCTGTTGTTCTGTTTCTTTTTGTCTGGTGTCTTCGTGTCTGTAGTGGTCGTTACCGCATTTGTGTTCTTTTAGGGCCTGGGGGTTTTACCTGCTTCGTGCGTTTCTGTCTCGCCTGTGTTTGGAATGGGGGACTGATGACCTTAGCTGTTTAGTCCCCCTTAAACATCCCAACAACCACCACCACCTCAGTTCTTTGTAGAGCATTTAGAGGACAAGTTTGAGGAGGTGGAGGGCTTGTCCAAGATGCGGTCCGGGTCAGTGTTGATAAAAACGGCATCCTCCGCCCAGTCGCGGGCCTTGCTCGCTTGTACTAAGCTGGGGGATGTCTCCGTCACTATCACGCCCCATAAAAGTCTGAATATGGTCCAGGGCATTATCTTCCACAGGGATCTCCTTTTACAGTCCGATGAAGAGCTGCGCGCCAACTTGGAGCGCCGAGGTGTCCATTTCGTCCGGCGCGTCCACCGGGGTCCGAGGGATCGTCAGGTTGCCACCGGTGCCTTCATCTTGGCCTTCGAGGGTGACACGTTACCTGAGAAGGTCAAGGTGATGGTGTACCGTTGTGATGTCAAGCCATATATCCCTCCCCCGATGCGGTGCTTCATTTTGTGGCGGCGTTCGTAGCGACAAACAATTCGCTGTAGAAACGGCTTACGAAGTCACCGCCACACTTTTAATAGCGGGCCGACCGGTCCGCTGGAACAGTGAACAGAAGGATGAAAACCCAAACACTCTGATTAAATAAAAGTTGGTACTTATCTTTATTAACAAAGATACAGAAACACAGTAGTGAACTCCGTGTCTACAGAAATCTGTCTAGTTCGAGTCGGAGCGGCTAGGTCAGCGTCGGCTGACGACAAACAACAACTCTGCTGCGATGAACACACAACTGACTAGCAAGTACACAATTCGGTGGCGAGTATACAACTGAGCGGCGAATACAGAACTGTCCTAGCGCTCGCGACTCCAGCGCTTAAGAAACCAGAAGCCAGCGGTGGCGCGCGCAGACTTGCGGCGATTTCCTGTCTCGCTGGCGCTGCTTATGCGGACGGCGTCCGGACTTTGATGCTGCCAACCTTTTGGCAGCGGGTGTGGGTGGCATTACTGGCTAGGATATAACACTTCAAGTGTTGGAAGTTCGGCCATATGTCTTCACGCTGTGCTTCCGACCTCGTCTGTCGCGTTTGCGGTCAACCATCCCATCCTGATCATCCCTGTGCCCCACCTCCAATCTGTGTGAACTGTGGTGCGCACCATCCGCCTTGCTCGCCAGACTGTCTGATTCAGCTGAAGGAGCGGAAGATCATGGAAATAAAGACTCTCAACCGCCTGACGTACACTGAGGCGAAGCGGAAATACGATCGGCTTCATCCAGTGCGCATGACAGCTTCTTATGCCGCAACTGTCACTCCTGCTACAGTTCCATCCGCTCCAGTCAGCTCTCAGAGTCGAAGTCCCACACCTGCCCCCTTGATGGTGGGGGGCACTAAACCCACTGTTGCTCCTGCTCCATCTACTTCAGGAGCAACGCCCCCCCCCAACCATCGGGGTCATCAGTTCCCCCTTCCCAGCCGGAGAAGCGTAAGACTTCTTTGGCTACTCTCGTAAGGAAGGGGTCCCTTGGGGACCTCCCTTCCCAAGTTCCGACCGGTACCAAAGCCGACAGCCGCAAGTGGCTTCAACAACCGCTGGTCCCTGGTCGTCGGGACACACGGTCGTCATCTGTCCCTGAGACTGACCCACTGATGGGTCTGTTTCCGCCATTGCCCGCTCTGGTCGTTCGGTGGTCTTTGTTTGGACGCCAGGTCACGTTGACATCCCGGGGAACGAACGTGTTGACAGTCTGGCCAAAGGGGCGATCGACGCCCAAGCTTTGGAGATCGGCCTCACGGCTCGCGATCAGCAGCTGGTGTTGCGCCGTACGGTGCTTGGGATGTGGTCTGCTGAGTGGCGAGGCATGACAGCGCCTAATAAACTGCGGGCTGTCAAGGAGACGACCGATGTGTGGCGCTTATCCCTGCAGCCTTCTCGCAGGGACTCTGTAATCTTGTGTCGGCTGCGCATCGGCCATACCTACCTGACGCACGGCCATCTTTTGCGTCAGGAGGATCCCCCCCTGTGTCGGTGTGGGTCCCGGCTGACGGTCGCCCACATTTTATTGGAGTGTCCCTGACTGCGCACCCTCCGGCAGTCTTTTAATCTCCCGGGCACCTTGCCTTTGATTTTATGCGACGATGTCTCCATGGCTGACAATGTTTTACATTTATTTGTGCTAGTCCTTTTTGTGGATCCATTTAGGGGGGTCCTGCACCTTTCCATTTCTGTGTCTTTTGTCCTTGCGTCTCTCCATATTTGTTGCTGTTGTGGTGTGTCATCGGATGGTTGACTCTTTCCCTTTTTTTTGTTCTTGTGGTCAGTCAACCAGTCTCCGGCCATCTTCTTTTCTTCTATTTCTCTCTGTCTGGTGTTTGTCTGTACTCTTCTTTTGTGTAGTGTTCGTTGCCTAATTTGTGTTCTTTAGCTCCTGGGGGGGGGGGGGAGTCTCCTTCCCCTTGGGGTTTTTTCTGCTCTGCGACTTTGTCTCCCCTGATTTTGGAATGGGGGACTGATGACCTTAGCTGTTTAGTCCCCCTTAAACATCCCAACAACCACCACCACCGCCTTTCGCCACGAGAATGGGGTGCCACAGGGCTCAGTTTTGAGCGTCGCTCTCTTCCCCATAGCGATCAATCCAATAATGGATTGCCTCCCAGCTGATGTATCAGGCTCCCTTTTCGTGGACGATTTTACCATCTATTGCAGCGCGCAGCGTACATGTTTCCTGGAGTGCTGTCTTCAGCGTTCTCTTGACCGTCTTTACTCCTGGAGTGTGGCCAATGGCTTCCGTTTTTCTGCCGTGAAGACGGTTTGTATTAACTTCTGGCGCTACAAAGAGTTTCTCCCACCGTCCTTACGACTCGGTCCCGTTGCTCTCCCATTCATGGAGACAACAAAATTTTTAGGTCTTACATTTGACAGGAAACTTAGCTGGTCTCCACTTGTATTATATTTGGCTGCCCGTTGTACCCATTCTCTAAATGTCCTCTGTGTTCTCAATGGTATGTCGTGGGGAGCGGATCGAACCGTCCTACTTCGTCTATATCAGTCGATCGTCCGCTCCAAGATGGATTATGGGAGCTTCGTATACTCCTCTGCACGGCCATCCATCTTACACCGTCTCAACTCCATACAACATCAGGGTTTACGACTTGCGATCGGAGCATTTTATACTAGTCCCGTCGAGAGTCTTCATGCTGACGCTGGTGAATTGCCACTCACCTACCGGCGCGATATACTGGTATGTCGGTATGCCTGCCGGCTACTGTCAATGCCCGACCACCCGTCTTATCGTTCCTTTTTTGACGACTCTCTCGACCGTCAATACGGGTTATATGTCTCTGCCCTGCTACCCCCTGGAGTTCGCTTTCGTCGCCTCCTTCAACACCTTAATTTTTCACTCCCTGCAACCTTTAGCGTGGGCGAGAGCCACACGCCACCTTGGCTCCAGGCTCAGGTTCGCGTTCACCTTGACCTCAGCTCGCTCCCAAAGGAGGTTACCCCCGGTTCGGTCTACCACTCCTGTTTTGTCGAGCTTTGTTCGAAGTTCATTAATATGACCTTCATTTATACAGATGACATCAGCGCCCAAACACATAAAAACAGGAACACATGCAGTGAAGGGACTAAGACGAACAGTGAACAAGCGGAACAGCTAAAAGACACAGACCTGACGCAGTTCCAAATCCTCACATACGGAGGCAAAACAAGAGGAGAAAGAGTGCACTAAAAAAGGAAAGGAAACACAAGGAAGGGAGGGCAGAAACCGAAGGGAAACAAGGAGGTATTCGTGACTGGCGGACCGCTTACCTAAAATCTGGGTGAGCCAATCATCCAGCAGCACATTAAAACCCTCTCCCTAAAATCCGTGGCAACAAATTGGAGAGGACACAAAACCGTAAAACCTTAACCACAGACGTGGTGTCGTCTTTCAAAATAGAGGGCAAATCCGGTGGCAAAGAAACCACCGCCCTCTGGGCAGAGAATAAAAGACAGTCAAGTAAAATGTGGTGGACATTAATCTGGACGCCACAAGCACTGCAGATTGGGGGATCCTCCAAGTAAAAAACCATGTTTGAAGGGACTGTGCCCGATGCGGAGGCGAGTGAGGAGAACCTCATCCCGCCTGCATGACTGGTAGGACGTACGCCATGGCCGCGTGGTGGCCTTGACCAGACGCAGCTTATTTTCACCGACTGCCAGCCACTCCTCTTCCCACTGACGCATAACGCGAAAACGCAGGAGGGAGGTAACAGCATGGAGGGGGACGGCACATTCAACAACGTGAGGGAGGGAACATGCATCTTTGGCAGCCACATCTGCCAGTTCGTTTCCCCTAATACCCACATGCCCCGGCACCCAGCAGAAGGAAACCTCCTTCCCCTGCCGCTGCAGGTGGAGTAGGGCATCATGGATGTTCTGGACGACCGTATCCGCTGGGTACAAGTGTTGCATGGTCTGAAGGGCACTCAGGGAGTCAGAACAGATGAGGAACTTACGACTGAGAACACATCTCATCTGCTCCAATGCCCGCAAGATCGCAAACAATTCGGCATCAAAGATGGTAAACGCCGCAGGAAGCCGTAACTTGACGAGTCGATCAGGGAAAACAACAGCACAGCCAACAGAGTCCCCCTGTTTAGAGCCATCCGTAAATACTGGTACATGGTCAGGATGCTGGTTTAAAATATCATAAAATAAGGAGGTAAAAACAAACGCAGGAGTGCAGCTCCTCCGGTACTCCGACAAGTCTAAAAGGACGCTGGGCCTCTGGAGCAACCAGGGAGGCAGGCGAGTAAAACCTTGTCGTTGGGGGGCCACACGCTCCACACCAAGGGACTCAAGCAAATGCTTGGCACGAATCCCAAATGGTCTCGTCGCCCTGGGACGACTGGAAAAAAGACGTTCCATAGGCGGTCGGGCAACGGTAGGGTATGCAGGGGAGGTAGGACAGGCAAGGAGTTGACACACCCGTCGCACCATGAGGAGTTTCCGCCGGATGGCGAGCGGCGGTTCCCCTGCCTCAGCACACAGGCTGGGGATGGGACTGGTATGGAAGGCACCAGTGGCCAGCCTGATACCCTCATGGTGTACTGCGTCAAGTATCTTCAGATACGAAGGCCTTGCTGACCCATACAGGGTGCAACCGTAGTCAAGACGCGATCGGTCGAATGCCCTATAAAACTGCAGCAGACGCGCCCGATCTGCTCCCAAGGACCGATGGCTCAGACACTTCAAAATATTCAGTGCCTTCAGGGCCCGCACCTTGAGGTCTTTAAGGTGAGGCACCCACGACAGTTTGGAATCAAAAGTGAGGCCCAGGAACCGCACAGTGTCGTTAAAAGGAAGAATGGTGTCCCTCAGACGCAATTCAGGGAAGGTAAAAAGACGTCGAGAACGATTAAAATGAACACACACACATTTGTCTGCAGAAAAGTTAAAACCCGTCTTTGCAGTCCATGCTCATAATCGCTGTACCGTAAGCTGCAACTGCCGACTAGCAGTGACGAGACTGCAGGAAGAACAGAAAACAGCAAAATCGTCGACAAACAAGGAGCATTGGGCAGGACTCCGGATAGTGGACGTGATACAGTTAATGGCGACGGTAAAGAGGGTGACACTTAAAACGCTTCCTTGAGGAACACCATTCTCATGCACATACAAATCAGATAGCACATTACCAACCCTATATCGAAAGAGGCGGTGGGAAAGAAAGGACCGAATGAAGATGGGGAGACGGCCACGAAAGCCCCACTCATGGAGTTGATTGAGGATTTGGCGGCGCCATATGAATGTCAAAGAATACACCTAGACAATGCTGGTTACGCAGGTAGGCCTGCTGGATGGCCGCCTCAAGCAGGGTCAAGTTGTCTATAGTTGAACGACATCTCCGAAAGCCACACTGAGAGGGGCTAAGGAGCTGCCTGGTCTCGAGCAGCCAAACCAGGCGACGGTTGACCATGCGTTCCAACGTCTTCCCGACACAGCTCGTCAAAGCACTGCTCCGATAACCACTGGGATGCATTCGGTCCTTCCCCGGTTTGACGAGGGGAATCAAAATCGCCTCCCGCCACGAGTCAGGGAGGATAACCATATCATATTAAAACAATTCAGGAGAACTTCCTTGGAAGGTAGTAACAAGTGCTGCAGCATGCTGTACCGGATTTGATCATGACCAGGCGCAGTATCATGAGCCACAGACAGCGCCGAATCCAGTTCCCACATTGTGAAGGGGCAGTTGTAGGGCTCAGAATTTGGAGACCGGAAGTCCAAGTGACCCCTCTCGATGGCAGTGCGGTAGCGGCAGAAATCTGGATCACAGTTAATAGTGGCGGTAGATTCCGCAAAATGCATGGCCATTGTCTGGGCAATGTCTCTCGGCGCCGTGAGAAGACTTCCCTGATGCAGCAATGCCGTGACAGGTAGCTGGCCGAGTTTCCCGGAAATCCTCCTGATGGATTCCCATACTTTCGTAGAACTAGTGGAGCGGGAGATGGAGTTCAAGAACGATTGCCATGACCGTCGTTTGCTCTCTTTAATCACGCTCCGCGCTTTAGCCCTTGCCACCCGAAAGGCCACAAGATTGTCAGCTGCGGGACGGCACTTGAAGCGGCGCAGAGCTGCACGGCAGGCTCGGATGGCTGAGCGGCACTCAGTGGTCCACGAAGGGACAGGACGCCTCTTGGGATGACCGGATGACCGTGGGATTGACAATTCAGCAGCATGGGAGACCACGGCTGTAACATGGTCTACCCATTCGTGGACGCTGGCACGGTGGTCCAATACAGCCAGTTGGCTGAAAAGTGTCCAATCAGCTCGGCAGAGGTGCCACCGGGGCGGAACTGGTAATGCCATAGCCTCATCCAGGAGGCGAATCCAAAGGGGGAAGTGGTCACTAGAATGGAGGTCAGCAGCAACCTCCCACAGAGCAGAATCCGCGAGTGCTGGAGAGCAAAAGGAAAGATCAATAGCTGATGACGACCCAGAAGCAGTACAGAAATGAGTGGGAGCACCAGAGTTGAGGATGCACAGTTCTTTAGACATCATGAGGCTTTCGAGAATGCGACCCCTGGGGCCAGTAGTCGAAGAGCCCCATAAGACATTATGAGAATTGAAGTCCCCCAGAAGAAGAAATGGGCGGGGGAGTTGGCTAATAAGGTCTGCGAGAGCCTCAAAGTCTATCGCATCCTGAGGTGGTAAGTAAAGTGAACAGACTGTGAGTGTCCGACCCACAAGAAGGTCAACTGCAACTGCTTGCAAGTCTGTAACGAGAGGGAGCTCAGATGAGGGGTGCATGTCACGGACAAAAACCACAACATCACCCTTTCCCCTGTCAGATCATCTTTCCGATATACAGTATAGCCCCATAAAGGAGCAGCATCAGTGGCCTGAAAATGTGTCTCTTGGAGACATAAGCACAAAGGGCACTCTCATACAAGGAGTTGTAATTCGGCCACATGCGTCCTGGACCCATTCAGGTTCCACTGTAGTATGGGAGCCAGTGATCACGGGGCCTGAACTCTCACCCTGCCTCTGTGCTTTGGAGGAGAGCCCGTACTGGCCGGAGATTTATTCCTGGGGCGAGAAGATCGCCCCCAGTCAACGTCAATGTCCACCAGCTCCGATGATGGCCCATGGGAAATGTCAGACAGTATGATGGCCTCGTCATCGGACCGACCCTGACTAGTCTCCTCAGGTGGCAAAACCTTCAGCTTCAGCGTCTTTGTCTTGGGGGGCTTAGAATGCAGAGCCTTGTCAACAGTTGGAGCATTACTCGCCTGGGCAGAAGGCCCCATATGGGGAGACGGAGGAAGTACCCCAATGTCAGCAACCACAGCCTTGTCCGACGTGGCGGGTAGAGCCGCAGGTTGCAAAACAACCGCAGCAGCACAAGTGCACTGGCAAACGCAGGTATTAGTGCTAACACTAGCAATCTCCGTTTGTGTAGCAACAGTGGCCAGTCGTACTGGCTTTTTCAGAGCAGAAGCGAAAGATGTAGTAAACACAGGAGGTTGCATGGCCTTAAAGAGCTTCTTGGCCTCACCATAGGGGATGCGCTTAGATGTTTTAATCTCCTGTATCCTCCGTTCGTCGAGATAGATGGGGCAGACCTGGCTCCAGACAGGGTGACTCCCAGAGCAATTCACGCACTTCACAGGCGATGAACAATCAGCTCCTTCATGGGCAGGCTGACCACATTTACCACAAGTGGTTATCCCATTGCACCCCAACGTAGTATGCCCAAAGCGCTGACATTTAAAACAGCGCATTGGGTTGGGGAAATATGGCCTTACTGGCAAACGTAAGAACCCCGCTTTAACATGCTCTGGGAGTCATGGACAACTGAACGTGAGAGTAAACGAGTCGGATTTGACTAGGTCCCCATCGACTCGTTTCACAATATGCTGCACGTCAACAATACCTTCATCAGCCCATTCAGATTTTAACTCGTCTGTGGGGATATCCAGCAAGTCCCTACATGTCACAACACCCTTACTGTAGTTCAGAGTGGAGTGGAGCTCGGTATCGATAGCGTACTCACCGAGACAGGTTGCTTTCCGAAGAGAAGCGACTTGACGGGAACTAGATGTCTCAACTAACAGAGTCCCATTGCGCAGTCGCTTCACAGATTTAAGTGTTCCTGCAATTCCCTCAAGACCCTTGTGGATGTAAAAGGGAGAAACCCTCTCAAAGCTACCCTCCTTCCGTTTAATAATCAAAAACACATTCTGATTATCAGCATGTGCTCTGTTACGACAGTCTGATAAATCTTGATCAACACTAGGCGGTAGAGGACTCGCAGCACGATGGGGTGTGTTTTCCTGCCAGTGGCCCACCCAAGCCACTGGTAGGGGGAAATGTAGAGGTTGAAGGGTCCATTGCGGTCCCACGAGCAGCTAGGGAACTAAAGGTCCTCTCAGACAGAGCCCCGCATGCCTGAGTAAGCCTTATACAACTGGGGTGTGGCAGGTGCCCCAGAGGTTGCCCGCTTGCGACTGTTCCACCTCAACAACCATGCATCTCATAGGCGCGGAGCACACCGGAAGATTGAGGGGTTTTTATAGAGGTTGGCCTTCCTCGCAATCCAGGCGTCAAGCCAAGATTACCATTCCCCACAGCACACAACATTCCACCGCCGAGCCATACGGTGGTCGCTGAAGCATGTCCGGGGGTTACGGTGACAGGAGACTGGCGGCACCGACCAGTCCCCAGCTCAGAACCCTGGGGTCGCCAAGCCCGTACTCAGCAAATGAATGCTGAGCCCCTGGGGGGCCAATTATTTGTGTCTCTACGCTTCTACCTGTCTTTTTCTCAGGCACAGTACCACTTTATTCACGTGTTTTCCTGTCTGTCTAATGTTTGTATTGTTTTTTCTCATTTGTAAACCCGCAGTATGGGTTTATGTCCTTTTCTATGTTCACATACGTGAATAAAGTCGGCTTAAATAGCCAAATGCTGCGTGACCCAACCAATGATTTCAGCAAACCCGTGGACTAAATGGAGGGAGTAACTAAGACTCTAGGCATATAGTTGAGTATGGCTTCTGTCGGACCGGCAACAGTAAGAATGAGAATGTAAAGGTGGTCATAAAGGGGGAGCGACTGGCAGGAGTAACTACGACTCCCTAGCTACAGGGCAAATGACATGCAATACATGGGCCTAGCCCTCTTAACCTGTCCTTGCCTTGGGCTTTCCCCCTTCCCGTGGGCCCGCCGCTATGCTAGTCCTCTTTAGGGTTGGTAAGCATAGTGGAAGTCAGCACTAGGGGCTTTGGGGGGTTACCAGCCCTCCATCACACAATCCTGAATGTTGGGACAACAATGAACGAGAATACAGGTACCAGGCCTTCCACTGAATGTCCCGGCCCAACTGTCCGAACTCCTAGCTCGCCAACCCTTCCTGGAGTAGAAGAAGCTGGAGAGCCGTGGTTTCACTGCGGCATCTGCAGCTGCACATTCCGAATTAAGATCGGGCTCGGACAGCACCACCGCCACGCCCATCCTGAGCCGGTGAATGCGGAAATAACCACAGAGAGGAAGTGAGCTCCATGGGCGGAGGAGGAGACGCGGGAGCTCGCTCTGGCGGAGGCCAGGCTTCTCTGTGCCAGCGATTCGAAGTTCTTATTTGCCAACCAAGGGAGTACGTGGAGGCATTGGTGCGGGAACAGCAGGCGCAGTGCGGGCTGCACCACCCACCCACCTTAGAGTCGCTGCCAGAGGAGCCACCAGCTTCGCCTAAGCAGGGGCGCCCACCACCGATATCTGCCGTCGACGATGCAATATGGAGCCACCTCGGCGGACTGCTGCGATCTGCCTCGTGCTTCTTGGCCTTGCACGACCTCGTGAGTTTGCGGCTGGGAACGCTTTTTTTTTTTTTTTTTTGTTTGTGGTTTTAGGGCGCAAAACTTCTATGGTCATTAGCGCCCAGCCCGTGACGTAGAAAACAGGAAAAAAACGAAATTTAAAATCAGCAGCAATGGGAACAAAGTCATAAAATTTGAGAAACTAAAGGCAGAAGGAATGCTTAAAAATCCACTATAGAAAGGGGGTGGTTGTCCCCCCCCCAAAAAAAAGCTTCAAATGACTGACGTCATTTCACTGTCACTAATAAACTGTAGAACGCGGTCTGCTGAGCGCGTGTCATCTGCTAAAATCGACGATAGATCAGGCGATAGCTGTAGACGGGAGCGTAACGGATTAAAATAGGGGCATTCAATTAAAAGGTGTCTGACCGTCCACGGCTGAGAGCAGTGGGGACAGAGTGGGGGAGGATCACCGCTTAAAAGATGTCGATGACTAAAAAGACAGTGCCCTATCCGGAGTCTAGCTAAAATTACCTCCTCCCGACGACGCGTTCGGGAGGAAGAGATCCATGCGCAAGGAAGGGCTTTCACTTCCCGCAATTTATTATGGGGAAGTGTTGACCAATGCGCATGCCACAAATGAGCAACTTGGCGACATAAACCGCTCCGTAGATCGGTAAACGGAAGAGACTGAATAGCTGGCAGAGGAAGAGATACTGCAGCCTTGGCCGCTATATCGGCCGCCTCATTTCCACAGATACCAGCGTGTCCCGGGAGCCAGAGGAACGCCACTGAGATGCCCCCCAGGTGGAGCAAGCGCAGACAGTCCTGAATCCGGTGGACCAGAGGGTGCACAGGGTAAAGAGCTTGGAGACTTAGGAGAGAGCTGAGAGAATCTGAGCAGATTACGTACTGTATCCGCTGATGGCGGCGGATGTAGTGGACAGCCTGGAGAATAGCGTAAAGCTCCGCAGTATAAACCGAACACTGGTCGTGAAGCCGAAAGTGATTTGGGGTGTCGCCAACAATATAGGCACTCCCTACACCTAACGATATTTTCGAGCCATCGGTGTAAATAAATGTGGCTTCCGTCATTTGTGCACATAGAGCAGCAAATGCCCGACGGTAAACAAGTGTAGGGGTACCATCCTTGGGAAATTGACATAGGTCTCTGAGCAAGTCGATCCGGGGACGGAGCCAAGGCGGTGCTGTACCCCAATTTGTCAAGAAGGTTTTAGGAAAGCGGAAGGAAAGAGAATGGAGCAGTTGACGGAAGCGGACTCCCGGGGGTAGTAGGGAGGAGGAGCGGCCTGCATACCCGACATCAAAGGAGGCGTCGAAAAAAAGGTCATGGGCTGGATTAGCAGGCATGGAAGACAGATGGCTAGCATAACGACTCAGAAGGACTGCCCGCCGATTGGATAGCGGAGGTTCAGCAGTCTCAGCATAAAGGCTTTCCACAGGGCTGGTGTAAAAAGCTCCAGACACTAAACGTAATCCACGGTGGTGGATAGAGTCGAGACGCCGAAGAATAGACGGCCGAGCAGAGGAGTAGACTATGCTTCCATAATCCAATTTCGAGCGCACTAAGGCGCGATAGAGGCGGAGAAGGACCACTCGGTCCGCTCCCCAAGAGGTGCCATTCAGGACACGGAGGGTGTTAAGGTAACGCAGACAGCGAGCCGAAAGATAGGAAACGTGGGAGGACCAGCACAGTTTTCTGTCAAACATTAGACCCAAGAATTTAGCGACGTCGGAAAACGGAAGGTTGACAGGACCTAGATGTAAGGAGGGCGGAAGAAACTCCTTACGTCGCCAAAAATTAACACAAACGGTCTTACTGGGTGAGAAACGGAAGCCGGTTTCGATGCTCCACGAGTGGAGGCGATCGAGACATCCTTGAAGACGTCTTTCAAGAAGGCTGGTCCGTTGAGAGCTGTAGTAGATCGCAAAATCGTCCACAAAGAGGGAGCCCGAGACATCAGGAAGGAGACAATCCATAATGGGATTAATGGCGATGGCAAACAGTACAACACTCAGCACGGAGCCCTGGGGTATCCCGTTTTCTTGGGAGAAAGTACGGGAGAGAGTAGTGTTCACCCGCACCCTAAATGTGCGCTCTGCCATAAATTCGCGAAGAAAAAGGGGCAGCCGGCCTCGAAAGCCCCAAGAGAACAGTGTGCGGAGGATGCCTGTCCTCCAACAGGTATCGTATGCTCTCTCCAGATCAAAAAATATTGCTACCGTTTGGCGTTTCCGGAGGAAATTGTTCATGATATAAGTGGAGAGAGCAACAAGATGGTCAACGGCAGAACGATGCTGTCGGAATCCGCATTGGGCTGGTGTTAAAAGACTGCGAGATTCCAGCCACCAAGCTAAACGGTAATTCACCATACGCTCCAAAACCTTACAGACACTACTCGTGAGAGAAATGGGGCGATAGCTAGAGGGGAGATGTTTGTCCTTTCCAGGTTTCGGAACGGGAACGACAATAGCTTCCCGCCATCGCCTGGGAAAGGTACTGTCGGTCCAAATTCGATTATAAAGGCGAAGGAGGTAACGCAGGCTATGGGTTGATAAATGCAGCAACATTTGGACATGGATACCATCCGGTCCTGGGGCGGAGGAGCGAGAAGAAGAGAGTGCATGTTGGAGTTCGCGCATGGATAAAACAGTATTGTAGCTTTCGCGATTTTGAGAGGAGAAAGCAAGATGTCGCACTTCCGCTGCACGTTTCTTCGGGAGAAACGCTGGCGGGTAATTTGAAGAGCTCGAAATCTCAGCAAAGTGCTGACCCAATGAGTTAGAAATTGCGACGGGGTCCACTAAGGTATCATGCGCGACAGTGAGCCCAGAGACCGGGGAGAAACTAGGCGCGCCTGAGAGCCGTTGAAGCCGACTCCAAACTTCCGAGGAGGGAGTGAAGGTGTTAAATGAGCTAATAAAGAATTTCCAGCTTGCCTTCTTGCTATCGCGGATGACGCGACGGCATCGCGCACGGAGCTGCTTATATCGGATACAGTTGGCCAAAGTTGGATGGTGACGGAAAATGCGAAGAGCACGTCGCCGCTCACGTATTGCGTCACGGCATGCCTCGTTCCACCAACGAACTGGGGGGCGCCGGGGCAATTCGGAGGTGCGTGGTATTGAACGTTCCGCAGCTGTGAGAATAACGTCGGTAAAATGTGTGACCTCATCGTCGACGCTGGGAAAGCGACGGTCATCGAATGTCGCTAGAGACGAAAAAAGTGTCCAATCGGCTTGGGCAAACTTCCAGCGTCGCGAGCGCATATATGGCAGTTGAGGCTGCAGTCGAAGAACACATGGAAAGTGGTCACTCGAGTGTGTATCATCAAGGGCGAACCATTCGAAGCGCCGAGCTAGCGGAACAGTACCGACCGCAAGGTCCAAATAAGATAAATTTGCCGTGGAGGCAGACAAAAATGTGGGGACCCCAGTGTTGAGGCAGACTAGATCCGCTTGGTGGAAGACGTCTAGCAATAGTGAGCCACGTGGACAAGGATGTGGAGATCCCCAAAGCGGGTGGTGGGCATTGAAGTCCCCAACCAGCAAATAGGGGGGTGGAAGCTGATCAAGAAGATGAAGGAGATCAGCTCGTGCCAGTGGTGTAGACGATGGAATGTATACCATACATAGAGAGAACGTGTATCCAGAAAGGGAAAGACGGACGGCGACAGCTTGGAAGGAACTGTTTAAGGGGATTGGGTGATAATGGAGAGTATCATGGAGCAGAATCATGAGTCCTCCATGGGCTGGAGTGCCTTCAACAGAGGGGAGGTCATATCGGACGGACTGAAAATGAGGGAGAACAAAGCGGTCATGGGGACGCAGCTTTGTTTCCTGAAGACAGAAGATGACCGGCGAGTAGGATCGTAAGAGGATCGACAATTCATCCCGATTGGCGCGAATGCCGCGGATATTCCAGTGGATAATGGACATAGGGTGAACAGAAAATGGAGAAACGTGACCAAGGGTGCTGTCAACTCAACGACTGCTCAGAGCTTGCGACCGACAGCATGGAATGGCATTCAGACGAAGGCAGAAGATCCTGATCCATAGGTTGGTCAGGAGCAGCTCCTGCCACCAACGATCGGCCAGTTGACCGGCCACCAGCAGTGCGCCTCGGCGACACAGAAGATGGCCGAGGGCGATTTCCGCCAGGTGGTGCTGTAGTTGGGACACGCCTTGGCGGAGAAGGAGAGGAACTGTGTTTCTTCGTAGCCTTCTTGGAGGTATGATGTTTAGATGAAGGAGGAACCGATGGTTGTGAAGTTGCAGTACGTAAAAACTCTTCACGAGAATGCTCTTTTTTTGTAGACTTGGCGTCTGACTTTTGGGCTCGAGATTTAGCAGAACCCGACGAAGGGTGAGCCATAGAGTGGGCAGGCGAAAGTGGTGAGGTTGAACGGGCGATCTTTGCGCTGGCCGATCTGACGACCGTGGTACTAAATGTGAGGTCGCAAGTCTGCGTGGCCGCCTCCTTTGTTGGCCGAGGAGAAGCAAGGACAGTGCTGTATTTTCCTTTCTGAGGCACAGTGGGCTGTCGACTGGCGAGTAACTTTCGAGCAGCAAAGGTCGACACCTTTTCCTTCACTCTTATTTCCTGGATGAGCTTTTCATCCTTAAAAACGGGGCAATCTCGAGAGGAAGCAGCGTGGTCACCCATACAGTTGATGCAGTGAGGGGATGGAGGTGGACAAGCACCCTCATGGGCATCCTTGCCACACGTAACACATTTCGCTGGATTGGAACAGGACTGGCTGGTGTGATTGAACCGCTGACATCGATAGCAACGCGTAGGGTTTGGGACATAAGGGCGAACGGAAATTATCTCATAGCCTGCTTTGATTTTTGATGGGAGTTGAACTTTGTCAAATGTCAAGAAGACAGTGCGGGTTGGAATGATGTTCGAGTCAACCCTTTTCATAACCCGATGAACAGCTGTGACGCCCTGGTCAGACAGGTAGTGCTGAATTCCTTCGTCAGACAATCCATCGAGGGAGCGTGTATAAACGACTCCACGCGAGGAATTTAAGGTACGGTGCGGTTCCACCCGGACAGGGAAGGTGTGGAGCAGAGAAGTACGCAGCAATTTTTGAGCCTGGAGGGCACTGTGTGTTTCTAACAACAGGGTACCATTCCGTAATCTGGAACAAGACTTTACAGGACCCGCAATTGCATCGACACCTTTCTGAATAATGAAAGGGTTGACCGTGGAAAAGTCGTGACCTTCGTCAGACCGAGAAACAACAAGGAACTGTGGCAACGATGGAAGAACCGTCTGTGGCTGAGACTCAGTGAACTTACGTTTGTGAGCAGACATAGTGGAAGGTGAGGAAACCATTGCGGAAGAATCCCCCATGATTACCGGCGTCTCCGATGGCGCGCTCCTCCCTTGTGGGGGCCCTCACTGAGGGCACACCCGCCTTAGGTGATTGTTCACACCTCAGGTCACACCTCCCGACAAACGGACGGAGGGACCAATCGGCACTTTCGGAAGGTATCAGCTCGGGTAATCACCCCTCCCTGGGCCTGGCCGTTACCAGGGGGTACGTACGTGTCCTACCTGTCTACCCGGGGCGGGGAATTACGCGTTACCCCGTCACCGGCTACGCATGGAAGTGCGTGGGTCGGCCTTCAGACACGCACAGGGAGGAAAAAAGAGAAAGGGAAAGGAAAGAAAAGGGGGTCTCAAACGCCGCAGCAGAGAAAAGGGCAAGGAGAAGAGGGAGGGAAAAGAGAAGGACAGAGGAAGGACGAGGACTTGCAAGTGTAAAAGCAAGGAATTTGGAACAGTTTCGAGCGTCCGTCTCCGGACGTAGGCACAAACTATACTCCCAGAGGGGGAGAAAGGGAAGGAAAGAGACAGAGGTGAGGGGGGGGGGAAGATGGGGGACGGGGAGGGATGCGGAAAGGGAAGGGAAGGTATGCAGCCCGGAAAGGAAGGAGGGCCACATTAGCTCGGGGTCCCGTGCTCGTTACGCACGTGTCCACAAAAGAGTTGTGGACCCCCTGGGGGGGGGGCTGGGAACGCTGTCCATGGTGGTCGCTGCCGGGTTGCCAGAGGCCCCCCTCACCGTCGGCTCCGAGGAAGGAGGAACAAAGAAGAAGAAGGCGCCATGTCCGCCATCTGAGCGGCTACCTGGTGGTGGCTTTCCACTCTCCAAGCGGAAGTGCCGCTGGTGGGAGTACGCGAGATGTCAGGATGCCTTTAGGAGGAACCATGCGCATTGCGTGCGAGGCCTCCTGGATGGCACCCTGCTCCAGCCACCGCCCACCATCGCTGGGCTGGTGGACTTCTGGCGCAGCCTCTTTACGTCGGAGCCACCCTCCACCACAGGCTCCATCCCTGACCAGCTTCTCGCGCGTGCGGAGCCTGTCGACTTCAAGCGCCTATGGGGGCCGATCACTGCAGAAGAGGCTGCGGCCCCCTTGCCGCCCAGAGGCTCTGTTGCTGGCCCAGACGGCCTCTCGCCGGTGCAGCTGCGCCATCTTCCACCAGAAGTCACCACCCAACTGCTCAACCTCTTCCTACTTGCCCGCAAGCTTCCCTCTTTCCTCCTCCAAGCCAGGACCTCCTTGCTGCCTAAGACAGCCACCCCAGCATCTCCCGCTGACTTTCAGCCCATCACCGTCTGCTCGGTGTTACCCAGAACCTTCCATAAGGTTCTGGCGACTCTCCTAATGTGGATGTGTGCTGTGGACGAACGTCAACGGGCTTTATCCCACGGGATGGGATGCTGGAGAATACTTTCCTCCTCGACCGTGTGCTCGTCGGCGCCGTCCGCCACTGTCCTTCTATGTTCATGGCATCCCTCGATGTGCCTTTGATTCGTTGGACCATAGGGCCCTCCGCCCTGTGCTTAAAGCCCATGGTCTTCCGGACGAATTTGTCGACTACATCGAGGGCTGCTATGCGGACAGCACGACGGTAATTGCGGGGGGTGGTGACGAGTCCCCGGCTGTGCGGCCAGCAAGAGGTGTTCGGAAAGGAGATCCCCTGTCGCCTCTCCTGTTCAACTTTGCCTTAGACTTTGTTCTAGGCCAGCTGCCCTCGCACATAGGTGTCAAGGTGTTGGGCCGCCAGGTCAACGCGGCGGCCTTCGCAGACGACATTCTGCTCTTCGCCTCTATGAGGGGGGGCCTGCAATCCCGCAACAACGCAGCAGTAACAGCCTTCGACCAACTGGGGCTGCAGGTGAACCCGCGGAAGTGTCTCACCCTCGCACTCGTGGCGTCCGGCTGCGAGAAGAAAGTGAAGGTTGATGCTAGTGTCACCTTCACTGCCGGCGACACCACCATGCCGCCACTGGGTGTGGGCGAGACCGTCCGCTACCTCGGACTGCTGTTTTTCCTCCTCCGGGTGGTGCCTCTTCCATCCGAGGCGCCACATAGAAGAGCAGCTGTCGGTCATAACGCGGGCGCCGCTGAAGCCGCAGAAGCGGCTGTATGCACTTCGGGAAGTCCTTCTCCCGGGCCTGTACCATGGCCTAGCCCTGAGTCGCACCCACATCGGTGCGCTCACGGCCATGGACAATTGCGTTCGGGCTGTGGTGAGGAGATGGTTCTGCCTCCCAACAGACACTCCCTTAGGCTATTTTCATGCTCCAATAGCCCATGGGGGCCTCGGGATTCCATCTGCCCGCTGGATGGGGCCACCCATGAGGTGGGGCAGACTCCTTACCCTGTCGCAGCTCGAGCCCTCCACCACCGACGCACACCTGGGGGAGGCACGGCACGAAGTGGCGGCGTTGGAACGACACCTCATGTGGGAGGGTCACCTGCTGCAGTCGGATGCGAAGGTTGGAGACATGTGGGCGGCGCGCCTGCACGTAACCTTCGACGGGGCAGCCCTTTCGTCGTCAGCCAGGACATCAGGCAAACATGGCTGGGTTGAGGACACCAGTCGTTTCCTGTCAGGCCGCAACTATGTGGCGTGCATCCGCACGCAGATCAACGCGCTACCATCTAAAGCGCGCAGGAGTCGCGGCTGGGACAGGGAGAAGATGCGTCGTGCGAGGTGTAACGCCGTCGAGACCGCCAATCACGTCATCCAGGGTTACGGGCTCAACAGCCGAGCCCGTGTGCGGCGTCACGACGCGGTGGTGCAATACGTCGCGCGCGGGCTGGCTCAACGCGGTTTCGACGTGTCTGTCGAGCCATACCTCCGAACGCCAGAGGGAGTCCGCAAGCCCGACATCGTAGCGCCGAAGGACGGCGTGGCGCATGTCATCGATGCGCAAATCGTCGGCGAACACCTCGACACCGACAGACACCGGCAGGAGGCGACGAAGTAGGATGTCCCGGCGGTGCAGCGTGCTATCGGCGCTCTCCGACCAGCGGCCAGCAGCATGGAATTCAAGACAGTGTCGCTGAATTGGAGGGGGACCTGGGCACCAACATCTGCCCGCCAGATCCTCCAACTCGGCTTCCACAGGCGGGAGCTAAGCATCATCAGCACGCGGGTGCTCGGAGGAACCGCATGGGTCTTCGGCTTGTTCGAAAATATGACGTCTGTTAGGCTGATGTACAGGGAGGACGTATACCTTGTATTATTTAAATGTATTTTGTGAATAAAGACGGCTTCATAGCCAAATGCCTAATCACTGAACCAAAAACTTCAGCAAAACTGGGAGCAACTGGAGGGAATAACTAAGACTCTAGGCATATAGTTGCGTATCGCTGCTGTCGTACTAGAAAGATAAGAATGAGAATGTAAAGGTGGACATGAAGGGGAGCCACTTGCAGGAGTAACTATTACTCTCTTATGGCAGCTAACAGGCTCATCACCAGACCAAAATAACAGCAAACACGAGCAGCAACTGGAGGGAGTTGGTTGGTTGGCTGGTTTGTGGGATAAAGGGATCAGACTGCTACAGTCATAGGTCCTTTTTCCAAAACTTAAAAACAGCCACACAGAAGAAAAACGACAATGGAAAAGTCGACAGACGACACAGGACAAGTAAGACTTAGACAGAGACCAGACAAAAGGAATTAAAATCACACAGAGTGTGACAGAGGTTGGCCGACCATAGAGACAAAGAAGGAAAAGCCAACCACTTAGAAACTCCTTAAAAACTCAGTCTAAAATCGTAGGCCAAAAGCCAGAATCAATACAAAAAGGACAAACACTTAGATTAAGTGATAAAAGCTCCCTGGCCGAATAAAGTGCAAAACTAAGCCTGCCATAGCAGTGTCATCTTTTAAAAGGGCAGGGAGCGTAACAGGCAGCGCATACGTCTGCCTGAGCACAGTAAAAGGGGACAGGCCAACAAAATGTGGACCACCCTCAAGGCCGACCCGCAGCGACATAAGAGGCGGGTCCTCATGGCGCAGTAAATGACTGTGTGTCAAGCGGGTGTGGCCAATGCGGAGCCGACAAAGGACTACTGAGACCCTGCGAGTAGCTCGCATGGATGACCACCACACATCCGTCGTCTTCTTGATAGGACGGAGTTTGTTTGGCGTGGTCAGGTTGCGCCATTCAGTGTCCCAAAGTTAGAATACTTTGCGGCATAAGATCGCTCGCACATCGGTTTCTGGGAGGCCAATGAGCAGAGATGGTTTACTGGTGGTCTGTTTGTCAAGGCTGTCAACATGTTCATTGCCGAGTATCCCAACATGGCCTGGTGTCCACACAAAGACCGCAGAGCGGCCGCAATGGGCAAGAGTATGGAGGGACTCCTGGACAACCATCACCAGACGAGAGCGAGGGAAACACTGGTCGATATCTCGTAAACCGCTCAGTGAGTCGCTACAGATAATGAAGGACTCACCTGAGCAGGAGCGGATAAACTCTAGGGCATGAAAGATGGCGACCACCTCAGCAGTGAAAACGCTGCAGCCAGACAGCAATGAATATTGTTCGTAATGGTCCCCTAGAGTCAGAGCATAACCCACACGATCAGCAACCATAGATTCGTCAGTGTAAACAACGCCAGAGCCCTGATACATGGCTAGGATGGAATAAAAGCGGCGGCGGAAGGCCCCCGGAGGGACGGAGTCCTTCGGGCCCTGTGCCAATTCGAGCTGAAGGCAAGGGAGGATCACGTACCACGGCGGTGTACGCAGAGGGGCCCGGAAAGGAGGTGGAAGAGGGAAAACCACAAGCCCTGAGAGAAGCTCTCTGATACGGACCGCGATCGTACAACCCGACCAGGGCCGACATTCTGGGAGATAGATGACTGACTGAGTGAACAGGAGACGATAGTTAGGATACCTGGGCAAGCTACAAACATGTGCAGCATCAGCCGCCAGTAAATGTTTGCGCCGTAACCGCAGTGGAGGGACACCGGCTTCCACAAATAAGCTGTTCACAAGGCTGGGCTGGAAAGCACCAGTGACGAGTCGTATCACGCTGTGAAGGATTGGGTCCAGCACCCGCAACGCAGAAGGGGATGCTCTCATAATCCAGATGGGACTGGATTAATGCCTGGTAGAGCCGTAAGAGGGTAGATCGGTTGGCGCCCCAGCAGGTGTGGTTCAAGCATCACAAAGCATTAAGATGCCACCAACACATATGTTTAAGCTGCGGAATATGTGGGAGCCAAGTCAACTGAGCATCAAAAACCAAACCCAAAAACCTATGTGACTCCACCACAGCAAGACGTTCGCCATCAAGATAAAGCCGCGGCATAGGGTGAAAAGTGCGTCGCCGGCAGAAACGCATAACGCAGGTCTTGGCAGCCGAAAACTGGAACCCATGTGCTACAGTCCAAGACTGTGCCATGTGGATAGCGCCCTGCAGCTGCAATTCCAATGGAGCTATAGTAGTGGCAGAAGACGTGAAGTCGTCAGCATAAAAGGAAGCTGACACAGACGTTCTCACCGCCGCAGCGAGCCTGCTAATTGCAATTAAAAACAGGCAGACACTGAGGACAGATCCCAGTGGTACCCCGTTCTCCTGAACTCGGGAGGAACTATGGGAGGCCGTGACTTGCATGCGCCAGAAAATTTCGTATGAAAATCGGCAGTGGACCCCGAAGTCCCCAACCATGAAGCAGAGAGGGTGTGATGGCGCCATGACGTATTGTATGCCTTCCGCATGTCGAAAAAGACAGTGACCAGGTGCTGACAGTGGGCAAAGGCCATATGGATGGCTGACTCCAGGCTCACCAGATTGTCGGCGGCAGAGCGGCCTTTACAGAACCCACCCTGAGACAGAGCCAGAAGGCCCAGAAACTCGAGTACCCAACTCAACCGCCAGCTCACCATGTGTTCGAGCAACTTGCAAAGAACGTTGGTGAGGCTAATGGAGCGGTAGCTGTCCACCTCCTATGGGATCTTGCTAGGTTTCAAAACGGGATAACAATGCTTTCCCACCATTGTGACGGAAACTCACCCTCAACCCAGATACGGTTGTAAAGGTCGAGGAGGCATCGCTGGCAGTCCACTGAAAGGTGTTTCAGATTCTGACAGTGGATGCGATCTGGCCCAGGATCGGTATCAGGGAATGCGGCTAGGGCACCGTGGAATTGCCACTCACTGAACGGAACATTGTAGGATCCAGGATGGCGGGTGTGAAATGAAAGGTTCGGACAATCCACCCACTCTTTAATGGAGTGGAAGGCCAGTAGGTAATTCACAGAAGCGAAACTCAGAGCAAAATGGGCTGCCAAGCGGTTCGCAATTACGTCGGAGTCAGTACAAACTGCTCCATTCAGTGAGAGCGCAGGGACGCTGACAGGGGTCCGATAGCCATAGAGGCGCCTAATCTTGCCCCAAACCTGTGATGGAGAAATATGGAGGCCAATGGTGGAAACATACCGCTCCCAGCACTCCTGCTTGCGTTGGCAGAAAAGGTGGTGGGCCTGCGCACGCAGCCCTTTGAAGGCGATGTGGTGTTCTATGGAGGGATGTCGCTTGTGACGCTGGAGTGCCCGCCAGCGATCTTTAATCATCTCAGCGATCTCATGCGACCACCAAGGCACAGTCCACCGTCGAGGGGACCCAGAAGAACGGCAAATGGCAGATTCTGCAGCAGTAACGATGCCGGTGGTGACCGAGTGAACCACCACATCAATGGCTTCTCTAAGAGGCCCAATACCGACCAAGGAGGAGAACAAATCCCAGTCAGCATTATTCATAGCCTATCAGCGAGGGCGCCCTGATGAGTGACGCTGTGGCAGCGACAGAAAGATCGGAAAGTGGTCACTACCACACAGGTCGTCATGCACACTCCATTGGAGAGACGGTAAGAGGCTAGGGCTGCAGATCGATAGGTCGATGGCTTAGTATGTGCCATGCGCCACACTGAAATGTGTGAAGGCACCATCATTTAAAATGGAAAGGTCGAGCTGTGTCACTCCATGCTCAACGGTGGCGCGTCGACCTTTGCCGCTGACCCACCCCACGGAGGGTTACAGGCGTTGAAGTCGACCAGTAATACGAAAAGTCGCGGCAATTGGGCTATTTGCGTAGCCCGAACATGCTGTGGGACATCACCATCTGGTGGAAGATAAAGACTGCAGATAGTAACAGCCTGTGGCGTCCACACCCGAACAGTGACAGCATCTAAAGATGTTTGTAGAGGGACAAACTCATTGTGAAGGGTGTGAAGGACATAGAGCAGACACCACCAGATACCCTTTGACAAGCTGCCCAGTTCGTATAATAACCCCGATAGCCTCGGTCGCATTTCCAGAAGCCAAGTTTCTTGAAGAGCAATGCAGAGGAAGGGGTGAAAGCTGAGAAGTTGTCAGAGCTCAGTAAGATGGTGGAAGAAACCGCTGCAGTTCCACTGGAGGATGAGATTGTCCATGGCTGAGAAAGACGTGAACGGACTGGGGAAGCAGATTACGCCGCTGGGTCACCTGCTGCCTCCGACTGAGCACCTGTGCAAGTGCTATCCATTGCGTCTGAGGGACAGGCGAGATCGATGTCCTCAGCGGACGGCAGAATCCCCACCTCATTTTCAGATGCAGAGCTGGTAGGTTGCGGTGGGGTGGGTGCCACCGCACGTTTCTTGGGCTTAGAGCTCTTCTTCTTGGATCTCTCATGCTGTTTCTTGGGTTTCACTGGCTGGGGGGGCTTCACCGATTCCGTCTCCGGGATGGAGGAGGATCACGAAGCTCTACAACCAGCTGGTTGTGGGCACTTACGCTACTGTCGGGTGTTGGCCTTCCCGCTTGTGGAAAACTGGGAAGGGAGGCACCCAAGGGACCCCTTGGGAGCGTGAGAAGCCGAAGAATTTGGACGCTTCTCCAGCTTAGAAGCGGGGACGGATGTCCCCGATGTGTGTGTGTGTGTGTGTGTGTGTGTGTGTGTGTGTGTGTGTGTGTGTGTGTGTGTGGGGAAGGGGGGGGGGTGTTGTTCCCAAGATAGGTGGCGTAGGAGCAACAGGGATCATAGTGCCCCCTACGGGCAAGGGGGCATGTGTTGTATGGTTCACTGAGCCGACTGAAAGTCGCGTAACCGATGGGGCTAACACAGTTGTTTCAGCGGCATAGGAGGAAGTTATTCGCACAGGATGGAGGCGTTCATATTCCCTCTTAGCCTCAGTATAGGTCAGTCGGTCCAGGGTCTTAAATTCCATGATTTTGCGTTCTTTCTGTAAGATAATGCAGTCTGGCGGGCAAGGTGTATGAGGCTCTCCACAGTTGACACAGATGGGAGGCGGGGAACATGGAGTATCGGGATGTGACGTGCGTCCGCAATCTCGACATGTGAGGCTGGAAGTACAGCGGGAAGACATATGGCCGAACTTCCAGCACATAAAGCACCGCACCAGGGGAGGGATATAGGGCTTGACGTCACATCGGTAGACCATCACCTTGACCTTCTCTGGTAATGTATCACCCTCGAAGGCCAAGATGAAGGCACCGGTAGCAACGTGGTTGTCTCTCGGACCCCGATGAACGCGCCGGACGAAATGCACTTCTTGACGCTCTAAATTGGCGCGCAGCTCGTCATCACACTGCAAAAGTAGTTCCCTATTGAAAATAATACCCTGGACCACATTTAAACTCTTATGTGGGGTGATGCTAACGTTAACATCCCTCAACTTGTCGCAAGCAAGCAACCTGCGTGACTGGTCAAAACTGACCCAGAGCGCATTTTGAACCACCCATACACCTCCCCAAACTTCTCCTCTAAATGCTCTACACAGAGCTGCCACTTCACGGATTCAAAGGTTTCCCAATCAGCTCTTGTACAGACGAGATACCGAGGCGAATACCTTTCACTGTCACTTATAGGATTTCGTTCCTCCCATGGTGTGGCCAGGGAGAGGAACGATTTGGGGTCATACACGTTAGCTTTGAAATGAGCCCTAGAACGCTTAGAGACTGCTGGTGGCTGGCTACCAGCAAGAGATGATGTGCCACTCTTCATTGCGCGTCATCGACCCTGATGCCACTTACTCCAACCAAGGGCCCTCCCCACAGGCGCCACCCAGGCGCAGCAAGGGCCACCTGGCAGGATGGCCATTACCGGGAGTCCCGATACCCCAGAAGCATAGGCATCTAGTACTTGGCATACGTGGGGAGTTAACGGCGCAGGCATCAGTAGAGCGATCCCTGTGTTGTCAGGGGGTTCAACCAACAGGGTACATGGCGCCTCCACCACAATGGAATGGCTACCATGCAACACTGCACAATGCATTGTGGGAATCGCACCCAGGAACGTATCCTCACCCAAGAGATGGAAAACGAGCGGGACAGCAATGCGACGATGACTAGAGGTCGTAATGCACGATCGACAAAATGCCCCATGTAAGGCGCCCTTCCCCAATTGGCTCGCTCTGCGGAAGAATTTGGAATGATGGAGGTCAAATCCGAGAGGGGACCATCACATATAGGCCGAAAGGTTTGGACTCCTTTTAGTCGCCTCTTACAACAGGCAGGAATACCGCGAGCCTATTCTTACCCCTGAACCCGCAGGAAGGCAACTACAGGGAGTAACTAAGACTCTAGGGATGTAGGTGAGTATCACTTCTGTCGGCCTGGTAACAGTAAGAACGAGAATGTAAAGGTGGCCAAAAAGGAGGAGCAACTGGCAGGAGTAACTATGACTCTCTTAAGGTTGTCAAATGCCTCGTCACCAGACCAAAAATTACAGCAAACGCGAGGAGGAACTGGAGGGAGTAAATAAGGCTCTAGGCATATAATTGCCTATCACTGCTGTCGGACTGGCAAGAGTAAGAATGAGAATGTAAAGGTGGCCAAAAAGGGGGAGCACCTGGCACGAGAAATTACGACTCTGCTGCAGGCCCAGACTGACTGATCCCAGCTCAGCTTCGCCGTATACCCCGTGAGGTCCTCCTTAAAATTCTTAACCTTTTCCTCTTGACCCGTCGCCTCCCATCCCGACTTCTCCTAGCTCGCACATCCCTGTTGCCCAAGAAGGCCGCCCCAGCATCCCCCTCTGACTTCCGTCCGATCACAGTTTGCTCAGTCCTCGATAGGGTCTTCCATAAGATCCAGGCAGGCCGTCTGATGCGGACCTGTGCGCTGGACGGGCGTCAGCGGGCTTTCCTTCCTCAGGATGGGATGCTGCACAATACATTCCTGTTGGACTTGGCTGATGACTCAGGCCAGGGCGATCTGTTGCTCCCTCTATGTGGCGTCCCTGGATGTGTCCAAGGCATTTGACACTCTGGACAATGGTGGCCTAAGGCCCGCCCTAAGGGCGCATGGTCTGCCTGATGAGATCATTGGATACATCCCGGGATGCTACGAGGAGGGGACGACGTTGATCTGTGGTCCTGGGAAGTCGCTTGGTCCAGTGCGGCCTTCTAGAGGTGTTAGGCAGGGTGATCCTCTCTCTCCCACCCTATTTAACCTTTCCTTTGACCTCATGCTTGCTCGCCTCCCAGACCACATTGGTGCCAACGTGATGGGACGATGTTTCAATGCTGCCACTTTTGCTGGCGACCTCTTGCTGCTCGCTGAGAGTCGAGGAGGACTCCAGGACCTCATTGATGCAGCAACATCAGCCCTTGGGGACCTTGGTCTTCAAGTCCATCCCAGAAAGTGCTTCACTCTCGCCCTCACTGCATCTGGCCGCGAGAAGAAGGTGAAGGTTGCTGACACCGCGACCTTCAGAGCTGGGTATAACATCCTTTCAGCCCTGCCGATTGAGAGCGCTTTCCGGTGTCTTGGCCTGGAGTTCTCTACGAGCAGACGTAGCCTCTTCCATACCAGGTGGGAGGTGGAGTGACAGCTTAGTGTCCTGTCCAAGGCACCATTGCAGCCACAACAGTGTCTTCATACCCTTAGAGCTATCGTCTTGCCAGGTATCTGTCATGGCCTGACTATCAAGGACCCGCCTTGGGGCCCTGTCAGCAATGAAGACTGCCATCCATGCAGATCTTGGATGTGCCTACCAGCGGATGTCCCTATTGGCTACTTCCATGCCCCTGTGGCATCTGGGGGCTGGGAGTGGCATAAGCTTGCTGGCTTGGTCCTCTCTTGTGGCGGAACTGACTCGTCAAGATGCGGGCACTGGGTGTCCTATCCGACGGGCCAACAGATGACGTTCTGGGGCGCGAAATTGGGAGGCTTGAGCAGCAACATCAGGGTAACAACAAAGTCTTACGAACGACCAATCAAATGGTCCGGATGTGAGCTGAACGGCTGCATCTGTCGGCGCCGCCCTTAAGAAGTTTGCCCGAACACCAGGGCAACATAGCTTGGTCGACATACCACGAATAGCTATTACAGGCCGTGACTTTTTCTCCTGCATCCTTACTAGGGGGGACCGATGACCATCGCAGTTTGGTCCCTTTAACCCCCACAAACCAACCAACCTTACTAGGGTCAATGCCTTTCCAACCCGGGCACGGTTGCAGCGAGGTCGCGCTAGTGACACTAACTGCCAGGCTGGCTGCAACGCCAAGGAAACTGCGAATCACGTTGTCCAGCACTGCTTTAGGAGTCACGACGCCCATGTGAAGCGACACAATGCCCTCGCATCCTACATCATGCAGGGACTTCGTCGCAGGGGCTTTGACGGTTATCTGCAGCCCCACCTCTGAACATCGGAGGGACTGAAATAGCCAGACATCGTGGTAGTTCGTGACGATGCTGCCCACATCGTCGATGCACAGTTAGTTGGCGTCAACCTGGACATCGATGATTGTCACCAACAGAAGGTCGCGGTCTACAACAGGGAAGCCGTCCACCAGGCTATTAGGAGCCAGCACCCAGCAGTGCTGAACATCACCACCACTTCGGCCTCTATCCCATGGAGGGGGGTGTGGTCGCCTAGATCTGCACAGGAGCTGCGACAGCTGGGTTTCAAGCACCACCACTTTTCGGCGATTGCTACACAGGTGCTCATCGGTACTGTGATGGCGGCACGGCAGTTTGACATCATGACTGCCAAGAAGAGCATGATGCACTGGACTGGTGTTGTAGTAGTTGTAGCCCACATTGTGAGTATGTATGCTTTTGCATGTTCACGCACGTGAATAAAGTCGGCTTAAATAGCCAAATGCCCCATCACCCGACCAAAAATTTCAGCAAATCGAGGAGCAACTGACGGAGGAAATAAGACTCTAGGCATATACTGGGTGATCAAAAAGTCAGTATAAATTTGAAAATTGAATAAATCACGGAATAATGTAGACAAAGAGGTACAAATTGACACACATGCTTGGAATGACATAGGGTTTTATTAGAACCAATAAATACAAAAGTTCACAAAATGTCCGACAGATGGCGCTTCAGCTGATCTGAATAGCAATCACTAGCATAACAAAATAAGACAAAGCAAAGATGATGTTTTTTGCAGGAAATGCTCAATATGCCCACCATCATTCCTCAACAATAGCTGTAGTCGAGGAATAATGTTGTGAACGGCACTGTAAAGCATGTCCGGAGTTATGGTGAGGCATTGGCGTCGGATGTTGTCTTTCAGCATCCCTAGAGATGTCGGTCGATCATGATAGATTTGCGACTTCAGATAATCCCAAAGCCAATAATCGCATGCACTGAGGTCTGGGAAACTGAGAGGCCAAGCATGACGAAGGTGCCAGCTGAGCACACGATCATCACCAAACAACACACACAAGAGATCTTTCACATGTCTAGCAATTTTTTTTGGTTCTAATAAAATTCCATGTCATTCCAAGCGTGTGCGTCAATTTTTACCCTCTATCTACATTATTCCGTGGTTTATTAAGTTTTCAAATTTATACTGACTTTTTGATCACCCAGTGGTTGCGTATCGCTGCTGTCGGACTGACAAGAGTAAGAATGAGAATGTGAAGGTGGACAGAAAGGGACAGCATTTGGGAGGAATAACTACGACTATCTTAAAGTAGTAAAATGCGTCGTCATCCGACAAAAGTTTCCACAAACACGAGGAGAGATGGCGGGAGTCACTGTGACATTAGGCATACATATAAGTGCGCTTCTGGCGGACTGGCCACAGTAAGAATGAGAATGTAAAGATGGCCAAAAGGGGAGAGCAAAAGGCAGGTGTAACTATGACTCTCTTAATGCTCACATGATGCGTCATATACAGATCCTCTCAATCCACTCCTCAGCACCCAAGCAATGTCGAGTGTATGATGGTTCGCTTAGCCTCTCAGTGGGAAATCCTACCTCTGGCCTTCAGGTGGCGAGGATCGTGAGAGGTTCTGAGGGAAGTTATTCCTTGGTGGAGCTCTTCCCCAGTTCCTCGACCGATGGAGCAGGGTGAATCTTTCGGAGCTTGGGTTTTTTTTTTGTTGTGGTTTTAGGGCGCAAAACTGCTATGGTCATTAGCGCCCGGTCTGTGACTTAGGAAAAGGTAAAAAAAACGAAACTGTAAACCAGCAACAATGGGAGCGAAACTCAAAAAAGAGGGGAAACTGAAAACAGAAGGAAAAACCACGATAGAAGGGGGGTTGTTTGTCCCCAAAAAGAGATTCAAATGACTGACGTCATCTCACTGGCACTAATGAACTTGAGAACGCGATCGGCTGAGCGCATGTCATCTGCTAAAATGGAAGATATATCAGGCGACAGCTGTAGACGGGCACGTAACGGAGTAAAATACGGGCACTCAAGTAAAAGGTGTTTACCGTCCACAGTTGAGAGCAGTGGGGACAGAGTGGGGGAGGATCGCCACTTAAAAGATGTCGATGGCTAAAAAGACAGTGCCCTATCCGGAGTCTAGATAAAATTACCTCCTCCTGACAACGAGTTCGGGAGGAAGAGGTCCAAGCACAGGGAAGAGCCTTCACGTCCCGCAATTTATTATTGGGAAGTAGATTGTCGTCTGTTAACGTCCCGCGCCAAGGTGCCCTTTCAACAGCTGTGGGCGCCAATCACATTGGAGGAAGTTGCTGCAGGGCTCCGACCTCGTCGCTCCACCGCGAGCCCTGATGGACTTACACCTGCCCAGCTTCGTCATCTTCCCCGTGTGGTCCTACAGAAAGTGATAAACCTTTTCCTTTTGACCCGCCGCCTCCTATCCCGACTCCTCTAGGCCTGTACCTTCCTGCTGCCCAAGAAGGCCGCCCGCTGACTTCCGCCTGATCACGGTTTGCTCAGTCCTCGCCAGGGTCTTCTGTATGATCCTGGTGGGTCGGCTGATGCAGACCTGTGTGTTGGACGAGCGTCAGCAGGCCTTCCTTCCTCAGGATGGGATGCTGCACAATTCATTATTGTTGGACCTGGCGATGACTCAGGCCAGGGTGAGCTGTAATTCCCTCTATGTTGCGTCCCTGGATGTGTCCAAGGCATTCGACTGTCTGGACCAAGGTGCCCTGAGGGCACATGGTCTGCCTGACAAGTTCATTGGATACATCCTGGGATGCTACGAGGATGGAGTGACGGTGATCTCTGGCTCGGGGAAGTCACTTGGGTCCAGTGCGGCCGTCAAGGGGCGTTTGGCAGGGCGACCCTCTTTCCCCTATCCAGTTTAACCTTTGGCTGGACCTCATGCTTGCTCGCCTCCCATATCATAATGGTGCTAACGTAATGGGACGACGTCTTAATGCTGCCGCCTTCGCCAACGACCTCCTGCTGTTTGCTGAGACTAAGGGAGGGCTCCAGGACCTGATTTACACACCTATATCAGTTCTTCGAGACCTGGGTCTCCAGGTCAATCCCGGAAAGTGCTTCACTCTCGCCTTCGAGGCCTCTGGTCGCGAGAAGAAAATCAAGATCGACAACACCACGACCTTTAAGGCTGGATATACCACCCTTCCTGCCTTGACAGTCGAAAGCACTTTCTGGTATCTTGGTCTGGAGTTCTCTACCAGCGGACGCAGCCTCTTCCATCCAAGGCGGGAGGTCGAGCGTCAGCTAAGCGTCTTGTCCAAGGCACCACTGAAGCTGCAACACCACCTTCACGCCCTGATAACGGTGGTCTTGCCAGGGATCCACCACGGCCTGGCTCCGTCATGGACCCGTCTTGGTGCTCTCTCCGCAGTGCACATCGCCATCCGTGCAGCTCTGATATCTTGGCTGTGCCCGCCAGCGGACATCCCTGTTGAGTACTTTCACGGTTTTGGGAGTGCCATCAGCTGGCTTGTGCCACTGCTGCGGTAGAATCGGCTCGCTAACATGCGAGCTTTGGGAGTCCTATCAGACGGGTCGACAGAAGACGTTCTGGGGCGCGAAATTGGGAGGTTAGAGCAACAGCTAAGGAGGAACGACGGGGCCATTCGTACAAGCAGTCAGCTTGGCCGGATGTGGGCGGAACGACAGCATTTGTCGGTGGACGGCGCTGCCCTCAGGAAGTCTGCCCGAATACCAGGGAAAAAAGGTTGGGTGGATAACCCCCCAACGCTATATCAGTGGCCGCGACTTTATTTCCTGCCCACATACCAGGATCAACGCCCTTACAACACGGGCGAGGCTGCTGCGTGGTCGTTCAGATGAAACCAAATGCAAGGCTGGCTGCGTTGCCAAAAAAACTGTCAATCACGTTGTCCAGCATTGCTTTAGGAACCACGACGCCGGCATTAAGTGACATAATGCCTTGGCATCTTATATTGCGCAAGGCCTTCGTGGCCGAGGCTTTGACGTCCACCTCGAGCCGCATCTCAGAACATCGGAAGGCCTAAAGAAGCCGGACATTGTGGCAGTTCGTGGAGATGCAGCCCTCATTGTCGATGCCCAAGTAGCTGGTGTTAACTTGGGCGTCGATCAATGTCACCAGGAGAAAGCCGCGGTCTACGGCAGGGAAGCCGTCCAGCTGGTTGTTAGAGGATTACACCCAGCAGTCCAGCATGTCACTACGACCTCAACGTCCATCTCATGTAGGGGAGTATGGTCACTTGCGTCTGCAAGTGATGTGCGAAGGCTGGGCTTCAGAGACCATCATTTTGCAGCCATGGCTACTCGGGTCCTCGTTGGGACTGTGATGTCAGCAAGGCGATTCGACATGATGAATGCCACTATGAGCACGATGCACCAGACTGGTGTCGGATGAGGGCTCAATTTATGTTACTCTGCACTACTCCCTGGCGCCTATCTCAGGCACAAACGCCATTTTGTTCACGTGCTTTTCCTGTCCTGTCTAGTGTTTGTTATGCCTGTGCCATTTGTAAGCCCATTATATGGGTAGTTTTCTATTTTGTATATTCACACAAGTGAATAAAGACGGCTATATATAGCCAAATGCCTCGTCACCAGACAAAAATAACAGCAAACGTAATGAGAGACTGGAGGGAGTCACAGCGACACTAAGCATGCAGTTGCATATTGCTTCTGATGAACTGGCCTCAGTATGAATGAGAATGCAAAGGTGGTCAAAAAGGGGGTGCAACTGGCAGGAGTAACTATGACTCTCAAGATAGCCAAATGCGTTGTCACCAGAATAAAGTAACAACGAACACGGGGAGAGATTGATGGGAGCCACTGTGACACTAGCTATATATATGCGTTTCGCTTCAGGAGGACTGACAACAGTATGAATGAGAAAGTAAAGGTGGCCAAAAAAGGGGAGCAACAGGAAGGAGTAACTATGACTCTCTGAAGGTAGAAAATGCTTCGGCAACAAACAAAAGCAACAGCCAACATGAGGAGAGACTGCCGGGAGTCACAGCGCCACTATGCATATAGTTGCATAATGCTTTTGGCGGAATGTCCTCAGTATGAATGAGATTGTGAAGGTGGCCAAAATGGGCGGGTAACTTGTAGAAGTAACTATGACTTTCTTTGTTTCATCAGGCCAGGAGAAGAAGAAAAAGGTCGACGAGATGGTCATCTTCCATGCTGGTTGTAACAACATTCTAGCACTGGCGATGGGAGATACATTCAAGAATTTGGGTCTGCAATTCACCACGTGTGGACAAAGTCTGTTTCATCCTTGGCGGGAGGTCGAGAAGCAGCTCGACATCATCAAGCATGCTCCACTAAGGCCTCAGCAGCAACTGTACTCCCTTTGGTCCATAATCCTTCCGGGCACCTACCACGGCCTAGCCTTGGGGAGGACTCGTCTGGGGGCCCTCTCATCCCTTGATGTATGCGTGCGGGCAGCAGTTCGAGCTTGGCTGCAGTTGCCAGCGGATACACCTGTTGGTTGCTTCCATGCCCCCATCTCTCATGGGGGCTTGGGACTGTCAGAAGCCCTCTGGCTTGGTCCCCTTCTTCGAAGGAGGACGCTTGCGAAGATGTAGGGGCTGGGTACGGCTGTGGACGACTGTTCCCAGGACAACGCCTTGCAATGGCTCGGGGATGTCATTAAGCCCAGTTACCAACTGGGCTGGTGTTGGGCTGAGCGCCTTCACTCATCGGTCAATGGCTCTGCACTACGTAAGTCTGCCCAAACACCTGGGCAGCACTGCTGGGTGTCGAACACCTGGCAGTTCGTCACAGGCCATGATTTCATCTCCTGCCTGCGTGTCAGGATTAATGCCTTGCTTACCCAGGCACAACACCTATGTTGCAGGGAGGGTGACACCAGGTGCCGTAGTGGCTGCAACGCAACAGAGACGGCTAACCACGTTATCCTGCAGTGTTAGAGGAGCGATGGGGCTGGCATTGCCCGACCTGACGCAGTGGCGTCTTATCTGGCGAGAGGCCTACGCCAAAGGGGCTACAACGTTCTGTTAGAGCTTCACCTTCGCACATCTGAAGGTCTAAAGAAGCCGGATATCGTGGCAGTCCGTGATGGAGCAGCATACATCATCGACGCTCAGGTGGTCGGCGACACCCTCGACCTCGATCGGTGTCATCGCGAGAAGATCGCGGTCTACGACAGGCAGGCTGTCCACGAGAAAGTGCGCGAGTTCTTCCCGACAGTCCAGGACATCACCACCACGTCGGCGACCATCAACTGGCGTGGGGTCTGGTCTCCAGCTTCTGCTAGAGCACTGCAGGAGGTGGGTGTGACAAAGGGCCACCTATCAACACTAGCCACAAGAGTTCTTCTGGGCTGTATTATGGTGGCACGGCGTTTCGACACAATGACTGCCCCCGGCGCCGCATGATGCCCCGCACCGTCGTTGGATAGTGTGTGTTCAAAACTTCGGCTGCTGCCTGGTTGTCTCAGGTACAATCCCCTTCTTTGTTCATGTTTATGATTATTCTTAAGTGTTTTTTATTTTTTTATTTTGTGACATCTTTTAAGCCCTTTTTGTGGGTTTTCACTTAATGTATTATTCACAATATGTGAATAAAGACGGCTAATATAGTCAAATGCCTCGTCACCAGACCAAAATTTACAGCAAACGCGAGGAGCAACTGAAGGGAGCAACTAAAACTCTAGGCATGTAGTTGAGTATCGCTTATGTCGGACTGGCAAGAGTAAGAATTAGAACGTAAAGGTGGCCAAAAATGGGGAGCAACTGGCTCGAGTAACTACGAATCTCTTAAGGTAGCGGATGCCTTGTCACCAGACAAAAATAACAGCAAACACGAGGAGAGACTGGCAGGAGTCACGGCGAGACTAAGCATATAGTTGCGTATTGCTTCTGGCCGACTGGCCTAAGTAAGAATGAGGAAGTAAAGGTGGAGAAAATGGGGGAGCAACATGCAGGAGTAACTGACTCTCTTAATGCTCACATGATGCATCATATACAGATCCTCTCAATCCTCTCCTCACCATCATAGCGGTGTCGAGTGGATGATAATTCGCTTAGCCTGTCAGTGGGAAATCCTAGCTCTGGCCTTCACCTTCGTGAGGGGAGACGAGGGGAGGCACAGAACTCTGTGCCTTCTCAGAGCTTTCCGACCGACAGAGCGGGGTGAACTTTCGGGGCTTGGGGGTTGCCTGCCCCCCCTGCCACTCGTTTCAGCTGGCCCCAACGAAATAGAACAGGTAGCGGTCTTCCCAATGGAGGCGCCGCGCCAGTTGTTGGGCCACCATCTGACACCGCCAGTATGGGTCGAGTCGCCTTGCCGGCCTTTCAGTGCCAGGAGTGCCATCGGAGCTTTGGCACCAAGACTGGTCTTGGCGTCCACCGCCACAGGGCTCATCCTGATGCAGTCAACGCAGAGGTTAACATCCAGAGGATGAAGACCAGGTGGTCTAGCGAAGAACTTCTATGCCTGGCCCATGCTGAAGCAGTGCTGACACTCGAGGGCGCCCGGTTCCTCAACCAAGAGTTAGTGAAGACCTTCCCGCACCACTCACTTGAATCTGTCAAGTGTCTGCGTCGTATGGGAGCCTACAGGAACCAGGTTGCCGAGTTCGTCTCTGCCCTCTCTGCTACTGTGGAGCGACCATGCTCATCAGTTGCTACTGCACCGACTGCTGAGATACCCTCTACTTCTGAGACCTCACCTTCAGCGGAGGATCCGGTCGACCAGGCTGTCTGGTCGACTCTAGCAGCCATGTCCCCATCAGGTCCAAAGTATAGCTCCATAGACGAAATCCTGGCGCTGGGACCAAATGCATCAAGGCCTGTCATCATGGGCATGTTGTCACCTGCCCTTGCTGCCATAGGTAGCAAGGAGGCATCCCACAACCCTGTCGCCCCCAAGTAGATGTCCCAGCCACCTTAGCGTAAACGAGCCCGACATAGGTGGGAGTATTCCATCTGCCAACGCGCCTTCTCCAAGAATGCGACGTGGTGCATTAATGGCCTTCTAGACGGTACACTCCTTCATCAACCACCTGCTATTCCTGGCTTGGTTGATTTCTGGAAGGACCTTTTTACCCAGCGTCCATCTGGCGGGTAGACCGTCTAGATTGTCGGCTGTTACCGTCCTGCACTGAGCTGCCCTTTGAACAGCTTTGGGCGCCCATCACGATGGAGAACATCGCTGCAGCACTCCCACGTCGTCGCTCTGCCCTAGGCCCTCATTGACTCATACCTGCCCAGCTTTGTCGTCTTCCCCGTGAGGTCCTCCTGAAAGTGTTAAGCCTTTTCCTTCTGACCCGCCGCCTCCCATCCCAGCTCCTTGAAGCCTGTAGCTCCCTGCTGCCCAAGAAGGCCGCCCCAGCATCCCCCACTGACTTCCGCCCATTCACGGTTTCCTCAGTCCTCGCCAGGGTCTTCCATAAGATCCTGGCGGGTCGGCTGGTGCGGACCTGTGTGTTGGATGGGCATCAGCGGGCCTTCCTTCCTCAGGATGGGATGCTGCACAATTCCTTCTTGTTGGACCTGGTGATGACTTGGGCCAGGGTGAGCTATAGTTCCCTCTATGTCGCATCCCTGGATGTGCCCTGAGGGCTCATGGTCTGCCTGATGAGTTCATTGGATACATCCTGGGATGCTACGAGAATGGTGCAACAGTGATCTGTGGTCCGAGGAAGTCGGTGGGTCCAGTAAGGGCCCTCGAGGGGCGTTCGGCAGGGTGACCCTCTTTCCTATTTAACCTTTATTTGGACCTCATGCTTGCTCGCCTCCCAGATCATGTTGGTGAAAACATCATGGGACGACGTCTTAACGCTGCCGCCTTCCCCGACGACCTCTTACTGTTCGCCGAGACAAAGGGAGGGCTCCAGAACCTAATTGACGCATCTACATCTGCTCTTGGGGACCTGGGTCTCAAAGTCAATCCCGGAAAGTGCTTTAGTCTCGTTCTCGCAGCCTTTGGTCGCGAGAAGAAAATTAAGGTCGATGGCACCACGACCTTCAAGGCAGGATATACCATCATTCCTGCCCTCACAGTTGAGAGCACTTTCCGATTTCTTGGTCTGGAGTTCTCTACCAGCGGACGTAGCCTCTTCCACCTGAGACGGGAGGTCGAGCGACAGCTAAGCGTCTTGTCCAGGGCACCACTGAAACCACAACAACGCCTTCACGCCGTCAGAACGGTAGTCTTGCCAGGGATCCACCATGGCCTGGCTCTCTCCAAGACCCACTTTGGGGCTTTCTCAGCAGTGGACATTGCCATCCGCACTGCTCTCAGATCTTGGCTGTGCCTGTCAGCAGATATCCCTGTTGCGCACTTCCACGCCCCTGTTGCATCTGGGGGATTGGGAGTGCGATCAGCTCGCTGGCTTGGTCCTCTGCTGTGACAGAATCGGCTCGCCAACATACGAGCTCTTGGAGTCCTGTTGGACAGACCCACAGAAGACGTTCTGGGGCGCGAAATTGGGAGGTTAGAGCAACAGCTACGGTGGAACGATGGAGCCATACAGACAAGCAACCAGCTTGGCTGGATGTGGGCAGAATGGTTGCATTCGTCGGTGGATGGCGCTGCCCTGAGGAAGTTCGCCTAAACACCAGGGCAGCATAGCTGGGTGGATAACCCCCGGTGCGATATCAGAGGCCGCGACTTTATTTCCTGCCTATGTACCAAAATCAATGCCCTCCCAACATGGGCGAGGCTGCTTCGTGGCCGTTCTGGTGAAACCAACTGCCAGGCAGGTTGCGTCGCCAAAGAAACTGCCAACCACGTTGTCCAGCATTGCTTTAGGAGTCACGACGCCCGCATAATGCCTTGGCAACTTATATCGCGCAAAGCCTTCGTCGCCGAGGCTTTGACGTCCACCTCAAGCCTCATCTCAGAACATCAGAGGGCCTACAGAAGCCAGACATCGTGGTAGTTCGTGGCGATGCAGCCCACATTGTCGATGCCCAAGTCGTGGGCATTAACTTGGATGTCGATCAATGTCACCAGGAGAAAATCGCGGTCTACGACAGGGAAGCCGTCCACCAGATTGTTAGAGGTCTACACCCAACAGCCCAGCATGTTACCACCACCTCGGCGACCATCTCATGGAGTGGAGTGTGGTCACCTGCCTCTGCACGCGATCTGCGCAGGCTGGGCTTCAAAGACCAACATTTTGCGGCCCTGTCTACGCAGGTACTCGTTGGTACTGGTATGGCGGCAAGAAGATTCGAGACGATGACTACCACTACGCGCACGATGCACCGGACTGGTGTCGGATGAGGGCCCAATTTATGTTTCTTTGGGCTGCTGCCTGGCGCCTATCTCAGGCACAAACGCCACTTTATTCGCGTATTTTTCCTGTCAGGTCTAGTGTATGTTATGTCTGTGTCATTTGTAAACCCATATGGGTAATTTTCTATCTTGTATGTTCACATACGTTAATAAAGACAGCTATAACAGCTAACATGCGGAGAGACTGGCGGGAGTCACGGCGACACTAAGCATATAGTTGCGTATTGCTTCTAGCATTCAGGTCTCAGTAAGAACGAAAACGTGAATATGGCCATAAAGGGAAAGCAAGTGGAAGGAATACCTATGACTCTCTTAAGGTAGTCAAATGCCTCGTCACCAGACCAAAAATTACAGCAAACGCGAGAAGCAACTGGAAGGAGTAACTAAGACTCTAGGCGTACAGTTGCATATTGCTTCTGAGAATGAGAATGTAAAGGTGGACAAAAAGAGGGAGCAACTGGCAGGGGTAACTATGACTCCGATAAGGTAGCCAAAAGCCTCATCAGCATGCAAAAATATCAGCAAACACAAGGATAGGTTGGCTGGAGTCACTGTGACGGCATATATATGCTTATCACTTCTGGCAGACTGACAACAGCAAGAATCAGAATGTAAAGGTTGCCAAAGAGGGGAAACAATGGGCAGGACTAACTATGAAGACGCCGAGTGGAAGACTGCACTGGGAGCTTGGGGGGGGGGGGGGGGGGATAACCAGCCCCCTTCGCATTATACCCTTTCTTAGTTGGGGGTAGCATGAAAGAAAATAGGGGAGGTGCAAACCCAGCTGTCCCAGCGCCTACTCAGCCAACCAGCCCTGCTGAAGTTCTTGTATGGGACGCAGCACACCAATGTTCTGACTGTTCCGGCGTCTTCACCACCAAGTCCGGCCTGGGGTTCCACCGCCGCCGACAACACCAAGTGGCAGCCAACGCGGCCATCGTGACGGACCGAAAACATGTGAGGTGGTCCGAGGAGGAGGCCCTCTCGCTCTCCTGGGCGGCGGCGGAGCTCTCCCTTGAGAGGGACTGCAGGTCCTTCTTCGCCAACCAGGAGCTTCTGCGACTCTTTCCCGACAGGTCGCTCGATTACATCAAGTGCCAGAGGTGGAAAACTGCTCACCGCCAGCGTGTGCAGGAGTTTCTGGCCACCCTGCGGGAGAAGGACGCGGAGGGGCCAGTATCCGGCCCAGGGGCGCTGGGGTCGCCGCCGCCGGACGGGGTAGAGGAAAACACGACACCGCCAGGGACGGCGCCCCCAGAGGCCGATGTCAACGCGTCCATCTGAGAGCATCTAGCGGGGCTCCACGACTCCTCACCACGTTTCTCGGCCCTGGACCGCATCATTGGTTTGGGGCCGGGGACGCCGCCCACTACCATCCTGGGTATGCTCCCTGATGCCCTCGCTGCCGTCGGCTCCAAGAGGGGGAGAATTCACAGGTCATCACCACCTAAGCGGCAGCAGCCGCCTGAGCGGCGGAAAAAGCGGCGCCGTGGGAGTTGGCGCAGACACAGGAGGCCTTGCAACAGTCCCACACGTGGTGCGTGTGGGGCCTCCTGGATGCCACCCTGTTGCAGCTGCCACCCGACATACACGAACTGCAGGACTTCTGGGCCGACCTCTTCCAGCAACAGCCGCAGTCCAACGCTGGCGCCATCAGTGACAGCCTCCTGCCGCACTCGCAGCCCTTGGACTTTGAGTGCCTATGGCAACCGGTCCCAGAAGAAGAGGTCGCTGCTTCTCTGCCACCCATGGGCTCTGCACTGGGCCCAGACGGTTTATCTCCAACCGAGCTGCACCACTTGCCGCGCGACGTGCTGCTGAAGCTCTTGAATCTTATCCTCCTTGCGCAAGCACTCCCTCCCTCCCTCCCTCCCTCGCTCCCTCCCTCCCTCCCTCCCTCCTCCTCCAAGCCCTGACCACCTTACTCCCCAAAACGGCTGCACGAGCATCCCCCGCTGTCTTTCGCCCCATCACCATATGCTCGGTGCTGACGAGGACCTTTCACAACCTCCTGGTCTCGCGCCTGATGCGTCTGTGTGCTGTGGACAAACGTCAGTGGGCTTTTATCCCTCGGGATGGGAAGCTGGAAAACACGTTCATCCTCGACCAGGCCCTTGTCGATGCAGTCCGCTCCTGCCGCTCTGTCTTTGTGGCATCTGTCGACGTGTCTAAGGCGTTCGACTAGCTCGACCATGCTGCTCTACGCCCTGTGCTGAAAGCACATGGTTTTCTGACCGAATTTGCTGACTACGTCGAGAGCTGCTACAGGGGCAGCACATCGGTGATAGTGGGCGGCGGCGGCGTGGGCATGGCTGTGCAGCCATCAAGGGGTGTCCGTCAAGGGGACCCACTCTCTACCCTCTGTTTCAATATGGCCTTGGACACGATGTTAAACACCGTGCCTTCCCACAAAGGAGCCCGGACTTTAGGTCGCAAGATCAACGCTGTGGCCTTTGCTGATGACGTCCTGCTGATTGCAATGGCGAAGAGGGGCCTGCAGTCCCTCATCGACGCAGCCACAGCAGCCCTCACCCATATGGGGCTGCATATCAAAGCTCAGAAGTGTTTCACCCTCGACCTAGTGGCCTCGGGCAGCGAGAAGAAGGTGAAGGTGGAGGACAATATCACCTTCACAGCTGGCAACGCCACCATGCCAGCCTTATGCATGGGTGAAACCTTCTGATACCTGGGGCTGCAGTTCTCTTCTTCTAGTCAGTGCCTGTTCCATCCGCGCCGCCATCTGCAGGAGCAGTTGGACGTCATCACCTGGGCTCTTCTGAAGCCGCAATAGCGCCTCTACGCCCTTGTCCACGTGCTGCTGCCAGGCCTGTATCACGGGCTGGCTCTCAGCCGCACTCAGATCGGTGCCCTGAACGCCACGGACACCGCAGTGGGTGCAGCTGTCAGACGATGGTTCCGCCTCACAGCAGACACCCCCTTGGCCTACTTTCACGCTCCTGTAGCGCATGGGGGCATCTACCCGCTGGATGGGCCCTATACTACAGCGGGGCCGCTCCTGACACTGCAGAAGATGGGGCCAGCTGTGGACGACGCAGGCCTGCACAGGGTACAACGCGAGGTCACGGCGCTCGGGAGGCACCTGACGTGGGAAGGCCTTGTTCTCAAGACGTCAGAGCAGGTCGGGGACATGTGGTCACCGACGCCAGTCGTCTTCTATCTGGGCGCGACTTCTTCAACGGCATCCGCGTCCGCATCAACGCCTTGCCCTCCAAGGCGCGTCGAAGTCGCGGGCGCGCGGCTGACAAGCGATGCCGCGCGGGCTGCAGGGCCGTCGAGACCGCCAACCCCGTCATCCAGACTTACGGGCAAACGCACGGGTCCCGCGTGAAACTTCACGACGCAGTCGTGAAGTACCTCGCGCGTGGACTCGCGTCGACACCCAGATAGTCGGAGATCACCTCCGGCTCGACTGGTGTCACCAGCAGAAGGCGGCGAAGTACAACACGCCGTCCATCAGGCGTGCTGTCCTCGGCCTTCGTCCCGGCGTCCAGAGTGTTGTCTACTCCTCAGCCACCCTGAACGAGGGGAATCTGGTCCCCACAATCCGCGCGTGACCTCTTGAAGCACGGCTTCAAGGTGCGGGAATTTTCCATCGTCTCATCAAGAATGTTAACGTCGTGCTGCGCTTCAAACAAGATATTCGAGTGTATGACGGCTCGTCGCCCGATGCCCAGGGCTGGCGTTGGATAGAGCGCTGGTTCTCTTCTACCCTGACTCCTGGGGTCTTTCACAGGAGCAAGAACCAGTCTTTATTCCTTTCTTTCTTCTGTGTTTTGTTCTGTTTCGTTTTTAAGTTATGTTTATTTCCATCTATATACATGGAAGTGTTGCACCCTGTAAACCTCCATTCCGGAGATATGGCGTGGTATAAGACACCCAGTACTTGTATCTCATGTATGTTTATTCCTTGGAATAAAGACGGTTTTAAATAGCAAAATGCATCGTCACCCGACCACAAATTTCAGCAAACACGAGGAGCAACTGGAAGGAGTAACTAAGACTCTAGGCATATAGTTGTGTATCGCTTCTGTCGAACTGGCAAGAGTAAGAATGAGAACGTAAAGGTGCCTAAAAAGGGGAAGCAACCGGCAGGAGTAACTGTGACGCTCTTAGGGTAGCCAAATGCTTCGTCAACAAACAAAAATAACAGCAAACATGAGGAGAGACTGGCGGGAGTCACGGCGACACTAAGCATATAGTTGCGTATTGCTTCTGGCGGAATGGCCTCAGTATGAATTAGAATGTAAAGGTAGCCAAAATGGCCAGGCAACTTGCAGGAGTAACTATGACTCTCACCCTTCATGCCATTGGCAGAAGGGAGGGGTCACACAACCCTGTTACCTTCCAGTGGATGTCGCAGCCACCAGAGAGGAAACGGTCCCAGCGTAGGTGGCAGTATGCTGTCTGTCAGCGGGCCTTCACGAAAAACGCTGCTCACTGCATCAGTGGCCTTCTGGATGGAAAGCTCCTTCACCCACCACCTGGTGTTCCCAGGTTGGTGGAGTTTTGGAAGGACCTTTCCACCCGGCGACCATCAGGCTGGGTGGACCATCTGGAAGGTCGGCTGTAGCGTTCCTGCATCGAGGTTCCCTTCAAACAACTGTGGGCCCCTATCACGATGGAGGAAGTTGACTCAGCGCCCCCCCCCCCCCCCTCGTCGCTCTGCTGCAGGCCCTGAAGGACTGACATCAGCCCAGCTCCACCGTCTGCCCCGTGAGGGCCTCCTTAAAATTCTTAACCTTTTCCTTTTGACCTGTCGCCTCCCATCCCGACTCCTTCAAGCCCACACCTTCCTGTTGCCCAAGAAGGCCGCCCCAGCATCCCCCACCAACTTCCGTCCGATCACGGTTTGTTCAGTCCTCGCTAGGGTCTTCCATAAGATCCTGGCTGGCCGTCTGATGCGGACCTGTGTTGGATGGGCGTCAGCGGGCATTCCTTCCTCAGGTTGGGATGCTACACAATACATTCCTGTTGGACTTGGCGATGACGCGGGCCAGGGTGAACTGTCGTTCCCTCTACGTCGCATACCTGGATGTGTCCAAGGCATTCGACTCTCTGCACCATGGTGCCCTGAGGCCCATCCCTGAGGGGGCCTGGTCTGCCTCACGAGTTCATTGGATACATCCTGGGATGCTACGAGGATGGAACGACGGTCATCTGTGGTTCTGGGAAGACGCTGGGTCCAGTGTGGCCTTCTAGGAGTGTTAGGCAGGGTGATCCCCTCTCTCCCATCCTATTTAATCTTTCCTTTGACCTCATGCTTGCTCGCCTCCCAGACCACATTGGTGCCAACGTGATGTGACGACGTCTCAATGCTGCTGCTTTTGCCGACGACCTCTTGCTGTTTGCTGGGACTCCAGGACCCTATTGATGAAGCAACATCAGCCCTTGGGGACCTTGGCCTTCAAGTTAATCCCGGAAAGTGCTTCACTCTCGCCCTCGCTGCATCTGGCTGCGAGAAGAACATAAAGGTTGATGACACCGTGATCTTCAGAGCTGGGTATACCACCCTTCCAGCGCTGACGATCGAGAGCACTTTCCGGTATCTTGGCCTGGAGTTCTCTACAAGTGGATGCAGCATCTTCCATTCCAGGTGGGAGGTCGAGCGACAGCTGAGCGTCCTGTCAAAGGCACCATTGAAGCCCCAACAGCGTCTTCACGCCCTTAGAACAATCGCCTTGCCATCATGGCCTGGCACTTTCAAGGACTCGCCTTGGGGCCCTATCAGCAATGGACACCGCCATCCGTGCAGCAATAAGATCTTGGCTGTGCCTGCCAGCGGATGTCCCTGTTGGCTACTTCCATGCCCGTGTGGCTGGGAGTACCAACAGCTCGCTGTCTTGGGCCTCTCTTGCGGTGGAATCGGCTCTTCAAGATGCGGGCACTGGGTGTCCTATCCGACGGGTCGTCCGAAGACGTTCTGGGGCGTGAAATTGGGAGGCTTCAGCAGCAACGTCGGGGGAACGACACCATCATACGGACGAGCAATCAGATGGGCCGGATGTGGACCAAACAGCTGCATCTATTGGTGGACGGCGCTGCCCTTAAGAAGTCTGCCCGCACGTCTGGGCAACATAGCTGGGTTGACAACCTGCGAATATCCGTCACAGGCCGCGACTTTATCTCCTGCATTCGCATTTGGGTGATGTCCTTCCAACTCAGGCACGTTTGCAGCGAAGTCGCGTTGGTGACACTAACTGCCGAGCTGTTTGCATCACCAAGGAAACTGCCAATCACGTTTTCCAGCACTGCTTCAGGAGCCATGACGCCAGTGTGAAGCAGCACAATGCCCTTGCGTCGTACGTCGCGCAGGGCCTCCGTCGCCGGGGCTTCGACGTCCACCTGGAGCCCCACCTCAAAACATCTGAGGGACTGAAGAAGCCGGACATTGTGGCAGTTCATGGCGATGCTGCCCACATTGTCGATGCCCAGATAGTTGGCATCAACCTGGACATTGATGATTGTCACCATTAGAAGGTCGCGTTCTACAACAGGGAAGCCGTCCACCAGGCTATTAGGAGCCAGCACCCAGCAGTGTTGAACATCACCACTACTTCAGCCACTCTCTCTTGGAGGGGGGTGTGGTCGCCTAGATCTGCACAGGACCTGCGCCAGCTGGGTTTCAAGCACCACCACTTTTCGGCGATTGCTACACATGTTCTCATCGGTACTGTGATGGTGGCAAGGTGGTTTGACACCGTGACTGCCAAGAGGAGCACGATGCACCAGACTGGTGTTGGATGATGCCTCAATTATATGTGTCTATATGCTGCTGCCTGGTGTCTGTCTCAGGCACAATACCACTTTATTCACGTGTTTTCCTGTCTGTCTAATGTATATATTTTTTTTTGTCATTTGTAAACCCAAATTGTGGGTATTTCTTTTTTTGTATGTTCACATACGTGAATAAAGTCTGCTTAAATATCTAAATGCCTCATCACCAGCCAAAAATAACAGTAAACACGGGGAGAGACTGCCGGGAGTCAAGGCGACCCAAAGCATATAGTTGTGTATTGCTTCTGGCGGCCTGGCCTCAGTATGAATGAGAATGTGAAGGTTGCCAAAGCGGGCGAGAAACCTGCAGGAGTAACTATGACTCTCTTAACGTAGTCAAATACCTCATCACCCGACAAAAAATTTCAGCTAAAGTGAGAAGCAACTGGAGGAAGTAACTAAGAATCGAGGCATATAGTTGCATATCGCATCTGTCGGACTGGCAAGAGTAAGCATGAGAATGTAAAGATGGAAAAAACGGGGAGCAACTATCAACAGGAACTATGACACTCTTGAGGTAGCCAAACGCCTCGTCACCAGACCAAAAATTACATCACCAGAGGGCAGGCTTTGGTGTGACGTCATAAGCGTGTGACTGCGTGAGAGATCGCTCTCCAAGTTTTCATATATTTTTAGGTTTCGGATACATATATTAACGGTTTTTGTGATAATATTTACTATTTAAGGACTTATTAGTGGTTTCTTCATTCACCTCCGCCTTTCTTGTGTTGTGACCTGATATTTGTGAGTGTTTCATATCGAGAAACTTAACCTCTTACCTGTGTTTGCATTCCGCGCTGACCAGTTGCAGCTGTAGCGGCGCATCGAAAGCTAAGTACTAATTAATTGTTTGTGTATAGTGGTTTATTTAGGAACCTGAGTAGTCTTAGACCGGTGTTCTTGGTGTTTTCTGGTGAAAATCTCAGAAGAATTTTTTGGGAACTGTTTTCAGTTTCGTTACTGTGTCACTATAAGTTCAATTTTCTTTCTGTGTTAGTCTTTTGTTACATTCTCATATGCTGTTGATCAATACTGTTAATAATAGTAGTTACTTCCCTTGTAGAGTAAGTTTGTGATTATTGTAGTCAGTTTTTTTAACATCTTCTTATTGTACTAGCGGAACTTAGATGAAATAACTGTAAAATTTTACCATGAGTGAGAAGTGTGGGCTTTGTCGTAGGTTAGTGAGTAGTGGATTGCGGTGTGAGACTTGTTCGAAGTATTTTCACTGGGGGGAATGCAGTGGGGATGCCAGTGGGCATTCTGGTGAGATCCTCTCCTGGAACTGCAGGTTATGTAGCAAGAGTGAGTTGATAGAGGAGCAGGAGCCTAAGATCTGTGCCCTTCAGGTGCAGTTGAAAGACGCACAGGAGGAGCTAGATAGGACGAGGAGGGAGAAGGGTGTTGGGGAATGGGAGCTAGCTGTTGGCAAGAGATCTGTTAGGAGAAGGAGATTTTCAGATAGTTTTACTATTGGTGTTTGCAATAGATATTTCCAACTGTCAGAGTCTAGTGGAGAGGAATCTCTAGTAGCTGTAGATGTAGGAAGTATGCTGTGGTGTCACCGCCAGACACCACACTTGCTAGGTGGTAGCCTTTAAATCGGCCGCGGTCCGTTAGTATACGTCGGACCCGCGTGTCGCCACTATCAGTGATTGCAGACCGAGCGCCGCCACACGGCAGGTCTAGAGAGACATCCTAGCACTCGCCCCAGTTGTACAGCCGACTTTGCTAGCGATGGTTCACTGACAAATTACGCTCTCATTTGCCGAGACGATACTTAACATAGCCTTCAGCTACGTCATTTGCTACGACCTAGCAAGGCGCCATTATCATTTACTATTTATCTTGTGATGCATGTACCGTAAGACCGATGTTCACCAATTATGGATTAAAGTTAAGTATTCCAGAAGCTACATACCTTTTTTGCTAGTCTCTATTCCTTTAACTGTTCCAGACCTCACGCCAGCCTGTGTGAACTTAAACGCGTGCCTTTCGGCTACCTCCTAGTGGCTTGTCTGTCTTGCCAAGTCACAACATATGCAGCAGACCTCAGCAGTTACGGTGGCTAGGACAGTTGCAAAGTCTAAGAGAAAGAAGAAGGTTCTGCTGTTATGTAGTTCTCATGGTAGAGGTGTAGGCCAGCAGTTGCAGGAACTGTTTGGGAGTGAGTACCAGGTCACCAGCATTATGAAGCCTAATGCAGGATTGGCTCAGGTGACTTAACATAGGGGGGTTGTGTAGGAATTTTACTGAAGAGGATCAGGTAGTGATTGTGGGTGGGGCTGGTAATAGTATTGATAGGGATGGGGAGTATGACATAGATGGTGACTTGGGAAAGATAGCCACTCAGACTGGCAACACGACTGTGCAATTTGTGGAACTGTTTCAACGTCACGATCGGCCTCATCTTAATACAGCTGTCAAGCATAATAACATCAGACTTGGGGTGTGCTGCTAACAGAAGGCATGTCACATTTCAGTGGTGTCGCTGGAGTCTATCAGCAGGACAGGTTTCACTAGACATGGCCTCCACCTCAACAGGTATGGGAAGGGGAGGTTGGCAAAGCTTATAGGTGACAGCATAGGTGGGGGTGGTGGGATGACTCATGGGAAAATTCCTGTACTAGTGGCTGTTAGAGTTGCACCTTTTTTAAATTGAATTCAGCTGATAGCTATTCCTGCTTAAGGGAAGTCTCTCTAACAAAGAAACCATTTTCGACAAAGCTTAGGTATCCGATTAATGAGGGAATTAGTATATTTCATCAAAATATACAAGGTATTAGAGACAAAGTTAGTGAACTGCTTACAGATGTTGACTGAAATTATTGGTATATCTGAACACTTCTTAAATAAGCAGATAACTCAGAGGCTTCCATTACCAGGATACAGGTTGGCTGGCAGCTTTTTTAGGAGCTCTTTGCGGTGTGGGGGAGTAGCCATGTATGTGAAAAACGGTATCCCATTCGAGTCAACTGATGTTTTAAAGTACTGCACTGAAAAGATGTTTGAATGTTGCGCAGGTGTGGTTAAATTTAGTGGAGTTAAACTTCTAACTGTTGTTATTTATAGATCCCCAGACTCCGATTTCACAACATTTTTGCAAAAGCTAGAGGAGGTTCTTGGTTCACTTTATAGGAAATACAAAAAGTTAGTTATATGTGGTGACTTCAATATTAATTGTGCAAGGAAGAGGATGCTGGTAGACCTCCTTAATTCTTATAATCTTATGCAAACCGTATTCTTTCCAACGAGAGTGCAAGGGAACAGTAGAACAACCATAGACAACATTTTTGTTCATTCCTCATTACTAGAAGGGCATTCTGGTAGCAAGAAGGTGAATGGCCTTTCAGGTCATGATGCACAAGTTTTAACTCTAAAAGATTTTTGTGCTGCAACACATGTTAAATACAGTTATCAACTTTTTAGGAAAGCTGATCCAGATGCTGTAGAGACCTTTGTCAACCTTATCAAGGAACAAGAGTGGCAAGATGTTTATAGCGCTGATACAGTAGACGGTAAATATAATGCTTTTCTCAAGTCTTTTCTCGTGCTCTTTGAAAGTTGCTTTCCGTTAGAACGTTCAAAACAGGGTACTAGCACAAACAGGCAGCCTGGGTGGCTGACTAGAGGGATAAGAATATCTTGTAGAACAAAGTGGCAATTATATCAAAACGTTAGAAACAGTCAGAATCTAAATGCAGCAGCCCATTACAAACAGTATTGTAAGGTGCTTAAAACTGTTATTAGGAAGGTAAAAAGTATGTGGTATGCAGGTAGAATAGCTAAGTCTCTGGATAAAATTAAAACCATATGGTCAGTCGTAAAGGAAGTGGCTGTTCTGCAGAGACAGGTTGAGGATATAGAATCAGTGCGTAGCGGGAATGTCCGTGTTACTGTTAAGTCGCATATATGTACAGCATTTAATAATCACTTTCTGAATATAGCAGGTGAACTAAATAGAAACCTAGTCCCAACAGGGAATCATATAGCGCTCTTAGAAAAAAGTGTTCCGAGACTGTTACCTGAAATACTCCTCCATGATACTGACAAGAGGGAGACTGATTTAATAATTAAATCACTAAAGAACAAGAACTCTCATGGATGTAACTGGGTATCTAGCAGAATACTGAAGTATTGTTCTATGTATGTTAGCCCAGTACTTAGCCATATCTGTAACTTTTCCTTTAGGAGTGGTCCGTTTCCTGACCGATTGAAGTACTCGGTAGTCAAGCCAATTTATAAAAAGGGAGATGGGGATAATGTTGACAATTATAGACCTATTTCTATGCCATCGGTGTTTGCTAAAGTTATCGAGAAGGTTGTATACACAAGGTACTGGATCATTTAAATTCATATAATTTGCTGTCAAATGTACAGTTTGGTTTTTGAAATGGCTTAACAACTTAAAAAGCTATATTCTCTTGTCTCTGTGAGGTTTTGGACGGATTAAATAAAAGGTTGCGAACGCTAGGTGTTTTCTTTGATTTAACGAAGGCATTTGACTGTGTTGACCACAAAACATTACTGCAGAAGTTGGACCATTATGGAGTAAGGGGAGTAGCTTACAATTGGTTCGCCTCTTACTTTAAGAACAGAAAGCAGAAGGTAATTCTCCGCAATATTGAGAGTGGTAGTGATGTTCAGTCCCAATGGGGCACTGTTAAGTGGGGCGTTCCCCAAGGGTTGGTGCTGGGGCCACTGCTGTTTCTTATTTGTATAAATGATATGCCTTCTAGTGTTACAAGTGTTTCAAAAATATTTCTGTTTGTTTGCTGATGACACCTGCTTGGTAGTGATGGATCTCGTAAGCAGTACTGAAACATTATCAAATAATGTAGTTCATGGAATAAGTTCGTGGTTTGTGGAAAATAATTTGATGCTAAATCACAGTAAGACTCAGTTTTTACAGTTTCTAACTCACAATTCAACAAGAACTGATACTTTGATTAGACAGAATGGGCATATTATAAGCGAGACGGAACAGTTCAAGTTCCTAGGCGTTTGGATAGATAGTAAACTGTTGTGGAAAGCCCATGTTCAGGATCTTGTTCAGAAACTAAATGCTGCTTTATTTAGCATTAGAACAGTATCTGAAATAAGTGACAGTTCAACACGAAAAGTAGTCTACTTCGCATATTTTCATACGCTTATGTCATATGGTATTATTTTTTGGGGTAATTCCTCTGATTCAAAAAGGGTATTTTTGGCTCAAAAACGGGCTGTTCGAGCTATATGTGGTCTAAGTTCGAGAACCTCTTGTCGACCCCTATTCAATAGTCTGGGAATTCTGACATTGCCCTCACAGCATATATTTTCTTTAATGTCGTTTGTTGTTAGCAATATTAGCTTATTCCCAAGAGTTAGTAGCTTTCACTCAGTTAATACTAGGCAGAAATCTAATCTGTATGTGGAATGCACTTCCTTGACTCTTGTGCAATAAGGAGTGCAGTATTCTGCTGTATCCGTTTTCAATAAGGTACCACAAGAACTCAAAAATCATAGCAGTAGCCCAAACGCTTTCAAGTGGTGGTGGTGGTGGTTGTTGGGATGTTTAAGGGGGACTAAACAGCGAAGGTCATCAGTCCCCCATTCCAAAATCAGGCGAGCCGAAAATCTACGGAGCAGGTAAAAACCAAAGGTGGAGGAGACGTCCCCCCAGGCGCTAAAAGAACACAAATGCAGCAACAAACACTACAGACAAGAACAGGACAGAGGAACACTAGACAGAAAGAAACAGAAGAAAGGAGGATGGCCGGAGACTGATCGACTGACCACGAGAAAAGAAAAAGGGAAAGAGTCAACCATCTGACGGCACACCAGAACAGCAACAGACACAAGGACAAAAGATGGTGGTGGTGGTTGTTGGGATGTTTAAGGGGGACTAAACAGCGAAAGTCATCAGTCCCCCATTCCAAAATCAGGCGAGCCGAAAATCTACGGAGCAGATAAAAACCAAAGGGGGAGGAGACGTCCCCCCAGGCGCTAAAAGAACGCAAATGCAGCAACAAACACTACAGACAAGAACAGGACAGAGGAGCACCAGACAGAAAGAAACAGAAGAAGGAGGATGGCCGGAGACTGGTTGACTGACCATGAGAAAAAAAAAGGGAAAGAGTCAACCATCTGACGGCACACCAGAACAGCAACAGACACAAGGACAAAAGACACAGAAAGGGAAAGGCGCTGGGCCTCCCTAAATCGAACCATAAAAACGACTACTATGAATAAAATGTAAAACATTGTCAGCCATGGAGGCATCGTCGGATAAAACCAAAGCCAAAGTGCCCGGGAGATTAAAAGATTGCCGGAGTGTGCGCAGTCAAGGACACTCCAGCAAAATGTGGCCGACCGTCAGCCGGGACCCACACCGACACAAGGGGGGATCCTCCAGACGCAACAGATGGCCGTGCGTCAGGTATGTATGGCCGATGCGCAGCCGACACAGGACTACCGAGTCCCTGCGAGAAGCCCGCAGGGAGGAACGCCACACATCGGTCGTCCCCTTGACAGCCCGCAGTTTATTCGGGGCTGTCATGCCACGGCACTCAGCAGCCCACATCCCAATCAGCTTACGGCGCAACACCATCTGCTGGTCGCGAGCCGTAAGGCCGACCTCCAAAGCCGGGGCGTCGATCGCCCCTTTGGCCAGCCTGTCTACACGTTCGTTCCCTGGGATACCAACATGACCGGGCGTCCAAACCAAGACCACCGAACGACCAGATCGGGCAATGGCGGAAACAGACGCCTGAATGGAGGACACCAGAGTAGAGGAGGGATAGCAGCGGTCGATGGCCTGTAGGCTGCTCAGGGAGTCACTGCAGATCACGATGGACCTACCTGAGCAGAAACGCATATGCTCAAGAGTGTGCAATATGTCCACCAGCTCTGCAGTAAAAATACTGCAGCAAGCCGGCAAGGAGCGTTGCTCAACATGGGCAGAGTGAGCAAAGGCGTAGGCAGTGCGACCATCAACCAGGGAACCATCAGTGTAGACAGGCTCACAGCCCGGAAATGAGGCGAGGAGCGCAAGAAAACGGCGACGCAGGGCCACAGGCGGAACCGAGTCCTTGGGTCCCTGTGCCAAGTCCAGACGGACGGACGGCTGGGACAAACACCAGGGAGGCGTAGGTGTACGGACCCGGAAGGGAGGCGGAAGAGGGAATGAACCCAATTCCGACAGCAGGGACTGAACGCGGACAGCGACGGAAAGCCCAGACCTAGGTCGCCGTTCGGGCAGATGGAGGACCATGGCAGGGAAAAGCAGGCGACGATTGGGATGGCCTGGCGAGCAATGCACGTGGACAGCATAGTCGGCGAGCAGTCGATGGCGGCGAATCTGCAGCAGGGGAACCCCGGCCTCCACCAGTAGACTATCCACGGGGCTCGTACGAAAAGCGCCAGTTGCAAGCCGGACCCCACAGTGGTGTATGGGGTCTAACAACTTCAACACTGAGGGTGATGCAGACCCATAGGCCAGGCTCCCATAATCAAGCCGAGACTGCACAAGGGCTCTGTACAATCGCAGCAGCGTGCAGCGATCCGCACCCCAAGAGGTGTGGCTAAGGCAGCGGAGGGCGTTGAGGTGCCGCCAGCATTTTTGCTTCAGCTGAGTAATATGAGGAATCCATGTGAGCTGGGCATCAAACACGAGTCCCAAGAAGCGGCAAGTGTCCACCACTTCAAGCAGGTGGCCGTCGAGGGAAAGTTCAGGATGAGGGTGGACTGTCCGACGCCTGCAGAAGTGCATAACTCGAGTCTTGGCTGCAGAGAACTGAAAACCGTGAGACAGAGCCCATGATGCTGCCTTCCGAACGGCTACCTGCAGCCTGCGTTCGGCGACTCCCGTAGTCGTGGAGCTAAATGAGATGCAGAAGTCGTCGGCATACAAAGAAGGAGACACCGACGACCCCACGGCTGCAGCCAGACCATTAATGGCCACTAGAAATAAGGACACACTCAACACCGAGCCCTGTGGGACCCCATTTTCCTGTGGATAAGAAGAACTAGAGGCGGCACCGACTTGCACCCGGAAAGAGCGGTGCAATAGAAAGGTTTGAAGAAAAGCCGGGAGCCGACCACGAAGACCCCACCCATATAACGTGGCGAGGATGTGATGCCTCCATGTGGTGTCATACGCCTTCCGCAGATCGAAAAATACAGCAACGAGATGCTGACGTCGGGCAAAAGCCGTACGGACAGCAGATTCCAGCCGCACCAAATTGTCCACTGCAGACCGGCCCCGACGGAAGCCACCCTGGGATGGAGCGAGGAGACCGCGCGACTCAAGGACCCAACACAAACGCCGCCCCACCATACGTTCGAGCAATTTGCACAAAACATTGGTGAGGGTTATGGGACGATAGCTGTCCACCGCCAGTGGGTCCGCACCAGGCTTCAAGATGGGGACAATAACACCCTCTCGCCATTGCGACGGGAACACGCCTTCGCTCCAAATGCGATTAAATATCGCGAGAATGTGTCTCTGGCAGTCCCTGGAGAGATGCTTCAACATCTGCGCGTGGATGCAGTCTGGGCCTGGTGCTGTATCAGGGCAATCGGCGAGGGCAGCGAGGAATTCCCTCTCGCTGAAAGGAGCATTCTACGTTTCAGAACAACGCGTGTGGAATGAGAACGGCGTCCGCTCGGCTCGCTCCTTTAGAGAGTGAAAGGCGGGTGGATAGGAGGCAGTCGCAGAGCTCTGAGCAAAGTGCGCTGCAAGCCGTTCAGCAATGGCGGCAGCGTCCGTGCAGACAGCGCCGTCCAAGGAGAGCCCAGGGACACCCATAGGGGTCTGGTATCCATAAATCCGCCGGATCCGGGACCACACGAGTGAGGGGGAGACATGGGAGCCCAAGGATGAGACATACCTCTCCCAGCACTCCTGCTTACGCCGTGCAATAAGACGACGGGCCAAGGCACGGAGCCTCTTAAAGGCGATGAGGGTCTCGAGAGACGGGTGCCCCCTATGACGCTGGAGAGCCCGCCGACGGTCGCGAATAGCCTCAGCAATCTCCGGCGACCACCAGGGTACAGCTTTCCTCCGAGGGAGGCCAGAAGATCGGGGGATGGCAGCCTCGGCCGCTGAAATGATGGATGTGGTTAAAACACGGACCACCTCGTCAATGTCACCCTGTGGGGGAGACTCAATGGCAGCAGCGGAAGTAAAAGCCGGCCAGTCTGCCCTGTGGAGAGCCCAGCGGGGCAGGCGCCCAGAAGAACGACTCTGGGGTAGTGACAAATAGATGGGAAAATGGTCACTACCGCACAGGTCAGGGTGCACCCTCCAGTGGAGGGATGGGACAAGTCCGGGGCTGCAAAGAGAGAGATCGATGGACGAGAACGAGCCATGGGCAACACTGAAATGCGTGGGAGCACCGGTGTTCAAGAGGCTAAGGTCGAGCTGAGCCAACAAATGCTCCACGGCCCGACCGCAGTCGTCAGAGACAGTCCCACCCCATAGAGGGTTGTGGGCATTGAAATCGCCCAGAAGCAGCAATGGTGGCGGGAGTTGAGCCAGCAGCGCAGCCAAGACATGTCGGGGGAGCTCCCCATCCAGAGGAATATAAACAGAGCAAACAGTAATAGCCGGCGAGAGCACAACCCTGGCAGCGACTGCCTCTAAAGGCGTCAGAAGGGGTACTGGCGAGCTACAGACAGAGTGGTGAACAAAGAGGAAACCCCACTTTACGCTTGTTGACAGGCAGCGCGGTTCTTATAGTATCCCCGATAACCGTGAAGGGCGGGGGTCTGCATTGCTGGAAACCAAGTTTCCTACAGAGCAATGCAGAGAACAGGGGAAACACTCAGAAGCATCCGGAGCTCAGGCAGGTGGCGGAAATAACCGTCGCAGTTCCACTGGAGAATGGAATCAGGAAGGGACTGAGAGGGAATGAAGGCGACTAAGAGGCAGACGGCGCCTCAGAGCCAACTGCCGCCACCTGGGGAGAGTCAGCTGTGTCCATAGGTAAGGCCCCCAAGGGTTCTGTGAGGGCGAGATCCGCGGCAGAGGCGAGGGTCTCCACCTCATCCCCAGAGCCAGAACTATTTACAGCAGGCGGTACTGAAACCGCCGGAACGTCCTCCTTCTTGGACGCGTTCCATTCCTTCTTCTCGTACCTGTCCTTAGGGTTAGAGGGCTGGGAGAGCTTCTCTGAAGGAGCGTTGGAGGCTGTCGACGACGCAGAAGCCCTACAACCAGCAGGTGGCGGAACCTTTTGCCACTGGCTGACATTCGGCTGGGTAGGAGAAGAAACGGAGGAAGGGAGAGCCCCGAGGGACCCCTTCCGTGAGAGAGGAACCGACAGAGGAAACGCCGGCGGAGAAGGAGGGGGAGGGATCGAGCCCCCTGGTTTTGGAGCAGATGTCACTCCCGAAGTAAGCGTGGGGGGAACGACAGAATAGTGTTTGCCCACAACTACTAAGAGGGCAACAGAGGAAGGCTTGCCCCCAGACACGAGGGTCGCAGACAGAGATGCACGGCCCCGAGGGCCCACTGAAGGCGGCACAGAGGAGGCGACAACCGCCGCTCGCAAGGGCGACGATAGCGTGGCTGCAGCATAAGATGGTCGAAGGGAAGCAGGATACAACCTTTCACATTTCAGTTTTGCCTCTCAATAAGTAAGCCGGTCCAGGGTCTTAAATTCCATTATCTTCCGCTCCTTATGAAGAACGTGGCAATCCGGCGAGCATGGGGAGTGGTGCTCCCCACAGTTGACACATACAGGCGGAGGCGCACATGGAGAATCGAGATGAGAGGATCGTCCGCAATCTCAACATGTGGCGCTGGATGGGCAACGGGAGGACATATGCCCAAACTTCCAGCACTGGAAGCACCACATCGGGGGAGGGACGTATGGCTTCACGTCGCAACGGTAAACCATTACCTTGACCTTCTCGGGCAAGACATCACCCTCGAAGGCCAAGATAAAGGCACCGGTGGCCACCCTGTTTGTCTTGGGTCCTCGATGGACACGACGGACAAAATGTACACCACATCGTTCCAAGTTGGCTCTCAGCTCGTCATCGGATTGTAACAATAGGTCACGATGGTAAATAATCCTCTGGACCATATTTAAGCTACTGTGGGGAGTGACGGTAACAGGGACGTCACCCAGCTTATCACACAAGAGCAACGCTCGTGACTGGGCTGGGGAGGACGTCTTGAGGAGGATGGACCCATTCCTCATTTTAGACAACCCCGCCACTTCCCCAAACTTATCCTCCAGGTGTTCCACAAAAAGCAGAGGCTTCGTCATAAGAAAGGAGTCACCATCAGTCCTGCTGCAGACAAGGTATTGTGGTACGTAAGGCTCCTGCTTGGCACTAGATCTGCATCCCTTCCATGGCACAGCCAACGAGGGGAATGACTGAGGGTCATATTGCGCAGCATCAAAGTCAACTTTGCCTCGCTTAGAGACGCTGGTGGCCGTGCGACCACCATCTTGGTGTGATTTATTGCGCTTCATTGCGCCACATCCACCCAGATGCCACCTACTCCGAACAGGGCTCTCCCCAAGGGTGCCACCCAACCAAAGCAACAGGTACCTGGCCGTTATCCCGTTGCCTGGAGTCCTCGTGCCCCAGACAAGATGGGCACATACTCCTTGGCATGCGTGGGGAGGAAACAGCTCTGGCACCTGTAGTGCGATCCCTGCGTGGTCAGGGGGCTACCACCAAGAGGGTACATGACGACCCTACCACAACGGACTGGCTACCGTGCTCGATTTTAGGTGTTGAAAGGGTCCACAGTTGTCGTGGGCGCTAAGAATGGGAGTGTGCACAAGACGAGAAGGAGGCAACCCAGAAGACGTTGGGTGTAAATCCCGCCAAACGACAATAGGTAGCTTGCAAGATGGAGGTGCATGATGGACCAATAGAAATACACCACGTAAGGCATCCTTCCCCAAATGGCACGCACTAACAACGGAAATTCGGAAAAATGGAGGTCAAACCCAAAAGGGGACCATCACAGAAGGCCGAAACGTTTGAGACTCCTTTTAGTCGCCTCTTACGACAGGCAGGAATACCGCGGGCCTATTCTTACCCCGAAACCCACAGGGGGGGTTGGTTGGTTTGGGGGATTAAAGGGACCAGACTGCTACGGTCATTGGTCCCTTTTTCCAAAACTTAAAAACACCCACACAGAATAAAAGCGAATGAGGAAAAGATAACAGACGACACAGGACAAGAGAAACTGAGACAAAGACCAGACAAAATGACTTAAAATCAGACAGTGTGTGATGGTGGTTGGCCGACCATAGAGGAAAAAAATAGAAAAAGCCAACCACCTAGAAACACATTAAAAACTCAATCTAAAATCGTAAGCCAAAGGCCAGACACAACATAAAAAAACATAAACAATCAGATTCAGTGACAAAAACCCCCTGCCCGAATAAAACGCAAAACTAAGTCTGTCATGGCAGTGTCATTTGTTAAAAGGGCAGGGCGCGTGTCAGGCAGTGCGAACAACTACCTCAGCACAGCTAAAAGTGGACACTCCAACAAAATGTGGACCACCGTCAAAATGGACCCGCAGCGATATAAAGGTGGGTCTTCACGTCGCAATAAGTGGCCATGCATTATCCGTGTATGCCCGATGCACAGCCGGCAGAGGACAACCGACTCCTAGAGAGAGACCCACAAGGAGGAGCGCCACACACTGGTATCCTCCTTGATGGCCCAAAGTTTGTTTGGTGCAGGCAGGGCGCGCCATTCAGTGTCCCAAAGTTCGAATACTTTGCGGCATAAGACAGCTCGCAAATCAGTCTCCGGGGGGCCAATGTCCAAAGTCGGTTCACTGGTGGCCTGTTTGGCCAGGCAGTCAACATGTTCATTGCCCGGGATGCCCACATGACCAGGGGTCCACACAAAGACCACAGAGCGGCCGCAACGGCAAGAGTATGGAAGGACTCCTGTACAGCCATCACCAGACTAGAGCGAAGGAAGCACTGGTCAGTAGCTCATAAACTGCTCAGGGAGTCGCTACAGATAACGAAGGACTTACCTGAGCAGGAGCAGATATACTCTAGGGCACGAAAGATGGCGACCAGCTCAGCAGTGAAAACGCTGCAGCCAGCTGGCAAGGAATGTTGTTCATAGTGGTCCGCTAGAGTCAGAGCATAACCGACACGACCAGCAGCCATCGAACCGTCAGTATAAACAACGCCAGAGTCCTGATACGTGGAGAGTATTGATAGAAAGCGGCGGCGGAAGGCCTCTGGAGGGACTGAGTGATTCGGGCCCTGTGCCAATCCGAGCCGAAGGCAAGGGCGGGGCATGCACCACGGGGGCATACACAGAAGGTCCCGGAAAGTAGGTGGAAGAGGGAAAACCTCAAGCCCTGAGAGAAGCTCTCTGACTCAGACCGCAATCGTACAACCCGACCGAGGCCGACGTTCTGGGAAATGGACGACCGACTATGGGAACAGAAGACGATAATTTGGATGCCCGGACGAGCTAAAAACATGAGCAGCATAAGCGGCCAGTAAACGTTGGCGCTGTAACTGCAGTGGAGGGACACCTGCCTCCACAAGTAAGCTGTTCACAGGGCTGGTCCAGAAAGCATCAGTGGCAAGGCGTATCCCGCTGTGAAGGATTGGGTCCAGCAGCCGCAACGCTGAAGGTGATGCGGAACCATAAGCCAGGAACCCATAATCCAGACGGGCCTGGATTAACGCCTGGTAGAGCCGAAAGAGGGTAGATCAGTCAGCGCCTCAGCTGGTGTGGCTCAAGCATCACAGAGCATTAAGATGCCACCAACACATCTGTTTGAGCTGCCGAATATGAGGCAGCCAAGTCAACTGGGCATCAAAAACCACACCCAAAAACCTATGTGACTCCACCACACCAAGGCGTTCGCCGTCAAGATAAAGCCGCAGCTCCGCGTGAACAGTGCGTCGCTGGCTGAAATGCATAATGCAGGACTTGGCAGTCGAAAACTGGAAGCCATGCGCTACAGGCCAAGACTGCGCCTTGCGGATAGCGCCCTGCAGCTGACGTTCAGCAGCAGCGATGCCAATGGAGCTATAGTAGAGGTAGAAGTCGCCAGCATACAACGAAGCGGAGACAGACGTTCCCACCGCCGCAGCGAGCCCGTTAATTGCAATTAAAAACAGGCAGACACTGAGGACTGATCCCTGTGGTACCCCGTTCTCCTGAATTATGCGAGGCCGCGACTTGCACGCGGAAGGTACGATGCGACAGAAAATATCGTATGAAAATCGGCAGTGGACCCCGGAGACCCCAATCATGAAGTGTAGAGAGGATGTGAGGGCGCCATGTCGTATCGTACGTCTTCCTCATGTCAAAAAGACAGCAATGAGGTGCTGATGGCGGGCAAAGGCCGTACAGATGGCTGACTCCAGGCTCACCAAATTGTCAGTGGCAGAGCGGCCCTTACGGAACACACCCTGAAACGGAGACAGGAGGCCCCGAGATTCGAGTACCCAACTCAATCATCGGCTCACCATCCGTTCGAGCAACTTGCAAAGAACGTTGGTGAGGCTAATGGGGCGGTAGCTGTCCACCTCCAATGGGTTCTTGCTAGGTTTCAAAACGGGGATAAAAATGCTTTCCCACCATTGCGATGGAAACTCACTCTCGACCCAGAGATGGTTGTAAAGGTCGAGGAGGCGTCGCTGGCAGTCCACTGAAAGGTGTTTTAGCATCTGACAGTGGATGCGATCTGGCCCTGGAACTGTATCAGAGCAAGCGGCTAGGGCACTGAAATTCCCACTCAATGAATGCAACATTGTAAGATTCAGGATGGTAGGTGCGAAATGAAAGGCTCCGACGTTCCATCCTCTCTTTAATGGAGCGGAAGGCCAGTGGGTAATTCGCAGAACCGGAACTCATAGCAAAATGCTCTGCCAAGCGGTTTGCAATTACGTCGGAGTCAGTACAAACTGCTCCATTCAGTGAGAGCGCAGGGACGCTGACAGGGGTCCGATAGCCATAGAAGCGTCGAATCTTGGCCCAGACCTGCGATGGAGAGACATGGAAGCCAATGGTAGAGACATACCGTACCCAGCACTCCTGCTTGCGTTGGTGGATAAGGCGGCGAGCCCGCGCACGCAGCTGTTTGAAGGCGATGAGATGTTCTATGGAGGGATGTCGCTTGTGACGCTTGAGCGCCTGCCGGCGATCTTTAATCGCCTCAGCCATCTCAGGCGACCACCAAGGCACAGTCCGCCACCGGGGGGACCCAGGAGAACAGGGAATGGCAGATTCTGGGGCAGTAACGATGCCGGTGGTGACTGAGTGAACCACTGCATCAATGGCGTCATTAGAAAGAGGCTCAATAGCGGCACTGGAGAAGAACAAGTACGAGTCAGCCTTATTCATAGCCCACCTACAAGGGCGCCCAGAAGAGTGATTTTGTGGCAGTAACAGAAAGATCGGAAAGTGGTCACTGCCACACAGGTCGTCATGCACACTCCATTGGACAGACGGTAAGAGACTAGGGCTGCAGATCGAAATGTCGATGGCGGAATACGTGCCATGCGTCATACTGAAATGTGTGAAGCCACCATCGTTTAAAAGGGAGAGGTCGAGCTGTGCCAATACATTCACAACAGTTGCGCCTCGACCTGTTGCCACTGACCCACCCCACAGAGGGTTATGGGCGTTGAAGTCGCCCAGTAACAAGAAAGGTGGCGGCAATTGGGCTATCAGCACAGCCAGGACATGCTGTGAGAAATACCATCCAGTGGAAGATAGAGACTGCAGACAGTAACAGCCGGTGGCGTCCACACCCGAACAGCAACAGCCTCTAAAGGTGTTTGTAGAGGGACAGACTAGCTGTGAAGAGAGTGAAGGACATAGATGCAGACACCACCAGACACCCTTTCATAAGCTGCCCGGTTCTTATAATAACCCCGATAGCCACGGAGGGCGGGGGTTCACATTGCTGGAAACCAAGTTTCCTGAAGAAAGTGTGTAGGCTGATAAGTTGTCAGTGCTCAGCTAGATGATGGAAGAAACCACTGCAGTTCCACTGGAGGATGATATTGTCCATTGCTTGGAAAGACATGAAGGTACTGGGAAGGCAGTTTACGCCGCTTGTTCACTCGCTGCCACTGATTCAGTACCCGTGCAAGTGACATCCATGGCGTCTGAGGGACCGGCGAGATCCAGGTCTTCAAAAGACGCCAGAATCTCGACCTCGTCCCCAGACACTGAGCTTGTAGGGAGCGTTGGGATGGGTGCCACCGCAATGTCGGGATTCTTGGGAACCTTTTTCTTTTTCAGCTTCTCTCGCTGTGCCTTCGGTGGTTCAGGCTGGCAGGGCTTCACTGGGTGAGTCTCAGGGACAGACGACGACCGTGAGGCCCTACGATCAGCGACCGGTGGTTGTTTGAGCCACTTGCGGGTGTCTGCTCTATTAAACTGGTCAGAACTTGCAAAGGGAGGTCCCCAAGGAACCCCTTCCTGGCGAGAGGAGCCAAATAAGTCTTACGCTTCTCCGACTGGGAGGGTGTTGCTCCTGAAGTAGATGGAGCAGGAGCAACAGGGAGTAAAGTGCGTCCCCCATCATCAAGGGGGCAGGTGTGGTCCTTCGACTCTGAGAGCTGACTGGGAGTATTGCAGCTGATGGAACTGTAGCAGGAGGGACAATGGCGGCATAAGAAGACGTCATGCACACCGGATGAATCCGATCAAATTTCCGCTTAGCCTCAGTGTACGTCAGTCGGTCCAGGGCCTTGTATTCCACTATTTTCTTTTCCTTTTGCAGAATCGGACAGTCCAGCGAGCAGAGGGGATGGTGCCCTCTGCAGCTGATGCAGATGGGTGGCAAGGGACATGGAATATCGGGATGGGATGGACGACCACAATTGCGACACATGAGGCTGGAAGCACAGCAGGAAGACATATGGCAGAATTTCCAACACTTGAAGCACCGCATTGGGGGAGTGATACATGGCTTTACATCACAACGGTACACCATCACCTTGACCTTCTCAGGTAATGTGTCAGCCTCAAAGGCCAAGATGAAGGCACCGGTGGCAACTTGATGATCCCTTGGACTGCAATGGACGCACCATACAAAATGGACACCTCATCACTCTAAGTTGGCACACAGCTCATCATCGGACTGTAAAAGGAGATTCCTGTGGAAAATAATGCCCTGGACCATATTTAAACTTTTATGGGGCGTGATAGTAACGGAAATATCCCCCCGCTTATTACAAGCAAGCAAGGTCCGTGACTAGGCAGAGAATGCTGTTTTTATCAATACCGAACTGGACCGCTTTTTGAACAAGCCCTCCACCTCCCCAAACTTGTCCTCTAAATGCTCTACAAAGAACTGAGGCTTCACGGATACAAAGCAGTCCCCATCAGCTCTGGTACAGACGAGATACTGGGGCGAATATGTTTCACTGGCATTCATAGACTTTCGTTCCTCCCACGGCGTGGCCAGGGAGGGGAACGATTTGGGGTCATACACATTAGATTTAAAATGAGCCCTCGAACGCTTAGCGACTGCTGGTGGCTGGCCACCAGCAAGAGATGATGTACCACGCTTCATTGCGTGTCATCCACCCCATCCACTCCGACCAAGGGCCCTCCCCACAGGCGCCACCCAGCCACAGCAAAGGCCACCTGGCAGGATGGCCATTGCTGGGATTCCTGATGCCCCAGGGAGATCATCTACTCCTCCCCATACGTGGGGAGTTAACGGCGCAAGCATCAGTAGAGTGATCCCTGTGTTGTCAGGGGGCTTCAACCAACAGGGTACATGGCGGCCCCACCACAATGGACTGGCTACCATGCTGGATTTTAGGTCGCCGTCAGCGCAGAAAGTGGCACTGCACATCGCATGGCGGGAAGTGCATGCAAGAACGTATCCATGCCCAAGAGATGGAGAGGAGGCAGGACTGCAATGCAACGACGAATAAGCTGGCGAAAGTTCTCAACGCAAGATGGACACAATGCACAAAGTAAGGAGCCCTTCCCCAATTTTGATATATGGAGGTCAAAGCCGACAGGGGACCATCACATAAGGCCGAAACGTTTGAGACTCCTTTTAGTTGCCTCTTACGACAGGCAGTAATACCGCGGGCCTATTCTTAATCCTGAACCCGCAGAGGAGAGGCCACATTGGTGCCAACGTGATGGGACGACGTCTCAATGCTGCCACTTTCGCTGACGACCGCTTGCTGTTCTCTGAGAATCCAGAAGGGCTCCAGGACCTTATTGATGCATCAACATGAGCCCTTGGGGACATTGGTCTTCAAGTCAATCCCGGAAAGTGCTTCACTCTCGCCCTCGCTGCATCTGGCTGCGAGAAGAAGATGAAGGTTGATGACACCACGGTCTTCAGAGCTGGGTATACCATTGCTCCAGCACTGGCGATTGAGAGCACTTTCCGGTATCTTGGCCTGGAGTTCTCTACAAGCGGATGCAGCCTCTTCCATCCCAGGCGGGAGGTCGAGCGACAGCTGAGCGTCCTGTCCAAGGCGCCATTGAAGCCACAACAGCGTCTAAATGCCCTTAGAACTATCCTCTTGCCAGGTATCCACCATCGCTTGGCTCTTTCAGCCTCGGGGCCCTGTCAGCAATGGACACCACCATCCATGCAGCAATAAGATCTTGGCTGTGCCTGCCAGTGGAAGTCCCTGTTGGCTACTTCCATGCCCCTGTGGTATCTGGGAGGGCTGGGAGTCCCATCAGCTAGCTGGCTTGGGCCTCTCTTGCAGCAGAACTGGCTTGTCAAGATGCGAGCACTGGGTGTCCTACCCGACGAGTTGGCCGAAGACATTCTGGGGCGAGAAGTTGGGAGGCTTGATCAGCAACTTCGGGGGAACGACACCATCATATGGACGAGCAATCAGATGGGCCAGATGTGGACCGAACGTCTGCATCTATCGGTGGATGGCGCTGCCCTTAAGAAGTCTGCCCACACATCTGGGCAACATAGCTGGGTTGACAACCCGCGGCTGTCCATCACATCCCGCGACTTTATCTCCTGCATTCTCACTTGGATTGATGCCCTTCCAACTTGGGCATGTTTGCAGGGAGGTGACGTTGGTGACACTAACTGCCGAGCTGGTTGAATCACCAGGGAAACTGCATATCACATTGTCCAGCACTGCTTCAGGAGCCATGACACCCGTGTGAAGCAACGCTACACCCTCGCGTAGTACACTGCGCAGGGCCACCATTGCCTGGGCTTCGACGTCCACATGGAGCCCCACCTCAAAACATCCGAGGGACTGATGAAGCCAGACATTGTGGCAATTCGTGGCGATGCTGCCCACATCGTCGATGCCCAGATAGTTGGCGTCAATGTGGACATTGATGATTGTCACCAACAGAAGCTCGTGGTCTACAACAGGGAAGTCGTCCACCAAGCTATTAGGAGCCAGCACCCAGCACTGTTGAACATCACCCCCACTTCGGCCACTACCTCATGGAGGGGTGTGTGGTCGCCTAGATCTGCACAGGAACTGCGACAGCTGGGTTTCAAGCACCACCACTTTTCGGCGATTGCTACACAGGTGCTCATCGGTACTGTGATGGCGGCACGGCAGTTTGGCATCATGACTGCCAAGAAGAGCATGATGCACTGGACTGGTGTCAGAAGATGCCCCAATTATGTGTGTCTCTATGCCGCTGCCTGGTGTCTATCTCACACACAATACCATTTTATTCACATCTTATCCTGTCTGTCTAATGTCTGTATTGCTTTTGTCATTTGTAAACCCACATTGTGGGTATCTCTCTCTGTTTGCATGTTCACATATGTGAATAAAGTGGGCTTAAATAGCCAAATGTCTCGTCACCGACCAAAAATTTTACCATACAAGAAGATCAAATGCAGGCACTAACAACAACTACAGGCTTATAGTTGTGTATTCCTTCTGGCGGACTGGCAACTGTCAGAATGAGAAAGTAAAGGAGGTCAAGAAGGGGGAGCAACAGCAAGGAGACACTATAACTATTAACATAGCCAAATGCCACGTCACCACACAAAAATAACACCTAACAAGAGGAAGGCCCACAATCACACTACTGTCACTTTGTTGGTATATTTACTACAAAACCTCAATCGTCGCATTTCATCCATAACCCTATGTGAATTATTTCCGAAGAAGATGAAGAAAGCCACAGTCACACTGCTGTCACTTTGTTGGTATAGTTACTACAAAGGAAAAATCATAACATTTCATCCATATCCCTATGTGAATTATTTCTGAAAGAAGCGGCAGAAAATTCCTCCCACACTCCTGTCACTTTGTTGGAATATTTACTACAATGCCACAATCATCGCATTTCACTCATAACCCTATGAGAGTTATCTCTTAAGGAAGCTACAGAAAGCGCCTCTCACACTACTGTCACTTTGCTGGTGTATTTTCTACGAAGCCACAATACCACATTTCACTCATAACCCTAAGATAATTATTTCTTAAGGAAGTTGCAGAAAGCTCCACTCACACTACTGTCACTTTCTTGGTATATTTACCACAAAGCCACAATCATCGCATTTCATTTATAACCCTATGAGAATTATTTCGTAAGGAAGCTGCAGAAAGCTCCTCTCACTCTACTGTCACTTTGTTGGTATAGCTGCCACAAAGGCACAACATTGCATTTCATTCATAACCCTAAGAGAATTATCTCTTATGGAAGCTGCAGAAAGCTCTTCTCACACTACTGTCACTTTGTTGGTGTAGTTACTACAAAGCCACAATCATTGCATTTCATTCATAACAGTATAAGAATTGTCTCTTAAGGGACCTGCAGAAAGCTCCTCTCAAACTACTGTCAATGTCTTTGTATATTTACTACATAGCCACAATCATTTCATTTCATTCATAACCCTAAGAGAATTACCTCTTAAATAAGCTGCAGAAAGCTCCTCTCACACTACTGTCACTTTTTTGGTATAGTTGTGACAAAGCCACAGTCATTGCATTTCATTCATAACCCAAAGAGAATTATCTCTTGAGGAAGCTGCAGGAAGCTCCTCTCACACTACTGTCACTTTGTTGGTATATTTACTAGAAAGCTACAATCGTCGCATTTCATCCATACCCTGATCTCAATGTATTTATATTTATTTATTTACTCGTCAAGTTCCTTTGGACCAAGTTGAGGAGCAAATCTCCAAGTTCATGGAACGTGTCAGTACACGAACTTATAAAAGTAGTAATAGATTAAAATAAATGTTCATAACCTGAAACAAGTCAGTCCGTTAAGTTTAAGTAAACGCTATTAGCAATAGTATAATAATCAACTGAATTTTTCAAGAAACTCATCGACAGAATTGATGGAGTGACCCATGGGGAAACTCTTCAGTTACGATTTGACAGCGTATCGATTACTGCTAAGATTTTTGAATTCGAGTGGCAGATTACTGAAACTGGTTGCAGCAGAATACTGCACACCTTTTTGCACAAGAGACTCGTGGACAGAGGTCGACTAGAGTTTCGTGAACTCACACCACATATTGCCCGAACCGCCCGTTTCTGAGCCAAAAATATCCTTCTAGAATGGGAAGAGTTGCCCCAAAACATCACACCATACGACATAAGTGAATGAAAATAGGCAAAGAAAATTAGTAATTTACGTGTCAAAGTATCACTCACTTTTGATACTGTTCGAATAGTGAAAATGGCAGTATTAAGTCTTTGAACAAGATCCTGAACGTGGGCTTTCCACGACAGCATACTATCTATCTGAACACCTAGAAATTTGAAATGTTCAGTTTCGATAATCATATGCCCGTTCTGTGAGATTAAAATGTCAGGTTTTGTTGAATTGTGGGTTAGAAACTATAAAAACTGAGCCTTACTGTGACTTAACGTTAGTTTATTTTCTACATGCCATGAACTGAGGTCATGTACTGCAATACTAGAAACTGAGTCAATGCTGCACACAACATCCTTTACTACCAAGCTAGTGTCATCAGCAAACAGAAATGTTTTAGAGTTACCCATAATAATGGAGGGCATATCATTTATATAAACAAGGAACAGGAGTGGCCCCAACACTGATCCCTGGGGCACCCCCCACTAGACAGTACCCACTTAGATCCCACATCACAGCCGTTATCAACATTGTGAATAATGACCTTTTGCTGCCTGTTGCTAAAGTAAGAGGTGAACCAATTGTGAGCTACTCCCCTTATTCCATAATGGTCCAACTTCTTGAGTAATACTGTGATATCAACACAGCCAAATGCCTTTGTTAAATCAAAAGATACGCCAAGAGTTCGAAACTTTTTGTTTAGCCCATCCAGTACCTCACAGAGAAAAGAGAATATAGCATTTTCAGTTGTCAAACAACTTCTAAAGCCAAACTGTACATTTGATAGTAAATGGTGTGATATAAAATGATCAATTAACCTTACATACACAGCGTTTTCGATAACTTTTGCAAACACTGATGGCATAGAAATAGGTCTAAAATTATCTACATTATCCCTTTCTCCCTTTTTATAAAGCGGCTTTACTACTGAGTACTTTAATCGCTCAGGAAACTGACCATTCCTAAAGGAAAAATTACAAGTATGGCTAAATACAGGGCTAACATGTGCAGCACAGTATTTTAATATTCTGCTAGACACTCCATCATAACCATGAGAGTCCTTGGTCTTCAGTCATTTAATTATTGACTCAATCTCCCTCTTGTCTGTATCACAGAGGAGTATTTCAGACATCAATCTCAGAAAGGCATTTGCTAAGAAATTTATATGATATCCTGTAGAAACTAAATTTTTATTTAATTCACCAGCAATGCTGAGAAAATGATTGTTACATAGTGTACATATATCTGATTTATCAATAACAGAAATAATATTACTGCGAACTGACTTTATATCATCGACCTTGTGCTGCTGACCAGACACTTCCTTCACAACTGACCATATGGCTTTAATTTTATCATGTGAATTAGGTATTCTATTTGCATACCACATACTTTTTGCCTTGCTAATAACATTTTTAAGCACCTTACAACACTGTTTGTAATGGGCTACTGTGACTAGGCCTACTTTTAACATTTTGATATAATTCCCGCTTTGTTCTACATGATAACCTTATCCCACTAGTCAGCCAACCGGGCTGTCCATTACTGCTAGTACCTCGTTTAGAATGTTCTAATGGAAAGCAACTCTCAAAGAGCATGAGAAATGTAATATTGAAAGCATTGCATTTATCATCTATATTATTGGCACTATAAACATCTTGGCACTCTTGTTCCTTGACAAGTTTTAAAAAACTCTCTATTGTTGTTGGATTAACTTTCCTATGTAGTTTGTAATTAAATATGACATTGGTTTGAGTACAAAAACCTTTTAGTGTTAAAATTTGTGCATCATGGTCTGAAAGACCATTCACCCTTTTACAAACAAAATGCCCATCTAGGAATTAATAATGAATAAAAATATTGTCTTTGACTGTGCTACTGTTCCCCTGCACCCTAGTTGGAAAAAAACACATTTTGCATCCGATCACATGAATTTAGGAGTTCTACAAACATCATTTTTCCTGCACAGTCATATACAAAATTAATATTTAAGTCACCACATATAACTACTTTATGGTACTTCCTACAAAGTGAAACAAGCTTAAGCCAAAATGCTCTGTAGTCAGAGTTAGGGGACCTATAAACAACAGCAATTAGAAGTTTAGTTTCACTAATTTCAACTAATGCTGCACAACTTTTAAATATCTGTTCAGTGCAGTGTCGTGATACATCTATGGACTCAAATGAAATGCATCTATTAGCAGATCACTAACTTTATCTCGAATACATCATATTTTGATGAAATATGCTAATTCCTTCTCTACTTGGAAACATTACAGCCTCTGGAGGTGAGCCTTAGTTAGAATCACTTCCTTTAAGCAGGTTTACCTATTAGCTGACTTCAGTCTAAAAAAGGTGCAGCTCTAACACCAGCTACTACAGGAATTTTTCCATGAGTGACACCACTACCACCACCCACTACACTGTCACCTATAAGCTTAGCCAGCTTCCCCTTCTCATATCTATTGAGGTGCAGGCCATGCCTTGGGAAACCCCATCTACTGATAGACCCAACTGACACCACTGAGATGTGATCCATGCACTCCGCCATCAGTGCCCTCCCCAGCCCCACATTAACGCGCCTAACAGCCGGTGGTGGTGGTGGTTGTGGGGATGTTTAAGGGGGACTAAACAGCTAAGGTCATCAGTCCCCCATTCCAAAAACAGGCGAGACAGAAATGCACGAAGCAGGTAAAACCCCAAGGGGAAGGAGACTCCCCCCAGGCCCTAAAAGAACACAAATGCGGTAACGAACACTACAGACACAAAGAGGACAGATGAACATCAGACAAAAAGAAACAGAAGAAAAGAAGACGGCCGGAGACTGGTTGACTGACCACGACTACAAAAAAGGGAAAGAGTCAACCAACCGACTACGCACTAAAATCTGCAACCAAATACGAGAGACTCAAAGACTAGAGACACACAAAGGGAAAGGAGCAGGACCTCCCAAAATGGAACCATAAAAAGGACTACCACAGATAAAATGTAAAACGTCATCAGCCATGGAGGCATCGTCCCTTAAAACCAAAGGCAAAGTGCTCGGGAGATTAAAAGACTGCCAGAGGGTGCGCAGTCGGGGACACTCCAATAAAATGTGGGCGACCGTCAGCCGGGACCCACACCGACACAGGGGGGGATCCTCCTGACGCGAAAGATGGCCGTGCGTCAGGTATGTATGGCCGATGCGGAGCTGACACAGGATAACAGAGTCCCTGCAAGAAGACCGCAGCGAGGAGCGCCACACATTGGTCGTCTCCTTGACAGCCTGCAGTTTATTAGGCGCTGTCATGCCACGCCACTCAGCAGACCACATCCCAAGCACCTTACGGCGCAACACCAGCTGCTGATCGCGAGCCGTGAGGCCGATCTCCAAACCTGGGGCGTCGATCGCCCCTTTGGCCAGCCTGTCAACACGTTCGTTCCCCGGGATGCCAACATGACCTGGCGTCCAAACCAAGACCACCGAACGACCAGAACGGGCAATGGTGGAAACAGACTCCTGAATAGAGGACACCAGAGGAGAAGAGGGATAGCAGCGGTCGATGGCCTGAAGGCTGCTCAGGGAGTCACTGCAGATGACAATGGACCTACCTGAGCAGAAACGCATATGCTCAAGAGCGCGCAATATGGCCACCAGCTCTGCAGTAAAAATACTGCAAGGAGCGCTGCTCAACATGGGCAGCGTGAGCAAAAGCGTAGGCAGTGCGACCATCAACCAGGGAACCATCAGTGTAGACAGGCTCACAGCCCGGAAATGAGGCGAGGAGCGCAAGAAAACGGCGACGCAGGGCCACAGGCGGAACCGAGTCCTTGGGTCCCTGTGCCAAGTCCAGACGGACGGACGGCCGGGACAAACACCAGGGAGGCGTAGGTGCACGGACCCGGAAGGGAGGCAGAAGAGGGAATGACCCCAGTTCCGACAGCAGGGACTGGACGCGGACAGCTACGGCAAGCCCAGACCTAGGTCGCCGTTCGGGCAGATGGAGGACCATGGCAGGGAAAAGCAGGCGACGATAGGGATGAGCTGGCGAGTAATGCACGTGGACAGCATAGTCGGCGAGCAGTCGATGGCGGCGAATCTGCAGCAGGGGAACCCCGGCCTCCACCAGTAGACTATCCACGGGGCTCGTACGAAAAGCGCCAGTTGCAAGCCGGACCCCACAGTGGTGTATGGGGTCTAACAACTTCAACACTGAGGGTGATGCAGACCCATAGGCCAGGCTCCCATAATCAAGCCGAGACTGCACAAGGGCTCTGTACAATCGCAGCAGCGTGCAGCGATCAGCACCCCAATACGTGTGGCTAAGGACGCGAAGGGCGTTGAGGTGCCGCCAGCATTTTTGCTTCAGCTGAGTAATATGAGGAACCCATGTGAGCCGGGCATCAAACACGAGTCCTAAGAAGCGGCAAGTGTCCACCACTTCAAGCAGGTGGCCGTCGAGGTAAAGTTCAGGATGAGGGTGGACCGTCCGACGCCTGCAGAAGTGCATAACTCGAGTCTTGGCGGCAGAGAACTGAAAACGATGAGTCAGAGCCCATGATGCTGCCTTGCGAACGGCGACTTGCAGCCTGCGTTCGGCGACTCCCATAGTCGTGGAGCTAAATGAGATGCAGAAGTCGTCGGCATACAAAGAAGGAGACACCGACGACCCCACGGTAGCAGCCAGACCATTAATGGCCACTAGAAATAAGGAGACGCTCAACACCGAGCCCTGCGGGACCCCATTTTCCTGTATATAAGATGAACTAGAGGTGGCACCGACTTGCACCCGGAAAGAGCGGCGCAATAAAAAGGTTTGAAGAAAAGCCAGGAGCCAACCACGAAGACCCCACTCATACAACGTGGCGAGGATGTGATGCCTCCATGTGGTGTCATACGCCTTCCCCAGATCGAAAAATACAGCAACGAGATGCTGACGTCGGGCAAAGGCCATACGGATAGCAGATTCCAGCCACACCAAATTGTCCGTGGCAGACCGGCCCCGACGAAAACCACCCTGGGATGGAGAGAGGAGACCGCACGACTCAAGGACCCAACACAACCGCCGCCCCACCATACGTTCGAGCAATTTGCACAAAATGTTGGTGAGGGTAATGGGACGATAGCTGTCCATCGCCAGTGGGTCCGCACCGGGCTTCAAGATGGGGACAATAACACCCTCTCGCCATTGGGACGGGAACACGCCCTCGCTCCAGATGCGGTTAAAGATGGTGAGGATGTGTCTCTGGCAGTCCCTGGAGAGATGCTTCAGCATCTGTGCGTGGATGCAGTCCGGTCCTGGTGCTGTATCATGGCAATCGGCGAGGGCAGTGAGGAATTCCCTCTCGCTGAAAGGAGCATTGTATTTTTCAGAACGACGCGTGCGGAACGATAACGGCGTCTGCTCGGCTCGCTCCTTCAGAGAGCGAAAGGTGGGGGGATAAGTTGCAGTCGCAGAGCTCTTAGCAAAGTGCGCAGCAAGGTGTTCAGCAATGGCGGCAGCGTCCGTGCAGACAGCGCCGTCCAAGGAGATCCCAGGGACACCCATAGGGGTCTGGTGTCCATAAATCCGCCGTATCTGGGACCACACAAGCGAGGGGGAGACACGGGAGCCCAAGGATGAGAAATACCGCTCCCAACATTCCTGCTTACGGCGTGTAATAAGACGACGGGCGAAGGCACAGAGCCTCTTAAAGGTGATGAGGGTCTCGAGAGATGGGTGCCGCCTATGACGCTGGAGGGCCCGCCTACGGTCGCGAATAGCCTCAGCAATCTCCGGTGACCACCAGGGTACAGCCTTCCTCCGAGGGAGTCCAGAAGAACGGGGGATGGCAGCCTCAGCCGCCGAAATGATTGACGTGGTTAACACACGGACCACCTCGTCAATGTCACCCTGTGGGGGAGACTCAACGGTTGCCGCGGAAGTAAAACTCGGCCAGTCAGCCCTGTGGAGAGCCCAGCGGGGCAGCCGCCCAGAAGAATGACACTGGGGCAGTGACAAATAGATGGGAAAATGGTCACTACCACACAGGTCACGATGCACTCTCCAGTGGAGGGATGGGACAAGTCCGGGGGTGCAAAGAGAGAGATCGATGGCCCAGAACGAGCCATGGGCCACACTGAAATGCGTGGGAGCATTGGTGTTCAAGAGGCTAAGGTCGAGTTGAGCCAACAAATGCTCCACGGCACGACCGCGGTCATCGGAGACAGTCCCACCCCATAGAGGGTTGTGGGCATTGAAATCGCCCAGCAACAAGAAAGGTGGCGGCAGTTGGGAGATCAGAGCAGCCAGGACATGCTGCGCGACAGCACCATCCGGTGGAAGGTAAATACTGCAGACGGTAATAGCCTGTGGCGTCCACACCCGAACAGCGACAGCCTCTAAAGCTGTTTGTAGAGGTACAAACTCGCTGTGAAGAGAGTTAAGGACATATATGTAGACGCCACCAGACACCCTTTCATAAGCTGCCCGGTTCTTAAAATAACCCCGATAACCACAGAGGGCGGGGGTATGCATTGCTGGAAACCAAGTTTCCTGCAGAGCAATGCAAAGGAAAGGATGAAGGCTGATAAGTTGGCGGAGCTCAGCTAGATGGTGGAAGAAACCGCTGCAGTTCCACTGGAGGATGGTATTAGCCATGGATGGGAAAGGCGTGAAGGGACTGGGGAGGCAGATTATGCCTCCGGGGCCCCTGCTGCTACTGAGTCACCACCTGGACAACAGCCGTCTATTGCGTCCGAGGGACTGGCGACATCCATGTCCTCAGCGGACGCCAGAATCTCCACCTCGTTCTCCGAGGCAGAGCTTGTAGTAAGCGGTGGGACGGGTGCCACCGCAACGTTGACATTCTCGGGGACTTTCTTCTGGTTCTGTTTCTGTTTCTCTCGTTGTGCCTTCGGTGGGTCAGGCTTGGAGGGCTTAATGGGCTTCACAGGGTCAGTCTCAAGGACGGAGGACGACCGGGAGGCCCTACGACCAGGGACTGGTGGTTGTTTGAGCCACTTGCGGGTGTATGCTGTGCCGCTGGTCAGAACTTGCGAAGGGAGGTCCCCAAGGGACCCCTTCCTTGCGAGAGTAGCCGAAGAGGTCAGACGCTTCTCCAGCTGTGAAGGGGCAACTGAAGTCCCCGATTGGTGGGGGGGTGTTGCTCCTGAAGGAGATGGAGCAGGAGCAACAGGTTGTGAAGTGCCCCCTACAAGCAAGGGGGCTGGTGGATGCTGACCGATCTTAGAGCCAATTCGTGATGACGGGAGAACCGTCGTTGCAGCAGCGGCGTAGGTTGACGTCATTGCCACAGGATGGAGCCTCTCATATTTCCGTCTAGCCTCGGGGTAGGTCAGGCGGTCCATGGTCTTATATTCCATTATCTTCCTTTCTTTCTGCAATATCCTACAGTCCGGCGAGCAGGGGGAATGGTGTTCTCCTCAGTTAACACAGATAGGAGGCGGGACACATGGAGTATCGGGATGCGAAGGACGTCCACAATCCCGACACATGATGCTGGAAGTACAGCGAGATGACATGTGCCCGAACTTCCAGCATTTAAAACACCGCATCGGAGGAGGGATATATGGCTTCACATCACAACGGTAAACCATCACCTTGACCTTCTCGGGTAATACATCACCTTCGAATGCCAAGATGAAGGCACCGGTGGCTACCTGATTATCCCTCGGACCCCGATGGACGCGCCGGACGAAGTGAACTCCTCGTCGTTCGAGGTTGGCGTGTAATTCATCGTCGGACTGCAGAAGAAGATCCCTGTGGAATATAACACCCTGGACCATGTTGAGACTCTTATGCGGCGTGATGCTAACTGAAACATCTCCCAACTTGTCACAATTGAGCATCCTCCGGGACTGGGCAGAGGATGCCGTTTTGATGAGCACAGAACCAGAGCGCATCTTGGACAAGCCCTCCACCTCCCCGAACTTGTCCTCTAAACGCTCCACAAAAAACTGGGGCTTGGTCGACATGAACGATTCTCCATCAACCCGCGTACACACGAGGTACCGGGGTGAATATTCTCCATTGCCTTCTTTAGCAAGACGTTCCTCCTATGGAGTAGCTAGGGAGGGAAACGATCTCTGATCAAATTTCTTCCCGTTGGGGTTAGACCTCGATCGCTTAGAGACTGCTGGTGGAGGCCCACCAGCGATAGATGATGTACCACGCTTCATTGCGGGTCATCCGCCCTGATGCCACCTACTCCGACCAAGGGCCCTCCCCACGGGCGCCACCCAGCCACAGCAATAGCCACCTGGCAGGATGGCCATTGCCGGGAGTCCTGATGCCCCAGGGAGATGGGCATCTACTCCTTGGCATACGTGGAGAGTGAACGGCGCAGGCGTCAGTAGAGCGATCCCTGTGTTGTCTGGGGGCTACAACCAAGAGGGTACATGGCGGCCCCACCACAACGGACTGGCTACCGTGCTGGATCTTAGGTGCAAAAAAGTCCAAGGTCGTCGTCGCAGTTAAAAGCAACACTGCAGAGTGCAGTGTGGTAATCGCACCCAGTGACGTATCCCCGCCCAAGAGACGGAAAACGAGCGGGACACCATTGCAACGACGAAAAAGTTGGCTAAAGGTCTCAATGCACGGCGGATACGGTGCACCATGTAAGGCGCCCTTCCCCAAGTGGCTCGCTCTTCGGAATAATTTAGAAAGATGGAGGTCAAACCCGAGAGGGGACCATCACATAAGGCCGAAACATGTGAGACTCCTTTTAGGCGCCTCTTACGACAGGCAGAAATACCGCAGGCCTATTCTAACCCCCGAACCCGCAGGGGGAACCTAACAGCCGCATTAAGGTGAGGCCAATCATGACACTGAAACAGTTGGACAAAATGCACATTAGTACCACCAGTTTGAGTAGCTATCTTAACCAAGTCACCACTGACATCATATTCCCCGTCCCTATCAAGACTGTTCCCTGCTCCACCCACTATCACTACCTGACCCTCCTTCGTAAAATTCTTACTTAACTCCCCTATGCTTTCAGTCACCTGAGCCAACCCTACACTAGGCTTCACAATGCTGCTGACCTGGTACTCACTCCCCAACACTTCCAGCAACTGCTGGCCCACACCTCTACCATGGGAACTACCTAGCAGCAGAACCTTCTTTCTGCTAGACTTTGCAACTAACCTAGGCCTCCTAATTGCTGAGGACTGCTGCAAGTTACCTACATCTGCAGCTACACAAGGCTCCTATCCACTCAACTCTGACAACTGGTCAAATCTATTGCATATATGCAAAGTATAACTGTCGGAATACCTCCTCTTCCTAGCTACCATCTTGCCAACTGCCAGTTCCCATTCCCCACCACCCTTCACCCTCCTCAACCTATATAGTTCCTCCTCTGCGCATTGTAATTGCACATCAAGGGCATAGATCTTACGTTCCTGCTCCTCTAGTAACTTGTTTTTACTACAGATTCTACATTCCCAAGAGAGGATCTCCCTAAAATGACCACTGGCTTCCCCACTGCATTCCCCCCAATGAAAATACTGTGAACAAATCCCACACCGTAAAACACTACTCACAAACCTACGACAGAGACCACACTTTTCACTCATGGTAAAATTATACAGTTACTGAAAAAAAAACTATACGTCTACGTTACCAAAGTTCAGTTACACCAGTAGAACTATTTAAGAACTAACAATAATGGTCTCGAAATTCTCTGCCTACTAAGAAAGCAGCTACTTGTATTAATACTACTACAACACAGCTAATATCAATACCAGCGAAACTTCACCAAATTATCAGCTAAAACCAAATCAATTAAAACGACCACTGTAACACTAAGCGAAGTTAAAACACTGAATGAAAATTTTACTGAAATATTTCACTAGGAATAATAATAACATCAGTTGAAAACTAAAGCACGAAATTTACTAAACGACTTCAACACACTGAAAACTCTATACAACACAGCGAGCGAACGATTACAAAAGTTTATTAAGTCGTTATTTCGCCACAAACGGCACGCAACACCACTGAAATCTATTAAATTTAATAACTGTATTACGGAGCACAAATAAGTTTGTCAGTACTTAGCCTATAACCGCTACAGCTGCAGTGCACGCCGCAAAATGTAAACACACTACTGAGACGCGAGGCTTGACGAACGACGAAAGCACACTCCCAAATAATAGACCACTCGAGTCAATAACACAGGAAGAAAGACTGAGATTAATGAAAATCCACTAATAAGTTACTTTTACGGCAAATATTAACAGAAACTTTAAAATAAGTAAATGAAGTCTAAAATTTATAAAATATTAACGAGCTATTTCAACAGCAGTGCAGCACATGTGACGTTACACCAAGAAGTCCCTGAAGAAAGCCACAGGTACACTACTGTCACTTTGTTGGTACAGTTACTACAAAGCGACAATCGTCACATTTCAAACATATCCATATGTGATTTATTACTGAAAGAAGCTGCTGAAAGCTCCTACTGAGACGCGAGGCTTAGACGAACGACGAAAGCACACTCTCAAGTAATAGACTCCCAATAATAGACCACTCGAGTCTACGTCACTTTGTTGGCATCATTAGTGCAAAGCCACAATCATGCCACTTCATTGATAACTCATACTATGTGGCGATAGACATAGGAAACGTCTAATTCTCTTATGCTTGTACTCACGTGCTGTAAAGCTGCTTTCTTTATTCCGGGAATTTCCGTATACGTCCAGACTGTCGGTTCATTGTATTCATTTTGGCACATCCACGACTCTGATTGTTGTTGGTAGGTTTGCTCTTCTTTGTCAGTATCATCTTGAATCACAAGCCGCTTACACCGTTTTCGTACAGGAGGTAAAACGTCGCTACCACTGTCACTGCTGCTGTCAAAACATCCTGCAAAATCATTGTTGGCTATCCCACCACGTCTTCCTTTCCTCGTGAACACGTTTGCTGCACGTCGGGAACATTGTGAAAGTATTTTTGTAATGTCGGCAGTTCAGAATGCGGCCAAGATCACTTCGTGTATGCCACGTGTACTCGATCAGCTCCGCAACGTGTCAGAGACGTTCTGTTTACATTTGGCGCGGCTGACCGACGACGTCTCTCACACGACATGCACTTGTTCGGCGTGGTAAACGTACCAAGTCTCTGATACGTCTAGGTGATGTCTGGCCAGGTCGGCAATCTACGTCTCTAACGCGACATTGTAAGCTCATCTGTGAAGAGAACGTGATACCAATCCTGAGCGGTCCATTCGGCATGTTGTGGGCCCATCTGTACGGCGCTGCATGGTATCGTGGTTGCAAACATGGACCTCGCCATATACGTCGGGAGTGAAGTTGCGCATCATGCAGCCTATTGCGCACAGTTTGACAGCAACGCCATCATGTTGAATAATGGTTTTCGTGCAGCAACAGGACGTCGTGTTACGACTCAGTGTTCCTTCCTCCGAGCCATAATCCGTAGGTAGTGGTGATTTCTCGTTTCTGAAAGTATTTGTATGGAGTGTAGCCATGTGTGGAAGTGAAACGTGGACGATAAATAGCTTAGACAAGAAGAGAATAGAAGCTTTCGAAATGTGGTGCTGCAGAAGAATGCTGAAGATGTAGATCACATAACTAATGAGGAGGTATTGAATAGAATTGGGGAGAAGAGGAGCTTGTGGCACAACTTGACTAGAAGAAGGGATCGGTTGGTAGGACATGTTCTGAGACATCGAGGGGTCGCCAATTTAGTATTGGAGGGCAGCATGGAGGGTAAAAATCGTAGAGGGAGACCAAGAGATGAATACACTATGCAGATTCAGAAGGATGTAGGCTGCAGTAGGTACTGGGAGATGAAGCTTGCACCGGATAGAGTAGCATGGAGAGCTGCATCGAGCCAGTCTCAGGACTGAAGACCACAACAACAACAGTGGTCATCCACTGCAGTACTAGCAATTGGGCGGCCTGAGCGAGGCATATCATCGAGAGTCCCTGTGTCTCTGTATCTCCTCCATGTCCGAACAACATCGCTTTGGTTCACTCAGAAACGCCTGGACACTTCCGTTGTTGAGAGCCCTTCCTGGCACAAAGTAACAATGCGGACACAATCGAACTGCGGTACTGGCCATCTAGGCATGGTTGAACTTCATACAACACGAGCTTTGTACCTCGTTTCTGGTGGAATGACTCGAACTGATCGGCTGTCGGACCCCCTCCGTCTAATAGGCGCTGCTTATGCATGGTTGTTTACATCTTTTGGCGGGTTTAATGACATCTCTGAACAGTCAAAGCGACTGTGTCTGTGACCCAACATCCACAGTCGTTTTGATGTGCATATTATCAAGCCCCCTCCTCACCATCACGAAAATTAGCACCCAGCTGAACTTCAGAATGAAAGCAGATTTTCTTTGAACACTTACGTATGAAAAAGGATGAAAGATAAATGAAATCTAGTTTTTTGTAGGAGTTGCATCGTACCACGAACTAACGAGTCAATAAGACAATTAGTACCGCTTACATTTAGGTACAGAAGATGTAAAGGGCAGTTCATTCGCGAAGCTATCGTTTGTACTCCTGTGATTTACGTGAAAAGGGTGCGAGACTGTTCATTCACGTCGTATGTCTATAATCACGTCGGAAAAGTCCCATGCCTGTGGCTTCATCAACCATTCCACGTTCAGTGTCGGAAATTGTGTATTCGGAATACTGAATTCAGTAACTCTGTCAACAGCGCGCCGAGGATATCAAATTTCAGGTATTATTTCTCACCACGGACTATGGAGTGGCCGACGGCCCTATTTTATGCAAACGCCACTTTTCTCGGTTGTTAAATCTTCTGTGGTAACTTGTGCTGGGCAAACGATACTCGCGTTCACATTGGATCGAGATTATCGAACGCTGCGGCATATTGGGAACGGCAAACAATCACGTAACATTAGACTCGCGTGAGTGCAAAGGCTGAGAAAGAAACGCAGAAATTTTTGCTGAGTCATAGGTAACGGTTAAGGCTTGTTCGTAATTTCGTGAAACAATGGAGGAAACAGCATTAAATCTTACCACTGGACAAAGTCTTATTGTATTCGAACGAAATTAAAAATTGGAATAAATGTTTATATATCGATACATACAGTATGTGAAACTCTGTAGTCTTTACTTAAAATACAAAGACGAAAACGTTGTCTTCCAAATAGGTTGGAAATGATTGTTTCATTTGAAGGTAGCCGCGTTGTTTTTACCTGTCATTCACTTTGAAAACTTCAGACAAAGCAACTATCCGGAATTTAATTCTAGATTACAAGAACTGTGTCGCAATAAAGTGGCTGTAACTTTTATCGCGAGAGTAGGTTACAGCGGAGTGACTTGTCTTGCAGATGGTACCACCAGAACTTAGCAGATCGCGGGACGACCGAAAGCTCAAGAATTACACAGAAACACGATTGCCACCTTTTATTTATTTACTAATTTACTAATTTACTAATTTTTACTAATTGCCGTTGTCACCCGTGACCTACATCCCCGAAGATAATTCAGTACGTGTTTCACAGTTATTTTTATTGTTAAAATCCTTAATTAAAAACGTTAAGGCAGGTCGCTCTGATAGTACCAAAAAGTCACGAGTTCACAGGACGATCGAAAGATCGAACAGAACTCGAGATTTCCTCGACTGTGATGAAAACAGTTTGATTTCTGTGGTGTTGTTTGAGTCGTGTTCAAAGAAATCCCTGCTGCTAAGACACAACGTGGAACGAGCGGCGAATGTATTGGTTATGACAGTGCGACGAAATTTGGCGTAACTAGGTTATAGCAGCAGGCGAACGACGTGAGTGCCTTATCTAACAATACATCACCTGCAGCGCCTCTTCTGGGCTCGTGACCATATTGGGTGGACCCTAGAAGACCAGAAGATCGTGGCCTGCTCAGGTGAGTCCCGGTTTCAGTGGGTAAGAGCTGGTGGTAGGGCTAGACTGTGGTGCAGACCCCACGGAGCCATGGAACCGATTTGTCAACTGAGCACTGTGCAAGGTGGTTGTGGTGGTAGCTCCACAATGCTGTAGGCTGTGTTCACGTGGACTGGATTGGTGCAGTTGGACCGTAGGATCCAATCATTGACTGGAAATTATTGTGTTCGGCTACTTGGAGATCATTTCTAGCCATTCACGGATTTCATGTTACCAAACAACGATGGAATTTTTATAGACGGTTATCGCTTTGTTACTGGGCCACAATTGTTGGTGACTGGTTTGAAGAAACCCATCATGAAACCCACTGAACATTCATGGGACATAACCGAAACGTTAGTCGCGCACAAACTCTTGCACCAGCAATATTTCCGCAATCATGGGCTACTATAGAGGCAGCAATACCCATATTCCTGCAAGGGACTTCCAACGACTTTGATAGTCCATGCCACATAGAGTTGCTGTACTACGTCATACAAAATGAGGTCAGACACGTCACGAAGTATCCCATGACTTTTGTCACCTCAGTGTAATTGTCAGTTTTTTTTATTTTCAGTGCATCGCGGGTGCCACCCAGAACTCTTTCTCAAAAAAGAAAGTGAGTATACACTTCTTGCAATACATGCTTCCTCTAAGACCAACCAAGTTAAAATTTGTTACACTGTACTTAGGACTACACGTAGTAAAAAACTTAATTTCTGCCGGTTCAGAAGTAAGGAGTAAAGCAATCAAGAGACTTGATGTTGCCAGTGCTTTGTATCTGACCGCTGCCAATAATAATAATAATAATAATGTAGTTGTAGAAGTAGTACCAGTGCAGGCATTACGGCATTTACTGCTGAGTAGTAACTGTTAAATATTTATCGTTGTGTTCTGCTCTCAATTCGGTACTTGCTGCAAAAAGAGTATTGTAACAACTTCTGTTGTAACTATCAGAAACGCGTAGGACACATTTTCGTGTGATACTTACGCATTCTTTAGTACGCAGGGTGCAAAGTAAGACAATGTGCTCAGTGGATGGACGGACATGTGTATACTCACTTTCCGCACATAGTAAAATTATTTAGTTTGTCACCGAAACATAACTGAACCATTTTATTTGAGCTGCCCAAGTTGTAGGTAATTACCCACTGAGGAGTAAAACAAAATTTGAAATTTTCTGTTAGATAAAAAACAGACTCAGGTTATACAGACAGTTTTATTCGAGTTAGTAAATACACTACTGGCCATTAAAACTGCTACACCAAGAAGAAACGCAGATGATAAACGGGTATTCATTGGACAAATATGTTATATACAACTGACATGTGATTACATTTTCACGCAATTTGGGTGCATAGATCCTGGGAAATCAGTACCCAGAACAACCACATCTGGCCGTAATAACGGTCTTGAGACGCCTGGGCATTGAGTCAAACAGAGCTTGGATGGCGTGTACAGGTTCAGCTGCCCATGCAGCTTTAACACGATACCACAGTTCATCAAGAGTAGTGACTGGAGTATTGTGACGAGCCAGTTGCGCGGCCACCATTGACCAGACGTTTTCAGTTGGTGAGAGAGCTGGAGAATGTGCTCGCTAGGGCACCAGTCGAACATTTTCTGTATCCAGAAAGGTCCGTACAGGACCTGCAACATGCGGTCGTGCATTATCCTGCTGAAAGGTAAGGTTTCGCAGGGATCGAATCAAGGGTAGAGCCACGGGTCGTAACACATCTTAAATGTAACGTCCACTGTTCAAAGTGCTGTCAATGCGAACAAGAGGTGACCGAGACGTGTAACCAATGGTATCCCATACTGTCACGCCGGGTGATACGCCAGTATGGCGTAGTGAATACACGCTTCCAATGTGCGTTCACCGCGATGTCGCCAAATACGGATGCAACCATCATGATGCTGTAAACAGAACCTGGATTCATCCGAAAAAATGACGTTTTGCCAGTCGTGCAGCCAGGTTCGTCGTTGAGTACACCATCGCAGGCGCTCCTGTCTGTGATGCAGCGTCAAGCGTAACCGCAGCCATGGTCTCCGAGCTGTTAGTCCATGCTGCTGCAAACGTCGCCGAACTGTTCGTGCAGATGGTTGTTGTCTTGCAAACGTCCCCATCTGTTGACTCAGGGATCGAGACGTGGCTGCACGATCCGTTACAGCCATGAGGATAAGATACCTGTCATCTCGAATGCTAATGATACGAGGCCGTTGGGATCCAGCACGGCGTTCCGTATTGCCCTCCTGAACCCACCGATTCCATATTCTGGTAACAAAAAAATGGCTCTGAGCACTATGGGACTCAACTGCTGTGGTCATAAGTCCCCTAGAACTTAGAACTACTTAAACCTAACTAACCTAAGGACATCACACACATCCATGCCCGAGGCAGGATTCGAACCTGCGACCGTCGTGGTCGTGCGGTTCCTATTCTGGTAACAGTCACTGAATCTCGACCAGCCGGCCGGGGTGGCGGAGCGGTTCTAGGTGCTTCAGTCTGGAACCGCACGACCGCTACGGTCGCAGGTTCGAATGTTGCCTCGGGCATGGATGTGTGTGATGTACTTAGGTTTAAGTAGTTCTAAGTTCTAGGGGACTGATGACCTCAGAAGTTAAGCCCTATAGTGCTCAGAGCCATTTGAACCATTTGATCTCGACCAACGCGAGCAGCAATGTCGCGACACGATAAACCGCAATCGCGATAGGCTACAATCCGACCTTTATCAAAGTCGGATACATGATGGTACGCATTTCTCCTGCTTACACGAGGTGTGTGTGTGAAATCTTATGGGACTTAACTGCTAAGGTCATCAGTCCCTAAGCTTACACACTACTTAAGCTAAACTATCCTAAGGACAAACACATACACCCATGCCCGAGGGAGGACTCGAGCCTCCGCCGGGACCAGCCGCTCAGTCCATGACTGCAGCGCCTCAGACCGCTCGGGTAATCCCGCACGGCTTACACGAGGTATCACAACAACGTTTCACTAGGTAACGCCGGTCAACTACTGTTTGTGTATGAGAAATCGGTTGGAAACTTTCCTCATGTCAGCCCGCTGTAGATATCGCCACCGGCGCCAACCTTGTGTGAATGCTCAGAAAAGCTAATCATTTGCATATCACAGGATCTTCCTGTCGGTTAAATTTCGCGTCTGTAGCACATCATCTTCGAGGTGTAGCAATTTTAATGACCAGTGGTGTATTTTAGAGGAGCGTTATCTGCCTGTTAGCAAAACAATATATCAAATAAATATTGGGTGGTTATAATTAAAGTGTAGCATCTCATGAAGGGCTGTAATTGACTGCCATACGATAAACTGGGTAGGCATACCGTCATAGTGTACAGCGCCAGATTTGCCCTTAGTGGCCAATACATGAACTGGCTTCTTTTTTTTTCTTTTTTTCTTTTGCGTAAATGGCTTCTGCATTAACGCAGTGGCATGTCATCCACGTTGTTATTTGACAAGCCATAACGTCAGAGAATAGTATGTCTATCTAGAAGGGAGACCATGGACTGCTAGGGAAACTGTTTTATGCGAACGGCGGCAATAATATATTACACTAGTAGCTGTGCAGGAGCCAGACAGTACTGCGTATCATGAGGTTTCAGTTGTTTCAAAGTTTGGAATTTGCTGTTCGGTTTCTAGCACGGATTAAAATTGATGACACACGGCCGAGTAATATTATGTGGAGTGAGGAGGTATATTTCACATTACAGGGTACAGTGAATACACAAAACTGCCGAATGTGTGGTGTGAATTCACAAGCACCTTGAAAGTCCTATACGGCGAGTGCAATGGCTCTCCTTCACAACACCCCAATCTCGATGCGTTCTCCTTTGAAGAGAATTCACCCAGAGTCAGGTATACCGTGACGCCTGCACGTCGAAACCTCATTTTGCAGCACGTGATTCCTGTTTTGGAAGAGCGCAGTTTCGTGGAAACCATTGTTTTCATGCAAGACGGGGCGACACCTCATCTCGCTCGCCCAGTGAAAGATCTGCTTAATGCAACCTTCTGTTGTGGACTGGCAAGACAGCCAATCCACTAGGGCCGGTCGCGGTGGTCTAGCGGTTCTAGGCGCTCAGTCTGGAACCGCGCGACTGCTACGGTCGCAGGTTCGAATCCTGCCTCGGGCATGGATGTGCGTGATGTTCTTAGGTTAGTTAGGTTTAAGTAGTTCTAAGTTCTAGGGGACTGATGACCACAGATGTTAAGTCCCATAGTGCTCAGAGCCATTTGAACCAATCCACTAGGAGGAAGCCGAAAGGCACGCGTTTAAGCTCACGCAGGCTGGCGTGAGGTCTGGAACAGGACAAGGAAGTTATAGTAGCAAAGAACGTACGTAGCTGCCGGAATACTTAACTTTACTCCATAATTGGTGAACATCGCTCTTGACGGTACATGTTTAACAGCATCAATAGTAACTGCTAATGGCGCCTTGCTAGGTCGTAGCAAATGACGTAGCTGAAGGCTATGCTAACTATCGTCTCGGCAAATGAGAGCGTAATTTATCAGTGAACCATCGCTAGCAAAGTCGGCTGTACAACTGGGCGAGTGCTAGGAAGTCTCTCTAGACCTGCCGTGTGGCGGCGCTCGGTCTGCAATCACTGATAGTGGCGACATGCGGGTCCGACGTATACTACGGACCGCGGCCGATTTAAAGGCTACCACCTAGCAAGTGTGGTGTCTGGCGGTGACACCACACCTTCCACATGCGTGTTACCTCCAGTGGCTTTCCAGATGCATGACCTGCAATACCACTTGATCTGAAACCATATGAGTTTTCGCTCTAGGGCTACGTAAAAGGATGCGTTTACCAGGGAAGCGTGTGGTGTTTACCTAATGTGAAGGCCAGGATACAGATTGCAGTGGAACGGCTGCAAGCAACTGTTGATCATATGCAACATTTCGACGACATTTGTGGTGTTCATACTGAACAAACTGTGTAAAAGGCGTTTGGTAATAAAATCAACATTACTTCTTTCTCACCTGTTTGCCTTTTTCTACCCACGTCCCGTTCCTAATACATTACATATGGAAACATATCTATACGTCTTTCGTCCAGCAACAGCGCCAGATTTGCACCGGGTGGTCAAAATTGCAAATAATTGTTTTCCCAGCTTAAATCGGTTCCGCTTTAACGCATTAGACTGTCTATGACAGAGGAACTTGGCAGAGATCACAATGGGATTCTGTGAGTGGCTGCACTTTGAATATAACCACTCTGTACTACGTTTTTCCTGACCAGCAGAGTGGTTTCACGTTCGCACCTCTTTACAGAACATGCCGCCTACTCGTAGTTTAACCGCACTTCCAACACTGGCCAACTGTTCGCATGCTTCTGTCATGATCATTTTCGAGACGCCCTTTTGAAGGCTCTGGGCCACAACTATTGCCCTTCGTTAAAGTCCCCAGTTACGGCCGCTACCCCAGCGGCAATGATGCCCCTTTCATCACTACTCACTCATTTTTCTTACCTCGTAACGCCAACAGCGTGCCATTGAGTCTTTCCGTGGATACTGGTCATCATGGTTTGGTCCGTCAGTGTATTTATTTAACTCTACGTAGTTCGCTATTCCTTCGTGTAATCTGCTACAGATCGATTTTATAAATCATATTTTTTTACCATCACCAGTATGAGTCGTGGCGCTCGTGAAATTAGTGGCCCTACTGAATGGCCAGCCAAATTGTTCTGTGCTTAGATGTGGACCGATACAGTAATCTCCACATTTCCAGTGTAAAAATACTTCTACCGGTGCATAAAAAATGCAAAATGTTCCTGACACGTTTCTTTCCCCAGCTGCAGCTGAGCTTATCATTCACGTGAAAAGAAATGTGTTGGTCAGTAAAGTTCATAATTTCGAGTTACTTTAGTTGCACATAAGTAAACTAATTTTATACCTCAGACCCGATTTTTCGTGCAAACAAATTTTTGCATGTGCTTAATTACAACATCACGTGGTTCCCAGTGTGATGGTAAAGGAGACATTTTACACCGTATTTCTCCATGCTACACCACATTACAAACTACATTTTCGTTTCGAAATGGATTTCAAGTGAATCGGTAGGGTAACTAGACATCTATATCCGTTTCTGAGATGCAGGTGTTCAAGAAATTTATCGGGTTATTGACAATATATCTTAGCTATGTACAGCAAATCGCTGAAATTTTTGTCTTGGAACGTGCGGCTCGATTATGCACGAAAACATGGTAAAAAGGCACCCATGAAATAGTGGTGTCTCAGTGAAACACCTGAAGCTCATAGTAGGCCACATAGAATACGAAAGGAACCAACCGATTTGCTCCCTTTGCCTAAGCTGAAGGAAGTGGGTAATGTAGATATTTTGACCTCTGTACTATAGGATAGTAACACTAAGACGACCCTTCTGTTAGGCATGCAAGTGGTCCCTGACCCCAGAGCTATACAAAACACTTGACCCGGCCTTTCTGCCACCAACAGACCGCGTGGTACGAGACACGGAAAAGTACAGCTTTTGTGCGCGGCGTTCAGGAACGTATTGGTAAGCATGCTGTCACGTGGGTACCGATTTAGCTCCACCCTGATGTAGGGATAGTGCTATACCAACTTAGAAAACTCGCCCTCTACAAAACTTGTCGGAAACTACTAAGTATGGCCAGATTACAAAAGTCAGGGCAGTAAATCATAAATACAAGTATCATATCACTATGAGACATTTTATGGCGTTTTCTGTCCGCCCCAGTAGCTGAGTGGTCAGCGTGACGGATTGCCGTCCTCTGGGCCCGGGTTCGATTCCCGGCTGGGTCGGAGATTTTCTCCGCTCAGGGACTGGGTGTTGTGTTGTGTTCCTCATCATTTCATCCCCATCCGGCGTGCAGGTCGCCCAATGTGGCGCCGAATGTAATAAGACCTGCGATATGGCGACCGGACCTGCCCCGCGAGGGGCCTCCCGGCCAATGACGCCAAACGCTCATTTCATTTCCATGGCGTTTTCTAACAAATTCAGAAACTGGAACACCTATTCTCCTTTATAACACCTATAGCACTTGAACAGTCTCTATGGAGTGAGGCCACATCCAGAGTTTCTCACCTCTAGTTTCGGGATTGAAATAAAACCTTTATCGACATTGCTACGCAGACAAGGCCACTGTAGCTCAATATCATGAAATGCTATGGCTGCGTCCTGGACTAAGTCTAAGTCTGGAAACAATACTCTACACTCTCTGTCTTCTCATCGCATCGACTTAGTCACACTATTAAAGAACGTAACCGCCCCCCCCCTCATGTTTATCTAGGGGGTAACAACAACTGTGTTTCAATCTGTAGATCACAGACTTGCGCAGAGCGATTCACGCTGGGAATGCACCGTCGACCGCTACATCCATCTCGCACAAAGGAAAATCATGTTATTAATAAATTCAGCTAAATCCGGATTACAGATTCTAAAGAGTGATAAAATCACGAAGCGATTTACTTCCATCCCGGGTAGATTACATGCATACTAAGCTAATCCATGCATATAATATGCAAATTTGTCTTCCTGGTAAGTTAATAATTCGCAAGTTTCTGAAACTAAGAGAATCTTGGGAAAGTGAGAGCTCTCAGATAGTAATGTTATAGGTATAGTACGCGCTGAGTGACAAATGTTTTTAAATAATACGTTGTTCAAACTATCAGATGAAATATCACAAATAAAAATCAGTTTATCATCAGTGTACATTAGAAACAGGTAGGGCAAACAAAACGTTTTATATTCTCTCCAGCAGACAGCGGCTGGCTCATCTACGTAACAGCACAATCCATTCCGTTTGGTCCCTTGGTCGGTATACAATATTCTTCAGGCCACGGTATCAACGCTACCACATAGTATTCAAGTTAATGTTAATATGGTTTCCTTGTTGCTACGCATATTACAGGTATCTGTCATACAGCCAGTGACCGACCACACCCACTGGCCAGGCACTCGTCTAACACACACCATTTTTTCTTTTTTTTTTGTGTTCCTTGGTTAAACCTAGATGCTCTTTTCTTATTACATATGAACATTTTAATACATACATACAAATAAGCAGAAGAACGGAATGCAAACACAATTAACATCTCGAAGGAAATAGGTGCTACATTCACAAAGAAAATATTTGTGTACTGTACCCAATAGTTGAATGTGCAAACTACACCTTAAGTTTACTTTATAAGAAAATTTTCTTTATATATTAAGACATAAATTTGCCCTGAATCAGATACAGCTAACAGTTCATAAGAATTGTGTACAGGATTCATCAGTTATTTTTGCACTGTATCCAATGGTTTCGTGTTCAAACAGTACCTCAAGTAATTTATCCTGTGGTTAGATTATGTAAATGGACCAGTTTAAATAATTCCTTTTCTTGTAGTAATCACTTGCATACAGGTGCCAAGACATGGACCTTATGAAATAGTGTTTAAGAATGTTTAATAATGCTGACCCCACTGCACTAATCAACAGGGGGCTGCTTAGTTTTCAAGTCTTGAAAATATCCTTGTTAGAAGTTATATTACTCTTGCATATAAATATAGCATTTGATATTTGTAATGGTAGAGACAAGAGCTATTAAATTTCAAGCAATACCCAGCTATTCTTCACAAAGTAGCCTTCTTCTGCATTGTTGTGAAACAGATTTTTTTTTTTTTTTTTCAAGTTATGGAGAAGGTTAAGAAGAATACAACACGGAAAAGTGCCAACCATGGCAAGTGATATTTTAAATCATAAGAATATTACTTTCATCATCATGTGTTCTTGTAGAAACTAAAATTGGCTTCTTGCCAAATAAAGGAAAAAATAAGAAATAATAATCATAGGAGCATGGAAAAGCCTTCTGGCTTTTATACAAACTAGTGACTTAAATAAATTGTATGCTAACATGTTGAAAATTATGGCGCAGATGTGGAACGTGTCATTGTAATCTCTTTGTCCTCTTATCTTTGCACAAATTCCATATTTGCACAGTATTCTTCAAGTGTTGTATGACGATGATTGATGATATAAGATAGCCTCCACAGGAAGCAAAATAAGGCCATTTGGATTTTAGGTCACACCGCTGCGTATGTTTTCCTCTGTAGTTAATTCCATGACGTCGACGATGTGCATAACGTGGATTATTGCGTCTGCTTCGCCGTGATCAGTCCAGCTGTGCAGGTACCACAGGTAGACCTGTGAATTAAGGTGTCCGTGTGACCGCACGCCGTGTGAGGCTCAGGTAGATGTTGTACAGTTTCTCATTAGCTGGAATTTTGTCGTCGATGATAAGATACCATGTAGACCGGACGCGTGATGGCAATACAGAGATATGGATATTTCGCCAGATGGAATTCCACTTAGCTTGCGGGTATTTTTAAATGACAGGTGGTAGAGAAAACATAGATTTTACGTTTGGTATAAGGTGGATGGATGTTGTCAGCTTCTCGTATGCAAATGAACTCGCAGTAGTAGAGTCTAATATGGCGAAGGGTTATTGGTATCATAGCTTCAGAAATTGATTACATTATACTGCATGGCTTCCAATATAGCGTTAAGTTCCTGATTAAGCTCGTTGTGTCTTTGTTGGTAGTTTTATGCATACGGTTGATTAGTAAGGTCCGCCAATTATGTCTGGCACTGATGAGACAAATCCCTCCTCGTGAGGTTGGTAAGGTGGCCTCTGAGGACACACAACAGAACGCCTTCTGTATACTGTCTGCAAGGTGAGTTGAGACTGGTAGGATTTAGCCCAGCTAGTACATTCCGCTCGCTTGTAGATATTCTGACTATGTGTATTCTTTGCAGGAGATCTAGTTCCCTGTCAGAATAAATGCACGGTGTAACTCTGATCTTGTGCAACATGTATGGGACAGTTTTTTGTCGCCATCACGTCTGGTACCGTTCCGCCTTAGTCTCATAGATTTGTACTGTGCTCTCGTGGCACACCAATCGAGATGGATAGCATACCAATGTCTTTTTTAGTTTCGCACCGGTGACCACGTTGAAGTCGTGGACGAGGTTCTCCACGTCTGTCAGATTTGCTATGGATTGTACTGCTAAGCAGACCTTATCAGCATAAGCAACGCAAGCCACTTTCTCCGTTCCAATGTTGATTCCAAATGGTCACTGGGTTATGCGTGCGAGTACGGCATCCACCGCGAAGGCGTACAACGCCATTGAGAAGGGGGCTTTCTTACCTGATAGGTCTCCTAGTTACAATTTTGTCGAACGGGTGGCCGTTATTCCGGATATGTGATGTGGCACTGGAAATGAAATGCTGCATTACTCTGACGAAACGATGGCCGAAATCCATCTTCATCAGTACCTTAATCAGATATTCATGGTTTATGTATGCAGTCATACGCTTCTACAAAGTCTAAAAATGGTCGCGAGCCGGGTCTTCAAAAATGTTCAAATGTGTGTGAATTCCTAAGGGACCACACTGCTGAGGTCATTGGTCCCTAAACTTAGGCACTACCTGAACTAACTTATGCTAAAACCACACAAGCCGGCCGTGGTGGCCGGGCGGTTCTAGGCGCTTCAGTCTGGAACCACGCGACCGCTACGGTCACAGGTTCGAATCCTGCCTTGGGCATGGATGTGTGTGATGTCCTTAGGTTAGTTAGGTTTAAGTAGTTCTAAGTTCTAGGGGACTGATGACAGCTGTTAAGTCCAATAGTGCTCAGAGCCATTTGAACCATTTTTTAAAACCACACAAACAAACAAACACACACACACACACACACACACACACACACACACACACAGGCGCGCGCGCGCGCGCGCGCGCTCTCCCGAGGGAGGGCTGGAACCTCGGGCGGGAGGGGTCGTGCAAACCGTGGCATGGCGCTTCGAACCCCGTGGTCACTTTGCGTGGCACCAGGGTCTTTACTGTCCGCCAGAGTACAGTTGACATCCCGTAGGTCTCAGGCAACTGATACTACACTGCGTCCAGGTACCGCACCATATTGGCGTTTCCTTACTGTTTTATGTAACAGCCCCCCCCCCCTCCCCCAGTGGCATTCGCTGTTTCACAATCAGTGTTAAAAACCTTAAGTCTGAGTTAAGTAAGGTGATAGGAAACAGGAAGAGGAGACATGAAATGAGACCTGTTCGGGTAAAGGCACACTGAAGCCTTCCTTGAGTTCCTCTGGTACAGATTTAAGCTGCCACAATTGATTAGCTCAACTTGAAGATGTTGGGGCCAAGATATTCCAGAAGTATTGATCATCTCCTGGACCCGACGGTCTCGGCGCGGAATTTCGTTTTTTGGCGCTGATCACGGCCTCCTTTATATACAGTCTTCATTCAATGGGGCCTCAAGCGCATCATCGTGTTCACGAGACGTTACGGAAACTGACACGCTTAGCACCGAAGTTCTCAATGAAATAGTGATCTCCTGCCTGTAGTAAAGTTCCCTGTAGTAGCTAAAAGAAAACGCGATATCTCATCACAAGTGTGTAACTACAGTCCCCGTCCCGTCAACAACCTCTTGAATCAGCTTCGCTTTCTCCCACCTCAATATCCGTACAGTGTGGGAGAGTGAGGCTGTTTCTTCCGATCCGACGCCCTTTGTTGGGATCGCGTTATCGTGCCTTCCATTTGTTTTCGCATTGTACCACGGCGATAAGCGTCATCAGCCGTGATGTCAGTGTGCGTTGTACAATTCACACAGACAAGAGAATAAATTTCCACCGCTTGTTTGACCCAGTAGGACTTCTGGTAAGCGTAACTTTTTGCTACTGATAAACTGAAACTTATGTTTCTACGTAGCCACTACTCAATAACTGATCCGCATTGGGTTTTGAAGCATTTTACTTGCTCCCACGCCTGCTGAATGTCTGCATCGAGCTGTTTGTCTTACACCAGGCTGCTATTCATTCTCCAGCACCCTCTCTCACGAAACATTTCTGGGCGTTGGAGTTTTATGTAGTACTGATGGGTACTTTGGTCAGAAAAGCCGACTGGAGCAATATCACTGTTCACTTCATCGTGGCCGAGAGCGGAGGAGACGTATATGCGGTCTCTCTGGCTGGGCTGTGTGTGCGAATGCGGCGCGCTTCCCTTGTATCTTCTCCCAAGTGTGAAGTAGTTTCAGTCCAGAGACGAGACAGTCAACCGATTTCTGTGCAGTTATTAAAGTTCGGTGTTTGGTCTTTTGCTGAGATAACGCAGTTAAAATCTCCCACTAGGATACAATTCGCTACATATTCACTAATTTAAAGAGGCACATCATTTTTATAAAAGTAAGAACGTTCCTTTCGGCGGTTACTGCCGGATGGTGCGTATAAGTTGACAATCGTTATCCATCACTCGAACATAAAAAAGATGGCTCTGAGCACTACGGGATTTAACTTCTGACGTCATCAGCCCCCTAGAACTTAGAACTACTTAAACCTAACTAACCTAAGGACATCACACACATCCTTGTCCGAGGCAGGATTCTAACCTGCGAACGTAGCGGTCGCGCGGTTCCGGACTGTAGCGCCTAGAACTCGAACATAATATGATTGACAAATAGACGGGTCATATCTTGTCGAAACAATGGCAGTCAATCTCGTAGTAGGACTGCGGTTTCTGTGTGGCGCTCTTTGCTGATGTTCGTTATGGCTACAAATCCCGACGTGTTCGGTCCTACGCAGACTTCTTGTAAGATCCCGGCGTCTAAAGTAGCGGTATATAGAAAGTCTGTGAGCGCTCTGAATTTTACATCACTCTGAATTATGTTAATGTTAATCGTTGTTATGTTGTACGTGAAAGTATCGGTCATTGGGGAGGAGATATTCCCGAACCACTAAATGCCGCTCGGTCCATACGTACAAATTCACACACACATTTCAATATAAAACTACGTTGGCCCCTATTCCTGTCCATTTTATTGTCCATCCACCAATGATCACCAGGTGGTAATTTTCGATTGTCGTCGGAGTCCATGGGTTCTAAGGTAGCAGTTGCGGATGTTGCCTTTGTTTCAGGCTGGCTGTTTTTCAGTTTTGCAGCTACTTGTTGGGCTACTGGCCTTAATTGCTGCGCTGCCTCAGTAGCTCCTCTACGAGCAATGCGAAGTTTCTTTTTGTCAGGCGAGGATCGGCCTTGGATATCTTTCACGGACTAGGATACGGACTTTAAAAACTTTTTTTTTTTTTAAGTATGAAACGCTTGTTCAGTGGCACCCGAATGATCTTCTCGCGTCGCAGTGTGATCCGTGACGTTGTCTGTTAGCTGTGGTGTTGCTTTTCGGACGTTGTTGCTGGTGCTGTTACGTTTATTCGAAGATTCGGTTGCCTGCACGTTGGATGTGACAATAGTGTTGTCCGATGGGCGCAAGATGTGCCTTCTTCTCTTGCAACAGATTCTTTCAAAACTGTAGTTGCGTGAGCGCGAACTTAGTTCAGGAACAACATTAGAGTGCGCGGTTATGGCAAACGTTTGCTTCAACATCGGACATTTTCACGTCATCGATCGCGGGGAATGCACTAAGTGTGCCATGCTTCAGTTACTACTGCCGCGGCAGCTTGTGCTACGTCATCGGGAGGCACGACGCTGTAGCGGAGAGTAAACAAACGGCTGCCGACTGCGGCGTAACGGGCCAGCGGACTGCCTCCCGAATCAAACTCGGCAGGAGCTTTACTGGTCGTCTTCGCAAACTCTCCACCTTAAGGTGACCGGCATGTTACGGGCAGAAGTAGTACGTGATTGCCCCTCGTAAATTACGAAGCTTTGAAGCCATACACATTGATTTACAATCCCACATACCTTCTATAATTTTAACAGTTCTCACACCATTACCCAGCTTGTAGTGCATGTTACCGCTCCACCGATCTGCTGTTACTGTATACACGGTGCAAATTAAGAAAGGGCCTGTTTAATGTACGCCAGATTGAGTTCAAACGGTAACAGATGCACTTTCACGGTTCTGGGACCCAACGCAGCATAAGTAACGGTAACACGACTCACCTCGCCTGTGCTTCTCTTGTACTTGGCATCCCTGTTTGTCACGTTCATAATCCTTTGGCAGACTTCCTTGTTCCTCAATTTCACGGTGTATAAATGTTCCGGAGTCGCGTACGAGTAACGTAAAGTACCAGATGAAGACGTTTTTGAAGTACCAATCGCCAAATTCGTAAATATTTGGACGCTCGCTACCAAAACTGAAACTGATTTAAAAAGGAGTCTCAGGTGCGAAAGTATACACTGAAGTTCAGACAGTAAACATCAATCAAAGCCCGCGCAGAAGTAAAACGCCAGTAAGCAGCACTGGCGGGAGCGCCGCGTACACATAACCGACCGCTAAGGCTGCGACTTTACACTGAACAAGGACACTGAAGTAGTGGTGGGCAGGAAATCGCGTATCTTTTAGAAATCACAGTGATTGAGAAGTCACAGATATCACAATAACAACTTTACAAAATGTAACTGCGATTTCAGTCACAGTTAGCAGTCGGAAGTAGCATTTCACATTCAACGCCGTGAGCCATCTGTTGGCCGAATTCCGTACTGCTTTCTCCGATTTCAGTGACAAGTCGCAACTAAGAGCCGCAAGTAGCAACTAAAAAGCGCAGTTAACAGTGCCATCTGTTGGCCAAAGTTCGTACTACGCTCATCTCTGCGACGTGCTATCGAGTCCTGTGGTGTCACCGCCAGACACCACACTTGCTAGGTGGTAGCCTTTAAATCGGCCGCGGTTCGTTAGTATACGTCGACCCGCGTGTCGCCACTATCAGTGATTGCAGACCGAGCGCCGCCACACGGCACGTCTAGAGAGACTTCCTAGCACTCGCCCCAGTTGTACAGCCGACTTTGCTAGCGATGGTTCACTGACAAATTGCGCTCTCATTTGCCGAGACGATAGTTAGCATAGCCTTCAGCTACGTCATTTGCTACGACCTAACAAGGCGCCATTACCAGTTACTATTGGTGCTGTAAAACATGTACCGTCAAGAGCGATGTTCACCAATTATGGATTAAAGTTAAGTATTCCAGCAGCTACGTACTTTATTTGCTCGACTCAAATCCTTTAACTGTTCCGGACCTCACGCCAGCCTGAGTGAGCTTAAACGCGTGCCTTTCGGCTTCACCTCCTAGTGGCTTGGCTGTCTTGCCGAGTCACAATAAGTCCAACTGCGATTTCCGTGACAAGTCGCAACTAAGAGTCGCAAGTAGCAACTAAAAAGCGCAGTTAGCAGTGCCATCTGTTGAGCAAAGTTCATACTACGCTATTCGCTACCGAGTCAAACTGCGATTTCTGTGACAAATCGCAACTAAGAGTAGCAAGTAGCAACTGAAAAGCGCAGTTAACATTCTTTTCCTAGTGCCATCTGTTGACCGACGTACGGACTTCGTTATGTGAGCCTTGTCCCTCACGAGATGGATGTGCTGTGTGTGCATATGAAGGGCTTACTTCAATAGTGGTACAAGTCCATTTTCGTTCATTTTGAGACACAGAGTCGTAAAGTTAAATGAGCGCTGAAAAATCTGCAGTTGAGATACCAGAAATATTCAAGCATTGGCTTCTTGCTAGAGATGAACCTTTATTTTTGTTTGGAGCATTAATTTCAGAAGCATTATAGACAGAAAAGTGGAGGTAATGGACTTGTACCACTATGGAAATAAGCCTTTCATATTATATGACGACATGCACATTCAGCATCAGTTATGGTTGGTCAAACACAGCTGTGGCTCTGAATGTATTATATTAATAAGAAGCAACATTGCCTTTTTCTCCTGAAAATATCCAGTAAAGTAACAAATGTGTTTGATTCTGCTTCCAATATGACAGTTTTGGTTAATACTCCACATGCCTACAGGACTTTGCAATGCGAACACAGCACAACTTGGACACCTGTATAAGTGTAGTGAAATGAAAACAGTATTCTTGAGTCATATGAATGCCTCACTTTTGTTCCGACACAGTTCAAGACTCGGAAGAAAACCTGGTGTTCTACATGGCAACTTCACACACAAGAACTTTTTGCCGACACTACTACCACCTACATAAGTAAGCTTTTCCTGTGTTACTTTCAAGTAATGCACTTACGCTATTCCTGATTTTACTGGAAGATCTGTACTTCCCACTTTCATATTAACAGCCTCAAAATGCATATTGTAGACTTCGGGATATGTTACAGGTCAGTGTCACACAAAGATTGTGGAGAAAGGGGAGGGGGGGGGGGGGAGGCATGTCACTCTCCAACAAGTGTTTACCAATAAATAAGTGGCGGAAAATTGCGGGTATAGGACGGCTTAACATGTGGAAAATGAGATTTTCAATATTGACTCACTGTATTTAACATTTATTATTCCTTTAAAATCGCACAACAACTTCAATAAAACACAGTTTAATCACTCATCTGCACACTTATTTCACAATTATGTCACTTTTAAACTGCAAATCCTCTGTCTCAACAGCCTTGATGTGGATAGATACGTACAGCAACAAGGAATCAGAGTCAGAACTGTGTCTGCAAAATCACAAGGATTATTAAACAATTTTTGTTGTCACTAATTACGAGCAATATAATTGACAGAGTAGACTGCTAATATTTGCTGTAATGAAAGCCACTCAATGGGGTATATTTCACATTTGCAAGAACGATCTCACTGAAGTAATTAACTCCATCGCAACACTTAGAAACTAACCTCTCGTCTGAGGAAAACGGTCTAAAGAGCAGTGGCAATTTCTGCAGATCTGTTGACAGTGATATTCTGAGTTATCACTTTACTGAGTGACTGAAATGTAGTTCGGGTACCTGTGAACATAACAATATGTTAGAATTCATTTTCTAAACACGAACTATTATGGTACTGTATGACTACTTACATATTAATTTCACTATTAATATTTTCACAGTTGTTTCTTTAATACATTACTAAAGCCAACGGAAGAACAAACGTAAAACATACTTACTAATGACAGGTTTGTTGAGATGCAGTTTTCTGTGTGGACAGATGTAACTTTTCCATACGGTGGTAAGTCGCAGAAATCGCAGGAGTCACAGAAATCGCAGAAGTAGCAGAAATCGCAGAAGTAGCAGGAGTCAAAGAAATCGCAGAAGTAGCAGAAATCGCAGAAGTAGCAGAAGTCGCAGAAATCGTGGAAGTAGCAGAAATAGCAGTGGCGGAGGGATACACGACATAGGTTCCTTAACTGCGACTCTTAACTGCTACAAATCACTGTTAAGAATAACAGATACTGAAAAGTAGCATTCACAAAAATCACTGATATCGGAAAATCGCAGTTTAGCCCATCGCTACACCGAATGGTGTCCGGACATTTGCCACGCCGGACATTTGCCACGATTTTACCTGCTCCGAAGGGTCGGGTCCCTTGCCGCCTCCTCCTCCTCCTCACACGCCACCCAACCCCTGGAATGCCCGTGGACGGTCACCGAACCCGCACACCGGTCGCAACAAAAGTCCTTACACTCAATTTGCTTTCGAAGTTCCTAACGTGACCATCAGTATGGAAGTTATTACAACGAACAAGGGCACGCCTTCTGCTCATTACAATGGTTACGCGTATCTTAAACAGAGGGAATCTAAAGAAGGTGTTGTTATGTGAATGTGCCTACGCCGAAAAGCGGATCATTGCAAGAGAAAGCAGCTTTCCAAGAACGGAGAAGTATTGAAGGTATCAGAACATCTCTGTGGGCCACCTGACGATGTGGCTCTGGAAATGAGAAAGCAAGTGGAAAGGGCGAAGAGAAGGTCTCAAGAAGAAACTACACAGTTATCGGAGATTTACGCGGATGAAATGGGAAATCTTCATAATAAAGGTTATGACTTTGTTACAGTGATGCCGAATTCAGAATCTATGAAGAGAACCGTGCGTCGTCGACAGGGGAACCAACAAGAGCCTAGGAATTCTTATGAAATTGATCTTCATCAAGATCTATTAAAAATGGGAGATGGCACTGGTTTTCTTCTAGAAGACGATAGATTAGAGGAGAGAATAATGATTTTTAGTGGAAGCAAGGGAAAAGAAAGTTTAAAAACATGTTCCCATTTTTTTATGAATGGAACATTTAAGAGCTGCAGTAAGCAGTTCGCACAAATCTACACCACACACGTAGACTTAGGAGGCCCGATTAAAGAAACAAACATTCTTCCTATTGTATTTGCACTGCTCCCAAATAAGAAGAAAGACACATACGTTCGTCTGTTTCGTCTGATGAAACAGGCAATCCCTGAGTGGTGTCCTAAAGAAGTGAATGTCGATTTTGAGGCAGCTGCGATATCGGCCATTCGTCAAGTTTTTCCCACAGTTGAAATAAATGGATGCTATTTCCACATGTAGAAGAGTTTATGGAGGAGAATTCAAGTTCTCGGTCTAACTGAGGAGTACCGCCAGAACGAGGATGTAAGACTTCACGTCAGCATGTGTGCAGCGCTGGCATTTGTAAAACCGGACGACGTAAGCAATGGATGGATTGAGATTCATGCAGAAGCTCCTGATAACGGAATGCTCAATTTTTTTAACTACTTTGTGGACAACTGGCTACATAATGAAGATATCCCAATAGAAATGTGGAACTGCTATGGAAAAAGGCACCTGTTGAAGGGTGGCACAACAAAATAAATAGTATTATTGGAAACCCTCACCCTAGAATCACCTATTTGGTGGAGTGCTTGAAAAAGGAAGTAGAGCTCACAAACTGCATGTACATGCAATTGGAAACGAATCTTGAAGCTAAGAAGAGGAAGAAGAAGTACTTGAAGCTGGACGACAGGATAGAGAGCATCGTAAAGAATTATGAAGAGACTGGCAACATTAGGCATTGCTTGAAAGCCATTGCACAAATTCAGAAACTGGACTAAAATACGTTAAAAATAATGCATTAAAACTATGAATACCACTGAGACCTCGCAGATTACTGAGTTAAAATTACTAAAACATTGAAGCAGCATTATCGGCGCAAATATTAAGTTGTAATTGTAAATAGAGTGTACATTAGTTCAGCCTATTTAGGCTGATTTTAGACACGCCAAAATGGTAAATGGTCATTTATCATTTTGAGAGTCCAAAGCCTGTGCAAAGTGTAATGGGAATCAGCCTTTATTGTAAAAATTAAAGAGTGTTTCAAGCCTCACAAAAGTATCCCTAAATAGCTTAACGATGTAACTAGCTGATCCTCCTGTAACCAGAATTTACAGTTACATCTAATTTTTTTCAATAGCAATTTCCTTTTTAAGTAAGAGCTCCTATTGTTGTCACGTTAAGATAACTTTTTTCTACCTTCTAATATTATGGCCACACTATTAAATAATTGTGAGTTCTAAAATTATTTTCTTAAGCTTCAGAGTCGCAACTATCACCTAAAATATCATGCTTCGTGAAACTGATAGTATAAGGTTTGTAAAAGAAAATGGGAACTGAACCTTTGAATTGAACCTAAAATTGACATCCCAAAACTGATCTGATCCTAAGGTTGACAATTTTGGCATCTCAAATATTTTTTATTTAAGTTTAGTTGCAAACATTTATAGTAGATGTAAATCTATTTAAGTACATTTAGATATAGTCCTTTAAAATTAAAATTCCTTACTAAATTGTTGATTATCTTTAAACAGGCCAGTAAAAGCAACTGAAACTAGGCAAAGAGCTACTACTGAAAATTAATTGTTATTGAAGAACATCAGAAACATATTAGACCTACTTTTCGTATACATTAGGGACTTTTGAAAAGATATTTGATGATTTCCTCTGTCACTGACAGTTCAGGCACCTCTGCAACATCAGTTATTTGATAGTGTAATTTGATTTGCTTCGCAACACCAGGCATATCTACTTCTATATTATGATTGCAGCTGTTCTCATTTCGAATTCTGGAATATTTACTTCGTCTTCTTCGGTGAAGGAATTTCGGAAAAGTGCATTTAGTAACTCCACTTCATCAGTAATATTACTGTCGCGCAGTAAAGGTACTTACTAAGCCACATATGGTCTTCACTTACATAGTTTGGAAGGATTGGAGACTGTCTCTTAGAAAGAAGTCAACCGAATTTTTAGCTGCTTTTATAAATAGGTATATTTCGCGTTTAGTTTTGGTGAATTTCTTTGTGGAATTGAGCCTCGTTACGACTGTGTTCACTAATCCCTGTATCCGTCGTGATGCTCAGGATTATTTGTGGCTAAGAGGTCAAGTGTGTTTCGTAACCATTTACAATTTGAATGGCCTCATGAACTAATTGTTCAATTTTAAAAAAAGTATTTAGAACAATTACAGAAGTTGTTCTCTATCTACAATAGGGTCTGATAATGTATTTTTGTCAACATACGGAATGTAGATTGAAGTCACTGCCAACTTTAATTGTAGAGTAGGGTTCCTATTTGTGATGAGACTCCAGTTTTCTTTGATCTGTTCAGCAACCGTTTCATCTGAGACTGGGGGGCCAGTAAAGGGAGCCAGTTCTTAATTTATTCCGGTTGTCGAATGTAACCTCTGCCCGTACTAAGTCACAGGAACTATCTGCTTCAATGTCGCTTGTGAGCTGGAACACACATTGCATTATTTTTCCTTAAGTTGTGCTTCTTGTTTCTGTTGTAGTGCAGATCATTACAATTACGGCTTTTCGCTCCAAAACCTAGGATGCTTTCTCTGTGACCCTGTAAATACCAGAGCTAAACAATGTAGAACAACGTACGTTACAAGCATACCACTCTGTATTACTTCATTTGCTTATTTCTTACATTTAAAATTGTACGTCGACTTTAGATGGCATGTCAATCATAGATGTTCTTATTTCTATTTAGTCAACGTACGAGTATTTTCAGTCATGTTTTGAACATTGTCCCGCTACACTTTATTAACTAATGTTTCACCACAAGGGATATCGCATTTTAGAGAGTAAATTAATATAGAGTATGTCGTTCTTCTTTTCAAACATTCACATACACATTTCTTCTTTCCTTGTTGTGTTTTGGGCATGCAGTTGTAGTAATTAAAGTAGGCACAAATGCAGTCATCAAGAAGAAATGATTAGCGTACATTCGCATTCTCTTTACATCGTTCCTTTCTTGTTGCTCCCATGGCGATGGACTGTTTCTATCGCAATCAGTAAGCGTGAAAGGAAGCTACCGTACAGACTGAGGAATCTATATTTATACTGACATAATCGTCGGTATTGCTTTCGTTTCCCAAAAGTTATAAATATTTCGATTTCGGAAAAGAAGCTCTGTATTTCACCAAGATGTCGAAGAAGAAGGTCCCTTACGTACTGGTTGTATAGAATAAGATGTGGAGACGGTGGTTTGAAAGCGGACAGAAGTAGTACGAGGAAGGGCGTCCCTTACCTGAGGGATCGCTACCTGGCGTAGGGGCAAATGTCCGGCGTGGAAAACGTCCGGCATTCCACTGAAGTGCTTTGAAATTGTAGCCATTTTCGTATAATATAATCCGTTAGCTTTTTATTTTCAAGTTGGAACCCGCATTTTATTGCATAATCGAATTCTACGTTACAAAATAACTTCGGTTTACGCAAACCATTGCTTTACAACAGCGCCATCTATCACGAACGGAATACAATACCAAGAGTTCGTGTTGTTGCAACAAAGAACCGACGCATTTGGTTCTTCATTTAATTTACGATGTAAATGTTAATCTTTGTCTAGAGACTGGTTGTTTCAATGTCTGTTCCTGGATCACGCTAAATGTAAACATACTATACTGCACAACCAAATTTGCAACACTAAGTTTCCAACGTAAATATCAACGATTAGAACACGAAGACGTGGCTTTAATAAGTTTTCTGTTCCCACCTGGATGCTTGATATCGGTGCGTCCCATTCCCTCTCGCGATCGTTGTGCTTGATTTCGATGGGACTCAGTGAGTGCTGCCGTAATCGAAAGCATTGTCAATTAAAGGCGTGTACATGTCTTCCACGGACGAGTTAATAAATGAATAGAAGTGTAAGGTTGTACACATTTTACATTTGCCGATGACAGCACCCTCTAGGATGAAAAAACCATGGTTTGAATAAACTGTACGCCAAAAAAATCCCTACAATCTAAATATGCAACAAAAATGGGGGAAATTCTTTAAAAATGGGAGGTTCCCATTTGCAAATACGCCACCCACGCAGGAGGAATGGTTAGGATGTGGCCAGCTGTATCACAAACAGATGTTCTCTTTATTAATATTGACTTTTCACCTAGAACATTTTTTTCGAATGATGTGTCTTTGGCTTAGGACGGATATATATATAGTGTTTTTGTATAATCTAACTGTGCCACGAAATGGATACTCTATACTGACAAGCACAGTCCATTTTGTTCCCAGGCATTCACACTTCAATACCTTACCTGCAGCCCAACAGAAAACAACTATTAATGAGTTGCTTGTGCTACGCACACTTGGAGGTGCTAACCATCCTATAAACGTAAATCAGTATTTACTTCATATGCAGACTAATGATTATATACTGAGTGAGGTGGCGCAGGGGTTAGGAGACTACTCCCATTTAGGACGACGACGGTTCAAACCCGCGTCCGGCCATGCTGATTTAGTTTTTCCGTGGTTTGCCGAAATCTCTTCAGGCAAATGCCGGTATGGTTCCTTTGAAAGAGCACGGCCGACAACTTTCCCCATCCTTCCCTAATCCGATGAGACCGATGTCCTCGCTGTTTGGTCCCCTCCCCTAAGTCCAACAACTAATGATTATAGCTAATTCGACTAACAATGTCGATCACGCACTGTTCCTAATCATAAATAGACATATCTCCACCTATCGCTAACACTCTGTGTACTTCGGGATTGTCTGCCACTGCCAGATGCAAACTGGAATGTCAAAAGAGCTCAGTGTAGCTTAGTAAAACTGCAAGAGCCATGCAAGGTACAATAATGGTGCACAAACAGTGTCCGCGTGCCTACCGGACAATACAGTTGCGCGGTCCTAGTCACCTCGCTGCTATAGTTCAATTCTTTTATCTTGGCGGCTCGCGCATGCCCGCCCAGACGCGGGAGATTGCTGCGTTGCCAGTTGCAAACGACGCACGCTCCAAGAGAAGCAGCGACATAGTGTAGTATAGTTCGCAAACTTACATTTAGGGGGGGAGCGCGCAGTTTATGAAGTAAAACCACCACGACCGCATTAACCCTTTCGCTGCTACAGAGACGTGCTCCCCGCTTTCCGCGGTGTGCGCGATTTTGTCATCACTGCACAGCTCGCCTGTGCAGACACATGGTATTCTGACTGCTTTGACACACTTATCTTTCGATTTCACCAAAACTATTTGGCCCAAAAATTTGGTTTTTACACATCTTCTTGACTGATACCTTCCCTCCATAAATGACTTAATTTTGTTTCGATGTTCAACGCAGTTATTGTGCAGCATTAAATGTAGTAAACCATTGCACGAAATTTTGAAGAGTTTGCAGAGGTAAAAGTCCATAGCGTATACTTTCCGTATGGTCGATTTTAGTTGCCACAATGCTGAGAATGAAATGTGGACAAGATACCTAAATTTCATTTAAAATTTACTGTATAACAATATCTCATTTAATTTAATTACCGGATAGGTGTCTTATGTGATATTGAGATATATTCCGTCTTTCGCGACTGTAATAAAACTTTTATTTATACCAGAGTCATTTCGCTTTTTTCTAAAACATTCTGATTAAAACAAAGTTGACGAAGTACACAAAACTGAATTGTGGACGTAATAAAACATAGAAACTAAAACATATTGTCAGTGAGGCGCAGTGCGCAAACAATTTGTGTTTGTCACAACGGACAGCACATACTTGGTAAAACATAGATCAGTCGACGAAAACATTGAATATGATGTTGGCAAAGCAGCGAAGCAAAGAATTGCGTCAGACAATCAAGTAGCTCGGCAACGTACGAGCCGAAATTCTGCTCTAAATAATACTTTTAATACTGTCGCAAAAGAATATATCTCAATATGAATAATAAAACAGCGACTGTGGAAGAGAAGATATACTAACAAAACAGATAACATGAATATTGTATGTGTGCATTTTCATTGTTTTTAATTGCTGTGAAAAGAAATATTGGAGGACAAAATTAAAAAACCGAAAACTTAATACGATTATAATGAAAAGACAAAGCACTAGAAATTTCAAAAAATTACATTCAAACGAATAAAACTAATGAAGTAAGACACTTCGATATTGTTTTTAAATAAAGAAATTAAGCACCGAACAAGGTTTGATCTCAGAACCAGAACCTCACGACACAGTAAATAACTGTGTGTCAGTCGGGTGTGCCCAATGCGGAGCCGACAGAGGGCGACTGAGTCCCTGCGGGTGGCTCGCATGGATGACTGCCACACAGTCGTCGTCTCATTTATGGCACGGAGTTTAGTGGGCGTGGTCCGATCCCGCCATTCAGCGTCCCAAAGCGCAAAAACTTTACGGCGCGGGACTGCTCGCAAATCAGTCTTTGGGAGGCCAATATCCAGAGACGTTTTACTGATGGCCTCTTTCGCCAGGCGGTCACCATTTTGATTGCTGGGTATCCCAACATGGGCTGGGGTCCACACAATGACCACAGAGCGGCTGCAATGGGCAAGAGTATGCAGGGACACCTGGATAGCCATCACCAGACGAGAACGAGGGAAACACTGGTCGATAGCTCGCAAACCGCTCAGGGAGTCGCTACAGATAACGAACGACTCACCTGAGCAGGAGCGGACATACTCTAGGGCACAAAAGATGGCAACCAGCTCAGCAGTGAAAACACTGCAGCCAGCCGGCAATGACCGTTGTTCGTAGTGGTCCCCTAGAGTTAGAGCATAACCAACACGACCAGCAACCACCGAACCGTCAGTGTAAACAACGCCAGACCCCTGATACGTGGCTAGGATGGAATAAAAGCGGCGGCGGAAGGCCTCTGGAGGGACTTAGTCGTTCGGGCCCTGTGCCAATTCGAGCCGAAGGCAAGGGCGGGGCACACACGACGGGGGTGTTCGCAGAGGGGCTCGGAAAGGAGTCGGAAGAGGGAAAACCCCAAGCCTGGAGAGAAGCTCTCTGACGCGGACCGCGATCGTACAACCCGACCGGGCCCGACGATCTGGGAGATGGACGACCGACGGCGGGAACAGGAGACGATTATTTGGATGCCCAGGCAAGCTAAAACATGGGCAGCATAAGCGGCCAGTAAACGTTGGCGCCGTAACCGCAGTGGATGGACACCTGCCTCCACAAGTAGGCTGTCCACAGGGCTGGTCCGAAAAGCACCAGTGGCAAGTCGTATCCTGCTGTGTAGGATTGGGTCCAGCACGCGCAACGCAGAAGGGGATGCTGAACCATAAGCCAGGCTCCCATAATCGGACGGGACTGGATTAGCGCCTGGTAGAGCTGTAAGAGGGTAGATCGTTCGGCGCCCCAGCTGGTGTGGCTCAAGCATCGCAGAGCATTTAGATGCCGCCAACACATCTGTTTAAGCTGCCAAATATGAGGCAGCCAAGTCAACCGAGCATCAAAAACCACTCCCAAAAACCTATGATTCTCCACCACAGCAAGAAGTTCGCTGGCAAGATAAAGCCGCGGCTCAAGGTGAACAGTGCGGCGCCGGCAGAAATGCATATCGCAGGTCTTGGCTGCTGAAGACTGGAAGCCATGCGCTACTGCCCAACCCTGCGCCTTGCGGATAGCGCCCTGCAGCTGACGTTCAGCAACTGCAATGCCGATAGAGCTATAGTAAAGGCAGAAGTCGTCAGCATACAAGGATTCTGAGACAGACGTTTCCACCACCGCAGCGAGCTCGTTAATTTCTATTAAAAACAGGCAGACACTTAAAATAGATCCTTGTGGCACCTTGTTCTCCTGAACTCGGGAGGAACTATGGGAGGCCGAGACTTGCACGCGGAAGGTTCGATGAGACAGAAAATTTCGGATGAAAATCGGTAGTGGACCCCGAAGACCCCAACCATGAAGCGTAGAGAGGATGTGATGACGCCATGTCGTATCATACGCCTTCCGCACGTCGAAAACGACAGCGACCAAGTGCAGACGGCGGGCAAAGGCTGTACGGATGGCTGACTCCAGGCTCACCAGATTGTCGGCGAAAGAGCAACCTTTACGGAACCCACCCTGAGACGGAGCCAGAAGGCCCCGAGACTCGAGTACCCAACCCAACCACCAGCTCACCATCCGTTCATGCAACTTGCAAAAACGTTGGTGAGGCTAATGGGGCGGTAGCTGTCCACCTCCAAAGCGTTCTTGCCAGGTTTCAAAACGGGGATAACAATGCTTTCCCGCCACTGCGACGGATTGGTTGGTTGCTTGGTTTGTGGGGGTTAAAGGGACCAGACTGCGGCGGTCATAGGTCCCTTTTTCCAAAAAACTAAAATCACCCACAGAGAATAAAAAAACGAACAAAAGAAAAGACGGCAGACGACACAGGACAAGAGTGACTCAAAGAGAGATCAGACAAAACAAATGAAAATCACACAGAGTGTGACGGAGGTTGAACGACCATGGAGGAAAAAAATGAAAGGCCAACCACCGAGAAACATAACTCAGTCTAAAACCGTAGGCAAAGGCCAGAATCAACACAGAAGAACATAACAAACACTGAGATTAAATGATAAAAACCCCCTGCCTGAATAAAACGCAAAACTAAGTCCGCCATAGCAGGGTCATCAGTTAAAAGGGCAGGGAGCGTATCAGGCAGCGCAAATTACCTAAGCACGGCTAAAAGCTGACAGGACAATAAAAGAATTGCGACGGAAACTCACCCTCGACCCAAATACGGTTGTAAAAGTCGAGGAGGCGTCGCTGGCAATCCACTGAAAGGTGTTTCAGCATCTGACAGTTGATGCGATCTGGCCCAGCAGCTGTATCAGGACAAGCAGCTAGGGCACTGTGAAATTCCCACTCACAGAATGGAACATTGTATGATTCAGCTTGGTGGGTGCGAAATGAAAGGCTCCGATGTTCCATCCGCTCTTTCATGGAGTGGAAGGCCAGTGGGTACTTTGCAGAAGCGGAACTGAGAGCAAAATGCTCTGCCAAGCGGTTTGCAATTACGTCGGAGTCAGTACAAACTGCTCCATTCACTGAGAGCGCAGGGACGCTGACAGGGGTCCGATAGCCATAGAGGCGTCTAATCTTGGCCCAGACCTGCGATGGAGAGACATGGAGGCCAATGGTGGACACATACCGCTCCCAGCACTCCTGCTTGCGTTGGCGAATAAGGCGGCGGGCCCGCGCATGTAGCCGTTTGAAGGCGATGAGGTGTTCTATAGAGGAATGTCGCTTGTGCCGCTGGAGCGCCCGCCGGCGATCTTTAATCGCTTCAGCGATCTCATGCGACCACCAAGGCACAGTCCTCCGCCGAGGGGACCCAGAAGAACGGGGAATGGCAGATTCTGCGGCAGTAACGATGCTGGTGGTGACTGAGCGAACCACCGTATCAACGGCTTTATGAGAAACAGGTTCAATAGCGGCAGTGGAGGAAAACAAGTCCCAGTCAGCCCTATCCATAGCCCATCTGGAAGGGCGCCCAGGAGAGTGACGCTGTGGCAGTAACAGAAAGTTCGGAAAGTGGTCACTACCACACAGGTCGTCATGCACTCTCCATTGGACAGAAGGTGTTGTGTCTAGACAAGACAGCCTAGACACAATGAGAGGAAGGCGAAAGGCACGCGCTACGCTCACGCAGATGGGCGTGAGGTCTGAAACAGGATACGTAATGAATGCTATAAAGAAAAGTACGTAGCTTCTGAAATACTTAACTTTAATCTATCCACATCTGGAGATTGTGGCGATACAAGTGAGACTCTTTAGATACATGCAATGTAACTAATGGCGCCTTGCTAGGTCGTAGCCATGGACTTAGCTGAAGGCTATTCTAACTATCGGCTCGGCAAAGGAGCGAGGCTTCGTCAGTATAGTTGCTAGCAAAGTCGTCCGTACAACTGGGGCGAGTGCTATTCCGTATCTCGAGACCTGCCTTGTGGTGGCGCTCGGTCTGCGATTCCTGACAGTGGCGACACGCGGGTCCGACATGTACTAATGGACCGCGGCCGATTTAAAACTACCACCTAGCAAGTGTGGTGTCTGGCGGTGACACCACAGAAGGTAAGAGGCTAGGGCTGCAAATCGAAAGGTCGATGGCGGAGAACGTGCTGTGTGCCACACTGAAATGTGTGAAGGCATCATCATTTAAAATTGAAAGGTCTAGCTGTGCCAATACGGTCTCAACGGTGGCGCCTCGACCTGTTGCCACTGACCCACCCCACAGAGGGTTATGGGCGTTGAAGTCGCCCAGTAGCAGGAAAGGCGGCGGCAGTTCGTTATCAGTGCAGCCAGGACATGCTGCGGGACATCATCATCCGGTGGACTGCAGATGGTAACAGCCTGTGGCGTCCAGACCCGAACAGCGACAGACTCTAAAGGTGTTTGCTGAAGGACAGACTCGCTGTGAAGGGAGTGAAGAACATAGATGCAGGCGCCACCAGATACCCTTTCATAAGCGGCCCGGTTCCTATAATAATCCCGATAACCACGGAGGGCGGGGGTTCGCATAGCCGGAAACCAAGTTTCTTGCAGAGCAATACACAGGAAAGGGTGAAGGCTGATAAGTTGTCGGAGCTCAGCTAGATGGTATAAGAAACCGCTGCAGTTCCACTAGAGGATGATATTGTCCATGGCTGAGAAATGCGTGAAGGAACTGGGGAGGCAGATTACGCCTCCTGGGCCCCTGCTGCCGCCGATTCACTACCTGTGCAATCAATAGCTCTCCATCTCGTCTGAGGGATTGGCGAGATCCAGGTCCTCAGTGAAAGCCAGAATCTCCACCTCATCCTCAGACGCAGAGTTGGAAGGTTGTGGTGGGACGGGTGCCACCGCAATGTAAGGATGCTTGGGAGCCTTTTTCTTCGACTGCTTTGCACGCTGTGCCTGTGGTGGGTCTGGCTGGGAAGACCTCACTGGGTCAGTCTCAGGGACAGACGACGACCACAAGGTTCTACGACCAGCGACCGGTGGTTGCTTCAGAAATTTGCGGGTGTCCGCTTTGGCACTGGGCAAAGCCTGGGATGGGAGGGCCCCAAGGGACCCCTGCCTGGCGACAGTAGCCGAAGAAGTCTCATGCTTCTCCGGCTGGGAAGTGGGAACTAAAGACCCCGATGGTTGGGGTGGTGTTGCTCCTGAAGTAGATGGAGCAGTAGCAACAGGGAGTGAAGTGCCCCCACAATCAAGGGGGCCGGTGAATTCTGACATAGCTGAGAGCCAACTGTATGCGAGGACACGGTAGAGGATCGAACCGGTGTTACAGCAGCGGCATAGGTTGATGTCATTGGCACAGGATATAGCCGCTCATATTTCTGCCTTGCCTCGGTGTAGGTCAGGTGGTCCAGGGTCTTATATTCCATTATGTTCCTTTCTTTCTGGAATATCCTACAGTCCAGTGAGGAGGTGGAATGGTGTTCTCTGCAGTTAACACAGATAGGAGGCGGGGCACATGGAGTATTGGGATGAGAAGGACGTCCACAATCTCGACACGTGATGCCAGAAGTACAGTGGGATGACATGTGCCCGAACTTCCAGCATTTAAAACACCGCATCGGAGGAGGGATGTATGGCTTCACATCACAACGGTAAACCATCACCTTAACCTTTTCGGGTAAGACATCACCCTCGAAGGACAAGATGAAGGCACCAGTGGACACCTGACTATCCCTCGGACCCTGATGGATGCGCTGGACGAAGTGAACACCTCGTCGTTCTAGGTTGGTGCGTAGTTCATCGTCGGACTGCAGAAGAAGATCCCTGTTGAATATAATACCCTGGACCATGTTGAGACTCTTATGGGGCGTGATGCTAACTGAAACATCCCCCAATTTGTCACAAGCGGGCAACCTCTGCGACTGGGCAGAGGATGCTGTTTCGATGAGCACTGAACCAGAGCGCATTTTGGACAAGCCCTTCACCTCCCTGAACTTGTCATCTAAATGCTCCACAAAAAACTGGGGCTTGGTCGACATAAATGATTCACCATCAACATGCATACACACCAGGTACCGGGGTGAATAATCTCCACTGCCTTCTTTAGCCATACATTCCTCCCATGGAGTGGCCAGGGAGAGAAATGATTTTGGTTCGTATTTCTTGCCGTTGAGGTTAGACCTCGATCGCTTAGAGACTGCTGGTGGAGGCCCACCAGCGAGAGATGATGTACCACGCTTCATTACGGGTCATCCGCCCTGATGCCACCCACTCCGACCAGGGGCTCTCCCCACGGGCGCCACCCAGCCACAGCAAAGACCACCTGGCAGGATGGCCTTTGCCGGGAGTCCCGATGCCCCAGAGGCATATGTATCTACTCCTCGGCATATGTGGGAAGATAGCAGCTCAGGCATCAGCAGGGCGATCCCTGTTGTGTAGTCAGGGGACTACCACCAAGAGGGTACATGACGACCCGACCACAATGGACTGGCTACCGTGCTGGTTGTCAGGTGTCGAGTATCCATTAATAAAGGGAGCAAAGATGGAAGGGCACAATGGAGGGAATGTACGCTACCTGGAACACACTGCAGCCGATGTGGTCAGAAGCTCAGTGTAAGTCCAACTCCATGACAATAACGAATATGCCAGGTCTTAGGGAAAGATGGATATAGAATGCACCACGGAAGGTGTCCTTCCCCAAATGGTACGCACTAACGGAAAAATTTTGAAATGGAGTGGTCACACCACTTAGGGGACCATCACATTAAAGGCCGAAACAGTTGAGACTCCTTTTAGTCGCCTTTTACGACTGGCAGGAATACCGCGGCCATATTCTTACCCCTGAACCCGCAGCAGGGAATGGTAATGGGGTAGCACGTCTGTCGAAAACCACATTGTCGAATGGTGGTCCAAGTTCTGTGTTGGTTGCGGTTGGGCACAAGACGCCAGTCCATCTGGGAGAACAGCCTCACTCAAATGGGAGACACTCGAGCACCCGCCCTATAGTCCTGATCTTTCCGTGTGCACTTATCACGTCCTAGTTCCTTAGTAATCACCCAACCTTCAAGCTTTCTTGTCTGACAAGTATGCACAGCAGGCAGTTAGACGTTTTCACGCTGCAGGACCCGGTGATTTACCAAACGGGTATCTTCAGCCTGGTGCGTCGGTGGGATGACTGTCTAAATGCTCACTGCGACTTTGCCTGATCAGCATATCGATTGTGAAGTGTACAGTCTTCGAACGGAAAATTTTTGATCGCCCCTTAAAAATTCATAGCGTCGGATTCTCACGATACTGCAGATGTTTGACGGTCGTGCTGACAGGCAATCCCTTCCCTCAAAAGAAATTTACCTATCTGATGATAGGAAAGGAAGCTCTAGTTAAGAAGTGAGGAAGAGTTACATCGGTCACAGTATGATGGAAGGTCTCTTACTAAACCAGCAGTGAGTCCACAAAATTCTACAAAGACGTGTTGTGCCCACGATCTCTATCACAGACAGTCGGTAATATGCGTTGCAGGAGTACAAACTATAAACAGTCAGTTACATCTACGATACTTGTTTTGCATTTCGTGTAGGACGGATGTGAAAGGACTGGATGACAGAATACACACACATTTTGGTTGCTGCAAGTTGCAGAAGTCTGGAGTAGCCGTATGTTTTATTTGGATCAGTTTCCTCGATCAGCTAAGCTCACGTACGGTTGCTAGAGAATAGCGAATGTAGGTATCTAATCTTGTAGAACGCTAGAATTTCTACGGCAAATGCTGCGAGGCCGGCGGCGAGGCCGGCAGCGAGTATGTAGAACGGCAGCTGCAGGTCGTCCACGAAGAACGGCTTCAGCGCCGGAGGGCCGCGCAGGAGGAAGGCGCCGCGGTGGTGTGCGTCGCCGCAGCGGATGAGCGCCTTGGCTGCGCTCACCCTCATGTCCTGCCACTTGGCCACCAGCCCGGACACGAAGAGCCGCGACAACACCTGCAACGGAGCGTGGCCGCTGCTCAGCCTGGGTGCGTGCGCGTCATCTCGTGTCGTGTGAACCGGTGCCAGATGCCTCTTGGAAACTCGGTCGAAGGCATCGGGGTCTAATTGGTTCTCTGGAGTACACTATCTCATTACGTAATAGAGCTGGACAAACTGAAACACGTAACTGTTTCGAAACAAATGAAAAAGTACAATGTAACGTTTCGATACGCTGTTTCGAAACAGTGAAACAGTCTGCGTTTTGTAATCTAATAAACACATTTTATCATCTTGAATGCCTTCTGTATAAGTGTGTCCTTATAAACACAAATGAGGTGCGAGAGCGCTAATTATGTCGCAGAAAGTATGAAACTATCATTTAGGCGTCTTGGCAGTTTCGTATTTCCTGCAGCAAATGCGCTGCTTTCGTGTCGTGTGACTTTCATACTTTTCAATTGGCTGAGGACAGCCATAGCTGAAGACAGAAGAACCACCACGAACGGAACTGGAGGTGGGAGCAAACTGCAGAACCAACGGATACGCTACTGGGATTCCCACATTCCGTTAGTATGGGTAATATACCCATCCTGCTAATTTCCATGCACACAAAGGGAATCATTGTGGATAATAGGCACGCCAAATAATTCGAATAAATAACAAAATATAACAGAAAAAATTTTGTCTTTCAAGGTGTTTCGAACCGTTTCTATAAATTCACCATGCTTCCCAGCCCGTCCCGTTCACCATTACACTATCAATGATATGTCAAACAGATCGCTTGCAATTATACCTACATCATATTTATGTATAAGTCTAATAACGGTCACTCTACGCCTTTTTTTATTCAAAATCTTGTAGGCTTACTTGCGTTTTTTAATATGATTACTGTACATGAACAGAGAAGCGTATGCTATAAAAAAAGTGTAATTTAACTGAATGATTTTCACATATTTATTATTTTGAATGTGAATAGTATGCGTTGTTTTATTGTTTGGTTAGTGTTTATAAGGCAGATGTTAAACCATTTCGGAATAGGACAGTCAGCTAGAAACGAAGCTTTATTTTCAGATATCTAAAGCTTCATACTATTGCTTCTCAAAAAAATTTCGACACTCTTGAAAGTGTTTCTTGAAGTGGTATGTTGTGTTTCAGTACCTGTGCCGAGCCCGATTCTCGTCCGACACAGAGCAGAATGAAACATCACTGTTTCGATACAATTAGTCCGTTCCAAGCACAGGTGGACAGAAACAGCCTTATTTTGAAACAACGATACAGTTTCTGTGTCTGGCTCGAGATCGAATCTGGTCCGGTTATCCGAGACAGGGGCGGAATGAAACACCACTGTTTCGAAACAGTGAACCACAGCCGTTCCGAAACACTGAAACAGTTCCACGTATCGATACACTGTATCGAAACATAGAAACAGTGGCCAAGTCTATTACGTAGCATTGTCCAATTAGCAATCTGTGAGGGCTGTCAACAAGAAGCATAGCGACCCTGGAAACTGTGTGAAAGGTGTGATACATGAAAATAAAAGGAAACTATCGATATTAGGACCGAATGCACAAACATTCCATGGCCGTAAGGATTCTGTGGGTTGGTTTCTTAGTTTCTGTGTTCTGTGGATCGTTTGTACGATCATCGTAATGCTATTGAAAGAGTCATTATACATCTACATCGCAAATTAATTGGTAAATCTGACTACCTGCCGAACGTTTATAAGTTTCGTTGTTGGTATTGTTATTAAATACATAAATGTGAGTTGGTAATTGTTAACCACCACTTTTTACAGAAATTCTTCTACGGAACAGAAGGAGCTGTCCAGGAGAAACTTTTTCAGTTTCCTTTCATATTTTACTTGCCTGTCTGACAGACATGCTATATCACTAGATAAGCGATCAAAATGTTTAGTTACAGTACTGTGTTCCCCTTCTTGTGCTAAATATAACCTTAATGTGGAGTGATTAATCCCGCGTTTCCTTTTGGTATCGTAATTATGTAAATCATTTCTTTTTCTTGGACCTCATGAGAGAATAAATATAGTGTGAAGCAGAAGTCAAAAGACCAAACTCCTTAAACAGATGTCTACAAGATGTTCGTGGGTGAGGGCCCCATATTATTCTTGCAGCAGATTTTTGAGAAATGAACATTTTGAAAAAGAAAGTTGAATAGCCCCAGCACAATATTTCATATTACATTTTTATATCATAATACGCGGAATATGTCGGCTTACTGGTTTGCTCCTTCCAACATTTGCAATCACTCTAAGCGCAAATGTGTCGAAATAGGCGTCTTAATGATAAGCATTTAAACTGGAAAAAGCACATTTTTGAACTCGTAAAACAACGTAAGTATCCACTCCCCTCGTTATTTTGTCATCATTGGCGTAGCACCTCTAGCTGTGCGGAACTGAATACGCTGCGTCTTTTTAAAACTGAGGATGAGACCATTCTCAGAAAACGAGTAAATGACACTACTAAGAACACTGTTTACAGAAAGCGAAGATACATATATTAGATGGAAAACCGTATAGATATGTCACAAACAGTGGCAGACCAAAGATTGGCGAGAAATCAAATACGTGGTTTCCCTACGCTCAGCAATTCAGCCAGTGTAGTCAGGGGAGATCCTCTAAGTACAGTTTTCTGCGTTCTTTTGAGTAGATATGACATTACCCTTTTGTCGACTAGACTACCATTTCAATTAAACCGTAGTATATGTAGGAGAATACTGCGGTTGACAGAGTCAAACGTCTTACATAGCACAGAGAAAATTCCAACCACTGCTATATTTTGTTATTTAATGCTTGTAAAATTTGATGAGTGAACCTGTAAATATTATTTCTCAGATGGAATACTATTTGCATTTCAGAAGTGTTAGTCTACTGAGAATGCTATCTTGAGTAAATCACTGTTCTAGAACACATCACTTTATCAAAAATTTTGGAAAATGATGTTCGTAATACCGATCTGTTTCACTACTGACATTCCTCCTATCACCTTTCTTAAAGAATGGTTAAACAAGGGCATACTTCAGTCGCTATCAAAAAATTACCTTGAGTTTGTGACTCTTGTAGGCTATTCTTAATTTTTTTTTTACTGAAGTCATCAATTATTCTGATTTCTATTGCCGAATATCTATTCTGCAACGCACTATCTCATTTATTCTAGCCTATTGTGTAGCATGATGAGATAGAGCATTTATTAAAGGGTATCAGTTATTGCCTTGCTTTGTATGACCTAGAAGAACATATCCGTTAAGTTCCTGCTGCCTTCATCCACCTATGTCGGAATGTTATTACTGACATGAAATCGTAGGATCGGAATAAGCTTTCCAGATCATTTTTTTGTATCAGAATCCTTAACACATTTCACAATGAAATAACCACATACTATTAACTGCTTGCTGCTGTCTGTCAGCTAGCATAGTAAGGGATCTTAATTTCTCATAAACAATGGAAAATGTCCATTTCGGGATCAATATGCAATTACATTTAAAAGTGAACTGTTTTTCAGTATTAATTTCAAGCACACCCATCTGTGTACTGTACGAAAGCTATCTCCCACATCGCTTTTGAACTTCTGTCGTAATTCATCGTTTCTGCTCCTTCCTTTCCCATTTTAGTTCAGCATTGCTAAGATGCTGCAATGTAACCTTTTACGTTTAACTTCTCTAAGCTTGTGATTACGTGATGCTCAGAGAGGCACAGGATATTGATTTCTTCAGAGCTCTCTAAATTTTGTAAACAGACAGAAGAGTTATAATATTCTGATGAAATAAGAAGGAAAAATATCACTGAGTAATGTAATCTTACATTCCTGTTCGTTCTTAAGCACTTCGTGTAACTCTCCAGTTATTTTAATTACTTTCACTACATTGTGTCTGAATGCTGAACTTAACCTAAAACCGGTACCTCCTATACCAGTAACCGCACGTATCTCCTACTGTGTTATGGTGGTTTCTATCCCCTATATCTTGTGCAAGAAGCTCAGTCAAGCTAGCTTTCCCTGTATTACTCACATGTACACAGTGTCCAGTATGTTCCCATCTCCAAGTTAAAATCGCACAGAAATGCAGGGCGTCTTGCTACATTCCAGTGCGCAGCAGCCATACAACTAGGTGTTCACATGGCTCACAGCAAAGTTAACGTATAGCTGGTGATGGCGCGGCAAGACCTACACAAAAATCACGTTTTTGTGTGTGTGTGTTTTTGGAAGTAGCAGCTACATACATACATAGACACACACACACACACACACACACACACACACACACACACACACACACACAAACAGCATTATGGTTGATCTGGATGAAACTGTAACTTCGGTTTTCAGAAAGATCGTTCCCTGCTCCACATATTATGATAACCTGAACCTCTTTGTCAAAATCTTCCCTATGTCGTCTGTAACTTGGCTAAGGCTGGCATGTGGCTTTAAAATGCTTGTGATCTAGTGCGCTATTCTGTACCATCTGGCCTACAACCCTCCCACGACTACAACATAACAGCAAGACTCTTTTCTTCTTACTCTCTTTTGGTACTAACTTACACTTAGTTTCTTTGCTATAAGTCTGCTGCACCTAATTGTGACCTACAGCTGTATGAGGTTCTTCCTCTCCTACTTCACGTAACAAGTCAGTCTTATTGGATACGGAAAGTACAAACGTACATGAAGTTGCAGAGTTGTTCCGTCTTCGCCCATTATGCGTTATGTTTACCCAGTTCCCACAATCTTTTTTCCCTCTTTAACCTGTCTACTTCAGATTTCGAGAAATCTAATTCGCGATGAAGCAACAAATCTTTGCCTCCTGTTCGACGATTCTCCTGTCTCTTTTGTAGGGCCTACAGTTACATGGGAGAGCCCCGTAGAGTTCCTCATTTAATTCTCCACTGCAGTTGCAACAGTGAAATTCCTGCCCACAATCTGCGCACACCACTCCCCGTCTGGCGACCCTATGCCAACACCTCACTTATGACGGATTGTAACACATATTAAACGCTTAAAATGGAATTAAAATACACACCTCAACAGAATTTGGAATATCATAGTGTTCAGTACTACGACTTGTTATAGTACAGCCATTGTAAAATACCTTATTAACGAAATAAACATAAGTCCTTCTGAAAACAAGAACGTTTTTGGTTAGTTACAAAAAATCATTACAAAACAAAGCAGGTTCTATCCTAAGCGCACATCTTGAAAACAGAACTAGTGAAAATCTTTAGACGATGACGACGATCACTACCACCACCTCCACCACCACCACCTCCACCACCACTCTTTAGTAATGAGAAAGTCCTACTCGCACACGGCTGAGTTCTTCCACAGTGCGAGGCATGCTCTGGATGAGACCATCAAGTTTATCTTAGAGTACGAGGTCCCTCTCATCAACAACAGCTTCAGTGAGGTCCTGAAGATGCTCATTGTCAGGTGGATTTGCACTCTGTGTAATCTTCAACACATCCCATGCACGCTCGGTTGCTTTCATATCTCGGTACTGTGCTGTCGAATTAATTTGGTTGATGTTGCATCTTTGAAGATACCGTGACACCACCGCTCTATATTCTAGCATTTGATTCTCACTGACTGGCCTCCGATCCCTCAAAAAGATCCTACAGATGTGAAATCTCCGACAACTTCATCCAAGTCGAATTGCCGTAGATGGGAATTGGAGGGTCCAGCATCCTATCTTTATTGCCTCCCAGATCACTACAAAGGGATGGACATTTTGAACGTACTGACGTTCTTGGTGTCATCTAGTGATTCTCTAAACCCTAAAACGCCTAGTGCCCAGTCGCAAACCAATCCTGGTCTCGTAGGCAAACATGGCATTACTCCATTCTTCAACGGTCCAATGTTTATGTGCAAGAGTCTAGGTCCTCCAATTGCGTCGATTCCGTTGGTTGAGTGCAAAACTTCGCATTGACCTTCCGGAATGAAGACCACCCCCATGCAGCCTTCTATGCACTGTTTAGCCTGAGGCATGAATCTATGTTGTCTGGGCAAAGTCATTTCCATTATTCCTGGCAGATGATGATGGGGGCCTACAAACCGACAGTTGGAGGAAACGATTGAGCATTGGTGCTGTCTTACGAGGAATATCACTGTGAAGCCTATCATTCACCCCCCTCTTGGGGTCCGGGGTTTAGAATAGGCCCAAGGTATTCCTCCCTGTCGTACAAGGTGACTGACAAAAATTTCACGTGTTTAGGCCTTTAGGTGATGTTCCCCTGTAGGGTTGGACCTCCACTCTTCAAAATTTTCCCGAAGAGCTAGCCAATTGGGGAAGGGCGCCTTACAAGGTGCATTGTGTCTATTGTGTATTGAGATCTTGCCCACCTTCTCATTGTCGCATTGCAGTCCCACCCATTCTCCATCTCTTGGGCAAGGACACCTTCCTGGGTGCGTTTTCCACCATGCACTATGCAGTGTCGATTTCTGCATTGACGATGACCATGGACTTCATTGCACCTGATATCCAGCATGGTAGCCAATCCGTTGTGGTGGGGCCGCCATGTATCCTGTTGGTTGTAGCCCCCTGACCACAGAGGGATCACTCTACTGATGCCTCCGCCGTTAACTCCCCATGTATGCCAAGGGGTAGATGGCCATCCCCCTGGGACAATGGGACTCCCGACAATGGCCATCCTGCCAGGTGGCCTTTGCTGCAGCTGAGTGGCGAACATGGGGAGGGCCCTGGTAGGAGTGGATGGCATCAGGGCAGATAACACGCAAAGAAGTGTAGTCCATCACCTCTTGCTGGTGGTGAAACACCAGCGGTCTCTGAGCGATCACGAGCTCAATTCAATGCACAGAAGTACGACCCAAAATTTTCTCCTTCCTGGCCACATCATGAGAGGAACGTCAGGGTAAGGATGCCATTGGATCTTATTCGTCCCAGTACCTTTTATGTTCGAGAGCTGATGGGGAATCTTTCATGATGATGAAGCATCAGTTTTCTGTTGAGCATGTCGAGGACAAGTTCAGGGAGGTGGAGGGCTTGTCCAAAATGAGATCTGGGTCAGTCTTGATCAAAACAGAATCCTCTGCCCAGTCACGGGAGTTACTCGCTTGTGACCAGATGGGGATGTTTCTGTAACCATCACGCCCCATAACTGCTTAAATATGGTCCAGGTTATCCTATTTCACAGAGACCTTCTTTTGCAGTCCGACGATGAGATGCGCGCCAATTTAGTGGTAAGGTGTACATTTCGTCTGGGGTGTCCACCGGGGTCTGAAAGATAATGAGGTTGCCACTGGTGCCTTCATCTTGGCCTTTGACAGTGATACATTGCCCGAGAAGGTCAGGGTGATGGTCTACCAGTGTGATGTAAAGCCCTTTATCCCTCCCCCGATGGGGTTCTTTAAGTGCTGGAAGTTTGGCCATATGTCTTCCTGCTGTACTTCCAGCGTCACATGCCGAGATTGCGGACGCCCATCACATCCCAATACTCCATGTATCCAACCTCCCATCTGTGTCAACTGTGGAAAGCACCATTCACCTTGCTCGCCTTATTGCAGGATTCTCCAGAAAAAAAAGGAAAATTTTGTAGTACAAGACCGTGGACAGACTGACCTGATGCTAAGTGAAAATTTGAATGCCTATATCCTGTGTATATGATATCGTCTTACGCCGCCGCTACAACAGTTCTGGCGCCATCAGCTTCACCAACCCAGGTCATCTCTCAGAGCTGGAAGGCTACACGTGCCTCCTTGATGGTATTGCAGGAGCAATAGGGAGGGAAGTGCTGCCCACCTACTTGGGGAGCAACACCCCCTCAACCATCAGGGAAGTCTGTCCCCCCTTCTAAGCCAGAGAAGCATAAGTCTTCTTCGGTTTCTCTTGCTAGGAAGGGGATCCTTGGGTCACTCCCTTCCCAAGTTTTTCTAGTGGAAAATACGACACCCACCACTGGCTGAAGAGCCCAAAAGCAGCTGGTCGTAGGGCTACACACTCATCCTCAGCCTGAGAGACTGAGCCAGTGTAGTCCTCCCAGCCAGGGAAACCCAAGAATTAGTGAGAGAAATCCAAAAAGAAAATACCTAAGTCCACAGAAATTGGGGTAGAACATACACCACCGCTACCTACAAGCTCTGTGTTTGAGGATAGGGTGGAGATTTTGGCGTCCACTGAGGACCTAGATCTCGCCTGATCCTCAAACACATTGCATATAGACTGCTCAGGCAATAACTCGGTGTCAGCACGTGACTCTGACGCGTAAACTGCCTCATTGAACCATGCCTTCCCAGTCTCAAGATGTCATCCTCCAGTGGAATTGCGGTGGTTTTTTCTACCGCCTGGCTGAGCTACGGCAACTGTTAAGCTTTACACCTGCTGTCTGCATTGCCCTCCAGGAAACCTGGTTCCCAGCAATGTGGACCCCTGCCCTCTGTGGCTGAAAGAGATATTACAGGAACCATAGCGACTATAATCGAGTGTCAGGTGGAGTTTGGGTTTATGTCCTAAACTCGGTCTGTAGTGAACATGTGATCCTTCAAACCCTTCTTGAAACTGTGGCTGTCAGAATGACGATGCAGGAAATAACTGTCTGTAATGTATATCTTCCACCAGATGTGCAGTACCCCTGGATGTATAAGCTGCACTGATTGATCAACTCCCTACACCTTTCCTACTTCTGGGAGATTTTAATGCCCATAACTCCTTGTGGGGTGGTACCATGCTTACTGGCCAAGGCACAGATGTCGAAACTTTACTGTCGCAATTCGACCTCTGCCTCTTAAATACTGGGGCCGCCACACATTTCAGTGTGTCTCGAGGTAGTTACTCGGCCATTGATTTATCAATCTGCAGCCCAGGACTTCTCCCATGTATCCACTGGAGAGCACATGACGACCTGTGTGACAGTGACCACTTCCCCACTTCCCCATCTTCGTGTCACTGCCCCAGCATCAGGCGCATGGACGCCTGCCCAGATAGGCTTTGGACAAGGCGGACTGGGGAACTTTCACCTCTGCTGTCACCGCTGAATCTCCCCCACACGGTAACAACGACGTGATGGTTGAGCAGGTGACTAGCACAGTTGTTTCTGCGACAGAAAACGCGATCCCTCGCTGTTTAGGGTGCCCGAGGCATAAGGCTGTCCCTTGGTGGTCTCCAGAAGTCGCTGAAGCAATTAAGGGGCGTCGGCGAGCTCTACAGCAGCATAAGCGGCACCCTTCCCTGGAGCACCTCATAGCCTTATACGTCTCCATGCCCGTGTTCGCTACCTTATCAAACGACGGAAGCAGGAGAGTGGGAAGGTGGCGTATGGCACCCAATGGTCTAGACATATCTCTCTCAAGTCTGAGCTGGGCGAAGATCAAATGTCTTTTCAGGTACCAGGCCCCAACAGCTGTCCCCGGTGTTACCACAAATGGCGAGTTATGTACCGACGCAAACGCGATTGCCGAGCAACTTGCTCAAAACTCTGCATCTGAGAATTACCCCCCAGCCGTTGGCACACTCAATCGGCGGCTAGACGGGAACGACCTCTCATTCACTACACGCCGCAGTGAATCATATAACGTCCCATTTACAGAGTGGGAGCTCCTCAGTGCCCTTGCACATTGACCCGACACAGCTCCTGGGCCTGATCGCATCCACAGCCAGATGATTAATCTTCTCTCACCTGACTACAAGCGACATCTCCTCGTCATCTTCAACCGAATCTGGTGCGATGGCGTCTTTCTATCGCAGTGGCAGGAGAGCACCATCATTCCGATGCTCAAATCCAGTACAAACTCGCTTGATGTGGATAGCTATTCGCCCATCAGCCTCACCAACGTTCTTTGTAAGCTGTTGGAGTGTATGGTATGTTGGCGGTTGGGTTAGGTCCTGGAGTCACATGGCTTGCTGGCTCCATGTCAGAGCGGCTTCTGCCAGGGTCGCTCTACCACTGATAATCTTGCGCCCATCGAGTCTACCATCCGAACAGCCTTTTCCAGACGGCAGCAACTAATTGCCATCTTTTTTGACGTACGTAAAGCATATGACAAGACTTGGCAACATCATATTCTTGCCACATTGTATGAGTGGGGACTCTGGGTACCACTCCCGATTTTTATCCAAAACTCCCTGTCGCTCCGTACTTTCTGTGTCCAAGTTGGTGACTCCCATAGTTCTATCCATATCCAGGAGAATAGAGTCCCCCAGGGTTCTGTATTGAGTGTATCTCTAGTGGGCATTAACGGTCTAGCAGCTGTAGGGCCATCCATCTCACCTTTTCCATATGGGGATGACTTCTGCAATTTTTACTGCTCCTCCAGTACTAGTGTTGCTGAGCCGTTCCTACAGGGACTCATTCACAAGTCAGAGTCATGGGCTCTAGCCCACATCTTCCAGTTCTCAGCCACGATGTCGTGTGTCATGCACCTCTGTCGGCGTCGTACCGTTGATGCAGAGCCAGAATTTTATCTTGCTGACGTTCCACTCACTGTTGTGGAGGCATACCAATTCCTAGGACTGGTTTTCGACGCTCAATTGACTTGGTTCCGTCATCTTCGTCAGCTTAAGCAGACATGTTGGAAGCACCTTAATGCCCTCTGTTGCCTGAGCAACACCAATTGGGTGCAGATTGCTCTACTATGCTGTAGGTCTACAGAGTCCTTGCCCAATCCCGAAATGACTGTAGGAGTGTGGTTTATGGTTCGACTGTGCCTTCAGCGTTACATTTACTCGACCCTGTGCACTACTGTGGGGTTCGACTAACGACGGAAGCTTTTGGGACGAGTCCAGTGACCAGCGTACTGGTGGAGACTGGTGTCCCTCCACTGCAGATCAGACGTGCACAACTACTCGCCAACACCCATAGTTTCCCTGAGCATCCGAATTACCGTTACCTTTTCCTGCCCGAGGCAGTCCATCTCCCGCATTGGCGGCCTAGATCGGGGCTAATGACCGGTTCGCGTGTGGTCCCTTCTCTCTGAACTGGTCCTTCCCATTACCACCTCCCCTTGCAGTTAAATCGCAAACGCCTCCACGGTGTAACCCTCGGCCGCAGCTTCGTCTGGACCTTTTGCACGACCGTAAGGACCCGTTAGCCTCGCCACTCTCCGCTGTCATTTCCTCTAGATTTTTGACGTGTTCCTGGGCTCTGAAGTGGTTTATACCGACGGCTGATGGTCACGTAGGCTTCGCATATGTTCATGGAGGATATATTGAGCAGCACTCCTTGCCAGTTGGCTGCAGTGTTTTCACTGCAGAGCTGGCGGTCAAATCTCGTGCTCTTGAGTACATCCGCTCGTGACCTGGCGAGTCATTTCTCCTCTGTACTGACTCACTGAGGAGCCTACAAGCTATCGACCAGTGCTACCCTCTCCATCCTCTGGTAGCGTCCATTCAGGAGTCCGTCTGTGCCCTGGAACAGTCCCGCCGTTCCGTGGTGCTTGTGTGGACCCCAGGAAACGTCGGAATCCCCGGCAACGGACTTGCCGACAGGCCGGCCAAATAGGCGACGCGGAAACCGCCTCTGGACATCGGCATCTCCGAAGATGACCTGCGTTCTGTCTTACACCACAGGGTTTTCCGGCTTTGGGAGACGGGATGGCATAACAGCACGCACAATAAAAGTGCGTGTCATTAAGGAGACTATGAATGTCTGGAAGTCTTCCACGCAGGCCTCTCGCAGGGAATCAGTTGTCCTCTGCCGGCTCCGCATTGGCCGTACGTCGTCGCTAACGCATGGTTACCTACTCCGTCGCGAGGACCCACCTCAGCGTCACTGTGGCTCCCAAATGACAGTCATCCCTCTCTTTCTGGACTGCCCACTTTCAGCCGCTCTGTGGCAGACTTTTAACTTTCACAGCACCCACCCTTCGGTGTTGGGCGACAATGCCTCCACAGCAGTTTTAGTTTTACGTCTTGTCCGTGACAGTGGGTTTTACACTTCTATGTAGTTTTTAGCGCCTGTCCTTTGTCCCTCTGTGTCCTCCACCCGAGTGCTTTTAGGGTGGAGGTTTTAATGTGGTGCAGAGTGGATGGCTTTCCGTTTTTATTCTCGTGGTTGGCCAGTCACTGTAATCTGCTTTCACGTTTTACTCTCTTCTGTTTCTATCGTCTCTCTGTTGTTTTCTTGTCCTCTTTTATTCCTTTTAGTGTTCGTTCTTGTGGCTTTTCCTTTCTTTCCGTTTTGTGTTATATGTCTCCTCCATTTTATTCTACCACTTGTGGCATTGTTTTATTAGGAACAAGGGACCGATGACCTCATAGTTTGCTCCCTTCTCCCGCTTCTAAACCAACCAACCAACCAATCCATCGTTCACACTTCCCGTCTCTCTATATTTTTCCACACCTTAGACCAAGCACTTTCTGATAACTGCAGAAACACGCCACTTAGAGGCGTGCACCACACTGGCCTGCTGAAAATAAAACCACTATCCTGACTATCAAACACAGCAAGATGTTGCTGATCGGTTACATGTCACTCAAACCAAATGGAAATGAAATGAACGTTTGGCGTCATTGGCTGCGAGGCCCCTTGCAGGGCAGGTCCGGCCGCCTTGGTGCAGCTCTTATTACATTCGATGTCACAATGGGAGACCTGCACGCCGGATGGGGATGAAATGATGGTGAAGACCAGTCCCTGAGCGGAGAAAATGTCCGACGCAGTCGGGAATCGAACCCGGAACCGTAGGATGGCAATCCGTCACGCTGACCACTCAGGTATCGGGGCGGACACTCAAACCTAATGATGCTGTTGTTGTGGACTGCTCGTGATGTGCCGCTGCGGCAGCGGTATGTTTACGTGACTGGGAAGCGGCCGCAAAGCATGCAAGTAGCAAACACCATGCATTATCCAGTTGGAGCCTACACACCAAACGAAGTGCCTAGCTCAATGAGACCTGTACTATCGTAGACTACATTTTACAGTAGTATTCCAAACATTTGTTGAGCAGTATACTTAGCACACTTCCTAAATTTTCGTAACTTACGAGCCCCAAAAATTTGACCTACGGGTAAGCGATCGACATGTACGTTATAATGTAAAAAGTTAATTATTTCCGCTTCAAACAAGAGCTCGTGTCCCACTTAGGCTCACTGGCCATTTGACCATCTTCTGTGCGGATGCACAAACAGTACCCGAACTCTTACGGGAATCGGTAAAGCCGCGAGTAATGAGTGTAATGGGCAGGGGCACTACGAATATAGTGCGGGACAGTAAGCTGGGAATGTGGCTCTCACAGGAGGCAGTCGCACTATCCTGTGTGTCCTTGGTGGCTCAGATGGATAGAACGTCTGCCATGTAGCAAGAGATCCCGTTTTCGAGTCCCAGTTGGGGCACACATTTTCAACTGCCCCATTGAGGTATATCAAGCTCAATATGCAGCTAAGGGTATTCATTCAAATGGTTCAAATGGCTCCGAGCACTATGGGACTTAACATCTGAGGTCATCAGTCCCCTAGAACTTAGATCTGCTTAAACCTAACTAACCTAAGGACATCACACACATCCATGCCCGAGGCAGGATCGAACCTACGATCGTAGCGGTCGCGCGGTTCCAGACTGTAGCGCTTAAAACCGCTCAGCCACCCCGGTCGGCTATTCATTTCATTCTATTGATTTAACTATAATTTCGCACTTAATTTTAACGTATTCACAACAAAATGTTACTTTTAATCACTATTCATCGAAAACAAAACCTCATTATTATCATTATAATGTTATAATTATTATTATTATCTAATACTCCTAATTATAATTATAATTATCCCAGTTTCGCAATATAAACTGTAGCAGAAAACATTCTTAAGTCAGTGATAACGCAGGGCCCTCGACGAACCTAAGACTAGTATTTTGGAAAGGACAACATTCGTGCATGATGGAGATGACAATGATTTTTTCAAACAGTTTTACAATATTTATTTTCCGGAACATGACAGTGTGTCGCGCTGTCAGTGTTTTGGGAGTGAACTACTGCTTCTCTCTTCCGATATGAAGCCGTCGATTTAAAGCAGATTCCAGAAAAAAATTTATATTAATTGTGTTTTTCGATTGTCCGTGTAGTCTTAGATCCGCGTTAACATTGATACCTTAATTTTCTGTATTCCACATTGACCTCCTAGAGCTTCTGGATGCTGTACGTATTCTTGATTGTGTATCAAACGATGGAAAATCCAGGATGGGTCTCCGTCTTATTGTGTATCGTTGTGTTACTGTCTGAAACAATTCGTTACTCACATGTTTCCTTACCCGCACGCAGTTCGTACCGATTTGGGCCGGACTGATGGCAACGAATCTGGAAGTATAAGAAAACTATCTCTGGACTCGGAGACACGTGAAAACCGAGTCGGGCCGAACTGCATTGAAGGGGTGACGGAAGCTCTTCGTTAGTTTCAGAATTCCTCCGATTTATTATTCACAGCAGGCCTAATCGGTAGTGACACGAGGGGCCGAATGCACTTTGTCACTCGCCACGGTTTCCCCTCCTCGCACACAGTTCGTGGTCCAGCTCGGGCCATGTCGGCAATATTTTTAAGCCTCCAAATCCTCACACCCAGATGGGTTTCACACGCGTCCTGAGAATTCAAAAGCCATGAGCGAGGAAATCATGGCGTGAGTGACTTATGCAGGAACTCAAATGTCTCCAACAGCAATTAAAGAGCGTATTTCCAAAGGGTTCTTTCACAAAGGAATGAAAATTTTCTGTAAACACCAATTTTAAATTTACTTATGTTCTCAATGCGCCAAAAACTGGGTTTTACGAACGAAAATTGTGTGTTCCACATAGAGACATAAGAGGGTTGCCCAGAAAGTAATGCACCGCATTTTTTCCTTCAGTTCTTTATTGAACGTAATGAGAATTACGTGGAAAAGTAGTGTGTGTAGATAAAATACACACACGAAAGTATGGTGATTTCCATTCCATTCTATGGTCTTACTCCAGCGTGAAACAACGCGGTGTGTAAGCCCTGTCGGTAGCAATCTTTGTCCTGGTGGCGGAGCCAGTGCTTCACTTTGTGAATCACCTCCTCATTGACCTCAGAATGTCTTCCACTAATGGCATCCCTTAATGGCCCAAACTCTCGATTGACAACATCAGTTCGCTGCTGCATGTCGGGTGTGACAGCCATGTATAGTCTCCCCGACCGCTGAAAATCGTGAGCCTCCGCCGAACTGCCTTCTGATGACCTCACCATCTGTGCCCAGCGACTAACTGTACTTCTGTCGACAGCAGATGCTCCATAGACTTTGCAGAAGCGTATGTGAATATTCCCTAAAGTTTATTTCCTTGCAGTGAGAAATTCAATAACCGCACATTGCTACGAATGCGAAACTTTACGTCTCCCGAGTGAGCGCGCCAAATTTCCGTCAGTTTCAACAGATAGCGTGCTGCAGGTGAGGTACGTCACAAGCATTGATTTCGGCTGAGAAAAATTACGCGGTGCGTTACTTTCTGCGCAACCCTAGTAATTAAGGTAATTAAGGTCCTTAGTTACTGATAGATAAAAATTGAATTTGTCTGTGCTTTGCAATTAAAAACAATTATTTGATTTTGTTGCAAAATGACTTACCGCCCTCTGGGTTTTGGAGTTATCTACTTACTGTAAAAAATCTAATAATTTGTCAACCTCTCATCCATTATTTATATGACTGGATTCAGGTAAAGGTCTTTGATTTTCGCGATTTATTAACTCTTTGAATGAAGGTTATCACCTATGTTCGATACTTCCAGCCTAATACAAACAATTGTACAGAAAAAAACTCTTTATGCTAAGCTGTTTTATAATAATGTCTATGAGTTATCACATCATGACATCAAACTTTTGATGCATAAGGCCTCAGCCATGTGACTCCACATCAAAAGTAAGAGATGACTATAAGTGGAATGTGTAAGCCCCCAATGTTAAAACGGAGCAAGAAAAAACGGAATAACATTCGAAAAGACCGACTTAGAGCTCACATGGATCATACTGAAGTGGTCTATCAGCTGTTCGGAAATGCCACAGATTGGAAATGCACGGGAAGGAGATATATCACTTCGGAAACTGCAGTAGTTTCCCGGTACCATTCTGAACGACAGATGACACACATAAAATACAAAACGAAGCGGCATGAGGGGAAAAATGTTGTGTTGGCAGAAGAGCCAACACCGTGTTACTAGAGGAGGCCGAAATGCACGCGTTTTAGCTCACGCAGGCTGGCGTGAGGAGGGAAGGTCTGGAACATGACAAGGAATCGCAGTTCAGATAGCGGACATAGTTAGTTTGATACCTAACTTTAATCCATTAATGAGGAACGTCGCCTTTGACGGTACATGATTCACAATATTATATGTTCAGAAGACATATAGTAACTGAATATGGCGCCTTGCTAGGTCGTAGCAAATGACGTAGCTGAAGGCTATGCTAAGCTGTCATCTCTGTAAAGGAGCGCGTATGTAGGAAGTGAACCATCGCTAGCTAAGTTGGCTGTACAACTGGGGCGAGTGCTAGGGAGTATCTCTAGACTAGACCTGCCGTGTGGAGACGCTCCGTCTGCAATTACTGATAGTGGCGACACGCGGGTCCGACGTATACTAACGGACCACGGCCGATTTAAAGGCTACCACCTAGCAAGTGCGGTGTCTGGCGGTGACACCACAAAAAACATGTAGAGAACGTTACAGAGCAACATAGTAATAGTTGGTGAACCTGGATATAAACTCTCCAGTGAACAAAATGTTCAGATCCATCGTAAAATTAAAACGTGATCCTAGTCGAAAGATTAGTTCTACTTTACGACGACTACTTGCATTACAAAATCAGAAAGTGAACTGAAGCGTTCTTTGCGCGAAGTCGTGTGAATAGTAGGAACAATCAGCATATAGCGGAAAAGAAGCATATGATGAGAGGCTCTTTTCAGAAAAAAAGGAAAAAAAGTGTGTTATAGATCGGTAATAGTATTAATTCAGAGGAAACCCTCAACACACGCGAAAAAAAGAAACTTTCATTCGTGGTGACATGGAAAAACAAAAATAACGAATAGTCAATATTTTCTTACAGACATGTGTCTCGAAAGGGAAAGAAGTACTTGGTGCTGTCATCACTCTTCTGACTGGTATGATACGTCCTGCTACGTCTTTCTCCCCTGCGGCAGTTTCTTTATCTCAGAGCAGCACTTGACACCCAGCGCCCTCCCCTAGTTACTGAATGTATTCCAATCTCTCAGGCGTTTTATTCTGTAAAATTCCCTCAAGCTCCGTGGGAGTTATTCCTTGATACCTGAAACACACCCTATTATCCTGTCCCTTCTTCTTGTCAGTATTCTCCACACTTCCTTTTTTATCCCCCCTCCCCCCCCCCCCTGTCATTCTGTGGAGAACCTCCTTATTCCGTATCTTACAGGTCCAGCTAATTTTCAACATCCGCCTATACACCACATAACAAACGCCTCGATTCTCTTCTTTTCCCAGCTTCCCACATTCCATGATTCTCTGTAGCACAACGCTGCTCTCAATTGCACATTGTCAAAGCTCTTTCTCAAATGAAGGCCGATATTGGTATTGCTACCTAAAAGTAATTGACTACATTCAGTCTTTGCCTGTGTCAGTCTGCTTCGTAGTCCACTTTTCGTCGTCTGTTTTTTTATGTTGTTTCCAAGGTATCAGAGTTCCTTCACTTCGTCTGTTTCGTGGAGATCAATTTTTGTGTTAAGTTTATCGCTATTCACATTTCTTTGGCGTTTCTTCAGTTACCCTCTATCCATGATCTGTACTCATACGGGATCTGCTGAATGGCATCGAAAGTCTAATTTCTTCTTCAGTTTCACTGAGTATATCAACGTAATCAGCGAATCTTAACACTGACTTTCACAGGGGGCGTTCTATAAGTAATGCAGTACATTTTTCGTCTGAAAGGTTTGTTTTATTCAGGATTTCAGAAGACTTTATGATTCCCCACTCTTTCGGCTTCAAAACTCTATTTTTCAATATAATCTCCAGTCAATGCGCCATCTTACTGGAAGGGCCTGTATGCCCTCCTGGTACCATTCCACTGAGGCAGCAAACGTTGGCTCAGACGCCGACCATCAATCTCCCCGTCATCCATGTAATGCTTTCCGCGAAGTGCATCCTGCATTGGGCCAAACAGATGGAATAATGTGTGAGATGCGGGTCGTAAGGTGCATGACGAAGAAAGCTTGCGATGATAATAGACGCCTCGCTCAGCGGTTCACCTTGCTTTTGTTCACTGCCAGGTCTCTGTACAGATTCTGCGAGGCCCTTTGAATATCAACGATGGCCCCGTTTCCCCCCACAAGAAGCTCAGTGGCAGCTCTCTGCTTGGAACGCTCCTCAGTTACAGGCGCCGTTTTGAAGGCTACGTATAACGCCACCACTTATCGGAGCTTCATGAAACTATAGGAGCTGAAGCGGAAATATTCCACGATGTCCCACAACAAATTCCGCATTTTTTAACCAAAATTTACAGTAGCGGAATTACGAGGGGTGTTCAATAAATAATGCAGGACACTTTTAATAAATAATGCAAGACACTTTTTTTCTCTGAGAGAACCTGTCTTTTATTTCTGTCAGTGATTCGCCCCTGACGTTCAGTCTGCACATCGAAGAAAGACTTCATTCCTGTATTGCATCCTTTATACTAGAGCACTTTGTGCTTAGTCTTAAATTCTTATTCTACCTACTTGTTTCTCGTACATATTGTGTATTACCGATACTTCCTTACAGCTCATACCTATTTTCCCCAGAATTTCGAACGCCTTGCGCCGCGTCACATTGCCGAACGCTTTTTTCTATGTCGGCAAGCAGGCCGCGGTGGCCGAGCGGTTCTAGGCGCTTAACTCCGGAACCACGCGACTGCTACGATCATAGATCCGAATCCTGCCTCGGGCATGGATGTGTCCGATGTCCATAGAACTAACCTAAGTTCTAGGGGACAGATGTTAAGTCTCATAGTGCTCAGACCCCAGCCAGATGCTGTCGCCTGTCCTGTTTCAGAGGAACCCACTCAGCGTGCAAGATCTGGGCAATCGCAGAGGGTGGGTTCAAAATGGCTCTGAGCACTATCGGACTTAACATCTCAAGTCATCAGTCCCCTAGAACGTAGAACTACTTAAACCTAACTAACCTAAGGACATCACACACATCCTTGCCCGAGGCAGGATTCGAACCTGCGACCGTAGCGGTTGCGCGGTTCCAGACTGAAGCGCCTAGAACCGCTCGGCCACCAGCGGCCGGCGCAGAGGGTGGGATTATTGGTAGTTGGGAGCTCCAACGCTAGGCGCGTTATGGGGCCCTTTAGGGCCTTGGCTGACAAGAAGGGTAAGAAATCCAATGTGCACTCCATGTGCATACCTGGTAGAGTCATTCCTGATGTGGAAAGGGTCCTCCCGGATGCCATGAAGAGCACAGGGTGCAGCCAGCTGCAGATGGTGACTCACGTCGGTACCAATGATGTGTGTCACTTTGGATCAGAAGATATTCTCTCTGGTTTCGAGCGGCTAACAGAAGTGGTAAAGGCTGCCAGTCTTGCTTGCAAGATGAAAGCAGACCTGACCATTTGCAGCATAGTCGACAGGACCGATTGCGGACCTCTGGTACAGAGCTGAATGGAGGGTCTGAATCAGAGGCTCAGACGGTTCCGCGACCGTGTAGGCTGCAGATTCCTCGGCTTGCGCCAAAGGGTGGTTGGGTTTCGGGTTCCGCTGAATAGGTCAGATGTCCACTATACGCAGGAGGCGGCTATACGGGTAGCAGGGGCTGTGTGGTGTGGACTGGGCGGTTTTTTAGGTTAGAGGGTCTCGGGAAAACATAAGAAGGGCTTCAGTCACAAAGGGTGCATGCTGAACACAAGAGGAACGTAGATATAGGAACCATAGGTATAAAAGTTGTAAATTGTCGTAGCTGTGTTGGGAAAGTACCAGAGCTCCAAGCGCTAATAGAAAGCACTGATGCTCAAATCGTTACAGGCACTGAAAGCTGGCTAAAGCCGGACATAACCTAAGCTGAAATTTTTCCGCAGCAAAACGAAATCTTTCGTGACGAGTCTATTTAGCTGGCGGTCTGTTTGTCTACCCTAAGGCGCTCCCAATTCCATGCCGAAATTTCGGGGTCTAATGAGATGTCCCTAGTTTCGCCTTTTATTGAAAAAGACCCACAGTCCTGAAAACAGTTAAATCTACATGTGGCACCCTGCACAGTCGTACGAAGTTACCTCATCGATGGCGTCACGGTACGGCAGACAGGGCTTGACAGGGTACCGGCGCATGAACCACGTGCACTTGGCGGGCACCACGTGCAGGGCGGGGCCCGTGGTCAGAGCGTGCGGCGGCCGGAACCAGGAGCGCTTCGGCCCATCCCATGCGCTGTCTGCGAGGCACGCTTGCGGCAGCGTCTGCAGCAGTCCGGAGCGCACCACCGCCTGCACCACCACCGCAGCAGCCGCCTCGCTCGACGCCGTGTGGCGCAGCGTCTCCCAGAGCCCGCTGCGGTTGGCAGCACTGCGCGGCCGCTGTAGGCGCGCCTTCACGCCGCCGCAGCCCTGCATCACGCCCGGCTGGCGAACTGCGTCTGCGGACCGGGAGACGCCGCGTAGCCCCGACTTCCTCCACGATCGCTCTTCTAAAATCTGCGTTACTAAATGGCCAAAACAGTCATGCGGGAATCCAGTTCCATGTTGCCTATGTAAAGGCTTCCAGGAGTAACAAAACTTTCATTTCCAGTATTCCATAGAATGATGAAGCAAATTTAAAATTTAAAACACTGTCGTAATCTACTCACCAAAAGGTATAATGTTCCGTTAGACGTTGAACACAATCCGTGCAACGCAACACGCGAATTATCCAGAGTACGTATACGACATGTGGTTATAAAATAACGGGACTATTGCTGTAAAACATTTCATTTCTAAACATCAGCTGATCAGCGAGAACATTATAACCGCCCACCTAATAGCCGGTATGTCCACCTTTGGGAGACGATGAGATGTGATGCCACGTTGATCACATACCTCGTGTGTGCGATCTGGCTCAGATCTGGCTAGCTGAGAGGCCAGCACGTCAAATGGAACTTGCCACTGTGTGCCCACAACCACTCCATCACACTCCTAGCCTTATGACGTGGCGTATTACTCTGCTGAAAAAAGCCAGTATCGGCAGAAAACGTGACAGTCACGAAGGGATGTACGTGGTCTACAACCTGTGTACGATACTCTTTGGTCGTCGTGGTGCGTTGCACGAGATCCGCTGGACCCATAGATGCCACATGAGTGTTCCCCAGAGCATCATGTACCCGCCATTAGCTTGTCTCCGTCCCACAGTGCAGGTGTCAAGGAAAAGTTCTCATGGAAAACGCCGGATTTGTGCCCTCCCATCGACATGATGAAGAGGGTATCGTGATTTATCGGACCGTGCAACGCTCTGCCACTGCACCAACATCCAGTGCCAGTGGTCACGTGCTCATTTCAGTCGTTGTTGCCGATGTCGCGGTGTTAAAAACGCGCCTCTGCCTCTGACGACCCACGCATGTGCCGATTTTAAGTCAGTACACTCCAATGTTAGAGAGAGCGCAGGAGTGTCTGAACACAAAGTCTAGTACAAGAGGACACTTGGCGAAATGGGTGGAACTAACATCAGTCTGCTCACCCTGCGACGTCAGACACCTGTAATGATGGAATGGTCAACCAACCCCACGACATCCAGACGTGTTCGAAGGGATTACGGGATCGCAGACGGTCGTCGTAAACTTCATTCCACAATATTTCAACTGAACACCTGCCAGCCATCTTCAGGTGAACCATCGAAGAGTCTAAGATGGCTCACCTGAATATGATTGGCAGGTGTCCCGTTGAAATACCGTGAAATGAGCTTTACGACGACTGGCAGCAATTCCGAAATCTCTTAGAACATTTAATTCGCAGGGAAAATTTTAAATTTTACATCTGGACGTGGTTTGACGGTAGTTTCGTCACGTGTTCAGGAAACTCACCACAGCACTCCTCCAACACCCGAAGAGTCGTGCCGTTTCTGAAATGCTCGTTCCGAGCATCTGGGCCATAACAATCTGCCTTCGGTCAGACTCAACTAAATAAAGTGCCTTCCCTATTCTACACAAGGACAGCACCTTCAGTGAAACTGTGTGTGTGTGGGGTGGGGGGGGGGGGGGTTTGTCAGTCCTCGCCAGGTGATGCTGCTATGGCCTGGACGGGTGTACATACACTGGGAGAGAAAAATTACTACACCCGTTCAGACGTACCAAGGCAGATTCTTCGTACATGAAGTGTATCAAGCTCCAAAAATGTGGCTGGTCTCATACAGCTATCTCTTCAAGTGCTTCTTACGATACTATGGCCTCCCCTTCCCTGGGAGGCCAGGCTTTTTTTGTGTGGGTAATATCGAAGTCCAGTTTCGTGAAGTGGAGTCTATCAGTAAGGTGTAGTCAGATTTCCTGCTGATCAAAGGTGTTCCTGCCGCCCACTCTGCAGCCCTTTATCCATGTGGTCGTCTTGGCGACTTGGCGACGTCCCAGTCTCTCTTCCAACTCACCAGTCTCTGCGTACTGTCCAAGGAGTAATTTTTCACTGGGACCTCAACCTGCAAACTGATGAGGACCTCTGGCTAATCTGGAACGAAAGGGCATTCATTTCGTTTGTAGTTTTCAGAAAGGTCGCAAAGACATTTGCACCAATACTGGTGCTGTTATTCTGGCTTTAGACGGAGATACATTGATAACACACAATCCTGACCCTCTCTGGGAGGGTGATAGCAACCTGCACATCCCGCCTCCCACAAGGTGCTTTCAGTGCTTCCTTCGGTGGTTGTGCTTCAGGTAAGTCTTCCTGATGTACGGCAGACCCTCTATGTGGTGACTATGCCCACCCACCCCATTAGGAGCCTGCCGCTGTGGCAGAGCGGTTCTACGCGCTTCAGTCCAGACAGCGCTGCTGCTATGGTCGCAGGTTCGAATCCTGCCTCTGGCATCGATGTGTGTGATGTCCCTAGGTTAGTTAGGTTTAAGTAGTTCTAAGTCTAGGGGACTGATGACCTCAGATGTTAAGTCCCATAGTGTACAGAGCCATTTGAACCACTCCATTAGGAGAGCCCCTGTGTTCCACCACCCATGTGTGTAAGTTGTCATGATTGTTACTCCCTCACTCTCTGGCTTACAGGAAAGAAAGAAGATACAGACTGTAAGTCCCTGCATCGTCACTGAGGCTCCTCAAAAATAGAATCGACTCCGCCCTGTGTTGATTTGCTGTCCCTCTCCTCCCTCTCCCTTACCCCATCAACCCTCTCCTTTCTCCCTCCACTGCAGTTCCCAGCCTCTCCCCTCTGGATGCCACCCCTTCCCTGGCCAAACAAGTGTCCCACTTCTATGGCGCCTGCTGGTGACAAGGCTCTCCTCCCCCCCCCCCTCCAGGACCCCTCCCCCAGGCGTCTCTTAGGAAGGAAGCCTGCTACAACTCAACCAGGAGACACACAGTCTGTGCACTGCAAGGTCGCTCATTCTTCTTCTCATTCAAAGGCTGAGGACAGGGCAGAGGGAGAGACCAGGCTTCTGCAAGATCCAGAACCGAAAGTGAAACATGGCACCTCCAGGGGCATGTGGAAGCCTTGTCCTGGAATTTATCTCCCCCCTCACAAACTGACTCTGACATCTTCGCTGGTGACAGATGGTGAGCTGGTAACACAACTGCCTCCAGCTCGTTTGCCTCCCATTTGGATACTCGCCCCTTGATTATTCAATGGAAGTGTAATGACTATGAGTGTCATCTCCCAGATTTGCAATCCCTTATTCCCTTTTACTCAGCAGCTTATGTCATTCTCCAGTAATCTCATTTTACTGATGTTCACCCACAGACATTTTGTGGGTTCCATGCTTTCTGTCAAAACCAGGTCAGGCCTTTGTGGGTTTCTGGTGTTGTCCACATGTTGGTCTGGTATTGTTAGTAGGTGGATCCCACTTTGCAAACCGTGATGGTAGAGTTCAAGTGGAGACTGTACCATATTAGAAGCCCTTTTGTGATCATCTCCCTCCCTCCTGAGTGGCAACTGTATCTGCTGTCCTAACTGCCATTCTTCAGCAACTTCCCCCATTCCTTACTCCTCCTTGTGGATTTTAATGCCCATCAGCATTTATGGAGCAGTGCTTCTTCATCTAGTCATGGGCTCCTCATTGTCAAATTTCTTGTGGACCACGACCTGTGCTTTCTTACTGATGGTTCCCCCAATCATTCCAGTGCTGCATGTAGCACTTTCTCTACCATTGATCTTTCGATCTCTTCTTCTTCCGCCTTCCTTACTTACACTGGCCGTCATACTATGATCTCTGTGACAGTTATCACTTTCCTTTTGTTCTCTCATTCCCTTCCGACTTCCTGATTTCCAGGTTTCCCCCCTGAGCTTTCCATCCTGCTGATTGGCCTCTCTATACCTACCAGGTTCTACCTTCTTTGTCAGGTTCTATTGAAGTTGCCTGTGATATATCAATAAGATAATCTGTGCTAATGGCATTGCTGTTCCACAATTGAAAGACCCTGTCCACTATCGGTCATTTCTGTAGTGGAGCACGGCTATTGCTACTCCTGTCCGTGATCGTCGTCACACCTTGCAACCTGGCATCTGTCCTTGGCTGGCGTTAGTACCTATAAACGTCTTCACTTCAAAGCCTCTTATTTAATCAAACAGATGTGTTGGAATACTTTGTCTTCTCTCTAGGTTATCTGTCCCTTCATCACAGGTGTGGGCTACAGTCTGTACCTCCCAAGATTGTCAGCAGCAGTCTTCCATTCCAGGCCTTGCCCTTCTTGAAGATCCATCTGTTGTCGAAGAATACACAACGATCCATCATGCAATGGTATTGGCGACAGCCTCCTATCCAACTGTCTTCCTCCACTGGAAAAAGCATGCTGAAGCTTTGCTCTAAGGTTTTACCCCTTGTCAGGGGGATTCCTACAACGAACCTTTTACAAAATGAGATCTCCTTCTCCTCCTCCTTCTCCTCCTCCTCATGATTCAGTTCTAGGCTATGTTTCCACATATAACAATTGCTTCAACACCTCATTCTTCCACATAGACAATATCTCCTCCAGGTGTTTAAACGTATTTGTCTCCACAGTTCTTCCAACTCTCAATGAAGGCACAGTATTATTCTTTTTGTCCTTGAGCCTACAAGGATCTGTTGTCTCTTGATAGTTACCAGCCCATCGACCTCACAAAAATCCTGTGCGAGTTAACAGAATGGATGGTGGCTCATCAGCTCAACTGGGTCCTTGAATCTTGGGATCCGTTGTCTCCTTATCAGTGCAGCTTTCAGGATCATCTGTTTCATTTGCAAACAGCAGATTGGAAGGCCTTCTCACAGCACTGTCGTCACAGTTTTCTTTGATCTTCACAAGGCCTATGACACAGCTTGGTGTCATCACATCCTCCTTATGCTCCATGAGTGGGGTCTTCAGGGCCCTCTCCCAATTTTTACATACCAGTTCTTGTCCCACCAGTCGTTCAGAGTTTGGGTTGGCACTGTACTCAGTTCTCCACTGACCCAGGTGAATGGTGTTCCATGGGGGTCTGTATTAAGTATCCATTTTCTAATCACCATTAATGGACTTGTGGGCTATGTCAGACCGTTGGTCATCCCTACTCTGTGTGTGGATGGCCTCTGTGGAACGAGACCTTCATGGTGCCATCCAGTGCATGTCCACATGGGCGCACTCACATATTTTTCAATTTCCTTCCCATAAGCCAATGGTGTTTCATTTCTGTCACCATGCTACAGTCCACCCTGATCTGGAGCTCTACCTTGATTCTCAACACCTGACGGTGGTCCCCGGGTTGTGTTTCTTGGGCCTTCTTTTTGATAACAAGCTTACTTGGTTACCCAATATCTATCACCTGAAGGTTGGCTGTTTTCATAAACTTAATCTCCTTTGTGTACCAAGAAGTCTGGGCAAGAAAGCCTATTGTTAGACCCTTTTCCACCCTTACTGAGCATTAGTTCTATCCCATCTGGAGTGTTGTCAATTTATGCATCAGCTGCCCCTCCCACACTACTACTCTTGGATTCAGTTCACCATCGTGGTATCCGTTCAGCCACTAGTGGCTTTCGCACTAGCACTGTCAATAGTCTTCTGGTTGACAATGGGACCCTCCACTTTTGATTCAGCAGTCCTAGCTCCTGCTTTCCTATACCATCACTGCTCACTCTTCCCCTGCTGCCCACCCTCAAGTGGTTTTACCAGTTGAGCTCTGCCTTGCTTCTCTCAACCATGACTTCCATCTCCTCTCCTTGTCCTCTTCCCCACATTCTCTCTGAACCACAACCCATAGGTTAGTTGCTTAACACAGATTCGTATGGATATCTTCCAGGACCCAAAAGCCTCCATCACTCCAATGGTGTTTGGTTTTTCATTCTGAATATTGTTATGGGAGTTTCAGGATGGCTCTGTATCTACTGATTATGTGGAATATGCGTCCACTTCTTCTGTTGACAGGCAAGACATGTTCCATGTCATGTGTGGGGTGTGCATTGAAACAGAGGGCCTGAGAGATGGCCGTCAATTCCACAGTAAACAATCCTCCCTCATCTAACTTTTATTATGTAGGGACGCAGTCATTAGACTTCAAGCTCTTGCTCACTGTTTTTCCCACCACCCCTTGGTGCCTTCGATCCATGCGACCTTCTCGCTGATCTTGGTGTGTTGCTCGTTCGGTTGTTTTCCTTTGGAAACCTGACCATGTAGGTATCCCATCATGTAACTTGTGATCATCTGACTTGAGGGGGGGGGGGGGGGGGGTAGATGGTCACCCCCCATTCTCTGACACACCTCCAGGAACGATTTGCGCCCTTACATCAAATCCCTTTGTTGCTCAATCATATGCTGGCTCTTGGGATGCTATCCCCATGTCTAACAAATTTCATGCCATCAAGAAGACTCCCACCATATGGCTTTCTTCCCTCTGCCTCTCCCAGCAGTAGTCTACCATCCTCTGCCATACTAGGTTGATCCATGATTTCTTATTACGCAATGAGCCAACATCTCTTTGTAGTTGCAGGGCTCTGCACATGGTGATCCATATTTTTCTGGACTGCTCTCACCTTTTAGCCCGTCCACCTTCCTTGTCTCAGCTGTTAGGGGATGATCCTCACATAGCTAAATTAGTCCTTGGTTTTCTTCGCGAAAGTGGCGTGTAATCTCAGATAAAGGTCCTTGAATTTTTCTCTGGCATTTGAGACCCTCAGTTAGTGTAGACGTTGGTTATGGAGGCCTCGAGCTTTCCCTGACACTTCCCAGGTTCTCTCCACCTTTTCCCTATATTTTTGTCTGGCCTGTTGTCCTGTTTTGTTTCCTCTTTTCTTGTGTCTTCTTCACCTATTGTTGTCCCATTTGTATCTTGCTAATGGTATGATGTAGGTGTCAGGATTGGTCGGTGGGAGTGCTGGTGCCCCATCGTATGTAGCGTTTCTGGGGCACATCTACTCTTCCCGTTTCCACCCACCCTCGTTTTTTTTTTTTTATCTTCCTGCTGCCCTGGTGTCCCTTTTCCGTCTTATTTTGCACGTTATAACTTCCACTTCACGGTGCTGTATGTGTTCTTCCTCCTTTGATTTCAGCCTTCCTAGATCATGGGACCGATGATCTGGCTGGTTGGTCCCCTCTCCCAAATCAACCAAAAAATTACAAAACTTGTTATATCTACTGTTAACACAATGTAAAGACAACAGTTTAGAATGGTATCATGTTTTGTAGATGCTTGAAAATGGCTTAATGCCGAAATTGAAATCAGAAACTAAAATTTTAAGGGGTTAAAGCAAGAACAGCAAAAAGGGCCTAACAACATTCTGCACTTACCCAACACTGGTCAGCGTTCTCTCAAGAAACACCAAAGGAAAACGATAGTTGTAGCGTGTCGCATACAAGACCATAAAGCTTGGGGAGGGGCTAGTATGTCTTGGTATATGGACTAGCGCGCCGGGGTCTTCAGTGGTGGATAGCATGTAAGTGATAGTAATTTGCCTGTACGAGTGCATTTGAATAAGTGATCCTCTGACAAAACCAGTCGAGTGACGCACGTCGATACTGTGGCATGAGTGGAAGACGGGCGAGAGGTGTGCGTGCCCATAGTCTACTTTGTTGACACGTCTGGGCTCACAAGCCCTCTCATCTGTGGTATGGTACCTGTAACACCTACCACTGCTGCCCTTACAATCACATGACCATTGATACCAGCACCTGTAGCCTACATCTACATCTACATGGACACTCTACAAATCACATTTAAGTGCCTGGCCGAGGGTTCATCGAACCACATTCGCAATTCTCTATTATTCCAATCTCGTACAGCGCACAGAAAGAATGAACACCTATATCTTTCCGACGAGGTCTGATATGCCTTATTTTATCGTGGTGATCGTTTCTCCCTATGTAGGTCGGTGTCAACAAAATATTTTCGCATTCGGAGGAGAAAGTTGGTGATTGGAATTTCGTGAGAAAATTCCGTCGCAACGAAAACCGCCTTTCTTTTAGTGTTTTCCATCCCAAATCCTGAATAATTTCTGTGACACTCTCTCCCATATTTCGCGATAATACAAAACGTGTTGCCTTTCTTTGAACTTTTCGATGTACTCCGTCAGTCCTATCTGGTAAGGATCCCACACCGCGCAGCACTATTCTAAAACAGGACGGACAAGCGTAGTGTAGGCAGTCTCCTTAGTAGGTCTGTTACATTTTCTAAGTGTCCTGTCAATAAAACGCAGCTTCCGTTGCAATCCTCCAAAAAGAGAAATCCCCCATTCAGAAGGTCACAATTTGGCGTCTTTAAAACTCGCACAGCTAGAAGTAGGAAACACGAGAGCGTCTCTGTGGCATGGCTGTCTGTCTGATTCACACGTTTGCACCACACTGGGCCTTCTGGCTGTGACCAATCCCTATTAAAGGGTGGTCACGGAAGGCACTCTGCCACTATGCTATCTGTGGGCAGTCTGCACTAAAACCATCGATTTTGATCCGATTACGCCATTTGTCACCTGGGGATAGTGGATGTAATGACAATGTCGACTCTCCATGTGTGGTACTTTTTTAACTGGCAGTGTATTTAATTGTTGTCACCCACAATATACTCCCCTCCACTACGTCTGCAACACTCCAGGAATCCGTTTTCCGTCAACTTCTTGATAACGCGTGTCGCTTTTTCTTTCATTGCTCCAACGGACTGGAACCTTATTTTGAAAGCAGATTTGACCTTTGGAAAACAGATAAAAGTCGCATGATGCTATGTCGGGTGAACAACACGAGTAGTCTAACAATGGAATACTGTACTTCGCTTGGAACCTCTTATCAGACAATGTGGAATGAGCCGGTGTGTTGTCTTGGTGCAGAATTTATGACTTGTTCTTCCTCAATTCGGGGCGGTTTTTTCCCCATATTCTCTCGGAGTTGAGCAAGAGCCTCAAATTAGCAACTTTGAGTGATAGTGAAGATAAACAGAGTCCATGAATATAAGAAAGATCATCATCGCTTTGAATACCACTAAAAATGATCCTAATTTCTTGGAAAGAATAATAACATGTGAAGGATCTTAGTTTCCGGATCATAAGTGGGAAAACCAAGCGCCCGTCCATGCAATGGAGGGGCCAACTTGACCGAGACCGAAAAAAGATCGAATGAGGAGATCAAGAGTCAAAGTGCCAGTAAAAACATTTCCACGAACTTCTTTTCGTTCGATTGTGTTTCCGACACTATTGTCGCATACTATTTCTACATAACCAATCTGACATGAGAAATTTGTCTCACACATTTTTCGTTCCTAAAGTTTCAGCAATCGATAGAATACTCAATCGATAGTCACAGCAAATCAGATTACTTATTTTTTCGATGTTTTCATCCACTCTGAATGCTGAATGGTGTCCCGGGCCTGAGTCATCCTCAATCATTTCAGAAACGCTTAAACCACTCAAAAACCCGCGTACCTGAGAAACAGTCTTCGCCACACACTTCTTTTAATAAAAGATAGGTTTCAGTAGCGGTTTTTTCAAGTTTCGTGTGAAACTTCATGACAATTCAACGCTTTATTATTATCCCTCCAAAACAAAGTCCCACCGAATTGTCTATGGTAGGACCAACGACTCTGTGCCCACCTACACGCGTGCAGCATATGTAGGACAGGCCGCATGCTGACCGAGGTCCGGCCTGTCGCTAGGCCTTCTCAGAAGTACCCAGAACAGTGCGACAGTTGGTTTAGCGGTGCGGTGCGGCATTATGCGGTCGGCGCAACTCTGAGTTCGGCAGAATCGTGGCGTCGCCGTTGTTCACCCTCTGCTGTTTGGACGCGTGAATGTTCTTCATGCCACGAACAGTGGCTGTTTGCACAAAAGTGGCTGTTTAGCCACCGATCGTAGCAATCCTTTAAAATGAATGGGAATAACAGAAGAGAGGAATGAGAATTCTCAATTCCCATAAGCGACGAGTACTGTTTATTTACTACAAAACGACATAATACGTAGTATCGTGCAGAAAGAATTTAAACTTTTATATGACAATGAAAGAGAAAAAAATTATAACGATCGACAGTGGGATTCATTGTTCCGCACCTCAAGAAGCAGTTCGTACTAAATTTTCGGGTATGCAGCACTTGAAGAAATTGGTGGTACGACTAGTAATATTTCTAAAGTCGTACGCATTATTCCATTTTCAATAGAAATGAACAAAGAATACGAAGACTTCATATATTACTGCACAGTACGTTGGTTAAGGGAACGGGCATGCCTGGAACGATTTTTTTTTTTTTTTCGATTTAAATTTCTGCATTGTTGATTTTATAAAGGAAAAAGGAGACCAGAAACGAAAACTGGAAAATCCGGAATGGATTGCAGACTTCGTATTTTAAGTGGGCTTGGCCGCACATTGTCCACAGTAAGACACTGTAACAACTTATTTCTGATTTGATGTGGATGCATTTCAAAATAAAATCGCGTTGTAGAAAGGACACATTCTGACAAAGACATTCCAGTTCCCTATGATAATTGGCGTTAAAGAAAACGCGAGGTTAGAAGAATTCATTGTGATAGGTGTGAAATTTGTAAAGGTTTTGAGGAAATTCTCAGTCTGTTTCCGATCTGATTTCGAGACCGTTTGCCGTTTCAGGTGACAGTACCCCTGCGCATGCCCAGGTGTAACTGACTGAGCTGTAAGGCAGTTCCAGAGTTAATTACAAATCTTCCCACGTTAAAATTGACCAGGATGTCTACATTGCTTCTCTCAGGTAGATCTTACAAGTCTACATATTGAGGTTCCAAAAGTACTACAATATTCCGATCGGTATATTTGTGCGAAAGACATTTAGTTCTATAATCGAAAAAAGAAGTCACGATTACATGGCAACTTGAGTGTGAAACTCTGTGAAATTGTCTGCATTTCCCCGTATGCCGACAGTTTGTACCAGAATTATATTATATCCTCAGTGCGCCAAAAATTATTACTTAATATTGAAAATGTATTTTGTTTGTGATGTGTGTTGTCGAGAAACGGTAAAAAAAAAAGACGAAGTCGTATACATTACGACTGTACTGCCATTTAAATGCGGCACCTTCGTCGCTATGTTTCACCTCTCCCCCCCCCCTCCCCCCTCCACGCCATCAGACAGCGCAGCGTGGCGGTGAGGGAAGTGTGAAGTGAGACTGAGAGCTTTGGCATTCGGCCCCAGGCATGGCCTGCGACCCGAAATCTTGACCACCCCTGATCTACAGATACCAGAGATGCCGCATTGAATTAGGAATGCCTCACGCTTTACAGTTCCTGGTCGTTCATCTTTGGTGCATGCATACTTAGTCTGTGACAGCATCAGTCTCAATATTTTATAGCCACACCTCGTTTTCATAGTGTTTAACAATGAGGGCACTTAGCGAAGGCAAACAAACTCTACACATCATTTAAAACCTCTTCGAAACATTTTCCTGTTGTCCCAGCCAAGGAATAAGGCCGATATTACACTATCACATATCTTTCTCAAAGTTGGTTGTCGAATATTTATATCAAAGAAATTTGACTGTTATAGTGAACTTTGTCAAATCTCGCCTTTCGGCCAAGAAATACGATCAAACCTAGAGCCTCGCCATAGATTTCATCGTAAGTCGTTCGTCTTCTGTTCATTGCAGTGTGAGAAGTATACACTTGGAGCGCTGGCATCGCTACAGCTATTTGAAGGCATGTTTACAAACACACCACAGTTTTGTCAAAGTTTGTGTGTTCCTTCGACTCTCTTTTTGATAACCTTACTTCAACTAGGATAGGGGGTAGGGGGGGGGGGGGGGGAGAGGGCAGTGGTGGTGAGCAAGGGACACAATGCATGCTATTAATCGGGTGTTGACAGACAGGTGGAATATGCTGCAAGGGACTTCATACCCACAATCACAGCTGCAGCTATCCATCTCCACGTCTGGAAACATTCAGGCAGATTTTCAGCAAGCTGGAATAGTGTGTGGTCGCAATCTATATATATATATATATATATATATATATATATATATATATATATATATATATATATTCTGATACATTCGTAAGTAATTTGTATAAGACCTGAGGTCCTCCTGCAAAATTTGTTAAGAGAGCTGCATGTGAGTGCTGTTACTACCTCGACGTTATACCCATGGCTTCATATATATATATTTCCTTCGTATTTTATTGAACTCTGAATGGCACAAGTTAAGAAGCACTTCATCTGTTTCGTACTCATTATAGTTGTTGGAACACTAATTCTATTAATTAAACTACTCAACAATAAAAATAGTTCTTATTGCCCATATCGTGTACTGTATTAACATTTATATACTTAAGATATTCCCCCTTCAGTGCTTTATAAATCGCTTCACACATTTCTGGAATTATTTTGCTTAATGTGCAATATGGTATTAGAGTGCTGTATTCTAAACTATAGTAGCTCTCTGCTGTATCAAGCAATCGCAGTAGCATGGTGAGCCTGCCTTCTGCACACACAGCATTTCTCAAGTGAGTATTCTGATTTGTAATATAAGAAGCCACTTCTCTGAGCAAATACTGAAATGCATTCTGATACATTCGTAAGTAATTTGTATAAGACCTGAGGTCCTCCTGCAAAATTTGTTAAGAGAGCTGCATGTGAGTGCTTTTACTACCTCGACGTTATACCCATGGCTTCATGTTTCCTTTTTTTTCCACCCCTTTTTATTCCAATTGCACACACAATGGATTTGTGGTACAAGCAGCTGTAATAGGTTGTCCGCCATCTCGAAATTTGACGAAAAATATGACGACAGTTTAATACTCCTTTATAGTGCCAGATCAAAGATCTTAGTGTAATACCGGCTTAAATTTCTTCGACAGTCATATTTCTTTTACAAGGAAATATGATCAAACATTCGTCAAAGATGACCTAATTTCATCGCTTACTACTTATTTGCTGTTTATGCAGTAAAACTTCAGCATGAGGCATGACATCACATTTTATTAATCTACTCGCAGTACATTTTCAGACACTTTCCACATACAGCACTTCATGTACCTGCAAATTTATGTCGTTTCACCCAACGTAGTTCAGGAGAGATAACATAATAAATATTGAGATGAGGGAAAAATTACTGTTTTTCCAAAAGAAGCGTAAATTACCCAAACCTTTCTCATCCGGACTGTGACAATGCGTGTTTTTTTTATAATGGGAGCTAGATTATTTAAATAACTGAGGGCGGAGGGGTTGCTTGTACACTTCAGGCTGCTAAATATATCATTGGGGCCGGGTTGTAATGTCACTTTTGCGCATGTCGATGTTCGTTTGTCACGACTTTGAAGTACACGATGTTGTGATAAATGACAAAGATATTTTAATGTTAAAAGTGGCTTGTTTACTCGTTAATTACCAAATTTTAAATTTCTTTTTTTTCAGATTAAGGGTGAAATAGCCAGGCAAACACCACAAGACGTATATGTCAAGCATTGTATGCGTTTTGAGTTTCACAATCGTAGTTTCTACCAAAATCTTTTACCATGTTCATCCAAGTGCAAAACACGATCGTAAATGACAGCAACAATTTTCTAAGTGCATATCCGCTAATTTTTATCTTTCCGACTCGTATCGATCAAGACGACGAACAACGTTACACAATGACATGTTAAGGGTGGGAGCGGAAACGAATCCGTGTCAGACAATCGATGAAGTGTCAAACACTCGTAACCAAACTTTGACTGCCAAAGACAAGAACATTTACAGTCATGGACACGCAAGTCGCCGAAGTGGTGTGAGTTAAAAAGACTTGCACCAGGCGATCGGTCTACCCGACGGGAGGCCCTAGTGACACGTTTCATTTCATTTCAGTAGACTGATGAAGACAAACAAAGTTAATTCGTCTATCACATGCAACTTATTGCATCAGCGGTACAATACAGAAGAGTATTTTGATCGCTTGATCATTTGAGTTGAAAAATAGCTCCTCCATAATAATCCAAAACGCAAAAGGCAATAGCTCTTCCCGAATGAATCGCGACGAAGTACAGCTAAGCCAGGTTTACACGTCAGAAAGGCGCTTTTGTGTAGTTGGTGGAGTATTCGTGGGGTGGTTTATTGCGACGCGTTGAAATCTGGACAAGCCGTGAATACAGGCCTTTACTGTGAACAAAAGGATAGAGGAAATCGGTCTGTAATTGAAAAGTGCCAGCGACTATCAACAGAAATGGCGTTATGCTGCACCACGATTATGCAAGATCGCACTGCACAAGACGAACCCCGAAAAAAACTTGAGTTTGGGTGGAAAGTATTGCCACACCCACCATACTCGCGCGATATTTCGCCATCGGATTTCCATTTATTCCCATCGCCAATTCCAGATATTTTGCTCAAAAACCAATCAATTTTTATCGATCCCGCATTGAAAATGTTGACACCTTCGTTATCAACAGCCTTTTGACATTTAGTGTAAACAAGTTTTATTTTTAATAAATGATGTATAATGAGAACCGGGAAGTAATGTAATTTTTCTTCATTAAATTCAAGCAGCTAAAATGTCTACAACACCAGGAACCGTAGAAAATAAGGAGATTTTACTGACTGCTTGTTCACAGCTCGAAATGAGCCTTCCGCAGAAGTGTAGCATTAGCATTCGTAAGTATTGGCAAGCGGCACCTGCTGGCCAGGATGGTATTCGAGCAGAAACGACTGCCGTTTGTACACAACGGTGCACCACCACATTTTCTATGGGTAGTGCCACAGCACCTCAACGTTTCATGCGCTATAAACCTGTTACACGAAAGAATCAGTGAAGCAAATTATTATCTGTTTCCTTACTAAGTTCGAACAGCAGACGCCACTCAGTCCCGCGTAAGTGTCGGCAGCCGCCAACCGGGAAGCGTAAACATTTCAACACCTCAGTACTGTTTTAAGACAGACTGCGAACAACTCAGCAGATAACGGCTAGAACAATGCACACCGAACCGCCTTCGTTAGTCCCGTAACATTACTGCTTAGGTAAACTCACGCTAGACATTGTTACGTTCAATCTAGTATCTCTTACGTGAAGACCCTGTAACGAATTCTCTCGGCAAACATAGCAGAACTGAGGACCGGAGAAGGGTACGGAAGAGCAGAATCAATTAGATCATTATGTTGCCGAGGAGAGGCTCTGCTCTGCTACATAATTAATAAATACTCCAGCATCACTACCTTTGGCCGCTCGATCAGTAGGATAGATGGCGTTCATGTTGTTCGCACTTGATTCTCTGGATAAGGTGTGGTAACATCATCTGCGTGAAATGGTTTAGTGTTTACGATATTGCATCGTAATTCTGAATAACACAAGGCACTGCAATACAGTAGTTACCTGTCGATGCTGGGCGAGTGACTTTCAGTTGTGTGTATCCCCATAAAGGACAGACATTTTAATTCAATGTACGAATGCAGCTTATAGACACAAGGTTGAAGACATACAGAAGTTTGGGTCTGACCTTACAAGGGGAGGTCGCCAATCGGGACACGCTGATTTCGCCCAAATTGCGTGTGTAGAAGGATGTCGGTCTCCACATCACGTGCCTTAAATATTTCGCCTGAGTGGGCCTTAGGGAAGGAGAAAATGCTCTCGAAAGTTTTTCCGATGGCAGTATATGCCTTATTCAGCGCTCTGCTCGCTGTTAACGGCGTAGCGTAATGGTCAGGGCATTGCTTACGATATGTGTGTCCTGAGATTAATGCCACGGGCTTCCTAATTTTTTTCTGTTTTTTCTCATTGTTATTTTACTTCGTTTCTTCAGATTGTTCAACTATTTACCGTAGAATTTAAATACATTCAAGCTTTCGAATCAAATATAAAACATTCATATCGCAAGTGACGTGATCAGTCCTGAGACTGGTTTGATGCAGCTCTCCATGCTACCCTATCCTGTGCAAGCTTCTTCATCTCCCAGTACTTACTGCAACCTACATCCTTCTGAATCTGCTTAGTGTATTCATCTCTTGGCCTCCCTCTACGATTTTTGCCCTCCACGCTGCCCTCCAATGCTAAATTTGGGATCCCTTTATGCCTCAGAACATGTCCTACTAACCGGTCCCTTCTTGGTTAGGTTAGAAAATAAAATATTCTAATTATGTATATAACGCTAACAGACGTTACCCTAGCTGACCGCTGGGATCGCTGCCGTCGCGTCAGCTATCAGACGGTAATGGATTTCTCACCGGTGAGTGTCGCGACTGTACATGTTAGACTGTGCTTCTATTGTCAGTTCGCAACGATTCGTGGGGCTATGAGTATCGTCGCGCCAAAATCAAACAAGACAACCCAACAAAAAGTGACTGATAATCTCGAAACGTTTGATGAAGATTTCAAAGCAAAATTCATCAGTGCCCTTTCCCACGCTTTTTCAATTTATAAAGAAAAAGGGATGATCACTGACAATCCTCCTACGTCCTTCAGTGCTACAGTAATATCTATAGGTGAAGCAATTGCAGAGGCAGTTATCGAGGTTATGAATACGCATTACATAGAGCACGTCGAAGATCTGATACTATGCACAGAGTCTGATGAAGAAGATATTTATGAAGAGGTAAAGGGAACATCTAATTTTCTCTCTCTCTCTCTCTCTCTCTCTCTCTCTCTCTCTCTCTCTCTCTCTCTCTCTCTCTCTCTCTCACACACACACACACACACACACACACACACACACACACACACACGCGCGCGCGCGCGCGCGCGAGCACGCACGAGCGCGTTTATCATATGCAGTCTCGTTGATTAAGAGAACGGGCATGCCTGGAACGATTTTTTTTTTTTCGATTTAAATTTCTGCATTGTTGATTTTATAAAGGAAAAAGGAGACCAGAAACGAAAACTGGAAAATCCGGAATGGATTGCAGACTTCGCATTTGAAGTGGGCTTGGCCCCACATTGTCCACAGTAAGACACTGTAACAACTTATTTCTGATTTGATGTGGATGCATTTCAAAATAAAATCGCACACAAGACAGCGGGTCCATCTAGTAGTGAATGTGCAGCGACAGATTTTATAGTATTCTTCTTCTTGTCAGCAGCAGATGTTGTCATTTCGACGTCTTCAATTGTTTTATATATTGTCTGTCTTGCACGGCGACGGTATCTTCTGTATGGCATCTTGGCAGCGTTCAATGCAGTTGCCTGTGCAGCAGCAGCAGCGCGAATGATCCGCTCCGCAGGCAGCGCTCGCTTTTATAGCCGCCCACTGGCGCGGCGCCAGATAAGGGACTTAGAATATTTCACAGTGCCAGCCGCGTGTTATCCCGGACGGGCGCATTAGCCCTACTAGATGCGCCCGTCTCCTTGGAGCGTCAAGTCTGCGGCTGGCGCGCTGACAGATGCCCTTGAGCCGCCTTATCGGCTTTATTTGCATTTTCACAAACGTGGTATGTGCGGTAGGCTATGACGTCACGGTCGACAAAGCTTTCCAGTCCAGATACATTGGGTACACCTGTACCACCTCGTACAATTGCAACAGTTAGCCAGCCGTTGCCATGAGAAAATGTATCATGCAGATCAATACTGAAGTTCAGTCTACATCCACAGAAGACAGCGGGTCCATCTAGTAGTGAATGTGCAGCGACAGATTTTATAGTATTCTTCTTCTTGTCAGCAGCAGATGTTGCCATTTCGACGTCTTCAATTGTTTTATATATTGTCTGTCTTGCACGGCGACACACACACACGCACACACACGCGAGCACGCACGAGCGCGTTTATCATATGCAGTCTCTTTTTACCTGTCACAGGTGACTTCTTCGAGTATAGATGAGGATTATACTCCTGAAGATTTCTCCACGAGTTCCTCACGTACATCAGCAACATTGGCTGACAAGAAGGAGGTCCTCGAATTTGCTGACGCTCATCCGAAATGGAAATTTGCAACATTGCAGTCTAGATTCCCAATCCTGAAGAGAAGGGATTATCTTAAAATTTGGAGGAAAGAAGTACACCATGGTGGCACCAGACTTGAAAAGTTGTCCTTAATTGACTCGGAAACATGGGAAAAATTTCATGATGCATGACGCTGCTATGAACAGGTGACGGCTAGAACCCCACAGCAATGGGAAATGAACGCTCCATTTCCGTATTTGTCGGAGAGTTTTCACTTCCGTGCTTCTAATAGTTGGGCAAAATCTTTCAAGATAAAATATTCGATAACGCAGCGAAAAATCACGAAATTCGTCACCAAAAATGATGTCGCAACTTTGGACGAAACAGTGGCAACAGCAGAGAAATTTCATATGCAGATGAGACATTTAATGCCACATTTCAACATTGACTATATAATTAACACCGACCAGACCGGCTGCCAGTATGAATCAACGTACTACAGGTCTCTGGATGTCAAAAGTGCAAACACTTCAAAAATGTCTCAAATGGCTCTGAGCACTATGGGACTTAACTTCTGAGGTCATCAGTCCCCTAGAACTTACAACTACTTAAACCTAACTAACCTAAGGACATCACACACATCCATGCCCGTGGCAGGATTCGAACCTGCGACCGTAGCGGTCACGCGGTTCCAGACTGTAGCGCCTAGAACCGCTCGGTCACCCCGGCCGGCTACAAAGACAGTTATGGTGAAGAAACTCAATCTATCGAAGACCACCCACTCTTACACAGCACAGCACAGTACTGTTTAATCACGTCAAGGAAACTTTTACCCCTTGTGTTTTTATGTTTGCAAGAGCCTCCGAATAAATTCGGTCCTCCGGTTGCCGCCACTGTTATAAAATTAGAAGACGAGTACGAAAATGTTATCGTTACTTGTTCTGTGGTGTCACCGCCAGACACCACACTTGCTAGGTGGTAGCCTTTAAATCGGCCGCGGTCCGTTAGTATACGTCGGACCCGCGTGTCGCCACTGTCAGTAATTGCAGACCGAGCGCCACCACACGGCAGGTCTAGAGAGACTTACTAGCACTCGCCCCAGTTGTACAGCCGACCTTCATAACAATGGTTCACTGACAAATACGCTCTCATTTGCCGAGACGATAGTTAGCATAGCCTTCAGCTACATTTGCTACGACCTAGCAAGGCGCCGTATTCAATTGATATTTATTATGTGAAGCATGTATCATCAAGAGCGATGTTCTACAATTGTGGATTAAAGTTAAGTATTATATCTACTACGTACTTTATTTGCAATTCTCAAGATATTGTCCTGTTCCAGACCTCACGCCAGTCAGCGTGTAATTAAACGCGTGCATTTCGGCCTCCTCTAGAAACACAATATTGGCTCTTCTGCCAACACTACATGTTCCATGTCAGGGAAACTAACAAAAGAGCTTCATGCAACATTCTTGGAAATAACATTGAAGCCATACGTCGCAGACAATAAATTTCTTCCGTTGGTGGATTCTTGGAGCGGCCAAACAGATTCAACATTGTATGATGAGATATTTACGAATGAGCTAGGCGAGACAATGTGTACCATGAAGGTCATTCCACCAAAATGTAAACCGCTGGTTCAACCGTGTGATGTATATTTCTATCGCCAAGTCAAAATTCTAATTAAAAGACTACAAAGTGTCCCTGAATTGCTCCGACAACAGCGAGAAATATCACCAAGAGAAGGTGCAATTAAAATACATTCGATCGTGCAGCATCAATTCAGTGCTCCTGCGTTCACCACTATGATCCAGTACGCATAGTTTGCATCCAAACTGATGGCGGACAAACAGTCGTTTCAAAATTCGAATGAAGTGTGCTTTCCAATGACGCGTATTTCGGCAAAATGTTGCTGCTCAATGCCTTCATAAAATGTGTCTGGTGTGAAACATATATATGTTACACATGTTTCTATGGTAGATGCCACCATAAAAACTGCAAGCCTTCTACTGTGATAATAGATAAAAAGTAGCGCACGTAGCCACAAGAATCTTTGGAAATTTTATTTTCATTAACTCTTTCGCCTAATTGTATTAACATACTGCTTGAATGTGTTTAATTTCTGCGGTAAATATTGAACAATCGGAAGACACGAAGTAAAATAAACATAAGAAAAAACTGAAAAATATCAGGAAGTCCCTTACATTGATCCCTGGTCACCTGTTTCGTAGGCAACCCCCTTGACCATCACGCTACCCCGTTAACGACGACCAGAGCGCTGAATAAAGAATATAGTGGTATCGGAAAAACTTTCGAGAGCATTTTCTCCGTTCCTAAGGCCCCAAGAGGTGAAATATTTAAGGCACGTGATGTGGAGACTCACCTCCTTCTACACACGCAATTTGGGCGAAATCGGCGTGTCCCGATTGGCGACCTCCCCTCGTTAGAGTGTGCTCGGATAGGCTAATGGTAAGGTGACCTCTCGCGATAAGCGGGAAATCTGGGTTCGAGTCTCGGCCCGGCACAAATTTTCATCGTCGTTACTCCACCATACAACTGATGGTTGTCCATATTCGCAAATGCAAATACATTTCATGTTGTTCTAATGTTGGTCTTGAACCTGCTGCTCTACTAGGCGATCAGCGATCGGAGGTCACGGCTGACGGAGCCCAGCATCCAGTGCTGACGTCAGCACAGTAGCCAGCGCTGATGGGTAGTCCGAGGGTCTACCAATACGTCTCCGGTCCAAAGCAGAAGTTACCCTAAACTCTAGCGCCGCACAGGTCACAAGGCCAACTGTTCTGGCGGGTCAGGTTCAGCATACAGCACGACTACAAGGCATGAAGCATCGCCACCTGCAGGTCCGCAGGCTAGAATAGGCCTGAGGTATTCCTGCCTGTCGTAAGAGGCGACTAAAAGGAATTCCACACGTTTCGGCTTTTATGTGATGGTCCCCTGTGGGGTTTGACCTCCATTCTTCAAAATTTTCCCGAAGAGTGAGCCAATTGGACAAGGGCGCCTTACATAGTGTATCGTGTCCATCGTGCATTGAGATCTTCTGCCCACTTTCTCGTCGTCCCATTGCAGTCCCGCCCATTCTCCATCTCTTGGGCGAGGACAACTTCCTGGGTGCGTTTTCCACCATGCACTATGCAATGTCGATTTCTGAGTAGACGATGACCATGGAATTCTTTGCACCTCATATCCAGCATGGTAGCCAGTCTTTCCTGGTGAGGCTGCCATGTACCCTGTTGGTTGTAGCCACCTGACAACATAGGTGGTCTTTGCTGCGGCTGGGTGGAGCCAATGGGGAGGGCCCCTGGTCTGAGTGGGTGGCATCATGGCAGATGACACGTGATGAAGTTTAGTCCATAATCTCTTGCTGGTGGTGACACACCAGCAGTCTCTAAGCGATCACGAGCTCAATTCAATGCACAGAAGTACGACCCCAAATCGTTCTCCTTCGTGGCCACATCATGGGAGGAACATCAGGCTAAGGATGGCAGTGGATCCTATTCGAGAGCTGATGGGGAATCTTTCATGACAATGAAGCCTCAGTTTTTTGTTGAGCATTTAGAGGACAAGTTTGGAGAGGTGGAGGGATTGTCCAAAATGAGATATGAGTCAGTCTTGATCAAAACAGAATCCTCTGCCCAGTCACAGGAGTTACTTACTTGTGATAGGCTGGGGGATGTTTCTGTAATCATCAAGCCCCATAAGGGCTTAATACGGTAAAGGGTATCTTATTTCACAGGGACCTTCTTTTGCAGTCTGACGATGAGCTGCATGGCAATTTACAGTGGCGAGGTGTACATGTCGTCTGGCGTGTCCTCCAGTGTCTGAGGGATAATCAGGTTGCCACTGGTGCCTTTATCTTGGCCTTTGAAGGTGATACATTGCCCGAGAAGGTCAAGGTGATAGTCTACTACTGTGATGTAAAGCCCTATATCCCTCCCCTGATGCGGTGCTTTAAGTGCTGGAAGATAGGCCATTGTCTTCTCGTTGTACTTCCAGCGTCACACGCCGAGATTGCGGATGCCCATCACATCCCAATACTCCATGTGCCCCGCCTCCCATCTGTGTCAACTGCGGAGAGCACAATTCGCTTTGCACGCCAGACCGCAGGATTATCCAGAGAGAAAGTAAAATCATGGAGTACGAGACCCTGGACCACCTGACCTACACTGAGGCTAAGAGAAAATTTGAACGCCTGCATCCGACATTGTCTTATGCTGCCGCTGGTCCCATCAGCTCCACCAACCCAAGTCACCTGTCAGAGCAGAAAGACTACAACTTGCCCCCTTGATGGTGGAGGGCATTTCCCTCCCTGTTGCTCCTGTAGCACCTACTTCGGGAGCAACCATCAGGGACACCTGTCCCCACTTCCAAGTCAGAGAAGCGTAAGTCTTCTTCGGCTTCTCTCACCAGGAAGGGGTCCCTTGGGTCACTCTCTCCCCAGGTTTCTGCTAGTGGGAAGGACAACACCCGTCAGTAGCTGAAGAGCCTAAAACCAGCTGGTTGTAGGGCTCCACTGGCTCAGTCTCCAGGACTGACGATAAGTGTGAAGTCATCCCAGCCAGGGAAACCCAAAGAGCAGCGAGAGAAATCTAAAAAGAAAACCCACACCACCGTGTACCTACAAGCTCTGTCTCTGAAGACGGGATGGAGATTTTGGCGTCCGCTAAGGACCTAGATCTCGCCAGACCCTCAGACAAAAATGGATATAGACTGCTCAGGCAATACGTCAGTGGCAGCTGGTGTCACTGAGGCGTAAACTGCCTCATTGAATGTTCCATGCCTTCCCAGTCTCACGATGTCATCCTCCAGTGGAATTGTGGCGATTTTCTCCATTGCCTGGCTGAGCTACGGCAACTGTTAAGCTTTACACCTCCTATCTGCATTCAACTGCAGGAAACGTGGTTCCTGGCAAAGTGGACCCCTGCCCTCCGCGGCTATAAGGGATATTACAGGAAACGTAGTGACTATAATCGAGTGTCGAGTGGAGTTCGCGTTCATGTCCTAAACTCGGTCTGTAGTGAACATGTGCCCCTTCAAACCCCTCTTGAAGTTGTGGCTGTCAGAATAAGGACGATGCAGGAAATAACTGTCAGCAATGTATATCTTCCTCCACATGGGGCAGTACCCCTGAATGTATTAGCTGCCCTGATTGATCAACTCCCTAAACCTTTCCTGCTTCTGGGAGCTTTTAATGCCCATAACCTCTTGTAGGGTGGTACCATGCGTCCTGGCCAAGGCAGAGATGTCGAAACTTTACTGTCGCAATTCGAACTCTGCAACTTAAATACTGGGGCCACCACGCATTTCAGTGTGGCTCATGGTAGTTACTCGTCCAGTGATTTATCAATTTGCAGCCCAGAACTTCTCCCATCTATCCACTGAAGACCACATGACCTGTGTGGTAGTGACCACTTTCCCCTCATCCCATCACTGCCCCATCATCAGGCCCATGGACGCCTACCCAGATGGTCTTTAAAAAAGGCGGACTGGGAAGCTTTCACCTCTGCTGTCAACATTGAATCTCCCCCATACGGTAACATCAATGTGATGGTTGAGCAGGTGACCACAACAATTGCTTTTGCGGCAGAAATAGCGATACCTCGCTCTTTAGGTGCCCGGGGCGTAAGGCAGTCCCTTGGTGGTCGTCGTAAGTCGCTGAAGCAATTAAGGAGCCTCAGCGAGCTCTACAGGGGCAGAAGTGGCACCCCTGGAGCACCTCATAGCCTTTAAACGGCTCCATGCCCGTGTTCGCTACCTTATCAAACCACGGAAGCAGGAGTATTGGGAGAGATACGTCTCGACCATTTGGTTCCATACGCCACCTTCCCAAGTCTGCGCATAGATCAAACGGCTTTTCGGGTACCAGGCCCCAACAGGTGTCCCTGGTGTTACCATAAATGGCGTGTTATCTAACGACGCAAACGCGATTGCCGAGTACTTCGCTGAGCACTTTGCTCGAGCCTGCGTCGGAGAATTGCCCCATAGCCTTTCGCACTCTCAAACGGCGGCTGGAGGGGAATGTCCTCTCATTCACTACACGCCACAGTGAATCCTGTAACACCCCGCCGGCAGGAGTGGACGAGCGGTTCTAGGCGCTACAGTCTGGAACCGCGCGACCGCTATGGTCGCAGGTTTGAATCCTGCCTCGGGCATGGATGTGTGTGATGTCCTTAGGTTAGTTCGGTTTAAGTAGTTCTAAGTTCTAGGGAACTGATGACCTCAGCAGTTAAGTCTCATAGTGCTCAGAGCCATTTTATAACACTCCATTTACAGAGTGGGAGCTCCTCAGTGCCCAGCACAGCTCCTGGGCCTGATCGTACCTACAGCCAGACTATTAAACATCTCTCATCTGACTAGAAGCGGCATCTCCTCGTCATCTTAAACCGTATCTGGTGCGATGCCGTCTTTCCATCGCAATGGCGGGAGAGCACCATCATTCCAGTGCTCAAACCCCGTAAAAAAACAGCTTGATTTGGATAGCTATCGGCCCATCAGCCTCACCAAAGTTCTTTGTAAGCTGCTGGAAGGTATGGTATGGCGGCGGTTGGGTTGGATCCTGGAGTCACGTGGCCTGCTGGCTCCATGTCAGGGCGGCTTCCGCCAGGGTCTTTATACCACTGATAACCTGCCATCCGAACATCCTTTTCCAGATGGCAATACCTGATTGCCGTCTTTTTTGACTTACGTAAAGCATACAACACGACTTGGCGACATCATATCCTTGCCACATTGTATGAGTGAGGTCTCCAGGGACCACTCTCGATATTTATCCAAAACTTACTGTCGCTCTGTACTTTCCGTGCCCAAGTTGGTGCCTCCCATTGTTCGATCCATATCTAGGAGAATGGAGTCCCGCAGGGCTCTGTACTGTCTATTTTTAGTGGCCATTAACGGTCTAGCAGCAGCTGTAGGGCCCTCCGTCTCACCTTCTCTGTATGCAGACGACTTCTGCATTTCGTACTGCTGCTCCAGTACTGATGTTGCTGAACGGCGCCTACAGGGAGCCATACACAAAGTGCAGTCATGGGCTCCAGCCCACGGCTTCCAGTTTTTAGCCGCAAAGTCGTTTGTCATGCACTTCTGTTGGCGTCGTACCGCTCACGCAGAACAAGCACTTTACCTTAATGACGATTTACTCACTGTAGTGGAGACATATCGATTCCTAGGACTAGTTTTCATTGCTCAATTGACTTGGCTCCTTCAACTTTGTCAGGTTTAGCTGAAATTCTGGTAGCACCTCAATGCCCTCTGTTGCCTGAGCAACACCAATTGGGGTGCATATCGCCCTACTCTGTTGCAGCTCTACAGAGCCCTTGTCCAATCCTGAACTGACTATGGGAGTGTGGTTTATGGTTCAGCAGCGCCTTCAGCGTTGCATTTACTCGACCCTGTGCACCACTGCAGGGTTCGACTAACGACAGGAGCTTTCAGGAGGAGTCCGGTGACCAGCGTAGTGGTGGAGGCTGGTGTCCCTCCACTGCAGACCAGACATGCGCATCTGCTCGCCAGTTACGCAGCACACATTCGTGGTTTCTCTGAGCATCCGGATTACCGTCTCCTTTCCCCGCCCTCGGCAGTCCATCTACCGGCGGCCCAGGTCGGAGCTAACCATTGCGGTTCGCGTGCTGTCCCTTCTCTCTGAACTGGAGTCCTTCCGTTTACCAACTCTACTTGCGGTCCGTTCACGTACGCTTCCGTGGTGTACGCCTCGGCCACAGCTTCGTCTGGACCTTTCACGTGACCCAAAGGACTCCATTAACCTTGCGGCTTTGTGCTGTCACTTCCACTCGATTTTTGATGTGTTCCAGGCCTCTGGAGTGGTTTACACCGACTTCTGGATGGTCACGTTGGCTTTGCCTACGTGCACAGTGGCCATTTTGAACAGGATTCCTTAACCGAGGACTGTAGCGTACTCACTGCAGAGCTGGTACCCATTTCTCGTGCACTTCAGTATCTCCGTTCATGCCCTGGGGAGTCTCTTGATTTATGTACTAACTCCTTGAGCAGCCTGAAAACTATCGACCGATGCTACCCTCGTCATCGTTTGGTAGCATCCATCCAGGAGTCCATCTATACCCTGGAAAAGTCCAGTCGTTCAGTGGTGTTCGTCTGGACCCCTGGTCACGTCGGAATCCCCAGCAATTAACTTGCTGACAGGCTGGCCAAGAAAGCTCCATGGAAACCACTTCTCGAGATGGGCATCCCCGCAACAGACCTGCGTTCGTTGTTAGGTCCGAAGATTTTTCAGCTTTGGGAGGCGGAATGGCAAAATCTCAGTACGCATAACAGACTGCGAGCCATTAAGGGGACCACGAATGTGTGGATGTCCTCGACAAGGGCCTCTCGCAGGGACTCCGTGGTTCTCTGCCGGCTGCGCAATGGCCATGCCTGGGCGACCCACGGCTACCTCCTGCGCCGTGAAGACCCACCTCAGTGTCGGTGTGGCGCCCGGTTGACAGTGGCCCATATTCTTCTGCTCTGTCCTCCTATGGCTGCCCTGCGACTTCATCTTCGGTTGCCGGACTCTTTATCATTGATTTTAGCAGACAAAGCCTCGTCGGCTGATTTGGTTTTACGTTTCATCCGTGAGGGTGAGTTTTATCATTCGATCTGAGTTTTAACGCCTTTCCTTTGTCCCTCTGTGTCCTCCACCCTAGTGCTTTTAGGGTGAGGGTTTTAATGCGTTGCGTGGTGGCTGGCTTTCTCTTTTTGTTTTCGTAGTCGGCCAGGCACTGTAATCTGCTTCCTTGTTTTACTCTCTTTTGTTTCTTGCATCTCTTGTTGTCGTCTTTTGTTCCTTTTAGTGTTCGTTGCTTTTCCCTCGTTCTTGCGGTTTTTCCTTTCTTTCCGTTTTGCGCTATATGTCTCGTCTGTCTTGTTCTCACACTTGTGGCATTGTTCTATTAGGAACAAGGGACCGATGACCTCGTGGTTTGGTCCCTTTCCCCCTTTTTAAAACCAACCATCAAACATCATGGTCCACCTGAGAGAATAACGCAAGCAATGATCTTGGAGGAATTGAGTACTCCACAAATCAGCACGTGAGTCAAAAAACACACGTCGTGGCCGCCGCCATCCCCAAACCGAGCTACCGCCTGGGCATGCCTACTTCGCTAGCGGGCGGCAAGACTGACCCATTAGTGTGTCAGTGACGTCCACTCCGAGCTCAAGCAGCGTCCTCGGCCGCCGCGAGTCCGCTATTGCATTCAGCGGATTCTTCTCCGTAGTGCGTAGTCACCAGTTGACGTTGAAGAAGCAGCAACGACTTTTAATAAATGGAATAATTTTCAGTATAGTTTTATTGTGTGCAAGGATGCCGCACAGATCCTCGACATGCATGCTGACGAATTAGTACGGGTTTCCAATCCGGCAGAGGGTGGCCTACACTGAATAAAGTCTGCTGTATCTAAAAGAGTGTGTGGTTCACTGCGAAGAAGGGCTGACGGATTTGTCAGCATGTGTGGTAACTACATACAGCATAGCTTTTACTACCTAAGTTTACGTAACAGACAATTAGGAACGAGAGGACAGCTTGTCCGATATCTGAACAGGTATCGCTTTCCGGAAATGCTATAGCATCTTTTTTTTGTAGCTTTCAGTAATGCTACCTCCTGTAGCACATATTTGTCACATTGTGGACAACGGGGTACACTATGTGATCAAAAGTATAACACCTGGCTGAAAATGACTTAAAAGTTTGTGGTGCCCTCCAGCGATTGCTGGAAGTCAATATGGTTTGGCCTACCCTTAGCCTCATCACAGCTTCCACTCTCTGCTGGAAGGTTTCTTGGGGAATGGCAGCCCGTTCTTCACGGAGTGCTGCACTGAGGAGAGGTATCGACGTAGGTCGGTGTGGCCTGGCACGAAGTCGGTGTTCCAAAACATCCCAAAGGCGTTCTATAGGATTCAGGTTAAGACTCTGAGCAGGCCAGTCAATTACAGGGATGTTATTGTCGTGTAACCACTCCGCCACAGGAAGTGCATTATGAACACGTGCTCCATCGTGTTAAAAGATGCAATCGCCATTGCCGAATTGGCCTTGAACAGTGGGAAGCAAGAAGGTGCTTAAAACATCAATATAGGCCTGTGCTGTGATAGTGCCACGCAAAACAAGAGGTGCAAGCCCCCTTCATGAAAAACACGACCATATCATAGGACGACCGCCTCCGAATTTTACTGTTGGCATTACACACGCTGGTCGATGACTTTCACCGGGAATTCGCCACATTCACACCCTCCCATCGGATCGCCACATTGTGTACCGTGATTCGTCACTCCACGCAACGTTTTTCCAGTGTTCAATCGTCCAATGTTTACGCTCGTTACACCAAGCGAGGCGTTGTTTGGTATTTACCGGAGTGACGTGCGGCTTCTGAGCAGCCGCTCGACCATGAAATCTAAGTTTTCTCACTTCCTGCCTAACTGTCAAAGTACTTGCAGAGGGTCCTGACGCAGTTTGGAATTCCTGTGTGATGGTCTGGATGGATGTCTGCCTATTACACATTACGACCCTCTTCAACTGTCAGCGGTCTCTGTCAGTCAACAGACGAGGTCGGCCTGTACGCTTTTGTGCTGTACGTGTCCCTTCACGTTCCCACTTCACTATCACATCGGAAACAGTGGACCTAGGGATGTGTAGGAGTGTGGATGTCACTTGCGTCTCGCGTACAGACGTATGATTCCCAATCACGTGACAGCGTCAGAAGTCCTTGAGTTCCGCGGAGCGCCCCATTCTGCTTTCTCTCTCTCTCTCTCTCTCTCTCTCTCTCTCTCTCTCTCTCTCGCTCTCTCTCGATGTCTAATGGCTACTGAGGTCACTGATATGGAGTACCTGGCAGTGGGTGGCAGCACAATATACCTAATATGAAAGATGTATTTTTTGGGATGTCCGGATACTTTTGATCACATAGTGTATCTGTAGTGCGAAAAACTTCAAAAAACCAAGATCGCTCGTAAAGAATTTATTTCGATCACCGGTTTCGGTAAGACTACGTTGTCATCTTCGGATCTGCATGGTTAGAATCAAGTTGGCAGAGTAATATTTTTGCTTGTAAAGTGTAAGAGTGTTAAAAATTGATTGTCCATACACTTGGAAAAGTAATATACCTTACGCTCAAGAAATTGTGAAGCTCCTCCATCAGTACCACTACCGTGTCACTTGACGAACCTGCATGTGAGAGTCACTGGACTGGCACGTCATATTTCTCCCTAATGTTTATTTTAAATATAAGGATAGCACACCGAACACAAATGCTCATGTTCGCACAACAGCTGACTACAGACTGAGATGCAGAGTGAACACAACTACCACACACACACACACACACACACACACACACACACACACACACACACACACACGCAACTTCTTGGTATGGAATCTGTCAACTTTGTATTTGGGGCAACAAACTCAGAAACTATTAGACACATGGATGAAACAGGTTCCAAATTGAATGTTTAGTAGATTTAGTGTATGAATAATCGTTGATTTATACACACATCAAAAAAAGTTTTGCATCATCCCGCTTCCCAGAACTCGTGAAGATAGACGTTGACTGTAGATATTGTATCACAGACACAGTACCTTTGACTGTTCAGTGATGTCACAAAAACCCGCCCAAAGATGTAAACAACCATGCATGAGCAGCGCCTACTGGACGAAGGAGGTCCGACAGCCGAACAGTCCCCGTCTTTCTACCAGGAAGGAGGTACACGGCTCGTGTTGACCATCTAGGTTGGTTGAACAATACCGCGGTTCGATCGCGTGCGCATTGTTGCTTCGTGCCAAGACGGACTCTCAACAAGGGAAGTGTCCAGGCGTTTCGGAGTTAACCAAAGCGATGTTGTTCGGACATGGAGGAGATACAGAGAGACAGGAAATGTCGATGACATGCCTCGCTCAAGCTGCCCAAGGGTTACTACTGCAGTGCGTGACCGCTACCTGTCGAATATGGCTCGGAGGAACTCTGGCAGCAACGCCATAATGTTGAATAATGCTTTCCGTGCAGCCACAGGACGTCGTGTTACGATTCAAACGTACACAATAGGCTGCATGATGCGCAACTTCACTTCCGACGTCCATGGCGAGGTCCATCTTTGAAACCACGACACCATGCAGCACGGTACACATGGGCCCAACAATATGCCGAATGGACCGCTCAGGATTGGCATCACGTTCTCTTCACCGATGAATGTCGCAAATTCCTTCAACTAGACAATCGTCGGAGACGTGTTTGGAGGCAACCCTGTCAGGCTGCACGCATTAGACACACTGTCCAGCGAGTGTAGGAAGGTGGAGGTTCCCTGCTGTTTTGGGGTGGCATTTTGTGGGCCGACGTACGCCGCTGGTGGTCGTGGAAGGCGCTGTAACGACTGTACGATACGTGAATGCCATCCTCCGACCGATAGTGCGACCATATCGGCAGTAAATTGGCGAGGCATTTGTTTTCATGGACAACAATTCGGACCCCCATTGTGCACATCTTGTGAATGACATCCTTCAGGATAACGACATCGCTTGAACAGAGTGGCCAACATATTCTTCAGACATGAACCCTATCGAACATGCCTGGGTTAGATTTAAAAAGGGTGTTTATGGACGACGTGACCCACCAACCATTCTGAGCGATCTACGCCGAATCGCCGTTGAGGAGTGGGACAATTTGGACCAACATTGCCTTGATGAACTTGTGGATAGTACGCCACGACGAATACAGTCGTGCATCAATTCAAGAGGACGTGCCACTGGGTATCAGAGGTTGGGGTGTGTACAGCAATCTAGACCTGTAGGAATATTGACACTTCTGTAGTTTAAACAGCCTGCATTTCTGGGACACATGCTGAGTCCCCTCGCTCTTCGCGCACAGTTACACGTAAACAGCATTCTGCGACATGAAAAGAGAGACTGACTGGCGCCTACACAGTTCGTCACGCCGGCGACTGGGCTTCCTGGGAAGGAGTGCCAGTTTTGAAGTCTACTAAGTGTAAGACATTCCCAGGACACGTTGGTTGCGAAGCCCAAAAGTAAAACTACTAAAGGAAAGGAGAAAGAAGAGGTAGTTACGCCGTAGTGCTGGCCAATTTCTGCCACTGTGCCAAATCATGTAGGCAGCCAGCAGTGACAACGCAGAAGTGGTCCACGTGAGGAGTGAAAGGGGAAACGAAGTCTTCATAGGGACATGGACAATGAGATTGGTGGACATTTTGTAATAAGCTGTGGACTGGAGGAACCTTTTATATCAGGCTGAGGGTGACGCGTGGGAACCATGGCCCGGGGACCAACTGGTAGCCCTATCGGGAGCATAATGGCCACGCGCAGATGCCTGCGACCCAGTTCTGCGGAGTGCATGCATAATGTTAGCTTACTTAGATGGAGCTGTGCAGAGTATCCAGTGGACGGCAGCATTCCTCACGCATCCCAAGCACGATCTAGTTCAAGCAACCCTGTGAGCACAGGTCATTCTTGTCCTTTTCTGTTAGGAACTTTTTATGAAGCTACACGTAATATGCACTGAGGGGGGGAAAGTCCTAGCATCGTGTTGGAGGTCCTTTTCTGAGCAGTGCAGCAGCTCAACGCTGCATGGACTTAACAAGTCTTTGGAAGTCCCCTGCAGAAATATTGAGCCATGCTGCCTCTACAGCTGTCCGTAACCGCGAAAGTGATGCCTGTGCAGGACTTCGGGCGATCTGGGTGGCCAGATCATTCACTCGAATAGTCCATAATGTGCTTCAAACCAACCGCCAACCATTTGTCGCCAGGTGACATGGCGCATTGTCCCCCATTAAAATTACATTGTTGTTCGGGAGCAAAAGGCGAGAAGTAATTCCTGAAATGTCGTGTTGTCGGCACGCTCTTGACTCTGTGGATCTCGGAATATTGCATTTCAACACTATTTTGGAAATAGAATGTCCCATACGTCTAGCTCCACCTACGGCTCCGCGTTCAGAGTGTCTTAATTCTCGTCGTGCGACCATGATAATGTCGGACACCTCCTTCAAAGGAATCATCTGACAGCTCTGCCAATCCACTGCTCTTTTATACCTTGTGTAATCGATACTACCGCCATCTCTATATGTACACGTCGCTATCCCAGGACTTCTAAGAGAGGTAACATACACTACTGGCCATTAAAATTGCTACACCAAGAAGAAATGCAGATGATAAACGGGTATTCATTGGACAAATATATTATACTAGAACTGACATGTGATTACATTTTCACACAATTTGGGTGCATAGATCCTGAGAAATCAGTACCCAGAACAACCATCTCTGGCCGTAATAACGGCCTTTACATGCCTGTCCATTGAGTCAAACAGAGCTTGGATGGCGTGTACAGGTACAGCTGCCCATGAAACTTCAACACGATACCACAGTTCATCAAGAGTAGTGACTGGCGTATTGTGACGAAGCCAGTTGCTCGGCCACCATTGACCAGACGTTTCCAATTGGTGAGAGATCTGGAGAATGTGCTGACCAGGGCATCAGTCGAACATTTTCTGTATCCAGAAAGGCCCGTACAGGACCTTCAACATGCGGTCGTGCATTATCCTGCTGAAATGTAGGGTTTCGCAGGGATCGAATGAAGGGTAGAGCCACGGGTCGTAACACATCTGAAATGTAACGTCCACTGTTCAAAGTGCCGTCAATGCGAACAAGAGGTGACCGAGACGTGTAACCAATGGCACCCCATACCTTCGCGCTGGGAGATACGCCAGTATGGCGATGACGAATACACGCTTCCAGTGTGCGTTCACTGCGATGTCGCCAAATACGGATGCGACCATCATGATGCTGTAAACAGAACCTGAATTCATCCGAAAAAATGACGTTTTGCCATTCGTGCACCCAGGTTCGTCGTTGAACACACCATCGCAGGCGCTCCTGTCTGTGATGCAGCGTCAAGGTTAACAGCAGCCATGGTCTCCGAGCTTATAGTCCATGCTGCTGCAAACGTCGTCGAACTTTTCGTGCAGATGGTTGTTGTCTTGCAAACGTCCCCATCTGTTGACTCAGGGATCGAGACGTGGCTGCACGATCCGATACAGCCATGCGGATAAGATGCCTGTCATCTCGACTGCTAGTGATACGAGGCCGTTGGGATCCAGCACGGCGTTCCGTATTACCCTCCTGAACCCACCGATTCCATATTCTGCTAACAGTCATTGGATCTCGACCAACGCGAGCAGCAATGTCGCGATAGATAAACCGCAATAGCGATGGGCTACAATCCGACCTTTATCAAAGTCGGAAACGTGTTGGTACGCATTTCTCCTCCTTACACGAGGCATCACAACAACGTTTAACCAGGCAACGCTGGTCAACTACTGTTTGCATATGAGAAATCGGTTGGAAACTTTCCTCATGTCAGCACGTTGTAGGTGTCGCCACCGGCGCCAACCTTGTGTGAATGCTCTGAAAAGCTAATCATTTGCATATCACAGCATCTTTTTCCTGTCGGTTAAATTTCTCGTCTGAAGCACGTTATCTTCGTGGTGCAGCAATTTTAATGGACAGGTCCGCTTAACAATTTTTTTTTTTTTTTGCATTAACGTTGTGATTAGTTTCATGCTGCCCTTTCCTGTGCCAATCTTTTTGTGTCAGAGATGGGAATACATCCAGCAAATCATTGAGGACGCTGGATGCAAGAGCTACTGTGTCTTCCTCTACAGTTTTCGCTCTCTACAGCTACCGTGGATATCTTAACGCATGTCCTATCATTCAGTCCTTCTGAAACTTCCTGGCAGATTAAAACTGTGTGTAGGACGGAGGCTCGAACTCGGGACCTTTGTCTTTCGCGGGCAAGTGCTCTAGCATCTGAGTTACCCAAGCACGACTCACACCCCGTCCTCACAGCTTTACTTATGCCAGTACCTTGGCTCATTCTGGATTCAGTCCTTCTTCTTATCAATGCTTTCCATATGTTATCGTCTTCGTCGGTTCTGCGGAGAACCGCCTCGTTTCAGAAAGAAATTTTCATTCTGCAGCTGATTGTGCGCTGATACGAAACTTTCTGTCAGGTGAAAGCTCTGCGTGCCGAACCGAGGCGCCGATCGAGGGTTTTGCCCTACACTGGTCAGTGCTCCAGCGACTGAGCTATCCAAGCACGACTCGTGACCCGTTATCACAGCTTGGTTCCGCCAGTACCTCGTTTCTGATCTAAACTTCACAGGAGCTCTCCTGCGAAACTGGCTAGACTGGTATTCCTTGTAGAAAGAGTATTGCAGAGGTATGTCTTACCCACAGCCTGGAGTATGTTTCCAGAATGAAATTTCCAGAGCGAATATTTCACTTTGGAAACATCCCCGTAGGCTGTGGCTAAGCCATGTCCTTCCTTCCCTCGGCGATAATCTTGTCAATTTCGCAAGAGAGCTTCTTTAAAGTTTGGAAGAAAGGAGATGAGGCACTTGCGGAAATAAAGCTGCAGTTAGGGGTGCCATGCTCGGCTATCTCAGTCGGTAGAGTAATAGCCGGCGAAAAGCAGAACGTCCCAAATACGAGTCTCGGTCCAGCAAGCAGTTTTCATCTGCCAGGATGCTTCAACCTTCTCATTCATTACCTTATTAGTCCACCCAGTTTTCTACATTCTTTTGTAGCATCACAACTCACTCTTCGATTCTCTGTTTCCTCTGATTTTCCCACAGATCATGATTGACCACCATACAATTCTGTGCTCCAAATGTACATTCTCAGAAATTTCGTCCTAAAACTAGCCGTATGGTTGATACTAATAGACTTCTTTCGGTCCGGAACGACCTCTTTGCATGTGCTAGTCTGATTTTTAATCTTTCTTGCTTCGTCCGTAATACACTCCTGGAAATGGAAAAAAGAACACATTGACACCGGTGTGTCAGACCCACCATACTTGCTCCGGACACTGCGAGAGGGCTGTACAAGCAATGATCACACGCACGGCACAGCGGACACACCAGGAACCGCGGTGTTGGCCGTCGAATGGCGCTAGCTGCGCAGCATTTGTGCACCGCCGCCGTCAGTGTCAGCCAGTTTGCCGTGGCATACGGAGCTCCATCGCAGTCTTTAACACTGGTAGCATGCCGCGACAGCGTGGACGTGAACCGTATGTGCAGTTGACGGACTTTGAGCGAGGGCGTATAGTGGGCATGCGGGAGGCCGGGTGGACGTACCGCCGAATTGCTCAACACGTGGGGCGTGAGGTCTCCACAGTACATCGATGTTGTCGCCAGTGGTCGGCGGAAGGAAGGTGCACGTGTCCGTCGACCTGGGACCGGACCGCAGCGACGTACGGATGCACGCCAAGACCGTAGGATCCTACGCAGTGCCGTAGGGGACCGCACCGCCACTTCCCAGCAAATTACGGACACTGTTGCTCCTGGGGTATCGGCGAGGACCATTCGCAACCGTCTCCATGAAGCTGGGCTACGGTCCCGCACACCGTTAGGCCGTCTTCCGCTCACGCCCCAACATCGTGCAGCCCGCCTCCAGTGGTGTCGCGACAGGCGTGAATGGAGGGACGAATGGAGACGTGTCATCTTCAGCGATGAGAGTCGCTTCTGCCTTGGTGCCAATGATGGTCGTATGCGTGTTTGGCGCCGTGCAGGTGAGCGCCACGATCAGGACTGCATACGACCGAGGCACACAGGGCCAACACCCGGCATCATGGTGTGGGGAGCGATCTCCTACACTGGCCGTACACCACTGGTGATCGTCGAGGGGTTACTGAATAGTGCACGGTACATCCAAACCGTCATCGAACCCATCGTTCTACCATTCCTAGACCGGCAAGGGAACTTGCTGTTCCAACAGGACAATGCACGTCCGCATGTATCCCGTGCCACCCAACGTGCTCTACAAGGTGTAAGTCAACTACTCTGGCCAGCAAGATCTCCGGATCTGTCCCCCATTGAGCATGTTTGGGACTGGATGAAGCGTCGTCTCACGCGGTCTGCACGTCCAGCACGAACGCTGGTCCAACTGAGGCGCCAGGTGGAAATGGCATGGCAAGCCGTTCCACAGGACTACATCCAGCATCTATACGATCGTCTCCATGGGAGAATAGCAGCCTGCATTGCTGCGAAAGGTGGGTATACACTGTACTAGTGCCGACATTGTGCATACTCTGTTGCCTGTGTCTATGTGCCTGTGGTTCTGTCAGTGTGATCATGTGATGTATCTGACCCCAGGAATGTGTCAATAAAGTTTCCCCTTCCTGGGACAATGAATTCACGGTGTTCTTATTTCAATTTCCAGGAGTGTAGCTTACGTTGCTTCCAAGGAAGCACAATTCCTTAACTTCGTCTACTTTGTGATCGCCAACTTTACAATCTCATTTCTATGACTCCTCGTTACTTTCATATTTATTCACTTTACTTTCAATCCGTTTTCTGTAATCATTAGAGCATTCCACTCAACATGTAATGTAGTTCTGTTTCACTTTCACTGAGGATAGCAGTGTCATCAGCGAATCTAATAATTAAATCATTGATATTTCACCCTGAATATTGATCCCACTCCTGGAACCTTCTTTCATTTCCGCCATTGCTTCTTCGATGTATAGATTAAACAGGAGGGTCGAAAAACTACACCCGTGTCTTACACCCTCTTTCATCCGTGCACTTCGTTCTAGGTCTTCCAGTCTTATTGTTCCATCTTGGCTCTTGTAAATAATGAATATCACCCATCGTTACCTAAAGTTTACTCCTGTTTTTCTCAGAATGTCGAATATATTGCACCATTTTAAATTCTCGAACGAATTTCCAAGGCCAACAAATCCTGTCAACGTGTCTTGATTTTTTTTTCTTCAGCCTTCCATTGTCATCTTGACCGCCACGACTGCCTCTCTGGTGCGCCTACCAGTCGTAAAGCCAAACCGATAGTCTTCTAATAGATCCTCAGATTACTACATACATCCAAACCTCTACCTAAGTGGAAATAAGGTAATTTTTATTAACCTTGGAAGCATTGTGCAGTATGGACGGAAGAATACATGATTGAATTTGTAGCTGGCTTGGGACTCACTGCACGGAGTTTCCGCCTCTGATAGCAAGTAACCTACCAGGACATAGAGTCGAACCCAGCTTCGGTGACAGATACTGGTACATCACTCCAATCTCCTTTAACTATAAGCCAGTGTTCATCAACCCATTACCAGGTGTTTTCAGAAATGAGAGATCCGAAGAACGTTCTGACCAGGGAAACAGTCGAACACCTCCTGATACCAAGTTGGCCATGTTATCCTGACCAAGGTCGGTCTTGGTTGTGTTTTTAAAGTTAAAACCAAACTCACAAATAGAGTACAGCCACGAATCTTAACATGCCAGAAGTGTACCACCTACTGTCCAAATAATAGGCCACGGGAATCTAGAGTGATAATGTCGTGTACCCAATGACACCACATACCATTTCGACAAGTGTTGAACCATTATGAGAATGACGAATGCTGTTGGACAACGTTCGTTCTCCACGCAGCGTCCACACACCAATATGTGGATCGTAATGCCGTACGCTGCACTGGATCTTGTCTAATGCTCCTGCGTCCGGTGTTGTCATTGGGCGGATCACTGCTGACCCGCATGTGTCTGCTGCGCATCATTAGAAGCTGCAACATTTGACGCTGTTATAATTGAGTAACGATATGTTGACCACCACGCACCATCTTTGTCGATGCTTCTCATCTTTCAAGAAGGCTTATGTTACGAGTTTGTGTTTATAATTCTCACCAGAACATAATGCCCGATTATATTTGCACCAAGTTTCAGGACCGTTTGGGCAAAGGCTGTGTTGTGAGTCTTCATCACTTGATACTTTATCGAAAAATATTCGCCATACAGCTCTTCTCATATTTTCCAACTCATTGCAGTTCCTTCTTATGGCGAACCCATAGTGAACATGCATCTTGTCTATTTCACAGTTTGTAAGACGTCCTTTTTTCCATCTTCTAATTTATTTCCTGCCTTTTCCTTTAGAATCTTTCTCAGCATTGAGCCGAGTCTTTCCTGAACATGTCCTATGCATTCTAGTTTTGTAATCCGAATGTCAGGACCATATGGCTTCTTTTCACAGATTTCTGCGAAGGCTTTACTGTCACCATCACCGAGATATTTCGTGTACATGACACCTCCTGCAATGACAGAGCACCGAAATATTTTTCGACTCCAGCCACCTCCATACCCCCACTTGGCCACTACAATTTTTTTCACAGATGTGTTTTGTTCCTGGGTCATTTTGACAAACAAAGCAAAATTCACTCGTCACTTCTACATGTAAAACTTTTCCAGTGTCAAAAGATGTCAGAATCGATGCCATTTAGAGACGTGCGCCCTCTTTTCTGCCATAAACCATCAAAACAAGCTGTTATGTGTGTGAAATTATCTTCGGTGTTTTCATTTATCGCTTGCTGAGCTGCTTCTTTCATTGACAAGTTACACACCTCACTGACAGCTGAACCAAAGACTTCATAATAACCTGAAAATCGCGAGAGAGGCTGAGGAACATATAAAAGTGCACGAAAAATCTTTCCTGACTGCATACCTTTAGCTACTGATCTGAGTCCACATACAAGGCGTATATTATTGTCATGTAACTTCGTTGGACCTAAGCTACACGTCATTGTTGCCGTAGTATATTTGCACTTAGCACATTCTAAAACTAGCTCACTCACATTACCCTTCAGAATATTTCTGCGCTCACCCAAAGATATAATACCACAACATTCCTTACATCGTGTATGTCAACTGATAAATTCACTCAGTATCTTCAAGTCAGTTATAATATTTCCAGTTTTCTGTTTTGAAGTTTTATGTGACAGTCAAACACAGAATCAAGTTTCACTTTCAACTTCAAACAAGCAACCTGTAAGTGCATCAAGAATGAAGTACGTGAAGGCAGGCATCCTTCTTGTTTGCTGCTTTTATTACTTGTGTATTGACTTCCTATGAATCTTGTCTTTTGAGAAAACTTCTTTATTCTCGGCATTTCCTTTGCATAAATGTATCAGAACAGTAATTCACGTGTGTAAATAAACAAAACAAAGGGGTCAGCGTCTGTTGTCAAACGACGTTCAATTGTCACCCTGATTACAGTCTGAATTACATTTCAATGGTTTTCCAAAGATACTAACATCTCAAGGACATACCACGAGATCATATGCACGAAATATTACAGTAACACGAAAATGGGTGTGGCACTTGACGGACAACGAATTGTAAAATTGACGATATCTCGGAAAATTATCGTCAGATTTACATGAAACAAAGCTCATGAAACAAACTAGAAGCATTTGAAATGACCATAAAAGAAATTTCGATTTTTTTGAGCCGATTTCGCTCATGTCTCCCCTTAACTCTTAAAGAGTTAAATTGCAGTCTCCTAGAATGAAGAATTGCACCTAGCACTGACAGCTTACGCATGCGAGCGATTTGTGGGCAGCGATGTACACGCTATTCCAGTAAAATAACGTGTACCATGCCAATTAACTTAGCTAGGGAACAACTAGGAGTATCGGTATCAGACTGGTGTTCGACAGTCAAGAGGTATTTAAGATAGATTCCCAGGTTCACAGCTTGCACCGACAACAGCCACTGCCGCCGACGACGAAAGGTAAACATGCATGCTCGCGCTATGCCAGCAAGTGATATTTGACACTCAGGACTGCGGTCGTCTCTGTCTCTCCTAATTTTTCGTACATTGAACCATGAGCTGCAGTTAAACATATTCACAATTTTCGGGCTTAATTGAAGCAGAAACATAGATATACAATCTAACAAAAAGGATTGACCAGCCACTGGAGAGTGCTTTTTACTCTGAAGTTATTGAACTGTTTAAATTGTGAAATTACATTTGCAGTGATATATATGTACCTTATATATACACCATTCAATTTTTAGTATTTTCATTGTGTAGCTTAATTGATATCTCTGGCCCCAATGGTATTTAATTTGTTTGTATTTTATCTACTCCCCAGACATGGTCATCAACTATCTTACTATTAAAGAACCTTAGAATAGCTAGGAATATCGCTTCACAGTTGTAAACAGCCAGTGTCAATATTTCATCATCATGTATGTATAACAAGTATGACTTATATGTTATACGGTTACGCCTGAACCCGTACACTAATTTCTGTTAGCGGTGACGTTTCCTTCACAATGAATGTAGTGGAACCGACATTGAGATCATTGTATGATAACATCACTATCCGTACTGCTGCACTCTGCTGAACTCGGCGTGGTGAGCTGGACTCCTTCTACCTTGCAGGCCGTAGGTTCAACACAAGTTCCTAAAACACTCACAGAGTGTGCTTGCGCAACTGTGGTAGGAAGATAGATTAGAACCTGTCTCACACTTATTAGATGGTTTGCACACTGACACTTGTTGATGGCCCAGCACTGAAATCGTTCAACGTGACATAAGTGCAACCCTTCCGTAAACTGCTGCAGATACTCTTGAGTCGCCGTTGGTCCCGTTCTTGCAGGATCTTTTCCTAGCCACAGAGATGTCGGAGATTTGATGTTTTACCGGATTCCTTACATTCACCGCACACTCGTGAAATGGTCGTATGGGAAAATCCTCACTTCATCGATACCTCATAGATGATGTGTACTGTCGCTCGTGCGCCGACTATAACACGGCGTTCAGACTAACTTGAATCTTGATAACCCGCCATTGTAGCAGCAGTAATTGATGTAACAACTGCCCCAGAGAATGGCCTCATATAGGCATTGCCGACCGCAGCGCCGTATTCTGCCTATTTACATATCTCTGTATTTGAATATGCGTGCCTATAGCGGTTTCTTTGGCGTTTCATTGTACAACTGAGTACACCTTACAACAAGACGATACCTGTCACAGATATGTACTTGAGGACAAATACATTACGTCAAGGGTTCCTCTTAACCACCGTTCGTGTGAGTACAGGCTTCATCACGCGTCCTCATCTATTCCTCTACACGTCCCATAATCGCAGACGTGTTCAGAGTGCTACAACCATCACAATGCCTTAACAGAGTTAACCAACACTGTCAACTGGGCTGAAACGCAATGAAGATATTAAATTTCCCCAACAAAAACATTCGTAGGGTTCAAGTTGGGGACCGGGCAGGCCATGCTATGCTATTAGCGAGCCATTTGTTGACTATTCATGCTAAATATTCCTGAACAGCCATATGAAAATGTTCCAGCCCACCATGAGGACTGTGCCACACACGCATCTTTTCATCATATGTAACGCCAACGAGGCAGTCAGCTTGTGTTGCAGTAAACAAAGGTGCGTACGAACAGTAAGTCGGCAAGATAAGAAATGTGAAGGCATCGGGAAAACCATTAGTTTCTAGACCTATGTATAATGGTAGTATTTGCCTGTTTCATTGCTTTCCACTCGTCCATTTAGTTTGTACCTATAGTATTAAGTGCAACTGTATGCGACTGTAATGAAATTCCGTGTCCAACGACTCCGTACTCCTCATGCCAGTTCGAAGGTCGTATGAACAGTCGTTTATAAAATTGCATTTAAGCTGTTGGCTTTTAAAATTGCTGCGCTATGGCAAGTGCCTGGAGAATATTTTACGTGTGCCACAAATGACTTTTTCATAGGAGAGTTCTCTCAAAACTGCTCCATAACTTAATTAATAACCCACTACTCAGCTTAGATTACCAAATGAATTAAAATTACTAGCTAAGTATGAAAATGCAGATGTAACTGAAACACCAGTTATTTGAAATCTAATTAGTACCTTCCAGTTTGATTTGTGTTCGTTGAAAGGAACGTGTAATCTTTCTCTGCAAGCTGGGTCCGCTGGCTGACTGAGAGAGTGAAGAATGCACGGATACAACGGCAAGCAAGTCGTCAAACTGTTCCTCGCTGAAAGGACGAGTCCCGAGCCCGGTACTAACTGGTGAGACAGCCGCTGTCACAGACATTCCGATAACAGCCTCACGGAGGACTGAGGCGGCATTCGGCTGGCTGTAAACTAAAAAGATGGAAATCTGCAAGGGGTCGGGGAGAAGGTTTTGGACTAAAAGGAGGGCAGCAGGAGTCGATAGTCCAGTTTTGTAAGGGAGTCTGGGGTCACTTCACCAGAATTATTTCCGCAGCGGGGGTGACGACTCGCGAGTGTGGATGTGCAGTCATTATTGGCTCAATCTCGTGGTTCGAGAGAATTTCTTCTTTCTGCCACACACTAAGGGAAATCCAGATTCCCAGAGAAAGAATGTCTTCGTCTTAGGTGCAGAGTATGGCTGCCGTGATAGCTGAGAGTCTTTAGTCCAACCCCAGGCTGCATGGTCAGCTCTAGGATGGAGCCCTCTCTTTCTACAACTCTCCCTATGACGGCTAAGTTTTAGAGCGGTACTAAGAACAGGCCATATTAGCATTCGTCATGATATGGGACCTCCAAGTCGATCGTTTCGAGATAGTCTTGCTTTTTTAAATCAATTCATACAGTCAGCTAGTTAGTCAAGGTAGCTGGTACTTATATCCACTTTACTGGCTCCTTGCTGTTAACTATGTGCACTTACTCCTGCAATGACTGATGCATTAGTTAATTGTATCATTTCCTTTCCTAATCAACCCACCATGCCAAGGAACCATTGTGTATTTTTCATATTTCGTTTGAACCTCTGTGCACTTAATAACTGTTTTACAAAATGGACTCAGATTTTGCAATGTATGAAATTTTGTGCCAGATTGGTATCCGAAACCTGATATCCCACTTAGCAGAAGTGCTTAAGGTGACCACTCACAGTATGTCTCCAGGAATGATCCATATTTCCGTATGTCATTAGAGTTCAGAGTCTACAACACTTACACTAGCCCATTTTGTGGTTCACACACAGGGAGAGAGATAGGTTTTACCGTCATTTTAGCCTGTTGGGGCATCAATACGGTACTGACGGTTACTATGTAAGTGTTTATACACGCACATATCGTTACACTACCCTATCTTTCAGACATGCATGTGTGTAAAGATAGATACTGTGTCAACGGATACTATAAACATCAATTATAATTACTTGTTTTGCTTACTCAATGATTAGTATCAAGTTCATACATCATAGCAACAAACATGATTTTATTGTGACCTTTGGTTCCATTTTTGTTGTTTTCATTCGTTCCACTTTGTCTTATAGGGAGCAATGACTTTGCTGTGTAGGTCACCGGGTTCAGATCTTGTTAGCATCTCAAGGGCTTGAGAAATGCTCAGCTGTGACTTCAAAATTTGTAACTGAATCAGTCGGTTCTATGAATAAAATCACAACTTATGGCAATTACACCACAAGTTGGTAACTCATTTAGCATTTTATTATGTAATAATGTTATATCACATAAGCACTTTTATTAGGTGACATATATATTAAGCAAGAGCTGTAAGTGCGAAACTACATGCATTATTTATGATGAAAAGTGATATTTTGCATTTAGATTCCTAGACTACTCATACAGTTAAAATGTTTTGAAACTAATTTAATGAGGAACAAGAATTTAAAAATTAAAAAAATGTTTAATGTGCTAACAGTTATGAGATTTTGTGGGAGTCAACACCACTATCTGCTTTTACGAGTAACATTGGGTGTTGTTAGGAAACAAATTTATTATGATGTTTTTTTATTATTACTAAACTATGTCTGTTTCTACATCTGTTTTACCTATAAGTTGATAGCTTGATGTTGCATATAAAACTGTCATTTTTCATACTTCATTAGTATTTTAAGAACTTTTAATTGTTAAGTAGTAGGATCTATGATGAACATAGCATTTGTCAAAATCTTACTTTATATAATTGAAATTTGTGAGTTTTAACACTAATTTTGCATACAAACGTTATTTTAAAATTTATCATCACCTTGATAAATAATTAACATTTATTTGCATTTTATGTTACACACACATGAAATATTAGCTAAGAACAGTGTATCAGTTAGTGTCCTAAGCTGTGTAGGCATAATCACAAATGAGGCGCAGTCAATTGCAGCCCGTCTACAGTTGTCTACAGTTATCTGTAGATACATGCCCGTAATTTAATAACAAATAAAACATGTAATCTGATGTAGTGTAAAAACTGTTTTCATTTTGGATAGGAAAATACAAGTAGAATTTGATTACGAATATTTGAAACGAAAGACCGTTAGCTAAGTTTCTATTCATACTACGACTGTTCGTACTAAGATAATTTAATCTTGACTTTAAAGTTCATATTTATTATTGTATTATTGTTGTTGTTCCTATATTCTTGGAATGATGTATACAGGGAAGTGAAGTTCAAAACACGAAATCATGCACTACGGTACGTCAAGATGTAGGAATCTACAAATTCGAGCGTTCACTTCACGAAATATGTTACCAACAGTTGTGGCAAATATCAGGATTTTCGAGGAGTGGGAACTCAACCACTGTCTCGTCAGCTAAACAATACAATTAATACTAGGAAAGAAAACATGGTCCAGATAGGCTGTAATATATTTATTCTCCATGCTATTTGTTAATTTAAACCGCTTGTCATTTTCAAGCACTTATCACAACAGTCGAAATTAGCTAATAGCACTGGTAATAGATATAGTATATAGCCGGCCGCAGTGGCCGAGTGGTTCTTGGCGCTTCAGTATGGAACCGAGCTGCTGCTACTGTCGTAGGTTCGAATCCTGACTCGGGCATGGATGTGTGTGATGTCCATAGGTTAGTTAGGTTTAACTAGTTCTAAGTCTTGGGGACTGATGACCTCAGATGTTAAGTCCCATAGTGCTCAGAGCCATTTGACCCAAATATAGTATAGCCTTTTTGGACCATGTTTTCGTTCTTAAAACTGTGGATCCCTACAAAAAATTCTAATTAATACTAAGCTGTCTGGTCTATGTAAGTCCTTATCTTGAAATTGAGGCAATGACTGCTGTATTTATCTTAAACATCTTCTATCATCAGCTAAATTTTCTACAATCAGCTGAAATATAAGTTTTGTACAATTCACTTCAAATAAGAGAGGCGTTGTGAGCTTCTTAACTGATGTCTGTCGAAATGGGGCGATTTGATGTTGCCTTGTTCCGACTTACTATGAAGCGTCGAGCGTGCAGCATTATCGTGCAGTTGGATCTGACAGGTGCCTCTGCAGTGTAGTGTTGGTGCTGATAGGGATGGGTTTGGAAAGAAATGATTTCCACCACCACCACCTGTGATTTCGGAAAGTTTACCATCATTATCTAACAGATTGAGCAGTTAAAATTGTTGACGATGCTCTCTCTTCAAGTTACTTTGTACAATTAGGTGCTTGGCTAAATTGCACTCAGATGTTCAGAAAATTTATACATCTCTCCTCCCATCACTGGCTACATATATATTCTTCTACGTCCAAGATTTCAATTTGGTACTTCCGTGTCGAATTGCGGAGCACTAACATACGTTAAAAATGTTGCCTAAGGAGGTCTAAGTTACTGACGGAGATTTGTAATTTACTCGTCCAGCAGTTATAACCCATCTCGAGATCAGTCGTGCATCCAGAGCTCTGAAGCACACGAAGGAAAAACTATTTGTAACACATCAAAACTTGGTCCAGGGGGCAGTCGATACTACCTCATCCGCCAGCAGTTTTGATCATCTCTCCTTCACTCTTAATTGCTTTTATATGCTGTTTAACCCCTATTTCCAGTCACACCCCACTTTACTTAGTTAGGAGTAGCACTCCGATGATAGCAAGATCTTGAGGTTTGCTTGTGGTTTATCTTAACAGATGATAAGAGCTGTTGACAGATTTCTATGCCCCCCCCCCTCTCTCCCTGGAGGCTCACCGCTCTTTGGTGAGTTCATGCTTGGGGCCTCAGCCTTGGCAACATCTTTTCCCTGCTATTCTTTTTTCCCTTCCTTGGGGAAGATGTCCGGGATATTTTTGGAAATGTGTTCTGCATTTTCAGTAGCTGAAATCAGAACAGTCTCCCCACTGTTTTCCGTTCCTTTTTTTCTTTCACCATTTCCCTTCTCCAATCCCTCCTCTACTTGGGTATGTGCTTCCCTTTTCTCTTCTCTGTGCGCTCCTGAAAGCTAGCCCCTGCATCTGATGTGTAACATGTGACAGGATAACACGTAATTCCCAGGCAAAGGGAGGGGTGACTGCCTCAGCTGCTACCTTTCCAAATCGCCGATTGGTCAGATGTCAGCCCTCAGGTCACATCTCCTGAAAGCAGGTGTGCCGCCTCTGAGGAGGGACCCAGTTAGAAGGAGCGCACTATCGGTGAGTCTGCCAATCGTGGGCGATTTTGTTGCAATGAGCCAATCATCATCTTCACAGTCAACGTCTACTAAACATAAACAGAATGAGGCTCCCGATTCAAAGACCCTCCCAGCTGCACCACAGTTCCTTGTGGTTTCTAGTACAGAAGACGTCCTTTGGTATCGTAAATCCTTTTCTTTAAAGTCAGTAGCACCATTAGACTGAAGTTTATCTACAGTGTTACATTTACGCTTACACGATCATGATTTTGGCTTCAAAGTGCCATTATCAAGTGTTTTCTGAAAGCAGGTTAGACAATAACAGTGAAGTACATAACACATTACTGAGTACACCATCTTGACTGAATGACAGTTGGCTGTCAAATTATCTTGGTCAAAGAAATTCCTGTTACACGCAGGTGAACTTTTTTAGTCTTTGGACTTAGTATCCGGTAGGCAATTTATAACACTCGTAAATAAGAATTACAAATATGGATTGGGATTGTCATACGGTTATATCACTTGTTATGAATTCTACTTTTATTGTCTAACCTGCTTTCAGAAAACACTTGATAATGTCACTTTGAAGCCGAAATCATGATCGTGTAAGTGTAAATGTAACACAGTTAATAAACAGCAGTCTAATGGCGGTACTGCCATTAAAGAAATATATTATGACTGTGGCCTCGCATTATGAAAAGAAAGTAAATCCTTTCATTATTCAGAAAGGTGTTAATGCAATTCCTGACCATGGGAAATCCAGCTGTCGTTTATGCAGTGGCACTTGGATTTTAGAGATTACTTCTGATTCTCAAGCACATCTGCTTGCAGCTTCGCTCCTCCATGGCTAACCTTTTCGTGTTGAGGCCCATAGAACGCTGTATTCTTTTTGTGGTGTTATTTTCACTAGGCTGCTTTATGGTTTGACAAAGGCAGAAATGCAAACGTACCACTCTGGTTATGGTGTCATTGTAGTTCATCAGGGGATGAAAACGGTAGATGCATCGTCAGTGCCAACACACACACACACACACACACACACACACACACACACACACACACACACACACACTTTCTATCGCTTTTCTTTGATGGAAGCAGCATTCTAAGATCAAATCAGGCTCTGAAGTTACCACCGTCTGCTGACCATTCATTTCGAACACGATGTGCTGCTACCAGTGTCATCGTTACAACCACACTAGAATGTCCTGTCGACACACGGCTGAATGTGTAACTTGTGGTAGGGATGTCCACGAGGTTGACTGTCGACGTCCTCCTCCTCAATTTATCAATTGCAATGGCGAGCATGCCGCTTCCATCCCGAGATTGTCTCTTGTATCTCGATGAACGGGCTGTCAAAGAGATCGGGGTGAAGGAAAATGTGCCTTACCCAGTCTCTCACGAGTTGTTGGTTAGTTGCAAGACTATGTATTCTATCATCCGGCTCTTACACTACTTTTCTTGATACATCTCGCTCCACGAAGGACATGGCCACACGAACAAGCGACCTGAAATTCAGCTCTGAGTGGTAAAATCGCCCAGTGTCATGGTAGCATCCCTGTCTCCTCCTCCAACTGTGCAACAAACCACCAAACTTTCTCCCCAAGGGGATACGTCACCTGCTACACAACCATCCGGCCGGAAAGGACATGAGGACTACTCCTGCAAAGACTTCTTACGTCCCTCCAGCGAACAAACATATGAGTCTTCTTCTGCCTGCCGGAAAGGCTCCAAGAAATCAAACAAAGGCAAACAGTCTTCCCTTCACCGACTCAGGGATCCTCTTTGACCGGTCGCCACGTCATTCCGTCTCCTGGCCAACCTCCAAGTCGCTGATATACACTGCCAACCATTTTTCCGCCCTAGACTCTGCAGACCAATAGAAGGAGAATGCCGAGCCTCTGTAGATCTCATGGAACAGGATCCTCCAGCCTCCGCGCCCTGTAGCGGTGAGTCCTCAAGGGCTGGCACTTGGCAGCTGCCGAGGTGACACCCCTCCTTTTTCTCCCTCTTCCCCTTTCCTCCTCATGACTCTTCTCCAATGGAACATTCACAGGCTTTGATCCAACAAAAAGGACTTATGGTTGCTCTTGGAATCGCAGCATCCGCTTGTTCTCTGCCTTCAGGTAACAAAACTGCCTCCTCACTGCCACTTTGAGCTCTCGCATTTTTCCACGGTTCACTTTGACCTTCCCCCCAAGGATGACATTCCATCTCATGGAGAGTCATGATACTCATTTGAGATGACATTCAGAATCAACCCACCTCCCTGATTACCCGGCTCCAGGCTGTTGCAGTCTGGATTCCCCTTTGGACCATTTACATCCCTCACTCATTCAGTGTCGTCAGGGCAGAGTTCCTCCAGCTTACTGGGCAACTTCTTCACCCCTTTCTGATTCTCGGTGACTTAAAAGTGCACCATCCCCTTTGAGTTTCCCTCATAACCTGTCCAAAAGGTGTCTTCTTGGCTGACCTCGCCAACCAACTTAACCTCTTCTGCCTTAACACACAAGCACCCACATTTCAGTTTCAGACTCCACACGCATCTATTCCCATTTGGACCTTTCCTTCCACACTGCCCAGCTTGTCTATCATCTAGAGTTGGTCGCTCGAGTACATGTCAGAGAGAACAGTGATTTCGCGTGTTTTATCTGTTACCTACTCCTACCCCACCCATACACACACATCCAAATAACAGCATTCTAAGGCTGACTAGAGGCTTTACTCCTTCCTGGCGACCTTCGACGAACAACATATCTCCAGTGGTGATGGCCAGGTGGAATATCATATAAACGTAGTCCTTAGTGCCGCATAACGTTCCATTTATCGCACTTAATCTTTAGTCCGCAGTGTCCCGCTCCCTTGGTGGACTGATGCGTGCCGCGACGCAGTTCGCGCGTGGAGACGTTTCTCCGCGTTTTTAACCGTTATCCTACCACGGCAAACTGCGTTCGTTATAAATAGGTGCGTGTGCAGTGTCGTCGCGTTCTTTGGGATAGCTGAAAAGCTAGCTAAATTTCATTTAGTGGTTCTTTTAATAGTTCCAGTCCCTCTTCCATTGTATGGGCCAACCTCCGATGGCTCTCTGGGACCAAGATCCATTCCCCAGTTTCCAGCCTGGCAGTGGCAGATGATGTCATAGTGTACCCTATTGCTGTCTCCTTCAGGTCGCTATTTTGCGGAGATTTCGAGTTCCACATACTACAACCCTGCCTTCCTCCTTCGGAAGCGAATGGAAGATGCTCGGGTGATACCCTTCTCTTCTGAAAATCATGAGTGCTATAAGGCCGCCATTACCATGAGGAAGCTAGGTCATGCTCTCACTTCATCGTGATCCTCCGCTCCAGGGCCAGTTGATGTTCACATTCAGATGTCGCAGAACCTTTCTCTTGCAGGCAAGCACTTTCTCCTCCTTATGTACAATTGCATCTGGTGTGAAGCATCATTTCAATATCTATGTATGTGTGGGTTCGGCCGTATGGGTCACCTTTATTCAGGACAAATTATGCATCAGGGTTCCGTCCTGAGCGTCGTTCTCTTTCCTATCGCCATTAATCCTATAATGGCCTCTCTCTTGCTGGGCATCTCCGGCTCGCATTTAGATTTATTGCGGTTCTCCACGGACTTTTCTTCTTCAGCGGCGACTTCAGTGATGTCTTGATCGTCTTTACTCACGGAGCGTCGACAAGGGCTTCCCCTTTTCCACTGACAAAACCGTTTGTATGAATTTCTGGCGGGTAATAGGTTTTATTCCCACTATCTTTGGGTCCTCCCACATGGCTTACCTGGCTGCCTGCTTTATGCGGTTCCTCAGTGTCCCACATGTCCTCCGGTGCTTCCTGGAGAGCGGATCGGACCACCCTCCTCTGTTTGTATCAGTCCCTTGTCAGTTCGAAACTCGACTATGGGTGTTCCGTTTATGCATCTGCACGTCCATCCCTCTTACGCCGTCTCAATACTATCCACCATCGTGGCATCCGTTTGATCACTGGCACCTTTTACACTAGCCCGGTTGAGATCTGTATTCTGAAGCTGCCGAACTACCGCTGTCATACCGCCGTGACTTTATGCTCCGCGGATACACATGCCGTTTGTCTGCCTCGCCTGGCCATCCATTCTTCCCCCTCCCCCCTCCTTCGATGACTCCTTTGATCGCCAGCATGGGGTGCGTCTCTCTTCTCTGTCACCTCCTGTATTTCGCTTAGGCTCTTGCTCCGGCAATTCAACTCCACGCTACGTGCCTTTTTCCCGATGGGTCTGAGCCTTCACCACAATGGCGTTGTGTTGCGGTCTGCATTCATCTTGGTCTTCATTCGGGGACCGATGACCGTAGCAGTCTGGTCCCTTTAATCCCAGAAACCAACCAACTTTCATTCGCTTCCTACGAATACTACTTTAACCTCGCTCTATCACCTTCAGTTTCACGACCTTCGCACGGAACATAGTACATTTGCGTACACTGATGGTTCTCGGACTGACTGTGGTGTCGGGTGTGCTGCGTCATTGGCATCGACGTTTTTCGGTATCGGCTTCTGGACCGCTGCTCAGTATTTACAGCAGAGCTCTTCGCTCTGTATTAGGCCAGGGAGGATATCTGGCGACACAGGCTTTTCAATTGCGCCATCTGCTCAGACTCCTTCAGCGCCCTTCAAAACCTCGGCTTGCCTGGACCCGTTGCACTAAGGGATGGACGGTGTGCAGCACACAGTCACTTGCTCACTCTTGATGGAGCCACTGTGGTATTTGGGTTCCTGATCACGTCGGTCTGAAAGGGAACGGGGATACTGACCTTGCCACCAAGGCTGCTGTCCTCGTACCTCAGCCCGCTAGTTCTTACTTTCTCTCCGATGATCTCTGTGTTGCCGTCTGTCAGGAGGCTGTGTCACTTTGACATCACCGTTGGTCCTCCCTTCACGGGAACAACACCGGGGAGTTAAGCCTCTCCCATCGGCTTACACCACTTCCTCTCGGCCCTCTCGCCGCGAAGAGATCATTTTAGCTAGGTTGCGTATTGGAGACTGTTGTTATAGCCATTGCTCTTAATTAAACGTTGAGGGCAAAGAGCACAAAACGGTGGGGGAGCACTACTTGATGGTTCGCCATTTCCTGGCGGAATGCCCTGTTTTCAACCACTTAAGTTCTCCTTTATGTTAGCCGCCTTAGTTGACGGCGGTTTCAGCGAACGACGCGCAGCCTGTCAAACGCGGTTTTTTTTTTCTTTTTTTTTATCCGTCGTAGCAATATCACAAAGAACATTCAGTCTTTAGTTCAGAACGTCCGTTTCTCTATGGAGTATTTTAAGGGCCTTTCTCAAAGTCCCTGTTTTTAACTGTCTTTCCTTCCGTGATTGGGCTTAACACGTAGTCGTTTTTAACTACCTTTTCTTTGTCTTCGTTTTCTACAGTTCTGCCATGAACGCGTATGACCCTCGTAGGTTCTGCGCTCTGAAACAAAACAAATCTAGGTTTTTATTCTCACTTTATTTTACTAATGTGTGTTTTCCGATGCTCATCACGTTTTAGCCTTGTGTCTTTCGCTGTTACGAATCTCTTGGCTAGAAGACATTACTCATTCCGTTACCATCTTAGCCCTGTATCGGTCTACCGGCTCGTTGTCGACGGGACGTTAAACACTAACCACCACCACCATCGGTCTACCGGGAGTAAGATGCAGATGCGATTTCCTTCGCCACAGATGAGTCCTGAGCGAACTGTTGTCTGCTCTCTGACCTACACAATGGATTGGTCCAGATAAAAGTATCTCTCTCTACATTATCTCTCATTGCTATCAATTCCTAGCTTTTACCACTTCTACATACTATCAGAATTAGATCAAATTTCTGTCTGGAATCGCTAATTCCAGATGAATTACTTCTTGAAAAAACGACTGATGACCTTGATGTTCGGTTGGTGGGGAGGAGGAGGGATTAAGGGACTAAACAAACAACACATCAAAACAGCTATGTGTTGCCTTAAACTACATCCTGAATTACAAGAAGCAATGTGCAATACAAGAAAAAAAACATGTCTTTCGCCACAATTCGGAGAACGATTTGTTGCACATAGCATTATAGCCTGGAGTTTATTGGCGCAGGTTTATGTGAACGCTCAAAAATGAACAATAAGTAAAAGGACACATTTTTATCTGCATGACGTATTTTTATTTAATTTACGAAGATAAGAAGGTAAATTTATATTTTCATCCTCATGACATTAATGGAAATACCACATAGTTCTTTCAGTATTGTATTCTTTACCTAAATGGTTTTTCTCTGTTCTTACACTAAAGCATATCTTATAATTGCAAGCATTCATTTGTTCTACAAGAAGTTTGCTATATGAGAACATTTTAGTTTCCTTTTGAACACATTATTAACTATTTTTTTATTGAAAGGAAGCTTATTGTGTACTTTGCGACAGTCTCAGAAGTTCCCAAATGAATTATTGTGTCAGGATTGAGAGGGTTGTTGAAAAATTTTTCATTTATCTAGTGATGTGGTTGTGACTGTCAGAGTTTCTCTCACACAATTCCCTATTATTGACTACAAACAATTCCGTGATGATGTTACAAACTTAAATGGATAATGGGCAACGGTGAATGCGTCTATTTGAGGCAAGAGACTCTGGTCCGGAAACGACCGAGTTGACAGTGAGAAGCGAAAATTGTTGTGATGCCTTTGACAGTAGTTTCCTTCCACTGCAAGCTGTTTGCCTTCCATATTTTGGGAGGAGGTAGTATGGACCAAAAGAAGAATAAATTTTACAGTAAATGTGGGCTCTAAACTGCATACCTTAAGAGCTATAAGCAATTGTTTAGGAGAACAGTGTGTATCACTGTACCAAATATGAGTATGTGCTCATAACTCTTCAGCTATACGCTATTAAGTCCATGTTTACTACCTCTTGGTAGTATAGAACAAAATATCTATTAAGCATGGGCGTAAGAGCAAATAGCTGAAGAGTTATGAGCAAAGAACTTGGGGTAGCTTAGGTCCACTGTCAGAGGTACCAGAACGATATTCGCTTACGCAGTCGTTCCCAGACCGGGCTCCCTAAACTCAGATTGACACATGTACTCTTGCCCACAATCCTTGTAAGTTTGTAACATTATCCCATGTATATTGACCTATAAGTATAAATGTCATGAGAGACTTTACGAGACATCAGTTATGTTAGGTTTCAGACTTAAAAAACGAGCAGTGAGATTAATGTATGTCGTTACCTTCTCAACCGCTGCAACATGTCCCTAGAATATCATGCCATAGGACAATATACAGGATGAGTCACTAAGAATTTACACCTAGAATAACTCCGAAAGTATGATAGTAGCTGAAAAGTTTCTGAGACAAATGTTGCATGGAACAACGGGGGCCATAATATGACGTTGGTTTTTTGTTGCTAGATGGGGTCGCTTCAGAGATATGAAGGTCAACTTTGTTTTTTTTAAATAGGGTGCTATAGTTTGGTACTTATTTTCTGATAGCAGCTATCGACACCAATACAATTATGTGTAACAGTAAGGTCTTTGAAGGTCAACGAAGGTCACGAAGGTGGCATGAACGTCTATTTACAGAAGGTGTTCGAAGTGATGACCATTGGTATCAATGAAGTGCTGCAATCTTCTTACCATGGGCTGAGTGGTATTCCTTATCACATCGGCACTTATCGAAACATATGCTCTGACAATTCTCTCTCGTATATGGTGCAATTAGTAAATATTCGTCGAATACAGTGTATCCATCTAATGTGCCATTGATATGTAAACTCCATTCGACGGTTTCGCAAAACAACACTAATAGGAACGGTAAGACTAGTATCGTCGAATGAAGAGAATGTGAATGATGTATTCCTTCGAAGAACAAATCGATACGCTTCTTATTTACGGAGAATACCAACGAAATTCAGTGAGAGCTAGACTTATACGGTGAAAGATATCCTCAACGTACTCACCCTACACGTCGTAAATTTAAAAATGTATATGATAAATTGAGAACAACTGGATCTTAAACGCATCGGAAACATATCCGGCAAAGGAAAATTACTAATAAGGAAACGGAAATTGGTACTCTTGCCACTGTGGTTCGAGATCCTTACGTTAGTTCGCGTCAAATCGCAAGGGAATCTGGCATTAGCCAGAGTAGCGTTGTTCGTGTTCTGCATCGTCATAAATGTCATCCTTACCATATCAGTCTCCACCTAGAATTAACTTGTACGGATTGTATGCGTTGGATTGAATTCTGCCAATGGGCTCAACTTCAGATTCAGAGGGATGACACATTTATTAATTTGATTTTATTTACTGACGAGGCCACATTCACGAACCATAGAAATGTTACTTTGCAATAACATGCATTACTGGGCAACTGAAAATCCATGTTGACTGCGCCAGGTTGCACACCAAAAACCGTGGTCGGTGAAAGTATGGTGTGGGATTCTGGAATTATAGATCCCTATTTCGTCGAAGGAAATCTGAATGGTAGGAAGTACACCACATTCCTGGAAGAAACATTAGGTATCTTATTGGAAGAAATACCTTTAGGAACAAGGGACGGAATGTGGGTGTCCGGCGCACTTTTCGCTGATGGCTAGAAATGAGTTGCAGAGACAATTCCCAAATCGTTGTATTGGACGCAGAGGAGATATGTCGTGGGCGGCTCGTTCGCCATACTTGACACCTCTGGATTTTTTCTTGTTGGGATTCGTAAAAGACATTGTTTATAAAAACGTTCCAACTACACCTGAAGATATGTGAGAGAGAATTGTCAGAGCTTGTGCTTCGATAAGAGCCGATGTGATAAGGAATACCACTCAATCCATGGTAAGAAGCTTGCAGCACTGCACTGATACCAATGATCATTACTTCTAACACCTTCTGTAAATGGACGTTCATGCCAGCTTTGTGTCCTTCGTTGATTTTCAAAGACCTTACTGTTACACATCACTGGATTCGTATCGATAGCCACTATCAGAAAATAAGTACCAAACTATAGCATCCCATTTTAAAAAAAAGTTGACCTTCATATCTCTGAAGCGACCTCACCTAGCAATAAAAAAACCAACGTCATATTATGACCCCCTTTGGCCCATGCAACTTTTGTCCCACAAACTTTTCAGCTCCTATCATACTTTCAGAGTTATTCTTGGTGGCAATAGTTAGTGACTCAGCCTGTAGAATATAAATATTATTTAACAAATGATGATACTGTCAGATTTTAAATAGAGTAGGAAACAGTGCTAATCGAGCTGACCTACGTTTCTTGGTTATATACCTGATGTTCGTCCAGGGATTCTGCTCCGACATATCCTGGCAGGAAGTTACTGCCATCCAGTACCTCTCCCGAAATTTCACAGAACCTAATGTACGTTTTCATTTTTTTGAAAATCGGGTTATTTAATGTAGAGATCACATCAAGGCTCAGTGAATACATCTGACCACGTTTTACCCGAATACACCTTCCTAGCATGCAATACATCCTTCTTTGAGAAGAGTGTCTCGACCGAAACTACAACATATTGTCATGTGCTGCTTACATACTCCACCAATGGCGAAAATGCGTGGTTAACTAACACAGGATCACAGGACCACAGAACATTTGTTGGGAAGCAGCACCAGGTAAGAAAGAACCAAGGCATCAGCATTTCTGGCACATCCTACGTTGGGGTACCAGCCAGCACGCCAAAGTCTCAGATTTCCACGTTTTCGCTAGTGTCTATTTTGATCTTAGAAAGGTGAGTACAAAAGTGACGAGCTATGGACCTGAACATACACCAGCAGTCGATAAAGGACGGCAGCCTTCTCCTAGTTACACCGAGTACTGGCGACTTTACAGATTGTTCTCTAGTGTAACATATCGCAGAGCAATTTTCGAGAAGGCTGTCCTCAGTTTGCTAGATAACTAGCAGCAGCACAGAGCCCACACATTGTACCTTCAGAGAGGAGAACGCAGACGACACACTGTAATGTAAAGTCTTGCTTTTAAAAATAATGGCAGTTAGTTGTGCAATGGCCCCCTGTTAAATTTTACAGAAACATTAAAGAAAAATTTTTGGTGCAAATCGTTTTGTTGTTTCTCAAAATATTTACCTTTACAGATTATCTACCTCTCGATGTATCTGAATCAATCGTAGAATATTTTTTCCTCTACGAAGTTGGTAAGTCACGATTTTCAAACGATTCAACAATTTTACACTGTCTACACATTGCCAGTTTCACTCAAGGGAAGAAGAAAAGTCACTATTTGCCAAATCAGGTGAAAACGTCTCAATGAGTGTAACTTCCTCCGTCAAATTATTAATCTTTTTATGTACTGTGTGATGATTCGCATTGTTGTGATGAAAAACGACGTAAGGTTTTCGGTTGCTTTTGCGGCTTTCGTGGATGACTTGTGGCAAACAAATTATTGTATACCATCCAGTATAAACTGTTCTTTGATCATCTATAACAGACTGTTCTGACGGTGCGCCAGGGGGTACGGGCACCCCTCAGCTCACTTGTCGATAGGCCAGGCTTCCCTATTCCACTCATTCTACGCATGTGTTAATGACTTGGCCAACACTGCCTGCATGTATTCCGGCGGTGAAGAACTGTTTCTTAGGCTACGATCCGGCAGCGTTAATGCCCGCACATAAACTGTTTGACCACCTGTGGCTATGACCAACCAAGAGCCTACCGACGGGCACGTGAGCTAGAGTTAAGATACTCAAATTAAACAGAAGTCTATAATAAAACCATGGATCACACAAGGAATAAAGATTTCCTGTAAGACAAAAAGGAAAAAGTATCTGTCGACCAAGAATAGCTCCAATGCTGATGATTTAGCTAAATACAAGGAATACTGTAAAATATTAAAAAAAGTAATTCAGACATCTAAACAAATGCACTACGAGAAGAAGATAGCAATGTCAGGGAACAAAATAAAAACAATATGGGATATAGTGAAAGAGGAGACTGGTAGAACCAGAAAGGAACAGGGGCAAATAGCACTAAGGGTAGATGACACATTAGTAACCGATGGGCATAGTGTGGCAAATCTATTTAACAGGTACTTTATATCCGTTACTGATAGAATGGGATTGTCAGGATCAGTAAATAATGCCCTTGAATATCGGAAACTAGTCTTTGCAAACAGCTTCAGGTACATGAATATGTCACTCACTTCACCAAAAGAAATAACTTACATAATAAAATCTTTCAAAACAAAGCATTCTAGTGGTTACGATGAAATATCAACAAAGTTAATTAAGGCATGTTCTTGTGAGTTTAGTACAATTATAAGTTACTTGTGTAACCAGTCAATTATAAATGGGACATTTCCTGACTAGCTAAAAAATGCAGATGTTAAGCCTCTGTTCAAGCAAGGGGATAAAGAAATACCATCAAACTACAGACCGATTTCACTTTTGCCAGCATTCTCAAAAATCTTAGAAAAAGTAATGTACAGGCAGCTTCTCAACCATCTGACCACAAATAACATATTATCAAGAACACAGTTTGGTTTTCTGAAGGGTTCTGATATCGAAAAGGCTATTTACACCTACAGAGAAAATATATTTAATTCATTAAATAACAAGTTACAAGTAGCAGGTATTTGCTGTGATTTGTCAAAGGCATTCGATTGTGTGAACCACAACATCCTTTTAAATAAATTAGAATTCTATGGTGTCACGGGCAGTGCTGCAAAATGGTTCAAGTCATACCTCGTTAACAGGAAACAAAGGGTGTCAGTGCAAGGGACTAGTGAATTAAGTCATCATCAGAATGGGAAGAAATTATATGTGGTGTCCCACAAGGATCCATCTTAGGACCATTGCTTTTTCTTGTGTACATTAATGATCTCTCATCAGTTACACTGCCAGAAGCAGAGTTCGTTTTGTTTGCAGATGACACAAGTATTGCAATAAATAGTATGTCGAGTGTAGTTCTAGAAAGATCTACTAATGATATTTTCAAGGATATTAATAAATGGTTTAAAGCCAACTCACTGACATTAAACTTCGAAAAGACTCACTATGTGCAATTCAGAACCTGTAAGAGGTTTCCACCCAGCATATGCATAAAGTATGAAGAAGAGCAGGTAGAAGAGGTTGACAGTCTTAAATTCCTGGGATTACAACTTGATAATAAATTCAGTTGGGAGGAGCACACCACAGAACTGCAGAAACGCCTTAACAAATCTGTATTTGCAATTCGAGTGTTAGCAGACATAGGCGACATAAAAATAAAAAGTTTGCATTCTTTGCCTACTTTCATTCCATAATATCATATGGTATAATATTTTGGGGTAACTCTTCAAGTCAAACAAAAGTTTTCAGAGTCCAAAAGCGTGTAATATGTATTATTTGTGGAGTAAATTCATGGACGTCCTGTAGAAACCTCTTCAAAGAACTGGGTATACTAATTACTGCCTCTCAGTATATATACTCCTTAATGCAATTTGTCCTAAATAATATATCCGTTTTTCCAACGAACAGCTCAGTTCATACATACAATACCAGGAACAAAAATGATCTGCGCAAGGACTTAAAAGCACTTACTTTAGTTCAAAAAGGGGTCCACTACTCAGGAACTCTCATCTTCAATAATTTTCCAGCAAACATAAAAAAATTAGATACAAATAAATATCAGTTTAAAAGGAGCCTGAAAGACTTACTAGTGGCCAACTCCTTCTACTCCATTGAAGAATTTTTTAATAGAAACAAATGATGTATTGCATATATTCATACTATTAGTATTGTTATTTCAGCTTTAAAAAATGACATGTTCCACATCCATGAGCATCTCCTCAACACGGATCTATGGAACGAAAAAGTAATCTAATCTAATCTAATAGAAGCAGCTCACACTGCAAGTATCAGTCGATCAGTTTCGTGAAAGTGTTCCATAAACAAGCAACTTTTTTGCATTTGATTCGCCTTGGAACATGCAAAGAGTTGACTGCGCTTTACTTTCTGGCTCGTATGAATATATCCAAGTTTCATCTCGTATTACAATGTTGTATAATGGATTTTCATAGCCGAATTTATAAGCATTTCCTTACACAAATTGACAAAAAAAATTTCTTAGGTTCCATCAAAGTAGGAGGAATGCATCAACCACAAATCTTTTCACAGCTAAATATACGTGCAAAGTCGAATGTGCTCCAGCTGCTGAAATGCCTAACGAAATTTCTGTCTCACAGTAAGTGATGTACTAGTCCACGTCAATAAAGTTGTGCCCAGCATCAACGTCTTTGTGGAGCAATGAACGATTTTGATCGACCTTCATGGAATTCATTTCTGACAGAACCGTGAGTGTGGCAAAGTTCTGCGAAGTAATTGTAAAAATTCTGAATGCGAATTGTTAAAAACTGAACGGAATGATTCGACGAACTGTTGTCAAATTAGGTATTTAGGAAAATTTTAAAAAATCGTCTAACCATCACAGGGTATTTACATTCTCTCCGAACATTGAACCTCTCCACGGAACTGCTGAACGATCTGCCATTGTTTTAAGAATAATAAATAAGTTTTTAAACAACAACAATATCAGCTCTCAGTAGCGCCATCTACACTGAAGAGCCAAAGAAACTGCTACACCTGCCTAATATCGGCCCCGCGAGCAAGCAGAAATGCCAGAAATGCCGCAACACGACGTGGATGTACTCTGCAAATGTCTGAACTAGTGCTGGAGGGAATTGACACCACGAATCCTGTAGGGATGTCGATAAACCCATAAGAGTATGAGGGGGTGGAGATCTCTTCTGAGCCGGCCAGTGTGGCCGTGCGGTTCTAGGCGCTTCAGTCTGGAACCGCGACCGCTACGGTCGCAGGTTCGAATCCTGCCTCGGGCATGGATGTGTGTGATGTCCTTAGGTTAGTTAGGTTTAAGTAGTTCTAAGTTCTAGGGGACTGATGACCTCAGAAGTTAAGTCCCATAGTGCTCAGAGCCATTTCAACCATTTTTGATCTCTTCTGAACACCATGTTGCAAGGCATCCCAGATAAGCTCAATAATGTTCATGTCTTGGGAGTTGGGTGGCCAGGGGAAGTGTTCAAAGTCAGAACAGTATTCATGGAGACACTCTGTAGCAATACTGGACTTGTGGAGTGCCGCAGTGTCATGCTGTAATTGCCCGTGTCTGTCGGAACGCACAATGGACATGAATGGATGCAAGTGATTGGACCGGATGCTTCCGCACCTGCCACCTGTCACAGTCGTATCTATTGTATCGGGGGTCCCATATCACTCCAACTGCACAGGCCATTACAGAGCCTCCACCAGCTTGAACAGTCCGCTACTGACATACAGAGTCCATGGATTCATGAGGTTGTCCCTATACCCATATTGTATTGCATTGTATTGTACTGTATTGTACTGTATGTTAACTGGGGACCTAGAAACGACGGAGAGGCTCCATCCCCACCGCAGCCGCAGTGGTCCACAAACCCATGACGACTACCACAGTCGACTTCATCCCTCCGCTGCCCTACACCAAAGCCAGGGTATTGTGCGGTTCAGGCCCCAGTGGAACCCCCCCCCCCCCCCCCCCCCGCCCTCACCAAGGGAACGTGTCACAACAGACGATTGTAACCCCTATGCTTGCGTGGTAGAGTAATGGTGGTGTACGCGTATGTGGAGAAGTTGTTTGCACAGCAATCGCTGACACATTGTAGCTGAGGCGGAATAAGGGAAACCAGCCCGCATTCGCCGAGGCAGATGGAAAACCGCCTAAAAACCATCGACAGACTGGCCGGCTCACCAGGTCTCGACACAAGTCCACTGGGCGGATTCGTACCGAGGACGAGGCTCTACTTCGCACTTCGGAAAGCTGTGCGTGGCGGCCGCGGTGGCCGTGCGGTTCTAGGCGCTCCAGTCCGGAGCCGCGCTGCTGCTACGGTCGCAGGTTCGAATCCTGCCTCGGGCATGGATGTGTGTGATGTCCTTAGGTTAGTTAGGTTTAAGTAGTTCTAAGTTCTAGGGGACTGATGACCACAGCAGTTGAGTCCCGTAGTGCTCAGAGCCATTTGAACCATTTGAAAGCTGTGAGTTACACCGCTCGGCTAACGGGGCTGGCCCCCATTCCCGTACACGTCCATCCGCTTTATACAATTTGGAAACATGTTGCCTGGTCGGAAGAGCCTCGTTTCAGTCATCAACAATCCAATTTCGGTGTTCACGGGTCCAGGCGAGTTGTAAAGCTTTGTGTCATGCAGTCATCAAGCACACAAGTGGGCCTTCGGCTCCTAAAGCCCATGTGGACTATGTTTCGTTGATTGGTTCCCACCCTCACGCTTGTTGATGGCGGACCATTGAAATCTGCAGCAATTTGCGGAAAGGTTAAACTTCCGTCACACTAACGATTCTCTTCAGTCGTCGTTGGCCCCGTTCTTGCAGGATCTTCTTCCAGCCACAGCGATTTCGGAGATTTGGTGTTTTATCGGGTTCCTGGTATTCACGGTACACTAGTGAAATGTTCGTATGGGAAAATCCCCGCGTCACCGCTAGGTCACAGTCGCTATGTCCTATTACTTGTGCGCCGTATTCTGCCAGCTCCAAAGAAAGTGATATAGGTATGCGTATTGAAATACAGAGATATGTAGTTTTCTAAAAACGTATAAGGCGACCCTCGTAATCTTCAGTTAAATTCGCACGGTACACACTGTTACTGGTTTCTGCTGTACGCCATCAGGTGCTTACCTGGAGTACTGTTCAGGACGGACATTAGATCGAAGCCTAGAGCGGCGGCAGTGCCCGGGAAGCGCATGTCGAGTGCGGCGACGACGCCCGTGCCGGCCGCCTCGGCGGGGCTCTGCGGGTCGGGCCGCCCCTTGGGTCTGGTGAAGACGGCGAGCACGGCGCCCTGCAGCTCGCCGTACAGCAGCTGCAGCGTCAGCACGTAGCCGACCAGCAGCAGGCGCGCGCCCGAGGAGCGCGGCGGCGCCGGCACGCACGACGAGGCGAGCGCGCGGGCCGTGTCCAGCAGCACGGCGCCCGCGCCGGGCCGGCGGCCGCCCCACAGCCTGCAGCAGGCGGGGGCTGCCAGCGTCACTACACTGCCACAATCAGCGCTGTGTTCATTGTACACACTGACGAGTTCTTGATGATGATGATGTTTGTATGGGCGCCGATAACCGCGCAGTTCAGCGCCCCACAGACCAAATTCCCAATATTTACTGCCGGCCGAAGTGGCCGTGCGGTTAAAGGCGCTGCAGTCTGGAACCGCAAGACCGCTACGGTCGCAGGTTCGAATCCTGCCTCGGGCATGGATGTGTGTGATGTCCTTAGGTTAGTTAGGTTTAATTAGTTCTAAGTTCTAGGGGACTGATGACCACAGCAGTTGAGTCCCGTAGTGCTCAGAGCCATTTGAACCATTTGAACCCAATATTTACTCAGTCCAACGTCGCCACTTTCATGGAGGAGAATGATGATGATGATGATGATGATGATAACATAAACACCCAGTCCCCAGGCGGAGAAAATTCCCAACCCGGCTGGGAATCGAAACCGGGGCCCCGTGTAAAAAAATGGGTCAAATGGCTCTGAGCACTATGGGACTCAACTGCTGTGGTCATAAGTCCCCTAGAACTTAGAACTACTTAAACCTAACTAACCTAAGGACGGCACACAACACCCAGCCATCACGAGGCAGAGAAAATCCCTTACCCCGCCGGGAATCGAACCCGGGAACCCGGGTGTGGGAAGCGAGAACGCTACCGCACGACCACGAGATGCGGGCAGGCCCCGTGTACGACAGGTAGCAACACTAGCAGCTAGCCACTAGACCACGAGCTGCGGACCGACGATTTGGTGTGTCAGGCCTCCAGAATCTAACAACCCTACCACACCAAAGGTCAAAAATTAATTATGATTGTAGTGTTGCTCACGCTGCTAAATATTGCATTTTCGGACAACAACAAAGTTATATTATGTGGCAGGTGTCATCAGAGCACAGTTATTAAAGTCATTTCTTGAAATAATGGATAAACTAGGCACTCATCTTTTCGTGTTTCCCACGCTGGTCTCGTTGTGAACTCGTGGCTCAATCGTGGAAAATCTAGGTAGTGATGATTCCGAGCTCAGATGCAAAGAGGCCTAGGTGTTATTCTGCGATGTTCAAAAGTTTTATAGATGCGCTTCACAAACCATTCTTGAAGATTAAACCTTTGCAAGTTAGGCCAATGGTGATGTAAAATAGTAATCAGCACTCCGAATATTTCACTTCTTTTTTATTACTTTTGTTGTAATATCACTTCACAATATAAATCATACTTGAAAATATCTTCCTCACTGTTAAAGTTCACATTTCATAAACTGACTACAATTTGCGTCTTTTCAACATGATGACAAAACTTGACTCTCTAATAACCGCTTATGCGCCCTAAATTCAGAGTTACAGGTACGTCAGTGATCATAGTGACAAAAGAAAGAATACACATAAGAATAATATCATTGCAATATAAACATATCGATGTATCAAAGTACCTCTACATTAATGAAATCAAATCAGAATGTTGTCACAGAAATAGGTTAACTATTTTACAGAAACACAGTAGAATATTGCTGGTATCGAGAGGTTGAGGTGAGGTTACGTAATTCAAGTGCCATTACAAGAGCAACATCTGATTGTCGACAACCGCGCCGTGCAAACTAGGGCACCCTGTCACGGCCCACCCGGCTCCCCCCGTCGGAGCTTCGGGTCCTCCCTCGGCCATGGGTATGTGTGTTCTCCTTAGCGTAGGTTAAATTAGATTAAGTAGCGCGTAAGTTCAGGGACCGATGACCTCAGCAGTTTGGAAATTTGTGGTAAGTTCTTATGGCACCAATTTCGACGACCGCCACAATTGAATCACTGTCTATGTACCCTCTGTTTTGACTCTGTTGAAAACAGTGTTCACCTTTAAACGGAGCACAGCTATTGCTGCATTCATTTTAGAGCAGTCATTCTCGATCTTTTTAAGACCACGAGTGCAGACGTCTGATGAAGTGGGGGTAGTGCGCAGCGCGGCGTGGGAGGGCGGCAGTAGTACTGGTTAATGTCTCATTGCAATCAACCTTAGCACCTACTTAAACTTCAGAATGAAAAATAATGTTCTTCGAACTCTAATTTTTAAAATGACGAGAGAAGAATTAATATGTGAGTGAGATAACCGGTACTAATGATTTGGATAATGTTGAGCCCACAGATGACATTACTGTTACTGATTAATGAAAACCACCTCAGCTATATATTTACACATTTATTGTGTTACGACCGGTTTCGTTTCTTTAACATCAGGTTGCTGAGTTGTCTGACGTCATGACAGATGGTCTGATTGTCGTACGTAATGGTAGATGGTAAGTTCCTATGGGACCAAACTGCTGCGGTCATCGGTTCCTAGGTTTACACACTGTTAATCCAACTTAAACTAACTTAATGCAGTTCGTCAGTGCCACACTCCCTCCATCCGTACAGTTAGTTGTCGCTCTGGCACTTCGGTACTGTTTTTGTGCCCTTGGCCGGAGATCGAAACAGAGCTGAGCTGAAAGTTGTTAGTTTTTCCAAACATTTCACTTGTTTGGACTTGCTACAAATTCATATCTTAACCATTTTTTAGATAAAAGAATATTAAATATTTTTTCTCAACAAATATGGTTAAATTAGATTACTTTCAGCAATATTTCGTTAGTTAATTTAACGAAAATTAGCTTTTTGTGTGCAATTTAAATATTTTATATCCGAAATTCACGAGCATTAACCGATTCTAGAGTGTCTAAAAATTCATAATATTTCGGATTAAAAGTTAACTCAGTATTAGATAATTATTATAAAACAGAAGAATTTTAACATAAATAATTCTACAGTTTCTCAGGATACACAGGTCACCAAAATATGGCTATTCTCAATGAGAGAGAAATTTAAAAGAATACATGAAATTAGCCATTTTGGAGTAACAGCCTTACAAATTTAAATTAACAGATATCTTTCATGAAACGGGTCATCATATATAAATCTCAAAAATAATTACAGTAGAGGGCTACATATGTCTCTGACCATAGAAGCGTAGGAAATTATATCCTATCTTTACAGGGTTCACCCCTCCATCTTTGCGATTCACTGCTACAAAATTTTTAAAGTAGACAGAGAAGAAGGCAACTGTAACAGTGGGCGAAATCTTGGTTTCTCCAGTATAGTTCTTTACATTGTGAGATTGCACCATACTCAGAAACCTTTGTCAATAGAATTTAAGAACTTTGAATACGGAGTTGAGTTTCGACATTCAATCGCAAAATGTGCATCAATATGACGAAAATTTGTACTCGGCGCAGTAGTTATTTGGTGAAACAAATCCAGTGCTCCTCCTTCAGTTAAAGTATGTATTGTTTCTGATATGTCTCTCCTTGACCCATTGTCACATTTCCGTAGGGTAAGATTAAGATTAAGATGGCCGAAGTGACCTATTTTTGCTATGTAAAACTGAAAGGTGGCCAGATGGATCACTTTTGATAAGAAAAAACAGTGAGAAATTCAAAATATGCCAATGTGGCCAAATTGAACCGTGACAAATCCTCATAAACCTATTTCACTATGTGAAAATACCAAGAAACGATTGTCATAGATCCTCTTGCTTTCGTTTGCACTTGAAAAGGTCACATTTTTGTTTCCAGGTGCAATTTATTCACAATTTTCTTTACACTCAGACATTTTCTCCGATTTTTACATTCTTAAGGCCGGTTCCCACTAGGGCTGCCGCGCGTCAAAACGGTGCGTCAGCGGCGTGGTTGCCATGGAAATGGCGTCAGCGGCAAGGCGCGGCGGGCTCTGCGTCGCGGTTTGACCATGTCGAACAGCTTCCGCTGCCGCGTGCCGCGCTCCAGGTGCGCGCCGCCAATCACAGAACGCGCTAAGCGTGACGTCAGGTACGGACTCCCCGGCCACACGAACTTTCGCCGAACCGCTGGCGCGGACGCGGCGGCAGCTATGAAATACTTATCATCCGATTCCAAGGAAACTATTCGGTAGAAAAATTTGATTCTTGGGCATGTTACAGCCTGATATCTTCTCTCGATAAAGGACCGAATTTCTTTTCGTTATTCGTCGTGGTTACTTGCTGTATCGCATTTACGTAAACCTTTACACGAAATTTTAATGAGTGTGCAGAGGTAAAAACGCATTGCGTGGACTTTGCGTACAGTTCATTTTAGGTAATACATTATTGCGTATGAAATTTAGTCAACATATCGAAATTGTTTTTAAAGCTGAGAGCAGATCGATAGCTATCACCGTTCTCGAGATATTGACTGATATGTCGGCGGACGGGCTGTGCCGTCACCGCTCGCGGGTTGCTCGCGACGCGACCGGTACTTCGTCCTGCTCGTCGTAAACCATGTGGTTGTATCAACCGCAAATTTCGTAAACGGTTCAAGAAATCGAAATGTGTTTTTTTTTGCAAACGATAACTTGTGAAAAGTCATGTATTTCGTCGCATGATAAATATCCTAAATCTGTTTATATACCGAGATATGAAAGTAACTACAGTTTTTCAGAAGGGATAGATGAATTTTTTTAAATGGCATTAATAGCATGTCGAATGAGAAGTTAAACCGAAACTAATTTGCTGGTATGTCATAAGATGTAATTTACTAAATATGTAGAGCTATTGATTATTTCCTTTATTTTTTCTTTATCCAGTGTACTTTACTGATTCAAGACGCGTTTCGCCTTTTACTTTAAGGCATCTTCGGTGGAATCTAGAAGACTCAGTTTTGCTTTGATCTGTGATACTTGCAGATTATAAAACAGTTCACATCTTTTTTTACGTGAATGACTGATTACTTACAGTGAATTGAGTTTTTGGCGGACATATACGTTTCCCCTCACCTGGTCACATGCTGGAGGTTGAACTAAAACTTAGATTATGGAACATAAGCACATTTTCATGTTCGCTCTTTTTTCTTCTGTCACTAGCAGTAGACGTTTTACCGAAAACTCTGATTTAAAGTCGTAACTACAGTGTGTTCACCTCATGTCCCTTCCTGTCTGGTTTGTTTATGTACATGTTGCCAACCTGCAGAATTATATGCTGAAAACTAATGTTTGTTTATTTTTGTTCTCCTTATATCTGTATGTGTGTGTGGCTAGCCAGTGATAGTTATAGAAAGTTGAAAGTGAATCCAGTAGTTGTCAGACAGTGGTTGAAATATTTGGTGTTCAGCTGATTTCAGTTTTGGTTTAAATGTTTTAAGGAGTGCATGGAAGAGTAAATTCACTGCTTACATTAATAGATAAAATAGTAGAATAGTATTTCAACAGATGATTATTATCAGAATACTATCACCCAACCCCTTTGTCCTCACTCTTTGACGCCCCATAATACGTCCTGTCAACTAACCCCTATTGTTGTCAAAGTTGTGCCGTAATTTCCTCTTCCTCCTCTATTTAATTCCGTACCTCTTCTTTAGTCACACGATCCTCGTATCTAATGTTCAGCATTCTTATGAATCACCACGTTTTGAAATCGTCCATTGTCTTCTTGACAGAACTGTTCATCGTCCACGTTTCACTTACATACAAGGCTGCACTCCACACAAATACCTTTGTAAAATAGTATCCAACCATTAGCATTTATATTCGGTGTGAACAAATTTTCTTTTTCAGAACGCTTTTCTTGCTATTGACAGTCTTCAGTCAGGTTTGCGTCTGCACCAGGAAATGCCTTGCAATTTAAAATCTGGTTTCGAAAACTGTTCCAAATATATATTATTCTTTCGTGATTCTTAAGCAAGGTGCTGGCGATGGTTACATTATGCTCTGTGGGAAATTCTATCAGGTGGCTTCCACTTTCATCCCTTCCACCTAGTCTTTGTGTTCTTACTGTTTTCGTGTACCTGCTACCGTATCACATTTTAAATTTTTGTCTCGCTTAACTATCTGAATAATCTCTCTTGTTGTACATTGTTTCAATGTGTTAGGAGATAGTGAACAATCGTGAACGGTAGTCATGAAATCTGTTTATGGTGAAATGAGAAAACATGAATAATGAAATATGTGAAAGAGTACATTGTACAGAAAATGAAAAATTGGTATGTCTTCACCCAACTTCGTCTTTCCTTCATGTAGGTGTAAGATATAGTTAATCAAACGCACCGCGCGTTTCAGTGGGTCCTTCCCCGTACCTCAGTGGCTGTCCGTCATTGGCTACCGCTAACGTCTGCCGCTTCCAGATGGGAACGCCAATTCCGCGAGCCGCCGCGTCAACGCGGAAAACGCTTGCCGCTGCCGTTTCCGCACGCCGCGCTGCCGCGCTCTAGTGGGAACCGGCCTTTAAAGTGTTACTCTCGTGTATTATAGAACATATCACATTACTGATACCTCACGTATTATATCCCGAGACATGGGTAACAACAATTTATCCACAATTATTTGTTACTTTTGTCATTTCTCAACTTTCTAAATACTTTATACTTACCTGCCTACTACATACTGCTTATTATTGATCACAAATAAATCCACACTTCCATCACCGACATCAATTTCATTATCCACATCCCCACCTCCATTCCTACGTTATTCTACATCATCTCTAACTCATTTCAGGTAATCGCTCTCGCCTTGGGATCGACATCAGCATTGATATCATCGTCCTACGTCATTTCCCTTCTGTCGCCATCTCCATCTGATACTATGTCACTTCCAATTCATTCCATGTCACAGCCATCTTCATTACATCACATCAACGTTGACTTAATCGTCAACACGAACATTCCGTGTCATCTCCTCTCCATTATCGTCTCACAGTTAACAAGTCTTATTATTAATTTTAGAACCATTTGCAATAATATTAATGTAAAATAGATAAGTCTCGCGAGTTCTCATTTAACAGCTTTCCTAACAGATATGACACATGAAATGTTTTAGTGCTTTATTGTTACAGCCAACGATCCATAAGAACTTAACGGTTAGTGGCGTGGAGACGCACTGGCTGAAATACAATCAGTATTCTGCCATTTATTCATTTTCGTCCCTGAAATTAATTGCCGGTTTGCAAACAGGAATGGAAGTGCGGAATCCTCCCAACAGTCCCAAAGCTATGGCTGCTTATTTTTGCCCAATACATTTTCACTACGTTTTTCCACAGACAGTGTTGTATGTGCACGTCCCCCATCCACTCACATTTCTGTATCGATACTAAGATACAAAAAGTCTCGATTTCATCAGACTGTTGTCGTGGAATAGTGCAGAACGTACCTGTGCCTGATGTAGGATAGACCGTAGGAGAGAGCAGCTGTCAGCACATAAGAACCCAGGAGAGCAGCCGTGGCCAAGGGCGACAGGAGGTAAGCCAGCATCTCCGCCCTGGAGCGCGGGGGGGACTTCCTCACCACCAGGAACAGCTCCTGCAAATACCACCACAGTTAACGGGTGCTTAATCTCGCAGTCGCTTTTAGCATTTACAGTTACCATGTTGTGGGGCCATAGATTTTATCCGCCAACTACGGGGTATGCGTGTTCTGATACAGAGATATGCAAAGAAGCAGAATACGATGCAAATATGAGACAAATGTCTGGCGTGGTAGCTGGATCGGTTACTGCTACTACAATTGTAGGTTATCACGATTTAATAGGTTTGAACATGGTGTTACAGTCGGCGCACGAGCGATGCAACACAGCATTTCCGAGGTAGCGATGATGTTGGGATTTTCCCTTACGGCCGTTTCAGGAGTGTACCGTGAATATCAGGAATCCGGTAAAACACGAAATCTCCAAAATGGCTGTTGCTGGCAAAATTTCCTGTAAGAATGGGACCAACGACGACTGAAGAGAATCGTTAAAGGTGATAGAAGTGCAGCCCTTCCGTAAATTGCTGCTGATTTCAACGCTGGGCCATCAGCAAGTGTCAGCGTGCCAACCATTCAACGAAACGTCATCGATATGAGCTTTCGGAGCCGGAAGCCCACTTTTATACCCTTGACGACTGCACGACACAAGGCGTTACGCTTCGCCTGGGCACGTCAACTTCGACATTAAACTGTTGATGACTGGAAACATGTTGCCTGGTCGTATGCATCTCGTTTCAAATTGTATCGAGCGGATGGAAGTGTACGGGTATGGGGACAACCTCATGAATCCATGGACCCTGCATGTCAGCATGGGCTGTTCAGGCTCCGTTATGCTGTGGGGCGTGTGATATGGGACCCCTGATACGTCTAGATACGATTCTGACAGTTGACACGTACGTAAGCATCCTGTCTGATCACCTGCATCCATTCATGTCCATTGTGCATTTCGACGGACGAGGGCAATTCCAGCAGGACAATGTGACACCCCACACGTCCAGAATTGCTACAGAGTGGCTCCAGGAACACTCATCTGAGTTTAAACACTTCCGCTGGCCACGAAACTCCCCAGACATGAACATTATTGAGCATATCTGGGATGCCTTGCAACGTGCTGTTCGGAAGAGATCTCCTCCCCCTCGTACTCTAAAGGATTTATGGACAGCCCTGCAGGATTCATGGTGTCAATGCACTGCAGCACTACTTCAGACATTAGCCGAGTACATGCCACGTCGTGTTGCTGCACTTCTGCGTTCTCGTGTAGGCCCTACATGACATTAGACAGCTGTACTAGTTTCTTTGGCTCTTCAGTGTATACAGGGTGTTACAAAAAGGTACGGCCAAACTTGCAGGAAACATTCCTCACACACAAAGAAAGAAAATATGTTATGTGGACATGTGTCCGGAAACGATTAATTTCCATGTTAGAGCTCATTTTAGTTTCGTCAGTATGTACTGTACTTCCTCGATTCACCGCCAGTTGGCCCAATTGAAGGTAGGTAATGTTGACTTCGGTGCTTGTGTTGACATGCGACTCATTGCTCTACAGTACTAGCATCAAGCACATCAGTACGTAGCTTCTACCAATTCATCGGTCACCGAATCTGTTGTTGAGAAGCGTACAAACACTCCGACTGAAATGTGCAGGAGCTCCATCGTGCATGAACCACATGTTGTGTCGTACTCGTAAAGGCACATGTTCTAGCAGCACAGGTAGAGTATCCCGTATGAAATCATGATACCGTGCTCCATTGAGCGTAGGTGGAAAAACATGGGGCCCAATCAAGGCATCACCAACAATGCCTGCCCAAACGTTCACAGAAAATCTGTGCTGATGACGTGATTGCTCAATTGTGTGCGGATTCTCGTCAGCCCACACATATTGATTGTGAAAATTTACAATTTGATCGCGTTGGAATGAATCCTCATCCGTAAAGAGAACATTTGCACTGAAATGAGGATTGACACATTGTTGGATGAACCATTCGCAGAAGTGTACTCGTGGAGGCCAATCAGCCGCTGATAGTGCCTGCACACGCTGTGCATGGTACGGAAACAACTGGTTCTCCCGTAGCATTCTCCATACAGTGACGTGGTCAACGTTACCTTGTACAGCAGCAACTTCTCTGAGGCTGACATAAAGGTTATCGTCAACTGCACGAAGAATTGCCTCGTCCATTGCAGGTGTCCTCGTCGTTCTAGGTCTTTCCCAGTCGCGAGTCATAGGCTCGAATGTTCCGTGCTCCCTAAGACGCCGATCAATTGCTTCGAACGTCTTCCTGTCGGGACACCTTCGTTCTGGAAATCTGTCTCGATACAAACGTACCGCGACACGGCTATTGCCCCGTGCTAATCCATACATCAAATGGGCATCTGCCAACTCCACATTTGTAAACATTGCACTGACTCCAAAACCACGTTCGTGATGAACACTAACCTGTTGATGCTACATACTGATGTGCTTGATGCTAGTACTGTGGAGCAATGAATCGCATGTCAACACAAGCACCGAAGTCAACATTACCTTCCGTCAATTGGGCCAACTGGCGGTGAATCGAGGAAGTACAGTACATACTGACGAAACTAAAATGAGCTCTATCATGGAAATTAAGCGTTTCCAGACACATGTCCACATAACATCTTTTCTTTATTTGTGTGTGAGGAATGTTTCCTGAAAGTTTGGCCGTACCTTTTTGTAACACCCTGTATACTCATCGGTGTAGTTCTACTTTGTGGGCGAGCTGAAAAGTGAGGCGGGAGAATAAATAGCGTTTGTTGTAAATATTCCAGCTGTTGCTTCAGCCTGAATTTCTCGCTTATCTTCGTTGTGTGTCTGCCTAAGGACCACTTTAATAACGTGCATCGTGTGCTAATTGTGAAAATATTTTGACCAGTAGCAGCTGTGAAACGTTTTCGCCCAGTTATATGGGACAAATCAACAGTTAGCCGAATAATTGCATAGTTTAATGAAACTGGTTCAACAATGAACATTAATGGTTACGGGCGCCCTCGTTCATCCCAGTGTGCAGAACACTCCAGTTATTCGTAACAATATTTAGACGTAGCTGTGCGCTATCATAACACTGTGCACACTCCAGCTGACAATTAGCAATTTAAACAATTGAGCATAATAGTTCAGAAATGCAAGTCGTCGGGAAACCTATAAAAAGATGCAGGATGTTATTACAATAGGAATGATCAAATCAGAACGACGATTGGAGAATGTAGAGTTTTAATTAAGAGAGCATATCAGAATTGATCCAGAGATGGCTTGAGCGCAGGTAGGTTGTGTAGCGTACTCGGACGCCAGACATTGTGGTGAGCGCAGCCAGCAATGCTTGATATGGTAGTAGCAGGCATGATACAGAGAAAGAACCTGAAGTACGAGTTAGGACACAGCTCTCGGAGCAGATACCCCCTCATTTTGGCCTCTGTGGCCGAGTACATCAGCGAGTCAGCGGAATGGAAAAATACACGACCATACATTTTATTCGGTCTTCACAGGAATTTATTTCTCTATTATTCTCAATAAGATACGCCTAGTTTTTTATGCTCTATTAGATATTTTATCTTTCTATAAGAACAGACGTCACAACTTTCAACAAGGGGAGTACATTTTGGACGAATTACTTTAATTATACATGTTGGCTTTTTCCCGTCTGGTGATTTCCTTTCACCCTCGCCCACCTGCAGGTCCGGAGGTTAGAATAGGCCCGCGGTATTCCTGCCTGTCGTAAGAGGCGACTAAAAGGAGTCTCACACGTTTCGGCCTTTGTGATGGTCCCCTGTTGGGTTTCACCTCGATTTTTCAAAATTTTCCCAAAGAGCCAGCCAATTGAGGAAGGGCGCCGTAGATGGTGCATCGTGTCCATCGTGCATTGAAATCTTTAGCCCACTTTCTCGTCGTCGCATTGCAGTCCCGCCCATTCTCCATCTCTTGGGCGAGGACACCTTCCTGGGTGCGTTTCCACCATCACTATGCAGTGTCGCTTTCTGCATCGACGCCGGCCGAAGTGGCCGTGCGGTTAAAGGCGCTGCAGTCTGGAACCGCAAGACCGCTACGGTCGCAGGTTCGAATCCTGCCTCGGGCATGGATGTTTGTGATGTCCTTAGGTTAGTTAGGTTTAACTAGTTCTAAGTTCTAGGGGACTAATGACCTCAGCAGTTGAGTCCCATAGTGCTCAGAGCCATTTTTTTCTGCATCGACGATGAGCATGGACTTCTTAGCAACTGATATCCAGCATGGTAGCCAGTCCGTTGTGGTGGAACCGCCATGTACCCTGTTGGTTGTAGCCCCCTGACCACACAGGTATCACTCTGCTGATGCCTGCGGCGTTAACTCCCCACTATGCCGAGGACTAGATGCCCCTCACCCTTGGGCATCGAGACTCCTGGCAATGGCCATCCTGCCAGGTAGCCTTTGCTGCGGCTTGGTGGCGCCCATGGGGAGGGCCCCTGGTCGGAGTGGGGGGGCATCAGGGATGATGACACACTATGAAGCGCAATACGTCATCTCTTTCTGGTTGTCCGCCACCAGCAGCCTCTTAAGTGGGCAAATTCTAACTTTAATGCTAAGAAATATACCCCAAGTCGTTCCCTTCCCTGGCCACACCATGGGAGGAACGCCAGGCTAAATATGGCAATGAAGCTTATTCGCGCCGGTACCTTGTGTGTACGAGAGTTGGAGAATCTCTCATCTCCATGAAGCTTCAGTTTTTTCTGGAACATCTGGAGGACAAGTTTGGGGAGGTGGAGCGCTTGTCCAAAATGCGCTCTGGGTCAGTTTTGATAAAAACAGCATCCTCTGCCCAGTCATGGGCATTACTCGCTTGTGGCAAGTTTGGGGATGTTTCTGTTACCATCACGCCTCATAAGAGCTTAAATATGGTCCAGGGAATTATATTCCACAGGGACCTTCTTTTGCGGTCTGACGACGAGCTGCGCACCAATTTAGAGTGGCGACGTTTCGTCCGGCGCGTCCATCAGGGTCTGAGGGATAACCAGGTTGACACCTGTGCCTTCATCTTGGCCTTCGAGGGTGACACATTGCCCGAGAAGATCAAGGTGATGGTCTACCGCTGTGACATCAAGCCAAATATCCCTCCCCCGATCCGTTGCTTTAAGTGCTGGAAGTTTGGCCATATGTCTTCCTGGTGCACTCCCAGCCCCACCTGTAGAGATTGGGTACGTCCATTGCGTCCCAATACTCCATGTGCCATGGCTCCTATCTGTGTCAACTGTGGAGAGCATCATTCACCTTGCTCACCATACTGCAGGGTTTTACAGAAAGATGAAAATCATGGCATATAAGACGTTGGACCGACTGATATACACTGAGGCTAAGAGGAAATCTGAGCACCTACATCCTGTGGCTATGACCTCATCATGCGCCGCCGCTACGAGAACAGTTGTCGACCCCATCAGTCTCTCGCATTCCTGTCGCCTCTCAGGAGCCCCTCACCCCCCCCCCCCCCCCTTACCTATTGGGGATTTCAGTCCCCACTTCTGAGTCAGAGAAGGGTAAGGCTTCTTCGGCTCCTCTCGCTAGTAAGGGGTCCCATGGGTCACTCCCCAGATGTCTGGTAGCCAGTGGCTGAAGAGCCCAAAAGCAGCTGGTCATAGGGCTTCACGCTCATCCTCAGTCCAGGAGACTGATTCAGTGAAGTTCTCCCAACCAGGGGAACACAAGGAACAGTGTGAGAAATCGAAAAAGAAGACCCCAAGAACGAAGAACTTGCAGTGGCACCCACACTAACGCTGCCTACAAGCTCTGCGTCTGTGGATGAGGTGGAGATTCTCTCTCATCTGACTACAAGCGCCATCTCCTCGTCATCTTCAACCAGATCTGGTGTGATAGTGTCTTTCCATCGCAATGGCCGCAGAGTACCATCGTTCTGGTGCTCAAACCCGGTAAAAACCGTTTGATGTGAATAGCTACCGGCCCTTCAGCCTCACCAACGTTGTTTGTGATGAAGAGTAGGCTGAAGTTCAAGACATTAGTCAGGAAGAATCAATACGCAAAGAAGTGGGATACGGAAGTACTAAGGAATGACGAGATACGTTTGAAGTTCTCTAACGCTATAGATACAGCAATAAGGAATAGCGCAGTAGGCAGTACAGTTTAAGAGGAATGGACATCTCTAAAACGGGCCATCACAGAAGTTGGGAAGGAAAACATAGGTATAAAGAAGGTAGCTGCGAAGAAACCATGGGTAACAGAAGAAATACTTCAGTTGATTGATGAAAGGAGGAAGTACAAACATGTTCCGGGAAAATCAGGAATACAGAAATACAAGTCGCTGAGGAATGAAATAAATGGGAAGTGCAGGGGAGCTAAGACGAAAGGGCTGCAGGAAAAATGTGAAGACATCGAGAAAGATATGATTGTCGGAAGGACAGACTCAGCATACAGGAAAGTCAAAACAACCTTTGGTGACATTAAAAGCAACGGTGGTAACATTAAGAGTGCAACGGGAATTCCACTGTTAAATGCAGAGGAGAGAGCAGATAGGTGGAAAGAATACATTGAAAGCCTCTATGAGGGTGAAGATTTGTCTGATGTGATAGAAGAAGAAACAGGAGTCGATTTAGAAGAGATAGGGGATCCAGTATTAGAATCGGAATTTAAAAGAGCTTTGGAGGACTTACGGTCAAATAAGGCAGAAGGGATAGATAACATTCCATCAGAATTTCTAAAATCATTGGGGGAAGTGGCAACAAAACGACTATTCACGTTGGTGTGTAGAATATTTGAGTCTGGCGATATACCATCTGACTTTCGGAAAAGCATCATCCACACAATTCCGAAGACGGCAAGAGCTGACAAGTGCGAGAATTGTCGCACAATCAGCTTAACAGCTCATGCATCGAAGCTGCTTACAAGAATAATATACAGAAGAATGGAAAAGAAAATTGAGAATGCGCTAGGAGACGATCAGTTTGGCTTTAGGAAAAGTAAAGGGACGAGAGAGGCAATTCTGACGTTACGGCTAATAATGGAAGCAAGGCTAAAGAAAAATCAAGACACTTTCATAGGATTTGTCGGCCTGGAAAAAGCGTTCGACAATATAAAATGGTGCAAGCTGTTCGAGATTCTGAAAAAAGTAGGGGTAAGCTATAGGGAGAGACGGGTCATATACAATATGTACAACAACCAAGAGGGAATAATAAGAGTGGACGATCAAGAACGAAGTGCTCGTATTAAGGAGGGTGTAAGACAAGGTTCAAATGGTTCAAATGGCTCTGAGCACTATGGGACTAAGATCGGAGGTCATCAGTCCCCTAGAACTTAGAACTACTTAAACCTAACTAACCTAAGGACATCACACACATCCATGCCCGAGACAGGATTCGAACCTGCGACCGTAGCAGTCGCGCGGTTCCGGACTGCGCGCCTAGAACCGCGAGATCACCGCGGCCGGCTGTAAGACAAGGCTGTAGCCTTTCGCCCCTACTCTTCAATCTGTACATCGAGGAAGCAATGATGGAAATAAAAGAAAGGTTCAGGAATGGAATTAAAATACAAGGTGAAAGGATATCAATGATACGATTCGCAGATGATATTGCTATCCTGAGTGAAAATGAAGAAGAATTAAATGATCTGCTGAACGGAATGAACAGTCTAATGAGTACACAGTATGGTTTGAGAGTAAATCGGAGAAAGACGAAGGTAATGAGAAGTAGTAGAAATGAGAACAGCGAGAAACTTAACATCAGGATTGATGGTCACGAAGTCAATGAAGTTAAGGAATTCTGCTACCTAGGCAGTAAAATAACCAATGGCGGACGGAGCAAGGAGGACATCAAAAGCAGACTCGCTATGGCAAAAAAGGCATTTCTGGCCAAGAGAAGTCTACTAATATCAAATACCGGCCTTAATTTGAGGAAGAAATTTCTGAGGATGTACGTCTGGAGTACAGCATTGTATGGTAGTGAAACATGGACTGTGGGAAAACCGGAACAGAAGAGAATCGAAGCATTTGAGATGTGGTGCTATAGACGAATGTTGAAAATTAGGTGGACTGATAAAGTAAGGAATGAGGAGGTTCTATGCAGAATCGGAGAGGAAATGAATATGTGGAAAACACTGATAAGGAGGACAGGATGATAGGACATCAGCTAAGACATGAGGGAATGACTTCCATGGTACTAGAGGGAGCTGTAGAAGGCAAAAACTGTAGAGGAAGACAGAGATTGGAATACGTCAAGCAAATAATTGAGGACGTAGGTTGCAAGTGCTACTCTGAGATGAAGAGGTTAGCACAGGAAAGGAATTCGTGGCGGGCCTCATCAAACCAGTCAGTAGACTGATGACCAAAAAAAAAAAAAAAAAAATGCTAGAACATATGGTGTGTCGGCGGTTGGGTTGGGTCCGGGAGTCACACGACCTACTGGCTCCATGTCAGGGCGGCTTCCGCCAGGGTCGCTCTACCACTGATAATCTTGTGTCCATCGAGTCTACCATCCGAACAGCCTTTTCCAGACGGCAACACCTGATTGCTGCCTTTTTTTACTTTACCTAAAGCATACGACACGACTTGGCGACATCATATCCTTGCCACATTATATGGGTGGGGTCTCCAAGGCCTGCTCACGATTTTCATCCAGAATTTCCTTTCGTCTCGTACTCTCCGTATCTATGTTGATGCGTCCCATAGTTCCCCTCCCCCATATGCAGTAGAATGCGGTCCCACACGACTCTGTATTGAGTGTATCTCATTTTAGCGGCAATTAATGGTCTAGCAGCAGTTGTAGGGCCATCCATCTCACCCTCTCTGTATGCAGACAATTTCTGCATTTCGAACGCTCCACCAGTACTGGTATTGCTGAGTGCGGAATGTGGATGGCTCCCTGTAGGCGCCAGTCATGGGCTCTCACCCACATCTTCCAGTTTTCAGCCGCTAAGTCGTGTGTCATGCACTTCTGTCGGCGTCGTACTGTTCGTCTGGAACCATTACTTTACCTCTGTCGATCCACTCACATCGATGCTTATGACTTGTTTTCCACATCCGATTGACTTGGCTACCTCACCTTCGTGAGCTTAAGCGGAAGTGCTGGCGGCACCTCAATGCCCTCCGCTGCCTGAGCAACACCAACTGGGGTGCAGATCGCTCTAAGATGCTGCAGCTCTACGACGTCTTTGTTCAATCCCGCCTTGACTATGGTTCGGCGGCGCCCTCAGCGTTGCGTGTACTCGACCCAGTGCACCACTATGGCGATCGCCTAGTGACAGCAGCTTTTAGAACGAGTCCGGTGACCAGTGTCCTAGTGGAGGCCGGAGTCCGTGCATTGCATATCCGACGTGCACAGCTGCTCGCCAGTTACGTTGCACACATTCGGAGTTCTCCTGAGCATCCGAATTACCGTCTCCTCCTTCCACTTGCGGCAGTTCGTCTCCCGCATCGGCGGCGCAGGTCAGGGCTAACAATTTCGGTTCGTGTCTGGAGTCCTTCCCTTTACCACCTCCCATCCAGATCCGTCTGCATACACCTCCAAGGTGTACACCTCCATGGTGTACACCTAGGCCGCAGATTTGTCTGGACCTTTCGCGTGACCCTAAGGACTCAGTTACTCTTGCCATTCTCCGCTGTTACTTCCTCTCGATTCGTGACGTGTTCCGGGGCTCTGAAGCAGTTTACACAGACGGCTCGATGGCTGATGGTCATGTTGGCTTCGCCTACATCCAGAGGCCATTTTGAACAGCATTCCTTGCCCTATGGCTGCAGTGTATTCACTGCAGGGGCTTTGGCCATCTCTCGTGCACTTCAGTATATCCGTTCATGCCCCAGGGAATCGTTGCTTCTGTGTACTGACTCCTTGAGCAGCCTACAAGCTGTCGATCAGTGCTACCCTCGCCATCCTTTGGTAGCGTCCATCCAGGCGTCCATCTATGCCCTGTACCGGTCCTGTCATTCAGTGATGTTTGTGTGGACCCCAGGACACGTCGGCGTCCCAGGCAATGAACTTGCCAACAGGCTATGTAGAAACCGCTTCTGGAGATGGGCATCTCCAAAACTGACATGCGTTCTCACTTACGCCGTAGGGTTTTTCGGATTTATGAGACGCAATGGCATAACTGTACGCACAACAAACTGTGTGTCATTAAGGAGACTACAAATATGTGGAAGTCTTCCATGCCGACCTCTTGGAGGGAATCAGTTGTCCTCTGCCGACTCCGCATTGGTCACACTTCGGCGATCCACGGTTGCCTCCTGCGCCGTAAATACCCGTCTGAGTGTCTTTGCGGCACCCGATTGACAGTGGCCCATATTCTGGTGCACTGTGCCACTTTGACTGCCCAGTAACGAAATCTTGGGTTACCGGACTCGTTGCCGCTAGTTTTATCTGACAACGCCTCATCAGCTGATTTTGTTTTACGTTTCATCTGAGAGGGTGGGTTTTATCATTCGATCTAAGTTTTAGCGCATGTCCTTTGTCCCTCTGTGTCCTCCACGCTAGTGCTTTTAGGGTGGAGGTTTTAATGTGTTGCAGAGTGGCTGGCTTCTTTTTTGTTCTCATGGTCAGCCAGCCATGGTAATCTGATTTGTTGATTTAATTTATTCATCCCGTTTCTTGCGTTTCTGTGATTTTCTTCTCCCCTTTTATCCATTTACATGCTTGTTGCTCTTAATCGTTCTTGTGATTTTTCCTTTCATTCCGATTTGAGTTGTCAGTCTCGTTTATTTTATTCTCACACTTGTGGCATTGTTTTATTTAGAACAGGGGACTGATGACCTCGTAGTTTGGTCCCTTTCCCCCTCTCTTAATCCGGTCAACCAACCAAGCGACACGCCACTGTCAGAAGAGATGTGGCCTGGCTGTTGAACAGGACGAACGTGTGGCAAGTGTTGCTCCATTTTGATTGCACAATGAATGAGCTTTGCTTGGGCACATTTCAAGCAACGTTGTCTGAGCGAAATCGTGCAAGCAGTGAATATTTAGACAGTGTTGATGAACGAAGCCTATGGACTGTACGGCCTAGCTCCTCCGTGTGTGAAAGTAGATGAGTGCGGCATACTGGCAAGTTACTAGCTACTCTAATGTTGTAGTATTATCATTGTGCATGACCCTTGGTTGTGACTCGTTATATGTGAGATTTATCGACTTGGAGAAAATCAGATTATTTAATTGCGGCGTTCCTAACTATCCTGGGAAAGTGTGACAAGTGCTGCATGACAGAGGGCATTAAATATACCTTCTCAACGTATACTGGTGTCCAAATTTAAGCAACTATTGGATATTTTGCAAGATTACTATCACTTTCTCCAACTTAACAGATTTGCACACAAATTCTGAGTACTGGTTGATGTGTTCAGTATGGGTTGTGACCACCTCTAGCAGGAATACAGGCTTGACAACGACGGACCATACTGTGAATGACGTCACCAATCTCATGTTGAGGACATTCTTCCCGCAGAGCTGCTCGCAAGTCTTAGAGAATGCTTGGCGAATGAAGACATGGCGGCTCCCGTCTTCCTTGTGTATCCCAGACATGTTCTATGGGATTCAAATTGGGAGAGCGAGCACACCACGCCATGCGTGCAGCGACTTCTGTTTTCAAGAAAACATCCGCCACCTGTGTTCCATGAGGTCGAGTATCATCGTCCATCAGTACAAAGTATGAGCCCACAGCACCCCTCGACAACCACAAATGATATCCGAAGATCTCGTCACGATACCAGACAGCAGTTAAACCTTGCCGATTCACCAGTAAAATTTCATGAAGCGGTGTTCGAGTTGTCAACATAATCCCTGCCCACACCATTACTTATCCTCCTCGGTATCGGTCTCTTTCCACAATGTTTGGCTCCAGAAATTGTGTTCCATCAGATGTGAATCTGTCGAGAATCACTGTCCAGATGAAATCTGGACTCATCTGTGAAAATACGTTCGCCCACTGTTCGACCGCCCAGGTGGCATATTGACAACTCCAACCTAGACGTTCTCTTCTGTGAAGACGCGTCAGATGTACACATACAGCAGATCTCTGAAAATAAAGGTCACTCTGGCGAAGCCTTCTGTAGACAGTTTGCCTCGATACAACACGTCCAGTGGATGCTGCGGTCAGATGCCAGGCAGTACTACGGCGGTACCGTCGTACTCTTATGGCCAAAGAAAGGTCCTCCCTTTCTGATGGTACATGTGGTCGGCGCTGTCCTGGTCTTCGGTTTACAGCTTCGGTCTTTACAAAATTACGCCACATCCCAGAAACAACAGAACGATTCACATTAACCCATCGGGCCGTATCAGTTTGCGACTGTCCTGTTTCTCTTCCTATGGCATTCCACCGCAGAGTGTCTGGTGGGCGTCTTCTCTGCGCCATGTTGCACCGTCTGCGACTCTATACACAACGATCGCGGATGTGGGACCACCCTGCAAAGACTACACTGTCTGATAGGTGCCCTGACGTCATCTTTGCCATGATTGGCCGTTGACTGGAACGCCGTCTTCCGCGCAAAACACGATCGTATGACGTCTGTAACAGTCTGTATGATTATATCGTGAATTAGACACAGAACGGGGAAATAGCGGTTTGTTGCTTTAATTTTGGACACCAGTGTAGATTAGCTGTGTTGTGATATTTATAAAACTTAAGCTCTCGTGTGAATGAAGTTTCGTGTACACACAACTGGTATTGGAATTCACAGAGCTTGCTCAAATGCGACTATCGTTGAATTTGTTTTTATGTAATGCCGAATGTACAACTTCTTAATATGAGGACACTGAGTCCCCACAGTATAGTTTATTTCTATAGGATCAGTTTCGCATTATTGGTAGTTGTACCCAAATTCGCCAAGCGTGGTTGTGTTGAAAGAGTAATTAGGCAGAATTCACGTGTTGGAACGCAGCGGACAAATAACTTCACCAGAGGTACGTTCAGGTGAGTTTCACGCGCGGAACAGTGCGGCTGGCCTTCATGGCACTATGATAGTACTGACCTACTGCCAGTATTGCGTCCTCGAATTTCTGTAAACTGTCGCCTACAGTAACAGTGAGTTACAGCCAACGGTACGTTGTCACGTAGGGTTTGTCATTCTGTATTCCCTCGGATTCGGGAGACGTAATTTTGTTTTCTTCGGCACCAACACAGTTGTTAGATTTACAGTGCAAATTAATCTGACCGCAAGACGGTATAGAAAATGTTACAGTGTGGCTCATAGTCCGATGAAGTCGGTTCTTTGCCTTTCTCAAGAATGGGGCCAACAATATTCTTCGCATGACGAATTCTCTAGTTGGATCTCTATTACCACTGTTATAGAATTTAGTTGCCACGGCAGCTGAAAGCAGCCTATCATGAGATAGGCGATATTTAGTTGACTGGTCTCTAAGATGGAGACTGTTTTAGGAGGATCATGATCCTTAGTGACGAGGCATACTTCCACTTTAAATGGGTTTGTGAATAAACGTAACTGTTGTATCTGTGGGCTATATAATCCTCGGATGGTTCAAGAGGGAGAAACACAGCAGCAGCGAGAGACGACTTAACGTGGCTCTCAGGTGGCGAGCAATATCAGCCCTTTTCTTTTTTCTTTTTTAAGATGAGACAGGACAATATGTATCATTTGATGCAAACTGTGCGATGACGAGAGATCTTTTCATTTGAGTGGAGAGGACTTGAAGAGTTTTGGATTCGGCAGGAAGGTGTCACGTGTCATATTTCCCATGAAACAATTGCGCTGCTCAATGAGCGGCTTCCGCAGAGCCTCATCTCGCACAATGGTAACCAACAATGGCCACCAAGGTCATGTGGCAGCCTTTTGCGATTTTTTTCTTTGACGTTATCCTAGATCACCGATGTGTGTCAATAAAACCGGCAACATCCAATTGAAATTTCTCATATCGAGTGATATAATGGAATAATATTTATAATAAGATATTTTGAAGGTATGACAATGTGCAACTATCACTTCCTTATCTGTATTGTCAAACAAAGAATTTTCTTATAAATCATGATGTAGCTGTAGTCTGTTACAGATCAGACGACGACAGTTTTAACCGTATAAACTGGTCGTCAATAATAAATATTAATTAATGCGACTTTGGCTATGAAAATATTTTCAATCCAATACATCTGCAAGTTAAAGATGACAATTCGACGTGTTTTTGGTGAAATACAAGGAGAGTCTTGTCAGGTAGTCACAGAGAATTTCACGGAGAGAGATCTTGCGTGCTAGCTCAGTAGAAGAGATCATATATCTGATATTTTTCTGATCTAACATGGGAAAGAGTGATTATGTTTTCAAAACACATGAACTTGATTACGTATTTTGTTAAAGTGCATATATCAAATGGGCGCGCTTCTGAAGGACCGTATTTTGTTCTGTATGAACTTAAAATCCTGACAGGACTTACCACATGAAGCCCAACTGTTTAGTGCAGTTATCAAATCACATAAATATAGTCTTGTGGTAGGCACAATGGAGACTGAACAAAATAGTTGAAGGAAAAGGTTAAGCTTTGGAAGCATTTAATACACGACTATACTGTGGTATGAATCGGCCATTCATTGCAGGAACAACCCATGCAAGATACATGTCTGTGCTGTCTACATTACGTCAATAACTAAATGAGACCCTAACTGAGAAATTCACACGTATCTGACTACGATAATAACAATCCACTGATTTGTGTAACAGCACAGGGAAAACTTGATGCATTACTAGCTCCCCCACAGATCCCAATGGAATTCCATTCACGACTTCCACAAGGGTTATTACTGCCTTGAGCCCAGCTCGCTGAATTCCTCTTAATGAAGCAGAAAAGTAATAGAAAAAGCTTTCCTGCTGCAGGAAATCGTAACACAGATAACGGAGCTCAATAAATTAAGTGCTTAGAATATTCGAGTGCTGGAATAGGCTTAAGACGGTTTCTTCTTTCGAATAATAGTAAAATCTTCTCACTACGCATTATCAGTCACTTGCGAGGCTGAAACAAATTCTCGTTGCAATATATTTTTACAAATTAAAGTATGTTGATACTGACGGTGCTCCCGCCAATCAGCAAAGGAAATGACATGACCTATAAAGGAGTCCACTGTTCAAAATCTGCATTATATTCCAAATTGTTTCTCTCGCAGAGATGTGCCAAAGAAAATTATTAAGAAATTTTACCTCACCGATATAATACTTGCGAAGGTTGCCCAGAAAGTAAAGCACCCCATTTTTTTCCCAGCAAAAAAAAAAAAAAAAAAAAAAAAAAAAAAAAAAAAAAAAAAAAAAAAAAAAAAATCTACGAATGTGAAACGTTACGTGTTATTTGAAGTCTCTTGAATCAGCACGCCAAGTTTCTGTCACTGTAAGACAGATAGTATAGCTGCAGGACAGTTTCAAAACGGCGTCTGTAGGTGATGTACGTTACAAGCAACTTGCCATCATTGAATTTCTCACTGCAGAGAAGGAAACTGTGCACAAGCGTTTGTGAATATTCCCCAAAGTCTACGGAGCATCAGCTGTCGACAGAAGTACAGTTACTCGCTATGCAGGGAGGGTGAGATCATCAGAAGGCGGTTCGGCGGAGCTCCACGATTTGTAGCGGTCGGGGAGACCATCTTCAGCTGTCACACCTGTCCTAGCCCCTCGGACTTCCACTTGTATGGGCCATTAAAGGATGCCATTCGTGGAAGACGTTTTGAGGACGGTGAGGAGGTGATTCACACAGTGAAGCACTGGCTCCGTCACCAGGACAAGGATAGGTACCGACAGGGAATACGCGCCCTTGTTTCGCGCTAGAGGAAGGCCGTAGAACGGGATGGAGATTACGTGGAAAAATAGTGTGTGTAGATAAAATATGATTCTTTCGTGTGTGTAATTCTCATTATGTTCAATAAAGGAGAGCAAACCTCGTAAGTAAATATTTGCGTGGTATATACGGAGTATTCAAATGAAAACGACAGAGCTGGAAAAACAGTAGGTCAACTGTTTATTATTTCAAAAGTAATCGCCATAACTGTTAACATGTTTGTTCCACTGTGAGACAAGGCGGTCAACACCTTAACGTAAAAACGTTTCCGGTTGCCGATACAACCGTGACTGTACCCAGGCGCACCTCTTAGTCCGAAGGAAATCATCAGCCACGAATGTCCTCCTTCATGGTTCCAAAAATATGGAAAACACATGGGGACAGACAGGGGTGTACGGAGGATGTGTAAGGGCTTCCCATCTAAACGTCTCCAGCGTAGTAGAAACTACCTTGACAACATACGAGCGGGCATTATTCTGCAACAGAACAATGCCCTCCGTCACCTCGCTGCTCGTTGACTTTCTAGAAGATGGCGCCACAATGCATGCACATCAGTACGTGGACTCTTTAACACTGCGCTTCAGTTTTTCTAAACGCCCAGGTAAGTTGATGGACGGCATCATTCTATTCCTGGATAATCCCGTCCATATTTTGCCAACGTTGTTTCGAATACGATGCAGACGTTTCGCTGAGAGGCCCTCACATGTCCTCCATACACTCAGATATCTCCCCATGCTATTTCCATATTTTTGGAGTCCTGAAGAAAGACAATCGATTTGATTCGGACGAAGATGTGCACGCCTGTGTACAATCATGGTTACGTAGGCAAACGCGAACATTTTTTCACGTAGGCTTTGAACGTCCTGTCTCACAATGGGATAAATGTATTCACAGTTATGGCGATTACTTTTGAAATAATACAGTTTACTTACTTTTTCGCATCCGTCTCATTTTCATCTGACTGCCCGTTGTACAAAGAGAGACAAAACCTTAATACGTATGACCTCCGACTAACTTGTCAAAGGAATGTCACAGAACAACCTAGCAAAAATATCTCCAAAGCGTTCTCATAAAATAGCGGCTGCAAGCGGGAATTTACTCACGTTTTTATTTGCAAGAAAGAGGCTAGTTAAACTAGGTCCAGGTACTGATCAGAAAACATCGACTGGATGCATTGGTCCATGTGACCGTCTCGTGCATGGCCGTTCAGAGAATCTGCAAGAGTTGTGGTTAAGTTTATGTTTCATCATGACTGCAATTTTATATGGGATATTGACTTGTCAAGTCACTAGAATAATGAAGTCAGTTAACAGTGATAGCAAAAATGAACTGCAGTAACGCGTTTTACACACGTAGCATGGCTAGGTTTAACCAAAGAAAACTTTTTAGGAGGCCATCAAGCTTTGCATCCTTCCTCCACCGACATCGGAACAGAGCGCTACCATCCAAAACGTTTGTGCTCTGCAGTCATCTAAAGAACTCGCTAGCAAATGCGTTCGTCGAACAGTTGTATTGTAATAATGAAAGAAGACGAACATCCATGTTCCACCAAAAGTTTTGTTTGTAGGATTATGTCGATGTAAATACAATTAAAATAAACAATGTGACTTAATACTGCAATGCAGATTTGTGCTACATGAAATTTAAGAGTTCAACAGTACAAATCCTGTCCTAAGCCCACAGCGAAATCCAGAGTCCAAGCTGTGCACGCTTTCTAGCTGAACAGTTAGTACTGAGCGAAAGTGATATGAACTGCCTATATTGTATTGTATTGTACGTTAACCAGGGACCTAGAAACGACGGAGAGGCTCCGTCCCCGCCGCAGCCGCAGTGGTCCACAACCCCACGACGACTACCGCAGTCCACTTCACCCCTCCGCCGCCCCACAACGAACCCAGGGGTTATTGTTCGGTTCGGCCCCCGATGCCCACCTCCCTCCCCCCCCCCCCCCCCCTCCCAGGGAACGTCTCACACCAAATGAGTGTAACCCCTATGTTTGTGTGGTAGAGTAATGGTGGTGTATGCGTACGTGGAGAACTTGTTTGCGCAGCAATCGCCGACATAGTGTAACTGAGGCGGAATAAGGGGAAACAGCCTGTATTCACCGAGGCAGATGGAAAACCGCCTAAAAACCATCCACAGACTGGCTGGCTCACCGGACCTAAACACAAGTCCGTCGGGCGGATTCGTGGTGGGGACCAGGCGCTCCTTCCCACTCCGGAAAGCCGTGCGTTAAACCGTTCGGCTAACCGGGCGGGCAACCGCTTATATTACTATGACGCGAATCATACGACAGAAACAGGCGACCCTCGCCGTATCGCCACACTCGCCCAAGGACAGCTATTACAGGGCAGTGCAACCAAGGTGGACCGGTTCCCGTACCAGCAGGCGTTCGGTGCTGGCGTCCCAACACCGGCCGGCACAGCCTGCTTATAAATAAATACAGTGATCGGTGTACACACGCCGGCACGAAAAACTGCTTACAGGATAGCCTTCCGGTAGCTCCAAGGAACTCATGGCGCCAGCATCACCATCTGCGACGTCTACATCACCACCAGCGGCGCTACAGTTGCGGAACTATTTTGCCTACGCCAGGTGCAATTCTTGCTTAGAGTGGGCTTTTATTAAAGTGTTGTTGTTCTTTGCTACCCATGCATATTACTTAAAATGTGTTGCTTCCTATGTTCACAAGAACCCTAAATCCTGTAGTGTTGATGCACATGTCTCTCTCCTCCTCTTGCCATATGTGGCCCTCACATCTACATGTTACTCGTAACATACGCAGTATGGAGTACGATTTTAGAACGTAGGAAATGGTCCAACATTACGAAATGCCAGAAGAAAACGATCTATAGACAGATATTCAGCATAAAACATCGTTGTTGTAGAACACAACTGGCTCTTAATTCACTCAAATATCGAGTGAAAGATTAACCAATGGAAAGTTTAGGATGCAATAACAGCAATATGAAAAGGTCAAATTGCAACTCACAATATAGAGAAGGCGTTAAGTCACACACCGAGCGAGGTGGCGCAGTGGTTAGCACACTGGACTCGCATTAGGGAGGACGACGGTTCAATCCCGTCTCCGGCCATCCTGATTTAGGTTTTCCGTGATTCCCCTAAATCGTTTCAGGCAAATGCCAGGATGGTTCCTTTGAAAGGGCACGGCCGATTTCCTTCCCAATCCTTCCCTAACCCGAGCTTGCGCTCCGTCTCTAATGACCTCGTTGTCGACGAGACGTTAAACACTAACCACCACCACCACCACCACCGTCACAGACATGTACAATGGACGAAAACTTTAATATTTGAGTAGCCTCTTTCTAAGTCCTTCTTCTGCAGTAGAAAACAAACACACATCACACAAGCACGACTGACACCCATAGCTATTGTCTCAGAGTGCTAGAATCTGTCTGCGATTGCACCTGACAGACCTATAATCAGGGTTGGGTGTTGGGGGTACAGAGGAGGCATCATGTGGGGATGGAAGGGCAGCAGGATACAGACGGGGGAAGATCCTAGTGCTTCTTGGCGAGGCGAGAAGTGGAACGGGCTTGAATGTGCGTTGTCAGGATAGACGACATGTGTAGCACTGGAGAAGGAGCAGGAAATGGGACAGATAGGTGGCAGCCAAGGATTAGCGAAGGTTTGAGCCTGTGGGGTTACAAGAATAAAGGATATGTTGCAGTTCCCACATGTACAATTCAAAAAAGCTGCCATATGGAATCTTGCTACCAGCACCACAGTCTATGAAGCAATCATTAAATAAAGCACATAATGTTGGGCAGCATATTCAGCAACTTGGTTTTCCATTTTGAATCTTGGCTGTAGCTTGGTGGTGGCAATTCATGCAGATAGCTAATTAGTTATCATGCCCACATAGAAAGTAGCAGTAAGGTTGCATCTTAGCCAGTAGATCACATGCATACTTTCACAGGAGGTGCCTGTGACAGGACTGGAGTGCATAGTAGTGGGAGGGTGTATGGAACACTTCTTGCATCAAGGTGTATCACAGGAATAAGAGCTATAATTTAAGAGATTGGTACTAGAGATTGAGTAGGGATGGTAAAGGACATTATGAAGGTTCGGTGGATAACGAAATACCCCTATGCGAGGGCTGGGGTGGATGGTGTGGAGGATATTACTGATTTCATGGCTTGGTGACTCGTAGTCAAAACACTGTCGGAGAATGTGATTCGGTTGCTTCAGTCCTGGATGGTACTAAATCGTGAAAGAAGTGCTCCTTTGTGGCTAGACAGTGGGTATGTGGGATTTGGGAGCTTACTGGAGAGACAGGACACAGGAGATATGTTTCTGGACAAGGTTCGGAGGTCAATTTCGGTCTGGGAAGGATTCTGTGAGACCCTTGGCATATTTGGAGAGCGACTGCTCGTCACATGACAACCATGGATGGCTAGACTATATGAAAAGTACTTCTTGGTATGGAACGAGTGGCAGATGTCGAAGTGCGGTATTGATGATGGCTGGCAGGTTTGATGTGGATAAAACTACTGGTGTACCCATGTTTGACATGGAGATCAACATCAAGGAAAGTGGCTTCTTGGGTTGAAAAGGACCAAGTAAAGCAAATGGGGAGAAGCTGTTGAGGTTATGGAGGAATGGGTGTGGAGCATCCTCACCCTCACCCTCAGTCCAGATCACGAAGATGTCATCAGTGAATCTGAACTAAGTAAACGGTTCAGGATTCTAGAGGTTACAAAGCATTACGTAGTCCATAAATGGTTGACAATAGGAAGGTCCCAGTAGTGCCAGTTGCTCTACCACAGATTTGTTTGTAGGTGATGCCTATCACGGTAACCAGGAAGGAGGTTGTAAGTCTGAATGGAGGTGGGCGTTGGGAAAGGTAGCGTTCAATAGAGGAAAGGCCATGGGCATTTGAAATGTTAGTGTATCTACATCTACATCTACATCCATACTCCGCTAGCCACCTGACGGTGTGTGGAGGAGGGACCCTTGATTACCTCTATCGGTTCTCCCTTCTATTCCAGTCTCGTATTGTTCGTGCAAAGAAAGATTGTCGGTATGCCTCTGTGTGGGTTCTAATCTCCCTAATTTTATCCTCATGGTCTCTTCGCGAGATATGCGTAGGAGGGAGCAATATACTGCTTGACTCCTCGGTGATGGTATGTTCTCGAAACTTCAACAAAAGCCCATACCGAGCTACTGAGCGTCTCTCTTGCAGAGTCTTCCACTGAAGTTTATCTATGATCTCCGTAACGCTTTCGCGATTACTAAATGATCCTGTAACGAAGCGCGCTGCTCTCCGTTGGATCTGCTCTATCTCTTCTATCAACCCTATCTGGTACGGATCCAACACTGGTAAGCAGTATTCAAGCAGTGAGCGAACAAGTGTTCTGAAACCTACTTCCTTTGTTTCCTGATTGCATTTCCTTAGGATTCTTCCAATGAATCTCAGTCTGGCATCTGCTTTACCGACGATTAATTTTATATGGTCGTTCCATTTTAAATCACTCCTAATGCCTACTCCCAGATAATTTATGGAATTAACTGCTTCCAATTGCTGACCTGCTATATTGTAGCTACATGCTAATGGATCTTTCTTTCTATGTGTTCGCAGCACATTACACTTGTCTACATTAAGATTCAATTGCCATTCCCTGCACCATGCGTCAATTCGTTGCAGATCCTCCTGCATTTCAGTACAATTTTCCATTGTTACAACCTCTCGATATACTACAGCATCAACCGAAAAAAACCTCAGTGAACTTCCGATGTTATCCATAAGGCCATTTGCATATATTGTGAATGGCAACGGTCCTACGACACTCCCCTGCGGCACACCTGAAATCACTCTTAATTCTGAAGACTTCTCTCCATTGAGAATTATATGCTGCGTTCTGTGATCTAGGAACTCTTCAATCCAATCATACAATTGGTCTGATAGTCCACATGCGCTTACTTTGTTCATTAAACGACTGCGGGGAACTGTAGCACATGCCTTGCGGAAGTCAAGAAACACGGCATCTACTTGGGAACCCGTGTCTATGGCCCTCTGAGTCTCGTGGACGAATAGCGCGAGCTGGGTTTCACACGATCGTCTTTTTCGGAACCCATGCTGATTCCTACAGAGTAGATTTCTAGTCTCCAGAAAAGTCTTTATACTCGAACATAATACCTGTTCCAAAATTCTACAACTGATCGACGTTACAGATATAGGTCTATAGTTCTGGACATCTGTTCGACGTCCCTTCTTGAAAACGGGGATGACCTGTGCCCTTTTCCAATCTGTTGGAACGCTACGCTCTTCTAGAGACCTACGGTACACCGCTGCAAGAAGGGGGGCAAGTTTCTTGGCGTTTTTTTTTTTTGGTCATCAGTCTACTGGCTGGTTTCATGCGGCCCGCCACGAATTCCTTTCCTGTGCTAACCTCTTCATCTCAGAGTAGCACTTGCAACCTACGTCCTCAATTATTTGCTTGACGTATTCCAATCTCTGTCTTCCTCTACAGTTTTTGCCCTCTACAGCTCCCTCTAGTCCCGTGGAAGTCATTCCCTCATGTCTTAGCAGATGTCCTATCATCCTGTCCCTTCTCCTTATCAGTGTTTTCCACATATTCCTTTCCTCTCCGATTTTGCATAGAACCTCCTCATTCCTTACCTTATCAGTCCACCTAATTTTCAACATTCGTCTATAGCACCACATCTCAAATGCTTCGATTCTCTTCTGTTCCGGTTTTCCCACAGTCCATGTTTCACTACCATACAATGCTGTACTCCAGACGTACATCCTCAGAAATTTCTTCCTCAAATTAAGGCCGGTATTTGATATTAGTAGACTTCTCTTGGCCAGAAATGCCTTTTTTGCCATAGCGAGTCTGCTTTTGATGTCCTCCTTGCTCCGTCCGTCATTGGTTATTTTACTGCCTATTTAGCAGAATTCCTTAACTTCATTGACTTCGTGACCATCAATCCTGATGTTAAGTTTCTCGCTGTTCTCATTTCTACTACTTCTCATTACCTTCGTCTTTCTCCGATTTACTCTCAAACCATACTGTGTACTCATTAGACTGTTCATTCCGTTCAGCAGATCATTTAATTCTTCTTCACTTTCACTCAGGATAGCAATGTCATCAGCGAATCGTATCATTGATATCCTTTCACCTTGTATTTTTATTCCACTCCTGAACCTTTCTTTTATTTCCATCATTGCTTCCTCGATGTACAGATTGAAGAGTAGCAGCGAAAGGCTACAGCCTTGTCTTACACCCTTCTTAATACGAGCACTTCGTTCTTGATCGTCCACTCTTATTATTCCCTCTTGGTTGTTGTACATATTGTATATGACCCGTCTCTCCCTATAGCTTACCCCTACTTTTTTCAGAATCTCGAACAGCTTGAACCATTTTATATTGTCGAACGCTTTTTCCAGGTCGACAAATCCTATGAAAGTACCTTGATTTTTCTTTAGCCTTGCTTCCATTATTAGCAGTAACGTCAGAATTGCCTCTCTCGTCCCTTTACTTTTCCTAAAGCCAAACTCATCGTCACCTAGCGCATTCTCAATTTTCTTTTCCATTCGTCTGTATATTATTCTTGTAAGCAGTTTCTATGCATGAGCTGTTAAGCTGATTGTGCGATAATTCTCGCACTTGTCAGCTCTTGCCGTCTTCGGAATTGTGTGGATGATGCTTTTCCGAAAGTCAGGTGGTATGTCGCCAGACTCATATATTCTACACACCAACGTGAATAGTCGTTTTGTTGCCACTTCCCCCAATGATTTTAGAAATTCTGATGGAATGTTATCTATCCCTTCTGCCTTATTTGACCGTAAGTCCTCCAAAGCTCTTTTAAATTCCGATTCTAATACTGGATCCCCTATCTCTTCTAAATCGACTCCTGCTTCTTCTTCTATCACATCAGACAAATCTTCACCCTCATAGAGGCTTTCAATGTATTCTTTCCACCTATCTGCTCTCTCCTCTGCATTTAACCGTGGAATTCCCGTTGCACTCTTAATGTTACCACCGTTGCTTTTAATGTCACCAAAGGTTGTTTTGACTTTCCTGTATGCTGATTCTGTCCTTCCGACAATCATATCTTTTTCGATGTCTTCACATTTTTCCTGCAGCCATTTCGTCTTAGCTTCCCTGCACTTCCTATTTATTTCATTCCTCAGCGACTTGTATTTCTGTATTCCTGATTTTCCCGGAACATGTTCGTACTTCCTCCTTTCATCAATCAACTGAAGTATTTCTTCTGTTACCCATGGTTTCTTCGCAGCTCTATGTTTTCCTTCCCAGCTTCTGTGATGGCCCTTTTTAGAGATGTCCATTCCTCTTCAACTGTACTGCCCACTGCGCTATTCCTTATTGCTGTATCTATAGCGTTAGAGAACTTCAAACGTATCTCGTCATTCCTTAGTACTTCCGTATCCCACTTCTTTGCGTATTGATTCTTCCTGACTAACGTCTTGAACTTCAGCTTCCTCTTCATCACTACTATATTGTGATCTGAGTCTATATCTGCTCCTGGGTACGCCTTACAGTCCAGTATCTGATTTCGGAATCTCTGTTTGACCATGATGTAATCTAATTGAAATTTTCCCGTATCTCCCGGCCTTTTCCAAGTATACCTCCTCCTCTTGTGATTCTTGAACAGGGTATTCGCTATTACTAGCTGAAACTTGTTACAGAACACAATTAGTCTTTTTCATCTTTCATTCCTTGACCCAAGCCCATATTCTCCTGTAACCTTTTCTTCTACTCCTTCCCCTACAACTGCATTCCAGTCGCCCATGACTACTAGATTTTCGTCCCCCTTTACATACTGCATTACCCTTTCAATATCCTCATACACTTTCTCTATCTGTTCATTTTCAGCTTGCGACGTCGGCATGTATACCTGAACTAGCGTTGTCGGTATTGGTCTGCTGTCGATTCTGATTAGAACAACCCAGTCACTGAACTGTTCACAGTAACACACCCTCTGCCCTACCTTCCTATTCATAACGAATCCTACACCTATTATACCATTTTCTGCTGCTGTTGATATTACCCGATATCTGACCAGAAATCCTTGTCTTCCCTCCACTTCACTTCACTGACCCCTACTTTATCTAGATTGAGCCTTTGCATTTCCCTTTTCTGATTTTCTAGTTTCCCTACCACGTTCAAGCTTCTGACATTCCACGCCCCGACTCGTAGAACGTTATCCTTTCGTTGATTATTCAATCTTTTTCTCATGGTAACCTCTCCCTTGGCAGTCCCCTCCCGGAGATCCGAATGGGGGACTACTCCGGAATCTTTTGCCAATGGAGAGATCATCATGACACTTCTTCAATTACAGACCACATGTCCTGTGGATACACGTTACGTGTCTTTAATGCAGTGGTTTCCATTGCCTTCTGCATCATCATGTCGTTGATCATTGCTGATTCTTCCACCTTTAGGGGCAATTTCCCACCCCTAGGACAAGAGAGTGCCCTGAACCTCTATCCGCTCCTCCGCCCTCTTTGACAAGGCCGTTGGCAGAATGAGGCTTACTTCTTATGCCGGAAGTCTTCGGCCGCCAATGCTGATTATTTATCAAAATTTAGGCAGTGGCGGGGATCGAACCCGGGACTGAAGACGCTACCCCTAGACCACGGGTACTCTGTGTAAAATCGAACTGGTACCCCATCAGGTCCAGCGGCCTTTCCTCTTTTGAGCGATTTTAATTGTTTTTCTATCCCTGTGTCATCTGTTTCGATATCTACCATTTTGTCATCTGTGCGACAATCTAGAGAAGGAACTACAGTGCAGTCTTCCTCTGTGAAACAGATTTGGAAAAAGACATTTAGTATTTCGGCCTTTACTCTGTCATCCTCTGTTTCAGAATCATTTTGGTCACAGAGTGTCTGGACATTTTGTTTTGATCCACCTACTGCTTTGACACAAGACCAGCATTTCTTAGGATTTTCTGCCAAATCAGTACATAGAACTTTACTTTCGAATTCATTGAACGCCTCTCGCATAGCCCTCCTCACGCTACATTTCGCTTCGCGTAATTTTTGTTTGTCTGGAAGGCTTCGGCTATGATTATGTTTGCTGTGAAGTTCCCAATGCTTCCGCGGCAGTTTTCTAACTCGGTTGTTGAACCACGGTGGCTCTTTTCCATCTCTTACGATCTTGCTTGGCACATACTCATCCAACGCATATTGTACGATGGTTTTGAACTTTGTCCACTGATCCTCAACACTACCTGTACTTGACGCAAAACTTTTGTGTCGAGCCGTCAGGTACTCTGAAATCTGCTTTTTGTCACTTTTGCTAAACAGAAAAATCTTCCTACCATTTTTAATATTTCTATTTACGGCTGAAATCATCGATGCAGTAACCGCTTTATGATCGCTGATTCCCTGTTCTGCGTTAACTGTTTCAAATAGTTCGGGTCTGTTTGTCACCAGAAGGTCTAATATGTTATGGCCACGAGTCGGTTCTCTGTTTAACTGCTCAAGGTAGTTTTCAGATAATGCACTTTAAAAAATTTCACTGGATTCTTTGTCTCTGCCACCCGTTATAAACGTTTGAGTCTACTAGTCTATATCTGGTAAATTAAAATCTCCACCCAGAACTATAACATGGTCGGGAAATCTACTCGAAGTATTTTCCAAATTTTCGTTCAGGTGCTCTGCCGCAACAACTGCTGAGCCGGGGGGCCTATAGAGACATCCAGTTACCATGTTTGAGCCTGTTTTAACCGTGACCTTCACCCAAATTATTTCACATTTCGGATCTCCGTCAATTTACTTCGATACCATTGCACTTTTTATCGCTATAAATACGCCTCCCCCTTCACTGTCTGGCCTGTCTCTGCGGTATACATTCCAATCTGAGTTTAGAATTTCATTACTGTTTACATCTGGTTTCACCCAACTTTCCGTCCCCAGTAATATGTGGGCATTGTGACCGTTTATTAATGAGAGCAGTTCTGGGACCTTTCTATAGACGCTCCTGCAGTTTACTATTACCACATTAATATTGTTATTCTCTGTTACGTTTTGCCTACTCCTACCTTGCCGCGTCTCAGGAGGCGTCTTGTCGGGCCTAGGGAGGGAATTCTCTAACCTAAGAAACCCACATGTGCACTCCACACGTACTCCGCTACACTTGTAGCCGCTTCCTGCGTGTAGTGCACGCCTGACATATTCAGGGGGACCCTACATTTCTCCACCCGATAGCGGAGGTCGAGAAATTTGCATCGATAGCGATGAGCAGGGCACAATATGGTAAAAGGAATAGGATCTATGGATAGTCGAGGGAGAAATGGTTGGTGTCTTTTATATAGGAAGGGGGGATTATGGGTAATAGGCTAAAGTTGTTGGTCTATGAGAGCAGAGATTCTCCCTGTGTTGGGTATCCTGGGTGGTTTGGGTTATAGTCTTTAGAAAACAAGCAGAAAGGAAGTGTGCAGGGTGCGGTGCAGGTCAGAAGAAAGATGGGGAAGAGTTTCTAGAATTGACTTTAGGTTTTGAGGAGGGATTGGAGATCCTGTTGGATTTCTGAAATGGTATCAGTATGGCTGCATTAGTAGGTGGGTGAATTTGAGTCCCTCTGCCTGGTGGAGGCTTTGTCGGTGGTTAGGATTATTCACTCATGGACAGATTTTAGGTAGCGGATTACTGCTGTTTCTGCAGATGTAAGAGTGGTTTCGAAGTTGAGAAATTTCTCACACCATCATTTCCCAAAGTTTGAGGTGATGAAATACTAAAAATTTAACAGGAGATGATCTGCAGTCAGTGGGGGGTGCATCACAGTTGGATGGAGGAGCGAAGTGAATCAGGTTGGGTTGTGTGCTCTGGTTTTGAGTTGAGTTTAATTGGTAGAGTTGGTGGCAAAAACGTGTAGACTGTGAGAAGAAGGGAAGGTCTTTAACTAACCCAGGATGGTTGAATTCTGGAGTGGGGAAAAAGGTAAGGCTTCTGAAATGGCTGATACTTCTGTGGGACTGGAGAGGAGATATTGCAATTTTATGGTAAGCCCATTTGGGGCCTGATTCCATGATTTAGGCAACGACGCAGTATTGAGATGTGAGACTGGATTCTGGCTAGGGATAGGAAAATTTTTCTTTGCTGGTGCAGATAGGAGGAACAAGGATAGATGGTTGACGAATCAGATGAAGTATAGTGAAAAAAACATGTGAAACCTAGGTGAAGAAGGCCTGTAGTGAAAGATGAAAACTAACTGATCTCTGTTTCTTGAAGTCCATTTCAAAGACAACATTATTACATCGGCAGAAAGAACACGGAGCACGAGACGCTGCACTTAACATCGCAGTGGTCCCGTTCGCAGCTGGTGGTCTAGTGGCTAGCGTTGCTGCCTCTGGATCACGGGGTCCCGAGTTCGACTCATTGCCGGGTTGGGGATTTTCCCTGCTTGGGCACTGGGTGTTTGTGTTGTTCTCATCATTCCATCATTATCATTCGTCATAGCGGCTAGATTGGATTGTGTAAAAATTGGACAGTATAAAAATTGGGACTTTCTGCGGGCTCTGATGAGCCCGCAGTGGAGCGCCCCACAAAACTCATCATCATCGCAATGGTCGCATAGCCAATGGTTGTGCGAGGACAATGCTGTTGATACGGGATGGCCCGGAAGTCGAGTGTGTGCGGTGTGGAAGATGACAGTAAAACACAGGGAAGAAGAGAAGGAACACGATAGACACATAATAAGGTAAAGCGTTAGAGAATAGTAACAAAGGTAGATGGAACGGGGTTGTAGTAAAATCAAATAGTGGGAAGTCCAGGATGGAATAACAATGATGTGGAAAGGACTGACTGCTGCTCATCACAACAGGTGGCGTAATGAGAACCGTTGGCAGGGAATCTCAATTTGATATTATTTTTCTAGACTTCCAGAAGGCTTTTGACCCCGTTCCTCCAAAGCGGCTTCTAATAAAATTGTGTACCAATACGGTATTGTCTCAGCTGCGCGACTGGATTCATTATTTCCTGCCGGTAAGATCACAGCTCTTCGTAAATTACGCGAAGTCATCGAGTGGAACAGAAGTGATATCGGAGGTTCCACAAGGAAGTGTTCTTGATCTATATAAAAACTGCTCCGACCATGTTATAAACTTATCTTATATTGCTTCCAGATGACGCTGTCGTTACCTTCTAATAAACTCGCCAGGTGCCCAACACGAATTACAAAATGGTTTACGCCAGATATCTGTATGGTGTGAGGAGCGGCAGTTCAGCCTGAAGAATAAAAATTGTGAAGCCCCTTAAGTATCTACGGATTAGAATTACCAATAATTTAAATTGAAACCATCACACAGAAAATGTTGTAGGGGACGGCGAATAAAAGATTGCTTTTTATTGGCAAAACACTTAGTCCTTTTAGCAGGCCTGTTGCATCTTCTGTGTACACTATGCTTGTCCGTCCTCTTCTGGAACATTATTGCACGGGGGGCATCTTTTCCACATATGACTGACGCAGGGCATTGAAAAAGTTCGAAGAATAACAGCTCGGTTTGCATCATCGCGAAATAGGGCAGAAAGCGTCGCGGATATGATAAGTGATATGGGGTGGCAATCATTGGTGTTCTTTCCTAAAATTTCAGTGTTTTAATCACCAATTTGTTCCTCCGACTGCGAAAATATTTTGTTGAATCCCAGCTAAATAAGGAGTAATGGCCAGCAGAAAAACATGAGAATTCATAGCTCGCTCGCACCGATTTAAGTTTTCGTTTTTTCCACGTGCTCTTCGGGAGTGAAATGGTCGAAATATAGTTTGAGATTGTCACGTAGATGTAATGCCTCATTATTCGAGTTAGGAGAATTAAAAAAAAATCGACTGAATAAACGTTACTGGACCTTATAACCAATCATGATTAACGAAATTAACAAAAAAATGAGCTTCGAATACAATACTAGCAACTGTATAGCACTCTATGGCGCTGCATGTCGGGCAGTGCGAAATTATCCACAGTCCAGAAATGAATAACAAACCACTAAGCTTTCCAGACCAAACTTTCCGTGAGGTTAAAGTATCTCTCACCTCAATCAAAGTGCATAGTGCGTCAGCGAGCCAATGATCATGTTGCCACAAACTTAAGGCGCCCTCACATGGGACGAGTTACCCGACATTTACATGGAGTTGTACGAGTTTTGCGACATCACTTCCAGTTATCTTGTATTTCACGTGCGGCAGCGCCTCCTGAACGGCAAATAAGTTCTGTGGTATTTCGGCAACGTGCTACGAGACGTTGAACCAATAACAGACAAGTGCGCTCTTATGTGCAGAACTTGGGAAGCGCCGTATTGGATTTTGTCATTTTCAGTTGAAGCCCGTATTTGGTACGTTTTATAGTATAAATTACATTGTGTGAATATTTGCTGTTTCAAAGCACAAGACCATTGAGGATCTCTCGAAAATGTGTTGTCATTGGTACGTTGTGTTATAATAAAATGGCAGGGAACGCCATATTGCTGGTTAAAGAATTTTCGTATTTAGTTATTTTCGTATTATGCCTATAAAATGTGTGTTACCAAAGTACGCCGTTTTAAGGTCTGCACGTTGAATATTTATCAGAAACACCATCATTCTAGTATTTGTTATAATTGACATATGACTTACAATCTCGTACTTTGTGTTAAGATGTCGTGAAGGCTTTAATCTCTCATACGTCATTAACTAATTTTGGCGTACCTTAGTGGATAGAGGCGCCGAATTGCGAAGTAAAAGGTAGCAGATTCGCGTCCTCCTGTATCGAAAATCCTATTTAATCACCTTCGTGTTTTCTGAAAGTTTGTAACAAATTGTTATTAATTTACTAGAAATGTTTTATGTAACAATCATTATGTAAATATCAGTTCGTTATACACTACTGGCCATTAAAATTGCTACACCAAGAAGAAATGCAGATTATAAACGGGCATTCATTGCACAAATATATTATACTACCATAGATGCTGAGAAAACAGTACCCAGAACAACCACCTCTGGCCGTAATAACGGCCTTGATACACCTGGGCATCGAGTCAAACAGAGCTTGGATGGCGTGTACAGGTGCAGCTGCCCATGCAGCTTCAACACGATACCACAGTTCATCAAGAGTAGTGACTGGCGTATTGTGACGAGCCAGTTGCTCGGCCACCATTGACCAGACGTTTTCAATTGGTAAGAGATCTGGAGAATGTGCTGTCCAGGGCAGCAGTCAAACATTTTCTTTATCCAGAAAGGCCCATACAGAACCTGCAACATGCGGTCGTGCATTATCCTGCTCAAATGTAGGGTTTCACAGCGATCGAATGAATGGTAGAGTCACGGGTCGTAACACATCTGAAATGTAGCGTCAACTGTTCACAGTGCCGTCAATGCGAACAAGAAGTGACCGAGAGGTGTAACCAATGGCCCCCATACCATCACGCCGGGTGATACGCCAGTACGGCGATGACGAATAGACGCTTCCAATGTGCGTTCCCAGCGATGTCGCCAAACACGGATGCGACCATCATGATGCTGTAAACAGAACCTGGATTCGTACGAAAAAATGACGTTTTACCATTCGTGCACCCAGGTTCGTCGTTGAGTACACCATCGCAGGCGCTCCTGTCTGTGATGCAGCGTCAAGGGTAACCGCAGCCAGGGTCTCCGAGCTGATAGTCCATGCTGCTGCAAACGTCGTCGAACTGTTCGTGCAGATGGTTGTTGTCATGCAAACGTCCCAATCTGTTGACTCAGGGATCGAGACGTGGCTGCACGATCCGTTACAGCTATGCGGATAAAATGCCTGCCATCTCGACTGCTGGTGATACGAGGCCGTTGGGATCCAGCACGGCGTTCCCCATTACCCACCGATTTCATATTCTGCTAAGTCATTGGATCTCGACCAACGCGAGCAGCAGTGTCGCCATACGATAAACCGCAATCGCGATAGGCTACAATTCGATTTTTATCAAAGTCGGTTTCCTCCTGTCAGTACGTTGTAGGTGTCGCCAGCGGAGCCAACCTTGTGTGAATGCTCTGAAAAGCTAATCATTTGCATATCACAGCATCTTCTTCCTGTCGGTTAAATTTCGCGTCTGTAGCACGTCATCTTCGTGGTTTAGCAATTTTAATGGCCAGTAGTGTAATTACAGTGCATACACTCACGGCAGCCCATTGTGGTCTGTAACATTCTATGGCACCAAAAGTTGGTCCCACACTGAAGCATTGGCATATTTAACTACTTACGCTAGAAAAACATGGCCATCAGGTGCGAATCTGACGCCGTACACTCCTCGTGTGGTGATATGATATCCACGCTCTTATTTGACAAACCATAACAAGAGTAACGGTATAGCTGTTAGTGAAAATTCTTGATGAGAGCGGCAGCAATCACAGTGCTCCATTCAGAGAGTACCTCCGGCTGAAAGATCTGAGGAGAGGCCAGATGTCGTTAAATGGTGTAAAGAAGACGATAATGAAACTCGAAAACACGGGTGAGCTTGGTTCGGGAAGGGGAAGCTATTGACGAGGTTGCTGTAGCTGTAACAGACCGTACAGCACTTTCCCCGGATAGTGCGAGTGCTAGTTAAATGTAAGGGTACCAATGTAAAACAGTCGGCAAAACGTTCTGTATTGTTGACCATGGGGTGGACAAGATGCAGGTGATGGAGCAACTGAAACTTTGAAGAGCAAAATCAAAACGTTGCTGCGGATCACACAACTTGATGACATGTGGCCGGGCACTATTCTGTGGAGTGACGAGGCTCAAGCTACACTATATTTATTTATTTATTTATTGTTCCGTGGGACCACATTAAGGAGAAGTCTCCATGGTCATGGAACGAGTCAATACATGAAATTATAACACGATTGTAGAAACAGATAAAATGAAATATAAAAAACATATTCAGGCGAAAAGTCGTAAGTTTAAATAAAGAAAATCAACACTGTAACACTGGAATTTGCTTAATTTTTTAGCTCTTCCAGGAGCTCCTCGACAGAATAGAAGGTGTGAGCCATGAGGAAACTTTTCAGTTTAGACTTAAAAGAGTTTGGGCTACTGCTAAGATTTTTGAGTTCTTGTGGTAGCTTATTGAAAATGGATGCAGCAGAATACTGCACTCCTTTCTACACAAGAGTCAAGGAAGTGCATTCCACATGCAGATTTGATTTCCGCCTAGTATTAACTGAGTGAAGGCTGCTCACTCTTGGGAATAAGCTAATATTGCTAACAACAAACGACATTAAAGAAAATATATACTGTGAGGGCAATGTCATAATTCCCAGACTATTGAATAGGGGTCGACAAGAGGTTTTCGAACTTACACCACACATAGCTCGAAAAGACCGTTTTTGAGCCAAAAATACCCTTTTTGAATCAGAAGAATTACCCCAAAAAATAATATCATATGACATAAGCGTATGAAAATATGCGAAGTAGACTACTTTTCGTGTTGAAATGTCACTTCTTTCAGATACTGTTCTAATGGTAAATAAAGCAGCATTTAGTTTCTGAACAAGATCCTGAACATGGGCTTTCCACAACAGCTTGCTATCTATCCTAGGAACTTGAACTGTTCCGTCTCGCTTATAATATGCCCATTCAGTCTGATCAAAATATCGGTTCTTGTTGAATTGTGAGTTAGAAACTGTAAACACAGAGTCTTACTGTGATTTAGCATTAAATTATTTTCCACAAGCCACGAATTTACTTCATGAACTACATTATTTGATAATGTTTCGGTATTACACACAAGATCCTTCACTACCAAGCTGGTGTCATCAGCAAATAGAAATATTTTTGAATCACCTGTAATACTAGAAGGCATATCATTCCAGAATGAGATTTTCACTTTGCAGCGTAGTGTGCGCTGATATGAAACTTCCTGGCAGATTAAAACTGTGTGCCCGACCGAGACTCGAACTCGGGACCTATGCCTTTCGCGGGCAAGTGCTCTACCAACTAAGCTACCGAAGCACGACTCACGCCCGGTACTCACAGCTTTACTTCTGCCAGTACCTCGTCTCCTACCTTCCAAACTTTACAGAAGCTCTCCTGTGAACCTTGCAGAACTAGCACTCCTGAAAGAAAGGATATTACGGAGACATGGCTTAGCCGCAGCCTGGGGGATGTTTCCAGAATGAGATTTTCACTCTGCAGCAGAGTGTGCGCTGATATGAAACTTCCTGGCAGATTAAAACTGTGTGCCCGACCGAGACTCGAACTCGAGACCATTGCCTTTCGCGGGCAAGGGCTCTACCAACTGAGCTACCGAAGCACGACTCACGCCCGATACTCACAGCTTTACTTCTGCCAGTACCTCGTCTCCTACCTTCCAAACTTTACAGAAGCTCTCCTGCGAACCTTGCAGAACTAGCACTCCTGAAAGAAAGGATATTGCGGAGACGTGGCTTAGCCACAGCCTGGGGGATGTTTCCAGAATGAGATTTTCACTCTGCAGCGGAGTGTGCGCTGATATGAAACTTCCTGGCAGGTTAAAACTGTGTGCCAGACCGAGACTCGAACTCGGGACCATTGCTTTTCGCGGGCAAGTGCTCTACCAACTGAGCTACCGAAGCACGACTCACGCCCGGTACTCACAGCTTTACTTCTGCCTGTACCTCGTCTCCTACCTTCCAAACTCCACAGAAGCTCTCCAGCGAACCTTGCCGAACTAGCATTCCCGAAAGAAAGGATATTGCGGAGACATGGCTTAGCCGCAGCCTGGGGGATGTTTCCAGAATGAGATTTTCACTCTGCAGCGGAGTGTGCGCTGATATGAAACTTCCTGGCATAGGTCCCGAGTTCGAGTCTCGGTCGGGCACACAGTTTTAATTTGCCAGGAAGGCATATCAATTATATAAATAAGAAACAGCAGTGGCCCCAGCACCGGCCCTTGGGGAACGCCCCACTTAGCAGTGCCCCATTGGGACTGAACATCACTACCACTCTCAATATTGCGGAGAATTACCTTCTGCTTTCTGTTCTTAAAGTAAGAAGCGAACCAATTGTAAGCTACTCCCCTTACTCCATAGTGGTCCAACTTCTGCAGTCATATTTTGTGGTCAACACAGTCAAAAGCCTTCGTTAAATCAAAGAAAACACCTAACGCTCGCAATCTTTTATTTAATCCGTCCAAAACCTCACAGAGAAAATAGAATATAGCATTTTCAGTTGTTAAGCCATTTCTAAAACCAAACAGTACATTTGACAGAAAATTATGTGAATTTAAATGCTCCAGTAACCTTGTATATACAACCCTCTCGATAACTTTAGCAAACACCGATGGCATAGAAATAGGTCTATAATTGTCAACATTATCCCTGTCTCCCTTTTTATAAAGTGGCTTCACTATGGAATACTTTAATCGGTCAGGAAACCGACCACTCCTAAAGGAAAAGTTACAGATATGGCTAAGTAGTGGGCTAACATACATAGATCAATACTTCAGTATTCTGCTAGATACCTCGTCATATCCATGAGAGTTCTTCTTATTTAGTGATTTAATTATTAACTCAATCTCCCTCTTGTCAGTATCATGGAGGAGCATTTCAGGTAACAGTCTCGGAACACTTTTTTCTACGAACGCTATATGATTCCCTGTTGGGACTAGCTTTCTGTTTAGTTCACCTGCTATATTCAGAAAGTGATTATTAAATACTGTACATATATGCGACTTGTCAGTAACACGGACATTCCCACTACGCACTGATTCTATATCCTCGACCTGTCTCTGCAGACCAGCCACTTCCTTTACGACTGACCATATGGTTTTAATTTTATCCTGAGACTTAGCTATTCTATCTGCATACCACATACTTTTTGGCTTCCTAATAACTTTTTTAAGCACCTTACAATACTGTTTGTAATGGGCTGCTGCATTTAGATTGTGACTGTTTCTAACGTTTTGATATAATTGCCACTTTGTTCTACAAGATATTCTTATCCCTCTAGTCAGCCACCCTGGCTGCCTGTTTGTGCTAGTACCCTGTTTTGAACGTTCTAACGGAAAGCAACTTTCAAAGAGCACGAGAAAAGTCTTGAGGAAAGCATTATATTTATCGTCTACTGTATCAGCACTATAAACATCTTGCCACTCTTGTTCCTTGATAAGGTTTACAAAGGTCTCTACAGCAACTGGATCAGCTTTCCTAAAAAGTTGATAACTATATTTAACATGTGTTGCAGCATAAAAATCTTTTTGAGTTAAAATTTGTGCATCATGATCTGAAAGGCCATTCACCTTTTTGCTAACAGAATGCCCTTCTAGTAGTGAGGAATGAACAAAAATATTGTCTATGGTTGTTCTAGTGTTCCCTTGTACTCTCGTTGGAAAGAATACGGTTTGCATAAGATTATATGAATTAAGGAGGTCTATCAGCATCCTATTCCTTGCACAATCACTTATACAATTAATATTGAAGTCACCACATATAACTAACTTTTTGTATTTCCTACAAAGTGAACCAAGAACCTCCTCTAGCTTTTGCAAAAATGTTGTGAAATCGGAGTCTGGGGATCTATAAATAACAACAGTAAGAAGTTTAGCTACACTAAATTTAACCACACCTGCACAACATTCAAACACCTTTTCAGTGCAGTACTTTGAACCATCAATTGACTCAAATGGGATACCGTTTTTCACATACATGGCTACTCCCCCACACCGCAAAAAGCTCCTAGAAAAGCTGCCAGCCAACCTGTATCCTGGTATCTCCTTAGTTAAGAAGTGTTCAGATATACCAATAATTTCAGAGTCAACATCTATAAGCAGTTCATTAACTTTATCTCTAATACCTTGTATATTTTGATGAAATATACTAATTCCCTCATTAATTGGATACCTAAGCTTTGTCGAAAGTGGTTTCTTTGTTAGAGAGACTTCCCTTAAGCAGGAATACCTATCAGCTGACTTCAATCTAAAAAAGGTACAGCTCTAACTTCCACAACTACCGGAATTTTCCCATGATTGATCCCACCACCCCGACCTATGCTGTCACCTATAAGCTTTGCCAACCTCCTCTTCCCATACCTGTTGAGGTGCAGGCCATGTCTAGTGAAACCCGTCCTGCTGATAGACTCCACCAACACCACTGAAATGTGACCCATGCCTTCTGTCATCAGCGCACCCCCAAGTATCATGTTATTACGCCTGACGGCTGTATTAAGATGAGGCCGATCGTGACGCTGAAACAGTACCACGAAATGCACATTCGTGTTGCCAATCTGAGTGGCTATCTTTTCCAGGTCACCATCTATGTCATACTCCCCATCCCTGTCAATACTATTACCAGCCCCACCCACAATCACTACCTGATCCTCTTTAGTAAAATCCCTACATAACCCTGAGAGGTGGCATGAGCCCCCTCTCATATTTCTATCTTACGATTTTCGCCTCTAATTGCATGCGGTGAAAAGCTGCTATTCCTTCACACGCGGACTTCCCACGCAGCGTCTCTCGTCACCCGGGTGGTATGGTGACAGGCGGGCTCTACTGATCTGGAAAGGGTTAAGCCGACGGGTGTGAGGAAGTCGAGTGAATGCTTTGCAGACGCCGACATTGTCAAAAGACACGCCCGGAGGGGTCTGAAGTAGCGGCTGGGCTAGAGGTTCCGTTACTTCGCAGAATCTTAGCGAAAACACTTTCTGGCGGGCTACCAGCGAGGCGTGGGAATGACTTGTGTACCCAGGCAGTTGTGGCGGGAAAATTCCCGTGCTTTCTGCAAAATATTAACTGTGATTGGCTGGCTCAGGGCATAGCTCCGTGACGTAGCAAAATCAGCGCAGAAATTGGCGCCAAGAATCTCCATTGGTGGAATGGTAGTGCTCCGGCAATGGAGTGGAATTTTCCGCCGGTTTTCGAGTTGCTGATTGGAATGTTTAACCACGGCCACTGTCGTGGGGGCGGGAATGTTGTGTGTTTGGCCTGTACGGGTGCTCTAGGGAGTCGGCTCTCGCCTTTCGGTCGAGGACGTCGAAGCAACCAGCCATCGCCTCTGGTACGCCAGATCGTGTTCTGGCAGTTAAGAAGACAGTTTGGTAATGTATGTTCGCAGCACCGGCAGATAGGGATTTTCCTAGGTGATAATCAGAGCTCAGCAGAGTGCGCCTGTTCGTCTTTTTCTAACTTTGTTGGGTTAGCTGTGTGTCTCTCTTAAGATTTGAGTGGCAAGGAATTGGCTCCACATACCACTTCGTCATAAACCTCACAATCTAGTTTAGGGACAACTTCACCTTCACAGCGTTTGTTTGTGTATCCAATTTGAGCCAATTTGATGTATTATAAATGTTTCATATGTTTTTGTTTATTATTTTGTGTTTAGTCCTAATAAATTATATTGTTATTTTGGACAGAACTTTCATTCTGTTAATCGGTAGAGCAACCCATCATTTCTCATTACGTTAATGAAACCTTCCTTTATTTAACTTATTTATCAAATTAAATTATTGCAGGTGCCAAACTCTTTTCTACTCCACTTGCAGGGTTGATTACAGTCAGTTCGCGTATATTTTTTAATCCTTGTGCAACAGCAAAAGTCGGAGTTAAAATAGGGGGGGCTTAGAGCATCATTTACATGTGTAGATTCTAGAATTTAGTGTTAAATACACTGCTAGCCCCGGCACCTCGCATAAAATGGCGACATTTAGCCTCGGATCTTTCCTGTGAATCGCTGATAAGCAAGTATTATTAGTAGTAGGGACACTCAGAATTTTTTTTTTTGCTTAATTTTTTATTGATTAATACCCAAGTTTTTTTCTGGTAGTTCCGCGTTTAGTTTTAAGTAGCGGCACATGATTACAGTTTTTGTTTTCAGTGTATATATTCTTTTGTTCATTGTTTTTGTGTTCCTTTGATGGTGTGTCCGTATCACATCACACTTTGTCGGGTTTGTGTGCGGTTTCTGTACCACAACAAATCGTGCGTATAATTACAGCGTTGGAGAGGCGTTGTTGAAATTTTATGTCTATGTGTAAAAATACAGGGAGTAGATTATTTTTATTGTGTATTTTAGATAAATTTTGTTTCTCATGAATGATCACGAGAAGTAAGGCACGACTATTAGTGAGCGAAGCTAAAACAAAAGTGGATACTATAATGGATAAGAGGCACGTTACTGATGGGGATAGGTTAGGAGATGAGATGGGCACATTTTTAGCAGGACAGGACGACAGGGTCATTGATGAGGACGGTGATTTGGACGCAATCTTAGAGCAACGTCGCGGCCATGATTATGATAGTGAGGTAGAGGATGAAACAGAGACAGGCACACAAGTCGAGACGGTAGCAGAAGTTTATAATCAAACGAACGAGAGCAGACAGGGGCTAGCTCGGCCACGTCAGAGCTCTAGCGCCCAGGTGTCCAGAGTTACATCTCCCACGTTTGAAGAGGATCAAAAAGATGACGTAAACCCAATACTGAGCTTCCTACGATCAATGAAAGAAGAAGCTGACGAACAGCGTAAGAGGGAGAAGGAAGAAGAGGAGAAACAACGTAAGAAGGAGAAGGAAGAAGCTGACGAACAGCGTAAGAGGGAGAAGGAAGAAGAGGAGAAACAACGTAAGAAGGAGAAGGAAGAAGCTGACGAACAGCGTAAGAAGGACACTCACGAAATAATTTCGCATATAGGAGAAATTCGAGGGGAATTACTAACAATAAAGAAAGAATGTGAAGAAGTAAAACAAATGTCAATGGCTGCACAAAAAGTAGCAGGCCTGGCCAAAACGGCAGCAATAGGGGCAATGAAAGTCGCGGACGCAACTTCTAAACTCGCAGGGCGCTTGCGACGTACAACACAATCCCACTCAAAATCCCTAGCATTCTTAAAAACTCAAGGTAATATCGCGGTTGCGAACACCACGAAACGAATGGAAGAAGTAGAGAGTCGGATAGCAAAACTAGAGCAAAACGGGCACACGAGCACTGCGCGTTCGGATACCAATGATGGAATACACAGAATTGTGTCTCCGAGGAAAAGCCCGCCGTGCTCTAGCCCAATGACCGAGTGCGGAACTAACAATGCACACGCAGAAACAGCGAGTAATAGCTCCAATAATTATAGCCCACTTAGGAGAGTGAATTCTGAGTGCCACTTCCACTGTGATACAGAGGTAGCACATCACAGTTATCAGCAAGATAGAACAGGACACTCAGCAGACGTGCAAGTATCGGAAACGAGTGACAACACCAGTGCGAGGATCAGACAGGATTTTGATCACAATCACTTCCTGTCGATACTAAAATTCCAGAAGTTCAAAGAAAATGGAGGGTCGATGCATCCGAAGAGCTGGGTGATGCAGTTTACAAATTCATTACCGGCATCATGGCCAACCCAGGCAAAATTAGAATTCATGTGTGCACATCGAAGGCCAAGCCGCGGAAAAGATGCGGGGTGTGGCAGTGACGTATCGGACTTATCAGGAATTTGTTGGTGCATTCCTGCGGACCTACAGGTCAAAGGAAACTCAAGACAGGATTAAAGAGGAAATAATATTTTGTCCTGAACTGGAAGTGTCTGGGCATAGGAGCGCAACCAAATTTCTTGATGATTTACTCAAGAAGAATCAATTTTTAGATAGTCCATATAGCAACGGAGAAATCATTAAATTTTGCTTTTCCAAATTGCCAGTTAGGTACCAACAGACACTTGTCGGGAAGTGTGGATCTGACATAGAAGCATTCAAGAGTCTATTGCGCGAACTCGAAGTAGTCTTTGATAAACAAGACGCAAAGGACAGGAAGAAGGGGCAAAGTAACAAATACCACGGGCCAGGAAGGGAAGACGACAACAGATCGCATAATCGCACTGGTCAGTTAGGAAACCAGGGTTACGGAAGTCAAGGTTACGCTATTCAAGGTTATGGAAACCAAAGATACGGAAACCAGAACGTCAGGGAGCAGGGTCAATCTAGACAAGGAATCTGGGATAGGAGGAATAACGAACGGCAAAGCGACCGTAATTGGAGAGAGCGAAACCAAGGACAACAGTGGAACCAGGAGATTGAAACTAGACCCGCAAATCCTAATGCACGTCAGAGGAGGGGGAGCTTAACAAGGGATTGACGCCAGACTAGTGCGAATACAGGCCGCCGGAATTTCGCACGTAATCTCGGACCTGGCCAACTACGGATGATACATTACGAAGATTTATCAGAAATCCTGCTCGAGGAACATAAAGCAACTCCTCGACAAGATCGGCAGCCTCTTATCACAGTAGCAATAGCTGAAAAGAGTATGAATGCGATAATAGATAGTGGAAGCTACATAACAGCAATATCTGAGGCAGCATACAAGAGGTGCTCTCAGGAGATGGACTGGCCTGTTCTATCGGTTAAGAAAACCAAAATAAAAGGGGCATTAGCGGGTAAATTACGGAGGTCACCCAACAAACAAGACTGGAATTCTCCTGCCAAGGACACAAAATAGAGTCTAACTTCTGGATCGTGCCAAATCTGGTGATAGACATGATAATAGGAACGGACTTCCTAAATGAACATGAAGCAATAGTTGATCTAGGACGAGGTGAAGTGGTTTTGAGGAAAGGGAATCCCGTCCACATTAAGTTCGACGACCAGCTGATCCCAGCTCAACTACTGTCTAACTGTGTACGGATAAATTATGCGTGTCTGAAAGACAGAAAGGAAGAACAGGTCGACGTTGCGGGTAGGGGAGAGGACACGGATGAGAATGAAGTCGGAATAATGGGAGAAATAAAGGAGAAAATAGGAGAAAAAGTGGAAGCAATACACAATATAAGGTGCGACCACCGCAAAGAACTTCATAAATTACTAGTAGAACATACGGAGGTCTTCCTTCCCAAGTCAGGATCAATAAAGAACTTCCAATATGAATTTCGTGTACGTCCGCACAACCAGTTTCGTGTGCCACCCTATCCAATCCCCTTGGCATATCGACAGAAAGTAGCAGCTGAAATTACGCGAATGCTGAGTGAAGGAATAATAGAACCTACGGCTTCAGCCTATAATAACCCGTTAAGAGTAGTCGAGAAGGCAGATGGCAGTATTCGTTTAGTTTTGGACTCGCGACAAATTAATACACTCCTGGAAATTGAAATAAGAACACCGTGAATTCTTTGTCCCAGGAAGGGGAAACTTTATTGATACATTCCTGGGGTCAGATACATCACATGATCACACTGACAGAACCACAGGCACATAGACACAGGCAACAGAGCATGCACAATGCCGGCACTAGTACAGTGTATATCCACCTTTCGCAGCAATGCAGGCTGCTATTCTCCCATGGAGACGATCGTAGAGATGCTGGATGTAGTCCTGTGGAACGGCTTGCCATGCCATTTCCACCTGGCGCCTCAGTTGGACCAGCGTTCGTGCTGGACGTGCAGACCGCGTGAGACGACGCTTCATCCAGTCCCAAACATGCTCAATGGGGGACAGATCCGGAGATCTTGCTGGCCAGGGTAGTTGACTTACACCTTCTAGAGCACGTTGGGTGGCACGGGATACATGCGGACGTGCATTGTCCTGTTGGAACAGCAAGTTCCCTTGCCGGTCTAGGAATGGTAAAACGATGGGTTCGATGACGGTTTGGATGTACCGTGCACTATTCAGTGTCCCCTCGACGATCACCAGTGGTGTACGGCCAGTGTAGGAGATCGCTCCCCACACCATGATGCCGGGTGTTGGCCCTGTGTGCCTCGGTCGTATGCAGTCCTGATTGTGGCGCTCACCTGCACGGCGCCAAACACGCATACGACCATCATTGGCACCAAGGCAGAAGCGACTCTCATCGCTGAAGACGACACGTCTCCATTCGTCCCTCCATTCACGCCTGTCGCGACACCACTGGAGGCGGGCTGCACGATGTTGGGGCGTGAGCGCAAGACGGCCTAACGGTGTGCGGGACCGTAGCCCAGCTTCATGGAGACGGTTGCCAATGGTCCTCGCCGATACCCCAGGAGCAACAGTGTCCCTAATTTGCTGGGATGTGGCGGTGCGGTCCCCTACGGCACTGCGTAGGATCCTACGGTCTTGGCGTGCATCCGTGCGTCGCTGCGGTCCGGTCCCAGGTCGACGGGCACGTGCACCTTCCGCCGACCACTGGCGACAACGTCGATGTACTGTGGAGACCTCACGCCCCACGTGTTGAGCAATTCGGCGGTGCGTCCACCCGGCCTCCCGCATGCCCACTATACGCCCTCGCTCAAAGTCCGTCAACTGCACATACGGTTCACGTCCACGCTGTCGCGGCATGCTACCAGTGTTAAAGACTGCGATTGAGCTCCGTATGCCACGGCAAACTGGCTGACACTGACGGCGGCGGTGCACAAATGCTGCGCAGCTAGCGCCATTCGACGGCCAACACCGCGGTTCCCGGTGTGTCCGCTGTGCCGTGCGTGTGATCATTGCTTGTACAGCCATCTCGCAGTGTCCGGAGCAAGTATGGTGGGTCTGACACACCGGTGTCAATGTGTTCTTTTTTCCATTTCCAGGAGTGTACCATAATAGAACCCGAAACAGACAGACCGGAACGATTAGAGGAACTCTTACAAAACTTCCATGGAATATCAATCTTCTCATCAGTTGATCTAAAATCGAGTTTCTGGCAGATCGAGCTCCATCCAAATTGCAGACAGTACACAGCCTTTTTAGCATTTGGAAGATGTTACCGGTTTCGGCGTCTCCCATTTGGTTTGAACATTTCGTCTGCCGCATTCATTCGGGGGCTGGACGGCATACTAAGCGATAATTTGAAACGTCATGTCACCAGCTATGTGGACGATTTGCTGATCGCGGAGAAATCTTGGGGAGAGCACAATGCGGTCCTCGGTGAACTCCTTGCGACATTCAAGGAATACGGAGTGACTATCAATATCGAAAAATCGAATTTTGGGACGTCCTCTGTTAAATTTCTAGGACATATCATCACGGGTGAGGGCATTGCGCCAAATCCCGAAAAGATCGAAGCGATTGAAAAGTTTCCCATTCCTACGACAAAGAAGCAGTTAAGGGGGTTCTTGGGGATCATAAATTTTTACAACCGCTTTATACATGTCAAAACTCAGAGCAGTCCTAGGTTGCATCAACTTACAGGAAAGAAGATTCCTTGGGAATGGGATGAGGCGGCCGAATCCGAATGGAAAGCATTAAAATTCGCATTATTACAAGCACCCATCCTATCACACCCTAATTTAGCAGAAGAGCTTTGCATAGTAACGGACAGTTCATACTCAGGTCTTGGTGTCATGGTGTTCCAAGACTGTGTACATGAAGGAAACAGGGTGTGGAAGACAATTGCGTTTGGTAGCAGAGTACTAGCCAAGAGTGAGAGGAATTACTCAGTAACCGAGTTAGAGGCGCTGGCTATTGTATGGGCGTTTAAAAAATTCAGATACCTTATGTTTGGTCGCAAGACGAGGGTCTACACAGACCACAAGGCACTCGAGTTCTTGATGACTGCAAAGCTTAATCACAGGCGGCTCATTAGGTGGGCATCATATCTGCAGCAGTACAACTTTTCGATAGAATATATCCCCGGCAGTCAGAACATTATTGCAGACGCCTTATCACGGTCACCGATCGGATTTGAGCACAACATGGAAGAAGATCTGGAGGAAAATCACTACTGCCTTTTCTATATGCAGAAAGCAGCCTTTGAAAATTTTATTACCTGTAGTATGCAGGACATCAAGAAGGAGCAAGACAAGGACCCTGCCCTAGTGTTATTGAAACAGAAATGGATAGACAGAAGACACGCCACCATCAGGCAGTTCTACCTCGCGGAAAGGCATAATTTTCCACCGAAATTATGCCAATGACACTGAATGGGGGGTATGCATCCCTGAACACCTAATAAACAAGGTTATATGGCATACTCACCTCAGCTATGGACACTTCGGACCACGCAAGTGCAATCTCAAGCTAAGGACCATGTGTTACTTTCGAAACATGGAGCGTCGAATACGGAGGGTACTGTCGGTGTGTAAAGACTGCCAAAAGGCTAAGCACACCACTGTGAGCATGCAGGCACCATTATACCCAATCGTACCGACCAAATTAAGACAATTAGCAGCAACAGATTTGATGGGACCTTTGCCAAGAACAAGAAGAGGATATACTTACGTATTAGTGTTTGTTGAACTAACGTCCAAATACGTTACCTTTACGGCACTGAAGAGGGCGACAGGACGAACTGTATCACGAGCCCTAATCCGGGATTTCCTACCACAGGTTGGTCATGTGAGTAAAATTATTTCTGATAATGGGCCACAGTTTAAGTCAAAAACATGGAAGGAGACGTTGCGTGGATGTAAAATTGATCCCATTTTTATATCTTCACACCATCCGAGCTCGAATGCTGCAGAACGGGTTATTAAGGAACTCGGAAACTTGTGCCGGTTGTACTGTAACAAACAGCACACGACATGGGACGTTTTCCTTAAAGACTTCCAGGAGGTGATCAATGAGGCACCCCATGGGATAACAAAATTGGCACCCATTACAGTACTGAAAAACCGGATTCCTAAGGACTTGATAACCGAGGTCGTAAACTTCCCACCAAGGGCGCGAACGCAGTACCAAGCCATAGTGGATTTGGCTCTCAAGAGGATACGGGCTGCAGCAGAGGTCAGGAAGAGACGTCCCGACAGGGGAGCTCGTCTACGACACTTCCAAATTGGACAAAAGGTGCTCGTTAAGTCTTTCCGACTTTCGAACAAACGAAAAATGAAATGCCAAAAATTCTATTCTGTTTACAACGGCCCGTACCGTATAAGGAGAGCAGCTCACCACAATGCTTATGAATTGGAGACGCTGAAAGGAAAGAAGTCCATAGGACTCCACCACATCTCTCACATAAAGGAGTTCGTGGAATAGTAGTAGTGTAAGTGGTGTACATAGTAGAATGGGAAAATACATGAACCTTGCTATAGTAGTAGTGTAAGTGGTGTACATAGTAGAATAGGCAAATATATGAACCTTTCTTCGGGGAACAATAATCGTTGCATTAATAGATTAAGATTGTTAAAGTATTAACACGCTGCGTTTTCTCGCATAAGAATTTACTGCTGTTAACTTTTTTTGTCTATGTTCGGGATCTCCTCTGTCGTTGCGATAAGAGGCACTACCTTTCCATGAGCAATGTTTTTGTCCTTTCCTATCTGGTGTCCATGTTAAGGGATAAAGATGAGTGACGAGATGTCGCACAAACGGGCGCATACAAGAACGTGCTCTTAGAAGCGTTCTGAGAAGTCGTGATACGCTCCATAGCGGCCACAACCAGTTCGTGAGACGTTCATACCAATGTTTGCAGGCACGCGTCAGTGCACTGCAAGATTGTGGTATATTGCGTGATTTAGAGGATGAATATGGGCAGTATAGTTATTTGCAGAGCTGCGCCAGCATCATTGTCTTGCAAGTCGGGGTGAACCTGTGAGCGTTTGACTCCAGTGGTGCCCTAGACGAGAGAAATGCGGGCATAAAGCCTACCATGCCAATGTGCTGGTTGGGGATTTAGCGTGCTGCTCGTGACTGTCACAGATGAATAACCAGGGACTTATACTTGGATATTCGTGACATACTGTGTAGCTGGCGTGTGTTGGGCGACTGAATCCTCAACCAGTCCTGGCTTGGTCATATTACATTGCCTCTGGAAAGGTGTGCTTTGATCGCGAATACTGCATTACATAGAAAAAGAAGTTGCAACTATAAATTTATTGTCTTGTACAGCCATGGCTAACCCAGTCTCTGGAGTTTCAGTGAGGCGTAGTGAGAACTCGGAGGCCATGTCGTACGGCGCGCACATCACTGTCGTCAATAGCGGCGAGCAGCGAGACATCTCAGCGTAACAGGAATTATGTAAGAGTGTTGTATAAAAAAAAATTATAATAATAATAGAGAGAGTACCATATACTAGGATAAATTAAACTTTAGGATTTTACAATAACTAGATCCTTAATATTGTGGCGGTTTTCTACCACAAGTGTTTGGCGCGCGCCTGTTGAGATGCTATTTTTCAGGTCACCAAACCACGGACCGGAGATGGAGTGACGACGGGCGAGCGAAAGTAGCATAGTTGCATGTTCTTTATAGCACAGTAAAACTTAGACCTGCATAACAACATAATTGAATTAAAAGACATAGAATGTAGATCGTCGGCAAATGGTAGTTAATTCTTGAGCATGTCTACTGTCGATCTATATAATTAATAGTAATATTAGTGGGGGCCCGCACATTTATTTCTTCATCCAATATAGCGTCACACACCATGTACAATAGTGAGATCGGTCTCTACACAAATATCAAGATAAATTATTTCCATGATTTTGTTATGATAGCTACAGATAAATAACTATAAAATTAAAATTAGAGTGTCTGAAATGACAGACCATCAATGTATCGTTATGCAAATTTATTATAACATAGAAGGTCATAGGGAAAAGTTAGGTATAAGATTTTTCTAAGAATTGTGCAGATGACGGGTATCGTGGCAATGCAGAGGCCAGCCGGAGCAAAAGCAAGAGGTCATCGGCTACCTGCAAGAAGAGAGCATCAGCGCGCCACCTGACGTGAAGGGCGCGAGAGCATCCGGTCCTACAAGCTGACAGTCACCGGGCCGTATACCTGAGGGATTAGGCGGCAGACAATCCTCGCCGGGCCACAAGCGAAAGTGAGGCTGGCCGTTGACACTGACACGCTACCCACACGCAACAGCCTGCTAGCTCTCCGGACGTGGCAGCCGTTTGGAGGGATTCCCTGCGGCAGACCACGTTGTCGTGAGTACACGAAGAAGATCACATATCGTGTCAGAACTTGCGCCTCATGTGCCTCAGGACAGAAAGGGACGCTATATACTCACCTGTTTGGGTTTTTACAACTCACTAGCATTGGCCGATCTGCATACACAAAGCAGTATCGTGCCACACACTCTAACAAATGAATGGTCTCATTTCTAACTTCTCCTCTCTCTTAGAGAGCAGGTGTAGCAATCGTCGCTCCTAGTTCGATCCTGTATGGATGACCTCACACACTTGTGGAGTCACTCAACATGCCATTATCCCTCGTCGGACTGCAATATTGGGAAACGTAAAAGTACTGTCCAGCGAGAGAAGAGACCTAGACTAGTGATGTATCCCAGAGACAATTAATTGACGTGAGGAGAGCCTATCACTGTGTCTTCCTACCGTACTGCCGTCATCATATGCGTGGGTCTTGGTCCAATCTCAACAGAGTACTGCAGATGCTCCAGCATACCCTATTGCCGTTGCAACAACGTAGCAACAACACCCGACGTTTAGCCCTATGTGATGTCAGTACTGTGGAATTTGTGAAGTGCTTCGAATATTTCTAACAATGTGATTTAGTGCCTCATTCTCAGCACAGTCGTGAACATTGTGCAATGTGCACGCACAACTTGATGCCCCATGAACCTTGCTTTTTTTCTTTCTTTTCTTTCTTAAATTTTTCTCTAGTGTTGTTTTTGTAATGTATGTTATACCTTGTATGTGTTTGTGTTTTACACTGTAATTCTTATTACAAATTACTGTATTGTTCTCCACACCATGTTTTTTTTGTATTTTGTATTTATTGTTGTGTGTATTCAAACAGTGTGGCTGAAGTCCCCATAAACTCAAGCAGATACCACCACTGTCATTGTGAATGGACCATCAGTTCAGGGAACATTTTGTAAAGGTTATTCTTGGTGCAGGGAGACAGAATGAATCGGAGGTTGTAATTAGATTCTGAAAGCTCACAAAAAGAGATTGTTAACTTAAACAGTATCATGTGTGAGTGAGTTCAGGTTAGTTTAATGATTCAAATTGTTGTAACATCTTGGGCATTTAATTGCGGAGCACTCCAACTCTGACTGTAAAGAATAAACTGCTCCATATTTGGCTCACATGCCCGGGCCATATTTAGAGCGTGAATGTCTGTGTGAATCGGTGTTTGGAAGGGGCTCGCTGGGTATGGATGTGTGATGTGAGTGTTAGCATTCCATATTAAGAAGGTGAAGTTGGCTACACCATAAATAATCCTCCCTCTATGAGCTGCATTTTTCAGTTGCAGTGATTTTTTTTATAGAGTGCGGCATGTGGAGTCAGTTTGTAAGATTGTTCTTGGGCGATTGACTCACTACCTTGCTCCTAAGTGAGCCAACCGCTCACCACTTACAATCTATAATGGCGTAGGGGCTATGAGAGGTGGCATGAGCCCCCTCTCATATTTCTATCTTACGATTTTTGTCTCTAATTGCATGCGGTGAAAAGCTGCTATTCCTTCACACGCGGACTTCCCACGCAGCGTCTCTCGTCACCCGGGTGGTCTGGTGACAGGCGGGCTCTACTGATCTGGAAAGGGTTAAGCCGACGGGTGTGAGGAAGTCGAGTGAATGCTTTGCAGACGCCGACATTGTCAAAAGACACGCCCGGAGGGGTCTGAAGTAGCGGCTGGGCTAGAGGTTCCGTTACTTCGCAGAATCTTAGAGAAAACACTTTCTGGCGGGCTACCAGCGAGGCGTGGGAATGACTTGTGTACCCAGGCAGTTGTGGCGGGAAAATTCCCGTGCTTTCTGCAAAATAGTAACTGTGATTGGCTGGCTCAGGGCATAGCTCCGTGACGTAGCAAAATCAGCGCAGAAATTGGCGCCAAGAATCTCCATTGGTGGAATGGTAGTGCTCTGGCAATGGAGTGGAATTTTCCGCCGGTTTTCGAGTTGCTGATTGGAACGTTTAACCACGGCCACTGTCGTGGGGGCGGGAATGTTGTGTGTTCGGCCTGTACGGGTGCTCTAGGGAGTCAGCTCTCGCCTTTCGGTCGAGGACGTCGAAGCAACCAGCCATCGCCTCCGGTACGCCAGATCGTGTTCTGGCAGTTAAGAAGACAGTTTGGTAATGTATGTCCGCAGCACCGGCAGATAGGGATTTTCCTAGGTGATAATCAGAGCTCAGCAGAGTGCGCCTGTTCGTCTTTTTCTAACTTTGTTGGGTTAGCTGTGTGTCTCTCTTAAGATTTGAGTGGCAAGGAACTGGCTCCACATACCACTTCGTCATAAACCTCACAATCTAGTTTAGGGACAACTTCACCTTCACAGCGTTTGTTTGTGTATCCAATTTGAGCCAATTTGATGTATTATAAATGTTTCATGTGTTTTGTTTATTATTTTGTGTTTAGTCTTAATAAATCATATTGTTATTTTGGACAGAACTTTCATTCTGTTAATCGGTAGAGCAACCCATCATTTCTCACTACGTTAATGAAACCTTCCTTTATTTAACTTATTTATCAAATTAAATTATTGCAGGTGCCAAACTCTTTTCTACTCCACTTGCAGGGTTGATTACAGTCAGTTCGCGTATATTTTTTAATCCTTGTGCAACAGCAAAAGTTGGAGTTAGAATAGGGGGGCTTAGAGCATCATTTACATGTGTAGATTCTAGAATTTAGTGTTAAATACACTGCTAGCCCCGGCACCTCGCAACCCCCCTATGTTAACAGACACCTGAGCCAATCCTGCATTAGGCTTCACAATGCTGGTGACCTGGTACTCACTCCCCAACACTTCCTGCAACTACACCTCTACCATGAGAACTACCTAACAGCAGAACCGTCTACTTTCTCTTAGACTTTGCAACTGTCCTAGCCACCATAACTGCTGAGGTCTGCTGCATACTTCCTACATCTACAGCTACTAGAGATTCCTCTCCACTAGGCTCTGACAGTTGGTCATATCTATTACAAACACCAATAGTAAAACTATCTGAAAATCTCGTTCTCCTAGCAGATCTCTTGCCAACAGCCAGCTCCCATTCCCCAACCCCCTTCTCCCTCCTCATCCTATCTAGCTCCTCCTGTGCGGTTTTCAACTGCACCTGAAGGGCACGGATCTTACGCTCCTGCTCCTCTATCTGTGGTGTCACCGCCAAACACCACACTTGCTAGGTGGTAGCCTTTAAATCGGCCGCGGTCCGTTAGTATACGTCGGACCCGCGTGTCGCCACTATCAGTGATTGCAGACCGAGCGCCGCCACACGGCAGGTCTAGAGGGTCTTCCTAGCACTCGCCCCGTTGTACAGCCGACTTTGCTAGCGATGGTTCACTGACAAATTACGCTCTCATTTGCCGAGACGACAGTTAGCATAGCCTTCAGCTACGTCATTTGCTACGACCTAGCAAGGCGCCATTATCATTTGCTATTTATCTTGTGAAGCATGTACCGTCAGACCGATGTTTACCAATTATGGATTAAAGTTAAGTATTCCAGAAGCTACGTACTTTTTTACTAGACTCAACTCCTTTAACTGTTCCAGACCTCACGCCAGCCTGCGTGAGCTTAAACGCGTGCCTTTCGGCTACCTCCTAGTGGCTTGGCTGTCTTGCCAAGTCACAACACTATCAACTTACTCTTGCTGCATAACCTGCAGTTCCAGGAGAGGATCTCACCAGAATGCCCACTGGTTTCCCCACTGCATTCCCCCCAGTGAAAATACTTCGAACAAGTCTCACACCGCGATCCACTGCTGACAAACCTACGGCAAAGCCGACACTTCTCACTCATGGTACATTTTTACAGCTATTGAAACAAGAAAACAACTTTATCTAAGCTCCGCTACTACAATAGGAAGATGTTAAAAACTGACTACAATAATCACAAACTTGCTCTACAAGGGAAGTAACTACTATTATAGACAGTATTAATCAACAACAAATGAGAATATAACAAAATACAAACACAGAAAGAAAATCAAACGTCTAAGCACACAGTAACGAAACTGAAAGCAGTTCGCAAAAATTTCTTCTGAAATTATTTCACCAGAAAACACCAAGAACACCGGTTGAAGACTACTAAATTTCCTAAATAAACTACTATACACAAACAATTAATTAGTACTTTAGCCGGCCGAAGTGGCCGTGCGGTTAAAGGCGCTGCAGTCTGGAACCGCAAGACCGCTACGGTCGCAGGTTCGAATCCTGCCTCGGGCATGGATGTTTGTGATGTCCTTAGGTTAGTTAGGTTTAACTAGTTCTAAGTTCTAGGGGACTAATGACCTCAGTAGTTGAGTCCCATAGTGCTCAGAGCCATTTGAACCAATTAGTACTTAGCTTTCGATGCGCCGCTACAGCTGCAACTGGTCAGCGCGGAATGTAAACACGGGTAAGAGGTTAAGTTGCTCGATTCGAAACACTCCAAATATCAGGTTTCAACACAAGAAAGGCAGAGGTGAATGAAGAAACCACTAATAAGTCAGTTATATAGTAAATATTATCACAAAAACCGTTAAAATATATATCTGAAACCTAAAAATATATGAAAACTTAGAGAGCGATCTAACACGCAGTCACGCGCTTATGACGTCACACCAAAGAGTGCAGCGAAGATATAGAATTGCCGAATTTGGAGTACTGTTAAACCGCGTGCTGTGCAAGAACAGCCAGTATGTGACAGTGTCGTGTGGGTCCACGAGCTCGTTTGTTCTTGGTCTGTTCCTCTGTGAAGAATTCACACCCGGAGGGCCGGTCAGGAGTCCTGTGACGTCTGCACTTTATGGAGACCTCCTTGTTCAGCAAGTGATTCCTGTTTTGGAAGAGCAGTTGTGTGGAAACCACTGTTTTCACAGAAGATGGGAGAACACCTCCCAGTGAAAAACTGCTTAATGGTACCTCCCATGAACGTGTTATCTCCATAGCTTCTCCAGATGCATGGCCTGCTAGATCACCTCATGTAATCAACGTGACTTTTGGCTCTGGAGATATCTAAAATAGTGCGTTTACCAGGTGCGCGTTCAGTCTGTACCCGATGCGAAAGTCAGTCCACAGGATCACATTGCTCAGATTCCATAGGAACTGTTCGAGCACCTGTTCACCATGTCGTTTTACGCATGCAACATCTCGTCGATGTCTCCGGTGCACAAATTGAACAAACTGTGCAAGCGGCAGTTAAGAACGACATCAACTTAATGACGTTCTCACTTGTTTGACCTTTTCTGCCCACGTCGCATTCCTAATCCGTTACATGCGGCACTGTCAATGCAAGAAACACGTGTAGAAATGTTTCCATATTTGCAGCTGGTGGTCAAAACTGGAAGTAATTTTTCCAGCGTAAATCTGTTCCGCATTAAAGTATCAGAATATCTACAAAGTTCCGATGCCACACGACAATTACAGCCCACACTAGACCTCTACGAGTGGCTGCACTTTGAATGGGCGAGTGGGTGGATTTTTAGTTGGTTCCGAGAAGAGATTAAACTGCATGGACTGTTATGTCCCTTTTTCCCTAGTCATACAGGCGTCAGATTAAAACTGTTGTGGTTGGCAGGAGAGCCAACACCGTGTTACTAGAGGAAGCCGAAAGGCACGCGTTTTAGCTCACGCAGGCTGGCGTGAGGTCTGGAACAGGACAAGGAAATTAGATTTTAGAAAAAACGGACGTCGCTGGTGGAATACTTAACTATAATCCATTAATGGTGAACGTCGCTCTTGACGGTACATTATTTACGGTATCAATGTTAACTGGTAATGGCGCCTTGCTAGGTCGTAGCAAATGACGTAGCTGAAGGCTATGCTAACTATCGTCTCGGCAAATGAGAGCGTATTTTGTCAGTGAACCATCGCTAGCAAAGTCGGTTGTACAACTGGGGCGAGTGCTAGGAAGTCTCTCTAGACCTGTCGTGTGGCCGCGCTCGGTCTGCGATCACTGATAGTGGCGACACGCGGGTCCGACGTATACTAACGGACCGCGGCCGATTTAAAGGCTACCACCTAGCAAGTGTGGTGTCTGGCGGTGACACCACAAAAACCATACCCCGAAGGAATCCTATCGCTTGAAATCTGTAGTTTTACACATTTTTTTTTCCTTCCCAAATGTAACCACACGAAAGTGGAAAACGAAAGTATCAAGCCAAAATTGAAAACACTGATGAAAAGGAAAAATGGGTAAAAGGTCTTAAAACAATATAGCATGTGGCCTCGGCTGGCTGATCGCAAGAATAAAGAAGGTAGGGTGAGGACCTGAAAGATGAGGGTAGGGTACCCACCCTTAAATAAAATGAAAAAAAAAAAATCCCTTCAGGGATACAACTTAAAACTATGTTAGCCGTTGACGCATTGTCATCTAAAAGCGAAGGAAGAGCGTCAGGGAGATTAAACGTCCGCCGCACGACGGCTAAAATGGACAGTCCAACAAATTGTGGACAACTGTCAACAGTGAACCACAGGGAAACTGGGGTAGGTCCTCGCGATGTAGGAGGTGACCATGAGTCAGCCAAGTATGACCGATGCAGAGCCGGCAAAGAGCAATGGAGTCCTTCCGAGAGTCTCGCATGGAGGACCTCCACACATTCGTTGTCTCCTTTTCCATACGTAACTTATTCGGCAAAGTCAGGGAGCGCCGGTCTGTATTTCAGAGTCCAAAACTTTTGCAGGTGAATAACAATAGATCAGATGCCGGTATTCCGATCTCCAGACTCTATTTACGAGCAGCCTCTTCGCCTAATCTGTCAGCAAGTTTGTTTCCCGGGTTTCTGACGTGTTGAAGAGAATACAACCAGAGGGCCTGTCAGGTGTACCGTAACGTCTGCACATTATCGAGACCACTTTGTACAGCATTTGGTTTCCACAAACGTACGCCGTTCCAAGGCAGTAATAACCGTTTTCACACAAGATGGGACACCATCTCCTGTCGCCCAGTGAACACACGAACACCACTGACCGTCCACATTGTTCGAGGACGTAAACGGTGTCATCGGCGGCCATTACCAAAGGATGGCGAGGATAGCGCTGGTCGAGAGCTTGCAAGGCGCTCAAGGCGTCGCTAAAACAGACGAAGTACTCCTCAGTGCTGGATTTCATATGCTCAAGAGCGTGAGAGACGGCCACCAGCTCTGCAGCGAAAACGCTGCAGCCACCTGGCGGGGAGCGCTGTACACTATGTCCCACATGTGCATAATTGAACCCAATGTGACCATAAACCACAGAACCATCCTTGTGAACTACTTCTGAAACGTGGGACGCATCAAGAATAGAGAGAAACAGGCGACGGAGGGTTACAGGATGAACTGAGTCTTTGCGATTTGTGATAGGGCCAGACGAAGCTGTGCTCGAGTTACACGCTATGGAGGTGTATGTGAGTGGACCCGGAAGAGAGGTGGTAGAGGGAAAGACTCGAATTCAGTGAGAAGAGACTGGACACTGTAATGGACATCACCCTCTAGCATTACTTTTCCTCAACAGTAGTTGTCGATGCCAGTATTATTTTTCGAATTTTGGACAGGTCAGTATTATCTCAGCTGATTTTCTGAAAACTCTCATATAATTTTATACACTGTTTGTTATCTTTGAAGCTAAAATTATGAGAAGGAATTACTTTATAAAATATTTTAGTTTTGATGTCATAATCGATAAGTACTAGTTCTGAATGTACAGCTATAATTATTTTTTTTAGAAACATTTGAAATTGCGAAGTATTTGCACGCTTAAAATTTCTTTTATTAATTACGCAGTCCTGTACTGTTTATTATGTTTATTTCTGGATTCATTTATGAAATAATAATCGAAATTAAATCTAGCAATAATATTCCAAATGGCTTACAGTTTCTCTTAACAAATGAATTTCTATTTCTGCAGAATGTGGGCGTCGTAAGTATGCCTCTGATATTATCGGACCTATTTTTATATTTCTGTGCGAACAATGTAATTTAGTCTTTGTATAATATACTAAACAATACTAGACGGTCTCGTGGGCCCCTACCACCACGGCACAGCGCGTCCCCAGGTTGCGGATAGGGGATACGGCCTTCAGATATGAAGGGTAGCTGCGAATACAAAAAATAAGCAGTCGCGGACAGCCGGTGGGGAGCAGGCGATGGCGTGATGAACCATCCATGTTTCTTCTTCTCTTCTTAGCAAATCTATTCATCAAGAATCAGCAACATTAATGGCCATGGGTCCCTTTGAAGTAAAATATTCCGTAGGTAAACTAGGTTCCCATTCGGATCTCCGGGCGGAGCCTACTTCGAAGAGATTCATGCCGAAAGGAACTTTCAGGTTGGGAACATGGAACGTTAAATGTTTGAACAGGCCAGGAACATTCCAGACATTATTAGACGAATTAGATAGATACGATGTAGACATTACAGCTATTCAAGAAACTCGATGGCAGGGGGAGGGTAGCATAAAGAGGGGTAACTATACATTTTTCTATGGAGGTGCGGAAGCTCACAGTTTCGGAGCAGGTTTCGCAATACAGGGAAAAGTGCTTCACGCAATCAGAGATATAAGGTTCATTAGTGACCGACTATCAGTTATAGTGTTGTCCGGCAGGTGGAATAGACTAGTAGTAATTAATGTACATGCACCAACTGAGGACACTGAAGAGGTTGTTAAAGATGGCTTTTATGAAGAACTAGATCAACTGTGGGATGAGTTCTCCTCGTATTATACAAAATTAATCATAGGTGATTTTAATGCGAAGATAGGGAAGGAGGAAGCATTCCGGTCTACAATTGGGAAAGAAAGTTTGCATAACATTTCGAATGATAATGGCACAAGGGTGGTTAATTTTGCTGTTTCAAACGACACGATTGTTGAGAGCACATATTTCAAAAGGAAGGACATTCATAAAGCAACTTGGGTCTCTCCTGATGGACACACCCGAAACCAAATTGATCATGTTCTTGTAGATCGGAGATGGCACAGTAGTATAGAAAATGTTGGGACTTTCAGGGGAGCAGACTGCGATTATGATCATTTTCTTGTAGTTGCCAAAGTTCACTAACGGCTATCTACAGCAACATCAAGGTGTCACAATGCAGAACTTGTTAGGTTCGACACTGACAAGCTAAATGATGAAAACTTTAGAAGAAGGTACATGATAGAAATTACAAATAGGTTTGATGCTCTCAGGACACACGAAGATCAAGACGAGAATGTAAATAAACAGTGGATCACTGTGAGGAATAATATCAAAGAGGCAGCAAAGGTCACAATAGGTACAATTAAGAAGAACAGGAGGAAACCGTGGTTTGATAAGGAATGCAAGAAATGGTAGAGGAAAGGAGAAAAGCGCGATTAGATTGGGATAGAATGGGAAACAGAAAACGAGAGGAGTTCTTGAACTTGAGAAGGGAAGTTGGTCGTAGGCTACGGGCAAAGAAGAGGGATTATTTGAACAATCAAGTTACAAAAATGGAAACAAACAGTAAAACAAAAAACATTAGGGAACCTTACCTAGAAATAATTGGGTATAGGAAGGGCTTCAAGGCTAGGACAAATGCACAGGAGATTCTAGGGGAATACTGACAGACCCCTGTGCTATATTAAGTAAATGGAGGGCCTATTTTGAGCATCTATTAAAGGTACACCAGGAAGCAGGAAATGAGCAGGCATACGAAATACATACAGCAGAACCCCAGATACCTGAGCCAACGTTAAAGGAAGTAAGAGATGCAATCAACAAATTGAAAAACCATAAAGCACCAGGATCAGATTGTATAACTGCAGAATTAGTTAAAAATGGGGGACAGAAATTGGTGGAAGTAGTTCACAAAGTGATAACTAAAGTATGGAACTCAGAGATGATACCTGAAGAGTGGCAGGAGTCGATTCTGATCGCAATTTTTAAGAAAGGTCACAAAATGGGTTGTAGTAATTATAGAGGGATATTGCTATTACCAGTATGTACCAAAATTTTCTCGAATATTCTTCTAAGCAGGCTTACACCATATGCAAATGAAGTTGTGGGGGATTACCAAGCCGGCTTTCGGAGGAACAGATCAACTATAGACCAAAATATTCACCCTGCGTCAAATTTTGGAAAAGAAATGAGAATACAATAAACCAGTTCATAATCTTTTCATAGATTTTCCAAAAGCATATGATTCAGTATTGCAGTCAAAATTGTACCAAATTCTTTTGGAACTTGGAATACCAAAGAAGTATGTTAGACTTATAGAAGCGAGTTTGAAACACACAAAAGGTAGAGCACGCGTGGGGAAATTGGAGTCAGAAGAATTTCTAATAAAGAACGGCCTTAAGCAGGGAGATGCCCTGTCTCCGCTACTTTTTAATTTAGTCCTAGAATATATTGTACGAATGGCAGCAGATAATTCAGAGGGTGTAGAGTTAAATGGAAATATTAAGATATTAGGGTATGCAGATGATCTAAACATCATTAGCGATAGGAAAGAATCTGTAACAGCAAATGCGAATGCATTAATCAAGGCTAGTGAAGATGTAGGTCTAAGGATAAGTGAAGAGAAAACTAAATACCTGGTTACTACTAGAATGCCAACAGCAGTAGATCAGGAAATGTTAAGAGTTGGAGACATGCAGTTTGAAAAAGTGAACACATTTAAGCATCTAGGCGTGGACATCACTTCGAGAAATGAGATTGAATCCGAACTGAAGAAGAGATTACGGGCGGGAAATGCGTGCTACTTCTCACTGAATAGATTATTTTCATCACGGATATTGTCTAGGAATTTAAAGATTAGAATATACAAAACTATTATTCTACCAGTTATGTGTATGGGTGTGAGACTTGGTCTCTAACCGTGCAAAATGAAATGCCGTTTCGAGTATTTGAAAACAAAATTTTGAGGAAAATTTTTGGAGCAAAAAGGGATGACATTAGCGGAGAGTGGCGAAAACTGCATAACGGAGAGGTTCATGAACTCTGTTCAAGCCCTGACATAATCAGTATTATTAAATCACGTAGGCTGCGATGGGCGAGTCACGTAGCTCGAATGGATGAGGGCAGGGCAGTGCGCAGAGTGCTGGTAGGGCACCTAGAGGGAAAACGTCCTGTGGGGAGACCGAGGCGTAGATGGGAGGACAATGTGAAGGTTGATTTGAGGAGCCTAGGTATTGAAGGTGAATGGAAGGAAATAGCCCAAGACAGGGACAGATGGCGAAAATACGTTGCTGCGGTAATGGACTCTCGAGTTCGGTACGACCAGTGAGTAAGTAAGTATAATATACTAAAATGTGAGAAATATTTACATAAAAATAAAAATTCTGCAACAGGAGCCTATTAAATTTTCACATAAACAATCTTCAAATTTATTTAGTTCAATCCAACCGTTAGTATCTAAAGTGTGACATTTTCAACTTTGAGAATCAGACCCCTAAACAAGAAGAGCTGGAGTCATGTCAACATGACGAGCTAACTAAACATGAAAGTGTAATTTAATCTTCGTTCCTCTCAAATCTTCATAAAAGACATTGTGTAATGTGGAATATAGATGGAAGTAGGAAGGAGGGGGTAGCTTACAACACGGACTGCAATTATAATCCCCGATCCGGGTCGTCGTTGATGGGGACGCGTCGCTGTATTAGGGAAAAGGAGACGCTAATTTGGATTTTAGGCGAGCTGCGAATTTGTGTGGGATTGCTCCACGAGGGATCAGATGGCAACTGCTTGCCAATTATACCAACTTCCACGCGTAAACTGCTCACATGGCTCATTCGGAAAGCTCCTGTAGCAAATCGAACTCAACATTGGTGTATAGATTCCAGCGGCTGCAATGCTAAGGACAATGCTGATCCATACGCCAGGTTCCCATTGTCAAGACGCAGCTGTACAAATCCCCTGGTACAGTCCAAACAGTGTAGGGCGATCTGCACCGCAGTCAGCATGACTCCGTCACCTTAAGCGAAAGTGTTGCACGGCCTTAACTTTCTCATCTTAGGCATCGAAGAATGTTAAGTTGAGCAGGCGTCGAAAACCAGCTCTAAATAAGGAAAAGAGCTCACTATATTAAGGGGATGCTCATCAAGGTAAAGTTGTGGGTGCGGGTGAACTGTACGATGGGGGACAGAAGACCATGATGTAAGTATTGACGGCTGAAAACTGGAAGCTGTGGGTGAGGACCCATAACTGCGCCTTTCGTATGACTCCCCAATGTCGACATTCAGCCACACCAATAGTAGAGTAGCAAAAGGAAATGCAGAAGTCGTCAGCATATAAGAAAGGTGATACTGAGGATCCCACAGCTACTGCAAGACCATTAATGGCCACTAAAGAGTGGGTCACTCGGTACAGAGCCCTGCAGGACTCCATTCTCTTGGATATGGAAGCTCTGAATCAAACTCAGAAGGTTCTGTATAAAAATCGGGAATGGGCCCCAGCGCCCCACTCTTGTAATGTAGAGAGTATGTGGTGTCCCAAGTGGTGTCGTAGGCTTGACATCTGGAAAAGGTCATCTGGACAGCAGACTCCAGGTATACCAAGCTGTAAGTGGTGGAGCGACTTTGGTGGAAATCGCCCTAGCAGCAGCCAGAAGGCTCTGAGACAAGGAGACAGCACAACCGCCGACTCATCATACATTCGAGCAGCTTGCACAGAACGTCGGTGAGGTTAACAGGACGATAGCTCTCCGTACCTAGCGTGTTCTTACCAGGTTTTAGCGCTGGAAGGATGGTACCTTCTCGCCATTGTAGCAGGAATTCACCATCGGTCCAGATGCAGTTGAAGACCGCAAGGAGGTGGCACTGATAATCTACTGATAGATGATTAATCATTTGCTGATGGGTGTTGTCTGGCCCAAGGGTTGTGTTTGGACAATGTGCAAGGGCACTGAGAAATGCCCACACACTATATGGCTCGGGGTGGCGTGTAGTAAAAGATAAATGTTGTCGTTTCAGCTGCTGTTTTAGAATACAAAAGGCAGGTTGGTAATTCTCAGATGCAGAGATTCAAGCGGAATGCTCGGCAAAACGCACTGCAATTGCGTCTGCGTCGGTATATACGGATACATGTGTGGAAATCCCACGTAGCCTGCAGGGGTCTGATATCTGTAAAGGCATATGAGCGCTAGTCCAAACCTGAGAACGAGAGGTTCATGTCCCAATGGTGGAGATGTACCGTTCCCAGCACTCCTGCTTCCGTCACTTGATTAGTTGATGGAGCAGGGCATGGCGCCGCTTGAAGGCAATGAGGTGCTCCATTAATTGGTGCCGCCTTAACGTTGTATGGCCCACCTACGATACCTGACGGTCGCAGCGATTTCCGTCGACCACCAAGGCACTGTCTTCCACCCAGGGGCATCCCAAGGAATAAGAGATTGCCTATTCATCTGCAGAAACAATGGTCACAGTGATATTCTGTATCGGTACATAGACTTTGCCATACGATAGAGATCCGTCGGTGGTAGCAGAGGTGAAAGCGTCCACTCAGCCTTGGTAATAGTACCTCTGGGCCAGCGTCTAGGAGAGTGACGCTGGTGAATGGACAATAAGAACAGAAAGTGGTCACTGCCATACAAGTCGTCGTGAGCCAGTGGATAGATGATAGAAGGCCAGAACTGCAAACTGAGAGATTTTTATATATATATATATATATATATATATATATATATATATATATATATATATACTGACACCTTGTTGCAGTCATTGTGAGTTTTGTAATATACCTGACAGCCGCAAAGGGTGGGGGTCCATATTCCTGGAAACCAGATTTTCTGAAGGGCTAAGCAGACAGCAGGTGTAATGCTTAAGAGTTGTCGTAGTTCAAGTAGGTGCACGAAAAAATCTCTGCAGTTCCACTGGAGGATGACGCATTCTGTAGTCCGTGAATGCATAAAGGGACTGTGGGGGCAGTTCACACCACAGGGTCACCTACCACCTGTTGAGGGTTTGTGGTCTATGTGTCAACTGGTTCTGAAGCACCGGTGAGATCTAGGTCCTCAGGGGACACTACGATCTCCACCTCATCCTCAGAATAGGAACGTAAAGGAAGCTGTGGTGTGGGGGCCAACGGGATCTCTCTCTTCTTTATTGTTTCCTTTTCCCTGTCGTCTCACTTCTCTGTCGATTTCTCTGGCTGGCAGGGCTTCTCTGGGTCTCAGGAACCGATGATGATTGTGAAGCCCTACGACCAACATCTTGTGGCTCCTTCAGCCACTGGCTGGTGTCTAGCTTCACAGGAGCAGCAGCCTCAGAAGACAGTCTCCCAAGAGACACCTTCCCTGCAAGAGGAACTGGAGGAGGCTGTTGCTTCTCCAGCCAATGGGTGGGGACACATGTCCCAATGGCTGGGAGGGATTTACACCTGAAGTAGATGTTAGAGGAGCAACAGAAGAAGCATTCCCTCCAGCCATCAAGGGGGCAGGCGTAGGCTGGCGGCCTGTAGGGCCCACTTTAACAGGCATAGCTGATGGGGATATCATTTTTGTAAAGGGCAATGTCGTCATAGCCATAGTATACGAGGATGTCGTGTGTAGAGGGTTAAATTACTCATATTTCTTTTTTGCCTCTGTGTAGGTCAGTCTGTCCAGGGTCTTATATTCCATTATCTTCCTCTCTTTCTGATAAATGGTCAGTCCAGCAAACAAGGGGAATGGTGCTCTCTGCAGTTGATGCAAATCGGAGGAGGAGCACAAGGAATATTCCTGTGTGACCGATGTCCACATTCCCAATACATGGGGTTGACGTTACATAGAGAGGACATGGGCCCAAATTTCCACCATCTGAAGCACTGAATAGGGCGAGGGACGTAGGGCTTAACGGTACACTGGCAATGTATGACTCCCAAAGACCAAGATGAAGGCACCACTAGGCACAAATCTGATGAAGCGTACACCTCAGCCGGCCGCGGTGGCCGAGCGGTTCTAGGCGCTCCAGTCCGGAACCATGCAGCTGCTATGGTCGCAGGTTCGAATCCTGCCTTGGGCATTGATGTTGCGATGTCCTTAGGTATAAGTAGTTCTAAGTCTGGAGGACTGATGACCTCAGATGTTGAGTACCATAGTGCTCAGAGCCATTTGCCATTTTGTACACCTCATCACCGTAGGCTGACGAGCAGCTTGTCATCAGACTGCAAGAGAAGACCTGTATGGACCATGTTCACGCTCTTATGGGTGGTGATGGATATCGGAACTTCACCCAGCTTGGCCCAGATGAATGATGCACGTGAATGGGTAGGCGATGCATTTTTGATATACCTGCCACCTCCCCAAACTTGTCCACTAAGTTCTCAATGAGAAACAGAGACTTGGAGTGGCTTGTGCATGGTCTCATGGGGAATCGTTTACAACCATCTTTAGCCCTAGTTTCCTCCCATAGTGTATCCAGGGAAGGGAATGATTTGGGGGTCATATCTCTCAGCATCATATTGCACCTTACCTCTCCTAGAGAGTACTGGGGCTGTTAGGCCTTTATCATCGGACAACTTCATTGTGTGTCATCCGCCCTGATGCCACCCACACCAGTCAGGCATTCTCCACATGTAATCTATCCGCCGTCCGCAGATAGGAAAATCTCAGAGTGTGAGTTATAGCGATTTTATTTAAACTAAAGTCTTTCTTCAAAATTTACAAAACAGTATTCGTAAGGTAGGACTGATCCTCCAAGCCTACCAATAACGAAATCAGAGATTCTTCCAAACATAAACTGTCTGTAGTAACCATACAACTTCACGAAACCAAGTCCCGGGCGTCTCGTGAAGAGCGGCGCGGAGTCCACGTTGCTGTCACCTGAGTCCGAGGACGAGTAGAGGCCCTTCGAGGATGGCTCCGGTACGCTGGCGGCGGTGGACGATGACGCGGCGGCTACGATGACACCAGTGGGCTCGCTCGACGTGAACCGCCTCTCCAGGCTCCTGCGCCAGCCTAAATACTGCTCGGCGCATGGATATGGCTGGCTCTATTTGCAGTCACGTGTCGAGCGGAAGGAAAGGGGTCCGCGGCTGTAGCGACCTCTTGCGGCGCCGTGGACGCCTCCTGGTGGTCTCTGGGAAGAGTCTGTGTTTCCGGGACGACCGGCCAGGCTGACCCCTACTCGGTCAGGGGACCGCTGTACCGGTCTGCTTCGCGGGAAGCGACGGTTGCAGGCGTTTAGTCTGGACACAGTAACATGGGCGCCACCCAGCCACAGCAAAGGCCATCTGATGTGATGGCCATTGCCAAGAATCGAATGCCCCAAGAATATGGGCATCTAGTTCTTGGCATACATGGGGATTTTTTAGATCAAGCATCAGCAGTGCGATTCCTGTGTTGTCAGTGAGCGGGCTACAACGAAGAGGCTAAATGAAGACACCCCCCCCCCCCACCCCACCCCTCACCACCGATGGTCTGGCTAACTCGCTGGATGCCGAAGATGCGTTAATGGCTCTGAGCACTATGGGACTCAACTGCTGTGGTCATAAGTCCCCTAGAACTTAGAACTACTTAAACCTAACTAAACTAAGGACATCACACACATCCATGCCCGAGGCAGGATTCGAACCTGCGACCGGAGTGGTCGTGCGGATGCGTTAATATCGTGAGTGCTGGAGATGACAGCGCACAAAGGATGTAAAGTATGCACACCATAAGGCGCCCTTGCCCAACAAGCTGGATTACAGTGGCAATTACATTTCCATTACAATAATAGGTCTCAGCACATGAGGGATGCATGACGCACCACGTAAGGTGGCCTTCCCCCAATGGCCTGCACTTCTGTAGAATTTTGAAAGACGGTCAGACCCTGAAACGGGACCATAACTGATTAGACTGTAAAATAGGAGACTCTTTTAGTCGCCTCTTTCGCCAGGGAGGAATACCGCGAGTCTATTCTAGCCTCCGAACCCGGAGGGGGAAGGCTGCACTTTAATTACAACCACGTGGTATATAAGTGAAATTTCTCCCAGAAGTGAGATTCTGTGAACTACTATAAGCTGATGTCTTCTGTATGAAGTAAGTATACTTTCCTTTTTATCTTATAACATGTTTATGGAAATTGAAATTTTTGTTTATGCACACCACAGACAGAACAACATGACTAGCATATGGGCGAGTGAGGAAATATACATTTTAATAGAGCTAAAGTTAGAATTTTACACATGTCTGTTTTCATCAACAAAAAGAACTGCTTCGTTTGCGAGTTAGATGCCGCAGACAGCTGCCCCTGGCGAGCGCCGCATTCGCAAATCATTGTAACGTGCAAGTTGCATGTGACAGAGGAGCTGTGCCTGGTACGGTTGGATTTCGCGCCACTGTACACTTCGTCAGCGACAGCTGCCTCCTCCCACATGAGAACACTTTTATTCTGGATGAACCTAACTGCGTCCCCATTTGTGTTTGATTGAAGATGAAAGTAGGGAAGGTACGATACACTCATACACTCAGAAATATTGTGTGTAGGAGGCGATAAACAGCTGTAATAAAGGTCACGAACTCCGTCACGCAATAAACAGCTGTACTTTTTTACAATCGATTTCTTTCACACTGTGAGCATCATTGGTCCATCCTTACCAAAGAAAAACAGTTATATATGAAGTGCATACAGTATCTGTATACGTTATGAAGTGTGAGTTATGCGGTAATGTGTAAACACATTACACCTAGAGTGTAAATTATCTACAGAATATACTTAAAAAGGCCTTTTTCTGTTGTGCATTCCACAGTTGCAATTGCAGATCAGTCTTGAAATGTAATTTGTGGCAGCACAATGATGTACAGAGTGGTAACATCTTTTTTTCATGAATACATTTTTGCTATTTGTTAACATCTAATATAAATCTAAGCCTTAGGGAGTATTTTATGACGGTATTTGTCTGGTATTTAGTCTTCTATGGAAGATAATAGATCCGTTTCAAATGTGATACTACAGAAGAATGCTGAACGTTAGATGGCCAAGTCGAAAAACTAATGAGAAGATACTGAATGAAGTTGAGGAAAAAATTTATGGCCAAACCTCACCAGTACAGAAGGCCTCAAGGAATTGTCAGTTCAGTGGTCGAGCGAAGTCAGAGTATGTGTGTGTATGTGTGTGTGTGTGTGTGTGTGTGTGTGTGTGTGTGTGTTTGAGTGAGAGTGAAAGAGAGAGAGAGAGAGAGAGAGGCAGGCTCAGGAATGAAGAGACATACAGGGCCGGTCGTTGTGGCCGAGTGGTTCTACGCGCTTCAGTCTGGAACCGCGAGACCGCTACGGTCGCAGGTTCGAATCCTGCCTCGGGCATGGGTGTGTGTGATGTCTTTGGCCTGGGTGTGTGTGATGTCCTTATGTTAGTTAGGTTTAAGTAGTTCTAAGTTCTTGGGGACTGATGACCTCAGATGTGGAGTTCCATAAGGCTCAGAGCCATTTGAACCATTTGCACCTACACAGGACAAACTAGCGTTTGGATGAATACCTCAACAACAAGACGTCGACGTGACAGTCGCTAACCTTCCATCACAAATTGTCAGCAGTATTCATGGAGAAATGAATGAAGAAACGCTGATTATGATCCAGTTACTGGAAGGAATCATTACAGCGTACAGGTATGTTACAGTTGACAATTGAGGCCGTCAGCAGAGATTAACACCATTAGGGACTGTAGCTTCATAAGTTAAAAAACAAAGCTTAAAACCCTGTGGACGAACAGGTATTTGAGAATTTGTACCGGAATACTCTGTATCCGTTGGTTCAAATAGACTTACATAATACCACAACCCAAACTCAGACTATCACGACTCCGAAGTTAGCCAATATACTTCTTTCCTATCCCGTAATCGGACCCAGCGCAATTGGTACCGTCAATCAGAATAAACAAGAATTATAAAAATTAAACTCGTACACTAAAACAGAAAACAGACATTGAAATACAGGAAAGTACAACATAAAGTGCTCCCAGTCTAGTCAATAATATGTACTGTCTCCGTGAAAATATTCAGTTATGTCACTAAACTACGCAACAGGGCGTACAATACCCTGTACGCAGCGTGAACCAGAACTCCAGCGATATACCAAAATACTCTGAAGGTATCCCTAACGAACCTCTGGAAGTCTAACGGACTCTGATCTCTGGCGGTTCGGGGCAGATTTATTGCATTTCGTTTGGTCTCTTGCCCCAGTTTGCTTTGCATCTTTACTACACTGAAAATTGTGCACAATAGTGCAAATGTGAACTGTAGGCGCTGCGTGTCTTGCTCCCATTCACTCACTGCATATGCTGTTGGTAACAGTCATGCCCTCATTAGCTCGTTGCCCTCAAGTCTACATTCAGAACTGCTCGGTTCCATATAGTGCACTGGTTCTGGAAATTTAAGAAGACAGAACCCTTTTAAAAATTAAAGAATGAACATAGGATCATATTTTGCTTATTTTAGAGCTCCATAAAATATTTAATTATCATCATTTAATGAATATCATACAAAAATAGGTACATTATTCTCTTCTGGCGTCTAGAGAAATATACAAAAAACATGCAGTAATACAATACGCAAAATGATTATTGATTCCACTGTAAACTGATAAAATTGTTTCCATTTATCGCGAAACACGTAGTTGTCTGTTATGTTTCATCGCCGGTTTAAAGTCATGCTTGATAGAAGAGAGTTGAAGACGCATGTCACGTACAGCAACCAGCCTATTGCAGTATTTTGTCTTTGTAGCTGGATATGGTGAGAATCCCGTTTCAGACAAGTATGTTGTTGGGAACGGGAGAACACCACCAGACCCTCTGTGGTAACTTCTAGATATTCATCACGAACCCTGCGCAAAAAATCTTGAAATGTCATTGTTTTGAACAATGATTCCATGCCTGAACCTGATGTCATTTTTAAAAGGAATTTATAAATTGCCATATTTTCTGGTTTCTGCAAATTTGCTACAAAAGGACTCAGAATACAGAACTGAAAATGAATTCATGTATTTAGTCATTCAGGAAAATATATTCAAAACTTGCGAGCGCATATCGTGGAGACAACGGATCAATTGTTCAAATATTTCATTTGGTAATATTGCTAACTCATCAACGAATAAATTGAGTGTTATGACGCATTCTAATTCTCTCTTGCCACACAATCAATAAATCTAATTTTTAACACGGTTATTTCGTTATTAGTCTTCTGGGATTGTGATGGCGTCATTCACGTGGGTATGATGCCAAGAGGGTCAACCATAAATTCAGAGGCATACGTGAAGACTCTGAATAAACTCAAGAACCATTTCCGACGTGTTCGATCGGACAAGAATCCAGCATAAATCTTGCTCCAACACGATAATGTCTGTTCCCCTTGTAAAGATAGATTTAATTCATTAATTTTTTCAAATATATCTGCCCAAGGAAGCTACTGTGAACAACCAAGTCACAGCAGATCGACCGAAACCAGAGTTACGGGAGATAGAAAAAGAAGTGCAATAACTTTATGTTATGAAATACATAGTGAAAGATAATTGACAGTAACAGAATGCCTGGGATAGTATACGCAGCTCAGGAAATTTATGTTGCAGTTGTAATGCGCCCCATCCATGCACAACATTCAATGATCTGTCTACGAACCAGACATTGATCAGTATTTGTAACTAAGTTGCATCGACTCGTGCATCGCCATCTGCACTTCCAAGTTACACTACTGGCCATTGAAATTGCTGCACCAAGAAGAAATGCAGATGATAAACGGATATTCATTGCACAAATATATTATACGAGAACGGACATGTGATTACATTTTCACGCAATTTGGGTGCATTGATCCTGAGAAAACAGTACCCAGAACAACCACCTCTGGCCGTAATAACGGCCTTGATACGCCTGGGCATTGAGTCAAACAGAGCTTGGATGGCGCGTGCAGGTATAGCTGCCCATGCAGCTTCAACACGATACCACAGTTCATCAAGAGTAGTGACTGGCGTATTGTGACGAGCCAGTTGCTCGGCCACCATTGACCAGACGTTTTCAATTGGTAAGAGATCTGGAGAATGTGCTGTCCAGGGCAGCAGTCGAACATTTTCTGTATCCAGAAAGGCCAGTACAGGCCCTGTAACATGCGGTCGTGCATTATCCTGCTGAAATGAAGGGTTCCGCAGGAATCGAATGAAGGATAGAGCCACGGGTCGTAACACATCTGAAATGTAACGTCCACTGTTCAAAGTGCCGTCAATACGAACAAGAGGTGACCGAGACGTATAACCAATGACACCCCATACCATCACGCCGGGTGATACGCCAGTATGGCGATGACGAATACACGCCTCCAATGTGCGTTCACCGTGATATCGCCAAACACGGATGCGACCATCATGATGCTGTAGACAGAACCTGGATTCACCAGAAAAAATGACGTTTTGTCATTCGTGCACCCAAGTTCGTCGTTGAGTACACCATCGCAGGCGCTCCTGTCTGTGATGCAGCGTCAAGGGTAACCGCAGCCATGGTCTCTGAGCTGAGAGTCCATGCTGCTGGAAACGTCGTCGAACTGTTCGTGCAGATGGTTGTTGTCTTGCGAACATCCCCATCTGTTGACTCAGGGATAGAGACGTGGCCGCACGATCCGTTACAGCCATGCAGATAAGATGCCTGTCATCACGACTGCTAGTGATACGAGGCCGTTCGGATCCAGCACGGCGTTCCGTATTACCCTCCTGAACCCACCGATTCCATATTCTGCTAACAGTCATTGGATCTCGACCAACGCGAGCAGCAATGTCGCGATACGATAAACCGCAATCGCGATAGGCTACAATCCGACCTTTATCAAAGTCGGAAACGGGATGGTACCCATTTCTCCCCTTTACACGAGGCATCACAACAACTTTTCACCAGGCAACGGCGGTCAACTGCTGTTTGTGTGTGAGAAATCGGTTGGAAACTTTCCTCATGTCAGCACGTTGTAGGTGTCGCCACCGGCGCCAACTTTGTGTGAAAGATCTGAAAAGCTAATCATTTACATATCACAGCATCTTCTTCCTGTCGGTTAAATTTCGCGTCTGTAACACGTCATCTTCGTGGTGTAGCAATTTTAATGGCCTTAGTGTAATACGTAGCTTACCGTCTGTGTCTGTAAGTCGTGGGCTCAGTGGTGTTTATGATTGGTCGTAGTGATGTTTCCTTTCTATGAGCTTCGGGCAGGCCGTGAAACATAGGTAGTCCAGGTAGGCGAGGGAGGAAATTTAAACGACGCTCTCTTCCTCAGATGACCACTTGAGAGGTTCGAATGTCTTCCTTATTATTCTGGACGTTTGGTCTTGTGATAATTTTTTGTATGTTTTTTTCCGAATGAACCAGCTCCCATCATAGTCAGCTTGTTCAATTCTAGTGGCTGCAATGCAGTGCACTTTTCGGCTGGCAGGATTACAGTGAGAGGATCGTTGCAGATAAGGTGAATGCCGCTGTATTCCGCTCTTTTCAGGTTCGGCGTTAGCAGCTTTGATTTTGCAAGGATGTGGCTCGTTCTCGACAAATTTCTTGTGATGTTTCGCTGGATATCTTGCGAATTGCTTGTTCAACACCAAGGATTATGTCAGCAGAAGGGGTACTCCATGGCGAAGATGTAGAATAAAGTTCCTACAAGTGCCAACATGGCATCCATGCTTATGTTTATTACTGTCTTGTTGATAACAGTACATTCTGTTATTTGACTATCTGCCCCGTGTTGTTCTTGTCTAATCCAGCTAAATTTCCTTTTCTGATTTTCGATGGTTTTCGTTTACGGTGGTACCTATTATCCTACTGTGCCTGCGTCGATCCATTCCCAATCTGAAGCTGAAATCGACTCTGTCAGCTGCAGACTGGTGGCCAAAGCTCACCCCATTTGTTTTGCTGTTAATCTATCCTCTCCAGCTCTATAGTTCACAGCCCGTGGTCTAATGGATCATGCACTGCCTCTAAATCACGGGTTTCTGCATTCGATTCCCAGCCGAGTAAGAGATTTTCTTCGCTCAGGCACTAGGTGTTGTCCTGATCATTTCATCTTATCTACAATAACACTCAATTTAGCGAGGTGGCATTAAATAGAAAGTTGTAGGACAGGGAGCTTAACAACCCCACATGGGTCTCCCGGCAAATAATGCCACAGAATAATTTACAGTTGTAGGACAAAGCTGGCGCGTGATATTTCTCAGCTCCAGCAGTGTCAATATGATTGGTCATGATGGAAATACGTGGAATCCTCACCATGGCAGCACAGTAAGAAGGCTGGAGAGCTTAATAAATTAGCCTTATTAATGCGCAGTTTGCCTAGCCTTTTATGGGGAGGAATCGTAGTGCAGCATTAGAGGTATGGCATGTACGTTATGTACTCACCCTACCGACTGCAACCTCTCTTAACAGAATGCATGGTTTCATGGCGATATTACTGATAAAATTTTCTTGAGCTTCTAGCTTGTGGAAATATAACACTTGATGTGCCTGGAACACCAGGAAAATGTTATTGGTATACAGGGTGAAAAGTATTTAAACCGACAAACCCTGGGAGGTTGTAGGGGACAAAAACAAATATTTTTCCCGTAATGACCTTTTTTCTTATGAGGATTATTGAAACCGGTGGAGGACGTATTACGAAAAAATGCTTCAAATGGCTCTGAGGACTATGGGACTTCTGTGGTCATCAGTCCCCTAGAACTTAGGACTATTTAAACCTAACTAACCTAAGGACATCACACACATCCATGCCCGAGGCAGGATTCGAAGCTGCGGTCACGCGGTTCCAGACTGAAGCGCCTAGAACCGCACGGCCACGCCGGCCGGCAGGTCGTATTACGCTCGTCAGTTGTTAGAGGCCGTATTACGATCTTCAGTTGTTAGAGGGCGTATTACGCTCTTCAGTTGTAGGCAACTGCTGTCGACCAGGGTAGTAGTGCATTGTCTCTGTTTACTAATGGAGCGATACACCTGGAGTGAGTACACTGATATGGTTGGTGCGTACTACGTAGCGCACCACAACAGACGAGCTGCACAGCGGGTTTATCAACAACAATATCCTAATCGCCGTATCACGTATCATACGACCTTTGCTGCTGTGTACCAACGTCTGCGTGAGACCTGGTCATTTAGCAGATTACCTGGACAGGGACGCCGTCGCACTGTAACAACGCTGCAATTTGAGGAAGCTGTCTTGCAGCATGTGGAGCGGGATCCTTCAATCAGCACTCGTGCAGTTGCACGTCACATGGGGACGAATCAGACGAATGTAAGAACAGTCCTTCGACAGCAATTGTTACGTCCATTTCACTTACAGCGTGTCCACAACCTGCAACCAGTTGATTATCCGCCCAGAGCACAGTGTGAAATGCACCCTACTTTCCATCCTCTGTGTCGTTTACCGATGAAGCAGCGTTTGGGCGTGATGGAGTCTACAACAAGCACAGTTCCTATGTTTTGAGTGAGGATGACCCACATGCCACAATTACTAGCGCTCATCAAGTGCGGTTCTTCGTTAATGTGCAGGTCGGTGTTGTTGGGGACTGTTTAATTGGACCTTACCTGCCACCTAGGCCATTAAATGGCAGGCACTATTACTCGTACAATTTTCTCGCCAGAATTGCTGGAAGACGTCCCGCTCCCTACAAGACAACACATGTGGTTCCAACATGACGGGGCGCCGGCACATTTCAGTCGTTGTGTGCGTCCATTCCTAGACCGACGGTTGGCAGAAACGTAGATTGGTAGAGGTGGTCCTGTACCACGGCCTGCTCGATCCCCTCTGGACTTTTTTGTGTGGGGAGAGATGCGCAACCTTGTTTACGCAACTCCTGTTGCATCAGAAGAGGATCTGATTGCCCGGATGGCAGCAGCAGCAGAAACAATTGAGGATACTCCTGGGGTTTTTGCCCTTGTCAGACAGAACATGATCCGACGGTATAACCTTTGTTTACGCGTCAATGGAGGCATTTTTGAAAATCTACTGTAACTGATATTGGGTTGCGTTAATGTGTTGTCTCTTGGTCTTAAAAAATGTAAAAGTGTTTGTTGGTTTAATTAATCTGCCACCAGAGAAATCTTCCTCTACCGGTTTAAATACTCCTCATAGGGAAAAATATTTGTTTTGATGTCGCCTACAACCTACCAGAGTTTGTCGGTTTAAATACTTTTCACCCTGTATATCATCGTGAAACCATGCATTTTATTCTGTTGAGTGACTGCACTCTGTAGCGTGAGTTGTTGTGACAATGAGCCTCCCAGTGCAAGTGGAGACACAGCTGACCAAAAGAAAGGTATTTAATCAACTTTAATTACACACTGCGTCATCAGCTTAGCGAGGCAGACATGCCTCGCTCCATTGACCCAGGGCGGCTTCCGCCGAGTAAGGAAATGCTGACGTAGGTGTCCTGTGACGCTGACGATAGACTGAGTGATGGCTGACAGCCTGAGTAGTCAATGGCTACGTCCGTGGCATCAGTGGTACCGTTGTTGTGCTGCAACAATGTCCCCCTGGGGAATGGCCTGCCTCTTCTTGCGACTTAGCCCTACACGTGCTCACCAAGGAGGTTGATGAGCGCTGAGTGCGACCCGCTGCCCTCCAGCAGGAGTCAGATGGCAGCTTGTGAGGAAGCAGTTAGTCCCTCGAGGAACTTTGTGCTGGCGGCAACTGGTTTAAACCAGACTCAAACTCACGGCTGCTGCTGGCGATGCCCAGTCGTCTCTTCATCTGGCACAGCCAGTGTAACATGGTGGTATTGCTGAGCTCCAAAGAAGTACCTTTGCCTCAAAATTCAGAACTATTTATATGGCTCTGGCGCATTGGTTACTCCAAAACGTGGCACCTAGTCACATAGCCCCATAACAAGAGTCTTTGCTTGGTGTGATGACAGTGACCCACCTGCAACGGCTACTCCCACTGCGTGGTGCAGTTTACCCCATCTCGTAACCCTTCCGTTTTCCTGTCATTCTGACCCACATCTCGCCACACTGCAGCTACCAGCCCACGGCTGCCATTGCAGTACTTCAGTGGTTTTCTTACCGCTTCTTATTAACTTCACTAAATATGGGCAGTGGCACCAGACTGCCGCCCTCCATGGAGAAAACCCAGCCCCTTGGGTCTTGATAAGTCCTGGTTCTCCACCGTAATTACTTCTACACTTAATCTAAAGAATAAGTACACACCACTCAAATGGCTATTCCTAAATTCTACACAATTACTTCATTAATTACGAAAACTCCGTAAAATTATTTGTCGTGTCTTGCTTGGGGAAACCAGTCCATGGGAATAAGAACCACCCATGGGTCTGATTTCTTGAAGACTCAGCATCTCAGACAAATAAAAGCTATGCAGAGCAAAACCAGAATCACCATGGCGTTATGAATCGCTAAACTCAGGGTCACGGTTACCCAGTGTCAACTATCCCGATACTGTTTCACGTGCTGCATTACACAGCTATCATCTGACTTCGAGAATGGAATAGACTTCGTTCCCTGTTATTGTGCATAAAGGTAATGTTTTATTTAGGTAATAGCTCTGAGGGCTCTGCTGGCCGGTACAGCTGTGGCTGTGTTACGTGTAACAGAGTAACTCCCGTCATTGCAGCTGGTTAACTGGAATGTTGGACCTCAAATATCACACATAGTCTCATTGATCAACAACCCACTACCTCTTAACTCTAAGCACCTCGTTCCCTTCAGCTTTCCTTGCTCATAGCAACTAGCAGGCACTACTTTATCGTTGAATGTTAAGTACACTCACTGCAAACCCGTTTTCTGGAATACAGTTTGAGTTCGGTCTCCTCTTTCCAGCATGGAGAACCCCCTGCCTCACCCCTGAACAACTGCATGACACATGTGCTTCCCTCATCTGAATCTCGTGAGTAAGGCATATGGTGACAACCCCACTTTCCATTGCTATACCTTAACCTCTGTCACTGCCCTGTTGATCCCGACATTCCACCACTTGTAACAACCCATTTTCTCAAACTTCCCAATTGCCTGTAGCTACGTGTGCACTATGTAAAATTTAAATAAAGTGTCCCTGTCTGCCATTGGTATCCTCACTGACACACGCAGCTTTGACTATCTGTTGTTGCATACACAGTTACTCGATGGTATTAGAAAGGCAGGTTCTAGCTGCTCGACTCTGCCACTAACTGTAGTCCTGGTAACAATTCTACCCACATTATTCTCATCCCCTTCAAGTATTGCTCAGGTAACAAAAGGACTTTTCATCATGTAGGAAACTGGACGTATTTGACCTTGTAATGCAAGTTCGTCAACTCCACACTTGCACTTCAGGTACTATCCCCTCCTAGTGACTGCAACAGTCTTTCCAGCGTTATCCTAGCACCTGTACTTGAACCGCCTCTGATGCCCGTTTTAGAGATGCTCTGTCATAATTCGTCGCTTCGTTGGTAAACTGTTGAAGCACGCATATTGTGTTCAATACACTGCTCCACAAACTCGTAAGCCACATGGAATGCCACTGCATAGTCACCCTATATCTTAGTTTCCTTACAGCCTCCTCAGTTTTGTTTAGCTCATTTACACATGTCTACTGTCCCAAATATGATGTTCAATATTTCAGTTCCAACATTCACCCATATATATTTCTTTTTATCCTCTATGGCTCATGAGGCGCTACTCCTACCACTTACTGCATTTGCTCCATCGTGCATACACACCAATACCTCCGTAAGCATTCCATTACTACATGTAAATCTGAAAACAGCGCCTCCAATCTACTTATCTCGTTCTGCACGCCCCTCACATTGAATACTAAACTTAATGACCATCTGTGTCTAGATAATATCACATCCTGCAGCCCGGAAAACAAGACTCCTCCATCCAAGTGATGGGCCAAGTAGTGACACTGTGAGATCAAGTCATCTGATGAACGTGTTCCACCCTCCCATTTGCCTGAGGATGAACTGGACGACCTCTTTAACTTCTTTACCTACAACAACCGACACAATTCCTTTATCAGGTCTGACATGATATTTGTCCCTTGATCAGATAAAATTATTTCCGGCACTCCAAACGTCAGTACCCATGTATTTAGCAATGCTTGTACAACTGTTATTGCCTGCTGGTTCAGGTTCGGCACAATCGAAATTAAAAAAGGAAATGGCACCTGTTTCTGACTCAAATCCGCACAATCAGCACAATCCGCACACTACCCACAATTCCTGATTAACTGATGGACCTTGTTTTCCCGTCCTCTCCATTGGCACTTCTGTGCCATCCTCTGACTTGTAGCCCATGTCTCCCATGGCCTGATAAGACATTCCCCTCAGTACTATTTCCCTTAGTTTTGCAGGCACAATCACGTGCGGTCCTAACTTCGTCTCCCTACGCAATAATCAGTCATACATGCTAAAACTGACGTTGCTTGCTGTATGCAGTGTTGACACTGCTCATCAGCTCTCTCTGCTATTTGCCACTGAGCTAGGTCTTCACTTAGTGCCTAGAGCTGCCATTTTCCTGATTACAGCGTCCTTATTTCCAGGCTTGCTCCCTGGTTTGTGGATTAATTAGTACTCAGATTCACTAAATTCTGATGCTCCCTTGTCAGTCTACTGGATTATCCTTCACACTTAGTAACGACTTCAAAGTATAATGCGCTGTTTTAAATGTTCAGTTCAGAGAATTCAGGTGGCTCACACGGAAGGGTAGGGTGGTGACAAAAAACTGTCACAGACTCGGCACAAAGGGCAGAATGCCCAAGTAATTTTCAATACGTACATCACACGAGTTCTAGCCATACATTTCTAGAACCACCCTTAAACTATCCATAGTCTCTTGCGATCTCACAAAAGTAACCCTACAGCTATAATGCCTCCTAACTCTCAATTGCATAATTATTCTGTTCTCTAATGGTGATAGTCTCTCTCACCCCACCACAACTATATCACAAGCTGTGGTTCAGACGTCATGCTGTGGAGTGGTGCTCCCTTTGCTGTCCACTGCAACGAGATAAAGTCCCCTGAAACTAATCTCTTGAGTGCAATTGCACTTGGCGTGTGGTTGGTGGCAACAGTGGGCTGAGAAGCCCAGTGGAAGCACTGCTGACACCCACTGAAAGCACTGCTGACCAAAAGAAAGACGTTTGTAACTACACACTGTGTCGTTAGCTCGATGAGGCAAACACGCATCACTCTGTTGGCCCTGTCCGGCCCTGGAACATGATTGGCTGCTTCCATCCAGTGAAGAAATGCTGACGTGGGCACCCGCGGTGCTGATGGCAGGCCGGAGGATGGCCAACAGCCTCAGTAGGCAGGAGTCGGTGCCACAGCACTATCTGCCGTCCACGACCCTCAAGCAACTATCGACTGTACAGTTCGGCTTTAGAAACCGTTTAACAACTGGAAATGCTAATTCTCTTTCCTCTGTGAGGTACTGGCTAGGCTAAACAAAAGGTTTCGAACGCTTGGTATATTTTTTTTTATTTAACTAAGGGATTTGATTGTGTTGATCATAAAATATTGCTCCAGAAGTTGGACCATTACGGAATACGGGGAGCAGCTCACAATTGGTTCACCTCTAAATTTAGCAACCGGCAGCAAAAGGTCATTATTCACAATGTTGATAACGGCTGGGATGTGAGGTCTGAGTGGGGTACTGTCAAGTTCGGTGTGCTCCACGGATCAGTGTTAGGGCCACTCCTCTTCCGTATTTGTATAAATGATATGCCCTCTACTATTATGGGTAACTAAAATATTTCTGTTTGCTGATGACACTAGCTTGGTAGTAAAGGATGCTGTGTGCAACATTGACTCGGTTTCAAATAGTGCAGTACGTGACCTCAGTTCATGGCTTGTAGAAAATAAACTAACGTTAAATCACAGTAAGAATCAGTTTTTAAAGTTTCTAACACACAAAGAAAATAGAACCACTTGTATGAATATCAAGAGCTCAGATGGAACACAGTTCTAAGCAAAGAAGGGAAAGCAGAAAGATGGAACGAGTATATAGAGGGTCTATACAGGTGCAATGTTCTTGAGGACAATGTTATGTAAATGGAAGAGGCTGTAGATGAAGATGAAATGGGAGATACGATACTGCGTGAAGAGCAAGATGTAAGAGACAGGCGAAATACCCTCAGACTTCAAGAAGAATATAATAATTCCAATCCCAAAGAAAGCAGGTGTTGACAGATCTGAAAATTACCGAACTATCAGTTTAATAAGTCACAGCTGCAAAATACTAACACGAATTCTTTACAGACGAATGGAAAAACTGGTAGAAGCCGACCTCGGGGAAGATCAGTTTGGATTCCGTAGAAATATTGGAACACGTGAGGAAATACTGACCTTACGACTTATCTTAGAAAATAGATTAAGGAAAGGCAAACCTACGTTTCTAGCATTTGTAGACTTAGAGAAAGCTTTTGACAATGTTGACTGGAATACTCTCTTTCAAATTCTAAAGGTGGCAGGGGTAAAATACAGGGAGCGAAAGGCTATTTACAATTTGTACAGAAACTAGATGGCAGTTACAAGAGTCGAGGGACATGAAATGGAAGCAGTGGTTGGGAAGGGAGTGAGACAGGGTTGTAGCCTCTCCCCGATGTTATACAATCTGTATATTGAGCAAGCAGTAGAGGAAGCAAAAGAAAAATTCGGAGTAGGTATTAAAATCCATGGAGAAGAAATAAAAACTTTGAGGTTCGCCGATGACATTGTAATTCTGTCAGGGACACCAAAGGACTTAGAAGAGCCGTTGAAAGGAATGGACAGTGTCTTGAAAGGAGGATATAAGATGAACATCAACAAAAGCAAAACGAGGGATAATGGAATGTAGTCGAATTAAGTCGAATGATGCTGAGGGAATTAGATTAGGAAATGAAACACTTAAAGTAGTAAAGGAGTTTTGCTATTTGGGGAGTAAAATAACTGATGATGGCCGAAGTAGAGAAGATATAAAATGTAGACTGGCAATGGCAAGGAAAGCGTTTCTGAATAAGAGAAATTTGTTAACATCGAGTATAGGTTTAAGTGTCAGGGAGTCGTTTCTGAAAGTATTTGTATGGAGTGTAGCCATGTATGGAAGTGAAACATGGACGCTAAATAGTTTGGACAAGAAGAGAATAGAAGCTTTCGAAATGTGGTGCTACACAAGAATGCTGAAGATTAGATGGGAAGATCACATAACTAATGAGGAGGTATTGAATAGAATAGGGGAGAAGAGGAGCTTGTGGCACAACTTGACAAGAAGAAGGGGCCAGTTGGTAGGACATGTTCGGAGGCATCAAGGGATCACAAATTTAGCATTGGAGGGCAGCGTGGAGGGTAAAAGTCGTAGAGGGAAACCAAGAGATGAATACACTAAGCAAATTCAGAAGGATGTAGGTTGCAGTAAGTACTGGGAGATGAAGAAGCTAGTACAGGATAGGTTAGCATGGAGAGCTGCATCAAACCAGTCTCAGGACTGAAGACCACAACAACAACACACAATACAACAAAACCTGACGTTTTAATTTCACAGAACGGGCATATGATTAGTGAAACTGGACAGTTCAAATTTCTGGGTGTTCAGATATATTGTAAGCTGTCGTGGAAAGCCCACGTTAAGGATCTTGTTCAAAGACTTAATACTACCATTTTTACTATTCGAACGGTATCAGAAGTGAGTGCTTGTTAGACACGAAAATTAGTCTACTTTGGTTATTTTCTTTCGCGTATGTCGTATGGTATTATATTTTGGTGTAACTCTTCCCATTCTAAAAGGATATTTTTGGGTCAGAAACGGGCGGTTCGGGCAATAAGTGGTGTAAGTTCACTTACCTCTTGTCGACCCCCTTTCACGAGTCTGGGCATTTTGACACTGGCCTCTCAATATATGTATTCCTTACTGTCGTTTCTTGTTACCAATATTAGCTTATTCCCAAGAATAAGCAGCTTCCACTCGGTTAATACTCGGCAGAAATCAAACCTGCATTTGGATCGGACTTCCTTAACTCTTGTGCAAAAAGGTGTGCAGTATACTGCTGCATCCATTTTCAACAAGCTCCACTCGAATTCAAACATCTTACCAGTAATCCACGCGCTTTCAAATCGAAACTGATGAGTTTCCTCATGGGTCACCCCTCCTATTCGTTCGAGGAGTTCCTTGAAAAATTAAGCTGATTCTTACTGTATTGTTGATTGCGTTTACTAAAACTTGTGGACTCACTTTTTTGGGTTGATGAACATTTATTTTTATCTGTTATTACTTTTATTTGTAATTTCATGTACTGACGCGTTACATGACATTGGAGATTTGCTCCTCAATTTGGTCCCATGGAACTTGGCCTGCAAATAAAAAAAAATAAAAACTCAGTGCTGGCAGCGTCTGGCACAACCAGGACTCGAAATCATGGCTGTTCACGGATTGCCTGGTTCCGACCACAATGGCTCGGATCACCAGTACCCAATCTTAGTCTGACCTATATCGCATGCAAATGCGAAACTGGATGTTGTGGCTACTCATACCATTGCCAGAAAACAGGTCTTAGCTGCTAAAAGCTCTGCATTAACCGCAGTATAACTTGTAAGAATATCGGCTACCTCAATTCGCACGACTTAGGAGAAGCCGTTTTGGAAGTAGAAAAGGAACCACAAACTGAAACTAGGAATCCTGCATGTGAAGCTAAGCTACAGTTCACATTGTTGTTGTTATAATTTTGCCTTTGTGAAATCTCATAATAAATTAGAAATGAAACCAACGTACATTGTTTCTTAGAGTAATGAGATCATAATTACTTATAATTAGAATAGGTAAATAATTATTTTCCTGTTGTCTAGTATGAACTGAAAGTAGTCATCTACTACCTTACATAGATGTAACGTACCCATATATGCCCTCGTTTCGCAGCCGTATCAAATGACGACGAGGGCAGTGCAGCACAAAGTGCGAAGAGGATGAAACTCCTTTGAAATGTCTTTAAAATTATTATATTACTAATTACATACTGCTACAGATGAAGGTAGGCCATATTTCTCGTTTGAGATTACACAAGAGGAAATTATATCTAAAAACACTGTGCATTGGTTTCTACTCTACTTAATTCATATGCAAAATGAGAATATATGAGGGTGTTAATGATAATTAAGATAATACATGAATATATCAGTTCATACTACATAATAAGTAAATAATTAAAGACGCAGGTAATGATACACAAAGCGCAAAGAGGATAAGACTCCTTTTAAATTTCTTTAAAATTATTATGTTAATATATATTATGATGATAATTATGCTTTATTTGGCATTTGGTAGTAATAGTCATTATGCCATTACTATAACATATTTTAACACTTCTTAATTGCAAGAGTGATAAAGGCTTTCATTTTTCCGTCTGAACGAACGTCGTAGCACATAGAAGAATGAGGGATTGGGTTGTGATGGTGGCGTTCAAAATGACGCTACCTTCAAAGTGCGCTACACTCCATATTGTTGGTCTGACGAAAGACGTCACTCCGACCACTTTTGTGGGAAATTTTATCCTCTTTGGACATGAAAATGGTCAACTTTGCCGAAAATTGCGCCGTTTATGAGTTACAAGCGAAAAACCCCAGGAACGTGCGTTTCTTTTTACCCTTCTCCGGGCCGAAATTTTGCTGGGATTTTAAAAATTCGGATTCAGCACCCTCGAAAATACACAGAAAATTCGTCAAAATACTACTAAGAATCGCCATATGATTTAGCTAAAAACACACAACACAGAACAGCACCACTTAGGATTTCAACCAGATCAGAACTTAAGATTTCACTAGCTTCATATGTTGCAAAATGTTTTTTGAAAAAGTTTCAAACTATGTAATGCACAAGTCGTTTACCACTGCCTAAATAGCTATACGTTATTAAATACGAAATCCTGTTGATGAATTACATCCTCGTAAAAGCCACACAATACCTTTTGTGCAAGTTACGTGCATACTAAATCATAGGCTCATTTTTTCCATAAAAAGATAGATAGTGACCATCGAAGAGCAGGCTTCAACAAGTATGACTTTTCTTAAGCTATGGTCTATGAAATACCGGCAGTGGTCGCAAGGATCAAGTACTGACCTCCTGTGCAATGAATGTAGTAGTTTCGAAGACACGTGGAAGGCCATTCTTCCTGGGATGTATCATGTCGAGGAAATCGGAATTCATTATCAGATCCACGACGCCTCTTTTCAGATCCGCCATGGCTCCCGTGGATCGTCCAGGACCCAGAAAACCCATCCCGGAGCCGTCAGACGGCGGCAACACGACTGGAGTAAAGTTGAGAGCCCTGTGAAGAAATCAGTTCATTGAAAGATTTTTTCGATATTGTTTAGAACACACACAAGGCCAGCGCTATCATAAGCACTAATATTTAAAGTTTTCTAACAAACAAATCGCTCAGTAAAGTGAAATAATGGCACAACATTTAATAGAATGGTAAAAATCTTTCAAAAAAGGACATAGTACTGAAAGGTGAACGAAAATGAATAAGGAGTTACAAAATATGAGACTTACAAACCTTGGCTATTGTGATACAGCCTCAGAAGCTAATTATTCCCTGTGTCAGCCTCTTCATATCAGAGTATCACTTTCACAGAAAGTCAACAATTATTTAATTAATTGTTGGATATACTCCAGTCTTCGTCTATCCCTACAGGTTTCACTTTCTACAGCTTTCTCTGTTCTCCAACTGTGTCCTGCGGATCACTAGTGTTTAATATGATTTCTGTGCTATTAGCTATGATCTAAAACTGAACTTTCCACAGAATAAAACAAGTTTTTCTCATTTTTAAAATGATATCAGTCTTACAAATAAACAAAATGTTTGAGAATCCTGGTACTCTGATGAAAGTGCCCCCTATTTCCTAATGTGAGGGGAAGGGGGGCGTTAAGCTTGTCAAGTAATGTATACGGGTATACATTACCCGTATTGTCTGGGATGTTGTTCTTACTTCCAATTACGTATCACTTTTAGCAGCTAGGAAAAACATTTTCCGGATATCACACGTAAGAGACCATTTGACCACCGCAAATGTAAGCAGCCTACTTATACAAGGGAAACCAAAACATCTAGAATTTAGGTTTTTGAGATTGACATTTGTGTTCTGTCAGCTCTTAAAGATCTTTCACAGTAACAAAGAAAAAAAGTAAAATTATTTAACACGAAAAATAATAGCTTTCAACCGTCTTTCGTTTTCACGCGGACTCTGTTAACATTACAGATTATTACGCAATAATATGACTATCTACGGATGTCTTATTCGGCAACAAACGATGTAAGCGAGTTGATATTTTTTTTCTTTTTTAACGTGTACTTTGTTACGAAAGCAATAATAATGGAAGAGAATTTCGTGTTACGTGAAATTTGCATTGAACATTAAGAATCAATTTATACTTGGATCATTACTTGGAACTACCTTCAGATGACAGAAAAGCATTACAGTATGTAGACAAAAGCGTTATGGGGTATCTCATGTTAATTATTGCTATATTTATTAATTAATAACTGTAGTATTAGACGTATTTTTATGTTGCCTTTTTGCGCCGTTCTATAAATTCATCATTTGCCATGTTTTCGGGCTATTATTAATGTCCATCGATGTTTTGACGTCGATGATGAAATCTAAGACAGCGTTAGTAATTTGCCAACATCGTACATAGGTGTTAATTTACAGTGCAGGGCTTGTCCGAGGTATTTTAGTGTGTCAGTTAATTGTACATGGCGGTAGCACACTGATAGGAAATGTTCACGGAGACGGAAGTTCGCACATTGATAGGAAATGTTCACTGAGACGGAAGTTGCAAGTGGTAGTCTCATAGAAGTGTGCAATCTCTTTTTAATGAAAATTTGTAAATTTATTTAGGATTTCTGAAAGGGGGGTCACCTATTCCTGCAACTGGAACTCTCTCTCACTCTCTCTCTTTTATATATGTATACACTACAGATATTTAGAACAGTAAATTAGTTAATATTTGTGAGTTCCTGATGGGAAGAATCATTCGAATGATACGAAGCACTTATACTGTAAAACTCAGTATACGAGTACATCAACTCACAAAATTACTATTTTTCACCAAAAGAATTTGTATACGTTTGACAATTTCTATATTAAAGTGTACAAAACGTGGAAAATTGTTCTGACAATCCATTAATTTATAACAAATAAAAAACATGTTATGCTTTCCAATGCTACCGACTTTTCTGTACTGTAAAGTCCTTTTCGATCATCTGTGTTGTGACCCGACACTTTGGAGAGATCTTGATTGAACTGTAGGTCGGTTGCGCTTTTCCTCTTGGTTTACCGCTTGTAACTTATGTCTAGAGGATCCCTAGCAATAGTCGAGCAGTAGTCTGCCTAAATAGCATGAGCTTACTTTATAACATACCTCTTCTCTGTGACTGCAACATCCTCATGAAATAGCTCTCCAAGTTCATCAGAAACTACTCCACAACTTTCAGAGAAAAATTCGAAGTGGGCAACACCCAGTCCCCGGGCAGAGAAAATCTCCAACCCGGCCGGGAATCGAACCCAGAACCCCGTGATCAAGAGGCAGCAACACTAGCCACCACAAGACCACGAGCTGCGGACTGTCTCTGTCGGGATCTCCATTTCCACTCACTAGAACGTCCTCCATGTATTTCCTCCCTCCCCCCCCCCCCCTCTCCATCAACTTGGATGTTGCCTAGACCACGGATTAGGACCGACCTATTCCAGGGTCCTAATATTTCTTTCGCTCCTTTGGCTTTCCGGCGTCGTGTACATGCCATCCTTGTAGAGTTCCTCTGGGTGCCACCATCTTATACGCCAATAGATTAGGTGGTAGGTGGGATACGCTTTCACGTCTCCTACTGTCTTAGAACACTAGTTATTGCAGGGATCATGTAGTGTGTTCACAGAAGAGCTCCTAGCCATTCACAGACCCTTAAATTTAGTTTCTCTGTCCTCCCTCCACAGTGTTTTAATTTGTTTCGACTCAGTCAGTAGCCTGCAGGCTATCACCCGATGCTACTCTCGCCACCCTTTGGTCTCTGCTATCCACGACCACCTCTCTGCCGTTGGCTGTGCTGCCTGCTCAGTTGTCTTCCTCTGGGTTCCAAGTCATGTGGGCATCCTGGGGAATGAATTGGTTGACCGTTTGGCTAGAGAAGCAGATGCCTACCGCTATTCCCTTTCATGGTTCCAGCTGCGGATACGTGGACCTCCGTCAAATCTCTCTTTGCCCAAAAGTGGTATGACATCTGGTGTGCTTCTGCTCACAGTAATAAACTCCGTACACTCAAGGCGTCTACTGCAGTTTAGTGCTCTTCCTTCCCCTCCTCTCGGAAGGTTCCACTGTTTTATGCCGTCTACACATTAGTCATACCAGGCTCACCCATTGTTTCCTCCTACGAACGAACCACCCCTAGAATGCGATTGTAGAAACAAACTAACCGTATCCCTTATATTGGTGGAATGTCCACTTCTTTTGGCCCTCGTGTTAAGTATAGTCTTCCAGATTCATTAATTTTAGTATTAGCAGACGATTCACGGATAGTTGAACTTGTCCTCAGTTTCCTGCATGAAAGTGGTTTTTATTTTCAGATATAAGGTTACTCTTTCCTCCTGGAGCAGGGTGTAGGTGTCTTCTCGATCTGGGACCGTATTGCCACTCCCACATGGAAAGAAGGCTCTTTTTTACCGGTTTTTAATTTGGTCTCACTTTTTATGTCTTTTACTTTGCAATTTAATTCATTATTTTATAATTTGACTCTCCTGACTGGATCTGTCCACTTTTAGCAGACCATCTTTCTTCTGTGAATAACTTCGGAATCGCGCGACGGATAACATCGCCGCTTGGTCCCATAAACCCTTCAATAAATCAATCAGTTTAATTAATATTTCATATTGTTTTCAAAGTGGAAATACTATCAACAGGAATACAAAAACTGATGAAAATAATGAAAGAGAAGAAGAAAACAAAAGGAAAGGACTACCAGTTCAACCACAATCCCCGTTGGCCAAAATACAGTATATGCAAGCGCTTTGCGGATTTCAGCAGCTGCTTCGGCAAAAAAAAAAAGAGCAGATGAAGGTGCATGCTACTAGTTTACTAAAGCCTGCAAAAAGGGAAATTCGTTCCTTTTAATGTGTGTCAGGGCGCTGATGACCTCGACGTTGAGCGCCCACAAGCCCCAACAGACACACACAAAAATGGAAAGGGTTCTGCGTGGCTGTCGTTCTTTTGGCTCACCTGAGACAGAGATAATATTTTGTAAACCAAGAAATTTCATAAAACAATTGTTGTTGTCGTTGTGGTCTTCAGTCCTGAGACTGGTTTGATGCAGCTCTCCATGTTACTCTATCCTGTACAAGCTTCTTCATCTCCCAGTACCTACTGCAATCTACATCCTTCTGAATCTGCTTAGTGTATTCATCTCTTGGTCTCCCTCTACGATTTTTACCCTCCACGCTGCCCTCCAATACTAAATTGGTGATCATTTGATGCCTCAGAACATGTCCTACCAACCAATCCCTTCTTGCAGTCAATTTGTGCCACAAACTAATCTTCTCCCCAATTCTGTTCAATACCTCCTCATTAGTGATGTGATCTACCCATCTAATCTTCTTCTGTAGCACCACATTTAGAAAGATTCTATTCCCTTCTTGTTCAAACTATTTATCGACCATGTTTCACTCCCATACATGGCTACACTCCATACAAATACTTTCAGAAACGACTTCCTGACACTTAAATCTATACTCGATGTTAACAAATTTCTCTTCTTCAGAAACGCTTTCCTTGCCATTGCCAGTCTAGATTTTATATCTTCTCTACTTCGACCATCATCAGTTATTTTGCTCCCCAAATAGCAAAACTCCTTTACTACTTTAAGTGTCTAATTTCCGAAACTAATTCCCTCAGCATTCCATTATCCTCGTTTTGCTTTTTTGATGTTCATCTTATATCTCCTTTCAAGACACTGTCCATTCCGTTCAACTGCTCTTCTAAATCCTTTGTTGTCTCTGACAGAACTACTGTGTCATCGGCGAACTTGAAAGTTTTTATTTCTTCTCCATGGATTTTGATACATACTCCGAATTTTTCTTTTGTTTCCTTTACTGCTTGCTCAATATACAGATTGAATAACATCGGGGATAGCCTACAACCCTGTCTCATTCCCTTCCCAACCACTGCTTCCCTTTCATGCCCATCGACTCTTATAACTGCCATCTGGTTTCTGTACAAATTGTAAATAGCCTACCACTCCCTGTATTTTACCCCTGCCGCCTTCACAACTTGAAAGAGAGTATTCCAGTCAACATTGTCAAAAGCTTTCTCTACGTCTACAAATGCTAGGAACGTAGGTTTGCCTTTCCTTAATCTTTCTTCTAAGATAAGTCGTAGGGTCAGTATTGCCTCACGCGTTCCAACATTTCTACGGAATCCAAACTGATCTTCCCCGAGGTCGGCTTCTACCAGTTTGTCCATTCGCCTGTAAAGAATTCGCGTTAGTATTTTGCAGCTGTGACTTATTAAACTGACCGGTAATTTTCACATCTGTCAACACCTGCTTTCTTTGGGATTGGAATTACTATATTCTTCTTGAAATCTGAGGTTATTTCGCCTGGGCCGGCCGAAGTGGCCGAGCGGTTCTGGGCGCTACAAGCTGGAACCGCGCGACCGCTATGGTCGCAGGTTCGAATCCTGCCTCGGGCATGGATGTTTCTGATGTCCTTAGGTTATTAGGTTTAAGTAGTTCTAAGTTCTAGGGGACTGATGACCTCAGAACCATTTCGTCTGTCTCATACATCTTGCTCAACAGATGGTAGAGTTTTGTCAGGACTGGCTCTCCCAAGGCCTTCACTAGTTCTAAGGGAATGTTGTCTTCTCCCGGGGCCTTGTTTCGACTCCGGTCTATCAGTGCTCTGTCATACTCTTCACACAGTATCATATCTCCCATTTCATCTTCATCTATATACTCTTCCATTTCCATAATATTGTCCTCAAGTACATCACACTTGTATAGACCCTCTATATACTCCTTCCACCTTTCTGCTTTCCCTTCTTTGCTTAGAACTGGGTTTCCATCTGAGCTCTTGATATTCATACAAGTCGCTCTCTTTTATCCAAAGGTGTCTTTAATTTTCCTATAGGCAGTATCTATTTTACCCCTAGTGAGACAAGCCTCTACATCCTTACATTTGTCCCCTAGTCATCCCTGCTTAGCCATTTTGCACTTCCTGTCGATCTCATTTTTGAGACGTTTGTATTCCTTTTTGCCTGCTTCATTTACTGCATTTTTGTATTTTCTCCTTTCATCAATTAACTTCAGTATCTCTTCTGTTACCCAAGGACTTCTACTAGCCCTCGTCTTTTTACCTACTTGATCCTCTGCTGCCTTCACTACTTCATCCCTCAAAGCCACCCAGTCTTCTTTTACTGTATTTCTTTCCCCCATTCCTGTCAATTGTTCCCTTATGCTCTCCCTGAAACTCTATACAACCTCTGATTTAGTTAATTTATCCAGGTCCCATCTCCTTAAATTCCCACCTTTTTGCAGTTTCTTCAGTTTTAATCTACAGTTCATAACCAATAGATTGTGGTCAGAGTCCACATCTGCCCCTGGAAATGTCCTACAATTTAAAACCTGGTTCCGGAATCTCTGTCTTACCATTCTATAATCTATCTGAAACTGTTAGCTATGATTAAGTTATGCTCTGTGCAAAATTCTACCAGGCAGCTTCCTCTTTCATTTCTCCCCCTCCCCCCCCCCCCTTGTCCATATTCAACTAGGTTTCCTTCTCTCCCTTTTCCTACTATCGAATTCCAGTCACCCATGACTATTAAATTTTCGTCTCCCTTCACTACCTGAATAATTTCTTTTATCTCATCATACATTTCATCAATTTCTTCGCCATTTGCAGAGCTAGTTGGCATATAGACTTGTACTACTGTCGTAGGCGTGGGCTTAGTGTCTATCTTGGCCACAATAATGAGTTCACTATGTTGTTTGTAATAGCTTACCTGAGCGCCTATTTTTTTATTCATTATTAAACCTACTCCTGCATTACCCTTATTTGATTTTGTATTGATAACCCTGTATTCACCTGACCAAAAGTCTTGTTCGTGCTGCCACCAAACTTCACTAATTCCTACTATATCTAACTTTAACCTATCCATTTCTCTTTTTAAATTTTCTAACCTACCTGCCCGATTAAGGGGTATGGCATTCCACGCTCCGATCCGTAGAATGCCAGTTTCCTTTCTCCTGATAACGACGTCCTCTTGAGTAGTCCCCGCCCGGAGATCCGAATGGGGGACTATTTTACCTCCGGAATGTTTTACCCATGAGGACGCCATCATCATTTAATCATACAGTAAAGCTGCATGCCCTCGGGAAAGATTACGACTGTAGTTTCCCCTTGCTTTCAGCCGTTCGCAGTACTAGCACAGCGAGGCCGTTTTGGTTAATGTTACAAGGCCAGATCAGTCAATCATCCAGAGCGTTGCCCCTGCAACTACTGAAAAGGCTGCTCTCCCTCTTCAGGAACCACACGTTTGTCTGGCCTCTCAACAGATACCCCTCGTTTTTGTTGCACCTACGGTACGGCTATCTGTATCGCTGGGGCAAGCAAGACTCCCCACCAACGGCAAGGTCCATGGTTCATGGAGGGGTTACATGAAACAATTATTTTTAAAAAAATTATAATTGCTACGGTTTGCTAAGTTCGTTAATTGTTTACACCGATACATAACGGTCATGAGACAATATTAAACAATCTTGTGCACTTTACATGGTGAAAAGTAGTTTCTGTTATGTTGGTAACATTGACGTTTTACAGTTGTCACATTGTCTAGTCAGAAAAGGGATACATCATACACTAACTGATCAGGGTAATGCGAAATTAACCACTGACTATCCCAAGAGGCGGACCCGCCAGTGCAAGAGCAGGTGGAGAGTATTCTGTCGTCAGTAGATACGAGACAACATCAGAACGGGTGGGTCAGGACAGCTCACCGACTGCCCACTGGTCGTCGCCCGAGTAACAAACCCAGCAGGAACATTTCAACTCTGACGGAGCTGCCTAAGCTGACTATTGGCGATGTGACTGTGAAGTGGGAAATCCAAGGAACAACCACAGTACACAGGACCGGGCAACCTCGCTTGTTGATCGACAGAGACCATCGAGAATTCTGGAGGGTGTTAGTAAAAAAAAATTGGGTGAAACAGCGGAATGAGTCACTTGTGAATTCCAAAGTTTTACTGGCAGTCCATCTAACACAATGAGAGTGCGTAGAGAATAAAAGAGTATGGGATACAATGGCCGAGAAGGTCGTCATAAGTCACACATTTCTATAGTCACTGCTAAAACATGCTTCAGTTGTGTAAAGAGTGACGCTATTGGGTACTTGATGACTGGAAAGGAGTGATTTGATATGATAAATTACACTGTACCCTGTGAAGGGTTTGAGTTTGTCGGCACTACATATGAAGGCAGTTTACATTCTCCGGGCATTCGCCAGTGAAGTACGGAATTTTAAGGTTGTAATTTTTTGTAAACAAAAAAAATTCGTCTATAAGTGAGAATACTGAATATTTTGATTCCCAAAAACTCTATCTTCGTGTATCGTGTAGTTTAGATACCGTGTTCAGCTGGTGAGTGATACTGACTGACTGCTGGTTGACACTGTGATGCACACGTGAAACAAAATTTTAAACTTAACGAGACACTGAATTTGAAATAAAGAGAACAAATCTAAATAAATGCCAAAAGTAGCTTACTGTGTACTCAGTGATAAGTATATAACAGTTAAGTTGCGTAACATGATTTGAAATACCCATATTTTTTTCCGGGTCCTAAACATTCTGTTACTGCGTGTGTCGTAAGGAGCAATGCGCTCAAGACAAAATGTAAAAAACTTTACTAAGAGTGACGGACGTGGATTTTACTTTTATTTTTCAAGAACGATTTTCTTTAAAGTCTGATTATTGACATAAAAATGATGGTGGCGTCCTCTCCTTACAAAAATTACAGACATCTCTACCACCTGCGTAATTTGTGACATAATAAAAGCTGAGAGATCAATTTAACACTAGTCATAAATATTATCAGTTATCTGAGGGACGAAGATACCCTTCAATTAATAGTTCTGAAAATAAGCATCTTATTCGTGCGCATGCATGGGTTACCTTTAAAATATTGTACAAAAATCTTCTCCATCAATACAAAGAATAAAATAGCTTAATAAAAATGTTTTCATCTCCATAATAAACTATTCCACATAGTTACACCCATATTCTCAAAAACAGATGTCATTCTCTGAATAATTCACCTGATCGCTATTATGCCGCCAATAAGAACGCCTCTGCGCTGCACGACTGACTGTTTAGTTTTATCCGTGGCTCACTTGCAAGTCACAGAGTCGAGGATCTTATTCACTAGTGAAGTGCGCTCATTCGTCTTTGTCCGGCTACTGTATAGGTGAATTATTTACAGTAGCAGAATACTTACGAAAAACGTACGGGGTTTGGGGTCTGTTTTGTGGTTACCGTGTGGTCCTCGTACTGCGCTTAAGAAAACGGCAGGTGTGAAAGGATATGAAAACATTATACAACATTGTGTACCATGGAAAGCAGAGGAACAGTTCGGAGGCGATAGCTGTTCGACAGGCTGCACTATCATGCTGATGTAAAGTAATATCTGTGGGGCAATAGTTTGTGGAAATGGAATGGACTGGCCTGTCCAGAGTCATGAGCTGAATCCAGTGCAGTACTTTCAGGATGACTTACAAGGTCGTCTCTTCTCCAAACAGCAGCGTCTAACATCTCTACCTTCTTGATTCGGCTCCTAAAGAATAATATGCTGCCATTCCTCCACAGGTATTCAGACGCGTCATTGAAAGTGTCTCCGGCCGACTTCAAGCCGCCATAGTGATGAAGGGCGGACCCGCTCCCACATTAATGTCCGCTAATGAGTGCCCGAAAGTGTCTGGGACACTTAGCTTGACACTATGTGTAAGCGTAAGTCATGAGTATTTTATCAGCAGTGTAGACAACAACACATCAAATCAATATACTGTATGGATTTGGGTCCAGGTCCCTAGAGATTAAGGGAGGAAATCTTTTTAAGATAAAAACCAACGCTAAGTTTCAATTTTCTTTGAGATATTCGTTCTCAGTATAGTGGAACTTGTAAGAATTAGCTACTTTTATGCACTCTACTTTTTCACTGAAGTGAGTAGCTGACTGTGCAGACTATAAAGCAGGCATGGCCAACCTCTGATGACACGCGGGACTGATTTATTTACTTACCTAAGCTCACGGACCACCTTGTCACATGACGTGACAGCCGTGCTCCTAGCACGCATAGACTCACAACTGTAGCGCCCCTGAGGTTAATGTTTATAGGGTAACGCACAGGTACGAATCGCACACTGATGCACCGCGCCGACAGCTTAAGCCTCAAAACACGAGTTTTTGAAAGTAAATTCGTTTTTGTTCAGCTCGTCTTCAGATGTTCCGATTTATTTACACATAGTTAACATCTGTTTCTTACAGTAGTTGTCTTAAAAACTTTCCGTTACAAAATTCTGCAGCCCGTTAGTGGGGAAAAAACGTTTACGACCACATGCTGCCCTGTAAGCTGTTGTTGAACAATGTGTTTCGTACAGAGAAAGCCTTTTCACATTATATTCCTTCACAGCATCTAGTGATTCACTGCACAACAAGCAAAGAGTTTTATCTTTGTACGTGATAAAGAAACAACCCTCCGTCCATTTCTCCTGGAATTGGAAACATTTTTGCATCTTATTTTTTTCTTCTTGATGCTAGACTTTCGCGAGTAAACCCTTAACTACTCTATAAATAGTCTGACGCTAATACTCTAGTGGTATCTTGGAATACCGTAATAAGTAAAACGAAAATTATATCGAATTTACTTTTGTAACTGAATATTATAAACATTTGTACACGTTATAGTTACCATTAGAAATAATTTCGACATGTAAAAAATCTGTGGTTGGGAAAAACATGTTTCCAGCACTTTTGGCACATAATTTTGGTGTTTTTGTCTGTATTTCTTGCACACATGCAGCATCTTGCTTTCATCGTGGATTCTGGCTCATATGATGTTGAGGAGTACCACCAATTTTAATAACATCTCTCAGTTCGTGAGAAAAAGAGGTCTAATATCTCTACGTTGCATTTGTGGTTTTACTATGTCCTTTCCGGCCATCTGGAGCAGTTCTCTCCTCTTTAAATCATCACTTTCATCAATTGTCCTGGTGCACTGAGGTAAAAGAGCAGCATAGACTCCTACTATGATTAAAATGGCATAAAATACAGACATTGGCATATGCATGTTCGCCGTAATACCAAATACTTGACGTACACTTGATCCAGTGCATTCTCTCCTACTTTTGTGGCATTGAAATCATGATCATTTCAGGTTTGTTCTTTTGAGTAGTAACTTTCTTGTCGTGGAGCATGGATGAAAGCAACAAAACAGCACGACTTTTCGAGGAAAATAAGAACAAACTGCCTTTCCTTCGTTATATCAAAATAATACAGACTCCACTGGACGCTTTCTGTTTGGTTTGAAATCTCCTGGGATCTGCCGTTTATTTAGCTCCATAGTGTCTAAGACGGTCAAGTTCTTGGCTTTCATTTAATCAAAGAATTAGAGTGTCACGAACCATTGGCTACTGTCACATTTCCCTGAATTGGTATTATTAAATTTAAGACATTCTGTGTTGGAATTGACCACGTGCTTTCATTTGTCCCTTTGCCTGTGTAGACAAGTGCGTTGCATAAATAGAATGTTCGCGCATCACAAAGGCACATAATTATGAATCCGTATTTGGCTGGCTTCTTAGACATATATATGTGAAATTTGCAACTACCATGAACATGTGCTAACATTTCATCAATCGTTACGTTCGCCCGTAGTATAATACTTTTGACAATTGTCTATAAAAAGTTCCCGTGCATTTCTAATTACTGAAAGTCTGTCATCAGCCTTCCTAGCACCCTTTCCAGTAGCACAATCCCAACGCAAACAAGACAAAATGAATAAAAATCTGTGAACGCTCTTAGTAGCTCGAAGCACATTACGACCAGTCCCGTCATTAACAAACTAGTCTAGCAACGTTTTCAAGGTTACATTTCATTATTTCAGATAAATGCAGCAAACCTAGAAATACTCTCGATTCTATTATATGTAGAGGTTATATGAATGCTGGTTGAGGAATTCCGCATTTGTTTCCCATGTCATGTGTCTTGACGTTTGTATTGCTGAGTATTATTTGCAATCAATCTTCAGTAATTTGCAATTCCTAAGTAGATAATATGACAGTTGAATCAAGCGTTTCTGCTTCACATCTAGCGCCTGGAATGCGACTAACTACAGTATATTGTGACCACGGGTACGAGCTGCAAGAGAAGCTGCTTTTGACCACTTTTTGCCCAAAAAAGTATTTGTCAGCGGAATACACATTACACGTCTCTTTGCTTGATTCTTCACAACTACTTTCTTACGTAACTTCAAATCGGAATAATGATAGTTTAGCATAAATTCATCAAATCTGCTGTGCATTCCTCATCAGATTGCAGAAACGCAGGATCGTTCTCTATTCTTTCTGACTCGGCAATTGTTAATGACTCTAACGATGCCATTCTAAAAAATAATGCATATGTACATGTATACAGTACCTTAAATATTGAGGTTCTCATTGACATTTTACTCTTCTCGAGCTATTCCAAGACTTCACTAATAGAAAGAATGAAAAATAGCTTACATAAATACTTTCGAGGGTTTTCTGACGCCTGTTTCTCTTTGCCTCATACCATATAACTAGAAAAACCGCATGTGACACTTCACGTTAAACGGCATAACTTCAGTGGGGAAAGCAGAGGACACAAGCGCCATTGTTGTTCCGTTCGTATGCTATGTATTATACAGGGTGCCACAGTTAAAACTAGCCCGCGCCCCTTTCAATCGAAAGCAGCATTTCGACTTCTGAGATAAACAGCTACGACAGTGGACAGTTTTATAATAATCGATTCTTAGCATTCTCCTGTCAGCATTTCAATTTATTTCATCAGTGGTTCAAGTGGTTCTGAGCACTATGGGACTTAACATCTGAGGTCATCAGTCCCCTACATCTCAGAACTACTTAAACCTCACATCACACACATCCATGCGCGAGGCAGGATTCAAACCTGCGACCTTAGCAGCAGCGCGGTTCCGTACTGAAGCGCCTAGAACCGCTCAGCCACGCATTTCATCAGTGAAATTAGACATTTACGCCGGATGTATTGAATATGCTTAGACGTGCACAATTGTTTATTGATATTGCAGGAGATCACTTTCATCTTCTATAAATGTATGTTTCACAATATTTTTCATTGAAAATACATGTTAAGTCCATTTCAGCTCTTCGTTTCCGTGATTTCACTGAATTTCCTTTATACTTACACTGATTGCTTTTATCTCCTCCACCCTGTATTTATATCGGATGGCGTTCTCCAGGACCCCACTAGAATAGTTAAGGGTTAACTAACAATTTCCGTGTGAACCGACGACAGATAACTGGTTGTTTTCACCAGGTCATGGCCACTGCTGCTGTTGTTCAAATACACACATTTCGCCAGTAGTCGCTAATTTTCGTGCTATTGCCTCTTGCTACGAACGTTTCCGATACATCAGCATGTAGGGCAGGCATAAGCAGTTAGCAGTAAATAATGTGTAGCGCATGTGTTTTCAGCACTGATCCGCAGGCGAAAAGAGTTCTCCTCGCACCACTTCAAGGTAGTGAGCGGTTAACCACGCGCTCCGCCCGCACATAAGCTCATGGGGCATAACTTCGCTCTGAGAATGGAAACATTTCTCTCTGTGCTGTTCAAATCCAGCGACGTGAAAATGGCACTGAGTATGCATTGACTAACGAGGAGAACACAAGTACCATCAACCGATTTCCCAAAAACTTCAATGGCAGAGGAGTGAAAATAAGCGAACACGTGTCTCGGCTTATTCTAGATACTAGACCGTTTCTGAGAAAACTTTACTTCATGCCTTTTTTGCAAGCATATAGACAAACTGAAGCTGTGGCACAATGGCTAGCGTTGAAGCTTCACACTTTTGGGCCCCGTGTTCGAAACCCGATTATTATTATTATTATTATTATTATTATTATTATTATTATTCATTTAGCTATCCATGTTGGCAGAAGATTACTACATAATGTTTTCCAATGTGTACTGGAAAACGTTTACCTACTCGTGTACTAACTGTATGTCTCATGAACGAATTAAAAAAATAAAAAGAATAAATGACTGAAAAAATTATTTGAAATTGCTTTAGGTGAAATTCCTGTCATGTATCTTGATTCATAATCAGTTGCGAGCCCTAGTTTACGGTAAAGTGACCTGTTGTGGGTAGTTTGCCGTGAAATTAGTGCCTAACGCGTGAATTCTTCAGAATGTCATCGACGTTTGTTTCTCGCGTGAGTTTTATACGAAGTTATGTCGCTGTGGCAAACCTGCCTTTGCGCGATGCTCGTGGTGTTAGAAATTTTTGTTTCTTTATACTTCTACGATCCATGTCATCCAAAAGAATGCAGTAAACCTTCCTGTAGAATAAATATAAGAATAAAAATAAGAATTAATATAAGATGTAGAAATGAAATACAAGAATATGATTAAAAACGTAGTAACCCCTGAAAATACCATAAATACGATGATACGAGGCTGTAGATAATTTCAAGGGCATTTCTCTAGTATTTGGATGTCTGGAACACGTAAGCGCCTTTGTGACTAGTTCCATGTCAAATCAACACAGTGAGTTCACTCACCATATCAGATTTTGATAAAACTTGGCTCAAAGGTAGCAAACATACAGATTAAGAAAAATCCGTTGACCCATTTTGAAAATACAGCAATGCAAAATTGTCAAAAAACACTACACTGCCATAATTTCAAATTTAAATTTTCATTTTCTCAAAAAATACATACCCAAAAGTTTATATATATATATATATATATATATATATATATATATATATATATATATATATATATATATATATATATATATATATATATCATTAAAAAGTGACGTGTATATTTCCGCTTCAATCTATATATTTTTCAAAAATAATTTCATTCTTAATATATCCATGTACACATTCAAATTTAATTTTAACACATACTTTCCAAATGTCACTAGCAAAATCTGATTCAAACAGTCTGTAAAAACAAAAGAAGCATTTAACAAGAAGTTCAAACTTAAACACAGTTTCATCCCCAGAAATCTGATATATTCTTCCTGTTCTTGTTACTGAGTTTACCTTACAAACAATGCCATTTATAGGTAACCACAGAATATCTGATGTGATATGACATGTGTAAGACACTGATGGGCCAGCTGGGTGAACGAAAGTATCTCTTAACTTCATCAAGATCTTCATCTTTTGTTAAAATATAAGCTAACCACCATTTCTTGTCGTAGACAACAGTAAGATATCCATGAATGGCTTTCAAAGCTAATCTTTCTCGAGATTTTGTAACTGTTTCAACAGTAGTTTCTGTTGTGTCTGAAAAAGTGTTTACATGCTTTTATACCGATTGGGTCAGGTACATCAAAAGTATTGGTAACTTCTATGTCATAAATAAAAATATGGCATTTCAGTCTTTGATCGCTATTTTTTATTTTCAATGACCGGTTTATGACAGCGAACCGATTGTTCTGTACTGACAAGTTACTCTGTAACTGCAATATATGATCTGAAGATGGGCAACTAGCCCTAAACTGGTCACTGAAAATAAAAAATTGCGATCAAAGACTGAAATGTCATATTTTTATATAATGAACGATCGCGGAATTCCCATTAGGACAATCATGTCTAGTTTTGATAAACTTCTATGTTCTTTAATTCAAACAGACTTACTAAAGTGCTCTTCCTGGAATCTCTGAATTTCAGTGTACTCTTCTTGTGTTGAAAATTCAAAATGTACGGATGTAATGTTTTTAACTGCCTGATCAGAAAGTTTTTGTGGCATAAGAATTTGGTTGTCATACAGCCTCTGCAAACTCACTTTTGTTGCGCATCTCTTAGCAGTCCCACCGACACCATCACACGGTTCTTTTCCATGAGCGAGGCAAAAAAATGCCAAAATTTTCTTTGTGGAAGCGTAAGTTTACAAAATTCTTTTCATTCTTGTACTAGGCAGCACTGCCATCCGAAAAGTGGTATATATTCTGTATATGTCTGAAATTCCGTCTTTGAAAACTGAATTAGCTTTCTTTACTAACAGTAGATTGCTATGATATGCTCTAGACAGTTAGAAATTATGATATAACTCATGTGCTGTGTTTTGTTCTCTCCTATGTAATACACTAAAAGGGGTGCACTGCTACATGATCACTTGACCAATGATAACCCTGGATCTCATCATGGAACACAAATGTGTAATCACATGTAACAACACATTCACCCTCATTCAAGTTTTCCTTGGTTACATTTCGAAAAGAGCATTGCCGCTTCGATAGAAAATAATGGAGTATTAGTGTGGTCAGTTTTCAGAAAATAATTCAGTGAACTCCGTTGAGGTCTTCCGCATTATTTCTAAGTTCCATCTGTCTACTGAAACTCATTATCAGAAAGTGATACTGTCAACCACATTATCATCAAACCCAGTTCGTAGTGCTCTTTTTAATGGGTTATTTCATGGTATCTACAGTTTCTGATAATGCAGTGGAATGATGCGGGGTTGCACAGTACTTCTGCCATTTAGTGTTAACCGTTGGGGAATTGGCCTCCTGTAAACATATACATCTTAGCGTTTTCTGTTATTGGTTTGCATTTGAGCTGCTCATAGAGGAACATACTCAGTATGTGTCTTCACTACACATCAAAACGTCAGTGTTCTGAGCTCAGTTCTACAAATTAAAAAAAAAAAGAAAAAGAAAAAGAAAAAAACGATCTTCATTGCTCGAGATTTAGCTTTGAAACATTTATACGTCACTTTTAAATCGCAGAAAACAAGTCTTTTAGATATTACTGTTCTATCTCCATTTTCCCCTTCACAGTTACACATACTTTGTTCCCTGGAAGTACTCTGTTTATTTCGTCATTTTCATAAAATAATCACGAAATGTTTGCACAATTTCTTATGACCAGTTCTTTCTGGGTTTTTGATCAGGCCATTCTAATTTATCTCTTTCCTTGAAAAGCCATTTTTCCTGGGGTGCCATGCAGTTGGGAGCATTAAATTCACGCACTGTCTCCGCAGTACTCAAAGATTCAGGCAGACGTGTTAGTAGCATTACTTTCTTTTTCCTACTACTTGGACAAAATTAGCTTTAAGGTTACCTATTATGTACTGTTTCAATGACTCACTTTCAGTTCCTGAGGAATTCTCTGCATTATCAAATAACTGTTTTTAAGTCTTAACTCAAAGGATTTAACTTTTTGATGGAATATTGCCTTGTCTGAAGTTTTGTACTTTGTACAGGGGACTCTCCTAATTCCTGAATACACGTATTTAGCGTCTCCAGAGCAGCTGAAGGTGAAGGAACATAGCTTGCTTCATGACCATCCGAAGATTTCCTACATTCATTATTTTCTTGAATATTTTTCAATGAACCAATCTGTTTCCTACAATTATCACAAATTTCTGATATTATTAGGATATAAGGAAGCATATTACACATCCATTCAGGCACATTTCTTAGTCTATTTATGTTTTTAAATGAATGGTTGTTCTTTTAAAGGATTGTAACATTGTAGTGTCAGATATCTTTGTTCCTGAGCCACTGAATAATACCATCACCAATTAAAGTTTATAAATGTTTCTGTGCCGAACTCTAAGAAAATGTACTGAAATAATGAGTAACAATGTAGATAATAATCTTTTTCACTAGCCAACATCTTTCAAAATATTAAGGAAGCTTGTATCACCACATTAGTCACCAACGACATTCACATCCAACTTCCACTAAACCAGCATGAAGACTTATGGATTTAAAGCAACTGAATCATAACAGCTCCAGGCTCGCCATTGCAGACGGTTTGATCCTGAACTGGCATAGCTGGGCCTGGGCAGCTACACTAATAGTAGTTAGCTATTTGTGATTGTTGGAATCAGCATTTGGAATTTCTATCCTATTTTTTTCATATAGTAATCAAATCTTAATGATTACAGTTGCATATTACAGTTGTATTAAAAAACTTAGTTTTAGCGCTTCTCATAAAATAATCACTCTTCAGTCACTAGTGACATTTGAAACATATTAGAAATAAATTTATGAAAAAACGCAAACTTTTGGCTGGTAATTTATGTATATGTCCACTGAAATCTACAAATTTTATGAAAATATAGTTCATAAATTTTCAGGAATTCACATATCGATAGAGGTGCAAACCCATGACAGTTCCACTTTCATACTTCGGGAATTAGTTAATAATAATGTGAAGCATCACATAAAATTGTTTGAGAATTTTAAAACATGCACTTTTTGAAAAATTAAAAATTAAAATTTTTACTTGAATTGAATTCATTTCAAACCCATATTGTGTTGCATATCACAGGAACACTCATGGAAAATGCTGCAAAATGACACTTCTCCCACAATTTTAGCTTACGTAGGAGAGTTGCTACAACAATTTGAAATTACTACAACAATTTGTAATTACGACATTTGGTGATCTTTGACAATTTTACATTGCCGTATTTTCAGAAAGGGGCGAACGTAATTTTAATAAAATGTGGTATTTTTCTTAATCTATATGTTTGCTACGTTTGTGCCATGTTTCATCAAAATCTGAGATGGTGAGTTAAAATTCATGTTAAAAGTATTCTGTTTTAACATGGAATGACCGTTGTACTGTTTGAAATTATAAGTGCGCAACGTCATCAGAGATGCCGTTTCGCTTGGAGGCCTGCATGTACCGTCTCTGCTTTGCAAGAGGCGCGGGAGCTGATGTGAGATGAGGCGACACAATAGTCGGCAGTGACGTGTATTGACGAATGGTACGGTTGCAGTTACATTCTGAGGAAGTGGAACATGTTGGTTAACTGATTAATTATTTGAGATAAGAAGAGAGACTTACGCATTTTGAGAAGAATGGTTCTGAGCACTATGGGACTTAACTTCTGAGGTCATCAGTCCCCTAGAACTTAGAACTACTTAAACCTAGCTAACCTAAGGACATCACACACATCCATGCCCGAGGCAGGATTCGGACCTGCGACCGTAGCAGTCGCGCGATTCCGGACTGAATGAGAAGAATATTTTGATTATGTTGGTGAGTAATAGAAGAGGATTTAATTTAAGCTAATTGATATTAGGTTTTGTACTTTATTACCGCTGCTTGTACTCGTGGTTACACATTCTTCATTCAGAGATTTGAGTACAGGGAAAGATAAATAGCCATGCATAATTTTCAGCCTGAATTTAGGGCTATGAAGTAGTGTTGAATATTCAATGTCACTTTGACAAGTTGCATATTTGAAAACATGTCATTTGATGAAACTTCCTGGCAGATTAAAACTGTGTGCGCCGACCGAGACTCGAACCCGGGACCTTTGCCTTTCGCGGGCAAGTGCTCTACCATCTGAGCTACCGAAGCACGACTCACGGCCGGCCCTCACAGCTTTACTTCTGCCAGTATCTCGTCTCCTACCTTCCAGACTTTACAGAAGCTCTCCTGCGAACCTTGCAGAACTAGCACTCCTGAAAGAAAGGATATTGCGGAGACATGGCTTAGCCACAGCCTGGGGGATGTTTCCAGAATGAGGTTTTCACTCTGCAGCGGAGTGTGCGCTGATATGAAACTTCCTGGCAGATTAAAACAGTGTGCGCCGACCGAGACTCGAACTCGGGACCTTTGCCTTTCGCGGGCAAGTGCTCTACCATCTGAGCTACCGAAGCACGACTCACGCCCGGCCCTCACAGCTTTACTTCTGTCAGTATCTCGTCTCCTACCTTCCAAACTTTACAGAAGCTCTCCTGCGAACCTTGCACAACTAGCACTCCTGAAAGAAAGGATATTGCGGAGACATGGCTTAGCCACAGCCTGGGGGATGTTTCCAGAATGAGATTTTCACTCTGCAGCGGAGTGTAAAGTTTGGAAGGTAGGAGACGAGATACTGGCAGAAGTAAAGCTGTGAGGGCCGGGCGTGAGTCGTGCTTCGGTAGCTCAGATGGTAGAGCACTTGCCCGCGAAAGGCAAAGGTCCCGAGTTCGAGTCTCGGTCGGCGCACACAGTTTTAATCTGCCAGGAAGTTTCATATCAGCGCACACTCCGCTGCAGAGTGAAAATCTCATTCTGGAAACATCCCCCAGGCTGTAGCTAAGCCATGTCTCCGCAATATCCTTTCTTTCAAGAGTGCTAGTTCTGCAAGGTTCGCAGGAGAGCTTCTGTAAAGTTTGGAAGGTAGGAGACGAGATACTGGCAGAAGTACAGCTGTGAGGGCTGGGCGTGTGTCGTGCTTCGGTAGCTCAGATGGTAGAGCACTTGCCCGCGAAAGGCAAAGGTCCCGAGTTCGAGTCTCGGTCGGCGCACACTGTTTTAATCTGCCAGGAAGTCTCATATCAGCGCACACTGCGCTGCAGAGTGAAAACCTCATTCTGGAAACATCCCCCAAGCTGTGGCTAAGCCATGTCTCCGCAATATCCTTTCTTTCAGGAGTGCTAGTTCTGCAAGGTTCGCAGGAGAGCTTCTGTAAAGTTTGGAAGGTAGGAGACGAGATACTGGCAGAAGTAAAGCTGTGAGGGCCGGGCGTGAGTCGTGCTTCGGTAGCTCAGATGGTAGAGCACTTGCCCACGAAAGGCAAAGGTCCCGAGTTCGAGTCTCGGTCGGCGCACACAGTTTTAATCTGCCAGGAAGTTTCATATCAGAGCACACTCCGCTGCAGAGTGAAAATCTCATTCTGGATGTCATTTGATGTTAAAGACAACTTATGTTTGTTCACTCGAGAACTGTAATTTTTTTGTGTATTAATATTTGTAAAGCAAAGAAAGGGGGAATTTTTCAATACAGAGCTTTTCTTAACAGAAAACTAATTACATTTCAAGTTATAATTTATCCTAAGACATTGTCCGCATCTGAAGTCCATACCAAACTATGAGTTATCATTTCTACTTTTTCAGATTTGTTGTGTATCAAGTATGCTTTGACTTTTTTAAAAAGTATACAGCTCGTTGCACCAGGCGCATGTCAGTAGTTAGCTGTAGCTCAGCAAATGCGACTTGCCTTTAAGCAAGCACAGTGTCACATTGTGCTACAGGTGAGCCAAAATTAAATAATAATAAACGGAAGATTGAGTTTTTCCAGGGCCAGTTTATCAGTTTAAAAGTTTGATTCACAGTGTTGAATTCAGACAGTATTATTGCCATTACGAATATTTAAACAGACGAGGAACCAGATAGGAACCTTCGAGTTACTTTCTTGCAGTCCAATTTTGCAATACATTCTCACAGTCGAATTCTTATGTTCAAAGTTCATGACTTTCTATGTTGAAAGTGTTTGAACGCATACAAGAAAATTGTTTTTGAGAAGACAGCCATCAGTTGTACATTATATAATGAATATACTCTGAGAAGCCAGAACATTCTGCCCACCTGCTTAATAGCTTTGTTTTTGAGAAGACAGCCATCAGTTGTACATTATACAATGAATATACTCTGAGAAGCCAGAACATTCTGCCCACCTGCTTAATAGCTTGTTTGCCCATATTTAGGACAAAATACATCACTGATCATGCGTGTGAGGGATCCGACAGTTCGTTGGTATATTTGTGGAGGTATGTGCCGTTAGATGTCTACACACGGTTAGGGAATTCGTGTAAATAACATGCCGCTGATTCGCGTACCTCGATAGCGCACGATAGCGACCCAGATGGGTCCCATTTGATTTACATCAGGCGAATTTGGTAGCAGAGACATCAACGTGAGTTCACTATAAAGCTCTTCGAGCCACTGTAGCACGGTTCTGGCTCCGAGACAAGGGCAGTTATGCTGTTGAAAGATGACATCGCCGTCGAGGAAAACATCAAGGATGACGGGATGCAGGTGGTCCGCAGCAGTCTGCGTGTCTTCCAGAGGCTCCCTGCAAGCGCGGGACAATGCCTCCCACAGCATAACACCGCTGCCACCGGCCTGCGTCCGTGGTGCGCTGCACGTTTCGAGCCGCCGTTGAGCTCGACGACAGTGTTTGTGGAGACGGCCGTGGACCCAGTGCAGCAAAAACGCGATTCACCCGAACTACCAACACGCTTCCATTTATCGACGGTCGAATCCCGATGGTCCCGTGCCCACTACAATCGTAATTGACGACTTCATTCGGTAACATGTGAAGGTGTTGGGGTGGTCTACTGCGGAGCTCAATGGTCAACAATGTACGATGACCTGTGTGCTCCGAATCACTTATTCGTGCACCAGCATTGTACTCTTTCGTTAGAGATGCCACAGATTACCGTCTGTCCTACTGTACAGAGCAGACAAGCCTCCGAGCCCCACTTTCTGTGGACATCATTGAGCCCCCAGTGGTAGTAGTTTGACTGTTATTCTACATCTTTCCGTAGCTGGTCACGACAGTAGCACGTGAACAGTCGACCAGGTTCACTGTGTTAGAGATACTCGGTCACAGGATCTGCGTAATAATAATCCGCTCTTTGTCAAAGTCGCTTATGTCAATAGATCTCCCCATTTGCAGCCCATATCTGCTCTGCTTACATACTTTTGTTATTGTGTCACGTGCGCAATACCAACAGGCAGCATCCAGCGTCGTAGTGGGCAGTTGTCGTAATGTTTTGCCTTATCGGCTTACGAAACTTATTTTGAAACCCAGTTGTAATATTACTGTTAGTATAGAACCCTTGTGCCCCCTAACTCTATAAGAAACATGCAGAAATGTTCAACGGACGTGGGTAGATGAATGAAGAAAATAAAGTAAAAACAATAATAGGGTATCGAAGACAGGGTGCAAAAGTGAGAGACTAACCACTGCGTGACCGCTACGGTCGCAAGTTTGAATCCTGCCTCGGGCATGGATGTGTGTGATGTCCTTAGGTTAGTTAGGTTTAAGTAGTTCTAAGTTCTAGGGGACTGATGACGTTAGAAGTTTAGTCCCATAGTGCTCAGAGCCATTTGAACCATTTGAACTAACCACTGTGCGATCACGTCAGCTCAAGAGTATAGTGCAGTAAAGGCATCTACTGTATATTACGGCCAAAGCTTTGAGCGCCGTCTTCTCATAAACGGTCGAGTAGCTACATATAAACCGAGACACGTGTTTGAGTCCTCCCTGGGGTATATGTGTGTGTGTGTGTGTGTGTGTGTGTGTGTGTGTGTGTGTTGGCCTTAGGCTAAGTTAATTTAAGTTAGATTAAGTAGAGTGAGAGCCTAGGGACCGATGACCTCAGCAGTTTGGTGCCATAGGAAGTTACCGCAAATTTGAATTACACGTGTTCGTTCAGTGGAAGAAGATTCTAAATAATCAGTTTCTGGCAAATTGGGTTATGGCACTTGCCGTGTTCTCCTGGACAGCAAAAGATTCACTGGTCTGCTTCGTGAGCTGTAAGCTCGAGGCGAGCCGAGTGTCGGCGGAAATATCCGAAAATGTGTCGCGAGCGGAGTACTGCGCGAGCGCCTCCGCGGGCCGGCGGCTGCCCACACGCGGTGCGGAGGCCGCCCACCTGGCCAGGGTGCGCAGGACGCTGCCGTCGAAGCCGGCGTACGAGCCGTCCGGCGCGAAGTCGGCGAACAGCGGCTCCGGGAAGAGGGAGGCGCGCACCGCGGCTCCCCGCAGGTCGGCCGTGGCGCGCCGCAGCGCAGCGCGCAGCCCGCGCAGGTCGGCCGCCGGGCACGAGGCCGGCGCGCCCCGGCCGCGGCCGCCCGCCGCCACGGCGAACGGGTCGTAGAAGAGCGCCCGCTCGCCCAGGCGGCCGCCGCCCGCCTCCGGCAGCAGCTCGAGGACCAGCGCCGTCGCCGTGCCGTGCTCCACCCAGCTCTTCGTCAGGAAGTCTCTGTACAAACTGAGCTGCTCGCTGCACAAGAGAACATTTACTCTCGTACCTGCCAGAGTTGAGGGGAGCCAAAACAAGACTCCTTAGAAATTACGCAATGAATTCTAGTCCAAATAACTTACAGAAACCTAAAATAGCACTATCTTCCCAGCCTTATATGAAACTCCTTGCTTGTGTCCACATTCTCTGTAGAGGTCACTTTAGCTCGAAAATTTTAACTTCCTGGAATTTACGCTGTTATGTCTATACTCAGTTCCAGCAGTAAACTGCCCTTCAAAAAATTTTTACAAATGAGTTTACTGTCTCAGATCAAATTTCACATTAATATGCTAACCGCTTTATACACTGAAGCACCAAAAAAACTGGTATAAACATGCTTATTCGCCGGCCGGGGTGCCCGCGCGGTTCTAGGCGCTACAGTCTGGAACCGTGAGACCTCTACGGTCGCAGGTTCGAATCCTGCCTCGGGCATGGATGTGTGTGATGCCCTTAGGTCAGTTAGGTTTAAGTAGTTCTATGTTCTAGGGGACTGATGACATCAGATGTTAAGTCCCATAGTGCTCAGAGCCATTTGAACCATGCTTATTCAAATACAGAGATATGTAAACAGGCAGAATACGACGCTGTGGTCGGCAGTGCCTATATAAGACAGCAAGTGTCCGGCGTATTTGTTACATCGGTTACGGCTGCTACAATGGCAGGTTATCAAGGTTTATGTGAGTCTGAACGTGGTGTCATAGTCGGCAGAATCTCCTATGTAGCGATGAGGTGCGGATTTTCCCATACGACCGTTTCACGACTAGGATCCGCTAAATCATCAAATCTACCATATTGCTGCGGTCGGAAAAAGATTCTGTAAAAACGGGACCGACGTCGACTGAAGAGAATCGTTCAACGTGACAGAAGTCCAAGTCTTCCGCAAACTGCTGCAGATTTCAATGCTGGGCCATCAACAAGTGTCAGCGTGCGAATCAGTCAACGAAACATCATCGATATGGGCTTCGGAGCAGAAGGACCACACGTGCACCCTTGATGACGGTGAGACACAAAGCTTTACGCCTCGCCTGGGCCCGTCAAAACCGACATTGATGACTGGAAACACGTTGCCTGGTCGGACGAGTCACGTTTCAAATTGTATCGAGCGGATGCCCGTGGACGGGTATGGAGACAACCTGATGAACCCTTGGACCCTGCATGTCAGCAGGAGACTGTCCAAGCTGGTCGAGACTTGTAGTGGTGTGGGGCGTGTGCGGTTTGAGTGGTAAAGGACCCCTGATACGTCCAGATATGACTCTGACAAGTGACACGCACGTAAGCATCCTGTCTGACCACCTGCAACCATTCATGTCCATTCCGACGGACTTGGGAAATTACAGCAGCACGATGCGACACGCCACACGTCCAGAATTGTTACAGAGTGGCTCCAGGAACACTCTCCTCAGTTTAAACTCTTCCGCTGGCCACCAGAATTCCCATACATGAATATGATTGAGCATATCTGGGCTGCCTTGCAACGTGCTGTTCCCCTCGTACTCTTACGGATTCATGGATAGCCCCGCAGGATTCATGGTGTCAGTTCCCTCCAGGATTACTTCAGACAATAATTTTATCTTGGAACTCTTCCATTTGGTCCGTGTTTACATAGAAAAACAACAATATCAGAAATTGAGTCCGCCTTCATGCAAAACACCTTGTTATCCGTTTATTTTTTGATCTCCCAAACTAGTTTCGGCGACAAATATCACCATCATCAGCGGGTTTTTTAATCTAAAAATGTGCAGAAAATAGCATGTTTATACAAACACAGTGGCACATTATTACATTTTTACTATTCGTTTTTTGAAATATAGTTTTCTATGGATACTTTCATACTACCTTATTTACAGCATGTTTTTGAGAATTATCGTCGCTGTTTGTGACCTATTTTCTGTGCGCTTTTTTTCTGTTGCCGTTTTTACTCTGCGAACATCGTGTCATATGCAACTGTGTGAGCGGCTGTTAGTAAACAAATACTCAAGGTGAACTTCGTATGTCAGCAATATACACTTGGGGTTGCGGTAGTGTTGTGGAATCCAGTTATTTGGTGTGCAAAACAAGGAGGGCACAAAGTAATCTACTGCTGTCGATATGTTGACGATATAATCTGTCTTCTACATGATACACATAACAGGATAGAAGAGCTACACAGTAACAACAACACAGTACACCCACAAATCCACTTCACAACGGAAATAGAAAAAAACAAGAAACTAAATTTCTTGGATCTTACAATCACAAGAAACAACAACCAACATGAAATCTCCATTCACAAGCACTGTTATCCACAGCTCATCCAACCACCCAAGAGTGCATAAATATGCCAGTTTCACACACATTTTCCACAGGATAAACAGAACACCTCTTGAACCAGAAAACTACACACAGGAACTAAATATAATCAAACAAATTGCTGTTGAAAACGACTACAAAACAGACATCATAAACAAACTCAACAACAAGGTAAAACTGAAACATCCAGTACACACAGACAACACAGCAGACCACACCACTTCAGGAAAAAGATTTAAAAAATTAACAAAAACCATAAGCCTACTAATGTCGAAAACGATCTACACATTCTGAAAAACAGCAACAGTCTTTACCGACAACTAACATACAATAACAAAATGTCAATTAAAATAGGAAACATCTTGAAAAAGCAAGGGATCCCAATAACATTCAGAACAAACGATACAGTTCAGAAAAGACTAAGAATAGTCAGGAAACCCTCAGATAAATTCAGCAACGGTGGAATATATCAACTCACTTGCAACTCCTGTCAGGCCCAATACATAGGACAAACAAGCAGAAACTTCCGAATTATGTACACAGAGCACATGAGAGCTCTAAAGAGTGACAGCACACATTCAACTTCTGCAGAACATCTAATTAACAAAAACCATAACCCCACTAATGTCGAAAACGATCTACACATTCTGAAAAACAGCAACAGTCTATACCGACAACTAATAATAGAAGAAAATTACTACATACAAAAGGCTATAGTCGAAGGGAAAATGTAATAAACGAAAACACAACACTTTGTAACAACACACTCTTTACCGCTCTGAGAGAACTGACCAAGGACAGTGAACAGAAAGCACACACACACAAAAGAACCACTTCCCCATCACACACAGAGACATAAATAAGGAACAGAAGTCGTCGTAATTCGCGCTACAGTTTTCAAAGCCTTTCTCGCCACATGCGATACGCTTCTCGCGACACACGCGAACAGCAAGATGGGTCATCATAAACAAAGTGCGAAAGTTTTGTTTTTCTGTGCATAGAATCAGCTACATACCATCCAACGAACTTAAGTACACGAATAGCTAAGTAACAGCTCGCTACATACCAAATAACGGGATTCCACAACACTACCGCAACCCCAAGTGTATATTGCTGACATACGAAATTCACCTTTAGTATTTGTTTACTAATTGCCGCTCACACAGTTGCAGATGACATGATGTTCGCCGAGTAAAAATGACAAAAGAAAAAATACGACGGAAAATAGGTTGCAAACAGCGACAATAATTCTCAAAAACATGCTGTATCATACAATAAATAAAGTAGTATGAAAATACTTTTGGTCAGGTGAATACAGGGTTATCAATACAAAATCAAATAGGGGTAATGCAGGAGTAGGTTTAATAATGAATAAAAAATAGGAGTGCGGGTAAGCTACTACAAACAGCATAGTGAACGCATTATTGTGGCCAAGATAGACACGAAACCCACGCCTACTACAATAGTACAAGTTTATATGCCAACTAACTCTGCAGATGATGAAGAAATTGATGAAATGTATGATGAGATAAAAGAAATTATTCAGGTAGTGAAGGGAGACGAAAATTTAATAGTCATGGGTGACTGGAATTCGAGAGTAGGAAAGGGAGAGAAGGAAACATAGTGGGTGAATATGGATTGAGGGAGAGAAATGAAAGAGGAAGCCGTCTGGTAGAATTTTGTACAGAGCATAACTTAATCATAGCTAACACTTGGTTCAAGAATCATAAAAGAAGTTTGTATACATGGAAGAACCCTGGAGATACTAGAAGGTATCATATAGATTATATAATGGTAAGACAGAGATTTAGGAACCAGGTTTTAATTTGTAAGACATTTCCGGGGGCAGATGTGGACTCTGACCACAATCTATTGGTTATGAACTGTAGATTAAAACTGAAGAAACTGCAAAAAGGTGGGAATTTAAGGAGATGGGACCTGCATAAACTGACTAAATCAGAGGTTGTACAGAGTTTCAGGGAGATTATAAGAGAACAATTGACAGGAATGGGGGAAAGAAATACAGTAGAAGAAGAATGGGTAGCTCTGAGGGATGAAGTAGTGAAGGTAGCAGAGGATCAGGTAGGTAAAAAGACGAGGGCTAGTAGAAATCCTTGCGTAACAGAAGAAATATTGAATTTAATTTATGAAAGGAGAAAATATAAAAATGCAGTAAATGAAGCAGGCAAAAAGGAATACAAACGTCTCAAAAATGAGATCGACAGGAAGTGCAAAATGGCTAAGCAGGGATGGCTAGAGGACAAATGTAAGGATGTAGAGGCTTATCTCACTAGGGGTAAGATAGATACTGCCTAGAGGAGAATTAAAGTGACCTTTGGAGAAAAGAGAGCCACTTGTATGAATATCAACAGCTCAGATGGAAACCCAGTTCCAAGCAAAGAAGGGAAAGCAGAAAGGTGGAAGGAGTATATAGAGGGAATATACAAGGGCGATGTACTTGAGGACAATATTATGGAAATGGAAGAGGATGCAGATGAAGATGAAATGGGAGATACGATACTGCGTGAAGAGTTTGATAGAGCACTGAAAGACCTGAGTCGAAACAAGCCCCAGGAGTAGACAACATTCCATTGGAACTACTGACGGCCTTGGGAGAGCCAGTCCTGACAAAACTCTACCATCTGGTGAGCAAGATGTATGAAACAGGCGAAATACCCTCAGACTTCAAGAAGAATATAATAATTCCAATCCCAAAGAATGCAGGTGTTGACAGATGTGAAAATTACCGAACTGTCAGTTTAATAAGTCATAGCTGCAAAATACTAACGCGAATTCTTTACAGACGAATGGAAATACTGGTAGAAGCCGACCTCGGGGAAGATCAGTTTGGATTCCGTAGAAATGTTGGAACACGTGAGGCAATACTGACCCTACGACTTATCTTAGATTAAAGATTAAGGAAAGGCAAACCTACGTTCCTAGTATTTGTAGACTTGGAGAAAGCTTTTGACAATGTTGACTGGAATACTCTTTTTCAAATTGTAAAGGCGGCAGGCGTAAAATACAGGGAGTGAAAGGCTATTTACAATTTGTACAGAAACCAGATGGCAGTTATAAGAGTCGAGGGGCATGAAAGGGAAGCAGTGGTTGGGAAGAGAGTGCCACAAGGTTGTAGCCTCTCCCCGATGTTATACAATCTGTATATTGAGCAAGCAGTAGAGGAAACAAAAGAAAAATTCGGAGTAGGTATTAAAATCCATGGAGAGCAAATAAAAACTTTGAGGTTCGCCGATGACATTGTAATTCTGTCAGAGACACCAAAGGATTTGGAAGAGCAGCTGAACGGAATGGACAGTGTCTTGAAAGGAGGATATAAGATGAACATCAACAAAAGCAAAACGAGAATAATAGAATGTAGTCGAATTAAGTCAGGTGATGCTGTGGGAATTAGATTAGGAAATGAGACACTTAAAATAGTAAAGGAGTTTTGCTATTTGGGGAGCAAAATAACTGATGTGGTCGAAGTAGAGAAGATACAAAATGTAGACTGGCAATGGCAAGGAAAGCGTTTCTGAAGAAGAGAAATTTGTTAATATCGAGTATAGATTTAAGTGTCAGGAAGTTGTCTCTGAAAGTATTTGTACTTAGTGTAGCCATGTATGGAATAGTCTGTACAAGAAGAGAATAGAAGCTATCTAAATGTGGTGCTACAGAAGAATGCTGAAGATTAGATGGGTAGATCACATAACTAATGAGGAGGTATTGAATAGAATTGGGGGAAGAGGAGTTTGTGGCACAACTTGACAAGAAGAAGGGACCAGTTGGTAGGACATGTTCTGAGGCATCAAGGGATCACATATTTAGCATTGGAGGGCAGCGTGGAGGGTAAAAATCGTAGAGGGAGACCAAGAGATGAATACACTAAGCTGATTCAGAAGGATGTAGGTTGTAGTAAGTACTGAGAGATGAAGCAGTTTGCACGGGATAGAGTAGCATGGAGAGCTGCATAAAACCAGTCTCACGACTGAAGACAACAACAACAACAATGAAAATATCCATAGAAAACTATATTTCAAAAAACGAATATTAAAAATGTACTAATGTGCAACTGTGTTTGTATAACCATGCAATTTTGTGCATGTTTTTAGATTAAAAAACCCATTGATGATGGTGATATTTGGCGCTGAAACTAGTTTGGGAGATCAACAAATAAACGAATAACAAGGTGTTTTGCTTCAAGGCGGACTCAATTTCTGATATTGTTGTATAACTTCAGACATTAGTTGAGTCCACGCCACGTCGTGTTGCGGCATTTCTGCGTGCTCTCTGGGGCCCTACGCGATATTAGGCACGTGTACCAGTTTCTTTCGCTCTTCGATGTATTAGTAACTACGAGGAGTAATCCGTTTGTTAATAATCCAACTACAAAATTTCGTGGTATGAACAGTGCAGTCGTGTTGCACCACATATTCTTGAAAATTTACTTCCTCTCTCTTTCTGAAAAGCTAAGATGTTTATTCAGTATGATTATCTAAAATGACAGCTCTACTTGAGAGCAAACCAAAATTAGTAATATTTTATTCAAAGTGATTTGTTTATAATTAACTAAAAAGTAATTCAAATTGTTGTCCTTTAAAATTCATTGAGTTTGTATATGAAATTAAGTAAACTTTTCCAAATTGAATATCAGAACATGTAGGCCAATACGTGGTCCATTTTTGATGTAACTTACAAAATAATTAAAATAGATGATATTAATCTTACATGTAACAATGTTTTCTATTGTTTTGTTTCATATAAAAGAACGTGGTGAATGAGCCACGAAGTCAGTCTGTGTTATTGTCTTCAACTGTCTGTGTGAGAGTCTGTCGGAGACTGTCAGAGGGCCAATGTATATTCCACCAATGCACACGCTAATCAGTCACAATATAAGACAAGAAAAGAGATATACTCTGTGTTTTTTTTAATTAGTACATCAGCAACGCGAGGATATCAAAGTTGAGTACCTCATCATATGGAGCAGCTAAATTATTGTGTGAACTTTCATTAGCTGTGATTGGAATTTTCTAGTTTTCACTCGTCTTCGTACTTCTGAGTGGTGGATGCCCAAACTGTCCAAATTATAATCAATCGAAGACTAGAAGATAGGCAAATGAGGTATCAAATTGGCTACCGTGAGGTACAGTTTTACCAAAAAAGGAGTTATTTGCTCGGAACTAATCAGGATAGTTAAACCACAATTAGTGATTTGAGGGAAAGTCTTGTACGAATTTTCGTAGCCAAACGAAAACTGGGAAACGGACAAAAAAATGGTTCAGATGGCTCTAAGCACTATGGGACTTAACAACTGAGGTCATCAGTCCCCTAGACTTAGGTTAGTTAGGTTTAAGTAGTTCTAATTACATCACACACATCCATGCCCGAGGCATAATTCGAACCTGCGACCGTAGCAGCAGCGCGGTTCTGGACTGAAGCGCCTAGAATCGCTCGGCGGAAATGGACAAAGATGGTTTCAAACTAAGCAGCGTAATGTTTTTTATTCAGAGAAATATTTATGTGTTTGAAAGCAATTAGGGTATTTAAGAAAAAAGTAGTTGGCTATGAAAATTCTGAAAAGTCTGTTGTGTATCTTTTGCTATAATAGCTAAACAGGTGGGAAATCGACGAGTTGGGTATCAAACTGACCAGCGTGAGGTCTTGTTTTGCAAAAAAACGCATAATTGTTTGAAAGTACTTCACGTAATTAAGAAAAAATTAATTAGTGGTTTGTGGAAATGTTGAAATATTTCATGACCAGCTGTTGTCAGCTATCGAAATGAAGTGTCAAAAAAATTCATCTCTTCACGGCCTAGCAATTTTGCGCATTGCATTGGTGTGGTATTCTGCCTTCCTCGCATCGCCTGCTCCCGAAATATCCTGAATTTATCACTTCATTCGAATGGAGCCATTTTCACAAGTAATGAGATGTCAAAAAGATCATGGTTTCTGAAAAAAACTCGAAAAAATATTTTAAAAAATCAAATGTTTCGTAAAGATTTGCCTAAAAAATAAAATTGAGTAGATAAATATTGGACACATCTTTGAACTGGAAATTCCCAGTCGGCAGTCATTTGCTGTACATGATTTCGAGCATCATTCAGTGTCTAACCTAGAATCTTAGAAATATGTCAAGAGCACACGACACCAAAGTGCACGTCTACATAATCCACCAGACAAATATCCTAGATTACTTGGTTGGTTTGTGGTATTGAAGGAACCAGACTGCTACGGTCATCGGTCCCTCCTAGATTACACTTTACACCTTTGTTCATAGGTGACAGAGATTTAAAAACGTTCACTCTGAAAAAATGTTAATCTTTCAAATATTAGGAAGCCAATGCGCATTCTCAGTCGGCACGTCATGTGCTGTAGATGGTTTCGACCATTACTCATAGGCACGTCAAATGTTTCTCTGATCTATTTTGTCCCTTACTTCTAACAAATCATTTCAAAAAACATTTAACCGTTTGTTTTTCAAGAAAAATGTTTTAATTTATTTATCTTTCTTGGTAGTCAATTGCCTACAAGGCTTGTTCGGAAAGTAAGTTTCGATGCTGTGTAGTGCGCAGAGGAGGACGGACAGCGGACTGATTTCAGCACAGCCGTCTCGCCCGCCTCAGAGCAAGTCTGGCAGTACCGGGGAAAGCCTCTCGAACTGCTTTTCTGCTTTTATTCTTATTTCTCTCCTCTGTAGCTTGGCGTTCAACGCAGCCGGCTGTCCAACGACGGGGCACGGGTTTGATTCCCAGATGGGTTGGAGGAGATTTTCTCCGCTCGGGGTCTGGGTGTTGTGCTGGAGAGCTGTGAGCACTAACAGTGAAATGGGTGCAGTATACGGAGTGAACATCATCAGTGATAGTGCTGCAATAAGACGGTGGCATTTGTTTCGGCATAGTCGGACCAATGTCCCTGATGCAGGAAGAAGGGACAAATGAAATTGTTGCGAAAGTTAATGACAGTTTAGAACAGATGACTCTTTCCCTGATTCTGACTCAAAATGCTGTAATCGTGAACCGACATCATGGACAGTGTTGTACGGAACCTACGATTGATAAATTGGTTAACACAAATTTTGTGCAGGATGGGTCCCACCGCTTCTAACTGATGTCCATAAAACTAGGAGGCTGGGGGCTGGATTAACGTATCTGATGAGGAGACGAATTCCTCATACACTTGACAGGGCCTGAGGCGTAGGTTGCAAACGGCAACGTGGAGGCAAAAAGCAAGTGAATGAAGTGGAGCTACACCAGCTCTCAAAGTAAACCTTTAAAGTGCTATCATACATCTTCTGTATGAAAACTGATGGACATCTGTGGAAGGAGCGACTAAGTTAAACTCTGAAGTGTAATATGAATCCCTTAACAATCTCAGAACAGCCTCGGATGCTGAGCTCTGGCATCGTCTTTCTACGCGATAATGCTAGACCATATTCTGCCGCACGAACACAAAGGGTTCTTAAAGGTTTCCGCTGCGAATCATTTAATCTGTACAGTCCTTATTTATCACACAGTGCTTCTCATTTATTTCCGAAGGTGAAAAAATAATGGCTACTTTCAAGGCAGTTAGACAATGACGACAAGACGGAAAGAGTCAAAGCACGATTTAGTTCACAGACTGTAGAATTCTAAAGTGAGGGAACTGGAAAACTCATTTGTCGATAATGTGTCTTAATGAAGGAGACAGTTACGTAGAAAAATAGCTGACAGTTGTAGCTTTAAGTTGCATATAATTAAAAATCTCCGGACGTCTTCTCTTTGAATTGACGGACTTTGCTTTCCAAATAGTCCTCGTAGTTAACTAAGAAAAGCGATTTTTTAGTACATCATGTTCTGAAACAAGGTACACAAGTAAAAACACAAACATTTTTGTTGCAGTTTCATAGGGAACCTTATATATGAGGCCCCCCCTTTATTTTCACCACCTACATAACCTTTTATCCAGAAGCAAAATCAAAAAAGTCAAGCAAAGTTTATTTAGCAACCAGGGGGACGTTAACCAGCGAGATCGGCTTCCTTGTAACTTCGTTCGTTACAAAGGTATAAACATCAGAACGCGTTTTCAAATAGCACCCTAGCACCCTACATTTTTCATTCGGTAATTCTGTTCCTCACCTCGAGACCTGTTCAAAACATCTTCACAGACGTACCATTCGCCTAAACATGACGTTATTAAATACGTGACACAAATCTGACCGCGACTCCTGTACTAGCACATACTGCAATGACTCAGGATAACGTTAACTCGTCCATTGCCAAAGCTGACAGTAAACAGCTGGAAACACGAAGGAAAACGCACACCGTTCATTGAGTCGACCGTCTTCAGACGAACAGTTGTCTGAACACAATGTACACCAACGTTGAGACGGTAGCAATGTTACACATCCATGGAGAATTTAAGTTAACACAACAGTAATAGCAATTATGTTTCCTTATTTTGTAACACCCCGCCCGTCACTTATCTGGTTTTGGTGTGTGTTCACCCCAGGTAACTGACAAACAGATCAACAGAGAGCGCAAAACTGCCGCAATGTCGGATAACGCAAAGAAAGTAATAAGGCCCTGTGACTCCTGATTGAACTGTGGTGGCAGTGTTGACATTAACTGATTCAGAATTGATCCCTTTTAATTAAAAAGCGGTGCACATTGATGTTATATTCACCTACTGAACACCAGATGCAAATGTTGAACATAAAATTAATTAAGAAAGTGACTTGGAATTTCAACTACTTGATTGAAAACAGATGCAGACGATTAGCACAGATTTATTTTAACTCATGACCTTCAATCATCACATTACATGACTCTCCTAACAGGCAGTGGTTATAAATTGCGTTTGCGTGGAGTAAAGCGTGATAAATCAAAGATAATTCCTATCGACTGACTCTGGCATAATGCAAAGTGCGAGAAGAATTCTACAATACACGGTCCATGAAACCCTCGTGGAAACTTTGCCGACGTGATCCAACAAATTAATCAGTGGCCGGAGCGGGCGCAATATCACGGAATTCAGCGTGGCGGAGCGGCGTCGTGCGGACGTCAGCTGACCTCGTGGTGCTGCAAGGCTGCGCTCATCTATTCACTCCTAGCTATCTTGCTCAGTACATAGCTGAACCAAAACTTCCTATCTCCAAGCTCAATCGTTCCATTTGCTAAGTCCTAAACTGCAGAGATGCTCACTCTTTCTCAGGCAAGCTGAGTCAAGAAGGCCACGTCCGCACTCTAGGCAAGCTGGGAACGGAAGACCTCTACGGAGACTTCTCACAGTCCGCTCTTCGCCTCGGTTTCCCCTCCAGCAAAATCACTTACGCCAATTGCAGTGCAAGTTGCATTAATTATGCGTCGATTCCCAGCGCCGACCAATGCCTGCTCTGGGAAGTGAACAAATTCCACAAAATTTCCCTTCCTCTCAACTTCTGCTATTTGGCTCCTCCCAGGCCACCCATCAAGGTTAGCGTCTGCACAAACACCAATTTTTCTGGAATTCTGACTCCCAGGATAGTACTTCAAATTCCTTGGTCCTACGTTCCCATTGGAGACCGGCGTATTTCATTCTGTCGCTCTTCACCTGATTTACTTTAGACTCTGCGGACCGTGAATTCAACATGAAGTTGCTATAGTCACCAACATGCATATTTTGACCTCTATTGACCGCTCCACTATAGCTTTGCGCAGCTTTCTCGCATGTTTCACTGAAAACGGGTTGACGGACATTTATCAACAGGTGTACAAGTTCTCTGTCTGCTTCCCGGTACACCAGCATGGGGTCAACCACCGCCCCTCACTGTCACTCATCTTAAGGCAGCTGGAGGCTTCGCCCCGTTACCGCTTTCTTAAGAGTTTGAGCTGCCCTAAGCTGCCTATTGTCGCTTCCCTTCGCCGCTCCCCAGCTGCGCGCTGCAGTCAACTCTGCATACTTCCCTGGGCTAAACTAGCCTCCAGTAAATCGACGCGTTTCCACAAAGTTTTTCATGTCCTGTGAATTACTTTAAAACCATCACCTGACATTAATTATTCCAGTACGTCCATACTATACCCTCTACAAGATGAATTGTGCTTTGTCAGTCATTTTTGTTCAGCCCTACTGTTCGCTCAACGTGAGTTAGGTGATCTTTAATGACTTCATGTAAGGGGCATAGTTCTTGCCATCTTATAATTTAGAGTATAGATTCATGTACTGCAGCAGTGTATTACTTTCAAGTGGTACAGGTGAGAGACCAAAGTATATCACGAATGATCAATGCATAGTATATCTTACGTTGATTGTTTCATATAAGTGGAAGAATTACGGTTGGTAATTGTTGTGTACATAGTTCCGCGTAGTCAGCGCGTACACAACTTTCCCACTAGAGTGCGCCCCGCTAAGCACAACAGCGCAGGCGCAGCACTCATCCGTCTCCGCACTATGAGATGGCGCTGCCATAGAGAGAGACCAATTTCTGCTTCCGCCGATCCGTGTATTAATATGTAATGCAGCCAATGAGATTGCTGTTAACGTAGAACCTATTCTACTCGCAGATCACACTCGCGCAATGATACATGAACGCATGAGGTATTATAACGAGTGTACAGACCTCCGATTAGTCAATCTGCATTTGTCTGCACCAGTCTGTACCAGTCTGCATTTGTCTGTACCAGTCAAGTTTCAGTCTGTGCCTAATAACATTCCATATTCCTGTACATAGCCATGAAGATAAATGTATAGACACTTATGTCAAGTTTCAGAGATATATGTGAGAATAAGATTAATGTACCAATACCTAAGGAACTTCAGATTGTCAATTGTAAATAGCATCCAGAACCAAGTTCAGTAATTTTTTGCTTGTTATTATTTTAATAAATGTGTGTGAAAATTAATCAAGTTCTGTTTAAAGTTGGTTACCGTCAATCTGCTACTCTAAGCGTGCAAGTGGCATTTCTACCGTCTGACCAAGCGGCGGAAGATAAACACGCCACAATAAGACCACGAGACATATTGCTGACACTCGCCTACTTCGCTAAAGTGACAAGTCAAATAATCTGATGGTGTGTGTACTGAAGGTCTTACAGTACGCACACCACAGTAATGAACTTATGTCTATGAAAGGTTGAACTGAGACTTCAACAGTGTGCACGCAAGAGGCAGAAATCATAGCGACTGATAACAAATTCAAAATGTTGTGAAACTTGACTTGAACTGTTATTACAGTTTTAAACATAGCTGTCTCTCAGCAACTGTAGAAAAGTTTGAAACATAGGAATCAAACAGCCATCTGGTTGCAAGTAACTGTTTGGTACACTGACCTAGGTTTTGACACCTCTATGGATGTCTTCATCAGAATGAATTTCCGGTCGCAAACCGAAAAGCATTCAAGTAATTTCCATCTTATACAGAGAAAAGAAAGGACATAACCTCAATGCACTCGAAGAGCTGGAGATTTTCAAGCATATTTCTAAGATCGATGGCGTAATTCTCAATGAACAATTTTAAAAAAATTTCTATATAATTGTAATTGTTTCAATCCACTATTCGGGGATTCTTAAAACCTTTATTTAGTACTGTATTTTCCAGCCTGTATTTCCGAAACATTTTCTTCGAATCTCATAGATGTATATCACTAAAGTTACCTTCATGCAGATATTTTTTTGGGTTGTACAGCTGTTTGTATAAATTTTCTATATTATCTGTCTTTACGTAATAGTAATTTCTGTAAAGCCAAATAGATAGCTCTTAGTTACACTTCATCTGCTTGACTACTGTGTATTTTCAAAAATACATGAGGCCCTCTTCCTTCGTGTTTTAATTTTTATAACTATAATTTTTCAGAGGAGGAAATGTCACTGAACGCACCCAATAGGCAGTGCAACTTGTATTCGTGGCAGCAAAATAAGCCACTGGGCCGGTTAGTCTGATGTTGTTCCTAGCAAGGCATATGTGGCAAAGGCTGAACGTGTTTTGTTTTATTTTTGGCTTGACCACGCCGGTGCAAGCCCTGACCATTGCCTTCTCGCATTGTAATTTTACGTAAGTAACCTATACGTCATGACAACTGTCATCTTAGTTACTGTTTTTTTTGTCATACTTAATTTTCTGTGTATTATAGAAATTCTCAATATTTCATTCTGAAGAAGACATCCTTGGAGGTCTCGAAACCCAGGTCAATGTACCAAAATAGTTATTTGAAACCGATTGGCTGTGTGATTCCTGTGTTTGAACTGATATTATTCAAAGTTTGCAAATCAGTAACAGTACGAGGTCTGTTTTTGGCTCAAATTGTTCAAATGGCTCTGAACACTATGGGACTTAACATCTGAGGTCATCAGTCCCCTAGAACTTAGAACTACCTAAACCTAACTAACCTAAGGACATCACACACATCCATGCCCGAGGCAGGATTCGAACCTGCGACCGTAGCGGTCGCGCGGTTCCAGACTGAAGCTCTTAGAACCGCTCGGCCACACCGGCCGGCGGCTATTTTCCTTTCAATCTCTGCTCAGTCGCAAAATGAAACCCACAGCGAATATCAAATTACTTACAACATTTAGCTAAACTATACACGTACTTGTCTACATAGTCTCCGTTCCGACTTCGATGTTTGTCGAAGTATTGTACGAACTTTCCAATTCCCTCGTCATAGGAGGCAGCCGCCTGTGATTTCCCCCTATTTCCCTACGCTGGTCGGCAGCTCGTTGTCTGTGCCACAGTGCTGCCCTCGCTGCCAGCGGCTCATGCTGGTTGGTTGGTTGATTTGGGGAAGGTGGCCGAACAGCGAGGTCATCGGTCCCAATGGACTAATAAAGGATGGGGAAGAAGGTCGGCCGTGCCCTTACAAAGCAACCATCCCAGAATTTACCTGAAGCGATTTAGAGAAATCACGGAAAACGTGAACAGGATGGCCGGACAAGGGTGTGAACTGTCGTCCACTCGTTTGCGAGCACAGTGTGCTAACCACTGCGTCACCTCGCTCGGTGCGGTTCATGTGAGCGAAAAAGATGGAAATCAGAGGAAGCCAAGTCAGGGCTGCATGGTGGGTGATCGAACACTTCTCATCGAACACGCTGCAGGAGCATCCTCGTTGCACCTGCAGTGTGAAGCGGAGAACCGTCGTGTAAAGGCTGGATGAAATCGGACGACATTCGTGAGCAAGTACTTCACGCTCGGCGGGAGGCGCTATTGATCTAGGCATCTTCATTTGCCAACTGTGCCCTCAGAAATGCAAGTAAGACGTAACGCGATACACGGTCATACTGTAGACACTGCGCAACGCATGTGCGCAAAGCTTAAATCGGATTTTCACTATGGTTTTCATTTCGCGAGCAATCGGAGGATGAAGAAGAATACGTACTCATAAATAGACTTTAATTGTAGTCGTATTGGTTACGACACGTGACTATTGTCAGCAGCACTTACTATGAATATTGTCAGCTCTACTGTTAATTAAACACTCCAATCGCGGAAAAATAATGAACCTGTGATAACAATCTAGTCGTGCAGCGCGTAAATAAGTGATGTTTCAGACACTATTATAGACGGCGGAATGCCGAAGTATTCCCAGTAACAGAAAAGAATTATTCAATGTCTCACCTTGCATTAAAAACAACATTCCTTTCAGTGAGTATCACAATGATAAGATATCGATGACAAGTCTTCCACACCAGTTCATCGTCCCTGAGTGGACGTACGCTGAAGTGGACCGTCGCTTCCGTGTAGTTGACACCAGCCAGCAACAAATCCTCTGGCATGGCAGCCTTGGTGACACAAAATAAGCCAGCCGGCACCTCGCGGGAAAAGGAGATGGTGATGGCCCTTCCGTTGGAGAACCACGTGACCATTCTTCGCAGCCGGAGGCGGATGGCATCTGACACTGGGCATTGGTTTGCCTGGGGTGGCGGCAGTAGGGCGGAAAGCCCGAAACCCGCGCACAGCGTCACGGCAACCATGCAGTGGTATCTCCTGCAGGAAGAAAAGCCGAAGGTCATTGTTTGCTGTGGGAAAGACACACTATCAAGATACTGGTCAGTCTCACGTCTCTTCAAAAATTGTGCAGCATGTCCCAAAATGTCGAAAAGCCCAGCTGAGTAGGTTTAAATATATAAGCTTTTGAGTAGTCACGCCGCCAGCGCTACTGCAACCGTCTAGTTAGTCTAGCAGGGCCGGCCAGAGTGGCCGATCGGTTCTAGGCGCTTCAGTCTGAAACCGCACGACCGCTACGGTCGCAGGTTCGAATCCTGCTCGATGTGTGTGATGTCCTTAGGATAGTTAGGTTTAAGTAGTTTTAAGTCTAGGGGACTGATGACCTCAGATGTTAAGTCCCACAGTGTTCAGACCCAGTCTAGCAGGTTTGTAATTAAGTTGAGAACAAAAGCTAAACTATCGATTATAACATTTCTTGACATAACAACATAACCATTAATAAAATTTCATTACTAACACCTCGATCGTTTCTTGGTATTATGAGAAGCGTTAAGGTATTACTCTTGCCTGCATTAATGTCGCTACTCGTCATAAAAATATAAAACAATACAAATTAATATTCGCTAGCGGCGTCGCTGGTTTGACTCTATTTTTTTTTATTAATGAGTTGAGAACCAATGAGCACAAACTAAACGCATGTGACAGATGAAAAGTTGTTTACTGAAAATATACTATATCTAAGAGCAGTATAGTGTGAGCTGGTAAAAATTTTATTCGTGTGGAGATAATTTTTGCTCTGCAATACAATTAACTGCGTATCGGTGGTGTAACAGTATTTATGACAAACTAATTGAAATAAAGCACCTAGCATGTCTTCTTTTTTTAAATAAAAAATATTCAAACGAATCTCTTCTTTCCAGTTTAGTTATTTCTTTCTTAATGCACGCAATCTTTTCCTTTAATACTTTTATACTATTCTTTTATAATATCTCAACTTTATCGATGACGTTATCTTCCAGTACATTTCATTGCCCACCCGTTTTAAGCACAATGACTTATAGGTGTAAAAGAGCGGATAGAGGGGAACAGTTGTTGCACCTCGCTTCTGATAGCAATGTACAAGTGCAGATAGAGAAAAAAGATTGTTGCATCCCGTAGTCTGATGGCCAGCGGAAGTGTTTAAACTCAGAATAGTGTTCCTGGAGCCACTCTGTAGCAATTCTGGACTTGTAGGGTGTCGCATTGTCCTGCTGCAATTGCCCAAGTCCGTCGAAATGCACAATGGACATCAATGGATGCAGGTGATGAGACAGGATGCTTAGGTAGGTGTCACCTGTCAGAGTCGCATCTAGATGTATCAGGGGTCCCACTGCACACACTCCACACTACTATACAGCCTCCACCAGCTTTAATGGTCCCTCGCTGACATGCAAGGTCCGTGGATTCATGAGGCTGTTTCCATACCCGTACACGTCCATCAATTTGACACAATTTGAAACGAGATTCGTGCGACCAGGCAACATGTTTCCAGTCATCAACAGTCAAACGTCGGTGTTGATGAGCCCAGGGGAGGTGTAAAGCTTCGTGTCATGCAGTCATCAAGGGTACACCAGTGGGCCTTCACCTCCAAAAGCCCATATTGATGATGTTTCGTTGAATGGTTCACATGCTGACACTTGTTGATGGTCCAGCATTGAAATCTGCAGCAATTTTTGGAAGAGTTACACTTCCGCCATGTTGAAAGAATCCCTTCATTCGTCGTTGGTCCCGTTCTTGCAGGATCTATTACCGGACGCAGTGATGTCAAAGATTTTATGCTTTACCAGATTCTTGATATTCACGGTACAATCGTGAAATTCCTTTCTTACAGGATTTTTTTCCAGCTGCAGAGTTGTCAGAGATTTGATGTTTTACCGTATTCCTGATAGTATAGGGACAAGGAGGTTTCTGTGCCACTCTGCATTGTTGCCACATGTATCCAAGATGGCGGCATGTAGACTTGGCAACAGTGCATGATGTCATCCAAGATGGTGACGATGACGTCATCCAAGATGGCGGCTTTTGGCGGGAAGTTTGAATTTTGGCAGGAATATACGTCAATGGGGCTACCTCCACTAACCTAACCCCCTCCCCCAGAAAACAGCAGGAAGTTCAAATTCCATCAAGATAATGCAGCCTCTACTAACGTAAGAAAAATGGCGAGAAAGAAAGGGCAGTTGTGGTACCTCCACTAACCCAAGTCATCCGATCGCCACCTCTTCCTACGGACTGGCGGGAAAAGAACTCGGTCTGTGCTGGACATAAGTCTTTATTATTTTCCATGCACCAGTCCTTCTTTAAACAATTTGAGACACTACCACCATCCAGTGTGTTTGCCATGAGGTGCAGAATCCAACTGACACAGTACAAAGTACCACCACCAGAGGGCATTGTCGTCCAATCCGTGACATTGTCCAAGATGGCGGCCATGACGTCAGATGATGACACAGGTACCATTATCCAAGATTGCAGATCTTGGTGGGAAACAGTGTATTCACTACGAGGTCTGGACCTAGTACACAATACTGCCACCAGTGTGTGCTGTCATCCGTTCCATGATGTAACCCAAGACGGTGGGGGGAAAATGGCGGGAAAGTGTCGCCGCCACAAGGTCTGCACCTAGTACGCAGTACTGTCACCAGAGGGCGCTGTCATCTGTTCTGTAGCATAACCTAAGATGACTGTCTGGAGGGCAAAATGACTCAGCCTGCGCTGGGCGGCTAGAGAGAGGAAGGAGTGAACTTTATTTATTTTGGAACAATTTATTTAGGGACAGGTTTGAGATGGTATATTTATCACACTGATACAAAACACACGCTCCGACATGCTTGGGGTCACGCCACACAGCCAACAGACCTGTAAACTAATCCTAAATAACACTCTGAAGACTCACAAACAACTCCTAAATTATCCAAATAAATTCAGTACACAGCACACAGACATGAAACCTGCTCCTAAGTAATGCAGTACACTGATGTGCAGACACGAAATCAACTGTCCAAATAATGCATAGCACAGCCTACAGACCTGCTCCCAAAACAATGCAGCAAACACCAAAACAACTCTTAAATCGTCAAAAAATAATGCATTTGTAATGTCCACAACAATTAAACAACCGAGAATAATCCAGTGTGTTCACCACTGCTGGTGTGATACCTCTCTCTACCTGCATTCCAGCACAGAGCTAACTGCTGAGCAACGCTGCAAAAATCCGTTCCAGAGTAGCACAGGCTGCTTTCTCCATAGCGATTCTAATGAGGCATGCATGATGTGTGGCTGATGCATTGCTGCACATAGCTACATACCATTACAAGCGCATCTAGCAACATTCTCAATGTCATACTGAAGACACATGGCTATCTAATATAAGAACCAAGTGGAACTCACGGAAATTGTATAGTGGGCAGAAAAACTTAACATGCGTTTTTGTAGGAGCTTTCGTGATGTCTCGACTTGTATCCACGGAAATTCTTGCCCTAACAGAACCTGTTTAGGAAAATAGTGCAGAATAATGTCGAATGCATTCTTCCTCAGGATCCTAATGTGGCACCCCATCCATCACATGTTACCCTTCATGCTTTCAACACACGCAAACTTTCTCACGACTGCATAGAGACTCCTATACCCCAGCACAAAGGATGTCTTGTGAATGAATTGAGCATTAGGATTGGCTCTTATCGAATTTATCCCGCCAGTGTGGAATCACCATCTGCCTTTTCTTTTTCTTTCTGCAGACAAGACTTTCAGCAGCAAAAAACTATTTTACACAGATCGCCATATTGCAACGACCATTAGACCTTACAAAGTGGCCTACAGATCGTCAAATACAGAAAGACACCTACTCAATTACACTGCTCTCCTAACTGAGGACAGGAGCTTGAATATTAGAGTGTGGAACCGATCTCCAACCCAGCAATATACCACCGCCTACGGTTTCGATGCAGTAAACATACAATTCATATCCAGCGCCATACAAAAAGCGCCCCTTTTACGTTATTCATACATATACTGCAAAGACAGACAGCGCTGTACATATACTCGTGGCACTAGATATTTCCCTGCAAGGTCGGCGGTCATGCAACCCCGACAGTTGACCAGAGAGCCCTCAACGGACCAAAGTCACTCTCAGAACTGTTCTACAAAATCGGGCTCGTTTCCCCTTCACACAAATGCGTTACTGTTTATGGTCCGGACCTGCTTGCTTGCTCGCTTTTCTACAGTCACCTCCAGACTCTGGGATTACAAGAACACATGTATTTCCACACGGTCTGCCATAATATTATACCATTTTCGCGGTACTTCTCGACATCAAGCGCACAGCAGTATCCTACCAATCGCACTCGCAACGTAATTCCGGAGATATAGACTGGAAATTATTTCTCTACAAACCCGAAACTTTTGCGAGGTGGAGCATGCTGTAGACTACTGAGTAACTAGAAACTTATCCCACCTGCAAAGACCTTTACGTGAGAAAAACTCGAAGCAAATAGAGGAATCTGATATTTCCACATGCGAATAGCGATGTCAGTGCTGTAACGGATTCCAAACCATCCCTATAATTCGCAGAGTCAACTAAGCTGTTTCCCACGTCTAGAGCAAACCTATCTTTCACCTGCCAGATGCACACACCATAAGCGAAGTTCCCTCAACTAAATAAAGTTGCGAAATGTGCAGAAGTAGTCAACCGAACAATTTACATGGGAGGGAATAACGGTCCAGCGCAAACACACGTTCATATTGAATCTTCTCAAATTTCCACGTGATCGCGAAAGCTATCCAACACATACTAAGTATTAGTTCGCTATTCAACCCTCTAGAGGACAACAGTTCAGTCAGCTACATTCCGACACTCCAACAGGCCTCTGTATTCAGACGGCTGCTATAGTTAACAGGAAACGTGAATCATTCCTGCCACAAGGTGCCGCCACTGCACGCCAAGCAAGCATAGACAGAATCGTCCTAGGAAAAAAAGCGGCCTCATATATATTGTATCCCTGTACTTACAACTAAATGTTACGATGGCGGTCTCAGTTGAACGGCATTCGACAATGCGTGAAGTATCGTAAGTGCACCCTGCAGACGGCTGTGGCTCCGGGAATAGAAATATCTGTACCGTTTTTATGACCTGACATACTCTTCCCTTTGCTGTCACAGTGTTCCACGTTAAATCGAGACCTTCCTTACAACTGGACATAGTCATTTCCTTTGCACAAGTCGAAATACGAACACATACTTTATAAGCCTGATGCTCAAGATGAACCTATCACGCATCACCTACTACTAAGTATAATACTTCGCCAATAAATGATTGCAGACGATAAAAAATAATACTGACCGAAAATCCGCGATGGGTGGACATGTCTCATAAGTTTTTCTTGTGGTACCGCCGTGTCTTAGAAAAAGAGATGTAATCTTCCTACAAACCGCTATATGTTTTTAAAAAAATCATATTACCATCACAAGCAGTCTTAGTTCTACAGGTACACACAAATATCCATGTTTCAAGCTATACCGGCTTTATAAGTCCATGTTTGGCATTGCTTACAAATGACGTGGTTTTTCTAGACAAATACTGTGACACTGAATATAGACGACGATCGCCAGAGTGTATACTGTCGCACCAGCAGTGCGGTTACACGTCGCCGACGGTGCACCCTCGTAATAAAATTACTGAATTTTGAAAGTGATTTCGCCAAGGGACGTGGTATGAAACCGGTAATTGCAGCCCTGTCACCCCGCCGTCGCTAGATGTTCCTCCAGTATTTGTAACACATTCAGTCTCGATGCAATGTCAGAGGGTCGGTGATATACCCACTGGGCTATAGGCTAAGATTGATTAAGAAGGATCACAAACAGTAGATGGTATGATGATTGAGGTCGCAAGAAATGTACACTAGCTTGGAATCAAGTCCCTCCATTCAAGTGCATATCTGCATTGGATCCTATGGAGAAGTCTTTTAATCATTATAGCCCCTAGTGAATCATTTTTCTGGCACTCTCACATCTCGAAACGAGTCACCTTTCTCGAACCTATCTGCTACAGTAAAATTCCCGCCTCGTTTTGGGTAGCCCCTATGCATCCTGCAACTGCCCCCTCAGACTCTGCGCTATCATCCCTGCAGCTTTGCACAAGCGATCGTTCCAATGTAAGTTGGAATTGAGTAGGGGTCAGAGGAAACTATATCCACCACCTTCTGCAACCAGGGCAGAAACAGGCAAAGCTGAGTTTCTGCGACAGAACTGTGTTTTGACCATTTGATCGAAATGAAGTTTGCTCCTGCAACACGAGGTAGTATAAAAGACAGTACGGGAACTGGGGAAAGGACGTGGATTTTGCTACTGCGTTGTGGTGCTTCTTCAAACTACAAGCAGGTACTATAGATCCACATCCCTCAGTGTCCATTCACGCCTAGCACCCCAACATTCTATCATCGTTGTTCTGTTCAATCCACCAGATAAAAATTACGAACTATAGAAGCTCCACTAACTTCATCCGATACAGAACTCAATAAGATTTTTACTGCATCTCTCTTCTCCCATATATAGAAAACAAATACACATGCGCACCGGCTTCGAGCACATGTGACAGTCCTATTAAATATAAAGGTATTGATCCACTGCACAGACCAGTTTAAATTTTCGTCATCTATCCTGCAGGAGGATGACCATAGCCCACAGACTATACTGTAAGTCGCAAGAGACGCTCCCTGTGACACTGTGTCGTTGTTTGAAACATTGTTTTTTCTGCTGTACACTGCTTTGTACACTGCCATACATTTTGTTTTTCCGCCATGACGTCGAGGTCTGTGCCAGGTTCTAAACTGACATTAACACGTTCTGATCCATTGCCTCTCGCAGAAAACTAGACGTCACACAGTGTAAATCATGTTGCCACTGCGCCTACCTTACACGCCGCACACTCTGGATGATTTTAAATAAAGGACAGTAACAACATAAGGAAACTGGAAGAGTTTTATGGAGTTGTGGAGAGGTTCCAAACTGCTGTACGAGAGTGACTGACGACATCTACATTTAAACTCATCTGTCGTAGTGACGGAATAGCTGATGGCTCTGCATTCCATTTTGACTGATTGCTCACATTGCAGTCATGTCCAGTGCTGTCCATCCCCAGAAAGTGTTGTCTCCCCACCAAAACTCTTTCTCCAACTCAAACACGCGATGTCAGTCAATCATTATGTGGTAACCAACAGCGTACCAGTGGATGGATGGGGTGGAAAAGGCGCCATCAATGTACTCTAATAATAAGCATCACAGTTGAGAGTGGGAACAATTTTAGCAATTTTACGGTAATTTCAACACCAAGAAATGCTGTGACAGCATGTTTCCCAATTTCAGTATCATATCTAAGCCGCTCACCTCTCTACTTTGCAAGTATCAATGCGAATGTAGATAGGTGACTGTGCAGTACGTCCATTTATTATTAATTTTCAAACACATACATCATCAAAGTATACCAGACAGCGCTCTATATATTTCTAACACCTCGAGCATAATGCTTAATTTACGATATATCTCTTTGCTGATGGGGGTCACAGAGCATCCTCACAGTCTTAGGGTAAAATTAGACTCTGGAAAATCCCTTGACCAACCCCCCCCCCCCCCCCCCCCCCCAGCAGCACCGTTACCGATTTAACCTGCAACCGACTAGAAGTAGACTGTTACTTTACACGTCTCCTGAATGAATGGAACTAGCCCTCTCCCATCCATGTACACAAGATTTCTCCATATGCATTGATGTCGAGGAGGTTAGCATCCCTGTGTATAGTAACAGATTTGAAAGTGTTGTGATGTAATAGCAGACGATTAAGAAGAACAAGAAACGGGTGATTTTTATGCATGATGGAGCTCCAGGTGGATGGAGTTCGAAGCATTTTACGTAAATCAACTACGCTATCAACTCTAAAGTACTGTTGTAGAGTCTAGGATCAGTGCCTGGAAGGTACTGATAAGAGAGGACATAAACACACGCACTCCTAAGACTACGACGTTCCGCACTTAAAACAGGCTGTAATGTTAGATCACTTGAGTTTCTGACCTGTCAGTCATTTTGAATGTAGCGCTGTTAATATTCTGTTAATATTCCAATGTAAGAAATATGTTTCCAGTACATGACATACACACTTCTTGCAGGTTTCTCTACGATAAACTATGGTATCAAACCGTAAAACGAGTAAACTATTTCCTTAAAACAATGGCTCTGTGTGATACACGCACAGTATAGCTTTTCAGAGATATATAGCATCCACTGTCCACATCCAATCATGGCTCAGAAATTATACTATGCCCACATCTGCCCTGTGTAAAATTATCGTTAGTAATGGAGAATACCTCTTACAAGGAAACAGATAAACGCATAGCAGCGGCGTCCGACGTGTGGCGACATGACTTGTAATTTCACATCTGTCAAGCAGGTGTATACACAGGGGACTGCAATGTCGTATAAACACCTATTGCTAACTTATGTGTAAAATCGATACTTCAGTTTCATAACTGCCCTTTCTTTCCCGCCATTTTTCTTAACATTAGTAGAGGCTGCATTATCTTGATGTAATTTGAACTTCCTGCCATTCTCTGTGGAAGGGGTTAGGTTAGTGCAGGTAGCCCAATTGACCTATCTTCCTGCCAAAATTAAAACTTCCCCCCAAAAGCCGCCATCTTGGGTGGCGTCATCACCACCATCTTGGATGACGTCATGTGCTGTAGCCAAGTCTACACACAATCTAGGATGACGTCATCACTGCCGTCTTGGATACATCTGGCAAGATTGCAGAGTGGCGCAGAACATTCCTTGTCCCAAAACTCCTGATATTCAAGGTACACTTGTGAAATGATCGCACAGGAAAATCCTCACTTCATTGCTATGTCAGAGATGCTGTGTCCCATCGCTCGTGCTCCGACAGTAACACCACGTTCAAATTCACTTAAATCTTGACAACCTGCCATTGTAGCATCAGTAGCCGACCTAACGACTGCGCCAGACACTTGTTTACATACGCGTTGCCGAGTGCAGCGCAGTATTCTGCCTGTTTACATATCTCCGTATATGTATATGCATGCCTTTACCAGTTTTTGGCGCTTCAGTGTATTTCAATGTACGGAATACAAGAGGCAGGCCTAGGGAGAAAGTTACTAGGTGTACGCCAGTCTAGGAAGTCAAACAACTAAATAAAGTGGGCAGCGGAAGGACAGACGATTCATGTTAAGTTCTGTTGGTATGCGGTCGTGGAAGGAGGATGTCTATTCTGCTCGAGGTATGAATCACAAGAGAGCGAAATAACTGTGTTCTGCTCTGCAGAACCTTCCATGGTCCAGACACGTGACCTGCCTCCCACACACACCGTTGGCTGAAACCAACGGCCTGAATTCGCTAGCGGTTTCAGAAGACAGCTGAAGGCCTGACATACTTTTGTCGCCTTAAAGGCGTTCTTGGCTAACATCAATTCACCACGTCCAATATCAAAGGTAACTAACGCTTGCGACCGGTACAGCGTGTATTTAAAGTAAACCGGAGTTGCATCCTCATAGTAGTGATTCTAACGCCACTCTTATGCGACGGACATGAAATCTCAACAGACATCATCCTTCTGGTGTAGAAATACGCCCGCCATCTTTCGTTTATGGCGCACAACTCGTGTTGTTGGGATTTTTTTCCGTCAGTGTACGTAGCACTAAACATCTGGAGGGATGACCACATCAAACAAATTGTAGGGAAAAAAGCTGCCAGGCTGAGATTCATAGGAAGAATCTTAAGGATATGTAATTCACCCACTGTAAAAGTCTTAGAAATATTTGTTCGACCGATTCATGAGTATTGCTCATTAGCCTGGGACCTTTAACGAAGTTGGGTTAATAGAAGAGATAATATCCGACGAAGAGCCGCGCGTTTCGTCAAGGGGTCCTTTGCTCGGCGCGACAGCGTTGAGGATACGCTCGACAAACTCCAGTGGTAAACGCTACAATAGAGGCGTTGTGCGTCACGGAGAGGTTTACAGTCGAAATCCCGAGAGGGTACGCTTGGGGAGCATTTGGCTTCCTCCCACATCTCGTCAAAGGATCACAGCCAGACAGTCAGAGAAACTGGAGATAATACGGATGTTTAGCGACAGTCAGTCCCTCCAGGTGCAGTCACAAATGTCACAGGAAGGGGAGGCCGGTTTGCTGTACCAGAGGTACCCTCCGCCACGAACCGTAAGGCTGTTCGTGGACCATACATGTAGATGTTTACGATTATGCACGATTGCGCAGTATTTTTCAAATAACTGGAAATAATACATCATTGACATAATTTTGTGTTTTCAAATGTTTGAATAATACATTGTGGTTTAACAAAATACAGTTATATTCATTTTACGTATTACAAACTGGCACAATAGTTCTATTTATATTTTGTGTTACACTACGGTCTGATTTGAATTATTAAGAATCATTGCCACAGTATTGTTGACGGGGATTATTTGTTTTACATTGTGAACAGCGGTCGCCTAAATATTGTTTCCTCATAAATTCTCGCACCAAACGACGAACACTTCGGCAATCAGAAGACTTCCAAAGTGTGACATATATTCACTTGAACTAAAGTTAGAGATAATCTAGCTTTCTTAGCGTAGTTTTTGTTACAGTCTTTCATTTTCCTCTTACTAAATTTGCGTTCAGCCACAGTGCATCTTTACAATATATACCAGGTTTCAACGGGTTTCCAAAAATGTTTTCACGCCTGCTCTACTGTTGAACCAGTCCAGATACGCCGGTATGGGTGGTCATTCTCTCAAGCCGAATGCCGCGTAGTAAGATTCTTAGCCGCCAGTGCTGATCAGGCTTTAACTTGCTGAAAGATTTGTCTAACGCTCATTGGGAATCATTCCCTACGATCCTGTTGCATCTGTACAATCAATTAGGAGTAAGATACAATATGGCTGCATGTTGTATGACTCCGCTTCCAAGCTACAACTGAGAATTACGGACCATATGCAATCAGCAGCTCGGCTTATTTGTGGAGGTTGTACTAAAACGAAATCCGCATCTGTCATGCGCGCGGAATTGGCAGTTCCTCCACTCCTTACGGGACAAAAACTCTTAAGTGATCGATGTACGTTGAGGGTCACACCCTCTATCAGTTGGGCATTACATTGTAAGTTACTTCGATTACTAAATCTGGTACAGACTGTCATACTGGTCGAAGAAACCCAAACTCCCATTACCAATATCATATACACACATCAAAAAACGGCTTTGCATCACCTCGGTTCAGAGAGTTCCCGAACCTGTACAGAAAACTGGAATAGAGATCAACATAAACATCATTTCAGCCCTTTTTATTGCTCATGAAAACCACACATTGCTTGCTGTTCCACCATACAGCGAGACCTCTAGAGGTGGTGGTCCAGATTGGTGTATACACCCAGTCTGGTACGTAGCGCAGCGGGTTTTGAGTCGGCGCCAGACGGCATGGACCTCGATTACAACTAGAGGCCTCTGCAGACGTCGCGCCGTAAGCCGCGGCTGCGCACCTTCCTGGCTCGCGTATAGCGTGAGGGCGCCACGGTGGAGCGCGTGGTCCCAGCGGCCAATAGCGGCGTACCCTATCCTGTATTTAAGCGCCTGCCTCTCGCTCAGCTACAGTGTTTTACAGTAAGTGCTCCGTGTTGTGTGTCTTGGGAAGTGTTGCGAACGGCCATCATACTATCGCTGGGTGTGATTTTTTATCTCTTGCGAACAGAAACCAGACTGTCGCCATGTTTTTTTTTTTTTTTTTTTTAATTGTGTGTCTACTATGTTACTTGTCTGCTTCCTGTGTATTTTATTAACAGTGCCAGCCCCTTTGCTTTATGTTTTAACTTTCCACAATTTTCCGACGTTTTACAATTTAAGTCACCGTTTTATCGCCTGTTTTTCTCGCTTCTTTTCTACTTACGTCTTTAAAAAGTCTGTAGGCTGTAGAGCAGCGTACTAAGCTGCTGCCAGCCCGCCCCCTTCGGGGGGGGGGATTGAAATTCAATAAAGGAAAAAAAAAGCTCAGCTAGACAGTCTGATATTCACGTGAGTCTAAATCTCGCCTACTGACAGCGTGTTTACATTTCTTGTTTCCGTGTACGAGTGAACGTTGTGGATTCGTTAGGTTGTCGCTTGTGACCCCGTTGCTTCTTGACTGTTCTTGTTCGTAAGGTCTTGCTCGGTCGTCCGTCGTTGTTCGTGTCCGTCCTTTCCCGTTCGTTTGTTTGTTCGCGGCCGTTCCCCTCTGGTCCCACCGCGCTTCGTTCTCGGCAACCCCGCGACCGGAACGGTCGCGGTTACTACACTAAGTGCCACAACGAAGTGCCAGGATCTTTACCTGATGTTAAGTGTCCGAATATGTCCAACTGGCACAACACCTGCCGTGGTTGGAGACCTCACAGCGCTGAGCCATACATTTCACGTAATGTCACCAGTCTTCACGCTGGAGCAGCATTTCTGGATGCTCGGCGACAGATACGGAGTCAAGAATGCTTCTGAACTCGAAGTACTGTATTGAGGGCATCAAGTGACAAAAAATGTTTAACAGTAGCCGAGGTGCCCGTGCCGGTGTCGGACGATTGACGTCTGCAGTCGTACGGTCAGACAGCGTCACCTGGCGGAGTGCAGCGATCCTGTTGACGCATTCCACCTTGTCAGCTTGGTGACGCAAGTACTGCCACCACTCTGTGACGCTGGTGGGAAGTGTTCAAGCCCCACGTCGAACCCACGATCGATAGAGACTGGTTGGAATGACAGATGGTGGCACCTACTCGACAGTCTCGCGCTGGAGGTTTCAGTTCAAAAGCACTCAGCCATCAGCAATAGCTGACAGAGCAGCCCATTTAGTGACGTTGCTCGATTAGGAAGGATTATCGTAACCGTACATTCGACCGATGACTGAGGCGGAGAATGTGCCGGTCGATGCACAGTGTCAGAGGAATGATACTACCGGCTGAGCTGGGTGCATTCCCGCTCCTTCTGGCCGAGTGCGTTACCACAGGTGCCAGGCTCCCGTCACGCAGTTGGGTGCGGGAACAGCGTGCTGTGCAGCACCATATACCAACCCAGTCATCCACTGATGGCCGAACGCCTCGAAGCGGGGTACTGCACCAGCGCTGTTCTTGCAGCCAGCTGCAGAAATACCTCAGTGGCTGCCCTGCACGTCACTTGGCCGGTTGCGAAAGCCTGCCAGAAACTCACACCACACCAGTATGATGTGTTGTCCACCGCGAGCGAGTACAATAGCAAGGGTCATTCTAGATTCAAAGGGACGCGATTTAGAGACACGCAATTTAAAAGAGTTTGATTTTAAGAGAGAGAGAAGATAAGTAGTGTGGGTCCTAGACATAGTGGGAATTGCTGATACGGAGAGTATCAGATTACACCTTCCGATGTCTTGGTTACACGTTTGTGCTAGCTGCATATTCAAAGTCACCGACCACTCTCCTCCATCCAGGGAATCACCGGCAAGTCGGCTAGTTATACTCAGTTGATGACGTAGCGAGAGACTGGGCACGTGTGATATAAAATTAGAAGGAAACTCACCCCTCCTTTACCTTCCCCCTCTCACACACAGACTACTCTCCCCCTGTACCAATAAAGGTTCAGGCACAAACCTGCCCCCTTCCGACTCTTGTAACACATCATTTGAGCGGGTGGCTTCATTCTGGAGTTGTGAACCATAGGGACAGATAAGTGTGTCACTATTTCTTAATAACAAATTAATCTAATTGTAATTACGTCAAGTCCCATTACTCGAGGCCTAGTGTGTGGTTATTTGTTAATAACAAATTAAGTTTAATGTTACGGGACTTTCGTCATTCGAGGCACCAATTTACGAGACCACTCATTTGTCAACTTTTTTTTTTTTTTTTGTATTTTCCACATATTCCTCAGTTATACGTATTTTTCGACATTTTTTTACAATTATTCGCATTTTTACTATATTTTCCACAATTTTAGGTATTTGTTCAATCATCCGAGTTTCACCCCACTGCTTTTGACGTCACGTCAACGTCGTGTCGTGTCGCGTCGCGTCTCATCGATGTCTCGATGCTCTCAGTCGATAACAATGCAGCATGTGCACAAAAGTATCCGAATTATTTACCGCTGCGAAACCCCCTCTTCAATACTCGTGTGTGTGTGTGTGTGTGTGTGTGTGTGTGTGTGTGTGTGTGTGTTTTAGAAAGCGAACATGTACCCCTAGTGGTGAAAATAATAAAATCAAGACATTTACCACAAAACTAATGACGTCACACCAAAAAACTCTGACATTCACCCATTTCTGAAAGCGCTGCATGCCACCACTAAGTTAACAGATTGTCTGACTTCACAGTTTATGTTATAAAATGAACATATTCTTACAGGAAATGATGTCACAGTGTATTTGTGATGTCGTAGCATGATTCTGACCTTTACTGATTTCCAAGACAGTCAACCAATGTTTCGTAATGTGTTTATAAGAATTAATACAACACTACAAAATACCCAATTTGAGAGCTGATCAATTTCCTCAACCACTGTGGATCATTCGAGGTAGATACATCTAAGCAATGGTATAACTCTACAACATAAGCACAATGTGGCATCTGTTGGGGTAGACCGCGAATCAAACGTGGCAGGTGCAGTATGGCCAGGCCTGTGATCCCAGAAAAGCTAGAGAAATTTGCGTTACGTAGGTGTGTATTCGTCCGTGTCGCGAACGACCTAGTTGCTTCAGGAAAAGACACTGGTACTACATCAAGCATTCAGTGAGGGGCTTTTAGCCCACTTTAATTACAAGGCTTCCTTATCAAGCCAGTGTCTATGCGTTTGCTGGCGGATATATGTGGCCAGCTTTTCAGATTAAGTGCCAAGGACTCACCTTCCCTCTCCGTTTTTCTCTGGATCAATAGCCACTGAACTTTTAGCACTGGAGAAAAAAACGCATAGGCAACGTCAGTTGATCTAACAGAGCTCCCAGATAGAATAAAAAGGCATGTAACCTACCAAAACTACTGCATTATTAGTGAGTTTGAGACATTGCTAGAAGACTCGTAAGTAATTACAAAAAGAAATCCAAGCAAGAGTGCTGCCAATCCTTCTGTATCTATCACGCTGGTAAGGTTGGTCTAGTTTTTCCCTGAAACATGGGCATGAGTCCCCACACAGGGTCCATACTGAGCATATCAGGAAAGCCGTAACGAAAAATACAATTCTACAAGTACACTGATGATGGGCGAGATCTGCCAGTGCTCCCAGGCAGAATAAAAGGACATGTAACACGAAATAAACTTTTGCAATATTACTGTGTAATGTCACGCAAATGAGACTAACCAATGCCCACAGTGCAGCAAAAGTGAACTATTTCTACATACAAGGTCATCGACGCACAGAGGTGACAGCATCTCTGTTGCTATACGATAAAATGCGACGTTGGAGAGCTGTAGAGCTCATGCACTGTATGTCGATAGCCCGATACGAATATTAGCTATACTGATTCTCCAAAAACGTAACCACAGTTGCAATGAACCGATCACCAATGGGATTCAACTTGTGAACGTCACATGCACATTCATTAATGGGAAAAAATAACCTTCTAAACATGGCCCTGCGTGTCACTCTCTATTCCACAGAGCCGCCACCCCCCTACCCCCCCCCCTCCCACCTCTCCCTTTATACATCAGCATATCTCCCCTGTATGCCACCAGTGTCTAAAACTGCGGACATCACAAACGTTGGCTGCTGAAAAAGAAGTTCTACACGTACACGATAACTGTAGAGTCACTGCCATTCGATAGAACAAAACAGAAAACGATGTTGAAAAACCTACACACATCCTATATTCGTAGCTTGCTGGCTGACGATGGACTGATGCTCTCTGGAGCTGTGTGCTGGGTCCTACTCGTCTCTGCCCGCAGTAAATACGGCAGAGAGGTCCTTAAAAGGATATGGCAGCATGGGTAAGTACCGCGAGTTTGAACGCTACCGCCTGTCAATTACTGCCGAACATACGAGAAGAAATACCTGCGACAGTGCGCACCCAGCAATAGTGACTACCATATGACAAGCCGTCTCTATATCTTGCGTGTAGGTTAGCTACCTAGCGGGCTCAACGCACTTACGCACTGACTCAAATAACCGCGGGAAATCATCTTCGCGTCAGAGACTCCACGCCCTGTGTGTTGCTCGTGGTAATAGTCCAGAATTCCTTTCACCGACACAACGCACGAATCTGTTTCACGAGGATTTAAATCCTCAAAAGATGGCCGCCCGATAGCAAACCCACGCGTGTTAACAGGGACGCTTCCTTGCACTACAAAGCAGTCACTGCACGCGGTATGAAGACGACCTTAAAACGCTCTAAAATTATTTTTATTCCACCGATCAAGTATGACGTTCACCCTGTCTGTGGGGTGCTGGAGTTACCTGTACAGTCTTATTAACAGAAATACCCAATATCCAGCTTTAAGGAAAATTCATTATGTAATAACAAATACTTTCCTAGTACTCGTTATAATAAAATAATCGGGTTTAAAGTGTTGAACGTTAAGATTTACCATGAATTCTCCTCTCTTGTTTTTCACGCATTGTCAAAGTTCCGACAAAGCCCTGTCTACGACAGCGTCATTGAAGACTAAGCAGGAATTTACTAAAATAAAAGTCAACTTCACTGTCCCGATGCTGCCGAGAGGGGGGTGTCTGTAGAGGATATTATTAAATCTTCAGTTTTCTTCTAAGATGGAAAGTGTCATAGCTCAGCGTCTCTTCACTTTTATTTTAGGTAGGAAGCATTTAAAATAATTATATACCACTTTTATTAATGCAAACTAATAAGAATCCGAGCCTGACGAGCAAGTCACGTTACCTTACGTAAGACACACGTCGAGAAACGCACTTGAAAATTCAAATCATTTCACGAACCATGGAATGTCAGTGGTAAATAATAATTACAGATTAGACTGATCATAACGGGGTAATCGCGGGTACTTTATGCCAGTATACTGACTTTAGCATAGCGTCGTAGAACTGAGGTGCTACCCTAGCGCTACTACGGACAACATAATATTTGTAAATGCATCAAACACACAAATAGAAAACTTCATGTAACGTGACTTGTTGGTTCGTGATTTTTTTGTCATCCATTGTGTAAATACATATTCTAATTTTTTTAGAAGTCACGACTTGAAGTGATTTCATGATCACGTGATCGACTTACACTACACACATAGTGGTTTCCAAGGCTAGAAATATAGTTGCATACATTTATCTGTAATCTTGCAACTCAGTGCCCTTACCGTCCTTAAACTTCTTGAACTTTGATTTCTCAAGGAATTTCACTTCCACCATACGATGAGCGTCATGAAATCATTCACACGTACTCCCCTGGAGAGTAATTATGCTTGTTCTTGATTAAGAAGGTGTGGAAATAACCATTTACCAAGAGACCTTTAAAACCGAGTCAGTTTCCGAACGGTACGCAAGTGATAAATAATTATAGATTAGTTCGCCCTTTTGGTAAACATGGGTGATGTATCAATGTCAGTTTGAAGTACATACTGGTAATTTGTAATGATGGACCCGTAACTTTACTCGTCTTCAAGTTTTTATGTTTTAACTCTGCTACAATAAAGCCATCATACTGCTATGCATTAAGTTTTGTGTATTTACCCATTTCTTCCACAGCATGACATGATGGAAGCGCTGATGCTAATTTGCAGGCGATTTCTATTTACTGTGTTGAGGATGTGACTGAAGCGTCTTTCTGCTGTTGTGGTATTAAGTACACTACAATTATTTATTGCATAATTGTCGAAAGCAACCTGATTACAATTTCTGTAAGTGTGCATAATTTAATGGAAAGTGCTTGTGCTCACAGCAGACAGGAGGAACATTGTAAACAAATGTCTCAAACACTTTCAATTTAAAATTTTGAATGAACAGTGCACCACCTCTGGGTTCAGGCGCTCATCAGCCAATTCAGCATGTCTTCACTACAGCCAGACTTCAACACATTGCCTGCAATACCTTCCTTAAAGTTTTAAGCACATGAGCGTAGGTATTGGTAACCATGTGTGTTAGGTAAGTACCCAATACGTTTAACTGAGAATCCAATATGAGTCGTGGATAATAAATGTGATAGAACGCTCAGTTTATTGGTCCCCAGCTCGTGGTCGTGGGGTAGCGTTCTCGCTTCCCACGCCCGCGTTCCCGGGTTCGATTCCCGGCGGGGTCAGGGATTTTCTCTGCCTCGTGGTGACTGGGTGTTGTGTGATGTAGGTTAGTTAGGTTTAAGTAGTTCTAAGTTCTAGGGGACTGATGACCATAGATGTTAAGACCCATAGTGCTCAGAGCCATTTGAACATTTGAATCAGTTTATTGGAACTGATATTCTAAACAATTTCGAACGTGAAAAAGTATACCATGAAACAGATAAAAGCATTTGGTCAGATATTACACATGACTGACATGAATAGCAAGGGCAACCCCTCAATGAATGAAAGCATCAAAGAGTGACAAATACAAGAATGTAATAAAACCAGCGTTAGCAGATGTACATAGTGCAGGCTAAGTAGTTGAAGTTCAACATAAGACAGAACAATATACCCCTTGAGAATATGTGTTACGATGACCCCAATGAAATCATAGACTGATCAGGATACACGCAACATCGGCAGCTACAGGGAATACAGGTCACACAAACGAAATCATGTCAGTCGTATCGGAGCTTCAAGATAGACACATCACTGAGCAAGTATGGAGATGATGGTTCATGAGCTTTACAGGCCAGCACACAGAATATTCCCACGAAGACGTATGATAACGTAAGGATTGAATGACTTAGGACAAGTTAATCTCACATATATGTGATACTACTCACGATCGGATAAAGATTTCAGGCACATTCTAATGGCCACAAATACACATTCCAGATTCACTTGGGCTCTGCCTGTGAAGGTAAAGACAGGAATTAGATTGCAGAGGTTTTTGAACAACTGCTGCAGATGGGAACAAATCACTGTACTAACAACCTTCAAACCGACCATGGAGGTGAATTTTACAGTAGTAGTAGAGTAGTAGTAGTAGAGGGGTTTTGTGGGCACGCGACAGCAAGGTCTTCAGCGCCCGTTCAGTATCATAGTGAGACGGGTGTCAAGGAAAAAAACTCAGAACATTTACATAAAACGGAACATAAAACACGGGGAACAATCATTGAAAAATATGTGCTCACCCACACCGAAGCGTGGGATGAAGCAGGGCGTCAGCAGCAAAACATGGACAACACAGGAAGAAAATGGTAGAGGGAGCTAAAACAATGTAGCAGATGGAAGTGGCTGGCTGACCGCAAGGAAAAAAGGGAGGAGTCAGCCACTCTGCAATACACTAAAACCTCCAGCCTAAAAGTTTAGGCCAGAGTCCAGACACATCAAAAACTTAAAAACCCTAGACACACACGTCTCATCGTTAGCTAAAACACAAGGCAGATCCCCATCAACTTGTGCTTCTGCCCTTGCATCACGGTATAAAATTCAGTCTGTTAAAATGTGCCGGACAGAGATGTGCGCACCACAAGCATCACAAAACGGAGGATCCTCCCGCCGTAATAAAAAGCTACGTGTGAGAGGACAGTGCCCGATCCGAAGACGTGTGAGGGCCACCTCTTCCCGCCTGAGCAGCCGGCAGGAGGAACGCCACGGCCGAGTGGTTGACTTTACCGACCGCAGTTTATTGGCCGTCACCGCCAGCCATTCGTCCTCCCACAACTCCATGCACTTCCTGTGGAGTGCAGCGATGAGTGCAAGGGGATAGGACACTGGACCACATCCTGCTCTCTGCAGGCTTCCTTGACAGCCCGATCAGCCTGTTCATTGCCCCATATGCCGACATGACCAGGCACCCAGCAGAAGGATACCTCTTTACCCCGCTGTTGGAGCAAGTACAGTTGGTCATGTATCAGCTGGACCATCTCCTCAGTCGGGTATAGGTTCTGCAGTGATTGTAAGGCACTAAGAGAATCGGAGCAGAGAAGAAATCGATCGCCCCGAACACGATTCATCTGCTCCAGTGCCTTCAGGATCGCGTGGAGCTCCGCTGCGAAAATGGTATATTCAGCAGGGAGGCGAATCCGGGTAACATGAGCAGGGAACACCACAGAACAGCCAAGGAAAGTCTCCTGTTTGGAGCCATCAGTGTAAACGACAGTGAAACCGTGATGCACATCTAAAATGTTAAAAAACAGAGATTGGAATGTAAAATCTGGTGTGCCATCTTTCTTAAAATTAGTCAAATCTAAAATAAGTTTGGGTCTTCGGAGGAGCCAAGGTGGAGATCTGCTCCAACCGCGACGTAAAACACGAAGACCAGCCATAGACATTGCACCGAGGCAATCCTGTGCGCGAATCCCATAGGGCTGCGTCGCACGTTGCCGGTTATGAAACAATCGTGCCAGAGGAGGCTGAGCAACGGTATGGTATGCAGGGGTGTATGGTGTGGACAAAGTTTTATACGCCGGCGCACTGTAAGTAGCCGTCGCCGCATATGAAGTGGCGGTTCACCAGCCTCTGCACAGAGGCTTGGTATGGGGCTAGTTCGGATTGCCCCAGTGGCCAACCGCAGCCCTTCATGGTGGACAACGTCCAAAATCTTTAAGTACGAAGGCCTCGCAGACCCATACACCGTGCACCCATAATCGAGCCGAGATCGCACAAACGCCCTGTAAAACTGGAGCAGACAAGTCCTGTCAGCTCCCCATGTACTGTGGCTAAGACATTTTAAAATACTTAAAGCCCTAAGTGACCGCCGTTTCAGGTCTTTAAGATGAGGTAACCACGTGAGCTTCGAGTCAAAAATGAGCCCCAGAAATCTCACCGTGTCTTTAAAAGTAAGAATAGTGTTCCTCATCCTCAACTCAGGAAAGGTTAAAATCGAACGAGAACAGTTAAAAAGAACACATACAGACTTCTCGGTGGAAAACTTAAAACCAGTCTTCTGCGCCCAGTCATCCAAACGCCTAATCGTAAGTTGCAACTGACGAGTTGCCGTTGCAAGGCTTGAAGAAGAGCAAAACAAAGAGAAATCATCCACAAACAAAGAACACTGGACAGGACTTTTCTCTATGGACGTAATGCTATTAATAACGATGGCAAAGAGAGTCACACTTAAAACGCTACCCTGAGGGACACCGTTCTCCTGCGCAAAGCGATCAGACAGGACATCACCAATTCGGTATCTAAAATATCGTGGCGAGAGGAAAGACTGAATAAAAAGAGGAAGACAACCACGAAAACCCCATTCGTAAAGCTGCTCCAGGATGAGACGCCTCCAAGTGGCATCGTAGGCCCTCTCGATCTCGAAAAATACACCTAGAAGGTGATGACGGCGTAGGAAAGCTTGTTGTATTGCCGCCTCCAGGAGGGCAAGGTTATCGAAGGTGGAACGAAACCTCCTGAACCCACACTGAAAGCGACTAAGGAGTTGCCGGGATTCTAACATCCAGACAAGGCGGCGGTTGACCATCCGCTCCAAGGTCTTCCCTATGCAACTAGTGAGGGCAACACTACGGTAGCTACTTGGGCTCGTGCGGTCTTTCACAGGTTTTAAAAAAGGGATTAAAACTGCCTCACGCCACGCGTCAGGAAAGTGACCCGACGCCCAAATGGCATTAAAAAGTGCTAGGAGGATTTCTCTGTTCCGCATTGTGAGGTGCCATAGCATACTGTAATGGATCCTGTCGTGACCAGGGGATGTGTCACGAGCTCCAGACAATGCAGAATCCAGCTCCCACATAGAAAATGGGCAGTTGTAAATTTCATGAGAAGTGGACTGGAAGTCCAGACTACATCTCTCAGCAACGGCTCTATGGCGCTGGAAACCTGGATCCTGACTGGTTGTTGCAGTAACTGTGGCAAAATACGCTGCCATAGTCTGGGCAATGTCTCGCGGATCCGTGTGGAGAGTGCCGTTATTCATTACAGCAGCTATGGGGCACCTCCCTCCTCCGCCAGAAATTCTCCTGATGGTCTCCCACACAATGGAACTGTTGGTGGAACGATTAATGGTGTTCAGGAACTGTTGCCATGACCTCTTCTTGCTCTCACGAATAATGCGGCGACATCTTGCCCTCGCCACCCGAAAGGCTGCAAGATTCTCAGCAGTCGGCCGACACTTGAACCGACGCAGAGCTGCACGCCTCGTCCTGATTGCAGAGCGGCATTCGGCACTCCACCAAGGCACAGGTGGCCTCTTCCGGTGGCCTGTGGTCTGTGGAATGGATGCTGCAGCGGCGTGGTGGACCGATTTGGTAATATGATCCACCCACACCTCAACATTCGCACAGTGTTCGAATTGGGCCAACTGGCTATAAAGTGTCCAGTCAGCTCCACTGAGCACCCATCGTGGTGGTCTCTTTTCGGGGCCCAGACCATCTGGCAGGTGAATCCAGATTGGGAAATGATCACTGCCGTGCAAGTCAGCGACCACTTCCCAGTGACCACTGGGGGCAAGAGCTGGAGAGCAAAGCGAGAGATCAATGGCAGAGAACGACCCAGTCGCTGTGCAGAAATGAGTACTCTGTCCTCCATTGAGCAAGTAGGCGCAGGATGACAGGAGAAGCCTCTCAATTGCTCTACCCCTGGGGCAGGTAATTGCAGAGCCCCAAAGCACATTGTGGGCATTAAAATCACCACAAATAATGAATGGCTGGGGGAGCTGTGTAAGAAGGTCGGTGAGGGCCACTTTATCAAGTGCATCATGTGGGGGCAAGTAAAGCGAGCATACAGTCAATGGATGACGCACGTGCACAGACACAGCAACGGCCTGTAAAGTCGTCGTAAGTGAGAGAGGCGAAGAGGGGTAGTCCGTCCTGACGAAAATACCTACGCCTCCTCTAGCTCTCTCTCCACCCAGGTCGTCCTTTTTGTGGGGTGTATAGCCTCGTATCTCAGGGGAGTATGATGGATGGAAATAAGTCTCCTGGAGACAGAGACACAGTGGTCTACCCTGCGATAGTAGACGAAGTTCCTCCACATGCGTCCTGAACCCTTGCAAGTTCCACTGAAGTATGGGAGCCATCTATGATGGGGGTAGCACCTTCATCCTGTCTCTCCGACGGGGCGGGGAGACTGCAGCAGGTGGAGGGGCAGGCGTGGGGCGAGATGATTTCCTCACACATACATCGGATTCCATCAACTCTGGGGAAGAGTCAGATGAAGCCTCACGGAAAACAACATCTGCATGGTCAGACGGTTTACTACGGGATTTGAGCCGCTGTTGCTGCTGTATGCGAGCTTTCGGCGGTTTGGTGGGCTTTGGGGGAGCAGATGTGGGAGTGGTAATGGGTGTACTGGGCTGCGGAACATCCTCAGCTGTTGCAGGCGTCAGGGGCTGGCCCAAGTTCGCTACTGTACCTTCGTCTGCCATTCGAATAGGGGCTACTGGCTCTGAAACACTGGCTACGTTGCAAGTGCACTGACAGCTGCATGTATTAGTGCCAACACTCACCACCTCTGTCTGCGTTGAGGCATCGACTTTTGGAGTAGGCTTCTGAACCAGGGAGGCAAAAGTTGTAGCAAATGTGGGAGATTGCATCGACTTAAACATCTTCTTGGCCTCACCATAGGGGATACGCTTAGTTGTTTTTATTTCCTGGACTTTGCGTTCCTCTAAAAATATTCGGCAGTCCCTACTCCAAACAGGGTGGTTCCCAGAGCAATTGATACATTTGGCTGGAGAGGAGCAACCAACTCCTTCATGAGCAGCTTTACCACAGTTGCCACAAGTCGCGTCGCCTTTGCATCCTAAGGTGGTATGCCCAAAACGCTGGCATTTGAAACAGTGCATTGGGGTCGGGAAATAAGGCCTCACACTAAGGCGAAGAAAGCCAGCTTTCACATGTTCAGGAAGTTTCGTGCTACTGAAGGTTAGAATAAAGGAGTCGGATTTGACAAGATTGCCATCAACCCCCCTCATGATATGTTGAACATCAACGATACCTGCCGGAGCCCACTCACGTTGCAGTTCTTCCTTGGGAATGTCAACTAGATCCCGGCACGTCACAACACCTTTGCTGTAGTTCAAGGTGATGTGCAGTTCAGTGTCTATGGCATACTCTCAAAGGCATTTAGCAGACTGAAGTTTAGTCGCTTGCTGGGAAGTGGAAGTTTCCACTAGCAAGGTCCCATTACGTAAGCGCTTCACCGATTTTAAGGAGCCACAGATTCCCTCCAATCCCTTTTGTATATAGAAGGGCGAAACCTTCTCGAAACTACCCTCCTTCCGTTTCACAATGAGAAACACATTCGGATTACCAGAATGCATTCTGTTACCTAAGACTGGACTTGTCAAAGAAGTGCCGGAGTCAGGGGGACTGACTGCACGAGCCCTCTTAAGAGACTGGGTGTTAGAACCTTCCAGCGGCCCACCCTTTCCGCTGGGAGGAAGAAAAGAGGATTTCGAAGGATCCATCTCGGTCCCACGAGCAGCTAGGGAACTACAAGTCCACCTAGACAGAGCCCCGCGTGCCTAGGTAAGCCTTATACAACTGAGGTGCGGCAGGTTCCCCAGAGGTTGCCCGCTAACGACTGTTCCACCTCAACAGCCATGCATCTCATCAGCGCGCAGCACACCTTGAGATTGAGGGGTTGTTTATAGAGGTTTATTCTATCCTCGCGATCCGGGCGGTCAAGCCAAGATCCCCACTCCCTGAGACACACAACATTCCACCGCCGCGCCGCACAGCGGTCGTTGAAGTATGCCCAGCTTACGGTGACAGAGGACTGGCGGCGCTTACCAGTCCCCAGCTCAGGAACCCCGTGGTCGCCAAGCCCGCACCCAGCAAATGAATGCTGAGCCCCTGGGGGCGTGAATTTTACAATAAACAATTCAAAGTGGTAATGGAATGTTACGCACCACTAATCGACACTCTCCCATCTGAAAGCTAGATCTGCTGAACATTTAAACAGGATGATTAAAAACCAAATGTGAAAGCAATTTGGCCGGTCGCGGTGGCCGTGCGATTCTAGGCGCTCCAGTCCGGAGCCGCGCTGCTGCTACGGTCGAAGGTTCGAATCCTGCTTCGGGCATGGGTGTGTGTGATGTCCTTAGGTTAGTTACGTTTAAGTAGTTCTAAGTTCTAGTGGACTGATGACCACAGCATCTGAGTCCCATAGTGCTCAGAGCCATTTGAACCATTTTGAAAGCAATTTAATCTTCAAGATTTATAGAAATGGCTAAACATTCTACTACAAATCATTGACAAGTGTAGTTGCATCACTCGTCATACAATGAAGAAGAGGCCTATTGGTGTCCACTATAATGGGCTTCAAAATACAGTTCGCAATCATATTAAGATGAAGGATCCATGCAAGCAGAAGTTCAGTGCAGGTGATTTGATACATATTTCGAAATACAAAACTGCATTTGAGAAGTACTACTTTCTGAACTAGTCAACGGAGATCTTTGCAGTTTCCAAGGAGCAGCACACTAATTTGAGAGTTTACATCTTAAAGGTCAGTGATGGTGAAGAAATTGCATGAAATTTTTACAGATGGGTTACACAAAAGCTCTGAACCTGATGTGTTCCTCACAGTACGTGTCATGACTTTGAAGGAGCAGGAGCAGCTAAGCTTCTCATCAAGGTACAACAGTTGTGTGAATGCTCGCAATTTGTATATGACAGAACATGCATATTTCAAACCACACAACAGCATGAAGTGGGTGTTAGGAAACGTATCAATAGAGGTGGGGGCGATATTCTCGAGAACCCGTCAGTCGAACTTCATATTGCTGGATAAAAATTTTGTGGAACTGGAACGAAGTTGAAAATGTGTCTAGTTCATGATGGTAAGGGAATTAATATTCTAGGCGAAGTATGCAAGGAGTACAATGTCGCTTATGCAACAAATAGAGGTCGTAACACTGCAGACCAAATATGAGGAGTATCCAGAAAGTAACAGGCGTTTTGAAACGAAAAATTAACAATGTGGAAAAACCAACTATTATTATATACAATTTAAAGGTACACCCTTAAGCTGTTTTTCTACATAGTCTCCGTTCAAACTGAGGAACTTATCATATCGCGCCACAAGTTTATCGATACTGTCTCTCTAGAAATCTACCACCCGCGATTGCGACCAGTGGTATCACCCAGCATGCAGTTCGACGGCAGTATCAGAGTGTTGTGTAGCGAGCCATATCTTCACTGTTGGGAAGAGGTGGTAGTCTCTTGGCGTCAAATCTGTATTTTATGGTGGATGATCAAACACTTCCCATCCAAAACCCCACAGAAGCTGTTGGGTACAAATGACCATATGTGGACCTGTCTTGTCGTGAAAAAACAAAACTTGTGCGCTACGTTTTCCTCAATGCATGTTTTCATCACCAGGCTTCACGTTATCAGTGTCTGTCGTTGATTTCATTGGACATGGAACAACAATTAACTTACAGAAGTACTGACAATCACTTTCTAAACTAGACCCAACCCGATTTTATTACAGGAAATTGAGAAAGTATCTGTGGTGTCACCGCCAGACACCACACTTGCTAGGTGGTAGTCTTTTAAATGGGCCGCGGTCCATTAGTACATGTCGGACCCGCGTGTCGCCACTGTCAGTGATCGCAGACCGAGCGCCACCACACGGCAGGTCTCGAGAGACTTACTAGCACTCGCCCCAGTTGTACAGCCAACGTTGCTAGCGATGCAACACTGACGAAGCCTCGTTTATTTGCAGAGAAGATAGTTAGAATAGCCTTCAGCTAAGTCAATGGCTACGACCTAGCAAGGCGCCATTAGCATTATATTGCATGTATCTAAAGAGTCTAACTTGTATCGTCAAGAGCGATATACAAATGATGGATCAAAGTTAAGTATTCCAGAAGCTACGTACTTTTTTTTATAGCATTCATTACGTATCCTGTTTCAGACCTCACGCCATCCTGCGTGAGCTTATAGCGTGCATTTCGGCCTTCTCTAGCTATATAACAGTATCTGCTTAAACAACGAATGGTACAGCAAGAAAAAAACCTTTTATTATTATGAATATTTCTGCCTACATTTAATAATGGAAACTGCACTTCAAATATATCTTTTCATAAAGTGAAAACATCGCGAAATTGGAATGATTATTTTCAGATCAATCTATATTTTACTGTTACAAATAATTATCTCTGTTGTGAATATTAAATATTTTTCTTTCTTACTCGAAATAAATTGAAAACTCTTTTAATTCTGAAATATCACTCCGTCAGGCTCAAACCAAAGTTAATACAAGCTTGTGCTAGTGTGGTTTTATGTAAAGATAAATTTTCAACAAGACAACCGCTGCGTTAACTGAAAATCGGACTTCGTAAATAACTGTGAAATGTATGTTGTTCAGACTGTGGAGCACGAGAAATGAAAGAAAACTAATTTTAGGGTACTTTTGGGAATTAAATACCACAAGAGCTTACAAACCATTAGCCACGCTTATGTAAATGGGAAAGGAGAGGAAAAGGTTCCCGTTTCACAGCAAGAAAATTTTTTTAAAATTCATCGGTGATGATTATTTAACGGTATTTCAACTTACATGAGTAGGCAATAAGCCCCCATACGTCGAATGGCACCCAGAGCCACAGGCGCAAGACAAATGCTAAGCAACAACATAAGAAGTACAATAAATAACATGACGTCTTTCCTTTATATCATAGATCACGGAGTCCACATTTGTCACAGAGAAATCTGAAGTTTCAATACACCACTTGTGATATATATTCTTTGTTAAGCATATATCACTGTACCAGCAGTCTATTGTGTGTGTACGAGCGTGACACTTATCAGCTCCTTTTTTTTCTTTTTTCTTTTTTTTGTTTAGGGGTATTGACACTTTATGGAGGCAGGTATGCTGCACCACTGCCAGACTCATCTTTCTACTGGAATGAGATTTTCACTCTGTAGCAGAATCGGCACACAGTTTTAATCTGCCAGGAAATTTTCATCTTTCTGCTGTCTCCATCACAGCGGTAGCATGGCAGTACCATCGATGTTTTAAGTCTTTTAGTAAGCATGTGTCTAGATATACTAGTGTGTGTGTGTGTGTGTGTGTGTGTGTGTGTGTGTGTGTGTGTGTCTGAATTACTAGACAACCTGATATTGCCACCATTGCGAAATGAGGCAGGCTAGCAACGCTATTGCGAGACCCATCATTGGAGTGGTGATTGACATCTGGGTCGCCTGGACTACGGCCATCTGTCTATCGTTCCCAGCCTAGCGGCAACAGGGCAGTATTGTCGACACTTGAGCCAACTTCTGTCTGGAGCCACCTGCCCACTGCCACCAACCTAGTGCTAGCAGGGCGGTACAGTCGACGTCCGTGCTACCTTGACCCCTGTTTAGCACTAGCAGCCCCACAGCCAATCCAGTTCACCAACACCACATAAATCACCCAACCACATTATCCACCCCTGATGGTTGCCTATGCTCTCTGGGCAAGCATCCTGCAGTCCAACATTGATAATGTCATTGCTCGAGTTAGAGATCTAGCTACCTTCCTTTGTGAACGGACAAGCATTGTCAATCTTTGGGGGAAGGGCATATCACATGCAAAGTTTTTACTAAGATGGTTATACTGAATCGTTTTTCTGGCTATCAAGGGAAGTGGGTCTCGTAAGGCACTCAGCTGGTTACTTCACCTTGATGTGTACCCCCACGGTTTTGCTGCATTTAATGGGAGCGGGAGTCCTTTTCCTCCAAATACTTCCGCTAAAACGCCATGTCTTATGCCTCAGAATGAAGACGAGAATGATAAATACTGCTTCGCATGGTCTCTTCTGGCTTGCGACAAAAATACTCAAAAGATGCATGTTGTATGAATACGCACGAAACAACTAATGTCTGTGGGCGTTATAACTTCAAAGGAATCTCAGTCCCCATCACGATCTCAGAGCTGCCAAAATCTGAGAGGCAGAAACTTAATTATTCAGTTCATGTTTATAGCCTGGATGTAGATGAGAAAAAAAGAAAGCCAGGAGATGTGAAGTATAAAGTAGTTTGACCCATCTACTTTTCCAAAGCAGCTGGTCAGCATCCTAAACATGTAGATCTATTGTTGTCCTCCAATGGTAACAAGCATCACTATGTCTGCATGAAAAATATGACCCGCCTAATTTCCGCACAGTTGTCAAAACATCATGGCACAGGCATTTTCGCAACATATGGCTGAACTCCTTTACTAAGTGTGAATACTTAGAAAGACAGCTAAGTGACTGCTCATTCCAGGAACCACTACATGTGGAAATGCCCAAAGAGTCTAACAATTTCTTAAACTTTAAGAACTCCAGCAGTGATATTCCTTTGTTGTATACGCTAACTTTGAGTGCTCATTAGTTCCTGAGGCGAGTTGTGGACATAATTCCAGTGCCTCTCACACCAATTTCACAGAATGGCACATACCATATCCAGTGGCCTTTCAGTCGCAACAAATTTGAATCATATGTTATGGATGATCCTGTGAGATGGTTGCTTTCTGAGTTCGTGAAACTTGTGCAGGATATTGATGGGTTGTACAGCAAAATCATTCCAATGACCAATTCGCACGAAAACGATACCTTATCTAAGCAGGTAGTTACACGTAATATTTGTGATCTGCCTTTGGACAGAAAAGCGGAAATTCCATGTAGAGACTGTCATCTAATGTGGAAGTTCTGCGGTGCAGCTGGCCGGTGTGGCCGAGCGGTTCTAGGCGCTTTAGTCTGGAACCGCGCGACCGCTACGGTCACAGGTTCGAATCCTGCCTCGGGCATGGATGTGTTTGATGTCCTTAGGTTAGTTAGGTTTAAGTAGTTCTAAGTTCTAGGGGACCGATGACCTCAGATGTTAAGTCCCATAGTGCTCAGAGCCATTTGAACCATTTTGAATACAAAAAAAAAATACGTTTCATTCTCCAAGCGAATCACACCAACAATAAATATCAGTCCACTTCCTGGATTCTTAAAATTTACGCAGGTACCTTGCTCAGACGATGCAGCAGAAGGATTTACTTATCATTAACCTGCATTTCCTAGCTAAACGAATACCTGGATCTGATGGAGAGACTCCTTCAGACCACATTTCCTGATATACACACATTCACCACCAAATTCACAGGCACTGCCATAATGAATGTGAAGTATAGGCACACAGTGAATCTTTGCCAGAAGTTCAACATCCATGATTCAGATGAATATGCTAAATTGTACATGGAGACAGATGTGTGATTGCTCGCAGATTTTCAAAAATGTTCAAATGTGTGTGAAATCTCATGGGACTGAACTGCTAAGGTCATCAGTCCCTAAGCTTACACACTACTTAACCTAAATTATCCTAAGGGGAAACACACACACCCATGCCCGAGGGAGGACTCGAACCTCCGCCGGGACCAGCCACACAGTCCATGACTGTAGCACCTGAGACCACTCAGCTAATCCCGCGCGGCTGCTCGCAGATGTTTTTGAGAAATTCTGGAGTGTATGCCTGGGCACACACACTCTGAACCCTGCCTTCTATTACACTGTGCTAGGGCTTTCGTGGTATGCAATGTTAAAAAAGATGTGTATCAGTATCAGATTGTTGATTGATGCTGACATGTTGCTTTTTTCAAGCATGGGATTGGCAGGGGGCTTTGCCAGTGTGTCCACAGGTACATCAAAGTGAAGAACCTGTGACTGAGTGAGGAGTAGTACAGGCCATTTGTCGATTTGAGTGACACTGAGTTACAGGCCATGCAACATGCTCTGCCATTTATAGTGTCCCGATGGCTGTCCAAAGATGAAATCGTCAGACTGAAGGATAGGATCCACAGAGTCGCTGCCGATGCTGGTAGAAGACATGTGCTGGAGTCAAACCTGGAATATCCCACCGAATTGCGTCACGAGCACAGACTTACAGACTTGCCACTGCAGCCTAGTCCCAGGATATAGTTCGGTCCCCAAGCTGATGACAATGCTGGGGAATAAGCAGAGGTACCTACATTCTACACCAGAGGAACTTCCAGCAGTGTCTCAGGTTGGGGATGCGACTTCTTGGAATCACTCGCTGCATCTCTCTTGACGAGCATCCGTGGTTGAACGTGTACACTGATGTTAATACCGAAAACAGGGTTCTCATTACGTGTGATTTTGAAAATGATTTTTTAAAATTAATAAATAATACAGATTTTTGGAAAAACTTGGGTAATGTTTGAAACCGTCACACAATTGTTTCAGTTTACCATTGGGATGGGCGTTATGGAGCAGACTTTACACCAGGCTAAATTTTAAGCAGATCATATTCTTCAACGACGGACTAGCCACTGTTGAGATGACTTAGGTTTAAATGGAGATTACGCAGTCTGTCTGTATCAGTATGTCCTAGACCTTTGCAAACTCCATATTTGCTGATTCCACTATAAGTTTGCAATTCCAGATTTTGCCAATTGCAAGTTACCTTATATGGACACAGAAAATTTCATCTACATGGTAAAAGGCTGCAATTCATATGAAGTAATTAGGTGCAACCCCAAGGAATTCGACAGTCTGGATATGTGGCCGATAATTCTTGTGGAATAACACTGCAGTCTGTGCGCCATTCGCTTCGCCTTTCATCAGGAACCTTCTTGATCTGAAGAGTTTTTAGTGGTCAAATCGAAGATGTGTGCATAAGATATAGATGCAGATGCCACCCAGAGACGGGCTAAGGGAGTGCATTGTGCAGCCTCACAGGCTCTCAAAGTTGAATACAGAGTGCCTGCTTGATGATGATGAAGTAGTCTTTCAGTCACAGGTTCTTACTGCACTCCAACAGAAAATTGGTCTGTCATGCCATGGTAAATGATTCATCTTTGTGGATGAGATCAGGAACACCCCATTTTTCGCATAAGCAATTTGTGTGTGTTTGTGTGTGTTTGTGTGTGTGTATGTGTGTGTGTGTGTGTGTGTAGATGAAGAGTTAATCATAGTTGTGCATATGTGAGTTAGTACATGAGAATTACTGTACACCATGTGTGCTTGGCCCCCCCATAAACCACAGACCTTGCCGTTGGTGGGGAGGCTTGCGTGCCTCAGCGATGCAGATAGCCGTACCGTAGGTGCAACCACAACGGAGGAGTATCTGTTGAGAGGCCATACAAACGTGTGGTTCCTGAAGAGGTGCAGCAGCCTTTTCAGTAGTTGCAGGGGCAACAGTCTGGATGATTGACTGATCTGGCCTTGAAACACTAATCAAAACGGCCTTGCTGTGCTGGTACTGCAAATGGCTGAAAGCAAGGGGAAACTACAGCCGTAATTTTTCCCGAGGGCATGCAGCTTTACTGTATGATTAAATGATGATGGCGTCCTCTTGGGTAAAATATTCCGGAGGTAAAATAGTCCCCCATTCGGATCTCCGGGCGGGGACTAATCAAGAGAACGTCGTTATCAGGAGAAAGAAAACTGCCGTTCTACGGATCGGAGCGTGGAATGTCAGATCCCTTAATCGGGCAGGTAGATTAGAAAATTTTAAGAGGGAAATGGATAGGTTGATGTTAGATATAGTGGGAATTAGCGAAGTTCGGTGGCAGGAGGAACAAGACTTTTGCTCAGGTGAATACAGGGTTATAAATACAAAATCAAATAAGGGTAATGCAGGAGAAGGTTTAATAATGAATAAAAAAATAGGCGCTCAGGTAAGTTACTACAAACAACATAGTGAACTCATTATTGTGGCCAAGATAGACAAGAAGCCCACGCCTACGACAGTAGTACAAGTCTATATGCCAACCAGCTCTGCAGATGACGAAGAAATTGAAGAAATGTATGATGAGATAAAAGAAATTATTCAGATAGTGAAGGGAGACGAAAATTTAATAGTCATGGATAACTGGAACTCGGTAGTAGGAAAAGGGAGAGAAGGAAACGTAGTAGGTGACTATGGATTGGGGGTAAGAAATGAAAGAGGAAGCCGCCTGGTAGAATTTTGCACAGAGCATAACTTAATCATAGCTAACACTTGGTATCAGAATCTTGAAAGATGGTTGTATACATGGAAGAAGCCTGGAGATACTGACAGGTTTCAGATAGATTATATAATGGTAAGACAGAGATTTAGGAACCAGGTTTTAAATTGTAAGACATTTCCAGGGGCAGATGTGGACTCTGACCACAATCTATTGGTTATGAACTGTAGATTAAAACTGAAGAAACTGCAAAAAAGTGGTAATTTAAGGAGATGGGACCTGGATAAACTGACTAATCCAGAGGTTATACAGAGTTTCAGGGAGAGCATAAGGGAACAATTGACAAGAATGGGGGAAAGAAATACAGTAGAAGAAGAATGGGTAGCTTTGAGGGATGAAGTAGTGAAGGCAGCAGAGGATCAAGTAGGTAAAAAGACGAGGGCTAGTACAAATCCTTGGATGACAGAAGAAATATTGAATTTAATTGATGAAAGGAGAAAATATAAAAATGCAGTAAATGAAGCAGGCAAAAAGGAATATAAACGTCTCAAAAATGAGATCGACAGGAAGTGCAAAATAGCTAAGCAGGGATGGCTAGAGGACAAATGTAAGGATGTAGAGGCTTATCTCACTAGGGGTAAGATAGATACTGCCTACAGGAAAATTAAAGAGATAAGAGATAAGAGAACCACTTGAACGAACATGAAGAGCTCAGATGGAAACCCAGTTCTAAGCAAGGAAGGGAAAGCAGAAAGGTGGAAGGAGTATATAGAGGGTCTATACAAGGGCGATGTACTTGAGGGCAATGTTATAGAAATGGAAGAGGATGTAGATGAAGATGACATGGGAGATATGATACTGCGTGAAGAGTTTGACGGAGCACTGAAAGCTGAGTCAAAACAAGGCCCCGGAGTAGAGAACATTCCATTAGAACTACTGACAGCCTTGGAAGAGCCAGTCCTGACAAAACTGCATCATCTAGTGAGCAAAATGTATGAGACAGGCGAAATACCCTCAGATGTCAAGAAGAATATAATAATTCCAATCCCAAAGAAAGCAGGCGTTGACAGATGTGAAAATTGCCGAACTATCTGTTTAACAAGTCACGGCAACAAAATACTAACGCGAATTCTTTACAGACGAATAGAAAAACTGGTAGAAGCCGATCTCAGTTTGGATTCCGTAGAAATATGGGAACATGTGAGGAGATACTGACCCTACGACTTATCTTAGAAGCTAGATTAAGAAAAGGCAAACCTAAGTTTCTAGCATTTGTGGACTTGGAGAAAGCTTTTGACAATGTTGACTGGAATACTCTCTTTCAAATTCTGAAGGTGGCAGAGGTAAAATACAGGGAGTGAAAGGCTATTTAGAATTTGTACAGTAACCAGATGGCAGTTGTAAGAGTCGAGGGACATGAAAGGGAAGCAGTGGTTGGGAAGGGAGTGAGACAGGGTTGTAGCCTCTCCCCGATGTTATTCAATCTGTATATTGAGCAAGCAGTAAAGGAAACAAAAGAAAAATCTGGAGTAAGTATTAAAATCCATGGAGAAGAAATAAAAACTTTAGCGTTCGCCGATGACATTGTAATTCTGTCAGAGACAGCAAAGGACTTGGAAGAGCAGTTGAACGGAATGGACAGTGTCTTGAAGGAAGGATATAAGATGAACATCAACAAAAGCAAAACGAGGATAACGGAATGTAGTGGAATTAATTCGGGTGATGCTGAGGAGATTAGATTAGAAAATGAGACACTTAAAGTGGTAAAGGAGTTTTTCTATTTAGGGAGCAAAATAACTGATGATGGTCGAAGTAGAGAGGATATAAAATGTACTGGCAATGGCAAGGAAAGCATTTCTGAAGAAGAGAAATTTGTTAACATCGAGTATAGATTTAAGTGTCAGGAAGTCGTTTCTGAAAGTATTTGTATGGAGTGTAGCCATGCATGGAAGTGAAACATGGACGACAAATAGTTTGGACAAGAAGAGAATAGAAGCTTTCGAAATGTGGTGTTACAGAAGAATGCTGAAGATTAGATGGGTAGATCACATAACTAATGAGGAGGTATTGAATAGGATTGGGGAGAAGAGGAGTTTGTGGCACAACTTGACTAGAAGAAGGGATCGGCTGGTAGGACATGTTCTGAGGCATCAAGGGATCACCAATTTAGTATTGGAGGGCAGTGTGGAGGGTAAATATCGTAGAGGGAGACCAAGAGATGTATACACTGAGCCGATTCAGAAGGATGTAGGCTGCAGTACTTACTGGGAGATGTAGAAGCTTGCACAGGATAGAGTAGCATTGAGAGCTGCATCAAACCAGTCGCAGGACTGAAGACCACAACAACAACAACAACAACAACAACATGTGTGCTTGGAGATTGTATGTATGTTATTACATGTCTATGTATGTATGGTTCTTCATCTCCTCCTGCTAGTCACTATGTAAGATGTCATGGTCCCCTGACCTTTATTGCTTACATATTTCGCCCTCACAATCATATTCCGCACATCAAGACGCTTCATTCGAACCCAAACTCGATAAGATAAAGTCAGTGTTGTATGAATACATGTAAACGATGTGAAAATAACTAGTAAATCGCAAATGCGCTCCGAGATAGAAATACTTGAGGCTGGTGTACACATACACTTTCAAGACACGACGGTCGCAGGGGCTTTTAGTTTGGGAGACGCAAAGTGCTCGCCGGGGGGCCTGTCCCTTCAGAGGACGACTCAGCCTATCTATGTCCGCCGGTGACCGCCCATAGAGAAAACAGCGTTTGCCTGAGTGAAAGGAAGAACGACCCTGTGTTCGGCTTAAAAGAAAATTCCACTACATTGTGTCGGAGTGCCCAGCCTATGCAATTCTTTACAAAAATAGCACACAGTTTCAGATATTTTCACAGGGAGACAGCAAACACCAAACGCCGATGCTACAGATTTCCAGATTGGTCGCCTTAAACGAAACGTCATTCTCCCATTTTAGAAGAACGATGCTGATTGGCAGACGATATTTCTGATGGCTTGGACTGAAGGAGTACTGGAAGAGACTGAAAGATATACCCCTTCATGTCTGGAGCGGAGAGGCGCCGTACCGTTGTCGCTCTTGGAGCGAGAACACGTAACGAGAGTGTGCACCTCGTACGTGTACTCAAAGAGCGAGGAACAAGTCTCTCCTCAGTACTTCAGTGGGAGAGCACCTCTATCGAGAGTGAATTGGAGTCCAACTCTATATTGAGTCCTTGCGATTAAGCGTTGTTCACTGTGTTGGCCGCCGCACTTCTTGTGCGGTGTCAACGGACAGAGTTACACTTAAATGCCTGCGAGCGAATTTTTGAGTTGCATCACGGTGGACTGGTTATCTTACTGGAGTGCCACGCCAATAGTTAGACTAGGGGCGAATAGGAGTCCTTGACTTCATCAAGGCGTACGGAGAGTTTGATTGGCGAAGGTCAATCCAGATAGAGCGAGAGTTATCTTATTTGTCAGCAGCGAGCAGCACAGACAGCAGTCGTCGCAGCTTACGGTATTGTGCACTACAGCTATTGTGAGCCCCATATTTCTTCCACAACAGTATACTTCACTGCATTTTACACACGACAGCCTAGACCATACCTAGCAACATTCTAACGGATAATTGTTCAAGTTTAGTAGGCACGGTGGCTCTCAGCCATTCTGCCAAGTCAATAACAATCTTAAACTTTGTATAGAAATTTCATTAGCGAATCCTATCCTTGAGAAATAACTTCACATTCCGAAAACTTGTTCAGTTCATAACTAAAAGTGCCATTGTGATTTCTCAGAGTTTTTGCAAAAATAAATAATAATTTTCGTTAGTTTCATGTTTTTGTTTCACTAACTAGCACTACTCCAGTACCCAAGTATCCCACTAGTTACGTAAGAAATTTAGTGAATTTTTGTGTCATTTCCTTCCAGCGGACGACTCCAGAAGATATTTATTGCTAAACGTTTTTCAGGCATTTCTCTTTAGAACGTTAGGAGCCTCTGTCTGACTTCTGTAGTAGTGTGGGGGTGGAAATTGCATCTTGCAGGAGCCACAGGGTAAAGGGTACATCCCAGATGAATCCGTTGTGTAGAATGACAGAATAGCACCCACACGCTCACAATATTACATGATAAAACAAATAACGAGAACGAAGTGCTAGAGAGAGAACTACGATTGTTCGTTTTATAAATTGAAACGCCTTTTTCTTGCTGCAATGTATATTTATTTCAGTTCGATACCGTTTTCGCTTTTTACATTAACATATTAATATTCAGTGTACTTAATCTGGAATGATACAAGATGCTTTAATGTAAATGGAGAAACGCCTCTGGAACATCAATAAATATAGATTGCAGCAAGCAAAAGCTGTTTCAATTTATTGGACGATATTTCTTTACTTCCTGAGGATAATGGCCACTCAGATATACTTTTTAGCTACGACTGGATGGCTACTGACCCCTGCGACTCGATCCAAACGTTAAACACAAAGTATTTTAATAGGAATACGCAAGTGTAGTGGGAAAGGAAATACAGTGTGGCTGCGGCGTTGTTATCTTGGCAGGAGCAAATATCTGACTGACTGTGTTTCTGGCGCTACTGCAATCCCTATCATGAATAAAGGTGATTCTGCTCTGATATGTACACCTTGTTCCTTGCAGGTGTCGGTGGAAGTGTCAGCAGAAAACAGCATGGCCGCAGCAGTTGCGGTCCTCTAATGCTTCATCTCATCGCGAGTAGATTTTTCTTAACATTTTCAGTGAAACAGATAAGCTCATGAATATACTGCTGTAGGATTTCTGACCACCTGCTTAATGTATGTAATGGGATCAGAGACAGTTACTTAATAAGGCAACTCTGGTTTACCACATTGACTCAGTTTTCCCACAGCGGAAAATGGCTGTTTTCCGTTGTTTTCAAAAGTCGGTATTTTGAGAATATATCACACAGAAGGAAAACTTGATGCGTATGTTGAAAACAGGTAGGAAGGTGCAAACGAGCTTGGTGGCAGACACACTTTTCTGGTCTCTTTATTATCATTTTCTAACTTGTTCCACCTCTCTTTTCCGTACATGGCAAGTTATTTAGGGGAGTTTTCATTTCCACATAGATTTTATGCATTTTTACTAACAAGAGTCAATAATAGAATTTCAAGTAAGTACAAAATGGCTTATTGTGTGCTCAGAGCAGAATGGAAGAAACTAATAACCGAAGCGTTTCCGTGGCTTACCTCATCTGAAGCAAATTATGCGCCCGGTGAACTGCAGCGGCGTCGTCTAACTTGTCCCAGAAGGGCGCTTGGTGGGTAAATATAGTGCGAAATGTTGGCAGATCCTATCTGATAAACACACGTTTCCCGGGGCATTCAATTTTATCTTATGGAATAACGTACATCAGTCATTTAAAACAAATGCCTTGAAAAAACGGAAGTCCGAAGTCAAATGCTCTTTTTGTTACAGAGGTAAATAGTGGTTGGCACATTTATGCTATATTGCTCTCTTTAAATTTCCGGAGCTATTTAAACAGCAGTATTATAAATAAAGCATTTTGCTTCCAGAAACTGATGTTATCTCAGGCCAAACAGAGTTTTCAAATAGCGGTATTGATTGCAATAACTCTCGAGCGTTGCCCTGAGGCAGTCAACCCCTGCACTGAACGAAACAAGGCTTTCCAAGTATCGCTGTTGTCGTTTCATGCAGCCGACGGAGGACATACGAGGAAGTCAAATGAGCAAATACCCTCCATATTAATGTATAAACAAGTTTATGTGAACTTCATCTTGTCACTTTTACGCCATGCTGCGAAGTATCTGCAATCTGATAAACTGATTGACAAACGCAGTCTCCTTATTTCTTTTCTTTGACTTGCAGCGTAGGATGAGTCATTATTCAATCCCATATCTGCTTCATAAGTCTGCCATTGAACTTACTAACACAAATTTGATTAGGTTTTTAACTATGATGAAAAGCTTCCGAACAGCAATGGAGATTCTGTGGCAACAGGTGTTAATGAGGCAGGTGACGCAATGTAAGGAAGTGTTAGCTGACATTTCTGTGTTGGTTACAGGATATTTAGAGCAGTGTATGGGTGGGCGGAAGTGGGGGGGGGGGGGGGCATATATGAAAGAAAGTGTAATAAGGAAGAGAAACTAGTTCAACAACTAAAATGAGATTCGGAAGCTGGACGAGACCTGAAATTAATAAATAGTTCCTAGCCAATTCTCTGTCACTAAACCTTGAAAAAACATACTGTTTGCAGTTGAGAACTTGTAAAAGGTTTCCTCCCAGTATATACCTAAAATATGACGACAAGCAGATAGAAGGTGACAGTGTTAAACTTTTGGGATTACAGCTTGACAACAAATTTAAAAATATATCTTTTTTTCAAACCAGAGGCTCAGTTAATGGAATCAATGCTAGAAACAAGAATAACTTTGACAAAGATTTAAAGTCACTTACTTTGGGTCAGAACGGTGTTCACTATTCTCTGCGCACATATTCAGTAACATATTCAGCCATATATAGTTTAACTAATAATAAAGCTCAGTTTGAGAAGAGTCTAAAGGATTTATTGGTTGCCAGCTCCTTCTACTTCACTGATGAATTTTTTAGGAGAACCGATAGATGCATGTATATTATTATTAATATCACATAAAGTGAATATTGCGTACAATCTGACTACTGTACAAATTTTGTGCAGTAATACTATAGTTGTAAATAAATGCAGTGAAGTTTTTATTTTATTTTTTTTATTTGATGATGTGTGGCTACAATAGCCTAAGAATTACTATATGCACTTAGGTGTACTGAACATTTAATATTTGTTGACAAGTTTTATATCCTATTTGAGACGGGTGTTACGATTAATCAAGGAAAACCCCCAGTTGGGAAACGGGGCCAAAATTAGTTGGTTACTGTCGAGTTGCAATTTACAATTTCTTTATTGGTTACTTCAACCACTAAAAGTCATTTCTTTACCACTTGACCAGGAACAGATCCAAAAAACTAGCAGGCATGAGTGCCTTTTCAAAACAGTTTACTTTACAGTTAACGGCCAAGTCATTTTATTTAAAACCGGCTTTGATAAAACATTTGATAAAAAATCAAAATTTTCCAAGTAATGAAATTAAACTTTACTTTACCGTCAATAGCCAAGCCACTTTACTTAAAACAGACCTTGATAAAGCATTTAATAACAAAATTAAAACTTTCCAAGTAATGAAACAAAACATCAATTTGCATACAATTTCGCTACCGAACATGTAGGGAGCCACTTATTTAAATTTTGGCACAACAAGATATTAAATTACAAGGGCTGGCTAACAGGGAGGCAGAACTAACAAGGATGCCAAGTAGATTAAAACAATCAAAGTAAAAATACAGTCATTCACCTTTCACAATAACTAACAATTTTAAAGCCACGTAATTTAAAAAAAAACCCACCAATGAAAGGCAAACTTAACCTTTTTAAACAGTGGCCAAAAACAATCAGAGTAAAATACAACCATTTAACACTTTACAATAACTAACAACTTTAATACCATGTCCTGCCACCAAATGTCCTGGGATAGAAATAATTAACCGACCGGGTGTAAGGGCGGCCACAATAGTCTCCGGAAGGATGCTCAGGCTAAAAGCGGACTAACAGACCCACAACGCCTCACATTCAGCAATCACATCGACCTCACGCGAGGCCAGGGGAGGAGGAGGAATCAAATCAGGGACCATAATCCCTGGCAGTACTAATAAGAAGTCAAAAGATCACCGTCTATAATTACACCGGCGACAGGGACAGGAAATCTGAACGCAGGAGGCCACAAGGCAGAAAAAATTTAATCTAAAATAATAATCCATGCCCAAAAATACACTTCCTACCGGGCAGTACTAATAAGAAGCGGAAAGATCACTGTCTATAAATACACCGGCAACAGGGACAGGAAACCCGAACGCAGGAGGCCACAAGGCAGAAAAGGCGATGGTTGCAGAAACCAAAATTCTTCAATTAACATCTAAACCGTTAACCAACAACTTGGAGTTTATCAGAGAAACAGCAGGTGAACTCCGATGCAAAGGTTCCTCACACCCAACCGTATCCACGTCGCCAGCGTACCCAACTGGGCAGTCACGCAGCCACGCGCTCTCTCACCGGAGCCCTCGTCTTCTCTGCACCCATGGTGGCGAAATACCACTCCTCAGGTTAGTCGAGTTACTAGTCCATCATTCCCGCCTCCAGACGGACAATTTAAAGACATCTGTTGCCGCTCCCACCAAGTAGTGACTCGGAACCACAGCCGTGGCCCCCGGGTGCTCACAGCAAGAGCTTACAGCCTTGTCCCGTCAACTCGTCCCACTAGTCTCCCACCGCCAGGATAGACCACGCGGCTTCCAGGAACAACAGGCAACTCTCCACCGCCACGCCACGCCGCGGTCTCCTCGTACGACCTTCTCTAATTCCCCATTTTAAAAAGCAGCCGACCGACTCCTCACCGCTAGGCAACCAACCGGCCATCCCCCCAAAGATCTTATTCCCTTACACAAGACTAACAGGAAGCAACGACTCGAAGATCGATAAGACCAGACACGCCGCCAGAGGGGAATGTCAACAGAATCGTACGCAGCATAACTATAAACATGAAAGAATCAATTAACGTTGGAATGGAAGGACTCAGAACAATCTTAACAGCGCGATATATGTTGAGAGCCGACACACGGCTCACTTTTAAACGTAAATGTGCATTTCACATCCACAAGGGCAATTTCATTTGGAATCTATGGAAGGTACGTTTGTCTATCTATTCTTATTTTGTAAATATTTATTGTATATTCTTGTTGCCTGACATGTTTCACATCCCAGAGGATCTCCTCACTATGGATGAATTGGAAGGAGAAGTACATCTAATCTAATCTACGCGAAAATCCAGTGGGAAGCCCGGAAGATAGGAAGGAGTACTTGACAAAGTGTGTGCTCGATATCACGTATTGCGAGTCACTTACGATCGTCTTCGGGGGGCAGTTGCAACATTCCATAGACTTGGTGCTGCACATACTGATGAGGCGTAAAGGCAGTGGGGAATATACTGAAGACTGGCTTCGGAACAGCTGGTGCCGGCAATATAAGGCAGGTTAATGACACTTGAGTACACCTGCAAATCTTGTCTGAGTGGCGTACGACTCAACTCGCTAATCTGGAACAGGAAGTATCGAATAACACTAGATTACTACGGTGGATATCTACGGAGCTCCCTAACTGCGTCAAAGGGTTATATGATTCATGTATCAGGATTTATCGTTGTACATGCGTGATTAGATGTGTGTTAGATACAGATGGCATCGGCGAGAATTTTGCGCACCCTTTCTGACAGTATGGGAGATACGATCTAGCGGAATTACAGGAGGCCCAACATCGTGAGTTGTCTCCAGATGCATGCATGCGTGCATGCATGTTGAGGAGGTTAGCACTCCCTATTAGTGTATAGTCGATATAGGCCTTATAAATTTGAGAGAGTTCTGGTGATATAACAAACGATCAAGAAGCATAAGAAGAAGAAGAAGAAATCTATGGTTAACGCATGATGGAGCTTCAGACGGAAGGAACGTGACACAATTTGCGTACATCACTTCTGCTATCAGTTCTGTAGTATCGTTGGATCCCATACCAAGAAGGTACTGGGAAGAGAAAAATGATCTTCTCCTAAGGAAAGTGTGCTTAAATTCGACACAGTTCTGCACTTAAGCATGCCATACTGTTAAAGCAGTGTGGTTTCCGATATATTAGTCGCATGGAATGAAACGCTGTTAGTACTCCAATGCAGAAAATATATTTTCAATACCTGACCTACATTTACCGTGCAAGTTTTCTTTCCCACTCACTATGGTGACAGACTTTAATCTTATGGGGAAATAGCCAGACGCACAGCAGCTGTGTTTGTCATGTGCAGTTACACGCCATACTGCACTAATGTTGAAAAACAGAACACAGTCTCTTCCACACACACATCTCTCAAGCCAGATGTATACAGGGATTGCAGTACCTCACAAACCCCTGTCACTAACTTAGAATCACTGCACTTATGAAACTGAAAACTAGATTTATGTCAGAGATGTGACAGGAAAATGAAGTACTTCGCATGCATCTTTATTTGTATAGATGAGGGTGCCGAAATAGGGATTCCATCGGTTTGGAAGTCCTCCACTGACTGTGGTATGCCGTTAACGATTAGCCGGCCGTTGTGTCCGAGCGGTTCTAGGCGCTCCAGTCCGGAACCGCTTGCCTGCTACGGTCGCAGGTTCGAATCCTGCCTCGGACATGGATGTGTGTGATGTCCTTAGGTTAGTTAGGTTTAAGTAGTTTCTAAATCTAGGGGACTGATGACCTCAGATGTTAAGTCCCACAGTGCTTAGAGCCATTTGAACTATTTTTTTGCTAACTACTGCAGGCAGGGTGGATAGACTTTTTCAAACCATGTTTACAGTATGTAGGTTAAGGACGCAGGTATCATACACTGCCGCCATTCACGCTAATGGACCATAATTTGCGAGTAATTGACCAAAAAAATCGTAATTTTGTATGACAGTAGCGTTAAAAAAGTTGCATGAAATAGTCTGGTTGCGTGATGTAATGGATAGGATAGTAGCTTCCCATGCAGAAGGTTGTGGGTTCGAATCTCGCCAGATGCAAGCAGAGCAGTGGAATGTGGGACACCTGCAAAAGGATGGTCGCAGTGATGAACAGAACACCATCAAGCCATTTCAATCACGGCACTCACCGTCCCTCCGGTTTTTTCCCAACGGCAAAACTGGTAGCCACAACGTGGCTATTGGCGATAACAGCCCAGTCGGTCATCACGGGAAAGCAAACGGACACATTGAGTTTCCTGATGAACCTGTAGGAGGAGAACACGTGGGCAAAGCAGCACAAAAGGCACCGAGCCACATTCCAGAGCCGCCTGGAGATCCCACTGACTGCAGCCTTCAGGGACGATATCCGCAAACCGTCGCCGACTCCGACGCCAACCACGCAACCCGTGACAGCCGCCGACGCCAACCACGCAACCCGTGACTGACGCCGATGCAGGCCACCTACTCTCGCTCCTCTCACACCCCACGTTTTGTTGACGTGACAACGCGTCGATAATGGTGGTTTGGATATCGAGTAATTGGGTAAAATGCGTTGGAATTACGGAAAACCTGATAAAATTACGAAAATTGATGGAAAATACGTAAAACTGATGAAAATATGACAAAAATATGGAGGGGTGAGGGTACATATATATTTGCTTGGGTATTCTATTCCTCCACCGGTGAGATTGACGACCGATGGTGTACACTATCCACGCTCTATGGGTTTACGTCCTGCAGAATACCCCCGTGTTCCACATTTTGTTAGTCATTATAAGTCACTGAAATGAAGGACGAAGTGTCTACAGATCTGAAGGTCAGGATGGCCATCACGTAGGGCACCAAAACACCGATCATATACCTGGGTGCATTAAGCACCACCAATATGAGGAATCAATGTTCTTGGTCTCTTCGAAAACTTAACACTGACGTCTGCTACCTCGTCATTGTGGAATATGGGATTAAACGTTTGTAAAAACGATAAGGACATATCGCTTCATATTAATGTAATACTGCCGTCTTCTGAAGAAGATAGATTTATATCTATTGAAACCTAGGTAAAGATTACTTTATCCTTTGCAACTGGTCGGCTGCTCTTAATCTGATTACGTGGAACCGTTGCTGTAGCGCAGCTATGTTTAAAGTACTTAAACGTAGAAGTCATCGCCTTTGGACAGCTGGCTGGAAACGCTCCACAGTGCCACAAGCTCTTCGAGTTTCCATATATTGCGATGTCTTCCACATTATTGTCAATAAGAAACACTGCCTCTGTCTTTTATTTCAACCATCCTGCGTTTTGTGGGAGCAGTTTAGTTTACACCATGCAATGTTCAGATTTCTGCGAGAGCCAATGGATGGAAACGTGTTAATCTCGGTTTAGCACCTGACACAGGCCTCAAAGTCATGGTACAAAAACGAAATGTATGGCTGTGTACACAGCTGTATTCGTACACTGCTTCAATGTGTTACAGCAGAAAACAGTGTGTCAAACTGCTTTTGAAACAACGCAAGAACCCTCTATTGTGATTGATAGCCTAGCCTGAGGGATATGGTCTTCCTCCATTATTGGCAACAAAGCTTTACACAGGTCCGTGGAAGTGACTTTGCTCACTGGCCACCCGATCCAGTGCACCAATACATGTGTACATTTAATTGGATCATCACACATGGTCGATGTCAACAAGCAGATGGTATTTATTTCTGATACGTCAGGAGAGAGATATACAGTAAAATCATATTGAGTTCTGTACCAGATGACGATATAGTTCGTAGTTTTACTCTGTTGGATGTTACAAAAATAACGAGAGTGAGTCTTCGTTGACATTACGATCTCTCTCTCTCTCTCTCTCTCTCTCTCTCTCTCTCTCTCTAACACTACTATACTGTCATATTTCTAGCGTGATGATTATAGGAATACAATACAGGAGATTAGAGCATGTACAGGAGGATATTTATAGATTGTCATTCGATATTGGAGTGTAAAGTTACTTTTGTATCCCACCTGGTAGGCGGCGCGTGGGTCTGCTCCTGTAAACTGAAGGGTAGGCCGAATATAGGATGTGAGTAGGAGCAGGAAAAGGTGAAATGCTTTGGAACTACGTTTAAATTTAAATCAGCTTTACTATAGGAAGAATTAGGATTACATTAGGCTTACGTAGCTTTGGCTGAGATGAGCACGTAGGTGCGAAGCTGTACAGGTATCAGCGCTAACACCAGTTACACAGGCAAAATCTGTAGTGGCTCGCCCACTATGAAATAGAAACAATGTTGCTTGGTCGTCTACTCGGAATCAAATGGACTGAATCTGAAGCGGCGCTCGTAGAGTTGCACAGCGCCAGCTAGAGGGCGCTGTCGTCTGTGTCGGTGTCGTGGTGCCAACCTACGAACTTGCACCTACGCCGTGGCATCGCAGCTATCGATACCACAGTTACTGTGGTCAGCGTTCCGACATGTTGTTGAGTGCACCCACTTTCCGAATGGAAGATAACCTGAGGAATAGATTTGATGTGGAAAATTAAGAGTTCAATGCATCGATAGCCGTAAGGCGTATGAAAGATTTTACGTGGAAAATTATGTCCAGTCATAGAGAGGATATAGATTTACATGGAAAATTGATACACTATGAGATCAAAAGTATCCGGACACCTGGCGTCTTCCATCGGTAATGGCGGAATTCGATATGGTGTTGGTCCACCGTTAGCCTTGATGACATCCTCCACTATCGCATGCATACGTCCAATAAGGTGCTGGAAGGCTTCTCCGGGAATGGCAGCCCATTCTTCATGGAGTGCTGCACTGAGGAGAGGTATTTATGTCGGTCGGTGAGGCCCAGCATGAAGTCATCCTTCCAAAACATCCCAAATGTGTTCTATAGGATTCAGGTCAGTACTCTATTTAGGCCAGTCCATTACAGGGATGTTATTGTCGTGTAACCACTCCGCCACAGGCCGTACATTATGAACAGGTGCTCGATCGTGTTGAAAGATGCAATCGCCATTCCCGAATCGCTCTTCAACAGTGGGAAGCAATAAGGTGCTTAAAACATCAATAAAGACCTGTGCTGTGATAGTGCCACGCAAAACAACAAGGGGTTCGAGCCCTCTCCATGAAAAACCTGATCACACCATAACATCTACATCTACATCTACATCTACATCTACATCTACAATGATACTCCGCAAGCCACCCAACGATGTGTGGCGGAGGGCACTTTACGTGCCACTGTCATTACCTCCCTTTCCTGTTCCAGTCGCGTATGGTTCGCGGGAAGAACGACTGTCTGAAAGCCTCCGTGCGCGCTCTAATCTCTCTAATTTTACATTCGTGATCTCCTCGGGAGGTATAAGTAGGGGGAAGCAATATATTCGATACCTCATCCAGAAACGCACCCTCTCGAAACCTGGCGAGCAAGCTACACCGCGATGCAGAGCGCCTCTCTTGCAGAGTCTGCCACTTGAGTTTATTAAACATCTCCGTAACACTATCACGGTTACCAAATAACCCTGTGACGAAACGCGCCGCTCTTCTTTGGATCTTCGCTATCTCCTCCGTCAGACCGATCTGGTACGGATCCCACACTGATGAGCAATACTCAAGTATAGGTCGAACGAGTGTTTTGTAAGCCACCTCCTTTGTTGATGGACTACATTTTCTAAGCACTCTCCCAAAGAATCTCAACCTGGTACCCACCTTTCCAACAATTAATTTTATATGATCATTCCACTTCAAATCGTTCCGCACGCATACTCCCAGATATTTTACAGAAGTAACTGCTACCAGTGTTTGTTCTGCTATCATATAATGATACAATAAAGGATCCTTCTTTCTATGTATTCACAATACATTACATTTGTCTATGTTAAGGGTCAGTTGCCACTCCCTGCACCAAGTGCCTATCCGCTGCAGATCTTCCTGCATTTCGCTACAATTTTCTAATGCTGCAACTTCTCTGTATACTACAGCATCATCCGCGAAAAGCCGCATGGAACTTCCGACACTATCTACTAAGTCATTTATATACACTCCTGGAAATGGAAAAAAGAACACATTGACACCGGTGTGTCAGACCCACCATACTTGCTCCGGACACTGCGAGAGGGCTGTACAAGCAATGATCACACGCACGGCACAGCGGACACACCAGGAACCGCGGTGTTGGCCGTCGAATGGCGCTAGCTGCGCAGCATTTGTGCACCGCCGCCGTCAGTGTCAGCCAGTTTTCCGTGGCATACGGAGCTCCATCGCAGTCTTTAACACTGGTAGCACGCCGCGACAGCGTGGACGTGAACCGTATGTGCAGTTGACGGACTTTGAGCGAGGGCGTATAGTGGGCATGCGGGAGGCCGGGTGGACGTACCGCCGAATTGCTCAACACGTGGGGCGTGAGGTCTCCACAGTACATCGATGTTGTCGCCAGTGGTCGGCGGAAGGTGCACGTGCCCGTCGACCTGGGACCGGACCGCAGCGAAGCACGGATGCACGCCAAGACCGTAGGATCCTACGCAGTGCCGTAGGGGACCACACCGCCACTTCCCAGCAAATTAGGGACACTGTTGCTCCTGGGGTTTCGGCGAGGACCATTCGCAACCGTATCCATGAAGCTGGGCTACGGTCCCGCACACCGTTAGGCCGTCTTCCGCTCACGCCCCAACATCGTGCAGCCCGCCTCCAGTGGTGTCGCGACAGGCGTGAATGGAGGGACGAATGGAGACGTGTCGTCTTCAGCGATGAGAGTCGCTTCTGCCTTGGTGCCAATGATGGTCGTATGCGTGTTTGGCGCCGTGCAGGTGAGCGTCACAATCAGGACTGCATACGACCGAGGCACACAGGGCCAACACCCGGCTCATGGTGTGGGGAGCGATCTCCTACACTGGCCGTACACCACTGGTGATCGTCGAGGGGACACTGAACAGTGCACGGTACATCCAAACCGTCATCGAACCCATCGTTCTACCATTCCTAGACCGGCAAGGGACAATGCACGTCCGCATGTATCCCGTGCCACCCAACGTGCTCTAGAAGGTGTAAGTCAACTACCCTGGCCAGCAAGATCTCCGGATCTGTCCCCCATTGAGCATGTTTGGGACTGGATGAAGCGTCGTCTCACGCGGTCTGCACGTCCAGCGTCCAGCACGAACGCTGGTCCAACTGAGGCGCCAGGTGGAAATGGCATGGCAAGCCGTTCCACAGGACTACATCCAGCATCTCTACGATCGTCTCCATGGGAGAATAGCAGCCTGCATTGATGTGAAAGGTGGATATACACTGTACTAGTGCCGACATTGTGCATGCTCTGTTGCCTGTGTCTATGTGCCTGTGGTTCTGTCAGTGTGATCATGTGATGTATCTGACCCCAGGAATGTGTCAATAAAGTTTCCCCTTCCTGGGACAATGAATTCACGGTGTTCTTATTTCAATTTTCAGGAGTGTATATTGTGAAAAGCAATGGTCCCATAACACTCCCCTGTGACACGCCAGAGGTTACTTTAACGTCTGTAGACGTCTCTCCATTGATAACAACATGATGTGTTCTGTTTGCTAAAAACTCTTCAATCCATCCACACAGCTGGTCTGATATTCCGTAGGCTCTTACTTTGTTTATCAGGCGACAGTGCGGAACTGTATCGAACGCCTTCCGGAAGTCAAGAAAAATAGCATCTACCTGGGAGCCTGTATCTAATATTTTCTGGGTCTCATGAACAAATAAGGCGAGTTGGGTCTCACACGATCGCTGTTTCCGGAATCCATGTTGATTCCTACATAGTAGATTCTGGGTTTCCAGAAATGACATGATACGCGAGCAAAAAACATGTTCTAAAATTACCGCCTCCGAATTTTACTGTTGGCACTTCACACGCTGGCAGATTACGTTCACCGGGCATTCGCCATACCCACACCCTGCCATCGGATCGCCAAATAGCGTACTGTGATTCGTCACTCCACACAATGTTTTTCCACTGTTCAATCGTCCAATGTTTACGCTCCTTACACCTAGCGAGGCGTCGTTTGGCATTTACCGGCGAGATGTGTGGTTTATGAGCAGCCGCTCGACCATTAAATCTAGGTTTTCTCACCTCCTGCGTAACTGTCATAGTACTTGCAGTGGATCCTGGTGCAGTTTGGAATTGCTGTGTGATGGTCTGGGTAGATGTCGGCCTATTCCACATTACAACCCTCTTCAACTGTCAGCGGTCTCTATGGGTCAACAGACGAGGTCGGGTTCTACGCTTTTGTGCTATACGCGTCCCTTCACGTTTCCACTTCCCTATCACATCAGAAATAGTGGACCTAGGGATGTTTAGGAGTGTGGAAATCTCTCGTACAGACGTATGACACAAGTGACACCCAATCACCTGGAACAGCTCTACCGCTACGGTCGCAGGTTCGAATCCTGCCTCGGGCATGGATGTGTGTGATGTCCTAAGGTTAGTTAGGTTTAAGTAGGTCTAAGTTATAGTGCTCAGAGCCATTTGAACCATTTGAACCCAATCACCCGACCACGTTCGAAGTCCGTGAGTTCTGCGGAGTGCCCCATTCTGCTCTCTCACGATGTCTGATGATTACTGAGGTCGCTGATATGGAGTACCTGGCAGAATGTGGCAGCACAATGCAGCTAATATGAAAAACGTACGTTTTTGGGGGTGTCTGGATACTTTTGATCACATAGTTTACTTCTAGAGCCACACCCGTCATCAAGAGGTATTTCTGATACTTCACTCATCGTCTAATGTCATCAGACTGACGCTGCGGCCGTAATATTAATGTATGTACACTGATAAATATGTGGCTTGTTTCTTAGGAAGACTCTGCTTGGCTTCCAGACACATAGCTGGTGGCCAGAACGAATGGACATTTCTGGGTTAAGGAAATTTGAGAAGATTCAATAGGGTGAGTGTTTGCACTGGACCCCGATGTAAATTGATCGGTGGACTGATCGAAAGTCGTGGTAACAGTCTCTCCAGCTCTCAATGTCCGGTATGGCTGCATATGTGCACACAAGAGTCGGCGTCCCTGATGCGTGCGCCGACCACTACTGACTGACTTTCGTGCGGGAAGACACCATGTCCTGGCTGGCGACGCCTGTCGCTCCAGCAGTTGCCAAATGGTAAGTGCTTTGCAATCATGAATACGTGCGATCAGAGGATTTTTTCACCAGATATGCGTGATGGAAACGTTTTGGTGGAGGAGGGTGCCTGTGTTCCCGTATACTGATGCATACAAGACCTTAGATATGTTCAGCGCTATGATCCATTTGCAGTAGAAATGTAATTACTAGATTTGCATAATGTTTGCGTGTGATTCTCAAATGTTGAAACCGTGCGGTCTAGGGCGCTGCAGTCATGGACTGTGCGGCTGGATCCGGCGGAGGTTCGAGTCCTCCCTCGGGCATGGGTGTGTGTGTTTGTCCTTAGGATAATTTAGGTTCAGTAGTGTGTAAGCTTAGGGACTGATGACCTTAGCAGTTAGGTCCCATAAGATTTCACACACAATTTTCAAATGTTGAAAACACGTTTTATTACAAAGAAGGTGGTGGCGAGCGTTTTAAGCGATCTGTTTGACCCCTGCAAATCGTTAAACTATTAATTTCATAGGGTAGTGCAAATGGACTATTTCCCACCATTTTTATATTACAATTGAGCAAGCTCTCCCTTTGTCCCCTAGATTAGCCAACAGCAATAGAGTATTCAGAGGAGGGATCAAAACCTCCATTTTTGTGTTCACACACAAGCAGGAAGTAGCCACTTGAGAGAGCGCGGATGTGGTTTTCCAGGTATCAAATGTCAAAGGACGCCAACTTCTGCTCCATAGTTGCTGAACTATCCAGGTTGTGGCGCTCAACATGCCCTCGTGGTGGGTGAATAGTGAACTGATCGCATGGGTTATGGGAAATACATGGAAGAGAGTGCCTGTGCTCTCAAACGTCTCTGCATACAAGAGCCCTCCAGTATGGCGAATGCTTGTGAAATTAATTAATTATGTGATTTGCTTTAGTCTGTCTACACACGTGGGGATGGACCGCATCACTCTTTGTGATGTGGTCAGTGGTTCCCGCCAGTGTTGCTTGGGGTGCTGGGATCATCTGCAGGCCTGGGCACAAGGCTTCTTGACACTATGATGATCTGAGCAAGAGCAGAAAGGAGTTGTTATGCTTTTGCCGTGCATCTGCTTGGAACCGTTAGTGGGTATGTGTTTTGTGGAGTCTATTTGTGGTATGCGTGTTAGGCAGCGTTTTTTGGCAATCTTTGTGGAATGTTTAGGTCTTTACAGCGATGTTTTTTTTAATGATATGTTATTTCCACAACCAATCTGTAGCACTGTAATCAGAGCAGGACATCACATCTGATATTTGTGGGAGAGGAAAGCTAGTGCTGCCCACAACCTCTACCTGCTAGCACAACAGCATAAAGATTTGCCATCACCTGACACTTCGTTCCAGAATTAGCGAAACTTCTGGTCTGTGTGCCACGAGCCGCGCAAACCGTGACAAGGTGCCTGAAACCGTGCGGCTACCCCGCGTGGCCGCTGCAAAATTCATAGCAGGATTGAAAGTTGAATTCGCCAACCATGTCAGCACCAAAAGAACACGAAGAGAGCTCCATAAGATGGAATTGCAGGACTAGCTGGAATTCCAGAACCACAGATTAGTGATGCAAATACCCGTAACAGAAAAAGGTGTTGCCGAAGCCATAACATTTAGTCTGTAGAACAATGGAAGAATGTCATTTGGTCGAATAAGTTTTGTTAGACACTGTTCCCAATTTCTGGCCGGGTCTACGTCCAAAGAGTGAAACATGTCGGGCTTCGGTGACGATTTGGGCAGTCATATCGAGATATTCCATCGTCCCCATAGTTACCCTGCAATGTCGCACTACTGCCAATGATCAGGTCCATTCTACGGTACAATATTTGTCCACCAGTTGTGATGCTGTGCTGCAGTGCTCCTGTTCACACAGCTTGCATTGCCCAGGACTGTTTCTGACAGCAAGAGGACGGACTGTCATATTTCCTCTGCTCAACACAGTCACCGCATCCTAACATTATTGAGCCTTTATCGTCTGCTTTAGAAAGAATGGCGTGTGGTCGATATCCAACTACATCATTGTTATCTGAACTTGCCACTATTTTGCAGGAAGAACAGTACAAGATTCCCTCAAAAACCACACGGGACCTATATTTACCCATTCCTAGACGACAAAAAGTCATTATAAATTCTAACAGTTTTCCTGAACCATTTTAGGCATGGTAATCTGTTGTATTTTTTATGTTTCCACATTTTTGTCTAATCCCCTGCAAATACTCCTGGACGAGGCGGAAAAATTATTCAGCACGCCACGCGCACACGCAGCAACCGCTGTACTGATGTATGAAGTCAGAAGTGGCTACCCCATAACAACAAATAACACATTTTCCATTTCTGCAGAGAATTAATATCACAGATAATACACTGAAGAGCCAACGAAGCTGGTAAACCTGCCTAATATCGTGTAGGGCCCCACGAGCACGCAGAAGTGACGCAACACGACGTGGCCTGGACTCGAGGGAACTGACACCATGAATCCTGCTCCTCCAGGGTTCTTCCTAAATCCGTAAGAGTACGGGGGAGGTGGAGGTCTCTTCTGAACAGCATGTTGAAAGGCATCCCAGATATGCTCAATAACGTTCATGTCCGAGGAGTTTGGTGGCCAGCGGAAGTGTTTAAACTCAGAAGAGTGTTTCTGGAGCCACTATGTAGCAGTTCTCGACGTTCGGGGTGTCGTATTGTCCTGCTGAAATTTCCCAAGTCCGTCGGAATGCACAATGGACATGAATGAATGCAGGTGATCAGACAGGATGTTTAAGTACGTGTCACCTGTCAGAGTCGTATCTAGACGTATCAGGCATCCCATAACACTCCAACTGCACACGCCCCGTACCACTACAGAGCCTCCACCAGCAGTCCCCTGAGTCCCCTGTTGACATGCACACGTCCATCCACTCGACACAATTTGAAACGAGTTTCGTCCAACCAGGCAACATGTTTCCACACATCGACAGTCCAATGTCGGTGTTGACGGGCCCAGGCGAGGCGTAAAACTTTGTATCGTGCAGCCATCAAGGGTACACGAGTGGGCCATCGGCTCCAAAAACTCATATCGATGATATTTCGTTGAATGATTCGCACGCTGACACTTGTTGATGGTCCAGCACTGAAATCTGCAGCAATTTGTGGAAGGGATGCAGTTATGTCGCGTTGAAAGATTCTCTTCAGTCGTCGTTAGTCCCGTTATTGTAGTATCTTTTTCTGGCCGCAGCGATGTCGGAGATTTGATGTTTTACCGGATTCCTGATATTCAAGGTACACTCGTGAAATGGTCGTACAGGAAAATCTCCGCTTCATCTCTACCTCGGAGATGCTCTGTCCCACCGCTCGTGCGCCGACTATAACACACGTTCAAACTCAATTAAATGTTGATAACCTGTCATTGTAGCATCAGTAACCAATTTAACAACTGCGCCAGACACTTGTTCTCATATCTCTTTATTTGAATACGCATGTCTGTACGAGTTTCTTTGGCGCTTCAGTGTAAACCGTAGACGATTGTTGTCTTCTATATGTGACTCTCATTATTAAAATTCCTCAACAAACTAGAAATTATAAGGATATGAACAGATGGACTGCTGATACACCGACACACACTTTTATCAAGATCTGCGGAGAGCTAAAGGTAAAATGCAGAAACTACAGCTTATTTAAATAAATTTTGTATGTTAGTATTTAAATGTAAATACTTAAAGATAGAATATGAAATACGAGTATATTCCTCGAAGGGTCAGCTAAAATTCAGAAAAAGTGTTCAGGTGAAATGGCATAAAAATATTTGAGAGGTTCCTAACTCCTTCTCGTAGCTAAAAATCGGAATTTAGGGCTTAACCTTCCACGAACATTTGTTTTTTCCTGACATTTGCATCTTTGTTTCAAAAGAAGAAGGTGTTGCACATACATTTTTCACCGTCAGGTTCGAACAGCATGCGAGTATTACGAAAACGCTCTATGAACATAAATGGGAATCCCTGGAGGGAAGAACACGTTCTTTTCGCGATGTACTACTGAGAAATCGTTTGCAACAGTCTGTAGAACGACTGTAGTGCCACCAACGTGTATCTCATGCAAGGAAAACCAATACGAGTCAAATCAGGGCTCGTACGGAAACAAGTAGCCCGTATATTGTAACAAATAAGCCCTCGGTCACAAATATAAGTCAAAAATTGACCTGGTTTCGACGCTACTATGAGCGTCGTCTTCAGAATTAGACTAATTGTACTAAAACATTAGGTATATAGTACATTATTAAAATTAAAGTTTGTACTGACTCGAAAAGACGCAGTACTTACAAGTGACATATTAAAAAAGATCTCAGCCGGAAAGGTGGCGTCATGAACACTTGTCAGATGGCGAGCCGCTAAGGGCTGCTCGTACTGTGGACAAGGGTTGCAAGATGACCGTAGTTTCTCCCTCGCTCCAACAGCGAGGAACCGTTTTGTGTAGATAGATATTTTCATCCATATGTATATAATTATGGAGCCGTCAATATCACTCAAAAGCGGCTCATCTCACAGATTTAAATGACGATAAAGCTTTCGTTGCTAACATCAGCTGAGTGACTGGGGTCGTGTTCTCTTTACTTTTGATGACACAAAGTGTTGCCTGAATGACAGTTAAACAAGCACATCGGCGCTCAGAAGAGACCAGGACCGTGCATTTCGAGCACCGTGTATCTGCCCATGGCAGGCGGGTGAGTGGGTGGGTGGGCCATACATGGAAAGCAGGCAACGAAATATTCTAAGATCTAACAAACCTCTTAAAGCCTTGCGAATGCATATCATACCTCCAGCAGCCTGTTGAAGCCGCGTCACACTCTCTGGTCAATTTTCCCTTCTAGTGGATAGCCCCATTGCGACTGGCATATATCATCATTGCTGAATAGGAATAGAAAATGAAGAAAGTCATGTTCTCCTAAAGCGAATGAGCAATTAATCACTGCGAAGTGCGCTGCGTCCCTCAAGTGCAAGTTTCCCAAATCACACATACATTCGAAGTAACGATTCTTTAAAGAATTGCGTGGCTGATGAAGAGTAATAAAGGAGAGATAAAGTAGGGGAACTCAACGAAAAGTCGTGAGCAGTGCGCTCACCGCCATTACGAGTCAGCGACGCGTTTCACATGGCGCCGAAACTATTTCGCAGAGCAAAGATTCGAAATGATCACGGCTTCATAGCCTTTCACGAAGTTTACCTCTGCAAATCGTGACATATCTCTTCATTTTCTACATTCAGTCACAAATTACCTAACATCGCCGTGTCCTGGCGTGACATTCGTATAAACCTTGTAACCAAGCCAACTACTTTTTCCTAAAATACGTGACACACTAACTTCCACTGTGACCGACTACCTTCACGGAGGAAAAACGTTTTTATTTTTGAATGGACAGTCCCACATTTTGCACGCGTGAAGGTAAATGCAAAGAAGGTACTGCATGGAGGGGTGACATTACTGATAGTTACTCGCGTCGTTGACTTGATACATACAGGGTGTTTCACTATTATACGTACAAACGAAACGATCAAGTAGAGGACAATGAAAAAAGCAAACACTCCTAATAAACAGAAGTATGAAAGCCATTGGTTTCCCCTATACGACGTATTACGACTAAGTACAAAATCAAATGGCTCTTAGCACTATGAGACTTACATCTGAGGTCATCAGTCCCCTAGAAGACTAAGTACAGGAACACCTCATATAACAGAGTCCCCAAGGATCCAAGCTACACGTGTGTGTTTGACAATCGCATTACAACAATTTTGATTTTTGCATATCTTAACGTTTGGTACGATCGCTCGATAAAGGACTGAACTTCTTTTCGTTATTCGCCATAATTACTGTGTTGCATCAAATTAAATAAGGGACAGTACAAAATTTTAAAGAGTTTCCAGAGATAAAAACGAACTGCGTAAACTTCGCATATGCTTTATTTCAGGCCAAACATTACTTTCTATTAAATCTAGATGGGATGTCGAAGATTTATTTAAATATGAGAGCAGAACTGTATCACATTTGTTCTAGAGATATTGGCTTTTATATCCGTAAAACGGTCGCGTACGACGCGCCCATTTAAGCCCCTGCGCATCGGGCTATGTGCTCGTAACAATCGTCATATTTTATAAATAGTTCAAGATATTGAAACGAGATATTTCGCAAATGATTGCACACAGAGCGGCATGTGTATTTTATGACAAATACTCGAAACTTTTATTCGCGGAGACATAGAAGTAATTCATCCACAGCCGCGAGAAGGTCGGTGGAACAGGACGCGAGAACACTGCAATACTGCTTTGTTCTCTAAGAATAAAGTATGACGGATTTTTGAGAAATAGCTCACATATCAGGTCTGTAGCCAACTGGTTAAGCTTACAGGCTGTCAGTTTGTCGACTTCGGTTTGATTCCCACTGCTACCATGAGTTTTCAAATTTTATTTTATTCTTCGCAATGTTAAACGATTAACTGCAAAATTTAAATATATTTAAATAGTTCAGTTGATATACGTAAAACGAATATATACGTACTTACGATTACTACCCTTGTAAGTAAAAAAATTGCAGCAGACTTGTAAAATTTTGGATGAGGTGCCACTCGTAGAAATAAAAACATTAAAAATTATGACGCAAAGGGCTTGTTTGCAGAGACATTATTTTAGTGAGTGTCAGCCACTGACTTTAACTGTGAAGTATTGTCCTAGACAGTACAAATATATCTGATTTTTTTTCGATTAATTCCACATCTTACTGGCCTGGAATTTCACCCATTGTTGGGATATGTTGTACTTGCACATTGGGACGCCGGCACATTTTAGATGCTGATATAAGACATCTAACGCGCCAAAATGGTTCAAGATGGATAGATTTAGCATGGTCTGTACCCTGGCCTCCACAAGCACTATGATAATCCTCTGGACTTTGCGTTTGGGCTCATCTCGATTGTCTTAAGTACTCTCGTTGACAAGTCTGAAGCAGCGACTTTTACAGTCTTATCAAGATTTACGAGACGATCCGGAAAAGTCTGAAGGAATTACTATCTCACTTTAAAAACAGAAATGCAGTATTACCTAGAGAAGCGAAACAAGTGGAACACCTCCTTTAACAGATATGAGTGTCCAGTAAATTGTAACATGTAACATTCTCAAGCAGTGTCGTATTGTCGATGTAGGCTATAGACGAAATTTGAGCCCAGTTATATAGCGCCTTTATCGAAAAAATTACATTTCAAATACATTAAGTCATAAATGAGACATTAATTCATACTCAATCATACATTCACAGTTACCATGACAGTGCTTCATCTGTCTGCCCATGTTTACTGGGACATTTTAGATTATATCGGCATGTACTTTCACCAGAGTCAGTTTTCACTATTAATTGTGACATTCCCTGCATAGTATCTACGCTAATATGGTAAAATCAAAGACAGGAACTGCTATATCCGCGAGTCGCAGGACACCTGTGCACACGTCAGCGAACGGGCAAGAAACGATGACTAGAACAGGCTAGAAATGACGACGACGACAGGCGGGAAGACCGCCCGCGGTCGGGACTCAAACCGACGCCGGAGTGGAGCAGCACGGCAGACGAACGGCCGACCCGACACTGGAAGAGCAAGGCAGTCTAGTGTGCAACGAAGTGCGATGGATCTTCGACGCAACGCTGTCAACGGATCAAGTACAACAACAATCCAAAACGAGATCAGAGAGAAAAACCAAAATCAAAGCGAAGTCGTCGGCGAGCAGTTAGTAGTAGGGTGGAGATAGAACGCGAAGCTATCGGTCGAAGTACACGACTGACTCAGCGGTCTTTCTTTGTTTTTCTTTCACTTTTCACTGCCATCTCTGAGGGTGATGGGCGGGCTGTTTGAGGGCTTGCATTGCCCTTTTGAGTCTTTTGTTTTCCAGGTACATTTCATTTCCTTATTAGTTCAGATTTCTTGTAAAAGTGCAGTTAATCATTTTTACAATACAGAATTATTGAGTCATATTGAGATCGGAGTGTGGAATGTTAGATCCCTTAATCGCGTAGGTACGTTAGAAAATTTAAAAAGGGAAATGGATAGGTTAGATATAGTGGGAATTAGTTAAGCTCGGTGGCAGGAGGAACAAGACTTTTGGTCAGGTGACTACAGGGTTATAAACACAAAGTCAAATAGGGGTAATGCAGGAGTAGATTTAGTAATGAATAGGAAAAAAGGAATGCGGGTAAGCTACTACAAACAGCATAGTGGACGCATTATTGCGGCCAAGATAGATACGAAACCCACACCTACTACAGTAGTACAAGTTTATATGCCAACTAGCTCTGCAGATGACGAAGAAATTGAAGAAATGTATGATGAAATAAAAGAAATTATTCAGATAGTGAAGGGAGACGAAAATTTAATAGTCATGGGTGACTCGAATTCGAGTGTAGGAAATAGGAGAGAAGGAAACGTAGTAGGTGAATATGGATTGGGGCTAAGAAATGAAAGAGGAAGCCGCCTGGTAGAATTTTGCACAGAGCATAACTTAATCATAACTAACACTTGGTTCAAAAATCATAAAAGAAGGTTGTATACATGGAAGAACCCTGGGGATACTAAAAGGTATCAGATAGATTATATAATGGTAAGACAGAGATTTAGGAACCAAGTTTTAAATTGTAAGACATTTCCAGGGGCAGATGTGGACTCTGACCACAATCTATTGGTTATGACCTGTTGATTAAAACTGAAGAAACTGCAAAAAGGTGGGGATTTAAGGAGATGGGACCTGGATAAACTGACTAATCCAGAGGTTGTACAGAGTTTCAGGGAGAGCATAAGGGAACAATTGACAAGAATGGGGGAAAGAAATACAGTAGAAGAAGAATGGGTAGCTTTGAGGGATGAAGTAGTGAAGGTAGCAGAGGATCAAGTAGGTAAAAAGACGAGGGCTAGTACAAATCCTTGGATAACAGAAGAAATATTGGATTTAATTGATGAAAGGAGAAAATATAAAAATGCAGTAAATGAAGCAGGCAAAAAGGAATATAAACGTCTCAAAAATGAGATCGACAGGAAGTGCAAAATAGCTAAGCAGGGATGGCTAGAGGACAAATGTAAGGATGTAGAGGCTTATCTCACTAGGGGTAAGATAGATACTGCCTACAGGAAAATTAAAGAGATAAGAGATAAGAGAACTACTTGTATGAACATGAAGAGCTCAGATGGAAACCAAGTTCTAAGCAAAGAAGGGAAAGCAGAAAGGTGGAAGGAGAATATAGAGGGTCTATACAAGGGCGATGTACTTGAGGAAAATATTATGGAAATGGAAGAGGATGTAGATGAAGATGAAATGGGAGATACGATACTGCGTGAAGAGTTTGACAGAGCACTGAACGACCTGGGTCTAAAGAAGGCCCCCGGAGTAGACAACATTCGAATGGAACTACTGACGGCCTTGGGAGAGCCAGTCCTGGCAAAACTCTACCATCTGGTGAGCAAGATGTATGAAACAGGCAAAATACCCTCAGACTTCAAGAAGAATATAATAATTCCAATCCCAAAGAAAGCAGGTTTTGACAGATGTGAAAATTACCGAACAATCAGTTTAATAAGCGACAGCTGCAAAACACTAACACGAATTCCTTACAGACTAATGGAAAAACTAGTAGAGGCCGACCTCGGGGAAGATCAGTTTGGATTCCGTGGAAATACTGGAACATGTGAGGCAATACTAACCTTACGACTTATCTTATAAGGAAGATTAAGGAAAGGCAAACCTACGTTTCTAGCATTTGTAGACTTAGAAAAAAATTTTGACAATGTTGACTGGAATACTCTCTTTCAAATTCTAAAGGCGGCAGGGGTAAAATACAGGGAGCGAAAGGCTATTTAGAATTTGTACGGTAACCAGATGGCAGTTGTAAGAGTCGAGGGGCATGAAAGGGAAGCAGTGGTTGGGAAGGGAGTGAGACAGGGTTGTAGCCTCTCCCCGATGTTATTCAGTCTGTATATTGAGCAAGCAGTAAAGTAAACAAAAGAAAAATTCGGAGTAGGTATTAAAATCCATGGAGAAGAAATAAAAATTTGAGGTTCGCCGATGACATTGTAATTCTGTCACAGACAGCAAAGGACTTGGAAGAGCAGTTGAATGGAATGGACAGTGTCTTGAAAGGAGGATATAGGTTGGACATCAACAAAAGCAAAACGAGGATAATGGAATGTAGTCGAATTAAGTCAGGTGATGCTGAGGGAATTAGATTTGGAAATGAGACACTTCAAGCAGTAATGAGTTTTGCTATTTGGGGAGTAAAATAACTGATGATGGTCGAAGTAGAGGGGATATAAAATGTAGACTGGCAATGGCAAGGAAAGCATTTCTGAAGAAGAGAAATTTGTTAACATCGAGTATAGATTTAAGTGTCAGGAAGTCGTTTCTGAAAGTATTAGTATGGAGTGTAGCCATGTATGGAAGTGAAAAATGGACGATAAATAGTTTGGACAAGAAGAGAATAGAAGCTTTCGAAATGTGGTGTTACAGAAGAATGCTGAAGATTAGATGGGTAGATCACATAATTAATGAGGAGTTATTGAATAGAATTGGGGAGAAGAGGAGTTTGTGGCACAACTTGACTAGAAGAAGGTATCGGTTGGTAGGACATGTTCTGAGGCATCAAGGGATCACCAATTTGGTACTGGAGGGCAGCGTGAAGGCCAAGAGATGAATACATTAAGCAGATTCAGAAGGATGTAGGCTGCAGTAGTTACTGGGAGATGAAGACGCTTGCACAGGATAGAGTAGCATGGAGAGCTGCATCAAACCAGTCTCAGGACTAAAGACCACAACAACAACAACAACAGTTCTGCACGGTTTGCAGGAGAGCTTCTGTAAAGGTTGGAAGGTAGGAGACGAGGTACTGGCAGAAGTATAGCTGTGAGGACGGGGCGTGAGTCGTGCTTGGGTAGCTCAGATTGTCGTTTCGTAATAGCTTCAGCTTCTGGATCTTAGTGACACGCTGGAGTTATATGAGGCTCTGCAGTCGTACTAGCTACGGCTTCTGAAGCCTTTTGATTGGCTGCTGCTGTTGTTGGAGACCGTATACTTGTACTGGGTAAAGCTTCTGTATCTTGTTGTCTGGCTGCAGCTGTAATCTTTCCATTGCTACTAGCCATAACCGCTATCTCCTCTGAGTCGTGTGATAGTTCCAGTTCATCAGGTGTCTCATTTACTGCGTCAACCACATTAATTTTATTTAAAGCCTCATTAAGATCATCTTCATCTTGTATCTGCTTAATAACATCTAGAGGCAAACTCGAAGTCATAAACCCTACTTATGGTTCTGTGCCAAACATAGCTTAGTAAGGTGTTTGCCGGACACCAGAATGAATGCCCGATTTTTCATAAACTGTACAAAGCAAAGACCGTTTGACCAGTTGGTGGTAATGTTGTCTTGCATCCATGAAGCCAATATTTTTTCGTCTAGGTTGGCTCATTCAACAGAACCTTGGCTTTGGCTGTGCCTCTGTTTTCCGTGAACCAATGTACACTGATGCCAAAATACAGCCAGCTCGTTTATGATAGAATTAACAAATTCTGTGCCGTTGTCAGAGTGTAAAATACAAGGAGCATCAAATGTCAAGAATGTATCTGCTAAATGATGTGCCACTTCCTCTGCCCTCTTGCTTTGCAGTGCACGGAACAAAACAAATTTTGTCAGGTGGTCCTGATACACCATTATATACTTAAATGCATGATGTTTTTGAGTTTGCATGCCGATCAAATCAACTTGGCAACGACTGTTCATTTCTGAATGAAGAATAGGCTTCGAAACATGCTCTTTTCTTAATGCTCGTTTTGCGCTGACAAGTTTCACACACAGACAGATAAATGTTTATCATCTCCACTGTTGTGATTGCATATTTTCTTGAAGTTTCAACCTTTAATCTGTCTCGACGTCCATGATCAATGGCCTGATGAGCTGCTTCAATAATGTCGACAATTTCTTCGGTACACAATTAGTACTTCACAGGCTCTTTTCTTGTCACTAACTTCCTGATCCCACAAATATTAATAACCTTGAATGACTCTTTGTATGGTATAGCTCGAAGTATGGTATTGCACACAATCCAACATCCAGTTTGCAGCAAAACTCGCCGTTTTCGTGTCGACGCCTTCTTGTTTTCACTATCTGGAATGTATGATCAGTATTCCAATAAATATTGCATTGCACAATACAAAAATGCTGTTTTTAATTTCAATCAACACGTTGCTGTTAATTTTAATATTTGCCCCTAAATAAATTTAGTGAAAAGTAGTTCTGTCTAGTTTAGTTAGAACGCCGTCTTACTAGCTGAAACTAGATGATACTGATAGCCTTAGTTACAACTAGAATTTACTGCTGGTCAAAATCGAAAGTCTGTAAAACTAGTTTTAACTAGGCAAAACGCGTTTTGACGAAGTGGCTCAGTAAAAACTAGTTTTAACTAGTAAGAACGCGTTCTAACTGAAAACGGGTTTTGACTGTAACACAGACACTCAACTGAACCGTTTTCCACTGGGTGCTACGCTGTGGGCGACCGCTACGGTCGCAGGTTCGAATCCTGCCTCGGGCATGGATGTTTGTGATGTCCTTAGATTAGTTAGGTTTAAGTAGTTCTAAGTTCTATGGGACTGATGATCGCAGATGTTAAGTCCCATAGTGCTCAGAGCCATTTGAACCATTTGGTCGTCACATTTGTGGAATCGTCCTCGATACTCGTCTGACTAAGCTTTGTCTTTTCCTTGTCTGGCTTAGCAGATAGGTGAGGTGTGTTTTCCAGTCTAGATGTCTGTCTAAGAACACACCTAGGTACCTGACACTATCATTAAGTCTCAGTGGTGTGTTCCAGAGCGTCAGTTGTATGTCATCTTATTGAGCAGTCGAGGTTAGCGTTACTTATGCCGGTCGCACGGGGCACTATCGGCGAGACGGTGGTGCCCTCACTAGGCGAGAACAGCGCTGAGGCGGCACTGCCCTCTATCGGCCATCGAGATCCACTTTTCTAGCGGGCATTCAGCATCCGCGCAGCCCGAGTCTTACTTTGAAAAACGGAATCTAGCAAACCAAGAGCGGAGAAGTACCTTGGAGATACATGTGAAACACATGACGGCGGAAAACTGTGATCGACCACAAGATAAAAAATTGACGAGGTGCGACAACTCGCGCACGTTCCGTACAAACTTAATTTCGTACATAAACAGTTTACCCATCCCAGAAATCGAGGATCTGACGATTTTTGTCTGTTACCGACACTGATACTGGCAAGATAACGGTCCCAGGAATTCCAAGACTTTTGAGAATGTTTTAATTTTAAGTTTTAAGAAGGATAACAAATGACAAAAGAAATTTTTTGCGATGTAATTACAGATTAATAATTTCGAAATTTTTTCCTTTACTTGTGCTCTGAATCAGTGCTTCTTGCCACATTTCACGATACTAGGTGAACGTGAACTACCCGACTCGATGAGTCAATTTTCAAGTATCAAAATGGCCGTATCTCTTGGTTGAACTGACAAAGAAGCTTAAAACTTTTACACCGCCAAGTACCATAGACCTTGGAACGTGACCCAAATCTGAACTTGATACCCAACGGGTTCCACAGAGCAAGTGTCTTGACAGACGGACGGATACAAAATGGCCAAAAAAATTATTTTCGGGTTTTTTTCCTTTACTTGTACTGCGAATCTTTGCTTCTTGACAAACTTCGTCTACATCTACGGGAAGTAGACCCTGAAGAGCCAAGGAAATTGGTACACCCGCCTAATATAGTGTAGGGTCCCCGCGAACACGCGGTAATGCCACAACACTATTTGGGATGGCGTCGACTAATGTCCGAATTAGTGCTGGAGGTAATGGACACCACGAATCCAGCAGGGCTGTCCACAAATCCGTAAGAGTACGATGGGCTGGAGCTCTTCTGAACAGCACGTTGCCAGGCATCTCAGATATGCTCAATAATGTTAATGTCTGGGGAGTTTAGTGGCAATCGGAAGCGTTTAAACTCAGAAGACTGTTCCTGGTGCCAATTCTGCGCGTGAAGAGTGTCGCATTGTCCTGCTGGAATTGTGCAAATCGTGTCGGAATGCACAGTGGACACGGTTGGATGCAGATGATCATACAGGACGCTTACGTACGTCTCACCTGTCAGAGTCGTTTCTAGGCGCATCAGGGGTCCCATAACACTCCAACTGCACACGCCCCACACCATTATGGAGGCTCCGCCATATTGAACAGTTACCAGCTGACATACAGGGTCCATGGATTCATGAGGTTGTCTCCATACCTGTACACGCGCATGTGCACAATACAATTTGAAACAAGACTCGTCCGACCAGGCAATATGTTTCCAGTCATCAACAGTCGACTGTCGATGTTGACGGGCACAGTCAAGGTGCAAAGCTTTGTGTCGTACAGTCATCAAGGATACAGGACTGAGCCTTCGGTTCCTTAAGTCCATATAGGTGATTTTACGTTGAATGGTTCGCATGGTGACACTTGTTCATGGCCCAGCATTGAAGTCTGCAGCAATTTGCGGAAAGGTTGCACTTCCGTGACTGACGTTGAACGATTCTCTTCAGTCGTCGTTGATCCCGTTCTTGCAGGATCTTTTCCGGCTGCAGCGATGTGCGAGATTTGAAGCTTCACCGGATTCCTGATATTCATGATAAACTCGTGAAATGGCCGTACCGGAAAATCCCCACACTTCATCGCTACCTCGGAGATGCTGTCTCCCATTGCTCGTGCGTCGACTATAATACCACCTTAAAAATCACTTAAATATTTATAATCTGCCATTGTAGCAGCAGTAACCGATCTGGCAACTGCGCCAGACCCTTGTTGTCTTATACAGTTGTTGCCAACCGCCGCTAAGCCTTGTTCTGCCTGTTTAAATATCACTGTATTTGAATGCGCATGCCTATACCACTTTCAGTGTAAATTTTCATGAGTGAGTTTTCGAGTATTAAAATGAGTGATATAAATGCCCGTGTCTTTGGGCTGGAAGCACATAAAGTTTTAGAACTGTATGGCAGACCACAGCTTTTCAAAATTGTTCCATTTGCCTGGCAAAATTGCAGAAACTTAGCATGAACCTTTGTTGCTCATTGTCCCAATTGCATTACCAAGCAGGGTCCCTTCCTTTTCCGGAATGAACCCGAGTGTCGTGGAAATTCAAACGCCAGCATTAAAGTAATATCATTCAATTTCACTGCTTTAATTTCAAAGATCAGTTAAGGTATTCATAGCTGGCTACGATATTTAGATTACACAAGCAGAATCTAAGAGAGCGAGTTTTGTTACCATATATCAGCTTACCTGTGACTGCAGCTCAGCTTGGTACGTACTAAATTTTACTATTGTTAATTGTTCAGAATCATTTAATTCAAGTTCAAAGTTAAATCTCTTATTTCTAAATTGCGTAGATTCAAGTAGCTTTTGAAATGATTGTTGAGGTAGCCCAAGAGTAACCGTATTTTACTGAATTTCGATGTGCTTCAGATACAAAGCTCACTCTTAATTTCAGTCACTACATTAACTTTCAATTTTCCTGTTCTATTAATTCTTTTGCTAAATTAAGTCAGAGTGTAGCGAAATTTATTACTTCTGACAAACTCTCAGTTTTCACACTACACGTGTCAACCTTCAGTTGCCACGCTTCTAGTGCTAATTATATGTGTAATAACCTTTCTTTTTCAGTTACTATAGTAATTGTCCATAGGACTGGCGACCGTAATTTCCCCCAAATCTCTAATATCTAATTACCGCTAGTTAATTGTTAACGTAACGGCCGCACATTTACTTTATTTATTAACTTTACCCCTTTTCAAAATTAATTTCCACCAGTTTCATTTGCATTTTTCCTTTCATTTGGATGTAACCCTTTCCTCCCTCTTTACCGACAGATTAACTTCGGTGACGATTGCTTTTCCCAAATTTCCATTAGGTACACGCGGTTTAATTTTTCACTGTCATTAAGGTCGATAAGTGAGGGGGAGGTTACAACAAGACGGCTACTCAGATTGTCTCCTATGTCGTTAATATAGATCAGGAACAATAGAGGGCCTATAACACTTCCTTGGGGAACGCCGGATATTACTTCTGTTTTACTCGATGACTTTCCGTCTATTACTACGAACTGTGATGTTTCTGACAGGGAATCACGAATACAGTCGCACAACTGAGACGATGCTCCATAGGCACGCAGTTTGATTAGAAGACGCTTGTGAGAAACGGTGTCGAAAGCGTTCTGGAAATCTAAAAATATGGAATCAATTTGACATCCCCTGTCGACAACACTTATTACTTCATGAGTATAAAGAGCTAGCTGTGTTTCACAAGAACGATATTTTCTGAATCCGTGCTGACTATATGTGAATAAATCGTTTTCTTCGAGGTAGCTACTTCATAATGTTCGAATACAGTATATGTTGTAAAACCCTACTGCAAATTGACGTTAGTGATATAGGTCTGTAATTCAGCGGATTACTCCTACTTCCCTTTTTGGGTATTGGTGTGACTTGAGCAATTTTCCAGTCTTTAGGTACGCGTCTTTCTGTGAGCGAGTGGTTGTATATAATTGCTAAATATGGAACTATTTTATAAGCATACTCTGAGAGGAACCTGACTGGTATACAATGTGGATCGGAGGCCTTGCCTTCATTAAGTGATTTAAGCTGCTTTGTTACACCTAGGATATCTACTTCTATGTTTCTCATCTTGGCAGTTGTTCTTGATTGGAATTCAGGAATATTTACTTCGTCTTCTTTGGTGAAGGAGTTTCGGAAAACCGTGTTTAATAAGTCTGCTTTAGTGGCACTGTCATCAGTGACTTCACCGTTGTTATCGCGCCGTGAAGGTATTGCTTGTGTCTTGCCACTGGTGTGCTTTATGTTTGACCAGAATCTCTTTGGGTTTTCTGCCAGATTTCGAGACAGAATTTAGTTGTGGAAATTATTAAAAGCATCTCGCATTGAAGTACGTGCCATATTTCGAACTTCTGTAAAACTTTGCCAATCTTGGGGATTTTGTGTTCTTTTAAATTTGGCATGCTTTTTTCGTTGCTTCTGCAACAACGATGAGACCCGTTTTGTGTACCATGGGGGATCAGTACCTTCACTTATTAATTTATGTGGTATATGTCTCTCAATTGCTGTTAATACTATCTCTTTGGAAACATTCCACAACTTTTCTACACTTACATGATCAGATCGGAAGGAGTGAAGACTGTCTCTTAAAAAGGCGTTAAGAGAATTTTATCAGTTTTTTTAAGTAGATATACTTTGCGTTTCTTTTTTATGGTTGTAGGTGTTACGGTATTCAGACTAGCAGAAACTGTCTTGTGGTCGCTAATACCTGCATTGGTCACAACACTCACTATTTGTCCAGGATTATTTGTTGCTAAAAGGTCAAGTTTGCTTTCGCAACCATTTACGCTTAGAGTGGGCTCATGAACTAATTGTTCAAAATAATTTTCTGAGAAAGCATTCAGTACAATTTCGGATGATGTTTTATGCCTGCCGCCGGCTTTAAACGTATAATTTTTCCAGCATATCCAGGGTAGATTGAAGTCACCACCGACTATAATTGTATGAACGGGGTACTTATTTGAAATGAGACTCAAGTATTCTTTGAACTATTCAGCAACTATGTCTTCTGAGTCGGGGAGTCGGTAAAACGATCCAATTAATAGTTTAGTCCGATTGTCAGGTATAACCTCTACCCTTACTATTTCACATGAACTATCTACTTCAATTTCGCTACAAGGCAAACTACCTCTGACAGCAATAAATACTTCACCACCAACTCTATTTAATCTATCCTGTCTGAAAACTGTTAGATCGTTTGAAAAAATTTCGACTGAACTTATTTCCAGCTTTAGCCACCTCTCTGTACCTACAACTAGTTGAGCTTCAGTGCTCTCTGTAAGGGCTTGGAGCTCTGGTTCTTTCTTAACACAGCTACGACAATTTACAACTACAATACCAGCCGTTTCTACAACTACCTTACTGTGTTGTGCCTGCCCAAATTCTGACGGACGCCCATTCTGTGGTTCCCTGAGACCCTGTATCCTAAAAAACCGCCCAGTCCCTTCCACAGAGCCCCCGCTACCCATGTAGCTGCCTTCTGTGTGTAGTGGACTCCTGACCTATTAAGCGGAACCCGGAAAACCCACCACCCAATGGCGCAAGTCAAGGAATCTGCAGCCTACACGGTCACAGAACCGCCTGAGCCTCTGATTCAGACCCTCCACTCGGCTCTGCACCAAAGGACCACAGTCGGTTCTATCGATGATGCTGCAGATGGTGAGCTCCACCTTAATCTCGGAAGCAAGACCGGCAGTCTTTATCATTTCCGCTAGCCGCCCGAAACCAGACAGAATCTGCTCCGATCCAAAGCGACACACGTCATTGGTACCGACATGTGCCAACACCTGCAGTTGGCTGCACCCTATACTCTTCATGGCATCTGGAAGCACCCTTTCCACACCCAAAATGACTCCCCATGGAATGCACACAGAGTGCATAGTGGCTTCCTTCCCCTCCTTGGCAGCCATGTTCCTAAGGGGACCCATTACGCGCCTAACGTTGGAGCTCCGAACTACCAGCAAACCCACCCTCTGTGAATGCCCAGACCTTGTGGGCCGAGAAGCTTCCTCTGGAACAGGGTGGACAACTGTATCCGGCTCAGAGACACCGTCAGCCAGAGATAACGTCCGAAACCTGTTCGTCAAACGAACCGGGGAGGCCCCACGATCGGCCCCACGGAAAGGTTTTCGCTGCCTGTCAGACTTTAGAATGCTCTCCCACTCGACCATGGGTGAGGGGTCAACCTCAGTGCAGGCAGTATTCGGGGAGGTCACAGCAGTGGACCTATCAGAGGACACGTGGGACGTGCTGGACGTCCCTCGCATTCCCGCGTCCGAACCCCCACAGTGACGCCCCCTGGCAGCAGCCTCAAGCTGTGTGACGGAAGCCAACGCAGCCTGAAGCTGTGAGCGAAGGGTCGCCAGCTAAGCTCGCATCTGTACAGAACAATCACAGTTCTTATCCATTACTGCACTCCTCCTGTTTCAAGCTCTTAAAAATACGTAAAAAGCGAAAGTTGTACAGGCCTTAGTAGTAGCAGGAACTAGCGGTGCACTCTCGCTGACGGTCTAACTGACACTGACTGAGCTGTTCTAACCAAAGATACAAGCCTGCACGATACGAGAGTCGATACAACGGTCGATAGCAATGGCGGTACTGTACACTACACTGTTATTGAAATAAAAGGTTGTACCTAGTAAGCACTCGAACACGCAAGAAATTACAAAAATAAACTAGTAACTACACAGATAACTGAAAATAAGTCGCTCCTGTTTGAAGCTCGTAAAAATGTGAAAAAGCAAACGGTGTATTCGCCTTAGTAGTAGCAGGAACTAGCGATGCGCTCTCTCTGACGGTCTAACTGACTAATTTGAATAATTATGTTTGTGTGTCTGAAGTGTCTCCGATTAAAGCCACACCTACAAGTTATTTATGGTTTTTTACCAAGCCAGTTAATGGTTTCAATTATTTAGAATAACGGAAAGCTGTAATAAGTATCTGGGAGCTGATTCTGACAACTGAAGGAGAAAACAGAACACATGCAGTACAAAATCCACCATGTAACATCTTACTGTATAAAAGCCAGTTGTACTGGCTCATCCATTCATGCTTAAATCTTGAGTTTTGCTTCCCTTATAATTGAGCAGGAAAAGAAAACTTTGCAGGAAGCTTCCAAGTATTCTTTAAAAACTTAAGCTTCTCATCATCATGTAAGGCAACATTAACAGCTCTTCCTATATCACGTAGGTCATAATGTTTCAGTCCTTTCTGGTCTTTCTTCCTATGAGTTAAATATGCTTTAAATGTCAGTATTACGTACAAGTGGCTCAACACAGAAGTATATAGCGTTATTGACAAATATAAATGATTTTAATTTGTTATGACCACTAAAAAGTTAGCATTTGTCTTCCAAAACATTAACATTACCCCATATCCCTTGGTCTTGACCCCTCACCCTACAAACATTTGTATGGGTGCCCTCGGTAAACAGTATTGAAATGGTCTTGTGTATTGACATACTTAATGAAGGTACTAACTGCAGCAATTCCGTACAGTAATTACATGAAAAAACAAAACACTCAGAACAGTGAAGCAGTAAAGAGTAAGAAAGCAGACAACAATGGCTACTGCAGACAGTGTTTCAGCTACCTAATGTTACCGGCAGCCCATAACAAGTGTCTGCCGCGACCTGCCTTCTAGCAATTCAGTACTGTCAAGATAAAGTTCAAACACTGTAACTCTTATTTGTTTGTGAAACCAGTCCGTAAACGGTATTTAGGAGCCCAAAGGTACATAAAATCTAAGTTTCTCTTAATTTAGTGGCCTTTGCCTGGAAGTTTTGTTTGCAATGTTCCTACAGAAACGCTTCAAAATTTAACATGACATTAGCCATCTGTGTCAGTGAAGGTTGTTAGTTGGTTCCACCCTGTGCCATCAGTCGGTCGCAGTCAGATTAATAACAGCAAAACCAGGAAAGATTCCGCATCACATTACTTACTGCAGGCCTATAAGCTTTCTTCCAGTAGTCTGAAACGCTTTTAGAAACTTCTGAAATGCTCTCACATGTTTATAGACTATTACTGAAAATTGGTAGATATTGTTGAGAAAGACAGCTTTGAATAATTTGTGACAGAATAAATGAAGGTCAATTTCGCACCTTGCATAAGAGCTGTATACGTCGTAACGGGAAGGTGAATATGACACCTGACATAATTCGGCAGTAATGAGCAAATTTGCCAATAAGTATGTAACGCAAAAGGGATGACACTCAATCAACGGTATTAACACACTGATCATATGAAACTTCCTGGCAGATTAAAACTGTGTGCCCGACTGAGACTCGAACTCGGGACCTTTGCCTTTCGCGGGCAAGTGCTCTACCATCTACCATGATCATATAATGCATGTCTATGAGCAGAAGGGGAGAGAAGCAGCGAGAGGAAACGTTTTGGTTTGGAAGCAATTGGAAGGAGAGTTGAAGGCCACACCATAGGGGGTACCATGGAAAGCACTTAGGGCACGTCCCAAAAAATTCCAATGGCTCTAAGCACTATGGGACTTAACATCTGAGGTCATCAGTCCCCTAGACTGAGAACTACTTAAACCTAACCAACCTAAGGACATCACAGGCATCCATGCCCAAGGCAGGATTCGAACCTTAGCAATAGTGCGGTTCTGGACTGAAGCGCCTAGAACCGCTTGGCCACAACACCCGGCGGGCTCGTCCCAAGGTGGGAGTCAACAACTGACCGACCAGGCGACTCAGACTCTATTGGTCGAAAAAAGCCGTGACGTGGAGAACGAAAGAACCCAGGTGGGGAGACAGTTCGGCTACGAGAAAGAGAAGACGGAAATTTTCGAAGACTCTTCTATGAACAGGCGTCAAGTGCAGAACGGGGCGCATAATACTCTGTACGAAGCAGAGGAGAAATTTGTGTGAACACTGCATTCACAGCGGCTGACATCCGGCTAGAAATTAGCTGTAGCAACGTTTAGCTCCAACAGCGGAGAAACGAACCAGCCAGTTAGTTAATTGTTCTTGAGAGAACTGAGAGGGCATTATAATATGCATGCTGCTGCAGCCATGTGTGTGTATATCGCCTTATTTCAAGTTTAGGGATGAGTACTTCTTTCTCACATAATGAGAAACATAGGGAGAGTTTCTGCTGGAAAATTCAGCAAAGGTTCAATAAGTTTTTATAGGAATTTCGGAGGAAGAGAGCGGCCACGCATATGATAGCTCATCACAGCTAAGGTAAATACCGCGTGCAGAGGTGTAAACTTGTTGGTTCACCAGCTTGTGTCCACTGTAAACTCGAGCGACCTTGGGTAATCTTTTGCTCAAGATTTTCATCCTAAATAGTACCGAACTTTGAACCGGAATCTGATTATTTATCGTAGTACTAACCAACATCATAACGTAATTGTAAGATTAATTTTGTAAAGAAACTTCTAATAAAATTTAATATTGTTGTGTTTAGGATTAGTTAAATTCCAGAGGACAAGATGCGTCACTTTCACAGTTGTCTTAACATTGTCACATTGTACACTGTGTAAAAGCGTGTACATCTGTGAAAAGTTTGCAACATTAAACAAATATCATTACAGCATACACAGTTGTGTCCTCATTCATAGAATAAGCAACCACTCGGGACCCGAGTTCGACTCTCAGTCCAGCACACAGTTTTAATCTGCCAGAAAGTTTCATATCAGCGCACACTCTCATTCTGGAAACAACAATAAAGTGTTATTTTTCAGTAAAAATTAATTAAATAATGCTGATTTGTGCAGAAAATATTTTACCACCTTATAGGCAAATGGCATCTTTAAAAATTGACCTCTGTTTTTATGTTTTCAACCAGCTGTATTCTAACCATTAGTTATCGATTAAACTTAAAAGCGCTAATCTTACTTAATTAAACTAATAACTAGTAGTAAAATGAAGGAAGGGTTATTTAAAATTAAGAAGATATGACCCTTACCAATTGTTTTGTGTTGTCGAAATTGTAGACTCCAGATGCACAAGCCTGTGACGCTTCCAATTCTGTAGCTGACAGCACATGGAAGAGTTGGAAGGACAACAGACTGTTTTTAACAATCGATTGGTCAGTCGATTGTTTCTTCGTCCAGTCGGTTTCTTCACTCTGTTGCTGCTGTTACATAAATTTTACACGGTTTCCGGGTTTGAGTTATTTTATTTACATTCTCTGTCGGACTTTTCGGCTGTCATATCAATTTTTGGTTGGTTTTTAAAATTTAATATCAGATGCTGCCCCTTAAATTTATGTACATATAAATGAACCATCACCTTTTAACACGTTTCTGAAATTTGTAAAGATCCTTTTGGAACACCCTGTATTTTCCGTACTTCTTTATTGAGTGAGATAATGAGAAGCCGCTACCAATCGGCGATCGTATACACCGCCACGTTGCCCCCGCTCGACAGACAACTGAATAATTTAAATATCATTTGCCTTCTACTCATTGAGCTGAATTAAAACGGACTTAATTTACGTTCATATTCCTTACTACAAACGCGTACTACGTTTGAACATGAACGTCTCTATAATGTGCTTTGACAAATTCCTGTAACTCTCGTGTGTAGCTTATATCTACTGATCGGTAGGTGACGCGCGCCCGCTGGCGTCGCCAGCAGTGCAACGCGTCTACAGAACGTATGTGCCCGGGAAAATAATACGATTTGACCCATATATCGGGCAATTTCTAAGTTTTTGTCTGGGGTTAGCAGTTTAAGTGTCGGTAGGCATACCCGGCATATTTAGCTTTCTTGATTATTGTAAGTGGTACATTAATATACAACCAGTGTATATTAATAAATAATAAGACGCCCATTTTAAGTTAAATGACATTTATTGCTTTGGATAGTAAGCTGTTTGCCGCTCTTATTCTTTTGTTAAAATGTGTTTGAAATACATTGCAAGCCATATTGCTACATAATTATAAAAAAAAGATTGAATCTGTTGAAGTAATATAGTCACTGATTTCTGAAGTCATTTTATCCAGTATAAAGTGGTATTCCATTAGGGGGGCGGGGGGGCTATAGCTCCCCCACCCCCCTTGCCACCGCCCCTGGTCTGCAGGAAAGTTTATTTCTAGATGCGACAGGGATTCCCCTGGCAGAGACATCACGTACACTATGCACGCATTCAAAAATCAACTTAGAAATTGATCAAAAATGTTCAGAAACCAACAGGGATGCGTTAAAAATCATATGAGTAATTGATAGACCAACGTGCGCTGGATGCTAGTCGCTTTGTGAAACGAGGTCTTTTTTCTCAATAATATGAATTTGCCCCCCCCTCCTCCCCCCCCCCCCCCCCCCCCCCATAACTGTCACTCGGGACAGAGGACAGATAGACACCCCGGTTTGCCTCCGCCCCCTAGTTCCGGGCCTGTTGCGCATACGTGAATCTGCCAGCTTAGGTGCACCACTAAAATTTTTCCAGATAGCATCTGGCTGCTTGCTGCTATTGCTTATACAGCTAACTGCTACACTTCTGCAGCCAGAAGCAGAAGGTACTACTCATACACGACTCAACTGCGCATGCGCATAAGCTCGCTCGCAACTGCTCAAATGAATCTAATGTAAACAGTTGTGACATCACGCTCATCGCAGGCAATTTGTTGTTGTGAAATATTGCATAATCTTCCTAAAGATTTTGACACATTTTGCTGTTGGCAGACGCTTGTATGAGCACTATGTTTTGTTCCTGTATATAGCGCATTTCCTTTGCAACTTCGGTTTTATTTTCGTTTTTTTCTCTCGTTTGTGTTTTATTGCTGCAGTATTGTTCTGCAGTAGCGAGCTACAGTAATATTCATTGTTAGAGTATTGGTTCTTACTAGTTAAAGTTACAAAAATGTAACCAAAAACAATGAAAAATTCCCGGAATTCTATAAAAAATCCCGGTTGTCCCGGGTCGTATACACCCAGACAACTGATCGAAATGTTTCCGGGGTCACGTTCAGAATGTGTTCTGCAGTGCGTGCCTTCAATACAGCTAAGTTTGCAATTGGAACACTGAACATATTTCAGAAATCACACGGGCTAAGATCAGGTGATCGGGATGGCCAGGCTGTAGGAAAATGGCGGCTGATAATTCTAAACATTACCGATATGGCGCTTCAGCAGCTGCTCAATTGTGCGGAGGTGTGCCATCTTTGCATAAAAATGATCCCATTCACGCTATTGGAGAGCTAGAATGATGTGGTTGCGCAAAAGACACTCATAGCGGTTACCAGTGACGGTAAAGGTAACAGGACCGGAAGCACCTGGCTCAACAAACCAAATATGGCCCTATGATAAATGATGCCATAAACCTGCACCACACAGTGACCTTTTCAGGATGAAGTGGCACTGGTTGATTTGCATGTGGATTTTCTGTTGCTGATATTCGACAATTCTGTGCATAGACATATCTTGTCAGATGGAAGTGGGCTTCTTCTGTCCACAAACTCTTGCACAGTCAATCATTGTCCACTTCCATGCGAGCAAGATATTCTAAAGCAAAGGTCTCTCTTGCTGGCAGGTCTACAGGAAGCAACTCGTGTGCATAGGTAATTTTGAATGGATAGCAAAGAAGGGTGTTTCAAAGGATTTTACGCACCGTGCTCGGGGATATGTCCAATGTTTGGGCAATTATCTGTGCACTACGCGTTTGCGCACCACCACTCATCTCCTCCTGCATTGCTGTGGCCACTGCTTCCACTGATGTTAAATCAATTCGTTTCCTCTCTCTCCTAGGTTGCACACCAAAAGAACCCATCTTTTCGAATTTCCGAATCATTTTCTCCAGACCCACAGCGGTCATCTGACCAACGCCTTTTTTCAAACCCTTCAGTGTCTGGAACTTCTGCAGAGTGACATGTGCACAGCCATCATTCTTGTAATACAGAGTGTGTTTATACCAACTTCAATGGGTCGTGCGCATGACGGGTGTTTTCATTTATGTATTCTGACAAGTGCAGCACCACCTACTGATCAATTTTCACACTATTTTTTTTTTTCTTCTGCCATACATTTTCCCCCTTCTCTGATAATATTCCACTGCAATTTGACGTCATTCTAGTGGTGTTATTTCTGCAGCATTTTGAAAGTTTTTCTTATATTATAATCACCTTGTACATGGAATAGTTACAAGAAAGATGAGATGACATCAAAGTACTGTTGAAAATGGTCAACAATAAAAAAAAAAATTTAATGTGATCTTGCCTCTTAAGTGCTTCTTCAAATATTATTTAATTTTTATTTGTCCTACAGATCCAATAAGTGCAAATGCTGACACTTATTTGAAAGTGGGTAAGGGCATCCGTGTCTAATGTTTGTTGTTCTAACTGTAAAGTGTCAATTTGATGACTCAGATTAAAGAGTAGTTTTTAGACAATATGTGCATAGAAGGCTTAAAACCTGCAAGACAGCAATGGGATATTCTTTTTTTGTGCAAATGAATTTTGTCTCATCTTTTGTATTTGTGGAAGTAAACATTATTCTGTAAATTTAAAGCCACAATGTATTTTGTGCTTGTTTGTAGTAAAAACTGATTTTTGTACAAAATAATGCTCAAATCAATATGTATTATACTTTCAAAAATAAATATGTTGATATCATTGCAATTCTAACACCTTCGCACTGTCTTCCAGTGTGACCACGAGAACGAAATTATGCACCTTTTTTCCAAAAAAAGTTGTTCTATAAACTATATTTATTGTAAAAAATGAGAGCTACAATTTTCTACACACACACACACACACACACACACACACACACACACACAAGCACACACAGCCATAAATGAATAAATCTCCCACTTTTGAAACAGTAAGTATTAACTATCTACGCTTCTTTGTATTCTTTCAGTCAGAGTATGCCAAACTTGGAAAAATCATCCATGAGATGGACACTTGAGATAAGAGATGAAGGAGAAATAACGTAACTGTTGCTTGTTTGCACATATTATTACCAGAATGAAAAATTTTCCTATCTTAGCACAAAAAAGGTGAATATATCCTGAGCAGAGTTGGGAATGTAAAAGAAGGGAATTAGCTTTTTGACTTATCTGGCAGCTTCAAAGACATTTAATTCAAAACGTCTTGACACATTCACCCTTTTTTTGCTTGTGTCATTTGTCATGCCGTGCAGTATGACACAATGTGTCATCAAAGTGTAGGATTTGTGCATCGCCTCTCTGGGATACCTCCTATTGTAATACAGCTCCGCCACTCTTGGATACTTTCTATTCTAAATGCATCCCACTCTCTAGAAACATATCAATTTGTGTATACTTGTTTGAACACCTCTCACCATACATGTAACAGGGGGTGGATCTAAAAGAGCTCACAGTGCTGGGGAAGTAGGGGTAACTCATAATAAGTGTGAATATTTTAAGATATTTTGATTTAAATGTCTTTGAAGCTGCTAGGTAAGTTAAAAACTTGTTCCCTTCTTTTACGTCCATAAGTCTGTCCAGGACATATTTGCCTTTTTTTTGTGCTATGACAGGGATATTTTTCATTCTGGTTCCCAACTTTTACTCTACCATAATTTTGACATTAGAGCACTACAGCTTGGAAACCAATGTAGATTTTTATTGAATCAGGTAATGACTAATCTGGTACAAGTTTTGTTATTGTCTTTCGAACTATGTTGGTTTCATTGTGGCAACAGATAATGCTGTCACAAAACGGTAGGATAGCCATTAATTACATGTATTTTTCTACTACAAAATCTGAACCAATTCACATAAATTTGAAATACAGAAGTGGCGCCATGAAAAACTCACAAGAACATATTTTTTGCATGTAAAATCCAAATAAAGCAAGATTTTTTGAGACAGTTAAAACTTGTCTTAGAACAATTTTCAATACACTGATGGACCAAATTTGGACTATCAGTCTTGCTCTGGTGCGAAGTTATTTAACAGTGATTGTTTTTGCACATAAAATTTGAACGAGGTTGACTGTTTTTGCATGTAAAATCCAAACACAGCACATACAAATGGTGCCATTAACTGAGCATTAATTTTAGCTGAGTTAAAGTCTTTTACAAAAGGAGTAAATCAATTTGCACAATTTGCCTGGTCACCAGCTACAGTTCATCATACAAAATTTGCTCAATTTACTGTAATGTAGCTAGAGTATGACAGATGTTCAACTGATTATACAAATGGCCACTGGTCCATGCTAAACTGAAAACCTTTTACCCAATGTTCCTTGCTCAAATAGGAACCAAGCATCAAGAGTGCCCCCAAATTGTGATTCTGCATGTAGCCTTTTCAGACATATTTGTTAAGAGTCCTTTCATGCTGTAATGATTGTACAAAAATGAATAAAAAAGAAAAATACTGATGGCTGACAGATCGTTTCATTTCTCTTTTTTCCAAAACCATATACAGCTGTTACAGGTATACAATCTTTTATTTTTATTTTTGTTGTGAGCTCTCAGAGTGAGCACATTTTCAGATTGGAGATGAATTCATACGGATCACAGTGCTGTGTAAGCCTTTCTGATTGACTCCACTTGGCTGGCGTGCATGCCATGTGCCTCAAGTGTAGCTGTGTTGTGGGTCTGGTGGTGTGTTGTGCGCATGTGTTGTTAACAAAGAATGAGAAGGGAGATGGCAGAGCCTCAGAGTCAGGGGAGGCATTAGCTGATGAGTGGGTCAGAAGGGCAGATACTTCACAGACGTAAAGTTTCATTTTTTTTGCATTGATTTTTGAGATATGTAAAATGATGCTTAATTTACTTATGTTGGGTTGTCCTATTGTGATTCAGATTATAAAAATTAGTGCGACTTTCTATTAAGGAGTCCCTATTCACATACCAGGTAAAAATATTCAGTGGCTTTCTGTGGATGGTATAAATAATCATTGTATAGTAAAGTGGAAACGGCAGTATGTATCAGAGTAACAGCAGACAAAGGAGTGACACATGCTCAAATTTGTGCTAGATTTTTGCAAAATGTGATAAACTGCACTTATGTCCCTTACCTTCTCGGGTGCTTCATTTTAAATTTACATGAATGCCCACTTCAGCACAGAAAAGAATACGTCACTCTCTTAGCATGATTACAGAATGTACAGTGATAGTGATACAAACCTGCACAGAGACTGAACACTGCCCATCTTACAAAGCCAATCTCAGGTCTGAGAGTCTGGGGAAGATGACTGCAAGCAGTAACACTCCTCCAGAGGAGGCTCAGAACTCATGCCAGCAACCTCACCCACACAGCTCTCCACCACTGAAAATGTGTGACCAATAATCCAGACACGTGCTGTCCAACATTCCTCTGGTATGAAACTTACATGTGTTGCTACAACGTAAGGATCTACTTAAGCATGGGTGACGGCGGCATCTTTATAGAACTTGGCAGCCACATGTTTCCACGTGTAAAGGCACACAGAATTGCATCAGCCCCTAAATGTGTATAGAGTCACATAAAGGCTCTTGGCATGCTTCCAATCTGTAAGTTAAACTGATGCTCATCTGTGACAGGAAATGTGCCCGACTGATCTGTAGTCTAGCATAGTGGTGGTATCCCCACTGCAAACATTTCCCCAACAGCTGGCAGTGGCCGATATTGTCATGGTAGTTCATGCACATCTTCATTATAATAGGACTACCATGCTGTCCCTACTGTTGAATAACACCAAATAATCTGTCATAGCCTGGGTGTGTGACATGATCCATAAAAGCTTCTCACGACACATATTTACTTTGAAGGGACATTACAGAGTTCTTCCTGCAACTAAAGCTACATATTTTCCAGTTTCTGTAATGCATATCTAGTCAAAGTGCACTTTCCATTATACTTATCACTATGAGTACCACAGCTCCCACAGGTTGGTGAAACATATAAAGCCTCATCCCTTGTCACTGTGTGTCTGTTCGCTTCCTACCTGTTGGCTTCAACAGGAGTCCAGGAGGAATATTAAATAACAAGATTTACATATTTTCTTGTATTAAATAATTGCAGGAAAAGGTTAAGAAAATTTGAGATATTTAGAGTTAATGTAACAATTTTAATGTGATTTTGGCTAGAGCAATGAAATGGTAATACTCCTACAGATACATAATTAGAGAAAAATGTACAACTTGAATTACAGTTTCTCGCTGACAATGAGTCAGGCATTTGTATTGAGACTGGAACATACACATTTTAAACCTATGAGCCATTACAACACATACAATAAATTAATTTTATACAGCACATACAACAAACAATGGAATTCATACTACCATACATAATTTCATTTCTTAAAGTAAAAGTAAACAGTGAATATCAATAATATTTGGGACAGAGGAGGAGTATCTCACATGCCATACGTTAAATCAGAAACAACTAGAGTACAGCTCACAGACAAACAATTTACCGTTGCTGAATGTCTAGCCCTGGGAACTAAATAGAAGTAAATAAAATAAAAATTAAAAAATAAATAAATATCCTTTATGCGGAGAAAGAATATTGTAAGAATTCCTTCATGCACCATGTCTCTCCTCTGACCATTACTACGAGAGATTTTTCATGTTCCGCACTTCTGCATCTCCTTTCCTTTCTTCTAACCACAAAGTAGACCCTTCTGTTTTCACTAAAATATTGCTAATATAACACCAAGACACAGTACATGTTCATTTTCAGCACATTTGGTGCAAAATATTTGTTCAATCATCACTGATACCTATTTTGAGATCATTTTCATATAATGGACTAGAGTAAATATGGTACAATGACTGGTTTTTGGCCAAGTTCATTAAACACAAATATATACAATCAGAAACACAGGGACCTCACCAGATAAAAAGTTTTGATATATTACAACACCAAATGACAGAGGCTGAAGCATTTAGTACAGATTCCAAAAGGTGAAGTTGGATTGGCATTCGCTCCCTACTTGTTCTGCAATGGCATTTCCATTTTCATTCCATTCTACAGTTGGGGAAACAAACAGTAATAACATAATGAAACAAATAAATGATGACTCACTGCCACACTTCATCACCAGAGCGCTTCCCTTCTAGGTGGGCTCCCCAGTGTGGGCCAATCTGTTCTGTCACAACCGAACATGGATCTGCAGAGTGATTTCCATTCACGATGGGTCCACACTGCACACTGTAGCCTCTGCCCATGGATATCTGCAGGGTAACTGAAACTAACTTCACCTCTGCCATTGTCGTCAGCAGCCACCTGCTTCGCCACCCCGTGTGGATCCTCCAGCCCCGTGGCAACTCTAGCAGTCCCATCAAGCCCTGTCCTGCCTCGGCCTTCAGCAGCAATGCCTGTGGACTTTGACCTGCTGCCTTCCATAGTGGTTGCTCCTCAAGACCATGCACTACTTTGATTTTTCCTCAGGTGGTCACTGTTTTGGAAGGAGGAACTGTGGTGAGGCCACCCGATGTTACCACGAAATACAACACTGTTACTGACATCTATGGTGCCACCACTCAGATGGCATGGATCCATGCCCTCTGACAGGATCACGTGAGACTCTGGCACACAGACTGGCCCAGGACCAGCCTAAACCAGTGTTGATGCAATCAGTGGAGTGCGTACCGTGAATATTGTCATATTTCCTACAGTGTTATTCTGGTGGACTCTATCTGTAAGAGGCAGAATTCTGATGCAACTTGGAATGAACTTCACTTGGGAATATGGATTAATGATAGCTTGCACTGTTCCCAGTAGGATCTATCAACTCAAGAAATAGTACTGAAGCTGCTATTGTATAAATTAGTTTAGACATATTAATAAAGATATGAAACAATCTGCCTATCAATTGGTTGTGAGCTGTGTGGAAAATGGTGCTCACATTGTAGGACAAATTGTTTGATTTTTCTTTCACTTCATGTTATCACATATCAATGTAAATCAAAATTAACAAATGCAGCATGGATTTAAACTGTGATACCTTTCTGAAACATTACAATTACAGTTCACTCATAACTGTAAATATCTCATGCTGGTTGGTCCCCAAATTCTACTGACTTGAATTGCTCAGTTCTGCACTACTGAATTATGAATCACAACTTGCTTTGAGACACATCCTAATTAAAGCTCTTTCTAACTACACTTTATCACAGACAGGTGTACATACACTAATCTTATCTCAGAAAGACTATGATTAATCTTACTTTACACTACAAGATTGTTTCAGCTTTCTTTTCCTTTTTTTAAAAAAAATGTTTCTCCTAAGATGCTATTTCAAAAAGTACTGGGAAATGTAGTGCGCAGGTTGTGACACTTCTGTAGCCACCTAGACTGGTGCTTCAGCTGATACAGATTTAAATAGTCCATTATACAAAGAATTCTTTCTTTGGCCCAAGTTCATACTCAATTTCGTCATTTTCTATCATTGTATGAGCTGTAAAAAAAGAAAAAATATCACGAGTGATAAGAGCACACCTCAATGATCAAAGAATGAGATAAAGACTTACAAAAAATTTACGGTTTTTCATACTAGCATCTTATTAGCATGCAATAAATGTGGAAAAATAAAAAAAACATGTATAATAGCTACAATGCAAATAATATGGTTGTATACTGAATGCACAGCAATGTGGTGTCTGTATTGAGAACATAGCACACAGAGAATACTTTGCAATACACCAGTTGTGGCCTTTGTGGCTCCATACTGTACCGACAAGAACTTATGTTACAGCATGTATTTTGCAGATGTGACTTATTAAACTGATAGCTCTCCCCCATGAACCATGGACCTTGTCATTGGTGGGGAGGCTTGCGTGCCTCAACGACACAGATAGCCGTACCGTAGGTGCAACCACAATGGAGGGGTATCTGTTGAGCAGCCAGACAAATGTGTGGTTCCTGATGAGGGGCAGCAGCCTTTTCAGTAGTTGCAGTAGTTGCAGGGGCAACGGTCTGGATGATTGACTGATCTGGCCTTGTAACACTAACCAAAACGGCATTGCTGTTGTGGTACTGGGAACGGTTGAAAGCAAGGGGAAACTACAGCCATGATTTTTCCCGAGGGCATGCAGCTTTACTGTATGGTTAAATGATGATGGCGTCCTCTTGGGTAAAATATTCCGGAGGTAAAATAGTCCCCCATTCGGATCTCCGGGCGGGGACTACTCAAGAGGATGTCGTTATCAAGAGAAAGAAAACTGGCGTTCTACAGATCGGAGTGTGGAATGTCAGACCCCTTAATCAGGCTGGTAGGTTAGAAAATTTAAAAAGGGAAATGGATAAGTTAAAGTTAGATATAGTGGGTGTGGTGTCAGCGCCAGACACCACTCTTGCTAGGTGGTAGCCTTTAAATCGGCCGCGGTCCATTAGTATACGCCGGACCCATGTGTCGCCACTGTCAGTGATAGCAGACCGAGCGACACCACATGGCAGGTCTAGAGAGACTTACTGGCACTCGCCCCAGTTGTACAGCTGACGTAGCTAGCTACAGATCACTGACAAATACACTCTCATTTGCCGAGACGATAGTTAGCATAGCCTTCAGCTACATTTGCTACGACCTAGCAAAGCGCCGTATTCAATTGATATTGAGATTCTATTAATGTATCATCAAGAGCGATGTTCTACAAATGTGGATTAAAGTTAAGTATTCCAGAAGCTACATACTTTTCTTTATAGCATTCATTACGTATCCTGTTTCAGACCTCACGCCAGCCTGCGTGAGTTTAAGCGCATGCCTTTCGGCTTCCTCTCATTGTGTCTAGGCTGTCTTGTCTAGACACAACAGTGGGAATTAGTGAAGTTCGGTGGCAGTAGGAACAAGACTTTTGGGCAGGTGGATACAGGGTTATAAATACAAAATCAAATAGGGGTAATGCAGGAGTAGGTTTAATAATGAATAAAAAAATAGGAATGCGGGTAAGCTACTACAAACAGCATAGTGAACGCATTATTGTGGGCAAGATAGACACAAAGCCGATGCCTACTACAGTAGCACAAGTTTATATGCCAGCTAGCTCTGCAGATGATGAAGAAATTGACGAAATGTATGATGAGATAAAAGGAATTATTCACGTAGGGAAGGGAGACAAAAATTTAATAGTCATGGGTGACTGGAATTCGACAGTAGGAAAATGAAGAGAAGGAAATGTAGTAGGTGAATGTGGATTGGGGCTAAGAAATGAAAGAGGAAGCCACCGGGTAGAATTTTGCACAGAGCATAACTTAATCATAGCTAACACTTGGTTCAAGAATCATGAAAGAAGGTTGTATACATGAAAGAATCCTGGAGATACTAGAAGGTTTCAGATAGATTATATAATGGTAAGACAGAGATTTAGGAACCAAGTTTTAAATTGTAAGACATTTCCAGGGGCAGATGTGGACTCTGGCCACAATCTACTGGTTATGAACTGCAGATTATAACTGAAGAAACTGCAAAAAGGTGGGAATTTAAGGAGATGGGACCTGGATAAACTGAAAGAACCAGAGGTTCTACAGAGTTTCAGGGAGAGCATAATAGTACAATTGACAGGAATGGGGGAAAGAAATACAGTAGAAGAAGAATGGGTAGCTTTGAGGAATGAAATAGCGAAGGCAGCAGAGGATCAAGTAGGTAAAAAGACAAGGGCTAATAGAAATCCTTGGGTAACAGAAGAGATTCTGAATTTAACTGATGAAAGGAGAAAATATAAAAATGCTGTAAGTGAAGCAGGCAAAAAGGAATACAAACGTCTCAAAAATGGGATCAACAGGAAGTGCAAAATGGCTAAGCAGGGATGGCTAGAGGACAAATGTAAGGATGTAGAGACTTATCTCATGAGGGGTAAAATAGATATTGCCTACAGGAAAATTAAAAGAGCCCTTTGGAGAAAAGAGAACCACTTGCATGAATATCAAGAGCTCAGATGGAAACCCAGTTCTAAGCAAAGAAGGGAAAGCAAAAAGGTGGAAGGAGTGTATAGAGCGTCTATACAGGGGCGATGTTCTTGAGGACAATATTTTGGAAATGGAAGAGGATGTAGATGAAGATGAAATGGGAGATATGATACAGCGTGAAGAGTTTGACAGCGTACTGAAAGACCTAAGTCGAAACAAGGCCCCGGGAGTAGACAACATTCCATTAGAACTACTGACAGCCTTAGGAGAGCCAGTCCTGACAAAACTCTACCATCTGGTGAGCAAGATGTACGAGACAGGCGAAATACCCTCAGACTTCAAGAAGAATATAATAATTTCAATCCCAAACGAAGCAGGTGTTGACAGATGTGAAAATTACCAAGCTATCAGTTTAATAAGTCACAGCTGCAAAATACTAATGGGAATTCTTTACAGACGAATGGAAAAACTAGTAGAAGCCGACCTCGGGGAAGATCAGTTTGGATTCCGTGGAAATGATGGAACACGTGAGGCAATACTGACCCTACATCTTATCTTAGAAGAAAGATTTAAGGAAAGGTAAACCTACATTTCTAGCATTTGTAGACTTAGAGAAAGCTTTTGACAATGTTGACTGGAATACTCTCTTTCAAATTCTGAAGGTGGCAGGGGTAAAATACAGGGAGCAAAAGGCTATTTACAATTTGTACAGAAAGCAGATGGCAGTTATAAGAGTTGAGGGACGTGAAAGGGAAGCAGTGGTTGGGAGGGGAGTGAGACAGGGTTGTAGCCTCTCCCTGATGCTATTCAATCTGTATATTGAGCAAGCAGTAAAGGAAACAAAAGAAAAGTTCGGAGTAGGTATTAAAATCCATGGAGAAGAAATAAAAACTTTGAGGTTTGCCGATGACATTGTAATTCTGTCAGAGACAGCAAAGGACTTGGAAGAGCAGTTGAACGGAATGGACAGTGTCTTGAAAGGAGGGTATAAGATGAACATCAACAAAAGCAAAACGAGAATAATGGAATGTAGTCGAATTAAGTCTGGCGATGCTGAGGGAATTAGATTAGGAAATGAGACACTTCAAGTAGTAAAGGAGTTTTGCTATTTGGGGAGCAAAATAACTGATGATGGTTGAAGTAGAGAGGATATAAAATGTAGACTGGCAATGGCAAGGAAAGTGTTTCTGAAGAAGAGAAATTTGTTAACATAGAGTATTGATTTAAGTGTCAGGAAGCCGTTTCACAAAGTATTTGTATGGAGTGTAGCCATGAATGGAAGTGAAACATGGACGATAAATAGTTTAGACAAGAAGAGAATAGAAGCTTTCGAAATGTGGTGCTACCGAAGAATGCTGAAGATTGGATGGGTAGATCACATAACTAATGAGGAGGTATTGAATAGAATTGGGGAGAAGAGGAGTTTGTGGCACAACTTGACTAGAAGAAGGGATCGGTTGGTAGGAGATGTTCTGAGGCATCAAGGGATCACAAATTTAGTACTGGAGGGCAGCGTGGAGGGTAAAAATCATAGAGGGACACCAAGAGATGAATGCACGAAGCAGATTCAAAAGGATGTAGGCTGCAGTAGGCTGGGAGATGAAGAAGCTTGTACAGGATAGAGTAGCATGGAGAGCTGCATCAAACCAGTCTCAGGACTGAAGACCACAACAACAACAACAACAACAATGTATTTTGTTGGTTCCCCCTTCTGTAATTTGGTGCTTGTTTCCTACAAACCACCTGAACTCAGCTTACCATGATAATTTCTGTTGTTCAGTACATTTACATTCCCTCTACCCTCATTCTGATAACAATTTTGTCACATTTAGTTACTTATGCCAAACAACTGTCTTCTATTTTTACCATTTTCACTTTACGGTTGAACTTCGATTTTACTTTGTCTGATTTTACATTTTTCCTGATCCTATGTCATAAATTTGTGAAAAATCAATAAGGTCAGAGTTAAAAATTCACTGATTTTACTTTTCTTCATGGTGAGGTTTACCTTAAATTACGTTCTTACTAGATACTTCACTTAACGTCACATCGTTTTCCTTCTATTGACATTCGGTCTGACTGAATGAGTTATAAGAGGCACAAGATATAGACAGTTCACACTGCAGTTAGTGGCAAGGTTAAGGGAATATCTAAGGCAGATGCTGAGAGGGGAGATGCGGGAGAGCAAATGCTGATGTAATCCAAGATTGGCACTGCCAACACAATTCGCAATATTTAGCTTCACTGCACAATTATGATACAACTACAGCTAGGTTGCAGCAGGAATGGAAAAAAGAGACAGTCAATGTGAAGTTTTCCAAACTGAGCCTATACATGACAAAGAGGTCCTGCCACCATATTTTCTTGTGCCACTCATAACTCAGTATCGTCTTTTTGCATGTATTTCCGATGTAGTGTATTTGGCAACAATACTGATCATCAACATTTTAAATTTAAATCATGAGTCTCAAAGAATATGCTTGGTCTGAATCAAGGAAACAATGGCCATTTCTGGTTAGTGAGCTCTTACTGGCTCGCGACTTTTTATGTCATCCAACAGCAAGCACTGCCACCACACCACACTAAAGCCAGTTTTACACCAGCGACTTTCTAGTCAAAATCGACTACTCGAAGTGTGTGCACGTTTCGTGCCCTCATATGAATCTGCAACCAACCATGACGCAAGTGTGTATATGACATCTATGATCTATAGATTGTGCCGAGTGTAGAGTTCTAAATTTCTGTGTAAGCTACAAGCTGCGCATGTGCATAGACAAGGAACTATGGTGATGTCTGCTAACATCAGAAGTTATAACCTATTCTGATCGAGCTCAATCCTATTATAGAAATGGATTTTGTCTTCATCATCTTTGTTATGTTGTTTGCTTTGCTTTCATGGCACACTTAAAAGTAACACAAGGTTGTAGTATTCTTCCTACCAACTAGTGTTCTCCTACAGGATACCCAAATACCTGGAAGCAAAAAGCATTCACATTTTACAGAGAAAAAGCCTACACTATGCATAAATAAGAATGTACAGGGTGTTTCAAAAATGACCGGTATATTTGAAACGGCAATAAAAACTAAACGAGCAGCGATAGAAATACACTGTTTGTTGCAATATGCTTGGGACAACAGTACATTTTCAGGCAGACAAACTTTCGAAATTACAGTAGTTACAATTTTCAACAACAGATGGCGCTGCAAGTGATGTGAAAGATATAGAAGACAACGCAGTCTATGGGTGCACCATTCTCTACGTCGTCTTTCTGCTGTAAGCATGTGCTGTTCACAATGTGCAAGTGTGCTGTAGACAACATGGTTTATTCCTTAGAACAGAGGATTTTTCTGGTGTTGGAATTCCACCACTTAGAACACAGTGTTGTTGCAACAAGACGAAGTTTTCAACGGAGGTTTAATGTGACCAAAGGACCGAAAAGCGATACAATAAAGGATCTGTTTGAAAAATTTCAACGGACTGGGAACGTGACGGATGAACGTGCTGGAAAGGTAGGGCGACCACGTATGGCAACCACAGAGGGCAACGCGCAGCTAGTGCAGCAGGTGATCCAACAGTGGCCTCGGGTTTCCGTTCGCCGTGTTGCAGCTGCGGTCCAAATGACGCCAACGTCCACGTATCGTCTCATGCGCCAGAGTTTACACCTCTATCCATACAAAATTCAAACACGGCAACCCCTCAGCGCCGCTACCATTGCTGCACGAGAGAAATTCGCTATCGATATAGTGCACAGGATTGATGACGGCGATATGCATGTGGGCAGCATTTGGTTTACTGACGAAGTTTATTTTTACCTGGACGGCTTCGTCAATAAACAAAACTGGTGCATATGGGGAACCGAAAAGCCCCATGTTGCAGTCCCATCGTCCCTGCATCCTCAAAAAGTACTGGTCTGGGCCGCCATTTCTTCCAAAGGCATCATTGGCCCATTTTTCAGATCCGAAACGATTACCGCATCACGCTACCTGGACATTCTTCGTGAATTTGTGGCGGTACAAACTGCCTTAGACGACACTGCAAACACCTCGTGGTTTATGCAAGATGGTGCCCGGCCACATCGCACAGCCGACGTCTTTAATTTCCTGAATGAATATTTCGATGATCGTGTGATTGCTTTGGGCTATCCGAAACATACAGGAGGCGGTGTGGATTGGCCTCCCTATTCGCCAGACATGAACCCCTGTGACTTCTTTCTGTGGGGACACTTGAAAGACCAGGTGTACCGCCAGAATCCAGAAACAATTGAACAGCTGAAGCAGTACATCTCATCTGCACGTGAAGCCATTCCGCCAGACACGTTGTCAAAGGTTTCGGGTAATTTCATTCGGAGACTACGCCATATTATTGCTACGCATGGTGGATATGTGGAAAATATTGTACTATAGAGTTTCCCAGGCCGCAGCGCCATCTGTTGTTGAAAATTGTAACTACTGTAATTTCGAAAGTTTGTCTGCCTGAAAATGTACTGTTGTCCCAAGCATATTGCAACAAACGGTGTATTTCTATCGCTGCTCATTTAGTTTTTATTGCCGTTTCAAATATACTGGTCATTTTTGAAACACCCTGTAAGTAGATAAAAGTGCTTTAATGAAAATTATTTTGACAGTAACAAAGTCAGAATTAATGGACAAGAAAAATTATTTTTGTTGTTATTTGGCACTTGGCAAGAAAACAAGATACAAAGCATAATGCAAAATGGCACAATTTACTGCATTCTACATGTTGTCTGGTGTGTTTGCAAGTGTATATTTTCTCGAGGAAGTATGTGTTCATGTTCTGAAATGTTTAGATGACACTTTTCTTATTCTTTCAGTTCTCAGGAGTGTAGAGAATTTACCACATGACTTTTGGTAAGAACTCCCACAAGGAATTATGCTTGGGTCATTAATGAACTCTACTGTTATTGTTTGTTCCTACATTTTCTTACTATATTTCGATTTTTTGGAAAAAGAAAAGTCTCTTATGACCTCACTTTCACCACTCAGATGCCAAACTGCACAGCAGACAGTATGACAACATGGGCAATTTTGGTGCTGGCATGTAAATGAAAATATCCACTCAAAACAGACAAGAGTCGGTATGGGAATAAAACAACAAGGGCACTGCAATAGATGTGCTTGTCTTGAGTAGCCAATTGAAACAAGAAAGTTGATTGTGTAAAAGGGACTTAATACATGTAAATTGACCTCACCTACTGTATGTGTGGAGAGAGGAAGTGCAGGTAGGGCGGAAAGCATTTTGTGACATGCTGAAAATATACTTTTTGTGCAGATAATGTGCTATGGCAGAGAAATCACATGGAAATAGAACAAAGTTTTTGAGATTGCACATTTTAAAGGCTTCCATGTTCAATTTGACACGATAAAGTTGCAACAACTATATACACTACTCGTGTATATACTTTGCACCACACTCTAGATCATGAACATTGGCAGCACTGGTGGAAGGCATGAAGTGAAACTGTAGCACCTATGTTTTCTATTTTTTACATTTTGCACAGTGTACAGAAATTCACACCCTCACATCAGATTCCCATGCCTTTCACCATACTTCACAGTTTTCAGTTTAATTTACCATCTTTCTCAATTTTTTATTTTTTTCTGAGTGAGCACAAAGGAAAGATCACTCAGAAATGTGTCTCTTGACGTATAATTGTTGCCATAGCATGTCAGAATATATCTCGATTACCTTGTATCCAATACCAATTTCATTTTTTTGACCAATTCTGCATTTTCCTCAATTTTGTGTTTTGTAAGTCTGGACTGCATGAAACTGTTAATTAGGGGTTTCACTGTGATTGCTTCTTCTCAAACTGCACCCTTCTGTCCTTATGTTTTATTGCTGTCCACCTTCATTGCATCCATACTTGTAGTATCATCCATCCACTCATACACTGTGTTACATGGATCCTTTTCTATCCTTTATGCCATAGGCAGAAACTGATTATCATCATTTGCTCCAGTGGATACACCAAACCACAAGGAAACACAGACACATTCCTGTAAGTGCAGAATAGACTTGAGTTTACAGAGTGAATGAAGCACTAACAAGTCTGGAACATAGCAAAGTCAGTGCAGCAACACAACAGCTCTAAATGAGTAACCACTCAAGACTCGAAACAAACCAAGTTAACTTGACCATGCACTGTCACGATATAAACAGCTACAAAGTATGGCAAGCAATGAACCGTGTGACAAGCCTGGGCCAAAGGCTCAGCCGCAAACAGTCGCCACAGGGAGACACCACATAACATGCATATCTGGGTGGCAGCTTCGCTTATGACAGCGGCCCACAGCCACTGCTTGCAGCCTTAGTTCCTCTGACATGTCCACATCCGTGCTAGGTGGGGAATCTGAATAACGGTCAGAGACAAAAGATCTCACCACAAATAACCTTTCGAGATGCAGAACAAGCTAAGGTAAAGCAGCTGTTTGCAGTTTCATTAAAAACTAACTCTACCCAAAGTGCAACAAACTATTTTGGCTTATTCAAGCAAAAACATGTAACAAAGTAAAAGAAACACATAATGAGTACTTTAAGAACAGACCACTGCTTCCTCAGTTATATAGAAATACCAAAGGAATATGAACCTGTTTACTACAATCTGTGTTGCTGTTTCGTTCTACAGTTAACAGAAATCTTCTATGCCGAAATCTAGATACATAATTCGTAGGGGTGGCTAGTAATGTATGATTTAATTTACATTTGCATTTACTGGATTGTCAATGTCTTGTTCTATGTCAGATAGGAGCTTTTTGAAGGCTTTTGCACCAGAGTGAAGGAGGACAACAAAGTGTGAAAGTGAGCTATAACCCATATTTTCAAGTCAACACAATGCGTGACACTCCTCAGTGCCAACACGGTGATTAGTTTTTTCTTTCTTTTCTTATGTATTGTCTCCCTTTTATTTGTTGCCTGCCACCTTTCCTTCTTATAACCTCTCATGTTTACAGTCCTCAATCTTTAAATATTCACTCTCTTGTGGGAGATGGTGCACTCAGCCTCGTGATGCCAATTGACGAGCTACTCGACCAAATAGCAGCGGCTTCAGTCAAGAAAACCATCATAACGGCCAGGAGAGCAGTGTGCTGACCCCACGCACCCCCTTCTATCCGCATCCTTCACTGAGGATGACACGGAGGCCAGACGGTCCTGGTAGGCCACTCTTGGCCTGAAGACGCTGTGCTTGTGGGAGATGAGGTAAGACATACTTTATAAAGCTATAATCTCTGTTACCTTCTACTTATAATTCTGTCTGCACCATTGTGGTAAATTGACTAAAAATCATGTATTTGACTTTGAAACTGTCTCCCTCAAAAGACTGTAAATCCAGTAATGGGACTCCAGGCAGAATTGTGTGAATCTATAGTTTAAGGGAAGCATCAGAAAATTGTGGTCATTATCAGATTTTTCCTTAGCACCTTGGAAGAATAATAGAATGATGATGCACTGGATGGTGAATTTGCATATGACTGCTGAATGTTCAGAAACACCTATTATTCTCTTGATGGATCCCTAAAGACAGACATGATTTTCGACAACTGCAATGCAATGCATAAAATCATGTTTCACAAACATCACACAGGAATTGAATCGACTATTACAGTTACTGTAATGTATAATTAGTTTTCTAGAAGTGTAATATATATTTACAATATTTCAAAACTATAGCTGATTTTTATGTTCATAAAATAAATGTGCGTCTTGCCATAAGCTTTGTTGTAGCTTCACAAAATTGAATCTAGAGATATTCTTCACCCCCCCCCCCCTTACATAGTGATACCATAGGGATTATGGAGACAAGATTAGACTGATTACACAGCACACATAGAGGCAGTGGACCAATCAGCCTTCCTGTACTCCATATGTGGATGGAACGAGAAGAAGCCCTAATAAGTGGTACAGTACAAAGTACTCTCTGCCATGCACATCAGAGTGGTTTGCATAGTATAGATGTAGATGTAGAATCAACACAACAAGTAGTTAGCCACATACATAAAGTGTTTTACTACAGTCAATTAGTACTACTTCTGCAAGGAATGGCAAGAAGAAAATAGAGTGGTATGTATGTCTGCAATGACCATACCAACATCAGGTCAGGAGTGAGGAGTAAGCACTTTATCCACACAGTTGCTCCTTCTGCGATGTATCGATGAGATTAAGACTATGGTGGTGTCAGTGACATGTGTCCGTGAGATTAAGACTATAGTGGTGTCAGGTCTGCCTACAGAGGGACAGATTTATTGTACGATACAGAGGTAGCTTGCAAGGACTGTGGAGCAAATCGGCAAATGCACCCTAATGACTCTCAATTAATTTTTTAATCATGGACCTCTCTACACCATAAATGAAGATCTTAGCAGAAACTGACAAGGGTGTCTGGCATTCAGATAATGCAGTACACATCAGAGTTCAATTATCTGTTTAGGGTACTTTCTCTGGGTTCCCAGAGTAACCCCCAAGAAAGTACCCAAGACAGATCACTGAAATCTCAAATGTACTGCACAGTCCAACCACCCATGAACCATGGATCTCACCAAGGTGTGGTGGGTTGTGCGCCTCAGCGATACAGAGAGCAGTATCACAGATGTAATTACAATCGGGGGATGGTTCCTGAAGAGGGGCAGCAGCCTTTTCAGTAGTGGCAGAGGCAACAGTCGAGGTAATTTGATCGATCTGCCCTTGCAAACCATCCTGGCCTTGCTGTGCTGGTACTGCAAGTGAATGAGTAAGGGAAAACTGTAGCCATTATTTTCCCCTCAAGTGTATGTAGCTCTACTGTATGGTTATAATGATAGCATGCTCTTGGGTGAGGTATTCCAGCAGTAAAATAGCCTCCCATTTGGATCTCTGGACATGGACTATTAAGGAAGATGGTGTCATCATGAAAAATAAAAATGATTCTATGAGTCAGAGCATTGAATCTAGAACCCTTGATTGGATAGGAAGGTAAGAGAATTTCATAAGGGAAGTGGATAAGATGAAGTTAAATATAAGTGGAATAAACAAAGTGTGGTGGCAGGAGGAATAGGACATCTAGTCAAGTGAGTACGAGGTTATAAATACAGAATCCATTATGGATAATGCAGAATAAGAAAATAGGAATGTGGGTAAGCTACTATCAACAGCAGAGTGAATGCATTTTGCAGCCAAACAGACATGAGTTCAGTGCCCACAATAGTAGCGTAAGTTTATGTACCAACTGCAGAGGATGAAGAGAATGAAACAATGAGTGATGAGATAAAAAAAAGTTTTTCAGATAGTTGAGGAAGAGAAAGAAAAGCAGTACAAGAAAATGCACTGGAGGGGGAAAGGAATGAAAGAGCAAGCTAAGTGCTAGAAATTTGCATGCAGCATAATTTGATCATTGCTGACACATGGTTGAAGAATCATGTAAAAAGGTTGTATACATGGAAGAGAGCTGCTTGTATAATAGCTGTTTCTATAATAGTAACGCAGAGATTTTGTAACCATACAATAAACTGTATGACATTTCCAGGGGCAGATGTGGACTTTCCCCATAATACACTGCAGATTAAAACTGTAGAAACTGAAATAAGGTAGGAAATTAAGGAGATGAGACCTGGATCAAGTGTAACAATGAGAGGTTGTTCAGAGTTTTGTTGCTTTGAGCAATAAAACAGTAAAGGCTGGAGAGGATCATACAGGCTTTTTTAAGAAAAAAGGTTTAATAGACATCCTTGAGTGTCACAGGAGATATTGAATTAACGTGCAAAAAATGAAAACAAAAATGCAGCAAATGGAGCAGCTGAAAGGGAATACAGACATCTGAAAAGTGACATTGACAGAAAGTGCAGAAAGACTAAGCATGAATGGTTAAGAGGACTAATGCAAGACTGTAAAAGAATGCATGAAAAGGAAAGATAAAATATGCATATATAAAAGTGAAGGAGACCTTTGCAGAAAAGAGTAGTACATTTATGAATCTCAAGAACTCAGATGACAAGTCAGTGTATATCTAAAAAGAAAAGCCTGAAGGGCAAAAGGAATGTACAGAACCAATTTTATATGAATAAAAGAGAAAGTAAATGAAGATGGTATGGAAGATACACTATTGCAACAAGAATTCGACAGACCTACTTAGACTGTAAGAGGTAAGTCAAAACAAGACTCCTGGAAGTAGTCGATATTCCCTCAGAATTACTGATATACTTGGGAGTGCTAGTAATGACAAAACTATTCCACCAGCTGTGCAAGATGTATGAGACAGATGAAATAACTTCAGACTTTAACAAGAATGTAATAATTCTGATTCCAAGGAAGACAGGTACTAACAGGTATGAATATAACAAAATATCAGTTTAATATAATGGAAGGAAACATTCCACATGGGAAAAATTATATATAAAAACAAAGATGAGGTGACTTACCGAACAAAAGCGCTGGCAGGTCGATAGACACACAAACAAACACAAACATACACACAAAATTCAAGCTTTCGCAACAAACTGTTGCCTCATCAGGAAAGAGGGAAGGAGAGGGGAAGACGAAAGGAAGTGGGTTTTAAAGGAGAGGGTAAGGAGTCATTCCAATCCCGGGAGCGGAAAGACTTACCTTAGGGGGAAAAAAGGACAGGTATACACTCGCACACACACACACATATCCATCCACACCTGTGTCTGTATGTGTGGATGGATATGTGTGTGTGTGCGAGTGTATACCTGTCCTTTTTCCCCCTAAGGTAAGTCTTTCCGCTCCCGGGATTGGAATGACTCCTTACCCTCTCCTTTAAAACCCACTTCCTTTCGTCTTCCCCTCTCCTTCCCTCTTTCCTGATGAGGCAACAGTTTGTTGCGAAAGCTTGAATTTTGTGTGTATGTTTGTGTTTGTTTGTGTGTCTATCGACCTGCCAGCGCTTTTGTTCGGTAAGTCACCTCATCTTTGTTTTTATATATAAAAAATATCAGTTTAGGTAGTCACACTTGCAAAACATTCGTACAAATTTTTTTACAGAAAAACTAGTAGAAGCCAATTTTGGGGAGACTGCTTCTGGAGACAAAGATGTAGGAATGCATGAGGCAATGATGACCCAATGACTTATCCTAGAAGATTGGTTGAAGAAAGGCGAACCAACATTGAAAGGTTTCTAGACTTAGAGAAAGCTTTTGACGATGTTGATTGGACCATAATGTTTGAAATTCTGGAGGTAGTACGAATGAAATACAGAGAGCAAAAGGTTATTTGCAGCTTGTACAAAAAACTGACAGTAGCTGTAAGTGTGGAATGACATGAAAAGTAAGCTGTATGATAAGAGGGTGAGACAGGATAATAGCCTGTCCCACGTGTTATCTAATCTGTACATTGAGCAAGCAGTAAAGGAAACCTGAGGTAAATTTGGAAAGAAAATAAAAGCTTGTGGAGAAGAAATAAAATCTTTGAGGTTTGCTATCACTTCATAACTATGCCAGAGGCCGCAAAGTAAAATCAAAAAAAGTAAAACAGAGGTAATGTAATGTAGTCACAGTAAACCAGGTGATGCAGAGGGAACTAGTTTAGGAAATAAGACACTGAAATTAGTAGAGAAGCTTTGCTATTCAGGCAGCAAAATAACTGATGATGGCATAAGTAGATAAGATACAAAATACTGATTGGCTACAGCAAGAAAAGCATTTCAGAAGAGGATGAATCTGTATACAGATAAAATTAATTTAGTGTTAAGAAGCCTTTTCTGAAGATATTTGTCTGGAGTGTAGCCTTATATGGAAGTGAAAAATGGACAATAAGCAGCTCAGGCAAAAATAGAACAGCAGTTTTTGAAATGTGATGATAATAAGTATGCTGAAGACTGAATGGGTAAATCGAATAAATAATGAGAAGGTACTGTACTGAACTGGGAAAAAAGCAAATTTATGGCACAACCTGATGAAGAAAAGCAATCAGTTGATATTACACTTCTGATGCATCACACAATAATTAATTTCATAATAGACAGAAGCGGTGGTAAAAATTGCATAAAGAGACCACGGGATGAATACAGTAAGCAGGTTCAAATCGATGCAGGTGGCAGTAGTTATTCAGAGACAAAGAGGCTTGCACAGGATAGAACTAGAGTGCAAAGTTACATCAGACTGAAGGCCACAACAGCAACCAGAGTAATAAGTGGATTTACGGCTTGCCAGATGTTTGGAATGGCGGGGAAGGGCATTTAATTTTATTTCTTGTTGTGAGGAAAACACATCTGTGATGCGGGTATATTTCAGCTTCTCTTACATACCATTACATTCATAAAGCAAGTTAGGATACCCACAATATTTTAAGGTTTTTGGCTGCACAATACATCAAAAATAAATTGGGCTAATAGTTATAAAGCACTGGCATACTGAAGCTCATGAGGCATGTTGAGGTGGCTCAGTGGAAGCTGAGTCATTTGGCAAGGACAGCCTACCACACCTCAGTAGCTGCAACACAAGGAATTTTGTCAGTTGACATGAGGCGTTGCTGCCAAACATGGCAGTGCTACTCACATTCTGCAGTTCAGTATTGACGTTAGCAGCCTGCTGCTCTTGCTTAAGGGTCAGCTTCTCCCTCTCCCTGTCCTGCCTCATGTCAGCCACATTCCTCTCTTCCACAAACTTCCTTGTATTGTTCTGCTGCTTCTCACGTAGTGTGCGCTCTCTCTCTCTCCTTTCTTTAATGACTTGTCCTTGCTGACTGTCCTCATTGTTTTGATGGAGATTTTTGCTTGCTGAGTGTACATTTTCTTCAGTTCCCTGAAAATTATATTCAAATGACAACAAACTGCTGCTGAATGAAATGACTGTGAATATCTGTAAGATGCCGTGTTCAGTTTTCTGAGATGTATTGAAAAAAATAAATAAATAAACAAATAAAAAGATCTAATTGTGCCAGTGTTATCACTAAGATGCAAAGATGGTTTGAATCAATCCCATAACTGCACAAATCTGTAGTTGTTAATGTGGATGTTACTGGCTTAAAACTGAATATTTGAAAACATTTTTGAATTGATATGTGTTTGTTACAGATATGTCTGTAGGTGGCATCATCTATCCCCCATTTAGTCCACATTTAGCTAGTATTCTCCAACAGATAAGTATTTTTCCTACCTTTTATTCTGAGAAAGCTCCCTCTCATAGTCAATAGTGCACTGAGAATATTCTTAATCATGTATTGGCAATATAATACTATGAAAAGAGTAACTGCTACTCACTATATAGCAGAGGTGCTGAGCTGCAGATAGGTACAGCAAAATACCTGTCAGCAAGTAATTTTTTGGCCAAAAGTCTTCACCAGAAATAGACAACAGACTGACAGACAAAAACACACACACACACACACACACACACACACACACACACACACACACACACACACACACACACACACACGACCACTGTCTCTAGCTGCTGAGGCCAAACTGCGAGTAGCAGCACATGATGGGAGAAGTAAACTGAGTGGTGGGGTTAAGGAGAAGGCAGGAGTGAGGAGGGGGAGGGATATCAGGGTAGGGGTGGGGGACGGTAAAGTGAAAGTGCTGATTGTGGGAGCATATAGGGATGAGGTGGGGAGAGGGAAGTGAAGCTAGGTGCAATCAGGAGGTTAGACAGAGAGCAGGGGGCAGGAGCACTGGAAAAGGAGAAAAATAAGAAGACTGGGTGCATTGGTTGGTAAAGAGGGCTGTGTAATGCTGGAATATAAACAAGGAATGGGACAGGTGATTAAAAAACAATGACTAACAAAGGTAGAGGGCAGGAGGGTTACGAGAATGTAGGATACATTGCAGGAGAAGTTCCCACCTGTGCAGTTGAGAAAGGCTGGTGTTGGTAGGAAGGACCCAGATGGCAAAGGCTCTGAAGCAGTCATTGATATGAAGAACATTGTGCTCGTGCTGGGCAGTGCACTCAGCAACAGGGTGCTCAGCACAGTCACGAACCTTTCCTCCAATAGCCTTAGCCCCACAGAAAATCAGTCCCTTCCAAGTCCTCACCTTTTGCCGCACTCCCAAATTATAGTCATGCAGGACTTGTTAAAGACCCTCTCTCCTTCTCCAGGTGTCTACAGTGGAAACAGTTTTCCTCCACCAGCCCTACCAGTCAGAGTTAACCAAAGACCAATGTTGAATCATGCCTGACTCAGTTCACTCCTTCATCCAAACGTCAAGCATCCCCACTGCCCCAAAATCATCTCTGTAACTATTCAGAATTTCTTAACCTTGAACCTTGTCTCACCATCATTCCCTAACTCCCTCAATATGCAAGCAAACCTTACTTCCGCAGAAAGAACTGCAATCCACCACCTAAAATCTGGTCCTGCCAACTGTGAGACTCATGCCTGGTCGTCATTATTACAGAGGTCATAGGGTGGGTCTCCTGTTTATAAAGCTACAGATAATATGTTAGTGACTACATCATCTAAAGTTGGTGCCCAAGTTATTTTGCAAGGGCCATCGTTGTTTGTCGGTTGTGTCTTCAACTTTACTGAGATTAAAATTGATGACGAGCATCATGGTAATGGTTGGGTAACTGCTGCTGAAGTACATTGTTCTGATGCTCAAAAAGTTGCTGGTCTTGATGATTTCAGGAGTCATGATGTCATTGCTTATTGGACATTTCAGATTGGAGAGGCATATAACAAAGATATGGGCTGTTCGTATCTCGTTTCTAGTATGCATTTGATTTTGAGGACTAGGAATCATTATAAGACAAGTGAGACTGAGGGAGTTTTCATTTGGTTTACAGGTGATTTAAATTGTAAAACAATTAAAATTATTGGTGATGTAACATTTTATTACTGAAATTGAAAACTAAAGGTTAGTAAAACTACACACTGATCTTTCCAAAAGCCAAGAAATAAATTGTTTTCCTTTTTTCTAGGCCAATAGGTTCTTTGGGTCCCATGGTTCTCAACACAGTACACTGGTAACATAGCGTACCTGATGACAAATGTACTAAGGTGGTTTGGTTAGAGGGTGGTGTGGGTGGCAAATTGGTGTCATAAATTCTGTGAGCATTGGCCTCGGAGATGTTACAGCATGTTATGTAATCTAGTGTAAATAGCACGTGACCTTGAGTGCTCTCCAGTCTCTCCTCATATCCTTATGCCCATCCCAGTAGCTCTCCCTGTTGTCCATCACTCTCCTCACCCTCCCCAGAGTCCATAACTCTCCTCACTCCTGCCACCCCCCACACTCCTACCTTCTACATCCATAAACCCAACCACCCAAGACACCTCATTGTGACCAGTTACTGTGCCATAATGAGAGAATCTGCTCTCATAGACCAACACCTCCAGCCTATTACCCACCCTACCCTCCTTTATCAAAAGGTACCCACCATTTCCTTCACCGACTCTCCACAGTTTCTGTTCCTTTACCACATGGTACCAAACTTGTCACTGTTGATGCCATATCACTAACACCACCAATGCCCATGGCATTCCCACTATTAAACACTACCTTTCACAGTGCCTGATGGATTCCAAATCTATAACCCCCTTCCTAGTCACCATGACCAAGTATATCCTCATTCACGATTACTTCTCCTTTAAAGGCATCACCTACAAACAAATCCAGCATATGGCTATGGGTACAAGCATGGCACCATCCTATGCCACCTATTCATGGGCCATCTAGAGGAATTCTTTCTAACCACCCAGAATCCCAATCCCAAACCCCTCACCTGGTTCAGATTCACTGATGGCATCTTCATGACCTGGTACTGAGGGAGAGGACATGCTATCCACATTCTGCCATAACCTTAACATCTTCTCCCCCATTCACTTCACTTGGTCCTCCTCAGCCCAACAAGCCACCTTCCCTGATGTTGACCTCCACCTCAGAGATGGCTACAACAGTATCTCCATCCATAGCAAACCTACAAACCACCAGCAATACCTCCACTTTGACAGCTGCCACCCAGTCCATACCAAGAAGTCCCTTTCATACAGCCTAGTATCTGTGTCTGTTGCATCTATAGTGATGAGCAGTTCCTCTCGAAATATGACAAGTGTCTCACTGAGGCCTTCACAAGCTGTAATTACCCTCCCAACCTTGTACAAAAACACATCTCCTTTGCCTCATCTCTCCAGTCACCCACCACTCCCACTGTCCGGCCACAAAAGAGCATTCCCATCTTGACTCAGTACCACCCACGACTGGAGCAGCTGAGTCACATTCTCCAACAGGGTTTCGAATACCTCTCGTCATGCCCTGAAACAGGGAATGCCCTATCTACTATCCTTCCCATCCCTCCCATAGTGGTATTCTGCCACCCACAAAACCCACACAATATCCTTGCCCATTCCTACACAACCCCTGCTCTTAACCCCTAGCCTCATGGTTCATATTCCCGTAATAGACCTAGATGCAAGATCTGTCCCATACATCCTCCCACCACCACCTACTCCAGTCCAGTCACAAGCATCACCTTTCCTATCAAACGTGTCGCTACCTGAGAAATCAGTCATGTGTTCTATCACTGTGCTGCATTCTACATGGGTATGAAGTGCAGTGTTACATGCAGTGTAATGATATGTGCAAGTGATTGTCATTTGTAATTATTATCTCTGGCACAGTCTCTGATTTGAGTTTCCTCATTTGTTTTTATGCTGTTCTGTTGCTTAATTTTCTAGTAAAGGAGTCGTATGAGTTACGGTGTGTTTTTATGTTGCAATTAAGTAAATACAACTTGTCCCACAACATTGGTGACCCCGACATGATGTCCGATGGTAACTAACGTGAAATTCAATGATCACTAACGGTCCGTATCATGCCATGTTGCATTAAATACAAACATCCGTGTCATCCGCGTCATGCATCTTCCGTGTTCCATTTCACCGTAACTCACGATGGCAGACCCACCACCAACTACAGAAGTGTCTACTGGCGCAGTAATTAATCGTGTGACAGTAAAACCACCACCGTTTTGGCAACAGAATCCCATGCTGTGGTTTGCTCAAGTAGAAAGTCAATTTGTGTTAGTGCATGTAACTGAGACGAAACAGAGTACAGTTATGTAGCTGCTGCACTCAATGAAGATATGGCCACAGAAGTACAAGATATCCTGGAGTCACCACTGAGTACTGATTGTTACACAACCATCATCAAGAATGCTCTGATACCCGGCTCTCGCAGTCCAAGGTGAAGAGACTGGAGAAGCTACTCCGCACAGAGGAGCTAGGCGATCGCACACCATCGCAGCTACTACACGGACTGCGTACATTAGCGAGCAACACCGTCAGTGATGACATCTTGCGGAATATTTGGCTATCGCACCTGCCCCCGACTTGCAGAAAATATTGACAGTGTGTCCTAGCGATCTGGATGCACTCGCGCAAATCACGGATCGCATAGCCGAAATGTATCCATCATCATGTGTTGCAACAGTTTGTTCAAAACCTCAGGCAGACAACACACTTGCCGCGCTACAAGCACAGGTTGCCGAGATCACCACACAAGTAGCTGCATTACGGACCCAGACTACCAGCTGCCGATCTCGCCACCACGTCTCAACAGGTAACTGCAGCTGCTCACCTTCGTCAACAAGAGTCTGTTGGTATCACCGATGGTATGGTTCCAAGGCGCGCAAGTGTAAACTGCCGCGTGAACAGGAAAACTCAGCAGGAAGTCAGTGATGATGGCCATTGGCTCTCCAAGTGGCAGCCGTCGACTGTTTGTAACGGAACATAGCACAAAGTTACAGTATTTGGTTGACACGGGTGCTGACGTGTTAGTCTATCCATCTGCTTGTCTGCCACATCGCAAATGTGATGACTGCCACCTTTTCGCAGCCAATGGTTCCACAATAACAAGATATGGTCATGTCACATTAGTTTTGGACTTGGGCCTGTGGCGCAGATTTGAATGGCAATTTGTTGTAGCAGATGTGATGCACCTCATACTTGGAGCAGATTTTTTATAATTTTATGGACTCCTGCCTGACCTCTGTCACCAATGCCTTCTTGACACTACTACCAACCTAGCAAGCCAAGGTCAAGTGCATTGTGTGGAAGACACAGCAGTACGAGCGGTTACTGGCGATTCTCCATTTATAGAACTCCTCAGGTAGTTCCCAGAGATCACATGCCAGACTCCCAGACTAGCACCTGTGCAGCCCTTGACAGTGCACTATATTTTGACTACACCTGGGCCACCACTACATGCTCGACTGCACTGCTTGACACCTCAGACACTGAAGATAGTTAAGCAGGAATTCTCGTACATGTTAGCACAACGAATCTGCCACCCATCGAGCAGTAGTTGGTCATCTCTACATGTGGTACCAAAGAAGAATAACGGATGGTGTCCATGCGGTGACTATGGACAGCTCAATGCTAGAACCATTCCAGATTGTTACCCAGTCCTGCATATCGAAGATTTTACTTTCAATGTTTACGGTAAGTCAATCTTTTCTACATTGTACTTATTTTGTGCATTTCACCAGGTACCTGTGGCACTGACGACATGGCTAAGACTGCCATCTGCATGCTGTTTGGACTCTTTGAATTTACCTGAATGCCTTTTGGACTTTGTAATGCTGCCCAAACGTTTCAACAGTTCATGGACGATGAGACAGGTGACTTAGACTTCTGTTATGTGTATATTGATGACGTTTTGGTCATGTCAAATTCAGAGGCAGAACACCATCAACGTACGACAGATCTTCACTCATTTACGTGCACATGGCCTGCTCGTCAACCCGTCAAAGCGCATTTTTGGAGCAGATGAAGTACAGTTCCTAGGCTATGCTATCAATGCTCAAGGCATACGGCCACCACAGGAGAAAGTAGATGCTATACTGAATATTCCCCAGCCTATAGCGGTTAAAGAATTACGTAGCTTTCTTGGCATAACCAATTTTTACTGTCAATTCATTCACAATCATGTCTTCCTAGCTGCACCACTGGATAAGTTCTTGCAAGGTTCACCAAAGCCGAAACACAAACTCCAGGGGCACAGTGAGGCCGAGTTGGCATTTAAAAAGCTGAAGACTGCCATCACAGCAGCTACGCTGTTATGCACCCAGTTCTGCAGGCGCCTCTCGCCCTGATGGTCGACGCATCTCCAACTGCAATTGTTGCTGCACTGCAACGGCAAATAGACGGGCACTGGCAGCCCTTAGCGTTTTTGAGTAAAAAGCTATCGCCATCCCAACAGAATTGGTCCACATATGATCATGAACTGTATGCTGCATATGCTACTATTAAGAAATTTTGTCACATGTTGGAAGGACAGAAGTTCACTCTCATCACAGATCATAAGCCACTAACATATGCTTTCTGCCAGCGTCCTGAGAAGGCATCGCCACATCAGCTGCGACACCTTGATTATATCGGACAGAAGGAGAACTAAATGTGCCAGCTGATGCACTCTCTAGGACTGAAGCAATCACTGAAGCAGTTGATTTTGAAGCTCTCACCATAGCACAACAATCTGATAGTGAGCTTTGAGATTTGTTGGTGCAACCATTGGGCCTACAACTCTGCTGTATTACACTGCCACTGTCAACTGTGCTGCTGCATTGTGATGTCGCCACCAACAAACCAAGACCTATTGTGACTACTGACTTTCGTCAACAGGCAATCGCCTCTTTACATAACTTGTCGCACCCTGGAATATGAGACACTACCAACATGGAGAAGCGAGCTTTTGTCTGGCCACACATGGACAATGATTGCAAGCAATATGTGTGACTATGTGTGGCCTGTCAATGGAATAAAGTTAGCTGGCACATTAGGTCACCTCTTGGCACATTTCTTCCTCCAAATCAGAGATTTTATCATGTCCACCTAGACCTAGTAGGACCTCTCCCACCATTGAAAGGATGCACCTACTGACTCACAGCCATCAATCGTTTTACATGCTGGCCCGAGGTGTTCCCGATCGCCAACATCACAGCTGAAACTGTCACTACTGCCTTCTTCAGGAAACGAATTGCCCAATTTGGAGTGCCATTACAAATCACAACATACCAAGGAAGACAGTTAGAGTCGTATTTGTTCAAAGCACTCCTACTGGGTACAAGGTGCATTAGAACTACAGCTTACCACCCATCAGCAAATGGTTTAATTGAACACATGCACCGCCAACTGAAAGTGTTGCTCCGTTGTCACGCCTCACAGCGGTGGGCAGAGACGTTGCCCATTGTCCTCCTGGGTCTCCTTGCATCGCTGAAAGAAGACCTGAACGCCACGACTGCAGAACTTGTTTATGGCCAACCGATACAGCTTCCTGGCAAGTTCTTTGCTAATGTCCCAGACAACAGCATTGACACTTCAGATTTTGTACAAAAACTGCGCACACAAATCCAGCAACTATGCCATGCTGTTCCAAGGGATCAGCAGACCCATCGTCCATTTGTGTTTGACGAGCTACAGGAATGCCAATATGTCTTCTTACAGCATGACGCAGTATGCAAGCCGCTGCAGCCACCCTACAACGGACCTTATCGTGCCATCAGTAGGGAGGACAAGACAGTAAATGTCGATGTGATGGGTACACCAACCACCATCTCCGTCAACAGGCTCAAACCAGCTTTCTGCGCTCGCTACTCTGGTACGGATGCATCTACATACACTGAGGTTATGACCGAAGCTCCAGACACTCCGCTGCACATCACAGGTCAGTCTCAACAGACGGCTGAGGCTGCCTCTAATGCACCATCAGCAGCCTGCACACGACCTGTTGTAACCCGGTCCAGATGACATGTCCGTTTCAACAGAAAGTATGGTTGACACTAAGGGGGGAGTGGTGAAGTGCAGTGTTATGTGCAGTGTAATACTGTGTGCGAGTGATTGCCATTTGTAATTATTATCTCTGACACATTCTCTGACTTATGTTTCCTCATTTCTTTTTATGCTGATCTGTTGTTTAATTTTCTAGTAAAAGAGTTGTATGAGTTACGGTGTGTTTTTATGTTGCAATTAAGTAAATACAACTAGTCTGGCATCAGATACAACAACCAACAAACTGTCTGTCTGCATGAATGACCACTGACAAACTGTGAACAAGAAACAGTACCACCCAGTTGCTCAGTATGCTGCCCAACATGACGTTCTTCATTTCAATGACTGCTTCACAGCCTGTGCCATCTGGAACCTTCTCACCAACACCAGCATTTCTGAATATTGCAGGTGGAAACTCTTCCTTTTTTTAGTCATTGTCCTGTTTCCTTTCCAGTTCTACACAGCCCTCTATTCCACCAATGCACCCACAGTCTTTTTACTTTTCTCCTTTTCTGCTTCCTTCCTCCCAAACCTCCCCACCCCCCACCCCCCACCCTGCTGCCAACCGTCTAACATCCTGACTGCACCTAACTGCCCTGCCTTCTTCCCAACTCATCCCAGTATGGCCCCACAACCAGCAATTTACTGTCCCCCACCCCTACCCTGCTATCCCTGCCCCCTCCCCTGCCACAGCCTCCTCCTTATTGCTCCCCATCACCACCCAGTTTGCTTCTCCCATCATGCACTGCTGCTCGCAGTCTGGCCATGCCAGCCAGAGGCTGTGGTCCTGTGTGTGAGAGAGTTCTGTTTGTGTGAGTGTATATTTGTATGTTGTCTAATTTTGATGAAGGCCTTTCTGGTGAAAAGATTAACTGCTGACAGTCTCTTTGCTGTGCCTATCTGCGACTCAGAATCTCCTCTATATGGTGAGTAGCAACTATTCTTTTCATAATATGTCATTATTCCATTAAGGATTTTCCATTGTTTGATTTTGTATTTGCAATTTTAAAGTTACCAACTTTATATTATAATTTAGTTAACTGTAGCCTTCAGTTCTAACAATCAGAACACAGATATGTTTACAGTGTGAGTGGTTCTCTGGACCTGTTCAGTTGAAGGGACACTATATAATGTATTCAAATACATTTTGTGATGTATAGAAGTTAATTTGATTTGTAATTAAGTTTTGTAGTACTGGTATCCCCCTCTTTTCTTATTTTTAAATAGATCCTCTAATGATGATGTGGTAATATGTTGAAAACAACAATGATATTACTTGTGTGACCTGCTGCACAAATATATTATACAAAGTTTTTGCAAGATAATCACTGAGTTTACCTAAGGCAGTATGTCTAGTCTCAGCATTTTTGTATTGCTGCTGGTTACTGTTAATTTCACAGTGCACTATATCAACTGGAAATCGGTCACGTGCTTTCATATCAGCCTTTGAAGAATCACATTGGCTTCCTGTGTCATTTATCCATGTGCTGTGCACATTTTGCCCTGTCAAAACACAATAACATTTCTTTTTAGCATTTTTACCACTGATGGTGCTGCTCATCATAATGGATGGCGCTGAACATTTTCTTGCTAGGATCTGGATGTATATGTGAAATGCATTCTGCACATTAACAAATAGTACAACATTTGTTAAGTAAACTCATCACTCTATTCAAAGAAGAAATTTAGATGCAATGATCATTGCAAGCTGGTCTTTTATCATTACTTAAGACAGGCATTACATTCTTCTGCACCAGATATCAATTTTTCCAAATAATGTTATCAATATAATAGAGGGAAACATTCCACATGGGAAAAATTATATATAAAAACAAAGATGAGGTGACTTACCGAACGAAAGCACTGGCAGGTCGATAGACACACAAACAAACACAAACATACACACAAAATTCAAGCTTTCGCAACAAACTGTTGCCTTATCAGGAAAGAGAGAAGGAGAGGGAAAGACGAAAGGATGTGGGTTTTAAGGGAGAGGGTAAGGAGTCATTCCAATCCCGGGAGCGGAAAGACTTACCTTAGGGGGAAAAAAGGATGGGTATACACTCGCACACACACATATCCATCCACACATATACAGACACAAGCCAAGCTTGTGTCTGTATGATAATCTAACCAACATTCAGACTGACTTGTAGTCTGCCGAGCATTGGAAGCTGATGTTAGTTCCCCCTACAGTTCACTGCCTGTCCTGTTTTATCAGTCTGCGCAGCCTACGACATCTGTAATGATGGGTGGTCACCTAATTCCATGATGTCTGTCCGTGGTTTCACCATGTGTTGAAGACACTCGCCACAGCACTCCTCGAAAACCCGACATGTTGTGCAGTTACCAAAGAGATCATGCTGAGCCTCCGGAGCATCACAATCTGCCCTTGGTCAAATTCAGATAGATCACGCGCATTCCCCATTCTACACATGGACAGCACGCTCGTTAACACAACATACACTGTGCGTGTGTCTGACTATCAGTCATTCCTCATGAGGTGATTCTGCTATCAACTGGATGAATTTATATTGAGAGTAGATCAGTGGTTATAATGTTCTGGCTGATCAGGAGATCATGGACAGAGAGGGGTGGAGGGAGAAGGAGAGGGATAAAAAGAGGTGTAAGGCAAAGAAGGACAGAAAGAAATAAAGACATATATCTGATTCCTGGACATAGTTAGCAGTTGCAAAGCATTGCTGGATCTGCTGGTATTATACAATTCCAAACAAATCAAAATGATTTACAGATTAATGGACATACTGAAAGAGGCTCTATGTGTGTAGTTCCCAGACATCCATATGGATAACAAACTGAGATAGCACCAGTGTATGGATTATTTAATCAAAATGCCAAGTACTGCTGGCTCTGCACTCAGAAATATGTCTCACTGTGTTGACCTGCAGACGGGATTGCTAGCATACTCAGCATGCTTTCACTCATCACTTTTCTGTGACATAACCTCTGATGCAATACAGCTACGATCAAGAAAAATTTTATTCTACAGAAGCACACAGTAAGGACATTGTATAAAGATGATAACTAAACATCTTGCAGAAACCTCTTCAGGGACCTGGAGTGTGTTACACTCTTGTGCCAATATATACACCGACTGGTGGTATTTCTGCTAAATAACAAGAGTGAATTCAGGATGAACTGTGAAATTCACAACTGTAACACTAGAAGCAAAGTACATATCCATATAGAATATGCATCCCTATCTAGGATTCAGAATAGAGTTTTATATACTGGTGTAATTTTATATAAATATATGCCCGCAGGCATCTGGCAGAAAATTTAAAATCCCAAAAGATTCAAAAACAAAATAAAAGTGTAAGCATGAGCTGCTCCTTCTACAGTTCATTAGAATATTTGGACTTACGGGGAATGTAAATGCTACAATATTCCAATGTTTATGTTAAACAGATTTTGAGATTGCCAATTATTTATCTACTCATTTAAAAGGGAGTGCTGAAAACTAATGCCTCCAAATGTTTTATTCTATTCTCAATATTGGTTAACGTATTACAGGTCATTTATATTACTCAGTCTACATTCCCACTTTGCTGATGCAAAATGCAACCCTCTGCTGCTAGAGGGCTCTGAACAGTACCGTACAAAATGCCAACGTGTAATGTAACTAACTGGTGAATGAGAAACAGTGTGCTGCAATTGAGTTTCTAACCACAAAAAACTTCTTCCACACATGGGGCACCTTCTCTTTCAGCATGATAATTCCAGACCACACACGAGTGCTGTGACATCTGGGACAGTCCATGTTGTGACTTAGCAAGACAGCCAAGTCACAACGAGAGGAAGCCGAAAGGCACGCGTTAAGCTCACGCAGATTGGCGTGAGGTCTGGAACAGTTAAAAGGAAATGAGAACTTAGAAAATGGACGCAGTTGCTGTAATACTTAACTGTAATCCACAATTGTAGAACATCGCTCTTGATGATACATGCTTCACAATATTAATTATCAAAGCTATGGCGCCTTGCTAGGTCGTAGCCAATGACTTAGCTGAAGGCTATGACAACTATCGTCTCAGCAAATGAGAGCGTATTTGTCAGTGAACCTTTCCTTGCAAAGTCGGCTGTACAACTGGGGTGAATGCCAGTACGTCTCTCTAGACCTGCCGTGTGGTGGCGCTCGGTCTGCTATCACTGACAGTGGCGACACGCGGATCCGACGTATACTAACGGACCGTGGCCGATTTAAAGGCTACCACCTAGCAAGTGTGGTGTCCGGCGGTGACACCACAGTCCAACACCTAGGTTCACCATCATCGATCATCCTCCACACAGTCCCAACTTGGCCACATCAAATTTTAATCTGTTTCCAGAATTTAACAAACAACTTCAAGGACTTCACTTTAACCATGATGAAGCAGTGAAGGCATAGATGAGGTTGTGACTCCATCAGCAAAACGGAACATTCTACTGTGATGCTATCAACAAACTGCTCTTTCATTGGGAGAAATGCATTCATGACCAGGGTGGCTGTTGAGATATAAATATGTTAACATGAAGAATAAAGATGCAGAACAATAATAAAGCTTTTTATTTAAAAAGCTTTAAGAGCTTTCACATAAAAAATTCAGTGGCATTACTTTTTAGCATGCCCTTGCAGCTTTCAAATGCTGCTATTATGGTCTTGGCATTTCTGCACTCAGTTCAGGGTTCCTAATCTGTTTGTGACACTATGCTTCGAAAATAGTAAGAACAATGATTCAGTCAGTGGCCAAATAAAATATTTGTTTGTGAATCACATCTTTAGGTCATAATTTTTCACAAGTCCATCGTTTTATCTAGTAAATAATATAAAAAATTAACATCTATCAAAAATTACCTGTTATGTTTCAACTTTAACTGCTTTATCTGGGAACCCTGTACATTCTCCACGATTTTATGGAGGATCTCCTTGAACATAAAGTAAAGTCACATGAAGAAGTATATATTTGCTCATTTATTTACTTACTGTACTATTACTCATCATATATGAAGCCCTTGCACACAGGTTTTTCATTATCTGATGGTTAATAAATTAAAATGAAATGTTCACATTGGTATTTTTATAACTACATTCCACCAGCTTTTCCTGTTAACAACAAAAACTGTTGTCAACAAAATATTACATAAACATTCCACACAATGTTTGCCTCATTTTCAGACATGTTGTATTCTTATTTTTGGGCAAAGCTCTGTTTTGGGCTAAAAGAAAGTTCAAAACAGAGAAGAAGAAACCAGAATTTTAAATGTCTGTTTTTATCATTTGCTATACTATTCACAATAAAATAATTTTCTAAGCGCATCACTGAGAGCAAAATTCTTTAATAGTTAACCAGAACATTTGCTTACAAACATATGCATCCTACTAAGACAATGGCACCCTTCCTTCATATGGGAGTCTCCAAGGAAACTAAGGTGATAAGGCTCCCACCTTAGAAAAAGAAGGCCTCACTGAAACCTACAGTGGAGGATATGGACTCCTGCACAGTGGAAATAGGACATTATGATGCAATGTTGCACTCAGTGAAAAATTCTTCTTTTCCATGTTGAAACACTCTGACTGTTACATTCTTCTAAACCTACACCCACATGACTAACTGAAATTCACACCAAAGTGTCTGATAAAGAGTTCATCAAACCACTTTCAAACTATTTCTCTATTGTCCCACTCTCAGAGTGTGGGAAAAACGAACACTTAAATCTTTCTGTGTAATCTCTTATGTATCTTATTTCATCACAATAATCGTTTCTCCCTATGTAAGTGGCCATCAACACAATATTTTTGCATTTGGAGGAGAAAGTTGGTGATTGAAATTTCATAAATGATTTTGGCAGAATCAATATTGCCTTTGTTATAATGATTGCCACCCTAACAATCATATCATATCCATGATCCTCTTTTTCCTATTTTGCAATAATACAAAATAAGCTAACCTACTTTAAATTTTTTCAGTGTCCTCCATCAACTGTATCTGGAAAGGATCCCACAACACATAACGGCTCTCCAGCAGAGGCTGGACAAGTTTAGTGTAGGCAGTCTTGTTAGGGGATTTGTTGTATCTGTTCTGACAATAAAACAATATCTTTGGTTTGCCTTCCCCACAATATTATCTGTCTTATTGTTCCAATTTAAACTGTAATCTCTACCTGTTTAGATCAAAAGACTGCCTTTAGGTATGTGTAATTTATCGAACTGAAATGAAAGGATATGTCAATGACCTCACACTTTTCATTGTTTAGGGTCAATTGTCACTTTTCATGTAATACAAATATCTTGACTAAATCATTTTTCAATTTATTTGATCTTCTGATGACTTTATAGATGGTAAATGACTAGACTATATCATCTGCAAATAATCTAAGAGAGCTGCTTAGATTATCTTCTACATCATTTATATGGATTAGGAACAGCATGGGGCTTGTAATTGTCCTTTGGGGAATGCTTGATATCACTTTGTTTTACTTGATGACTTTCCATTACCGTTAATTACCACAAACTTTGACCTGTCTGATAGGAAATCACAAATCCAGACATACAATAGGTATGATACTCCATATGTATACAATTTGATTAGAAGCTGCTTGTTAAGGACTGTATCAAAAGCATTCAGGAAATCTAAAAATATGGAACCCACTGGAGATACCTTGTTGATAGAGTTTATTACTTCATAAGAATAAAGAGTTACTCATATTCCACACGAATGGTACTTTCTGAAGCTGTGCTGACTATGTATCAATATACTGTTTTCTTCAACATAATTCATACTGATCAAGCTCACTATATGTTCCAAAAATCTACTGAAAATCAATGTATGTGATGTGGGTCTGTAATTCAGCTGATTACTCCAATTTCCTTTCTTGAGTATTGGTGTGACCTGTGCAATGTTCCAGTCTTTAGGTTCATGTCTTTCATCAAGCAAGCAATTGTATATGATTGCTAAGTATGGAGCTATTACATCAGCACACTCTGAAAGGAACCTAGCTGGTATACAATTTGGACTTGAAGATTTGCCTTCTTTTAAATGACTTGAGTCACTTCACTATATCAAGGATATCTACATCTAATTTACTCATGTTGGCAGCTGTTCTTGATTCAAATTCTGGATATTTACTTCATCTTCTTTGGTGAAAGAATTTCAGAAAACCATATTTAGCAACACTGTTTTAATGGCACCGTTTTCGATAACCCCAGATCTTCGATATTTCCAAACTGGGGCAAAACCTTGATCAAAATTTAAGAAAATCAGTTCTCCAAAAATATGTTCATTTTGTAGCACACATCTTTCTGAAGAGTTTGATATGTAAAACATTTATGTTCAAGGAAATGTCCTTCTATTGCATGTCACTGTGTTTCACTCCGCAGAATTCAAATGTGTATACTTTGTAATGGATGCCGTCAAACCTATATTCAGGACAGTGGAAGTTAAAATGTCCTGTGGTGCCTCTCCTGCCCCTAAGTCAGTCAGTTTGACATCCTAGCCTCCCTTCTGTTGGGAGAGTTAATTTGGAGTTGGAACGGCTACTTGGGTGGGGTGCAGCGTCACATATTGGTTTGGTTCCTGTTGATTCTCTCAGTAGGTGGGATTATACTAGACATGGCCTACACCTCAACAGGAAAGGGAAGGGTAAACTGGCTGGGCTAATAGCAGGAAATGTAAGGGGGTGGGGGGGGGGGGGGGGTGGGAGGCACTGCCAAAGTGGTAATATACCAGTGATCATATGTGTTGGAGCAGACCCTTTTTCGGATAGGTAGGACAGAACGAAGTCAAGTTCTGAGAGAAGTAAAGATTGAAACAAACCTTCAGTTTGAGAAAGGAATCAAACAGCATAATCCTGGCACACTGGATCAGCGAACACAGCTGTAGGTTAAAAATTTACAGCAATCAGCAGAAATTTTGTTTCCACCCAATTTCATCTCGGCAAATGTGAAATGCCAACTATCTTTAGTGCATCAAAATATTCGAGGGCTTCGAAGTAAAATTAATGAACTACTTATGTGCATTGATGAATTACAGTCATCGAACCCAGTTAATGTAATCTGCCTCTCTGAACATCATGTGACCACTGGTATAAATATGTTAAACCTTACAGAATTTAAGTTAGCCTCTTATTTCTGTAGACAAAATATAGAGAAAGGAATAATTGCCACATTTGTTAAAAACCGTTTTAAATTTAAGAATAAATAAGAATAAATTTTACTTAGAGCAGCACTTAGAAGCATGTGCAACAGAGATAGAATTTCATAATAGGTAGCCATATACAGAGCACCTTCACGAAATTTTAACCTGTTTATAAACGTTCTGGAAGATTTAATATCTCATCTAAAATTAAAAAACAAAGAACTAGTGGTTGCTGGTGATTTTTATGTAGATGTCCTGAAAAACACTGTCAGTGAACAGTTACTGAAATCAGTTACATTGTCATTCAATTTAATTTCTACTGTATATTTCCCAACTAGGGTATACAAATGTTCTAAGACTGCCATTGATAATATCTTTATAGACAATTCTAGGAAACTAAGCCACATTACAAAACCAGTAGTAAATGGGCTATCTGACCATGACACGCAACACCTAACATTAAATTTTGAAAATTGTCAGGGTAAAACATCTATCAGAACTGAGTACAGAAGGCCAATAAAACAGTCAAAAACTGAGAAATTTAGGAGATTGCTCAAAGAAATTAATTAATTGGATGGATCTTTACAGCATCCAAGACACAAATGGAAAATATAAAACATTCATTAATAAAGGTAGCACCTTATTTGAAAACTGTTTTCACCTGAGGGTGACTCAAATTAAGCAGAAGTCAAATAAGAAACCATGGATCACACAAGGGATAAAGATATCAAGTGAGACAAGAAGGAAACTCTATCTGATATGCAGGGACACATCTGATACTAGCATTATAGCTTATTACAAAAATTACTGCAAAATATTGAAGGAGGTTATCCAAAAATCTAAACGTTCTGCATTATGAGAAGAAGATAAATACATCCTACAATGAAATAAAAACAATATGGGATACAGTTAAGTCAGAGACAGGTAGAACCAGAAATGACGAGGAACAAATAGCTCCAAAAATAAATGAAACCCACATTTGTATTGCAAACCATTTAAACTAGCATTTTGTCTCTGTTACTGATAGCATGGGGTTGTCAGGTTCAGTAAATAATGCAATGGAATATCTGAGACCAGTGCACACAAGCAATCTCAGTAAAATGGAATTGACACTTACCTCACCCAATGAAACAGAATCCAGCATAAAGTCCTTGAAATCAAAGCATTCTAGTGGTTATATAACATATCAATAAAGTTAATAAAAGAGTGTTCATGTGAGCTTAGTCATATCTTAAGTTATTTGTGTAATTAATCACTCACAGGAACATTCCCGGACTGGCTTAAATATGCTGAAGTTATACCTCACCACAAGAAAGAGGACAAAGAAATGTAGCCAAATTACCAAATGACCTCACTTTTGCCAGCTTTTTCAAAAATCTTTGAAAAGGTTATGTTCAAGCATCTACTTAAGTACCTTAGTGAAAATAACATACTGTCATAGTCACAGTTTGAGTTTCTTAAGGGTTCTGATATTGAGATGGCTACTTACACTTACATTGAAAATATCCTTAATTCGTTACAGAACAAATTAGAGGCAGCTGTCATATTCTGCGACCTGTCAAAGGCTTTTGACTGTATGAATCACAGCATTCTTTTAAGTAAATTAAAATATTTAAATATTATGGCATGACTGATAGTGCTGCAAAGTGGTTTCAGTCATATCTTATTAATAGAAAACAAAGGGTGTCATTACGTAACACTTCAGCAGTAGGCAATCAGACATCATCTGACTGGGAAGAAATTACATGTGGTGTTCCCAAAGGTTCCATACCAGGTACACTACTTTTTCTAGTGTATATTAATGACCTGTCATCTGTTACATTACCAGATGCCAAGTTTGTCTTATTTGCAGATGATTCAAACATTGCAGTAAATAGTAAATCAAATATAAATTTAGAAAGGGCAGCTAATCAGATTTTTACTGATGTTAATAAGTGGTTCATAGCCAATTCACTGTCATTAAACTTTGAAAAGACCCACTATACACAATTCAGAACTTCCAAGAGATTTCCTTCCAGTATGTGTATAAAATATGACAACATGCAAATAGGAGAAGTTGAGAGTGTAAAATTATTGGGACTACAACTTGATAATAAATTCAGTTGGGAGAGGCATACTAACAAACTGCTAAAGTGCCTAAACAAGTCTGTGTCTGCAATTCGAATGATGTCAGACATAGGAGATATAAATATAAAAAAAATTGGCATATTTCACTTATTTTCACTCCATTATGTCATATGGTATCATATTTTGGGGTAACTCCACAAACTGAGAAAACATTTTTAGAGTACACAAGCATATAATAAGAGTAATGAGTAGTGTCAATCCAAGAACATCATGTCGAAACCTATTCAAAGAATTGGGCATAATTGTTGTAAATAAAACATATCTGTTTCCAACTAATTGCTTAGTACACAGTATCAATACTAGGAATAAGAAGAATATACATAAACATTTAAAATCACTTACTCTTGCCCAGAAAGGTTTCCAGCATTCAGCAATGCATACTTTCAGTAAGTTACCAGCAACCATGAAGAGTTTAGTTTCAGACAAGGCACAATTTAAACATAATTTAAAACTATTTTTGGTGGCAAACTCCTTCTATTCCATCCATGAATTTCTCAACAAGTGCAGTAGACCATTTTAATGAAAATTTATTATACTTTAATTTTTGACAATACTTGGTTGTAACAGCCAAGTAACTACCTACTGTGTGAATGACGGATGTGTGGAAAGCAGATGTAAGTCTTAAGTCTGTAAATTGTGGAAGTTTAATTTTTAAATCTTGTACATAATTTGACTGTTCTTAACTGAGGATCATTGAAATGAATAATTTACTTTAATTTTTGACAATATTTGGTTGTAATAGCCAAGTAACTTGCTACTGTGTGAATAATGGATTTAATGAAAGCAGATGTAAGTATTAAACCTGTAAATATTAGAAGTTTAATTTTAATTCATGTACATAATTTTACTGTTTATTGACTCAGGATCATTAAAATGAATGAAACTCAAGTTTTTCTAATTACATTTTTGTAATGTGTTTATCTGACATGTTCCACACCCAGGAGGATCCCCTCTTTTGTGTGTCTATGGAATGAATAATTTGCCTAATCTAATCTTTACTGGGTGGGATTGTTTATAACTGGGAGAACAGGAACACTTCAGAAAATTTTCACTCTGTATTGCCAATTAGCTAAAAACTTTCTCTTTTGTGTGACACAAAATTAAATATAGGAAACATAAAACCCATAAAGACAAGACACAAGCAAGACAGTATACATTTCTCCAGTCCTTAGGTTACAGCATTTCTCTCTATAATCTTGCTACCGTTTAACACAGCATGCTTTTCTTTCTGCAAAAGAATCTATTACCTCATCAAAGTTCATCAAATGTTTAGCTACATGAAAAATAAAAATGTCATTGTCTAATACTGGAAGAGCTATTAATATGAATAGTACCCAAGACTGATGTGGTTTCTCAATTTGATTACATCTAATTTGTCATTAGTTGCTAAATAAAACAAAATAGGCCTTTTTAATACCGTAGCAATTGTAACACATGCCAAATAAGTGAGACTGCTGTGGCACAATTGATCATTTTTGCATACCTCATTCACATAAATAATATGACAGAATGTAATTCATGAAGTACCAATACCAAATTCCTATTATTCCTACTACAAGCAAAAAGATTTATGTTAGGAAATAGTTTCACACTTCATTCATGCACTCCGGTTTCTCAAGCGTGAAATTGAAAGTAGTAGTACAAAATTTTTGAATAAATTTGGAATCGTCATTCTTCCATATAATTTGTGTCATGTTCCCATTTCTTCTTCTCTGGTTAAATTCACTAACCCTGTCGGGATCACCAGTTCAGTCATCCCATGTTTATTCTCCAGTTAGGTGTTATTACATATTCATACAATGCATTTTCCATGCTATTCTGAGAATATAACTGGAGCGGCTGCTAATCTGGGACTGTAGAACTGGCCATTAGTGGTGTAGTGATCTGTCAAAATATTTCCTTGACTACACCAAGAAGAGTACATATTAATCTTTCTTACCTACTGTTCCTGTTAGTCATTTATTTCTGGTCTGGTAGTCTTAATCTGTGGATTTCACTAATAATCATAACAACAATAATCATTTGCAAACCCAGCCAACCACCTAAACAAACAGCAATTGGCATTCACCTGTTCAGGTTTCTTTGATTCAGCTCGTTTAGCCCCATCTGCTTTTGTCTGCTGAAAAGTTTTTTTATTTCTAGATCTGATGGGGACTTCCCTGGCAGAGACACCTTGTACACTATGCATCCATTGAAAAATCAGCTAATGATTTGTTCAGAAATCAGCTTAAAATGTGTTCAAAATCTTCTAACCTTCAAAGGTGATTTTTTTTTTTTAGTTAAGTTGGGAACTGCATTGTACTGTTTTTGGAAATATATGCCCACACATTGATATTTAAATCCTGTATGTTTGAAGAAAATAATAAGAACCTGCAGAGGGCAAAGCAGTCAATGAGATCTCCTCTATAGGCTTGGCTGATGATGGTAATTAAATGTTTTATTGTGAAACATCTTATTCTTTACTCAGAGTTGTTGTTGTTGTTGTTGTCTTCAGTCCTGAGACTGGTTTGATGCAGCTCTTCATGCTACTCTATCTTGTGCAAGCTTCTTCATCTCCCAGTACTTACTGCAACCTACATCCTTTTGAATCTGCTTAGTGTATTCATCTCTTGGTCTCCCTCTACGATTTTTACTCACCATGCTGCCCTCCAATGCTAAATTTGTGATCCCTTGACGCCTCAGAACATGTCCTACCAACCGGTCCCTTCTTCTAGTCAAGTTGTGCCACAAACTCCTCTTCTCCCCAGTTCTATTCAATACCTCCTCATTAGTTACGTGATGTACCCATCTAATCTTCAGCATTCTTCTGTAGCACCACATTTCAAAAGCTTCTATTCTCTTCTTGTCCAAACTATTTATCATCCATGTTTCACTTCCATACATGGCTACACTCCATACTAATACTTTCAGAAACGACTTCGTGACACTAAAATCTATACTCTATGTTAACAAATTTCTCTTCTTCAGAAACGCTTTCCTTGCCATTGCCAGTCTACATTTTATATCCTCTCTACTTTGACCATCATCAGTTATTTTGCTCCCCAAATAGCAAAACTCCTTTACTACTTTAAGTGTCTCATTTCCTAATCTAATTCCCTCAGTATCGCCTGACTTAATTCGACGACATTCCATTATCCTAGTTTTGCTTTTGTTGATGTTCATTTTATATCCTCCTTTCAAGACACTGTCCATTCCATTCAACTGCTCTTCCAAGTCCTTTGCTGTCTCTGACAGAATTACAATGTCATCGGCGAACGTCAACATTTTTATTTCTTCTCCATTGATTTTAATACCTACTCCGAATTTTTCTTTTGTTTGGTATGTTCATTAGAAATACAGTTCATTCAAATTTTAGAATGTATATCTTTCAAAAATCCAGTCTTATCAATTTGTAACCCTAGCTCTTCTGCACCCAAAAATGTGTATTTTTATTGGAGAAAAACATGCTAGATGGTGAATAAATAATTTAAGAGTAAATGAGGCCACTTGCAGAATAGCACAAGCGTTGTCATTAAGAAGCACATGAAAAACAGAATGAAAATGTTTCTTGCCCTCAGTAGAAATCCTTTGATGCGCTAACTCAGCTGTGTACCTATATTTTGCTGTCTGGACTGCAATTAGTGTTTTTTCGTTCATAATATTGCAGGTGTTTCTGCCTCATTATTTGTTCATATTACAGTGAGACATTTATTGTGTTTACTTTGCTTCTTCTTCTGTGTGCCAGATACTTTTATCTCACACTGCTGAGCACTGTTCTCTCCTGCCATAATTTGCACACCACTGACTTATGTTTTACTTGTGACTTACATTTTACTCATATGTTTTGTCAGCATTTCTGTTTGCACTGTCCCTCCTTTCCCCTCTTGCTCATCATAATTCATTTGACATAAACGACTGTCCTACAAGGCAGTTTCCACAGTCACTTCCCATGCTCATACTGTGAGGTACCAACGTGCTCTACTTTGATCTAGAATATGGCTCTGTATCTAGCTGTGTGATCAAGTTAGCCATGTATGCATCTTCCAAGTGTCAAGTAATATCCAAGTGATGCTGGTGCATATTCAGAAAGGTAAACAAACTAAAGATAGAGATGGGTTAGGCTCGAATATGAGGCAGAGCGTGTGATAGGTTTTGTATCTTGGTATTGCACAGACATGTGAAACTTGCAAGCAGGGCATTGGGAGTAGGGGGGCAGGGTTTTTGCATGGATCAATTGGGAAGGAGATGGTTTCTAGGCTACCCTTCACAACAGAGATTGATGAGGCACAGTAGGAGTCCTTCTGTTGTGGGTAGCACTGAGTGTGTCTTCACCACATAGTGCCTCATCTGTTTGGTGAGCAGTTACCTACTCTCCATGTGTGTTATATGCCATCCTGAATTTTAGAACGATAAATAACATGAAATATTTCCTGAAAATTAAAGTTGTTTAGTAAAATGTTATTTAGTAATATTTTGTAGTTCTTTTGGGATGGTAAATAACAAAAAGTAAATGTTGTAGTGCTGTAGAATCTATGCATCAGTGAACTTGCATGTATTTCACCCTTGTCTACAATGCTTATGCAGATTTACTATTAAAGAAATATTTTTCCATCAAATGCAAACACAAAATTGATACAGTTGAAATCTCATTGTGTGTCTTGCAAAAAAGTAGTTTTGACGGTTTTCCAATTCCAACATTCTGGAATTTTGTGTCTGTGCTTACAATGTGACATCTAATCAGCTCAGAATTGATGCTGGGACTGTGAAAATGTTTTCTTTCAGTTTATACCTCTTAAGTCAGGCACCAGGCAATCTGGAATTACAGATTTCCTCAACTGTAGTACAGACAGGGGCTATGATTGCTGTGTTAGGATGTGAACTGATTGGGTAATCCTTGGCTCACAATTCCAGGCAGTGCTGGCTTTCGTCACACAGTTTTAGGCTGTTGTAATGGGCATCACTGTGTGGCAGGAGGGTGAGAGTAAGGGGGGGGGGGAGGGGGAGAGAGAAAACGCAGTGATCCACAGGATGTCCAGCACTTCCCACATGTCCCCTGATCAGTTCCCTACCGTGGCTGCCCCTATTTCAGTCTGTACTGAGGTTGACTCCCCACCAATGGTTGAGTGAAGTCCTCTGAGGTGTGACAGGCTGTGAAAGATTTTCAGGGCTGGGGTTGGCAGTCAGAAGACCTCCCCAATTTGTCTGACAAACATATTTCAGGAACCATCTGTGGCTACTGAACATCCTGAGTCACTTGTCCTGTTCAGAGGAAGCCTCTTAGCTTGTAAGATCTGTATATTCACAGAGAGTGAGTTGAAAGCTACAACGTTTGGTGCATAATGGGGCTCCTTGGGGATATGGGGATACGGCTGCCATGCAGGGAAAGAAGTCCAGTGTGCACTATTGTGTGCATAGTGGGACGAAACATCCCAGATGTGGAACAGATCCTTCCAGATGCCTGAAGAGCACAGGGTGCAGCCATCTAAAGATGGGGGCCCATGTCAGTACTAATGATGTGTGCCACTTTGGATTGGAATAGATTCTCTATGGTTTCTAGCTACTATATGGATTGGGAAAGAGTGCCAGTCTTATTTGTGAGATAAAGGCAGAGCTCACTATCTGTAGCACCATCAACAGGACATGTAGCTCCATTGACATGACTGATTGACTGCAGACATTTGATACAGATGTGATGGAGGATTTGAATCAGATGCGACAATGTAGGTTGCAGATTCCTAGACTTATGTTGTAGGTAGTTTCTGTGTATTAGTGTGGGTAGAGATTAATAAATAATTAATTAATATATGTTTGTGTTATTGACACTCCTGAAACAGAATGAGATTTTCACTCTGCAGCGGAATGTGCGCTGATATGAAACTTCCTGGCAGATTAAAACTATGTGCCGGACCGAGACTCGAACTCGGGACCTTTGCCTTTCGCGGACAAGTGCTCTACCAACTGGGCTACCCAAGCACGACTCATGCCCTGTCCTCACAGCTTCACTTCTGCCAGTATCTCATCTCCTACCTTGCAAACTTTACAGAAGCTCTCCTGCGAAAGTTTGGAAGGTAGGAGACGAGATACTGGCAGAAGTGAAGCTGTGAGGACGGGGCGTGAGTCATGCTTGGGTAGCTCAGTTGGTAGAGCACTTGCCCGCGAAAGGCAAAGGTCCTGAGTTCGAGTCTCGGTCTGGCACACAGTTTTAATCTGCCAGGAAGTTTCACTTCTGAAACAGATTATACAGTTACTGAAAGGTTCAAAGAAAACTTGAGTATCATCTCAAATAGCCAGTTATACAGTTACAGTTGGTGGCTTTAATATGCGTTGTAGGCATTAAAATAGTAAAAAATTATTATAAACACTTTCCCTTTTGGGCCATTAGTTCAACAGTCCAATCAAAGTGTAAATGGTCATGGAAACATTCTTGAACTCTTAGAAACAAATAATCCTGAACTAATAGGTAGCTTCATTATAGATACATAGATCATTAACTACAAGGTAGCTGTATTGAGACTGAGTACCATAACATCCAAACCTACCAAAATAAATGCAAGATATATCTATTTAACAAAGCAGATAAAAATTCACTTGACACCTTCCTAAAAGACAGTCCGCCTTCCTTCTGAACTAACTACGTAAGTGTAGACCAGATATGGCTTGAATTCAAAGAAACAGTGTCAACAGTGGTTGAGAGATTTATACCAGACAAATTAATAAGAGACAGTGTAGTTAATCCACATTAACTGCTTCGATGCTCTCGGCAGCTGACACTTCTTCTCTTGATTGTTGTAAGAAACTGAAAACTGTAGATGACAAAAGCAATAGTTTCAGTGATGCAGCCACACAGCATTTGAAGTTTGGAACCATTCACTTCATCCAGTAGTGACATATTTTCTAACAATGGCCAGTTCAAGTTCCATAATTCTCTGTTGCATGCAGGTAAGGGAAGACCACCTATTGTACTTTGTTACAGTTCTTGCTATCAAGTTTTTGTGCAGTGAACATGTTGAAATAATTCATGATAGTTCAGTGTAGCGAAGGACAGCCAATTAAATATCATAAGCACAGTAACACAACTGATTGGCATAATAATTTCACCAGAATAACATACTGTTTTTTAGGTTGGATAGAAAAAAATCACATTTAAATGTGACTTTACAGTGAAAAAATGTTGACACTGATTAGCACTTGTCTGTACCAGGCTGACTAAGGCAAACCTTCCTGTACAGATTGGCATAGTTACTGGATCTGTAATTTTTGTCACATCCTCTTTCAACATGGGTGTTACACTGTTCATATCTGAAGGAAGACTCTGACACGAACTGGCATAATGAAGTTACATGATTGCTCGCTGCTTGCAAACTAGCAATTCTGCTAGAGGGGTTGCTATGTAAAGACAAATGTAAGAATATGATGTCATTCCTGAAACTATTTAGTGTTTTGAAAATTGGCTAAATTAAATTTTGTACAGACTGTAAGACCTTACTGTTATCTGGTTTATGAAAAATATTCAAGGTTCGTAAATTATAAAAGTGTATGGAACATCATTAAACTTACGAGTTAGAAATCCCCTACTTACAAGTATAACATCCATCTTTAAAATGATCTTTTATAAGTATCAGTTATTCAATATCTTAAATAGTGTCTTAATTACTGAGATGCATCCTCTGGTTCAGAAAAATATAGCAACAAAAGTACAGTGTTAAAGTTCAGAATCTTGTAAGCTTAAGGCAAAATAGGCAATCAAAATTATGTTAAGTTCAGAATTTTCACTGTAATTATCTTATAAGTTAATTAGTTTCAAGCAATTTTCTAATGTGTCTGTAGCAAGAGTGAAATACCTAATTTCAAGTGAATGGAACAGCACTTCATGTTCTGTATATTACCTCAAAGTGCTTCCCATTACTTACAATTGCTGAAATGTAAATTAGCCAGAACTTGTAACTATAAATTTCAGTGGAATTTGTGTAAATAACAATTTCACATACTCAAGTACATTTTATGTGTTACTTATACAGCTGCACTACGTATGGACTGAAAAGGTGACAAAATTTTATTCGTGGGCTCAGAAAACATAACAGACAGAGGAGTTTCCAACATGCTATGCTTCAATGGAAATGATCATCCACATTACACAGATCAGGTCAGAACACTCTTGCAAAAGCAATGAAAAAAGCATGCCAGATTCAAAAGAATGTTAATTCTCCAAGAATGGTGAAATACGAGGTGCATTCAAGTTCTAAGGCCTGCGATTTTTTTTCTAATTAACTACTCACCCAAAAATCGATGAAACTGGCGTTACTTCTCAATGTAATGGCCCTGCAGACGTACACATTTTTCACAATGCTGACGCCATGATTCCATGGCAGTGGCGAAGGCTTCTTTAGGAGTCTGTTTTGACCACTGGAAAATCGCTGAGGCAATAGCAGCACGGCTGGTGAATGTGCGGCCATGGAGAGTGTCTTTCAATGTTGAAAAAAGCCAAAAGTCACTAAGAGCCAGGTCAGGTGAGTAGGGAGCATGAAGAATCACTTCAAAGTTGTTATCACGAAGAAACTGTTGTGTAACGTTAGCTCAATGTGCGGGTGCGTTGTCTTGGTGCAACAGCACATGCGCAGCCCTTCCCGGACGTTTTTAATGCAGTGCAAGAAGGAATTTGTTCTTCAAAACATTTTCGTAGGATGCACCTGTTATCGTAGTGCCCTTTGTAATGCAGTGGGTAAGGATTATGCCCTCGCTGTCCCAGAACATGGACACCATCATTTTTTCAGCACTGGCGGTTACCAGAAATTTGTTTGGTGGCGGTGGATCTGTGTGCTTCCATTGAGCTGACTGGCGCTTTGTTTCTGGATTGAAAAATGGCATCCACGTCTCATCCATTGACACAACCGACGAAAAGAAAGTCTCATTCATGCTGTCATTGCGCGTCAACATTGCTTGGCAACATGCCACACGGGCAGCCATGTGGTAGTCCATCAGCATTTGTGGCACCCACCTGGATGACACTTTTCGCATTTTCAGGTCGTCATGCAGGATTGTGTGCACAGAACCCACAGAAATGCCAACTCTGGAGGCGATTTGTTCAGCAGTCATTCGGCGATCCCCCAAAACAATTCTCTCCACTTTCTCGATCGTGTCGTCAGACGGCTTGTGCGAGCCTGAGGTTGTTTTGGTTTGTTGTCACATGATGTTCTGCCTTCATTAAACTGTCGCACCCACAAACACACTTTCGACACATCCATAACTCCATCACCACATGTCTCCTTCAACTATCGATGAATTTCAATTGGTTTCACACCACGCAAATTCAGAAAACGAATGATTGCATGCTGTTCAAGTAAGGAAAACGTCGCCATTTTAAGTATTTAAAACAGTTCTCATTCTCGCCGCTGGCGGTAAAATTCCATCTTCAGTACGGTGCTGCCATCTCTGGGGTGTATTGACAATGAACGCGGCCTCATTTTAAAACAATGTGCATGTTTCTATCTCTTTCCAGTCCGGAGAAAAAAAATCGGAGGCCTTAGAACTTGAATGCACCTCGTGTAACAAAAGCTTGACATTTAGCATGGACTTAAATAGAATGTGCTTTTAATAGTTTCTACAATGAAACTCTGTCTTGAAACCTGACAGAAAATCTGAAGAGATTCTAGGCATATCTTAAGTACACCAGTGGCAAGACACAATCAATACCTTAACTGCACAGTAGCATTGGTAATGTCACCCAAGACCAGGTTTGGATCTGTGTGTGTGGGGGGGGGGGGGGGGGGGGAGGGGGGAGGCAAACCGGGGTACCTGCCCCAGTGCCCCAGGCAGAAATTTCATGGGGTGCCAAATTAATGTTCTTGAAGAAAAAAACCTTGTTTCACAAAGTGTCTAATATCTGGCATGCACTGGTCTGTCGATTATTCATATGATTTTGAAACACATCACATGTGTTCCAGCCACTGGTAAAAACAAAACATTTTGAGAATATTAATATATTACGTGTTAACTGACTGTGTAACATGTTGTTGTTGTGGTCTTCAGTCCAAAGACACATTTCATGTGCCTCTCCACACTACTCTATCCTATGCAAGCTTTTTCATCTCTGAATAACTACTGCAAACTACATACTTTTGAACCTACCTACTGCATTCACCTCCTGCTTTCCCTCTACAATTTTTGCCTCCCACACCTCTCTCCACTAATAAATTGGTGAGCCCTTAATGTCTCAGAATGTGTGCTATCAACAGATCCCTTCTTTTAGCCAAATTTTGCCACAAATTTCTTGTCACATACACCAATTCCGTTCAGTAACTTCTCATTAGTTACTTGATCCATCCACAGAATCTTCAACATTTTTCTGCAGGACTGCATTCCAAAAGTTTCTATTCTCTTCTTGTCTGAACTGTTTATCATTCATGCTTCACTTCCATACAAGACTACACTCCAGACAAATACCTTCATAAAGGAGTTCCCAACATTTAAATATATATCCAGTGTCGAAGTTCTCTTCTTCAGAAATGCTTTCCTTGCCATTGTGAATTACATTTTATACCCTTTCTACTTTGGCCATCATCAGCTTTTAAACTGACCAAATAGCAAAGCCCATGTACTACTTTTAGTGTCTATTTCCTAATCTAACTCCTACATCACTTCATTTAATTCTACTACATTCCATTACCATTGTTTTGCTATTGTTAATGTTCACCTTATATATCCTCCTTTCGAGATCCAGTTAATTCTGTTCAACAAGTCTTCCAAGTTCTTTTATGTCTCTGACAGAATTACAACGTCACTGGAAAATCGGAAAGCTTTTATTTCTTCTCACTCAATTTTAATTCCTTCTCCAAATTTTTGTTTTGTTTTCTTTAGTGCTTGTCCAAAATACAGATTGAAGAACATCAGGGATAGGCTACAGCTCTGCTTCACTTCCTTCAACTACTGCTTACCCTTTCATGCACCTTAACTCTTATAACTACCATATGGTTTCTGTACAAGTTGTATATAACCTTTTGCTCCCTGTATTTTACTCCTATTACCTTCAGAATTTCAAACAGAGTATTCCTATCAACATTATCAAAAGCTTTCACTAAGTCTACAAATGTAGGTTTGCCTTTCCTGAACCTATCTTCTAAGATTAGTATTAAGGTCAGTACTGCTTCATTTGTTTCCACATTTATCTGGAATTCAAACTGATCTTCTCATGGTTGGCTTCTAACAATTTTTCCATTCTTCTGCAAATAATTCATGTTAGTATTTTGCAACCATGATTTATTAAACTAATATTCACACCAGTCAGCACCTGCTATCTTTGGAATTTGAATTATTACACTATTCTTTAAGACTGAGGCTTTTCACCTGTCACATACGTCTTGCACTCCAGATAGAATAATTCTGTCCTGGCTGACTCTCACAAGGGTATCCTTGGTTCTGATGGAACATTGTCTACTCTAGGAGCCTTTTTTTAATTAATTCTTTCAATGCTCTGTCAAATTTTTCTCACAGTATCATATCTCCTATCACCTCTTTATCAACATCCTCTTGCCTTCAAGTTCATTTCCCTTGTACAGACCCTCTATATACTCCTTCCACTTTTCAGCTTTCCCTCCTTTGCTTAGTATTGGATTTCTGTCTGAGCTCTTGATAGTCACACAGTACGTTTCCTTCTCTCCAAATGTCTCTTATTTTCCCGTAAGTAGTCTCTTTCCCATATTTTAATATTCTTTTATATCCCTACATTTGTCCTCAAGTCATTACTCCTCAGCAGTTTTGCACTCCCTGTCAATCTCACTTTTTAAATGTGTGTATTCTCTTTCACCTGCTTCATTTGCACATTTTTATATTTTCTCATTTCATCAATGAAATACAGTATCTCCTGTGACATCCAAGGATTTCTACTAGGCCTTCTCTCTTTATGTATTTGATACTCTGCTGCTTTCACTATTCCATCTCTCAAATCATACATAGCAGACTGACCTAGAAATTGTAATGTTGCTGGTTTGAATCTTACTAGTAACAACATTTTCTTTTTTTACTTTTATTCAAATTTCATATTTATCACCAAAATGAAATATTGATTATCAAATATTGTTATCATATTATTTGTAGTAAAAATGCCATCTTTAAATTTTAATTATTATTCCCATGAAAATGCTAGTATTCACAATAAATAAAAGTTTGGTCAAAAATGCTAACAATGAACACAATATAAAGTACTTTTGTATTTCTAGAGATTGAATAGTATTACTAATGTACATAATTTCTTTCATTTCACAAAAGGATGTTTCACATATTTGTATCAAATTTTAATTTTTTTAGATGACCAATAACTGAAATTAAAAAGGCAGCATTTTTCTAAATAAAGTTTGATCAATATTTGTTAATAACATTTTCATTTCATTTCATAGTTAATATGGAATTTAAATAACAATTTTTAAAAAAGTTACTACTAGTAGATTTCAAACAAGTGACTTTTGGATAACAGGAATTTTACACTATACAACTAGATACAACTATGTATAATAACAACTGCAAATGTTTTATACTTAATGGTGTTCAGAAAAACTCTAAAAAGAGGGCAGAGCAGTCCATAAAGTCCCCTTGTAAAAAGTCACATTCTGAATACAAGGAATTATAAAATTACAGCTTGTAAAAGAATTCCCATGTTTCAAAACTAACCTGCATATGGATTAGATAAACAAAAGAAAGATGAAGAAAGAAACAAAGGTAGTACTTTTTAGGATTGATATAAGAGCAATGGAGCTATCCCGCCTGACCACATTTCACACTCGACTGTCAGTTATCAGAGTATAATTGTTCACATGAAATTGTGATTAAGAAGACATTCTGCCTACAGAGAATGAGCTGTGTTTCACCTTACCAACTGCACACCTTTTCAGAGAGATTCAGGGATCATTGGAAGGGAGATCCAATATGCAGAGTGCTCAAGGAAAAGCAGCGATGGGGACAAGGGTGGGGGGAGGGGGGTGGGGGAGAGGGGGGAGACTTGGGCTGTAGTGATACTAATACCAAACTCTGAATCCACAGCAGATTCCAAAAATGAACTTTTTACTTGTGCAGAAGGTCGCTGTATTGCAACTTCCAGTACAAACAAACTTCAAGCACAAACTATATCAAGAACCATCCTTTGCAAGCATTCACCATGAGCAAGTATTTGTGGAACATGGAGACATGATACGAATGCTGCTGCTGCCTACCTGCTGATCCTGCACATGCCTCCTCAGCATCGCCCACTCCTCCCTGTGGTGCCGCTCCAACCTTGCTGACCACTCAGAAGTCTGTTCTGCTATTACTTTCTGCACCTGTGGATCTGATATAAGCTCATCTTGGCTAGAACAAAAATGCAAACAAATACTGGATCAGATGCAGAACTATACTGCGAAGGCAATATCTTACATCTTCTAGGCACAAATGTCCCTGAACTTTTTGGTTCAGGCAACACAGAATGCAGCACTGGTGACTGCAATTCTGTTAAAACATGAGTGACTAGATGAATTACAGGAAAGGGAATGTTAAGAGAGGTAGGAGAATGGTTTCGCTTAACAAGTGTGACAGGCAACACATTGCATACTATCTGAGCCATCAACAATGAACATTCAACTCCTTTTGCTTTATGTGGAGTTCACAGGAAACTGACATGTGATGTTGATGCGGAGCTTTGCAGTTCTGTTCACTGTAATGTACTGGTCAATGATCAGTGACCATGAGAAGATGGCAGCAGAACTGCAGACAGCCTCATTGCACTTTATTGTAACAATTAAAAAAACATATGTATGTAAAGGCATTGTAACTGTACTATGTATTTTGTGTCATGAAATTGGTCAATTATAGCTTAACTGTCAGGACAGAATATAAAAAATTATGCTACAGAACTGTTCAAACAAATTTTGGAATTTGAATTATTACACTATTCTTTAAGACTGAGGCTTTTCACCTGTCACATACGTCTTGCACTCCAGATAGAATAATTCTGTCCTGGCTGACTCTCACAAGGGTATCCTTGGTTCTGATGGAACATTGTCTACTCTAGGAGCCTTTTTTTAATTAATTCTTTCAATGCTCTGTCAAATTTTTCTCACAGTATCATATCTCCTATCACCTCTTTATCAACATCCTCTTGCCTTCAAGTTCATTTCCCTTGTACAGACCCTCTATATACTCCTTCCACTTTTCAGCTTTCCCTCCTTTGCTTAGTATTGGTTTTCTGTCTGAGCTCTTGATAGTCACACAGTACGTTTCCTTCTCTCCAAATGTCTCTTATTTTCCCGTAAGTAGTCTCTTTCCCATATTTTAATATTCTTTTATATCCCTACATTTGTCCTCAAGTCATTACTCCTCAGCAGTTTTGCACTCCCTGTCAATCTCACTTTTTAAATGTGTGTATTCTCTTTCACCTGCTTCATTTGCACATTTTTATATTTTCTCATTTCATCAATGAAATACAGTATCTCCTGTGACATCCAAGGATTTCTACTAGGCCTTCTCTCTTTATGTATTTGATACTCTGCTGCTTTCACTATTCCATCTCTCAAATCATACATAGCAGACTGACCTAGAAATTGTAATGTTGCTGGTTTGAATCTTACTAGTAACAACATTTTCTTTTTTTACTTTTATTCAAATTTCATATTTATCACCAAAATGAAATATTGATTATCAAATATTGTTATCATATTATTTGTAGTAAAAATGCCATCTTTAAATTTTAATTATTATTCCCATGAAAATGCTAGTATTCACAATAAATAAAAGTTTGGTCAAAAATGCTAACAATGAACACAATATAAAGTACTTTTGTATTTCTAGAGATTGAATAGTATTACTAATGTACATAATTTCTTTCATTTCACAAAAGGATGTTTCACATATTTGTATCAAATTTTAATTTTTTTAGATGACCAATAACTGAAATTAAAAAGGCAGCATTTTTCTAAATAAAGTTTGATCAATATTTGTTAATAACATTTTCATTTCATTTCATAGTTAATATGGAATTTAAATAACAATTTTTAAAAAAGTTACTACTAGTAGATTTCAAACAAGTGACTTTTGGATAACAGGAATTTTACACTATACAACTAGATACAACTATGTATAATAACAACTGCAAATGTTTTATACTTAATGGTGTTCAGAAAAACTCTAAAAAGAGGGCAGAGCAGTCCATAAAGTCCCCTTGTAAAAAGTCACATTCTGAATACAAGGAATTATAAAATTACAGCTTGTAAAAGAATTCCCATGTTTCAAAACTAACCTGCATATGGATTAGATAAACAAAAGAAAGATGAAGAAAGAAACAAAGGTAGTACTTTTTAGGATTGATATAAGAGCAATGGAGCTATCCCGCCTGACCACATTTCATACTCGACTGTCAGTTATCAGAGTATAATTGTTCACATGAAATTGTGATTAAGAAGACATTCTGCCTACAGAGAATGAGCTGTGTTTCACCTTACCAACTGCACACCTTTTCAGAGAGATTCAGGGATCATTGGAAGGGAGATCCAATATGCAGAGTGCTCAAGGAAAAGCAGCGATGGGGACAAGGGTGGGGGGAGGGGGATGGGGGAGAGGGGGGAGACTTGGGCTGTAGTGATACTAATACCAAACTCTGAATCCACAGCAGATTCCAAAAATTAACTTTTTACTTGTGCAGAAGGTCGCTGTATTGCAACTTCCAGTACAAACAAACTTCAAGCACAAACTATATCAAGAACCATCCTTTGCAAGCATTCACCATGAGCAAGTATTTGTGGAACATGGAGACATGATACGAATGCTGCTGCTGCCTACCTGCTGATCCTGCACATGCCTCCTCAGCATCTCTCATTCCTCCCTGTGGTGCCGCTCCAACATTGCTGACCACTCAGAAGTCTGTTCTGCTATTACTTTCTGCACCTGTGGATCTGATATAAGCTCATCTTGGCTAGAACAAAAATGCAAACAAATACTGGATCAGATGCAGAACTATACTGCGAAGGCAATATCTTACATCTTCTAGGCACAAATGTCCCTGAACTTTTTGGTTCAGGCAACACAGAATGCAGCACTGGTGACTGCAATTCTGTTAAAACATGAGTGACTAGATGAATTACAGGAAAGGGAATGTTAAGAGAGGTAGGAGAATGGTTTCGCTTAACAAGTGTGACAGGCAACACATTGCATACTATCTGAGCCATCAACAATGAACATTCAACTCCTTTTGCTTTATGTGGAGTTCACAGGAAACTGACATGTGATGTTGATGCGGAGCTTTGCAGTTCTGTTCACTGTAATGTACTGGTCAATGATCAGTGACCATGAGAAGATGGCAGCAGAACTGCAGACAGCCTCATTGCACTTTATTGTAACAATTAAAAAAACATATGTATGTAAAGGCATTGTAACTGTACTATGTATTTTGTGTCATGAAATTGGTCAATTATAGCTTAACTGTCAGGACAGAATATAAAAAATTATGCTACAGAACTGTTCAAACAAATTTTGGGCTTGCAGTTGGTCGTCGTCTAATACCTCGCATGATATTTCAACTGGGCACCTGCCAGTCATCTTCAGGTGAACTGTCGCAGACCCGTTCTGCAATATATACCGTGCTGTAACTATTCTGCGCATGCGTCGAAAACTTGGTAGATGGACCACACTGCCTGCCGGCAGCACTCTCCCTGATGGAGTAGCGCAACTCAGTCGCCGTCTGCATTGCTGTTTGCCGCAGCCATCAGCGCACTCTATCATCTTTGATTTGAGCAAATTGTGGAGATGACCCTTTCTGCAGGGGTTAAGCTACTGCGTTGAGTAGGGGGCCTTCAACAGAGCACAGCAAGTTTCCCTTCTTACTTCTTCTGCAGCATCCAAAGGAAGATGTTGTACAGTTTCTTCAACACCACTCAAGAAACTTCCTAATGGCGATGCTGTAGGTTGAGGTGTAAAATTGAGTCCCTTGCTCAATACAGACAGCATCACGTCATCCAAATTCTTCTCCATGAGACTGATAACAGAACGTCGTACTATTATCCCTTCTGGCGACAGCTTCTGTGGCAACAAGCGGTCAAATTTTGATATCTGCTGAGAATTAGCGTCCTTGTGGATCCACTCGAACTTGGTCGAAGTCACTCCATCAACCCAGTCCCAAGATACAGGAGAAAGATACCTTGCAACATTTAGATGTAACTGGTAAAGTTCTGCTGAAATAGCATTTAACCTTCATCTTGTATAGCAAATCCTCTCTTTGACAACAAACAGCATGACTAGCCTTCTCAGTAATCTTCCATGCAGCGGCGGTCTTAATGCAATGAGACACTCTAGCAAATTTTGGTATAATGCCGTGGTCCCAACATCTCAACAAAAACGTTAAAGAACTTAAAAGCTTTGCTCTTTTACCACATAGCTTCTCGAAAGTTCCAATCTGTGAGGCTATCTCCTCCCCATAAAGGCATCTGATGTGAATTTTAAAATTTTCCCGGCAAATTGACAGTTCAAACAAATTTCGGGCTTGCAGCCGATCGTCTTACAATACCTCGCATGATATTTCAACTGGGCACCTGCCAGTCATCTTCAGGTGAGCCATTGCAGACTCACAAAAACGTCCTCCATTCCGCAATATATAGTGCACTGTAGCTATATTGTGCATGCGTCGAAAACTTGATAGATGGACCACACTGCCCACTGGCAGAGCCCTCCCTGGTGAAGTGGCAGAACTCAGTAGCCTTCTGTGTTGTTGTTTGCCATAGCCATCGGCACACTCCGTCATCTTTGATTTGATCAAATTGGGGAGATGATGGGATTTGATGCACTGTCCAGCTGGTAGCCGCTGTCATGGTTTAACAGATATTCTGCCAGGTGTATTTCTACGGATTCTTTAATAATGGAGTCCCAGAAAGATGTTGCTGTGTACAAAATCATTGTTTTCTCATACTCCATTGAATGTCCAGTGGAAATACAATGTTCAACAATAGCGGACTTGCTTTGCTGCAAAAGGTGGGTGTAACACTGATGTTTAAAATTCACATTAGATGCCTTTACGGGGAGGAGATGGCCTCACAGATCTGAAGTGAGAAGATACATGGTAAAGAGCAAAGTTTTTAAGCTCTTTAACCTTTTTATTGAGATGTTGGGACCATGGCATTATACCAAAGAGACTCATTTCATTAAGACCGTTGCTGTACGGAAGATTACTGAGAAGGCTAGATATGCTATTGTCAAAGAGAGGATTTGCTATACAAGATGACAGTTAGATGCTATCTCAGCAGAACTGTACCAGTTACATCTAAAGGTTGCAAGGTATCTTTCTCCTGTATCATGGGACTGGGTTGATGGAGTGACTTCGGCCAAGTTCGGGGGGGATCCACAAGGATGCAAATTGTCAGCAGAGATCAAAATTTGACTGCCTGTTGTCACAGAAGCTCTCGCCAGAAGGGATAATAGTACGACGTTCCATTGTCAATCTCATGGAGAAGAATTTGGATGATTCGATGCTGTCTGTATTGAGCAAGGGACTCAATTTTGCACCTACACTTACAGCACCATCATTAATAACTTTTTGAGAGGTGTTGAAGAAACTGTACAACATCTTCCTTTGGATGCTGGAGAAGAAATAAGAAGGGAAACTTGCCATGCTCTGTTAAAGGCCCCTACTCAATGCAGTAACTTAACCCATGCAGAAAGGGCTGCATTATGAAATCTGAGAGGGGGCCCGGACGTAGTGGTATTGGAAGCTGACAAAGGTAATGCAACTGTTTTGTTACCTCATGGTGTGTATAAAGATAAGATGTATGGTCTGCTAAGTGACTCTCCCTATAGGAGCATTGATTACAATCCTACAGGACGTGTGCAACGGAAAACTTCAGCACTATTAAATTCCTCCTCCTTACCGCAGGAGACCGTCAAAAGGTTAAGATCACATGGTTGTGTACCTTCTAGACTGTATGGCCTTCCTAAGGTTCATAAAGAGGGTCTTCCTCTGCGTCCAACAGTGAGCAACGTTGGAGCTCCTACATATGATTTAGCGAAATATCTTGCTTCCTTGCTGAGACCTTTCGTGGGCAAGAGCTCACATCACACAAGCAACTCAGCTGATTTTATCAATAGACTGGTGGCTCTCCGTCTTAGTAGTGTAGACATTCTAGTAAGTTTTGATGTGGTCTCACTTTTTACAAAAGTTCCTCTTGCAGATTCTTTGACACTGATTGGTACCACGTTTCCTTTTGATATCACTGCTTTGGTTAGGCAAGCTCTTTCCTCAACTTATTTTATGTTTAATCAAGAATATTTTGAACAGACTGAGTGTTGCCATGGGTAGGCCCCTGTCTCCCTTGGTGGCCAACCTTGTTATGGAGGATTCTGAGGAGAGAGCGCTTGAATCAGCTGCCATGAAAACAACAGTTTTTTGGAGTTATGTGGAAAGTACATTCATAGTGTGGCCTCATGGAGAAGACAAATTAATGGAGTTTTTATACCACCTCAACTCCATTAATAGCAACATCCGGTTCACCATGAAAGAGAAAGATGGTTGTTTTCCTTTCTTGGATGTCCTGTTTTGAAGGAAGAATGATGGTTCTCTAGGGCATTCAGTTTATCGGAAGCCCACTCATACTGATTTGTACCTGCAAGAATCGAGTTGCCACCACCCATTGCAAACCATGAATGTGCTTAAAAAACTTATTCATAGCACTCATACTGTCTCATATCTAGATAGCTTACCTCAGGAACTTGCCCATCTAAAGACAGTATTCAGTGAAAATGTTTATCCTACCCAGCAGATTAACAGGGGACTAAGAAGCAAGCAGTGGATAAAGAGGAGAACAAGCGGGAAGATTGTATTTAGTTTAAGAGATATGTCAGTAGAAGACTTCATGGATAGTGTGGTGGTGCTCTGGCACTGTGGTGCAACTACTCAGTGATGACAAAGACCCCAAACAAAATGACATCCTGTCCTCAAATTCAGCCTCATTTATACTCCATTACAACCCATTTGTTTCTCTAAAACCTGGTCTCTTGTCACGTCACCCATAACAAAGAGACTTGTTCAAGTCTGGTGGCAACAACCTGCTTACTACATCATTCCTTGCTGTACGGGGCAGTTTACCACTGTGGTCAGCTATCCTTGCTTTCCAAATCACTTGCACATCTGTTATTGTACCCTACATGACAACATAGGCTGGTTGATGGCCAGCGCTGCTACTACAGCACTCGGTGGCGGCCTAGATGCTACTTTAAGTCACCTACACTAGAAATTTAATGCTTTTACCTAAAATACTTGGTAGTGACACTACACTTCCTCCCTCCATGGATAAGACCTGTTCCCCTGGGTCTTACTCTGACACGTTACTGGAATCTGATTACGACTATACCCCAACGTGTCTATTCCTAACTATTACATAAGTACTATATCAACAAGTTGATCTGCCAACCATTTCTGGCCCTGGGCATCCAATCTACCAGATCTTGTATTACTCCTGGATTGGGTTTCTTCATGCTCTTTTTTTCTTTTTTTTTTTTTTTTTTTTTTTTTCATCAGTCTACTGACTGGTTTGATGCGGCCCGCCACGAATTCCTTTCCTGTGCTAACCTCTTCATCTCAGAGTAGCACTTGCAACCTACGTCCTCAATTATTTGCTTGACGTATTCCAATCTCTGTCTTCCTCTACAGTTTTTGCCCTCTACAGCTCCCTCTAGTACCATGGAAGTCATTCCCTCATGTCTTAGCAGATGTCCTATCACCCTGTCCCTTCTCCTTATCAGTGTTTTCCACATATTCCTTTCCTCTCCGATTCTGCGTAGAACCTCCTCATTCCTTACCTTATCAGTCCACCTAATTTTCAACATTCGTCTATAGCACCACATCTCAAATGCTTCGATTCTCTTCTGTTTCGGTTTTCCCACAGTCCATGTTTCACTATCATACAATGCTGTACTCCAGACGTACATCCTCAGAAATTTCTTCCTCAAATAAAGGCCGGTATTTGATATTAGTAGACTTCTCTTGGCCAGAAATGCCTTTTGTGCCATAGTGAGTCTGCTTTTGATGTCCTCCTTGCTCCGTCTGTCATTGGTTATTTTACTGCCTAGGTAGCAGAATTCCTTAACTTCATTGACTTCGTGACCATCAATCCTGATGTAGGTTTTTTAAATTAAAATACGGAACATAGGTACGATTGAACATTTTAGTTCAGTTGTTCTGATGTGATGCATGGATCTTTGTGAACTTATCATTTCTGAGAATGCATGCTGTTACAGCATGATTACCTGTAAATACCACATTAATGCAATAAATGCTCAAACTGATGTCCGTCAACCTCAACGCATTTGGCAATACGTGTAATGACATCCTCTCAACAGCAAGTAGTTTGCCTCCTGTAATGTTCGCACATGCATTGACAATGCGCTGACACATGTTGTCAGGCATTGACGGTGAATCACGATAGCAAATATCCTTCAACTTTTCCCACAGAAAGAAATCCGGGGACTTCATATCCGGTGAATGTGCGGCTCATAGTATGATGCTTCGATGACCAATCCACCTGTCATGAAATATGCTATTCAATACCGCTTCAGCCACATGCAAGCTATGTGCCGGACATCCATCATGTTAGAAGTACATCGTCATTCTGTCATGCAGTGAAACATCTTGTAGTAACATCGGTAGAACATTACGTAGGAAATCAGTGTACATTGCACCATTTAGATTGCCATCAATAAAATGGGGGCCAATTATCCTTTCTCTCATAATGCCGTACCATACATTAACCCGCCAAAGTCGCTGATGTTCCACTTGTCGCAGCCATCATCATGGATTTTCCGTTGCCCAATAGTGCATATTATGCCGGTTTACGTTACCACTGTTGGTGAATGACGCTTCATCGCTAAATAGAACACATTCAAAAAATCTGTCATTGTCCCGTAATTTCTCTTGTGCCCAGTGGCAGAACTGTACACGATGTTCAAAGTCGTCGCCATGCAATACCTGGTGCATAGAAATATGGTACAGGTGCAATCGATGTTGATGTAGGATTCTCAACACCGATGTTGTTGAGATTCCCGATTCTCACGCAGTTTGTCTGCTACTGATGTGTGGATTAGCTGCGACAGCAACTAAAACACCTACTTGGGGATCATCGTTTTTTGCTGGTCATGGTTGATGTTTCACATGTGGCTGAACACTGCCTATTTTCTTAAATGACGTAACTATCCGGCGAACGGTCCAGATACTTGGATGATGTCGTCCAGGATACCGAGCAGCATATGTAGCACACGCCTGTTGAGCATTTTGATCACAATAGCCATACATCAACACAATATCGACCTTTTCCGCAATTGGTAAACGGTCTATTTTAACACGGGTAATGTATCACAAAGCAAATACTGTCCGCACTGGCAGAATGTTATGTGATATCACATACTTATACGTTTGTGACTATTACAGCATCATCTATCACAAAGCAAAAAAAGTGGTCCAACTAAAACATTCATAGTTCTTTACGTACTACACGAATAAGTAATAAAAAATGGGGGTTCCTATTTTAAAAAATGCAGTTGATATCTGTTTGACCTATGGCAGTGTCATCTAGTGGGCCAACCATAGCACCATCTGGTTTTCCCCTTCAAGCTAAATGAGTTTCGTTCTTTGTAGTTTTTTCTTTGATTGACGCTTATTTTGTGAGATATTTGGCCCAGTCACTATCAATGGACGACCCTGTATATGCTGTATAACTTGCATATATGTAACTTTGTCAATTGCTGTAATAGCTAAACAACAATAAAATTTCATTCATTCATTCAATCTTTAGCTTTTCTTCCTTTTGTTGGCAACACTTCGTTTAAAATAGCAAGAATCCTCCGAAAATTTGTGGTAAAAGTGGTTTTCTGCCCACCATCAAAGATTGCAGACCTTGTGGGATCAGTAAAGGACAATCTGTTACTACGAAAGGCCGGAATTTACAAGATACCGTGCCAATGCGGTATGGCTTATATAGGTCAAACCACATGCACCGTGAAAGAACGCTGCACTGAACACCAATGTTACACCCGCCTTTTGCAGCCAAGCAAGTCCATTATTGCTGAACATTATATTTCCACTGGACAGTCAATGAAGTATGAGAAAACAATGATTTTGTCCACAGCAACATCTTTCTGGGACTCAATTATTAAAGGATCCACAGAAATACACTTGGAGGAAAATCTGTTGAACTGTGACAGCGGCTACCAGCTTGACAGTGCATGGTATCCCATCGTCTCCATGATTTGCTCAAATCGAAGATGGCGGCAATCAGCAACACAGACAGCAACTGAGTTGTGCTACTCCACTAGGGAGGGCGCTGCCGGCAGGTAGTGTGGTCCATCTATCAAGTTTTCGACACATGCGCAGAATAGTTACAGCGCACTATATATTGCAGAAAGAAGGACGTTTTCGGCAGTCTGCGGCGGCTCACCTGAAGATGACTGGCAGGTGACCAGTTGAAATATCATGCAAGGTATTGAATAACGACTGACTGCAAGCCTGAAATTTGTTTGAACAGTCAATTCGCCAAGAAAATTTTAAATTTCACATGATACAGAACTGCTTGCCAGTACTTACTTTCAGAAGAAATGTTCGTACTGCCCCAAACTTGAAAACATTAGTTTTAGGCACTGTGATCCACAAGTATCTTATGTGGAAAGTTCATATCAGCTACATCGGTAATAAGATTAACTACATCACTTACGTATTAAAACATCCCCCAATGGTAATAACTACTCCTGTACTACAACAAAACTACTGTAGATTAATCCTCTCACCTCTGCAATATGGGACTAATTCAGGTTGGGAAATAATTGCAATTATGTTCTTAAAAGAGAACTAAGGAAATAGCATAATGAATTGAGACATTCAACATTACAGTCAATGAACCAGAAATGAAATTAAATGATCATATGGCGCTGATGGCCGGGAGTCCCCAAATGGGGATGTTTGGCTGCCTACTTGCAAAATCTTTTCAGTCGACACCAGAATGGATGACTCGCTTGTCGATCATGATGAAATGATGATGAGAACAACACAACACCCAGTCCCCAAGTGGAGAAAATCTCCAACCCAGCCACAAATTGAATCCACTGCGTGGCATCCAGGCGCACTGACCATGAATCAAGGGGTCAAATGTGAGCCAGAGGTGATGATCTATGATATTGAGCAATGAAGAATCAACAATATGGAAAGGATAGACTGCTATTCACCACACACAGGAGGAACTGAGTTGTAGACAGCCATGACGCAAAATAATAAGTTGAAATAGTTATGAATTAAAAAGTATTTTATACTCACTTCAACATTTCTGAATTCCATTACATCTGGCCTCTTTTATGTATAATCCAAATAACAATATATTGGTGGTAATAAATGGTGTATCAGAACGTCTTATTGGAGAGGTAAATTATTCACATTTCGTAAACTATAGCCCCAAAGGCAAAGAGACATTTTCGTAACTTCCTTCATTCATCCTTATTGCAAATGCGAATTTTAAATTCAGTAATTCTTAAATGACAATATTTTGACTGTGTAAGTGCCCTTGAGTCATTTAAATTGTAGATGGAAAGAGTGACAATGAATCAAAGACATCTGAAATATGTAGTTGTTCCAAGTTCTATTTTCAATGACCAAAACCTCATAAGGCATTTCTCAGCAGTTTCGTAATTCGTAATTAAGGAATCAGTACAAAAATTAGTGTTAACGTTACAGAATCTACTGACTAAAAACAGCTACTATTTCTATCTCCAAACACACACACACACACACACACACACACACACACACACACACACACACACACAGAGAGAGAGAGAGAGAGAGAGAGAGAGAGAGAGAGGGAGGGGGGGGGAGGGGGGAGAATGAGATATTGTGCAAGAAATAAAACCAGAAAACAGTCAGAAAAACAGTCATCTCCAACCTGCATCAAGAACGTGGCTACTTTGTCAGTGAAGTACCCTTCTTAGATTACCTTGTTATAAAAATAAAATTTCATGCTTCTTCAGAGTTTTCTGCAGTGTTAAATAGACAACTGTTACACAAGCAGCCACATCATCTACAGAATACGTCAACCCTCCTCCATCCTTTACCATCATCAGATCATCGCCCTGCTTCGTTTCATTTGTAATGAGAAATACGTTAGAATATTCGCATTGGTTTTTTTAATAGCTTGGTGTGCCTGTTACGTAACTAAATAATGGCTAGGTATTCTCATCTATTCCATAAACATAATTTTTCATCTTCTTCTACGTTTAAGTATTCTGGTATTGCCGCATCTCTTAACTCCTGAATTTCCGTAGGAGCAGCAGAAATATCAGTGATGTTAATAACAACATAAACTACTTTTAACTGCAGTACAGGGGAAAATATCCTCTGTGCCCTCCTCCGCCCCCTCCACCTAAGCTTGTGGTATTTGCTGAACCTGTCGTGCGCACTCTCTGTCTGTATTTTTCCAAACAGAAAATCAGGTCTGTTTTTCTCAGCCAGCCGGTTGCCACTAAAGTCAAAGCAGCAGTTGTGCATTTCAAGCAAAATGTTTTTTTCTAGTAAGTTTTCTTACATTACTCAAATCGTCCCACAAACATAATGATGATAACAAGTGCTGTAAGAAATTCTGTATGTAATGAGAATTATTCGTTACAGGTTCTTGGAACATATTACTTAACCTCTGACTCTTAAATAATGTTTTCACGTTTACAGTATCCCACCAACGATTTATTATTTTCATGATTGTGGTGGTACTTCCCCCGTTTTCAAAATGTTTCAAATGGCTCTGAGCACTATGGGACTTAACTTCTGAGGTCATCAGTCCCCTAGAACTTAGAACCACTTAAACCTAACTAACCTAATGACATCACACACATCCATGCCCGAGGCTGGATTCGAACCTGCGACCGTAGCGGTTGCGCGGTTCCAGACTGTAGTGCCTAGAACCGCGCGGCCACACCGGCCGGCACCCCCGTTTTCAGTTCCTTTTTTTAAAAAGAAATTTGTCCAAAGCGACAACTGTCTTATCACTAAAAAAGACACAATACTAGTTTGACATCTCGGCTTTCGACTGAATTAGGAAATAGGGACTTTAATGTTAACGAAATGCCATACTTCTACAGGTCCTCTTTTCCTACCATGTGTAGCTCTGTTAGTGCTATGTGCAGATGCCAAGCCTCCCTTCAGACTGCCACTGTCAGGAAAATACCCTTCTGATTGAACCAGCTGTTGTCGATACACTTCAAAAGATGAACAGTATCCACAAAACGGTACATTGGGCGATTTGTACAAGTCTGTACAGGATGGATAAATATACTTGATTTTCACATCTGGAGTAGTAGAAAATTTAGATATTAGTATCCTCTGCTACAATCCCAACCACCATAAGTCCAACTGCTTCTAATGTAAGGATTACAGTTTTACTTTATGAAAACACAACATCAGCCTGAATAGGATTTGTTGGCAGAATAAATACCACGTCTTTGTAAGGCTAATCCTTGCTCTGAGTTATAAAAACTTAGACAATGATTGGATACGAAAATTTTGTCAGTGTTAAAGGTACATCCTACAATGTTTCCACCTTTGTAGTACAATACAATGTTGTGAGAATAGGGTCTCCCGTCGGGTAGACCGTTCGCCGGGTGCAAGTCTTTCGATTTGACGCCACTTCGGCGACTTCCGTGTCGATGGGGATGAAATGATTATGATTAGGACAACACAACACCCAGCCCCTGAGCGGAGAAAATCTCCGACCCAGCCGAGAATCGAACCCGGGCATATGGATCAACATTCTGCCGCGCTGACCACTCAGCCACTGGGAGCGAACACCTTTGTAGTGAAGACAGAGCTTCAAATGAATTTCATCAAACAACAGGAGCACCGTTTTATCAACTGAAGCTAAAGCCCTTACTTTATTTGTGATGTAACTCAAAAACTGATCCGTCTCCAGCTCAGTGTTGGGTTTTGTTAAGAGTTTCGTACAAAGCTTTGAGAGACTGTTAGGACGTAGCATAGAAAAACTGCCATTGCTTCTCACAAATTTGTAATCACGTGGGCTGATAGAATTTACTAACTCCACATTTTCATATGATCTTCAGCGAATTGAATTCTTGTACTTAAAAAATGAAACCTGTACCTTCAAAAAATTGATTTTTAGTTTAGTTTCCTGGCAACTTTTCTAATGTTTCCCAACATTTGTTCAATTAAACACAAAATGTTGTCAACAGTAGCCTCAGTACCACTATACAGCCGGCCGGTGTGGCCGTGCGGTTCTAGGCGCTTCAGTCTGGAACCGCGTGACCGCTACGGCCGCAGCTTCGAATTCTGCCTCGGGCATGGATGTGTGTGATGTCCTTAGGTTAGTTAGGTTTAAGTAGTTCTAAGTTCTAGGGGACTGATGACCACAGATGTTAAGTCCCATAGTGCTCAGAGCCATTTGAACCATTAAACAGATAATAAATTTTCTTAAGAGGATCACCTACCACATGCGTGTTGTTTCCTCAATTGGTACATTTCATGTTTCCAGTAAATTCACTTCAGCGCCATTAACGAACACACTGAGAAATAAATCAATTCTTACTACAGAGTAACAGGCAACTCTTGGGTAAGAATTATGGTTTAGTAACACTAGGCTCACACTGTGCGATTTGTTTACCACTATGCTTTTCACATTAACATTGTGAAACGACATCGTATCAATCAATTTTCGCTTGTGTGCCTATTCTTTCACGGGAAACAGCTTGGAGGGTGTTATTATCTAAATGCTTCCTGCGACTTTTAGGACGCTTTCTTAAAACATGGTTCAAATGGCTCTGAGCACTATGGGACTTAACAGCTGGGGTCATCAGTCCCCTAGAACTTAGAACTACTTAAACCTAACTAAAGTAAGGACATCACACACATCCATGCCCGAGACAGGATTTGAACCTGCGACCGTAACGGTCGCGCGGTTCCAGACTGAAGCGCCTAGAACCGGTAGGCCACTCCGGTCGGCACGCTTTCTTACTGTTGTTTGATGGGAATCGTGGCGAATTTGAGGGAATAGTGTCTGAAAATGAGAAACTAAACATCAAAGAGATCTCTCGCTGTGCATGTAAAATCTGTTTAGTTCTTATGGCACTGTATGTTACTTACGTGTTACACTGTATTTCCTTAGCTGAGCTTTCTCAAGCGCCAAACATCCATTAGTGCTGCCAACAGTGTACCAGTTTTCGGGCCAGACATACTGGTACTGCTCAAAACGTCATCTTCATTTAAATCAACTTTACGCATCTAAAAATAAGCATACAATTCAATTTTAAAACTGTAGTGAAAACTATACAAGTACTAGATTATAAATATATTCGTGTGTTTATCATATTTAGTTCAGTTGGGCTGCGTTTTGAGTAACTATGATGTACTAATCAACCAAAACACACTGATAATTACCACAGAGAGTTTACTGCATAGTGTGAACCGCCGATAGATTCTTACGAAATAAAATACTCTCACTTTAGTACCATTATCGTATTTGCCTCTGTAGTTTGGCATACAGTGCCTTTGCGGCATTTTAATGAAGTGTGTTCAGGTACGCAACACTAACGAAACAGACTTCCATTCACTGCAAGCATAGCAAACAATATGGAGTCAATGGACGTTTCAAACCATGCAGTTTCCGTCTGACAACGCCACCGACTTCAAACCTTTGTTGGTGATGTAATAGCCTCCATGGTCCTTGTTCCAAGGTGGTGTTGCAATGCAAGTATAAAGCTGTCATGCCATGGGAACATCTTTGGGCTCTCCGCTAAGCGAGCATTGTGAAGTCATGTCTTCAAGCGCATTTGGCAAAATTGTGTACTGAAATGGAAAATTCTATGGCAATTATGGCATTGTGGAACTGAGTGGACGTATGTAGCAAGGAGGCAACGAATAGGGATAAATACGATACATCCAAGAGAAACATGTTAATTTCAACCGTATACAAAGAAGAGACTAACTAGACAAAGAAATTGACAACAAGAATAAAAACACACACTCTATTCCTTTCTCTATGATCCAAAATGCGCCGCGCGGTTGAGGCGCCATGTTACGAATCGGGTCCGCGCGGGATTAGCCGAGCGGTCTGGGCGCTGCAGTCATGGACTGTGCGGCTGGTCCCGGCGGAGGTTCGAGTCCTCCCTCGGGCATGGGTGTGTGTGTGTTTGTCCTTAGGATAATTTGGGTTAAGTAATGTGTAAGCTTAGGGACTGATGACCTTAGCGGTTAAGTCCCATAAGACTTCACACACGAATCGAGCGGCCACTCCCGTCAGAGGTTCGAGTCCTCCCTAAGGCATGGGTGTGTGTGTTGTCTTTAGCGTAAGTTAGTTTCAGTAGTGTGGTTGTCTAGGAACCGATGACCTCAGCAATTTGGTCCTATAGGAATTAACACACATTTTGAACATCTAAAATGCACAGTCGATTTTTAGTAGGTTGTTGTCACTGCAGACCCCTTCCGTTCAGTGCGGAGCACCGCTGATGGGTAATGTGGAACTACTGGAATACTGTCAGCAACCATGCATGTGTAGGTCAAGCAACGCGCGGCTGGACCATTTCTGTCTTGTCCTACGACGGTACTCTTTTCCCATAGGTACTCAGTCAGGTAGGCAGGTATGATGGGCACCGCAAACCTAGCTAGAATGAGAGAGCAAGGGGGGGGGGAGGGGGTGGAAGGAGGAAGGACGACCTCAGCATCCTCCCGGAGACGGAGAAACGTTGACGAGGCTTCCAGTGTCTCCATGAGAGGAGGACTGAGTTGAAATCCACCGAGTAGTGTGTTCTTGTCGACGGGAGGTCCTCTTGCGGAGCGGCATGTCGTTCATCTGGATCCTGAAGCAACCATTCTGGTTTCAACCTTTGGCAGAAACTATGGAGGACTTACCACTCTGTAATATTTTGAATGCTTGTCCACCGCAGTGTAGAAATCTATGTGGTACGGGATAAGGCGGTTGTAGGTCGCGTGGATAGTGTCATCATGAAGCATGACACGCCCACAATCCTTTAACGTTTTATGTATGAACATTCAGTGCATGCCACGAATCTGAGGAGGAGTTGCAGGTATGCAATATGCTGTTTTACCTGTGTTACCAATGCCAGTAACTTTCTGTCGTCCAGAGGTAGAAACGGAATAATGAAATCTACAAGGAGAAACAGGCATTCGCTCTAAAAAAATTCCACCAATGATGACTGAAGATCCTCTTTGTAAGTTGTTCGCACGCCAACCACCACTATGACAGCGCTTCCATCCACTGTGTGGAATGGCACATGAGAGCAGCCTTAAGAGTGCAGTGCCAGTTACTTTGGGGGTGGTATGACGTTGTTGGAAACCGTTGGGCGCTGCACTATTCTATCGTAACCGCGAGGGCCGGAACGAAGGTGCGGAACGCAAGAGCACAGAAGTCGGTGAGGAAACGTCGGCCAACGGTGCGCGGAATTGGACCACGCCGCGCCTAGAGCGGCACCTGGAAGAAGTGAATATAAACGCCGATCCTCCTAGCCTTGGCCGCTCAGGTCGGCCCAGTCTGCCACGGACATTTCTGCTACCCTATCAGATTGTCGTGATCCGTATTAAGAGCTTACCTGGACTTTCTGTATAGCAAGAAATTTACTGTTTTCAAGTCGCCTCTCGCTAGCGACATTTGCTGTTATCAGAGTTAAGCATTGTCAATTTGGTTTCTATAAATAAAACTATGAATGTTAGTTGTTCGAATTGTTGTATAGCATTCAGAGAACGCAACATCCTTTAGGCACTCTATAAGCAACAAGTGAGCGAGACCCCACATGCACAATTTGCATAGCTCAGCGAAAAGATGTGATTAAAATTGCCAACCCTGGTTATCGATGTATGGCAGCCGAAGCCTGCAAGCCACATCTGTAGGAAAGCTAGAGCAGTGTTTCAGTTTTCATATCTAGCTTTTACCCAGTGGATTATTCTATCTTTGGCTGACAGAATTTAACGGAAACCATTTAATTCCGGCGGTTAGCATGCATGTTGTAACCTTCCGTTAGGGTGTGTCACATTTGCCCTGCGGGAAAGTTTGGCGGCCGACCTCGCTGTCTTAACAGCTGACGCATGTATTTGTCCACTTCCTGCATTCGGCTTCAACGTTGGGCCACACGAACCGCTCCATGATCAGTTTGATGGTCGGTCGGATGGCGGGGCACAACAATCTATGCAAATTGCAAAAAGTTACCAAGCGCAAATTTTGAGGCACGAGAGGACACGTTGTGAAGTATTCCAATACTGGCGCACGACCGTGCCAGGAACCGGTACTTGCCCCACAGTCAAGCCAGTGATGTCATCTTTCAAGAGGGCTGCCATCTGTTGGTCAGCCATTTGTGCCTCCGCCATTGCATCAAATTCTATTGTGGCACTCAGCTGATAAAGCGAGACAGAAAGTCGACGACTGCATTGTCGGCACAGTTAAACATGGCAAACATCCGTCGTTAATTACCCGAAGTTGTCTAGATTATGCAAACCGCGAGGAGTGTATTCCTTACTGGGGATCTATAGTGGTGTACATCTACATCTACATCGTTACTCTGCAATTCACACTTAAGTGCCTGGCAGAGGGTTCGTCGAACCATTTTCATACTACTTCTCTACCATTCCACTCTGGGGAAAAAGAAACACCTAAATCTTTCCGTTCGAGCTCTGATTTCGCTTATTTTATTATGATGATCATTTCTTCCTACGTAGGTGGGTGTCAACAAAATATTTTCGCATTCGGAAGAGAATGTAGGTGACTGAAATTTCGTAAATAGATCCCGCCGCAAAGAAAACCGCGTATCATATCAGTGACACTCTCACCCCTATTCCGCGATAACACGAAACGAGCTGCGCTCCTTTGCACTTTTTCGATGTCCTCCGTCAACCCCCACCTCGTAAGGATCCCATACCGCGCAGCAATATTTTAGCAGAGGACGGACAAGTGTAATGTAGGCTGTCTCTGTAATGGGTTTGTCGCATCTTCTAAGTGTTCTGCCAACAAACTGCAGTCTTTGTTTCGCCTTTCATACAATTTATCTATGTGGTCTTTCCAATTTAAGTTGCTCATAATTGTAATTCCTAGGAATTTAGTCGAAATGACAGCCCTTAGATTTGTGCGATTTGTCGTATACCCAAAATTTATCGGATTTCTTTTAGTATTCATGTGGATGACCTCGCACTTTTCTTCGTTTAGTGCCAATTGCCGCTTTTCACACAATTATTGAACCACATGAAAAAAGTAAATTAGTTACAAACTACGGCGTGCACACTCTTTATTCAACATTTAAACGTCACTACAGATATTCAGATTTAGGTTATGACATCATTAGCGATGATGTGGCGCAGAGGAATAGCGAAATTCTGCATGACCCGCTGAATTGTCGGAACATTGTCGATGATATCCTGAACGGCTGTTTTCAGCTCAGCAAAGGTTTTCTAGTTATTGCTGTACACCTTACCTTTAATATGATGATGATGAAGTCCCAAACTCCGTGACAGAACGTAGGGGAACGATGCGGGAGACCTGCACCGCCTTACTAGGCAAGGTCCTAGTGGAGGTGGTTTGCCATTGCCTTCCTCTGACCGTAATGGGGATGAATGATGATGATGAATACAGCCCCACAAAAAGGAGTCGCATGTGTTCAGATCTGGAGAACATGGCGCCCAATGGACGCCCATGCCAGTGACATCTAGGTACCCCAAAGAGAGAATGCGGTTCCCGAAGTGCTGCTCCAGGACAAATGAAAGTGGGCTTCGTTGCTAAACCAAACTATACAACTTTTACTAATTCACATCATGCTCCACGGCGGCCAACCACGCAGTTTGAACGTCCTAACGCAAACCGTTCAGAGGTTATGACGATTTTTTTTCATACAGTTGAATAATTGTCACCCTGTACCAATGAAGATTGTTAACGGGCGTCCTTCAAGGCCTCGCGGAAATGCTTAACTGCTTCATACAGAGCTAGTAGCTCCCGATCATACGCTGACCACATTTGTTTCCGAGAAAAGAATCAAATGACTGTTGTTGGCCATCTATCCTTTATTGTAACGCTGGACCGATCGTGGTTTCGCTGGCATCCGCCGTTACGGACGGCTGTACTGGCGGTAACAGGCGCACCAAGGTAACAGCGCTGGGGAGTCAATCTGCGGCTACGTCAGATGCTTGTTACGTCTCCGAGGTCCATTGCAGGGGCTGCTTACCACGGGCATTCTTACCAGCTAAGGTACTGGTCAGCGATGCTCGAATCTTCGCTGCGTGCGGAACATGACGCCGATAAACGTCTGTAATTTCTAGCAAACTCCATAGCTCACGAAACACTATTGGTCTTGGCGCAGTTTGATGAGGTCGGTACATTCTGTAGTGCAGCAAATGCCATATCGCCTCACAGAATGGCGTGAAAATGTAATCTCCTGTCTGCATAGGTGGTACTTGGCATTTTTATAACAGCTCCGAGTGTCTGAAGCACTCTGCAAATCAGTCGCAAGTACTCTTCGTGCTGTTCAAGCTATGAGGGAAAATCAGGATGTTGTTCAAATACGGACCCTATCGATGAAACGCTGCAAAGTTTGGGTGGCGTTTTTAAACCGAAATGGCATGTACAGGAATTTATATAGGGCGAAAGGAGTAATTGTGGCAGTTTCTGACGGCATTGAAATCTGTAGGTATGTCTTTTCACAGTCACCAGTTGAAGTACCAGCTTGTAAATGGGCAAAGTCGTGAATGTAGGGAATCCGGTATCAGTAAGGCACCGTTCGAGACTTCAGTGCACGGTGAACCCGCACATTCTGCAAGTGCCGCTCTTTCTACGCAAAACGTGGATGAAGGAAGCCCAAGCGTTGTCTGACGGTTGCGCAACACCCGAATTTAACAAATCTTGAATAGCTGCTTTAATATCGTGTAACCTGGTTGCACCAGACGTCGCTGTTTGTCGAAGACAGGAAGACCTACTGAGGTAAGACAGGGAGTTGTAGCGAGGTACTGATTCTGTGTGCGGTGTTGCCCGTAAAGCAACGTATTGTAGGAATACGGTAAGCCCCAGACAGAGCACTGACAACACTGGGGGAGAGCGGTGTGCACCACTGACGTCACTGACCTTTATTGGCTCCAAAATTACGTCTCCAGGTCCGTGACTGGGACGAGAAGGCAGACTGAATCAATGGTTCCATAGTCTTTATGATGGACCCTAATAATTGCAACTGATTAATACATTCGTATATGTTTCGACCCACGTTCCTGCATATCCATATTACACCTTCTCTCCCCCCTGTGTTTGTAGCATCCAATCACATCTAGGTCTCAGTTAGTCGCTCGTACAGGTAAATAAATTTTTATCTTCCCTGCTTTCATCCAACAAATTTCGTGAAAATCCAGAGTTTCATCCGCTAAATTTGAACGTGTCACCTTTACGAATACATAAATCTGTTCCATCGTCGCCAGATGTGACTTTAGAGAATGGGAAGTGTCCTGCAGTTCCTTGGTTAATGAGATGTAGGTATCTGTCGACGTAGATACAGAAGTATTGCCGACAATGCCAGGCGGTGAATCTCCGCTATTGCTTTGGTAAAGTTTACCGTTCGTCAAATCGGGGCGCAGGTGCAGGTATTGCAAAAGGTTCGCGCACAATCAGTGGCTCATTGACGCCAGCCAGCAGACGTTGGTAGTGCTATATAGAGTTAATTGGGGTGTCGTTTGCTGTGTAGACGAGAATTTGAGGTGTGTGATTGAGCTGCTGTTTATGTCGACGGCACTACGGAGCTCCAGTCGGAAGGAGAACACCGATTTCTATTTCTGTCAAGAACATATAATCTGTAAACTCAGTAAAACCGGTTTAGCTCACACGTTTAAGATGTAGACCTGCTTGCATCATGCACGACTGGAGGTCGCGACCGGCGTTTGTATATAAGCAAAGTGTAAAACGTTTGCGAGTGTTTCCTCCGAAACATGAATGGAACCAACACCCGCATGCCCTCTCTCAGCTGTAGTTGCAACGTGAGTCATGTCGGCCGTGTGGCAGCCTGCTACGCACAGTCGATCGCTAGGATTTCTGAGAGACGGCTGTTGTTTACAGTCTGTGGCAAAATTCTGTTCCTTCTGACGTTTTCGTCTCACTTCGTCTACAAGTCGCTGTGACAGGGTGCATAATGGCATTCGCCATCGTTGTTGGCCCCTTCGTAACATTGGTGTCGATGCGGCAGTGCAAAAATTCGACGCAATTTGCTGTCTAGCGTGTCGCCCTGTTTAAATCAAGGGAACTTGTACTTGAGAAGGTAATTGACTTAAACATATAGCCCACAATGCATTGTCTACTAATTTTTGTTGATGTTTCCAGAACTGGGAAGGTGTTCTGCCATCCAGCTTCTCAGAATGAGTCGCGTGTTGTACTTGTTGCTCCGGAGATTTGGACAACCGTTGCAGTATCACCATCTTTGCTGTTTCAAATTTGTGTGTCATCAGAGGTGATTGAATCACGTCGCTGGTGAGAGACGTGTAGTCATCAACATTGCACAACACGGCAGGAAACATTGACATGTCGGCGAGATCGTGGGTAGTCAGAACTGTGCTGTAGCAAACTGAGTCTGTGGATATTCAGGATGAAATAGTGGCAATTTAGGTAACGAACTCTGAGAGCGCCAGCGTACGAAACCCCATTGTTCATGTACCGTGCTGGAGAAAATTGGGATGCTTTCCGTGTAACCCAACAGGTCAGGTTCCACACGAGTGAAGCAATGGATTCCTCTGCTTAGTTTCCGGTGTACAAATACAGTGGAAAACATACAGCACATTGTCTTGGTGGTGAAACTTCACGCAAAAATATTGGTCAGTCACTGAACACAGTTTTGCAGCGAGGATTAATCACTTCCGTTTTCCACGTCGCAAATTGTGTGCTTTGTGTTACGTTCTGTATTACGTAGGTAGTGGTAAGTTAGTGTGCTTGTCCAGGATCACCAATGTGGTAAATTCTCCGCCAACAGGAATGAACAGTAACGTTCACGGGAGGTTAAATGAAATTATACCGCTTTATTAGCATAAATACGATACACCAAGTGACACACTTTATCCTCGATCATAAACAAACAACAGACTAACTAGACAAAGAGATTGGCAAAACAGATTAAAAACACACACTTTTTCTCTGTGATCTAAAATGCAGAATCGACCTTTTGTAGGTGTGTGTCCTTAATACATATTAAGAAACCTCCTGAGATTCAATTACTATGACGCAATTACACACTGGAAGGACTTTCACTTCACCGTTTTCAATTTCTATTTTTGTGAAGTTTCATACGTCGGTTTCTAAATATGCATGCTTCATTTCTGCAAAGATATCTTCTTTAGATAATGCTGCATCATCACCACGAATAATCCTGCACCTATTAGTTCGAAAATTGGCAATGAAATCTCCACATTTTTCTGCCGAAAGACATTAAGCAATCTTAATCTGTTTGTAGGCTGCCCAGCTTTGGCTTCAGTTTTATACCTGTTTCCGCCAGTAGCTGAAATGTTAGCAACTAGCTGCTACCTGAGTACCTGGCGTTGCCCGGGTATTTCAATTCTGTTAGTCAGACATCTGCTTCCCTCCTCTCTGGCCATCTCATCTGCCCCCTCCCTCACTGTTCATCTCCTTCTTCCCCTTCTCTCTTCCAACCCACACTCTCTGTCCATTTCCTCTTGCCCCTCTCTCTGACCATATGCTACTCACCCCTATCTCTGTCCATCTCCTATTTCGCTCCTATATTCATCTCCTCTTCACCTCACTTCCTGTCCATCTCCCCCTCTTCCCTTCATTTGTCCATCTTCTTCTCCTCTCTCTATGCGTTACAATGATATAATTTTGTAGGTACCTTCAGCGGCATATGTGCATACTGTGTGCTAAATGTGTTACGAATGGAGTTAGTATCAAAGAAGTAATAAATTCAAACATCATGCAGGATGCGGCGCTTTTCTACGCATCTTATCTTTAAAATGTGTCGCGAATACAGTTGTAAAGAAGTAATAAAACGTTATGCCTCATGTGACAATTTTGCTGCACCATCAGCGAAAAAGTAGTAAACGAACGTTTTTTGACTTTCATCATATTGTGAGGATTGCACGAGAGAAAAATTTTCGTAAAGGTTTGACATTACGTGTAAAATTTGATGCAAGTCACTTCAGTGCTCTCGTACTCAAATATTGGGTAGTACGCACAGTAGCTATACATATCACTTAACAGCGGGCACGTTAAGCAACAAATAGCGTTGAATTATGGATTTCAAAAACATTGAAGGTTGTATAAGCATGGTGTTCATTACTTTGAATTGTATCAAGTAGCACATATCAGCCAAGAGAACCAATTTCACAAATATGATAAACTCCAAAAGTCAAGGAGCAAATAAGTTTTTCAAAAAGTAAATTTTTCCCTAATTCGCATAATATTCTTCAGATCTAAAGCAGCTTATGTTCTTCCTCAGGATTCAAGCTGCCCCCTTACCAAAGTTCATCGAAATCCGTTAACGGCGTTAGTAATAATAAATCTACACATCATGCATGAAGCGGAATTTTTCCTCGCATCTTATGTTAGTGAACTGCGTGACGTACAATGAATAATTGTGCAGGTATATACAGTAGTATATCTGCACCTTGCGAATACAGTTAGCAATGAAGAAGAAATAAATTAAAACGCCATTCCTGATGCGAAGTCGGCCGGGGGTGGCCAAGCGGTTCTAGGCGCTACAGTATGTAACCGCGAGACCGCTACGGTCCCAGGTTCGAATCCTGCATCGGGCATGGATGTATGTGATGTCCTTAGGTTAGTTAGGCTTAAGTAGTTCTAAGTTCTAGGGGACTGATGACCTTAGAAGTTAAGTCCCATCGTGCTCAGAGCCATTTTGAACCTGATGCGAAAATGAACAGTGAAAATTTAGTAAGAGACAAACTTTTTTCCTTTCATCATTATATTGAGACTCTTAGCGAGAAAAAGTTTCGTAAAGGTTTGAAATTACGTTTAAAGGTTGTCGCAAGTAACGAACTGCTCTCGTTCTCAAACAGTGAATGAATAAAATATGGATATCCGCGCGTCGGGATCTACACTTCTTTTCCACCCCCAACCTTATCCTTTGATAGGTGGGTGGTTCTTATTCCCACAGAGACTCTTTCCAGACAGTTAGTGATACGTGTACCAAGGATGGTTAAAATCGCCCCGATGGTTTCAGAGGAGACGTGGGACATACACACATTCCCGCACATACATACATAGATTTTTATACTACGAATGGATATATATTTTTTCATGATCCTATTTTGATAAATTATTGCCTATACGGTGCCTCTAGCTACACTGAAGTTCCCAGCGAAAACCCCCTAAAATCTGCCTAGTAATGTTGGAGATTAGCGCCCTCAGACAAAAATGAAAGTTTTAGTAAAACTTTATATATTTCTTCTGTGATCCGATTTTGGTGAACTAAAGCCTATACCGTGCGCCAAACTATGCTCAAGTTACCTGCGAAAACCCCACGAAATGAAGTCTAAGTTTGGAGATCTGCATGTTCAGTGACAAACAGAAAGATCCGGCAGTTTTACAGATTTATTATTAATATGTCGTAAGTTGTTGTTACTTTGTTTAAACAGCATTCTTCCTAGGGTTATTGGATGTTTCTTCCCCATATTATCGTTTTCTGCCGGCCGGGATGACCGAGCGGTTCCAGGCGCTACAGTCTGGAACCGCGCGACTGCTACGGTCGCAGATTCGAATCCTGCCTCGAGCATGGATGTCCTTAGGTCAGTTAGGTTTAAGTAGCTCTAAGTTCTAGGGGACTGATGACCTCAGAAAAGTCCCATAGTGCTCAGAGCCATTTGAACCATTTTCTCCCTCTTCATAAGTCTATAAATATGTGTACCCATATCTGTTAATCGATATTTGTTGCAGTGACCCAGATCTGGAGTCACATGCAATCAAGAAACCGAGCAAAGTGTGACGGTGAATGGTCCAGTGCACGCCCAGAGGTGTCAGTGATCTAGCGTTATCTGTAAATATATTTATTTGTCGGAAAAAGTTTATAAGCGTGCAGCTTCCTCAGAGCTGTAGGAAGAGGCCTGCAGTCCAGTGCCACGACTGCAGGTCACGGGAGAATTTTCACCTGCCTCGAGATGACTGGGTGTTTGTGCTGTCTCCATCATTTCATCGTCATTCATGAAAGTGGCATCTTTGGACTGAGCAAAGGTTGGGAATTTGTAGGGGCGCTGATAACCGCGGAGTTGAGCGCCCCACAAACCAAACATCATCATCATCATCACCATCATCATGACTGCAGGTGGTGCTGACGCCGGAGGCGGGTGAGACAGGCGCGGCCATACGGACATATTGCAGCGACCGCGAACGGCCACCACCTCAGCGCCCCCGAAGACAATCCGGTCGTGCGCTTAGATAGTCTGCCGACTGCGGTCCAAGATGCCAGTTGTCGCGCAAAGAGGACCTGGCCACCCATCACGGATCGACCAATAGTGCAGCAGACGCTCACGACTCGGCAAGCAGGCTTTATGGACTCTCCTCGCCTGGTCAGTGCAAAGATGGCAGTTTGTAGATCAGCTGCGACTCACAAGGGAAAGGCCTCAGACACGGCCAACTGATTCGGCTCAAATTTGGCAGGTCGCTTGAGTACAACCTAAAACGAAGGACTCTAAGATATTTTTGGTCAACACCCCCGCAATTTTGAGAAAATCACCCCTAAAGGTTATGATGAGCAATCGATTCAAAATTAGAGGGATCGATAGATAATTGTAAATAGAGCATTTTTCATCATCAGGTATGGGGTCCGCAAACGCAAACTTTTCCAGAAATCGAGGTAAGAAACTTTTACAACTGCCGCTTTTGTACCCACATGGTAAACACATCTCGCCGCCATCATCGATAGAGCAACGACCAAGGTAACTGGCTGGGAATCTGAGAACCAGGGTTCGAATCTCGAAGAAACCTAGCTGATGTTATTCTTTTCGTTTGTATTTTTCCATATCTCAGTTGATCGGGATAGGAGGGTTAATAAGGTAAGTAAATCAATAAGGAATGATAATAATAAGGTAGGCAAACTAATTTCCCAAACGCCGTGAGTTACTAAAGTATTAAACTTTTAAGCCTTGTCACATGAAAACAACTTCGAGTAAGAGTGCTGCGAATTCCTCACGAGGGATCACAGATAGCCAACCGCGCGACACTTGTTTACAGCGAAGCACGGGACAGAATGCACGTGGGGAGAGTAATGTTGTCCCGGTTGCCTCTTCGTCATATCATAGTTGTGAACCTGGAAGAGTGAAGGTGTCTAGCACGAGCCTTATAGAAGTCAATCGGAAAGAGTTGTTGTCATTAGGCTGCAGCGAACCTCGCGGATACGTGTAGTGATTTTTCCATCGTTAAAGCGCCGAATGAAATACGTTTTGTGAATGAATACAATGTTCTTCTGTAAGTAACATATGACGAGTACTGTGTGTAGTTTGTAGTAATTAGCTCGTCTGTTTATGCCGTAGTAACAAGTTATTGCCGGCCGGAGTGGCCGAGCTGTTCTAGGCGCTACAGTCTGGAACCGCGCGACCGCTATGGTCGCAGGTTCGAATCTTGCCTCGGGCATGGATGTGTGTGATGTCCTTAGGTTAGTTACGTTTAAGTAGTTCTAAGTTCTAGGGGACTGATGACCATAGCTGTTAAGTCTCATAGTGCTCAGAGCCATTTGAACTAGTTATTCTTTGTTGTGTCATATCTTTCAGGTGCATAATCTGAATAATGGAGGATGTACACCCTTCGACTAGCACTGTAAGATGGCAAGCAGGAAGTTACCGACGCTGTGTTTTGGTTTGTAAAAGTGTTGCAAGACAGATGCATTATCAATGCACAAACGGAAGCAGGCAGTTCTGTTTCTCGGCGTTGCAGATTGATAGGAGCGGCAGTTGTAAAAGATTCTTACCTCGATTTCTGGAAACGTATGCGTTTTCGGACTCCAGACCTGATGATGAAAAATGCTCTATTTACAATTATCTGTCGATTCCGCCAATTTTGAGTCGATTGCTCGTCATATCCTTTAGGGGCGATTTTCTCAAAAACACGGGTGTGCTGACCCAAAATATCTTAGATTCCTTCGTTTTAGGTTGTACACAAGCGACCTGCCAAATTTGAGCCGAATCGGTTGGCCGTGTCTGAGGCCTTCCCCTTGTCAGTAGCAGCGGAGGGCTGGTGCTCAACAGTCTTCTCATCCGCGATGGCTCAGTTGGCAGCAATGGCAGACCCCGACTGTCGTATGCATCCAGTTTGGTTATCTCGGTGTTGATGGCATCAAGCAGGTAGCAGGCTGACCGTCATCCAACAGCTCATTGCGCTGAAATTCATTAGATTGTCTTTCTTTCTGGTTCTTCGACATGGGCAGAATGGCAGGACAACATAATGTGTCTTGTGCCTCGAAAGCTGCATTATTTATAGTGGGCGAGCCCCCGCCTATGACGTGGTGGCTGTGAGTGCGTAAGCGTATTTGTCCCCATTTATCGAATCTGTCAGAGCTCCTTGCCTCGCTGTGATAGTGTCAATACTGATTGCAAGCCGCCGAGCTCGGTCCTTCTGTCGACTTTTGACTCTGTGGCGGCGCTCGGACACACATAGTGTTACCTCACAGTCCCTTGCTAAGTAGTACAGAAGTGCTCGCATTTGTGTTCGCCCAGTTCAGAGGTCTGTTGTATTGGTGTGCTATGACAAGTTGACATAATGACTGCCACGTCAATTCTGGCCTAATTGAGCTCACTTGATGGAGCTTCAACTCTTAACCTGAAACATCGGTATCTCAGATCCATCGTTCATTTTAAACGTCGAGTATGGTAGCACTGCAAAAAACCACGGTCTCTCTTTTTCAGTATCTTCGTTTTAATACATCCCATGCGTGAAGCAACGTTCAACAGTAAGCTTGACTGTGTTAGAATAGTGATAAAGCATATTATTTTAAAGTGAGCGTGAAATTGGGTGCTGTCTGACTACACGTTTCTCGTTACGTGTAATTATTAGGTACGCGCAGCAGAAGGTATGTTTCAAGTTACTAAATATTTTGCTTTCAATTGCTTTTTCGGATTTTCGTGTTGTGTAGCATTTTATTATAAGGATGAATTTTATTATTTATTAACTATAGCATGGAGCGACTTTATAAGAGGAATAAGATGACTGCAGTTGATCTTATTATTGAAGCGTGGGTGTAAAACCAATTACGTGACATACGTGGCGGAGAAAATGACAACGACGACGACATTTTTGATGATTCTGATGTTGATTCTGTGGTAGCTAACAGTCACCATGAAACAGTGTAGTGTTGGCAGAAGAGCCAACACTGTGTTTCTAGAGGAGGCCGAAATGCACGCGTTTAATTACACGCTGACTGGCGTGAGGTCTGGAACAGGACAATATCTTGAGAATTGCAAATAAAGTACATAGATGATGTTATACTTAACTTTAATCCACAATTGTAGAACATCTCTCTTGATGATACATGCTTCACATAATAAATATCAATTGAATACGGCGCCTTGCTAGGTCGTAGCAAATGACGTAGCTGAAGGCTATGCTAACTATCGTCTCGGCAAATGAGAGCGTAGTTGTCAGTGAACCTTTCCTAGCAAAGTCGGCTGTACAACTGGGGCGAGTGCTAGTAAGTCTCTCTAGACCTGCCGTGTGGTGGCGCTCGGTCTGCTATCGCTGACAGTGGCGACACGCGGGTCCGACGTATACTAATGGACCGCGGCCGATTTAAAGGCTACCACCTAGCAAGTATGGTGTCTGGCGGTGACACCACAAACAGTGATATTGGTGAAAAATTTATTTATTGGAAGAAGCGCCTGGTGTGATCTGTACAACAAATAATTACGCACAGCATATACAGTACTTTTATGGCGATGGAAATTTCGAGTGGTAACGTCCAGAGTCTATTAGAGGAAGAAAGACATTAGGCACAATACTCTGAAAGGAGGAATGCCTTGACTAAAATAAAGAAAATCGTATTTTGGCGCATATGCCTACTAAATCTCAAATATGAGAGAATTTATTTAATGACGACATGCTATGTGTATACAAAGTGATGGACTGGAAAAGAAGAAGACACGTATGAAATGTTATTGTTGTGGTCTTCAGTCCTGAGGCTGGTTTGATGCAGCTCTCCATGCTACTCTATCCTGTGCAAGCTTCTTCATTTCCCAGTACCTACTGCAACCTACATCCTTCTGAATCTGCTTGGTGTATTCATCTCTTGGTCTCCCTCTACGATTTTTACCCTCCACGCTGCCCGCCAATACTAAATTGATGATCCCTTGATGCCTAAAAACATGTCCTACCAACACAGCCCTTCTTCTAATCAAGTTGTGCCACAAACTTCTCTTCTTCCCAATCCTATTCAACACTTCCTCATTAGTTATGTGATCTACCCATCTAATCTTCAGCATTCTTCTGTAGCACCACATTTCGAAAGCTTCTATTCTCTTCTTGTCCAAACTATTTATCGTCCATGTTTCACTTCCATACATGGCTACACTCGATACAAATACTTTCAGAAACGACTTCCTGACACTTAAATCTATACTCGATGTTAATAAATTTCTCTTCTTCAGAAACTCTTTACTTGCCATTGCCAGTCTACATTTTATATCTTCTCTACTTCGACCATCATCAGTTACTTTGCTCCCCAAATAGCAAAACTCCTTTATTACTTTAAGTGTCTCATTTCCTAATCTAATTCCCTCAGCATCGCCTGACTTAATTCGACTACATTCCATTATCCTCGTTTTGCTTTTGTTGATGTTCATCTTATATCCTCCTTTCAAGACACTATCAATTCCGTTCAACTGCTCTTCCAAGTCCTTTGCTGTCTCTGACAGAATTACTATGTCATCGGCGAACCTCAAAGTTTTTATTTGTTCTCCATGGATTTTAATACCTACTCCGAATTTTTCTTTTTTTTCCTTTACTGCTTGCTCAACATACAGATTGAAAAACATCGGGTAGAGGCTACAACCCTATGTCACTCCCTTCCCAACCACTGCCTCCCTTTTATGTCCCTCGATTCTTATAACTGCCATCTGGTTTCTGTACAAATTGTAAATAGCTTTTCGCTCCCTGTATTTTACCCCTGTCACCTTCAGAATTTGAAAGAGAATATTCCAGTCAACATTGCCAAAAGCTTTCTCTAAGTCTACAAATGCTAGAAATGTAGGTTTGCCTTTCCTTAATCTAGCTTCCAAGATAAGTCGTAGGGTCAGTATTGCCTCACATGTTCCGATATTTCTACGCAATCCAAACTGATCTTCCCCGAAGTCAGCTTCTACCAGTTTTTCCGTTCCTCTGTAAAGAATTCGCGTTAGTATTTTGCAGCTGTGACTCATTAAACTGATAGTTTGGGAATTTTCACATCTGTCAACACCTGCTTTCTTGGGATTGGAATTATTATATTCTTCTTGAAGTCTGAGGGTATTTCGCCTGTCTCATACATCTTCCTCACCAGATGGTAGAGTCAGGACTGACTCTCCCAAGGCTGTCAGTAGTTTTAAAGGAATGTTGTCTACTCCCGGGGCCTTGTTTCGACTTAGGTGTTTCAGTGCTCTGTCAAACTCTTCACGCAGTATCATATCTCCCATTTCACCTTCATGTACATCCTCTTCCATTTCCATAATATTGTCCTCTAGTACATCACCCTTGTATAGACCATCTACATACTCCTTCCACCTTTCTGCTTTCCCTTCTTTGCTTAGAACTGGGTTACCATCTGAGCTCCTGATATTCATACAAGTAGATCTCTTTTCTGCAAAGATCTCTTTAATTTTCCTGTAGGCAGTATCTATCTTACCCCTAGTGAGATAAGCCTCTGCATCCTTACATTTGTCCTCTAGCCATGCCCGCTTAGCCATTTTGCACTTCCTGTCGATCTCACTTTTGAAACGTTTGTATTCCTTTTTGCCTGCTTCATTTACAGCATTTTTATATTTTCTCCTTTCATCAATTAAATTCAATATTTCTTCTATCATCCAAGGATTTCTACTAGCCCTCGTCTTTTTACCTTTTTGAACCTCTGCTGCCTTCACTACTTCATTCCTCAAAGCTACCCATTCTTCTTCTACTGTATTTCTGTCCCCCATTCCTGTCAATTGTTCCCTTATGCTCTCCCTGAAACTCTGTACAACCTCTGGTTCTTTCAGTTTATCCAGGTCCCATCTTCTTAAATAACCACCTTTTTGTAGTTTCTTTAGTTTTAATCTACAGTTCATAACCAATAGATTGTGGTCAGAGTCCACATCTGCCCCTGGAAATGTCTTACAATTTAAAACCTGGTTCCTAAATGTCTGTCTTACCATCATATAATCTATCTGAAACCTGTCAGTATCTCCAGGCTTCTTCCATGTATACAACCTTCTTTTATGATTCTTGAACCAAGTGTTAGCTATGATTAAGTTGTGCTCTGTGCAAAATTCTACCAGGCGGCTTCCTCTTTCATTTCTTGCCCCCAATCCATATTCACCTACTACGTTTCCTTCTCTCCCTTTTCCTACTGACGAATTCCAGTCACCCATGACTAATAAATTTTCGTCTCCCTTCACTATCTGAATAATTTCTTTTATTTCATCATAAATTTCTTCAATTTCTTCGTCATCTGCAGAACTAGTTGGCATATAAACTTGTATTACTGTGGTAGGCGTGGTGTTCGTATCTATCTTGGCCACAATAATGCGTTCACTATGCTGTTTGTAGTAGCTTACCCGCATTCCTATTTTCCTATTCATTATTAAACCTACTCCTGCATTACCCCTATTTCATATTGTGTTTATAACCCTGTAGTCACCTGACCAAAAGTCTTGTTCCTCCTGCCACCGAACTTCACTAATTCCCACTATATCTAACTTTAACCTATCCATTTCCCTTTTTAAATTTTCTAACCTACCTGCCCGAATATGGGATCTGACATTCCACGCTCCGATCCGTAGAACGCCAGTTTTCTTTCTCCTGATAACGATATCCTCTTGAGTAGTCCCCGCCCGGAGATCCGAATGGGGGACTATTTTACCTCCGGAATATTTTACCCAAAAGGACGCCATCATCATTTAACCATACAGTAAAGCTGCATGTCCTCGGGAAAAAATACGACTGTAGTTTCCCCTTGGTTTCAACCGGTCGCAGTACCACAACAGCAAGGCCGTTTTGGTTAGTGTTACAAGGCCAGATCAGTCAATCATCCAGACTGTTGCCCCTGCAACTACTGAAAAGGTGCTGCCCTCTTCAGGAACCACACGTTTGTCTGGCTTCTCAACAGATACCCCTCCGTTGTGGTTGCACCTACGGTACGGCTATCTGTATCGCTGAGGCACGCAAGCCTCCCCACCAACGGCAAGGTCCATGGTTAAGGGGGGGGGGGGGGAGCGTATGAAATATCCTGCATCAAAGAAAAGCAAAACGGCGTATAAGTGCACCATATATTCTGAGCCAGATTGCCTGGAATGTAGTAGGAAGATGTGCGTCGACAGTGCAAAAGTTCTGAGAATTAATATTTTCAATTCATTTGATTATTATCTTCGTTTACATTTTCTACAATCTTTCATTTATATTCATGAATGTCGTGAGTGGTGTAACAATAGTAACAGTCATTTCAAAACTCGTACTAAGTGACTACACGTACTCATGATGATTCGAGTTCATTTTGATAAATTTAATCAAAACATCCTTTGTAAGCGCTGGGTGGTGTTGCATCTATTTGTAATATGAAATAGTTGACTATTCACTTAATTTTTGTCAGTGGATGTGAAGTTGTGCGAGAAAAAGCATTATGAGGTCTACGAGACCACGTATTTCTAGTTGCGCACATTAAAGAGATGTTTTGGGTTAAGGGTTAAGAAACATTTCAAACCTGCAGTATAGAATTATTATGCTATGTAACTGTGTTATCTTTGCTAGGAAAGGTGTTGCTTCCTGCTGGAGTTACAACTGTGGTCACTCTATTGTCCAAGTCCTTACGGCTACCAAAGTCCATTGCAATTTCTATCTACTGAATTACCACGCAGGTTACTGCCAATTCTACCACTTCTACAGTGTAGTCTATATTTGCAGCATAGGCTATATCTACATCTACTAGACATTTCTATTACCTGCTTCAATATGTTTCAGTTTATTTGGCACATCTGGGTGAGAAGTTCGTACCTGTTATGATGATAATGACCGTTGTCTTGATTTCTGTCTCTGAATGATGTTCGTCTGAGATTGCGGGGTGATTAATGCGTGTGACAGATGACATTCCACCTCCATCCGATAATTATGAGCACAGTGATCCCGGAAGCATATGTGGGTGCTACCCAACTGATCCTGAACTGCAATTAGCACTGTTGCATCATGTGTAGTGTGGTGTCACCGTCAGACACCACACTTGCTAGGTGGTAGCCTTTAAATCGGCCGCGGTCCGTTAGTATACGTCGAACCCGCGTGTCGCCACTGTCAGTGATTGCAGACCGAGCGCCGCCACACGGCAGGTCTAGAGACACTTCCTAGCACTCGCCCCAGTTGTACAGCCGACTTTGCGAGAGATGGTTCACTTACAAATTACGCTCTCATTTGCCGAGACGATAGTTAGCATAGCCTTCAGCTACGTCATTTGCTACGACCTAGCAAGGCGCTATTATCATTTGCTATTTATCTTGTGATGCATGTACCGTCAGACCGATGTTCACCAATTATGGATTAAAGTTAAGTATTCCAGAAGCTCCGTTCTTTTTTTACTAGACTCAACTCCTTTAATTGTTCCAGACCTCACGCCAGCCTGCGTGCGCGTAACGCGTGCTTTTCGGCTACCAATCACAGTGGCTTGGCTGTCTTGCCAAGTCACAACATGTAGTTCGTTGTTGTGCCACGTTAGCAGCACCATAGGCTACACCTGGACGGTATGAGCAGGAATGTCTTCATTGGTTTTCTTTTTAGTTATAGTTGCTGAGGGTTAACTGTCAGAGACTTTGCTTTAACAACCGTTGCAAGCCATTTGTTACCTGTTTCTCTGCTGCCACCATTCTTCCAAATTTTTGTGAAGGTGATGTATTCTAGACTAGTATCTCACTTGAGCAACAATAACATCCTCAGCAAATCACAGTTTTTTCTTCAGAAGTGCTGCTCTACTGAGAGTGGCATTTTCATGTTCATTCATCATATTTTACAAACTTTAAAAACTAAAATAGCGCCGTTTGGTATTTTCTGCGACCTGTGTGGGACATTTCACTGTGCGAATCACCGTATTCTCCTAGATAAAATGTTTTATGGGACTGATGATATAGTCAACCAGTGGATAATACATCTAAGTAAAAACGTGTAGAAAGCTATACTTAGTAATTCAACAAATATAGCCCGACGACGTTATTCTGACTAGGGAGAAATCACGTATTTGGTTCGCCAAGATTCAGTCTAGGTCCACTACTGTTACTGAAATACGTAAATGATCTACCGTCTAATACACAACAAGCAGAATTACTTCGTTTTGCACATGACGTTCCAGTGTCGCAACTAAAATTTTTTATCATTTTCACAGTGATGTAAAATGTCTGACAGACAGAAAGGTAAAATTTGAAAACAAATTGAAAAAGTTTCTCCTTGACAACTCCTTTTGTTCCATAGAAAAATTTCTATTATTGTAATGTGTGAAGGGTAGAAATTAGATAACTCACATCTGTATGTTAAAAAGAATTGTCCTATAAATGTTCAGCATTTAACCATATTTACAAATTGATTTACATTGATTTACATTGTGAATTTAAAATTACTCGTCCTACACCGCTACGATTTACTGTGCAAAATGATCCATGGAACATGGAACTAACTAAGTAACTAGCTGCAATCCCGAACTTAGGAAAACGACCTGTATATATATATATAATCTCTGCAACAGCACCTCGTTTTCTCTCTCCTTGAATGATCAGCTTCTGCACCAGTTGGTGACGTATTACAATTTGGAGGAAGTTATTGTTCTTTAAGGTTTAAAATACAACTCTGTTAGTTACTTGGCCGTATTGCGGATAGCTTTTAGCACAAGTTTTTGTAGCTTTTCATACCTAAGGCACAACTGTTGTAAGTAAATAAGATCAAACAGCAATCTGTTTTTAGTGAGAAAAGGAGATTGCTTAGCACACAAACTTCCTTCAAACTACACGTCCTGCTACATAAAAATTGGTCAGTGGAGTTCACCACCACACTATTGCACAAGAACATAATCCAATTTAATTCTGTCGGTTGATAGACGGTGACGACAATGAAGTTCACCTCCTTTTCCAAAAACAAGATATTTCTATTCTTCACTTCCAGAAAATTTGTATACATAAATGTTTGGCACACATAACATTACATACTCACCTAGAAGAATGTGCCATCCGCCTACACTGTATGGCTGTTACGCCAAGTCCTGCCATTGTATCAAACTTTGAAACTGTTTACTTGTTTCCTCAGGAACTATGCACTTAAAACTAACTATGAATACACATTTTAGAAAATTTTCTGAAGGTCTTTCTGATACACTAGAGGTTAGCGTGTATAATGCCTCACAAGAATAGTTAAGCACCCAAAGGATATGGGGGATGTCTTCGTAACTTCGTATCCGTACACATGATGGGCAGGTATGTAAATGATCAGATATGTCAAGTTTGTTTGTGTGGCCATCCTCCGCAGCAAGCATATAAATACTTGTTTTGCAAGTCAAACTGCCTTTTTCTGCCGCTAGATACTTTATTTGTACCAGACGCGTTTCGCCTTCTCCTGTTCTAAGGCATCGTCAGGGGATCTATAACGATACAGTTTTGTTAGGTTTAGATTATTAGACAGTTCACTTCGCGATTTTTTTGTAAAAGAGTAATTATTTACGATTTGCTGATCTGCGTTTTCTCACATCTGGTCTGGAGGTCGCACTACAACTTTTATCCCTGCCATATAGTCACATCTTTGTGTTCTCGCCTTCCACACACTGATCACCATGTTTCTCACACTTTTTTGTGGTGGACTATTGTTCTTTTGTCATTCGATACAACTATTTCGTCGTACATTGTTTTTCAAAACCTAAATATTGCGACTCTATTACGTGTTTCATCTTCTTTTGTATGTTTACCTATTTGTTACCAACATAACGAAGTATATGTTCGGGACTAACTTCTGTTTATACCGTGTGCGTGTATGAGTGAGAGAGAGAGGGGGATAGAGCCGACGAGTTTTTTGTTTTCTTGTTTTTTTTGGGGGGGGAGGGGGGGGGGGAAGGAGGGCGGGTGTACTAGCTGTTAGCGAGTGGTTGAAAACTTTGGTTACAGCTGATTTGACTTTTCGTTTCAATGTTCTGTGGAGGGGTTCATGGATGAGTGAGTGTAATGATGTTGGGTTCTATTATTATTACACTACTGGTCATTAAAATTGCTACACCACGAAGATGACGTGCTGCAGACGCAAAAATTTAACCGACATGAAGGAGTGCTGTGATATGCAAATGATTAGCTTTTCAGAACATTGACAGAAGGTTGGCGCCGGTGGCGACACCTACAAGGTGCTGACATGAGGAAAGTATCCAACCGATTTCTCATACACAAACAGCGATGTACCGGCGTTGCCTGGTGAAACGTTGTTGTGATGCCTCGTGTAAGGAGGAGAAATGCGTACCATCACGTTTCCGACTTTGATAAAGGTTGGATTGTAGCCTATCGCGATTGCGGTTTATCGTATCGCGACATTGCTGCTCGCGTTGGTCGAGATCCAATGACTGTTAGCAGAATACGGAATCTGTGGGTTCAGGATGGTAATACGGAACGACGTGTTGGATCCCAACGGCCTCATATCACTAGCAGCCGAGATGACAGGCATATTATCCGCATGGCTGTAACGGATCTTGCTGCCACGTCTCGATCCCTGAGTCGACAGATGGGGACGTTTGCAAGACGACAACCATCTGCACGAACAGTTCGACGACGTTTGCAGCAGCATGGACTATCAGCTCGGAGACCATGGCTGCGGTTACCCTTGACGCTGCATCACAGACAGGAGCGCCTGCGATGGTGTACTCAACGACGAACCTGAGTGCACGAATGGCAAAACGTCATTTTTCGGAAGAATCCCGGTTCTGTTTACAGCATCATGATGGTCGCATCCGTGTTTGGCGACATCGCGGTGAACTCATATTGGAAGTGTGTATTCGTCATCGCCATACTGTCGTATCACCTGGCGTGATGGTATGGGGTGCCATTGATTACACGCCTCGGTCACTTGTTCCCATTGACGGCACTTTGAACAGTGGACGTTACATTTCAGATGTGTTACGACCCGTGGCTCTACCCTTCATTCGATCCCTGCGAATCCCTACATTTCAGCAGAATAATGCACGACCGCATGTTGCAGGTCCTGTACGGGCCTTTCCGGATACAGAAAATGTTCCACTGCTGCCCTGGCCAGCACTTTTTCCAGATCTCTCAGCAATTGAAAACGTCTGGTCAATGGTGGCCGAGCAACTTGCTCGTCACAATACGCCAGTCACTACTCTTGATGAACACGCCATCCAACCTCTGTTTGACTCAACGCCCAGGCGTATCAAGACCGTTATTACGGCCAGAGGTGGTTGTTCTGGGTACTGATTTCTCAGGATCTATGCACCCAAATTGCGTGAAAATGTAATCACATGTCAGTTCTAGTATAATATATTTGTCCAATGAATACCCGTTCATCATCTGCATTTCTTCTTGGTGTAGCAGTTTTAATGGCCAGTAGTGTATATTGGACAGTATTATTATATTAATACTTTTTGCGAACGTTATTCTATTATTTTATCTATTAGTGTAAATAAGGAATTTCTTGGCATGTGTACTTGGTCATTCAAGAGGATTTGCCCCTCTGCTTTGGTTTCCTGTATTCAGTGACGGTGTTGGCCACGGGAGATGCGACAACTGACCTCGTGCTCACGGCACCAGTCCTGGGCGATGCGAGCTCCGTATAACACAGCGTCACCGCTCGGGGACAGACACTGTACCATGGGATGTACCTGATAAGCCAAAATTTTCATATAATGCGTACCAGTGATGCGACCTTGCACAGTAACCACGGAGCCCGTGGAATACCGTGATATGGCTGTCCAAATCATCACCGAACCCCCGCCATGTTTCAGTCTTGAGACTTAAATGCGGCCATAAGTTGGAAACAGTGAAACGAGACCCATCCGACCAAATGACGCTCTTCCGTTGTTTCACAGCTCAGGTTTCGTGGCTTCGGCACCACGATTTTCGCGTTACGGATAGTTGCATCACTGATGAGTGGTTTTGGAATTCCAACTCGCCCCATGCAATTCCCTGCTTACGGAGCTCCCTTCGCGGTGTTGTTTCGGTGCTGACAGAGGTTGCAAGTGCGACATTCAGATCTGTCGTCCCCTTACTGTTCATCATAATCCTCTTCAATGCCTATCACGATCACAAAACGCGCACTTTCGTCTGCGTTGTGAGTTAGCAGATGAGGTTTTTCCTTTATTCCTGTATGCAGTATAAGTCTTCTATCGGTACCTCTTGAAACCCGAACTCTTCTGCTGTCTTGGTTACGGAAGCACCCATCACATTATTACCAAAAATTTTTCCACTTTCGAATTCACTTTTCTTCGTTTTTTCCAACTCAACGAATTTGCACATAGTTGCTTAATATGCTCAATGTGGCGTTTGACGACGTATGGCTGCAATACAGGCCTGACGACGATAGGGCGTGCTGTGAATGACGTGCTCAGTCTCAGGTTGAGGTGGTGCAGCTCGTCTGCCTAATGCACCCCAGATGTGCTGTATGCGATTCAACTTGGGAGAGCGAGCAGTCCACGCAGTGCGTGCAATGTCTTTCGTTTCCAAGGAAAGACCAACAACCTGTGCGCTACGGGGTCGAGCAGTATCGCCCATCAGTACGAAGTCTGGACCCACAGCTCCTGGCAATAGCCGCACATGAAGTCCCAACATCTCGTCACGATATCTGACAGCACTTAAGCCTTCCTGACTGATCCACATAATTTCATGCAGAGATGATCAACATAATCCCTGCTCGCTCCATTAGCGACACTCCTCGATATCGGTCTCTTTACATAATGGTTTGGGTCCCGAAATCGTGTTCCACGTTCCCTCCAGATGTGAATCCGTCTAGAATCACTCCCCAGACCAAATCGGGACTCATCTGTGAAGAGAACATTGGCCCACTGTTCGACCGTCCAGGTGGCATGTGAACGATTTAACTCTAGACGTTCCCTTCTGTGAAGACGCGCCGTAGGTACACATACAGCACGTCTCCGACAATAAAGGCCACTACACCGAAGCCTTCTGCACGCCGTTCACCTCGATACAACACGTCCAGTGGATGCTAAGAGGTCAGATACCAACTGCTGTGCAGTACTAAGGCGTTACCGTCGTCTCCTTACAGCCAAATAACGGTCCTCTCTGTCTGATGTCAAACGTGGTCGGTCCTGTTCTGGTCTTCGGAATAAAGTTTCGGTCTCTATCAATTGTCGCCGCATCCGAGAAGCAACAGAAGGATTCACATTAAGCTGTGGGGCCACATCAGTTTGCGAACGTCCTGATTCTATTCTCCCTAAGGCAATCCATCGCAGAGAGCCTGGTAGGCGTCTTCTCTGCGCCGTACTGCAGCCTCTGTGTACACAACGACTGTGGATGTGAGGGAGGCTTCACGGCAAACACTACCCGGTTTGATAGGCGCCCTTACGTCACCGTTGGTGTGATTGTATGTTGACCGGAATGCCATCTCCCGTGCAGAATGCGATCATACGGATATCTATTGACAGTGTGTATCACTGTATTGCGAATTAGACACAGGACGGGGAAATAGCGCTTTATTGCTTTAATTTCGGACACAAGTGTATTTTCAAACTTGCGTTCGTCACCGCGTTTTCTCTTTTTGTCCAACTCTTGTATGATGTGCGTTGTTAAAAATAAGTTCTCTGGAAACTGAAGAGAGAGCATCGCTTGCGTTAGGGGAAGTGGCCTTTCCCGGAAGAACGCCACGACAGCCGTGCAGGAACACAAGTGTCAGTTTCCCGCCTATCAGTGCAGTGCAGCGTACGGTGATTTACAAAGATCCTGTTTCTGCGCTTTTCTTGCATTATTTTTATTTATTTATTTGGATAATCGCTTTGGAGAATAAGGTAAATCAACTGTAGCTCCCGTTCTTTGTGTTTAATTTTCTTTGCTCTCAGACTTCTTCCTTGGTCCACTCCTCCTTCGATTTGCTGACATCTTTCCTTCCTAAATTCCCGTCTTTTGTCTTACTTCTCAAATAAATGTTATTTCCGTTGTAATTCCGGTGTTTTTCATATCTTTATCATTTTTATTGAACTAAGGAAGGTTGGATTTGTAGCTGTTTATTAAGCTGAAGTTCCGCTTGGTTAGTCTGTAATAATCCATTATGTATATGCCTCCATGAAACTGTGGTCTTCTCTTCCTCTTTTCTTACATAAACTACATTAATTTTTTTTAAAAAAACTCTCTTTAACATTAATTTTTGTTTAACATTACTGTTACTTTTAGATACCAGTATATTCCTTAGAATTCTTCTTTCAACTTTGTCCAGCTTTGCAAGATCTCCTAATCATGGTAGTTTGTTTCTGCTGCGTACATTGTTTCAGGCCTTACCGCTGTCTGATAGTGTCTTAGTTTTGTGCTGTAGAAGAAGCCTTTTGCTAAGTTTTTTTTGTCAGATGGAATGCTCTATCCGTTTTATGTACCCTATTTCCTATTGCTGTTTTTTGTGTTGTTAGTTATCCATTCTTGTAGGTATTTAAAATAATTTATTTTTGATATTGTGTTGTTATCAATTTTAATATTTTGTGGGCGGGTCCGATTGACATTTGTCATGAACTGTGTTTTTTAAGTGATACTTTAGTCCTATTTTGGCCATCTCGTCTGCGAAAGCTAAGCAATCTATGGTGAAGTTATTTAGATTTCTTGTTCGTGAAAACCCTTGGTGTTGATAGATTTGCTCGATTCTCTAACTACTTTCTTTAACGCAATTAAAAATAGTGGCCAACCATCTCCTTTTCTTATACCTGACTTTATTTGAAAATATTTTAACTGCTTCCCCTAAATTTTACTTCCGGTGCTGCGTTTCTTAAAGTTCCTTTAATTATTTCAGATGTTTTTAATCTATTCCTAATTCCTTTATAATGCTGATTAGTGCATTTCTTTCAACTGAGTCGTAGGCTTTTTTAGAATCTACAAGTATCACAAGTTTCTGATTTTTCCGCGTATCTATTACATTCATTACATTTAATATTTACTCTGCGCAAGACCTCCTGTGATGACAGTCTTTGCCACTTTGTGCATTAAAATTTCCAAGTAGTATTACGGCGTTTTACAGTTGGATGTGATCCATGGAGTTTGACTAAGCTTGCCAAAAATTTTCTGTTTGTTCTTCAGTGTTTCTTTTTTTCATTTTTTGATGAATATGTATTTAAAATAGTGTAATTTTGCTTGCTGATTTAAAGCTTTGTGTGGAAAGTCTGTCATTAATGAATTTAATTTCTGTTATAGAGTCTAATATGTTTTTGTTTACAATGACTTCTGTTCCAAATTGAGACACAGTCTCCATAACTCTTTTCCTGGCTTTCCATTAAATATCCTGCATCCTTCTGAATCGAAGGGATGTGCATCAGCAAATCTTGTTCCTGCAGTGCTGCTATTATTATGCTTTTTCCTTTTAGAGAGTTCAGGAAAGCTGTAAGTTTTCCTGTTTTTAAGAGTGAACTTGCACTCAGATTGGCTTGGTAATTTAAGTTTCTGTGATTTTACGTTTTTTTTCGTTTAATGCTGAAGTGTATTCGCGATCTGCGAATGCGATTATACATTAGCAGTACCATTTGTTAGAAAGATATGACAAATTTTTCCAGTGCAGGACTCGAACCAGGACTACCCACCTATCGCGACTCGTCGCTTTAGCCACCTATTTTTGCCACTTTCACCCTAACCAACTTTCTTTTATTTTATTTATTTATTCGAGCCGAGATCTCTTGTTTACCGGGCAGGTGCAGTAACCATTAAGCCATCTTTTTTTGTTGTTTTCATTTTTTTAGCAGAAACTAAATAAGTCTTCTTTTCGTAACAAACTGTCCAATATCCATAAAATAGAATAAAACAAAATCAAACACTTCTGAAATTTATATTGGCTTGTCTTACTAACAAAAAATTTGTGCCAACTTAATTAAAATGATAGAAACTTTGTAGCGACTCGCTTTAGTGTTGTGCGCCAACCAAAAATTACCTCTTCATTATGGCAAAGTGTGAAGTAAGAAATTCTGAAACAAAGCTTTGTATTTCAGACTCTTTTTAAGATTATGATGCTGTTCCATTATGTACTGTTTATACTCGTCTATACTCGCATGTTTAGTCGTAATTGCAAAATATGCGAACTGGCCGATAATCCAAGTGTAGCTATTGTTCTTTGTTTCAGGAAAGAAATGTCAGCCTGGTCGAAGCACTGCTTTAAGTGTTACAGCAGATTCTGTAGTCCTAGTTATTGTTGCGGTTTTTTATCTAGTCCACTTCCATATGTGGAACTGGTCTCGGCAGATTAGGATGTCTGCCAAGGTATGGCAATGATCGCAGTACGGGCTCTGCTTTAATTTGATCCTGTGCAGTTTTTCACCTGTGGGGACCTTCTTTACAATGTCATTCCATGTGGACACTATTTTGGAGTGGAGGATAGGATTGTTAATATTTTTCCAGACGTTTCTCCAGTTGACCGCTGGATATTTCGCTTCCACGGTGTTCTGCTTATGGCGTCTCGTGAGGTGGTAATAGGTCCTTCTGATGTAAAGCTGCTGTGGAATATTTGAAGATAGCTCATTTCCAGGTAGTAAGTCCGGCCGTTGTCGAGTTGAGCACTGATGCGACCAACATTGACTGGAGCCTTTTTGCTCGTTGGGGCTAACCTGTTAAATAACGTTTTTGTATTGTTGGATGGTGTGTCAGCAGTATTTTGCGGATACGGTCCTTATATATGGTAGTGCATTGTTTCTGGATGTCTTTGATGCTCAAACCACCAGCGGTGCTGGTTAATACTATGGTTGGCATGGTGACTTTAAAGATATTTCCGCTCCAGATGAACCAATACGCTGCAGATAAAATCTTGCGCGCTATATCCTTGGGTACTGGTAACACTGCTGCGATGTGATATATTTTGCTTAGACCATGCCTGTTAATAAATAGAGCTCTATGTATTCGATTTAGCGTTCTAGTTTTGTTTTCACGGAGAGTAGCCCTGAATATATTGAGTTTATGGTCCCAGTTGGCAACTGTCATCTCTCGTGGATTGGATATTAAAATCATACCTAAGTGGTGCGTCTTCTCTGTCCTTCGTAGCCATGTTATTTGAATGTTCTCCATATGGGGTCCGACAGGTAAAATTTTCGAGTTGTGTTCATTGTGTTTGGCTCCAGAAGAAATGATGTAAGCATGGATTATTTGTTGAACGATTTCAATTTCTGATTGCGTGTTAACTATTACACTGATATCATCAGCATGAGCGTGACACACGGTTTTTGTACCCAACACCAGTAGACTTTGTAACCTGTGATGCAGGTTTAACAGTAATGGTTCTACGGCGATTGCGTACAGTGTCATAGAATGGGGGCACCCTTGTCTGACTGCTCAATCGGGACTGGTGAACTTAGTTGGCATTAATTCTGATTCGAGAGGAAGTTCCGACTATACATTTGCGTATGATCTGAATGAAATGAGCACTGAACACAGTCCGTTGCATTACAGTTAATAGAAAAGTGGTGGTTGATGCGGTCAAATGGCTTGTCAAAGTCTAAAAACATGAGACCTACGTTTCATTTACATAGCCACGACAAATTTATATTTTCCCTATATTCACATAATGCATTTGACATAGATCTCCCTGTGACAGTACTCACTTGATAAGGGCCAAGTACCTTTGGCAGTACCGACTTCAGTCTACTATTTATGAGTCGGGTGAAGATTTTATGGTCGGAATTGAGAAGAGTCAGTGATACGTGTTTGTTTGGGGATCAGGACAATCAGTCCTTCCGTAAACTGAGATGTCATCTGCACATCTCCCAATAATTCATTGCATATTTTGGTGAACTCCGGTCCTATGACGTTCCAAAACCAAGCATAAAACTCGAAGGGTAAGCCATTTAAACGAGCCGTTTTTCTTTGTAGGCGAATCTTTGGCTATGGTAAATAATGCTTCATCGGTTATGTTGCCTACAAGCTCGACGTTGTCAGTCGGATTGACTGTGGGTTGAATGTGGGATGAAAGCAGCTCACTTGCGGTCTAATCATTTGCCGACTCGACGTAAAAATCTGTAGAATGTTGCACCACGTAGTTTTTTATTGTGAGATGTTGATCCTTTTCGTTCCCTTGTTCATCATTGAGAGTATGGTGTAACTTTTGTTTACCTCTCTTGGGTTCCCGGGTCATGTGATATAAGGACGTATTCTCCTGTGTCAGCTCAGTCTCCCCCACTAGAGATTGTCGTACCAACGCTGTGATTCTTGCTTTAGTGCGTTTTATTCTAGAGCTATTTGGTACTAATCCGATGGGGTTATCATATAGTTCGCAGAGGATTGAAAAGTGATACTCCAAGGTCTGTTTTCGCCAATACGCTTTCATGCGACCATGCCGTGCGATGCATGTTTTTATATGCGGTTTTGCAGGCTGTAGCCATTACATGATACGTGTCGAATATCTAGATTGCTTCCGAAGACATCGCTGCCATATATCATGGATCTCTTGTTTCAGTTCTGCGTCCTCCAAAAGTGACACGTTTAGCTGCCATACGCCCCTTCCAAGGAATATTTTTTGTTTAGTGTGTTGCGCAGTTATATGGAATGCGAAGTGATCCGAGAAGTTAAGGGGCCAAATTTCGCAGTCAGTTACATTATGGATAAAGCCTTTCGTTATATGCGGCCTGTCTAGTCTGCTTGCCGAATTACTGGATACGTACCTATATCCTCGGGTGCGTGGATGAAGATGGCACCAAGTATTTATCATATCTAGTTCAGTAGTTAACAACAACAGCTTCTCGCAAAAGTTGAAGTTCGGAGCTTTACCTTCTGGACGCAATACGCAGCTAAAGTCTCCAACCAAAATTATGTGCAATCGAGAATCTGTTGCCGGCCGGGGTGGCCGAGCGGTTCTAGGCGCTACAGTCAGGAACCGCGCGACCGCTACTGTCGCAGGTTCGAATCCTGCCTCGGGCATGGATGTGTGTGATGTCCTTAAGTTAGTTAGGTTTAAGTAGTTCTAAGTTCTAGGGGACTGATGACCTTAGAAGTTAAGTCAAATAGTGCTCAGAGTCATTTGAACCATTTTTGAGAATCTGTTATTAATGGGACAATTTCGTCCAGGAACAGGTTTTCCGCTGGATCCGGAAGGAGCATATACATTAACAAGAAGTAGATCATATAGTTTTGCAGTAATTCCTCGTCGAGATTCCGGTATGGTTTACGCTGTGGATGGTATGCCGTGTTTGAATAATATTCCCGTTCCGCATTCATTGCCTGTGTTCAAGATTGCCTCATATTCGTACACATCCGCTATTTTCGTCGTAACTATCTCTATGTCAATATCGGCGGCGTATAAGTAGTCCTTCAGAGATTATAACTTTACGTCAGAAACTATTGTGATTACATTGAGCGTGGCAATTTTATACCCCTGCGTCATTCGGTAGTACTACTAATTTCATTCAGTGTCATCAGAGTTTATCAAGTGCACGTTGGTCAACCGTTTCCTTCGGTGCTTCAATTGGAGGGGCCAGGTTCATATGTACGTCCTCATTCGTGTTTGGGATGCCTGTTTTTCCGACGTCTACCGCGTCATGCTTTCGGGTTCGATCTACTTCCAGAATTTTTTTGGTACGTGAGAGTTTTTGCTGCTGTCTGATGTTGTCTTTCTCAGTGTTCTTCAAATCTTCTGAGAGGGTGGTGTTTAGAGCCAAATTGGCACCCGTGCTCTTAGTGGATGACGGTTTCAATAGACAAAACGGTTCACTGTGAGTTTGACAGAGCACTGAAAGACCTAAGTCGAAACAAGCCCCCGGGAGTAGACAACATTCCATTAGAACTACTGACAGCCTTGTGAGCGACAGGCCTGACAAAACTTTACCGTCTGGTGAGCAAGATGTATGAGACAGGCGAAATACCCTCAGACTTCAAGAAGAATATAATAATTCCACTCCCAAAGAAAGCAGGTGTTGACAGATGTGAAAATTACCGAACTATCAGTTTAATAAGCCACGAGTGCAAAATATTGACACGAATTCTTTACAGACGAATGGAAAAACTGATGGAAGCCAACTTTGGGGAAGATCAGTTTGGATTCCGTAGAAATGTTGGAACACGTGAGGCAATACTTACTCTACGACTTATCTTAGAAAATAGATTAAGGAAAGGCAAACCTACGTTTCTAGCATTTGTAGACTTAGAGAAAGCTTTTGGCAATGTTGACTAGAATATTCTCTTTCAAATTCTGAAGGAGGCAGGGGTAAAATACAGGGAGCGAAAGGCTATTTACAATTTGTACAGAAAGCAGATGGCAGTTATAAGAGTCGAGGGACATGAAAGGGAAGCAGTGGTTGGGAATGGAGTGAGACAGGGTTGTAGCCTCTCCCCGATGCTATTCAATCTGTATATTGAGCAAGCAGTAAAGGAAACAAAAGAAAAATTCGGAGTAGGAATTAAAATCCATGGAGAAGAAATAAAAACTTTGAGGTTCGCCGATGACATTGTAATATTGTCAGAGACAAATGGTTCAAATGGCTCTGAGCACTATGGGACTCAACTGCTGTGGTCATCAGTCCCCTAGAACTTAGAACTACTTAAACCTAACTAACCTAAGGACATCACACACATCCATGCCCGAGGCAGGATTCGAACCTGCGACTGTAGCAGTCGCACGGTTCCGGACTGCGCGCCTAGAACCGCGAGACCACCGCGGCCGGCTGTCAGAGACAGCAAAGGACCTGGAAGAGCAGCTGAACGGAATGGACAGTGTCTTGAAAGGAGGATATAAGATGAACATCAACAAAAGCAAAACGAGGATAATGGAATGTCGTCAAATTAAGTCGGGTGATGCTGAGGGAATTAGATTAGGAAATGAGACACTTAAAGTAGTAAAGGAGTTTTGCTGTTTGGGGAGCAAGATAATTGATGATGGTCGAAGTAGAGAGGATATAAAATATAGTCTGGCAATGGCAAGGAAAGCGTTTCTCAAGAAGAGAAATTTGTTAACATCGAGCATAGATTTAAGTGTCAGGAAGTCTTTCCTGAAAGTATCTGTATGGAGTGTAGCCATGTATGAAAATGAAACGTGGACGATGAATAGTTTGGACAAGAAGAGAATAGAAGCCTTCGAAATGTGTTGCTACAGAAGAATTCGGAAGATTAGATGGGTAGATCACATAACTAATGAGGAAGTATAGAATAGAACTGGAGAGAAGAGAAATTTGTGGCGCAACTTGACTAGAAGAAGGGATCGGTTAGTAGGGCATATTCTGAGGCATCAAGGGATCACCAATTTAGTACTGGAGGGCAACGTGGAGGGTAAAAATCGTAGAGGGAGACCAAGAGATGAATACACTAAACAGATTCAGAAGGATGTAGGTTGCAGCAAGTACTGGGAGGTGAAGAAGCTTGCACTGTATAGAGTAGCATGGAGAGCTGCATCATACCAATCTCAGGACTGAAGACCACAACAAGAACATAATGTCATTCTCAACAGCATAGGAATCGGAGAATTTGCGGTGTTTATCTTTCAGGGTCTGCTGTGTTGAAACCGTTACAGCTGTCACGATTTCCTCAGGTTCGGGTGGTCTCGCTTCTGTTGTGTCAGTGTTGGCAGTCTGGGCTTCTTCTCGGGTTGGATGGTTCTCCGAATGCACATCAGGGCTTGGGGTCAGGACCTGGCCGCGGGCAGCCGTAGCTTAAGTCGCTGGCAGCGCAGTCATAGCCGGCGGTCGCGGCGCCTCGCCAGCCGGCAGCTGCGCCACTCGCCGCTGTAAACACTCAGCGCGGCCGTGGCCGGGAGAGTTCCACGCCGCGCACGTCCTCGGCTGCCCGTCGTATATAACGATGCCTCGGTAACCACACACACTGAGAACTTTCCCGTACGGCGCTATCACTGCTTTTATCTGTTCCGCCGGTACTTGGAATGGCAGTTCGAATATCCCGATCGTCCGTATTCCAAATCCTGCATGTTTTATGATGACTTCGCCTACGCTTCCGTCACAATGTTTAAACTTCATAATTCCTCCGCAAGACTCAACTACTTTGTCACGTAAGTTATCATCCTTCAGTTTGACGAAAACAACGCTGCTGACTATCGAAAGATGCATTCCAGTGACATCCTCTGAATCAAGTTTCACTTCGTATTCTACGCAATCTTAGATTTCGTGTAGCTTGGGTCGGGCGTAATTACGATGAAAGGATAATTTCAAAGTATCTTTTCTGTTCAACGGGGCCATGACGGATCTTATTTAGAATTTCAATAAGCGTAGAACTTCTGCGACGCTGCAAGAAGCACCGCGACTTACCACGCCGAAGCACAGCAGACCGCCGCGCACGAAACCCAGCCCACATCCGCACAGCACGGCTGACGCGGCGAGACTGCCACTTCGGCTATCGCAGCACGCCTCCACGACCGGTCGAAACCTTCAAGGAGACAAATATTTTCTAGCCCGACGAGGCATGGATACATCATTGACGGTTACATCGTCTGTGTGTATACAGGGTCGATATCTGCACCATACATTTCTGAAGGAACAGACACACACGATTACAGCTGTGGTAAACGTTACCAAATATATTCGCATTCTGCAACTATGCATTGACGTCAGCTGTTTGAAACACATAAAAATTTGTGCATGAGCAGGACTCGAACCCGCATTTTCCGCTTATCGCGAGCACGAGAGTTGTGAGTGTGTGATACATGGAAGCTTGGGTCTTTCCCGGATGCGAGCTCGGACAGCTGAGGTGTAGGACTGCCTTCGTCAGTCTGTTCACATACTTGCCACAGAGTTTGCGCTCGGGGTTGTTTGTGTGCTTCAGTCGTCTTCGCGTACTATATTTCCTTTCCAAGAAGAATGGCCTAGCCGGCCGAAGTGGCCGAGCGGTTCTAAGCGCTTCAGTCTGGAACCGCGTGACAGCTACGGTCGCAGGTTCGAATCCTGCCTCGGGCATGGATGTGTGTGGTCCTTAGGTTAGTTAGATTTAAGTAGTTCTAAGTTCTAGGGGACTGATGACCTCAGAACTTAAGTCCCATAGTGCTCAGAGCCATTTGAACCATTTTGAACCAAGAATGGCCTACTCTTATCGCAAATCGACACTGACGATCGATTTGCGAGTGCATATGGACGTCTGAAAGCACATGAAATGAAACAGTTTCTCACAAGGGAACCTCCCCATCGCACCCCCCTCAGATTTAGTTATAAGTTGGCACAGTGGATAGGCCTTGATAAACTGAACACAGATCAATTGAGAAAACAGGAAGAAGTTGTGTGGAACTGTGAAAAAATAAGCAAAATATACACACTGAGTATTCCATGGGCCACATAGGCAACATCATGGACAATTTCAGTTCAGGAGCGCCGTGGTCCCGTGGTAGCGTGAGCAGCTGCGGAATGAGAAGTCCTTGGTTCAAGTATTCCCTCGAGTGAAAATTTTACTTTCTTTATTTTTGCATATTTATTATCTGTCCGTTCGTCCATTGACGTCTCTGTTCACTGTAATAAGTTTATTGTCTGTGTTTTGCGACTGCATCGCAAACCCGTGCGATTAGTAGACGACAGGACGTGCCTCTCCAATGGGAACCGAAAACATTTGCTCGCAAGGTCATAGGTCAACCGATTCCTCCACAGGAAAACACATCTGATATATTATATACGACACTGGTGACGGCATGTGCGTCACATGACAGGAATATGTTGTCGACCCACCTAACTTGTACACTTGGCGAATGGGTAAAAAGATTCTTCTACCTTGCCCGATTTAGGTTTTCTTGTGGATGTGATAATCACTCCCAAAAAAGTGATGAAAACATAAGAGTTTGTCACATAAACTAAAAATAAAAAATTAAACTTCTCACTCGATGGAAGATTTGATCCAAGGACCTTTCGTTCCGCAGCTGCCCACGTTACCACGAGACCACGGCGCTCCTCCGTTGCCGCTGTCCTTGATGTTGCCGATCTTCCCATGAAGTACTCAGTTTGTATATTTTGCTTATTTTGTCACAGTTCCACACAACGTCTTCCTGTTTTCTCGATTGATCTGTGTTCAGTTCTTCAAGGCCTATCCACTGTGCCAACTTATAACTAAATCTGAGGGGGGTGCGATGGGGAGGTTCCCTTGTAAGCTCACTCTCTCCTTGATGTTGCGTATCTCGCGCATGGACTACTCAGTTTGTATTTGTTGCTTATTTTTTTCATAGTTCCACACAACTCCTTCCTGTTTTCTCGATTGATCGGTGTTCAGTTCTTCAAGGCCTATCCACTGTGCCAACTTATAACTAAATCTGAGGGGGGTGCGATGGGGAGGTTCCCTTGTCAGAAATGTTCTTTAGACTGACTACAACGACCTTATCGTCATACACCTGTGCATAGTGAACACTGTAGTATACGTCAAATTAAGTAACAATGCAGGGTATGACAGAATTCTAAACGACACTAGTAGTGGTCTCAAGTTCCAAAATTCAGATGGCAGTATTGGTGACATACCTGTAGACCATGTGGAACATCGGCGGTGGGTATTGGTGTTTTTGAATTTCCATTCGAAGCATCCATATCCATAGGTGGCATTAGGTCTTGATGGTGAAGCACAAAGTTCAAATGGCTCTGAGCACTATGGGACGTAACTACTGTGGTCATCAGTCCCCTAGAACTTAGAACTACTTAAATCTAACTAACCTAAGGACATCACACACATCCATGCCCGAGGCAGGATTCGAACCTGCGACCGTAGCGGTCACGCGGTTCCAGACTGAAGCGCCTTTAACCGCACGGCCACACCGGCCGGCGAAGCACAAAGACAGCACTGGGCACGACCATGGAGTCGATGACCACCCCCCACCAGCACTCCTCACGACCTTTCAATATGGATCTGCCACACTCCACTGGGGACCGAGTATGTGGTAAAGTGGGCCCAATTCTCAACGTTATGCCTTATCACCTTTCCGAAAGCTCACTGCACAGAAATCCGCGAGTGTGGCAGATCCATATTGAATTGATCAAACATGTGCCATCCTAGTTATATAGAGGCTGGTGCCGCGCCATTGTAACAAAATGTGTTCGGGCTGTCGCTGAGAAAGAAATGTTCGCTCGGATTTCATGCAGTGGAGAATCACGCAGTTGTCACGTAGGAGTGCATTGGTTACGATTACAGCGACGACAGCTGACCTAATGTTTGTCAAGGATCTCCAGAACGACTCCAGCCCACTGTCTGCAACATCTCTCGCTGCTGAATCCTTTCCGACTACGACTGTACATCTGGGAGCGGAGGAAGGAACACCATCTATGCCTGTGCCCCTTCCGGCTGCACCTGTGCTGAAAGGTCGTGAGGAGTGCTGGGGGGGGGGGGGGGGTCATCGACTCCATGGTCGTGCCCAGTGCTGTCTTTGTGCTTCACCATCAAGACCTACTGCCACCTATGGATATGGAAGCACGCACGCATACACAAGTCGCCAAAGAAACGTAACTAATGTTGGCTTAATCTATTGGACAGCTACACAGCTACTTGCCACATTCTATAGACGATATAATGATCCTTCCTGCCAAGACTATCTCCTGTTGGGCGGTTCAGTGGCGAAAATCATTCCCTTCTCCCATTGGATACCAAACAATCATCGCACTCACCTGTCAGGCCACAACAGTCCTCCCTCCGACGCCACACCATCGCCCTCGGGCGTTACAGAGGCTCTGCTCGACGATCTGGGCCGACGCACTACTGCGTGGTCCACTTGTACTGGATGGCACAATGGACGCTGAAGTACCTGTGGTTACTGCTGCAGCAACTCACGACTTAATAACCTCGGATTTGAGCGAAGTCACGCTGTCTGTTGATGAGGAATTTATTAACACTGCTGGTCTTCTTGGTTCAATGAGCGTCTCCATCACTACAGTACCACGGCAGGCGTATAGGATTGGCTCTATAATTATCAACACAACTTCAGTTGCTACACAAAATATTGAGCGTGTCAGACAATCATATTGCTCTCATGCGCGAAGTTCGCTTCAACAATATTCCGGCCTTTTATGGACTGTGTCTATCGTACACAGTGCACTGAAGGATGTAGTAGGATAGCGAATCTCATGTGGAAAGGGATCCTGGTAGAAGATGTTGTTTATCTGCCGTCGGCCAGGTGTCTTGTAGTGACCTCCTTTGGTGTTCGGATCATCAAAGTTTATGCTCTTACTGGTTCCAAAAATCGACGAGGACATTCGTGATTTTATTCAGAAGAGATCGCGCCTTTGTTTGTGGGCTGCTATGACCATACCCGTGCTCTAGCAGGTCTCGGGTTCGAACCCGGCCATCGCTTAAATTTTGATTTATAATCAGCATTGGCGGCCGAAGACTTCTGGCATAAGAAGTCACCCTCCTTCTGCCAACGGCCTTCTCGTAGAGGAAGGAGGAGCAGACTGAGTCTCTTGTCGTAGGAGTGGGAAACATCCCCTAAGGCCGGTGGAATCAGCAATGATCAACGGCATGTGGATGCAGAAGGCAATGAAAACCATAGCATTAAAGACACTAACGTGTATCCGCAGGACAATTGGCCTGTAATTGAAAGAGTGTCATGATGATCTCTCAATTGGTAAACGATTCCTCTACTCGGATCACCAGGAGAGAACTGCCAAGAGGGAGGTGGTCATGAGAAAAAGATTGAATAATCAACGATAACGTTCTACGAGTCGGGGCGTGGAATGCTGGTAGCTTGAACGTGGCAGGGAAACTATAAAATCTGAAAGGAAAATGCGATGGCTCAGTCCAGATATAGTAGGGGTCAGTGAAGTGAAATGGAAATAAAACAAGGGTTTCTGGTCAAATGAGTATAGAGTAATATCAACAGCAACAGAAAATAAGAGTAGGATTTGTTACCATAGGAAGACAGGACACAGAGTGCGTTCCTGTGAACGGTTCAGTGATAGGGTTGTTCTTATCAGAATCGACAGAAAACCAGATCGACAACGGTAGTTCAGGTATCCACGCCGACATCACAAGTTGAAGATGAAGAGTTAGAGAAGGTATATGAGGATATTGAAACGTTACTACAGTAGGTGAAGGGAAATGAAGATCTAATAGTCATGGGGGCTGGAATGCAGTTGTAGGGGAAGGAGTAGAAGAAAAGGTTACAGGAGAATATGGGCTTGGGACAAGGAAAGAGAGCGGAGAAAGACTAATTGAGTTGTGTAGCAAATTTCAGCTAGTAATAGCGAATACTCTGTTTAAGAATCACAAGAGGACACTTGGAAAAGGCCGGGTGATACGGGAATATTTTAGTTAGATTACATCAAGGTCAGACAGAGATTCCGAAATCAGGTACTGGATTGTAAGGCATACCCAGGAGCAGATATAGACTCAGAGCACTATATAGTAGTGATGAAGAATAGGCTGAAATTTAAGACATTAGTGAGGAAGAATGAATATGCAAAGAATGGGGATACGGCAGTTCTAAGGAGTGACGAAACAGGATTGAAGTTATCTAAAGCTGTAGATACAGCAATAAAGAATAGCTCAGTAGGCAGTACATGTGAAGAGGAATGGTCATCTCTAAAAAGGGCCATCACAGAAGCTGGAAAGCAAATCACAGGTACAAAGAAGGTATCGGCGAAGAAATATTTCAGTTGATCGATGAAAGAAAGAAGTACAAATATGTTCCGGGAAACTCAGGAATACAAAAATACAAGTCGCTGAGGAATGAAATAAATAGGAAGTGCACAGAAGCTAAGACGAAATGGCTGCATGAAAAATATGAAGAAATCGAGAACAAATGATTGTCGGTAGGACAGAATCAGCATACAGGAAAGTCAAAACAACCTTCGGTGACTTTAAAAGCAAGGGTTGTAATATTAAAAGTGCAATGGGAATTCCACTATTAAATGAAGAGGAGAGAGCGGATAGGTGGAAAGCCTCATATGGGGGAAGATTTATCTGATGTGCTAGAAAAAGAAACAGGAATCGATTTAGAAGAGATAGGGGAACCAGTATTAGAATCAGAATTTAAAAGAGCTTTGGAGGACTTAAGATCAAATAAGGCAGAACGGATAGATAACATTCCTTCAGAATTTCTAAAATCATTAGGGGAAGAGGCAACAAAACGACTATTGACTTTGGTGTGTAGAATGTATGAGTCTGGCGACATACCATCTGACTTTCAGAAAGATACCATCCACACAGTTCCGAAGATTGCGAGAGCTGACAAGTGCGAGAATTATCGCACAATCACCTTAACAGCTCATGCATTCAAGTTGCTGACGAGAATAATATACAGAAGAATGGAAAAGAAAATTGAGGATGTGCTAGATATCAGTTTGGCTTTAGAAAAGGTAAAGGCACGAGAGAGGCAATTCTAATGTTGCGGTAAATATTAAAAGTAAGACTAAAGAAAAATCAAGACATATTCATAGCATTTGTTGACATGGAAAACGCGTCCGACAATGTAAAATTATGTTCGCAATTCTGAGAAAAATAGGGGTAAGTTGCAGGGAGGGATGGGTAATATACAGCATGTACAAGAGGCAAGAGGGAATAATAAGAGTGGACGACCAAGAACGAAGTGCTCGGATTAAAAAGCGTGTAAGACAGGGACGTACTCTTTGGCCCCTGCTGATCAATCTGTACATCGATGAAGCAATAATGGAAATAAAAGAAAGGTTGAGGAGTGGAATTAAAATTGAAAGTGAAAGGATATCAATGATACGATTCGCTGACAACATGAGTACAGAACATGGATTGAGAGTAAATCGAAGAAAGACGAAAGTAATGAGAAGTAGCAGAAATGAGAACAGCGAGAAGCTTAACATCAGGGTTGATGGCCACGAAGTAGATGAAGTTAAGTAATTCTGTTACCTAGGCAGTAAAATAACCATTAACGGATGGAGCAAGGAGGACTTCAAAAACAGACTAGGAATGGTAAAAAGGGCATTACTGGCCAAGAGAAGTGTACTAGTATCGAACATAGGCCTTAATTTGAAGAAGAAATTTCTGATAATGTACGTCTTTAGTACAGCATTGTGCGGTAGTGAAACATGGACTGTGGGAAAACCGGAACAAAAGAGAATCTAAGCATTTGAGATGTGGTACTACAAGCGAATGTTGAAAATTAGGTGGACTGATAAGGTAAGGAATGAGGAGGTTCTGCGCAGAATCGGAGAGGAAAGGAATATGTGGAAAACACTGATAAGGAGAAGTGACAGGATGATAGGACATCTGCTAAGACATGAGGGAATGACTTTCATGGTACTAGTGGGAGCTGTAGAGGGCAAAAACTGTAGAGGAAGACAGGTACTGGAATACATCCAGCAAATGATGGAGGACGTAGGTTGCAAGTTCAACTCTGAGATGAAGAGGAATTCGTGGCGGGGCGCGTCAAGGCAGTCAGAAGACTGATGACCCAAAAAATAAATGAACATTTTGTTCTTGCAGGAGACAACCGTGTGATACCTCGGGAGGATTAATTTCCCCATTATACCCTATGCCAGAAACTACAACTTCTGGCGTAGGATTCGTACAAACCGTTTGGCGAGTCGCCTTTATCGTGTCTACGTTTCCCACATTCTCATGGCTGAGACCACTGACGCTGAATTGTGGTCGACGGCCTTCTCTGATCATATCACATACCCATGCATCGTAAAAGTAGAGAGTATGGCACGGTCGAAGCGTATGGAAGTTGTATGTCGGACGTCTTCAGGATCCGGAGTGCAGGCAGTTAATAACAGTGATATGGAAGACGAGGATTTCTGGTCAGATGAGTATCGGGTAATATCAACAGCAGCAGAAAATGGTATAACAGGTGTAGAATTCTTTATGAATAGGAAGGTAGGGCAGAAGGTGTGTTACTGTGAACAGTTCAGTGACCAGGTTGTTCTAATCAGAATCGACAGCAGACCAACACCGACAACGATAGTTCAGGTAGACATGCGGACGTCGCAAGCTGAAGATGAACAGATGAACAGATAGAACAAGTGTATGAGGATATTGAAAGGGTAATGCAGTATGTAAAGGGGGACGAAAATGTAATAGTCATGAGCGACTGTAATGCAGTTGTAGGGGAAGGAGTAGAAGAAAAGGTTACAGGAGAATATGGGCTTGGGACAAGGAATGAAAGAGGAGAAAGACTAATTGAGTTCTGTAAAAAGTTTCAGCTAGTAATAGCGAATACCCTGTTCAAGAATCACAGGAGGAGGTATACTTGGAAAAGGCCGGGAGATATGGGAAGATTTCAATTAGATTACATCATGGTCAGACAGATATTCCGAAATCAGATACTGGATTGTAAGGCGTACCCAGGAGCAGATATAGACCCAGATCACAATATAGTAGTGATGAAGAGTAGGCTGAAGTTCAAGACATTAGTCAGGAAGAATCAATACGCAAAGAAGTGAGATACGGAAGTACTAAGGAACGACGAGATACGTTTGAAGTTCTCTAACGCTATAGATACAGCAATAAGGAATAGCGCAGTAGGCAGTACAGTTGAAGAGGAATGGACATCTCTAAAAAGGGCCATCACAAAAGTTGGGAAGGAAAATATAGGTACAAAGAAGGTAGCTGCGAAGAAACCATGGGTAACAGAAGAAATACTTCAGTTGATTGATGAAAGGAGAAAGTACAAACATGTTCCGGGAAAATCAGGAATACAGAAATACAAGTCGCTGAGAAATGAAATAAATAGGAAGTGCAGGGAAGGTAAGACGAAATAGCTACAGGAAAAATGTGAAGACATCGAAAAAGATATGATTTTCGGAAGGACAGACTCAGCATACAGGAAAATCAAAACAACCTTTGGTGACATTAAAAGCAACGGTGGTAACATTAAGAGTGCAACGGGAATTCCACTGCTAAATGCAGAGGAGAGAGCAGATAGGTGGAAAGAATACATTGAAAGCCTCTATGAGGGTGAAGATTTGTCTGATGTGATAGAAGAAGAAACAGGAGTCGATTTAGAAGAGATAGGGGATCCACTATTGGAATTTAAAAGAGCTTTGGAGGATTTACGGTCAAATAAGGTAGAAGGGATAGATAACATTCCATCAGCATTTCTAAAATCATTGGGGGAAGTGGCAACAAAACGACTATTCACGTTGGTGTGTAGAATATATGAGTCTGGCGATATACCATCTGACTTTCGGAAAAGCATCATCCACACAATTCCGAAGACGGCAAGAGCTGACAAGTGCGAGAATTATCGCACAATCAGCTTAACAGCTCATGCATCGAAGCTGCTTACAAGAACAATATACAGAAGAATGGAAAAGGAAATTGAGAATGCGCTAGGTGACGATCAGTTTGGCTTTAGGAAAAGTAAAGGGACGAGAGAGGCAATTCTGACGTTACGGCTAATATGGAAGCAAGGCTAAAGAAAAATCAAGACACTTTCATAGGATTTGTCGACCTGGAAAAAGCGTTCGACAATATAAAATGATGCAAGCTGTTCGAGATTCTGAAAAAAGTAGGGGTAAGCTATAGGGAGAAACGGGTCATATACAATACGTACAACAACCAAGAAGGAATAATAAGAGTGGACGATCAAGAACGAAGAGCTCGTATTAAGAAGGGTGTAAGAGAAGGCTGTAGCCTTTCGCCCCTACTCTTCAATCTGTTCATCGAGGAAGCAATGATGGAAATAAAAGAAAGGTTCAGGAGTGGAATTAAAATACAAGGTGAAAGGATCTCAATGATACGATTCGCTGATGACATTGCTACCCTGAGTGAAAGTGAAGAAGAATTAAATGATCTGCTTAACGGAATGAACAGTCTAATGAGTACACAGTATGGTTTGAGAGTAAATCGGAGAAAAACGAAGGTAATGAGAAGTAGTAGAAATGAGAACAGCGAGAAACTTAACATCAGGATTGATGGTCACGAAGTCAATGAAGTTAAGGAATTCTGCTACCTAGGCAGTAAAATAACCAATGACGGACGGAGCAAGGAGGACGTCAAAAGCAGACTCGCTATGGCAAAAAAGGCATTTCTGGCCAAGAGAAGTCTACTAATATCAAATGCCGGCCTTAATTTGAGGAAGAAATTTCTGAGGATGTACGTCTGGAGTACAGCATTGTATGGTAGTGAAACATGGACTGTGGGAAAACCGGAACAGAAGAGAATCGAAGCATTTGAGGTGTGGTGCTATAGACGAATGTTGAAAATTAGGTGGACTGATAAGGTAAGGAATGAGGAGGTTCTACGCAGAATCGGAGAGGAAAGGAATATGTGGAAAACACTGATAAGGAGAAGGGACAGGATGATGGGACATCTGCTAAGACATGAGGGAATGACTTCCATGGTACTAGAGGGAGCTGAAGAGGACAAAAACTGTAGAGGAAGACAGAGATTGGAAAACGTCAAGCAAATAATTGAGGACGTAGGTTGCAAGTGCTACTCTGAGATGAAGAGGTTAGCACAGGAAAGGAATTCGTGGCGGGCGGCATCAAACCAGTCAGTAGACTGATAACCAAAAAAAAAAAAATGGACCACCTGTGAAAGATGGCTTCCGACATACCCTCCAATGCTTCGGTGGTCGCTCGAATGTGCTGAGCTCCTTTGATTCGTGCGATTATACAATATGGTGTCAATAAGACGTATTGGCATCAAAATATGATGGAATTTTATTTCACACTGCTCCGGGAGCTCTCTGGCCAAGCGTTGCCTTCTGATCGGCAGGTTGAACTTCGGAGGGCAAAGACGAAGATTATTTCGCTTATACGTCGCAGCTTTGAGAGAGCAAAGGTATGTGTGGGATGTCAGGATCAGGTCTGTGGAGAAACCCCATCAATACACAACATTGTCAGGAAGAAGCAATGATAGATTAAGAAATCATCAAGTCTTTGCCTGGCGTTATTACAGGACTGCTGTGGAGACATAGCTGTAGTTACAGCTGATGACTTCAACAGCACTCTCCACAAGAGAGTGATAAACATATCACTGGACCTTGATGGTATCCCGCTGGAATGGTATCACGCCTCCCGTGACATAACAGCTCCTTATTGGCTTGCTGTGTACCAAGAACTGATATCCCCTGATGTTCCACTCCCTACTGACTTTTCCTGCTCGTAAGCCATATGGGGATTGATGGGGTTGAGCATTATCAGCCATTCTTCATTCTTAATTGTTATTCCAAGATTTTCATCTTGCTTCTTGTAGCCTGTCTCAAGCACATCATGCATCAACTAATATCTTTGGATCAAACTTGGTTTGGTGGGGACAGTAAAATACAGACAGCACTCAGGGGCTATCAAGATGGTATCGTCCTCGCAGCGACCTGCCACTTTTGAGGCGCCTTGTCGTTGGTGGACTTTGACCACGCCTTTGATGTGGTGAGCCATGAGCGTCTTGCAGAAGTGATGTGATGGATGGCCTTCCCCTGTGAAATTATACATACAATTATGTGTCTCCTATGAGGTGCCTCATCACAGATGCTGATCAACGTACATGTAGCGGGCCCCGTTATTACTTCTTGATTGGTCCGGCAAGGATGTCCATTGTTGATGATCCTTTTTGTCATTGCCCTTGTGCCACTACTGTGCGGATTGCGGAGGCGATTAACTGGGATAACGATGACGGGACATACATTTTTCTGTCGGACATACAGAGACGACCTGTTCTTTTTGGCTCAGTGAAGGGCTGAGGTGCATTTAGCACTAGAATGGATCACTCTCTATGGAACTGCTGCGGGCAATCATATGAATTTGACAAAGTCTGTTGCTTTGAACATTGGCAAGGGTCTTCCAGAAGGGTCCATTGCGGTTGATGGACATGCTCAAATGTTTGGGAAGTTCCTTCACATGCGACTTAAAGAGAACAGCAACAGCTAATTATAAACGCTTCCTTCAAATGATCTGCATGAGCGTCTTTGGTAATCTGCTGCGAGCAGCGACTGATTTTGTCAACTCCAATCTGGCGTCTAGGGTACCGCATTTGGCCCATACCTTACCAGTGCTGAAGGAGATGGCGCACACGTTGCTGGCAGCGTGTCGTTATTTCCTGAGCGCAGGTCTCACCTTGAAAGTCCAATACGACTTAGTCTTCCCCCTTAGGAAGGAGGTCATGGTATCGTCAACGCACGTGTTAGAGCGGCTGCCCTCTGTCTCTGCTGGATGGTTAAATTGTGGATCTTTAAGGTGCCATTCGCTATATCGTCAGTATTACGGCTGTTTTTTGGATGTTTCCATGGATCCTTCCCACAATTTGACTGTGCCAGGTATGAGGAGGTAAATTCTAGTTTGATGCTTGTTCTGGAACGCGACCTGTGCAATAGGATATGGAGTACTTTTCGAGAAGGTGTTTGTCGGAAGTTCCTCTTTCCAGAATGCCACCCACAGCAATTTCTATTTCTCTTTCACGGCTCAAGAACTTTTTCATCGAATATAGCTAAGTCCATGTAGACCATTCTCGAACCAGGACTCCTACTGTATGTGACGTTTATCGTATAATCATGGGAGCTCACACCTTGAACATGTTGGAGAGTTGGCACCATGAGCTCGCAAGGGCTGTGGTGTGAAGTTCTATGCACCATGTCCTCCTCGCCATGGCGGCTCGTGCGACCTGGAATCTGGTTTTCAATGAGAAACACGTGACGAGACTGCATGTACAGGCCATTAATGTGACAGTTTCTCCGCTTTGTCCTCAGTGCCTCATGTCTGACGCGGATAAACATCGACTGGTGTGTTGACCTTCCACAGAAGTATTGCTACGGAAAATATTTGCTTTTGTTCTTCGTGCTGCTCTACTTGCTGTTGTGTTGTATTCGTTCTGTTCCCAGATGAGTTCTTTTTCCCACGAACGAAGACAAAGGCAGTGAATTCGATCAAAAGACAGTCAATACCATTATTTGTTTCAAGACGGCAGCAAGAGCGTCCTTGATTTTTGAGTGTTTCTCCAAGAGCATCACATCTCTTTGAGGTGCCATTCGCGATATCGTCAGTATTATGCCAGTTTTTGGGTCATGTTATCATGGATCCTTTCCACAATTGGAGTGTGCCATGTATGAAGAGGTGAATTCTAGTTTGATGATTGTTCTGGGACTCGACCTGTGTAATAGAATTACGGAGTATTTTTCGAGAAGATGTGATCGAATCAAACCTGGGATTTGGCAATCATTGTGGACCTACTCATCTGTCGTTGGTCTACGGTCGGCGTTTTATTTTGTTTCGAAAGGAGTGCAGTTCTATGTTACTTTTTGTTGGTGTTATTTTGACGATGTTCTCAGTTCTTGATTGAAAAAATGGCTCTGAGCACTATGGGACTTGCCGCAGCATGACGTGGTATGGACTCGAGTAATGTCAGAAGTAGTGCTGGAGGAAATTGAGAGCATGGATCCTTCAGGGCTCTCCATAAATCTGTGAGAGTACGAGCAGGTGGAGATCTCTTCTGAACAGCACGTTGGAAGGCATCCCAGATATGCTCATTCCTGTTCATGTTTAGGGAATCTGGAGGCCAGCGGAAATGTTTAAACTCAGAAGAGTGTTCCTGGAGCCACTCTGTGGTGTCACCGCCAAACACCACACTTGCTAGGTGGTAGCCTTTAAATCGGCCGCGGTCCATTAGTATACGTCGGACCCGCGTGTCGCCACTGTCAGTGATAGCAGACCGAGCGCCACCACACAGCAGGTCTAGAGAGACGTACTAGCACTCGCCCCAGTTGTACAGCCGACTTTGCAAGGAACGGTTCACTGACAAATACGCTCTCATTTGCCGAGACGATAGTTAGCATAGCCTTCAGCTACATTTGCTACGACCTAGCAAGGCGCCGTATTCAATTGATATTGAGATTCTATTAATGTATCATCAAGAGCGATGTTCTACAAATGTGGATTAAAGTTAAGTATTCCAGAAGCTACGTACTTTTCTTTATAGCATTCATTACGTATCCTGTTTCAGACCTCACGCCAGCCTGCGTGAGTTTAAGCGCGTGCCTTTCGGCTTCCTCTCAATGTGTCTAGGCTGTCTTGCCTAGACACAACACACTGTGTAGCAATTCTCGTCGTGTGGAGTGTCTCGTTATCCTGCTGGCGTTGGCCAAGTCAGTCGGAGTACACAATGGACATAAATGGATGCAGGTGATCAGACAGGGTGCTTACGTACATGTCACCTGTCAAAGTGGTATCTAGACGCATCAGGGATCCCATATCACTCCAATTGAACGAGTCACACACAGAGCCTCCACCAGCTTGAACAGTCTCCTACTGACACGCAGGGTCCAAAGATTCATGAGGTTGTCTCCCTACCCGCACTCGTCCATCCGCTCGATACAATTTGAAACGAGACTCGCCTGACCAGGTAAAATGTTTCCAGTTATCAACAGTCCAACGCCGGTTTTGATGGACCCAGGCGAGGTGTAAAACTTTGTGTCGTGCAGTCATCAGCACTACACGAGAGGGCTTCGGCTCCGAAAGCCCATATCGATGATGTTTCGTTGAATAGTTCGCACGCTGACGCTTGTTGATGACCGAGCATTGAAATCTGCAGCAGTTTGCAGAAGGGTAGCACTTCTGTAACGTTGAATGATTGTCTTCAGTCGTCGTTGGTCCCGTTCTTTCAGGGCCTTTTTCCGGCCGCAGCGATGTCGGAGATTTGATGTTATACCAGGTTCCTGATACTCGCGGTATATTCGTGAAATAGTCGTACGGGAAAATCCCCACTTCATCGCTAGCTCGGAAATGCTGTGTCCCATCGCTCGTGCGCCGTCTGCAACACCACGTGCAAATTCATTTAAATCTTGATCTCCTGCCTTTATAGCAGCAGCAGCCGATCTAACAACTGCGCCAGACACTTGTTGTCTTATATACGTACGTGTTGTCAACCGCAGTGCCGTATTCTGCCTGTTTACGTGTGTCTGTGTTTGAATATGCACGCCTATACCAGTTTGTTTGATGCTTCGGTGTGTATCTTAATTTTGTCCATTGTTGTCAGTTCTGTTTCCTGTTTCAAAAAATAAAAACCAGTGCCCTCATTCCCAAATAGTGATTTTTTTTTTTTCAATGCACAATATATTTCGACCCGTGGAGGCTCATCTTGATGTGCTTCATCAGTCTACAACACCTTTCAATTTTAGGTTACTACTGATCCTGTCAAAATAATACAGCTATAGGTGTATTGGAAAATGGCACGTTGTGACTACAATTTTTACAAAACTTCGATAGCTCTGAAAAATTACACAGTGTTTCCAGTAAGTTTTGTAAAAATTGTAGTCAAAATGTGCCACATTGTTATATACCTATGTACCCTTAACAGACCAGTTGTGACCTACTGTCGTTGTTGTTGTTGTTGTTGTTGTAACCTAAAACTGAAAAATGATGTAGACTGATCAAGCGCCAGAAGATGAGTCCCCAGGGCTCGAAACGTTTCGTGCACTGAAATAAAAAAATAACAATATTCAGCTGCTTCTATATAAGGATTTTATGCAACCTGTAACGCCTTCAAAACTCACGCAAGATTTTCATATTCTCTCGCTCGCTACGCGAGAACCAGTAGCGCCACAGAATAATTAAAATGGATCTTTTTCCAGGAAACTGAATGTAGTTTGTTCTGGGATACATTTTCGCTGGAGGCCACAGTTTTTGAGTTATCGAAGAAAAACGCATCAGAAAGTCACCTTTGTACGTTTTTCTTGAATAATTCGAAAGCTACGGCCTCTAGCAAAAACTCATGCCAGTACCGAATTCAACTACATCAAATTGCCTACAAAAAGCTCCTGTTCATTTTTTTGTAGAAGTAATAGTTTGCGCATATTGAGGGAGAGAATATAAAAATCTTGCGCTTGGTATTTGAACATGATGCGAGTTGCATGAGTCCCATACATAGGGGCAGCTGAATCACTCTGTGTATCGTAAGCAGTAACGGCGCTGGCACACTTCTTTGGCGTATTCCCGAAATTTCCACTATCGATTTTGTGTCGCTGAGAGATACATGTTGAGTTCTATCTGCTACAATGTCCTGAATCCAATCACAAATGTGGTCTAGCATCGGTTTTGTTCACTAATCGACAGTGCGGAACTGTACCAAATGCCTTCTAGAAGCCAAGGAACACGGTATCAAGCTGTGCTGTGGGTCTCGTGGACGAAAAGTGCGAGGTGAGTGTCGAAAGATCTCTGTTTGCGGTATCCATGTTGATTCTGACAGAGGACCTAATTTTGAAGCCTACATGCCTCAGGGAGCAGAGCTGGCATCCGAGTAGACCACGGCTTATGCAGCGGCACAGACTCACGAGAGTCTGCCAGCTTGTGATGACGTGCTCGCTGCCTCCAGGAGCCGAGCCATGACCAAGAGGCTGGAGCTGGAGTGGCGCGTGCCGGTGCCGCAGCCGCTGGTGGAGGGATGCCTGCTGGACCGCTGGAGCGAGGAGAAGGACGCCCCCAAGCTGGAGCCGCGCTGCTTCTTCAGGGTCGACGACTGTGGCTTCTTCATCCACTGGAGGAGCAAAGGCCACGTGAGTACCGCCTAGCTGTGATATCGTAACTACCTCATCCTGCACTTAGCAGAGACCAGTGGTCGAAAATTAGTATTCGAATTATAGTGGTTAGCAAGAAAACGACTTTTGCGTGGAGCAAATTATTTTTTTATTTGTTTAAGCACGCAGAGTTTATTGATGTTGTATTTATTTCCTTGTTTTTTAACAAGACATCCTCAGTGGCTGTCCTAGAATATCATTTTTCGTATTGAGAATGTAATGGTGTTGGATGTATAGACGTCGCTTCTGCCCCAGATTGGCGTGTTGTGTTGTGTCAGTACTACGGCAAGCACGGAGTCGGAAGAACTGAATCAGTAATAATATTATTTGTGCTGGAATTCTCCAGTATAGCGATTGATGACAGCGTTTCGGCGGCGTGCGTGGTTACCCAGGCAGTGGTTGCTTCCTCAGCGAAACTCGTAGCTGTGTGCTGGGCTCACTGCAGTGTGTGTGTACGCAAGCCTGTAATGCTCGCTTCAGTGGAAGGCTAGTACAAGGTAGGCGCTTCCGAAGGTCGGCAGGCTCACGCCACAGTGGCCGTGAGTGGTAGGCCTGGCACGCAGGTGACCAGTGCCGAATTCAGGACCCTCGGAATCGCCTGGAGTGCCGGATGGAGGTACCCTAGAAGAGGTCTACCTTGGTGGCACTGGTTCGAGACCCATAATCATCAGGTCAAGAGGCAACGTGTACACTGCCAGAAGAAATGCAACGTCCTCCAAAACCAAGTTATTTCATAGGCGGTGGAACGGTAGAGAGACAGCTTGGAGGTGGTTCATTGAACCCTCTACCAGGCACTTTATTGTGAATAGCAGAGTGATCACTTAGATGTAGATGCAGATAGACGAGCTGAGAGGTATTTCATCACTGTAGAAGTATATGATAAAAATTCAAGTCAAATGAAACACGCATGTCACTGTAAAGGCTGCCCAAACAGTCGCACCAATACACATGTACACCCCCCCTTCCCCCCCCCCCCTCTCCCCCCCCCCCCCCCCCCCCCCCCGCTCTGGCGGCAAAGAAGGCGTGTATTCTCACATGCGAACGATCGTACAGGTGCCGAATGGCATCCTGCGATAGGCTGTCCCACGTATCTTACACCATCTTTTGCAATTCGGCAATGATTCTTACAGGCCCTGAAGACGGGCACTATCCTGTTGAAAAAATACATCAGGACAGAACTGAAAGCAGCGACACACCGGCGACACATTGTGCCCGACATGTGCACCAGTCTATTCATACGTCCATCCGGCTTCCTGCGGGACCACAACGTGATCCCACTCAAATGGCTGGAGCGGTTCTAGGCGCTACAGTCTGGAACTTCGCGACCGCTACGGTCGCAGGTTCGAATCCTTCCTCGGGCATGGATGTGTGTGATGTCCTCAGGTTAGTTAGGTTTAAGTAGTCCTACGTTCTAGGGGACTGATGACCTCAGAAGTTAAGTCCCTTAGTGCTCAGGGCCATTTTTTTGGGTGAGGCTGTTCAGCAGGAGTACGTACTTTTCGGTGGGGCAAGATTGTACCCCAGAACGAATGCTGCACATACTGTTTACCTCAGGACGCAGTTACTGGCTGCAGAGTCAAAACACAGATAGGCCTCCTCGGCGCCATTTCATCGCCGACGACCGTGACTAACACAAGTAAATCGCCAATGCTACAGCCTCTCAGTATGCACGTATTGTACCATGGTGCCACTGAACGCAGTCACTGACAGAGTTGCATTTTTTTCGTGCATGTAGTTACGTGAATAAAATGTAATTACACATACCACAAAAGGAAAATGTACTCACATAATAAGAATTATCAAAATAAAAATTAAAGCAATTACAGCCTTCAGTCGCAAAAATTAAATCTTTTGACCTAGTTTCGGCGCTTCTGTGAGTGCCTTCATCAGAAATAAAATATTCAGACTGGCATGTCACGTATAACACAAATATCAAGCGATAAAACTTAAGTCAAAAAATTTCTTTAAAAAAAATACATGGAAGGCAAGCCTCTGCTCACACAAGTCAAGGCACGGGTAGGCTGTGCGATTTTTCAGGGGTCATACATAGGGTGATCATAGGGTGTTTTTTTTCCATCGTGTACAATCTCTAGGGATTGATCGATGAGAGGAACATTAAAGGCCGAATGAACTTAGACCATTTATTCAATCATACTTTGTTACAGAAACTGCTGTCTAATACGCGCTGTAGTCTACTATGCAGCCACAGTTACAGTATGTGTTGGTTTCCATGTGCCTCAACGCATGCGTAAGCGCGCCGTAGCATGTTCTGTCGCACACATTCACATCGGTCAGCCTGCATCTGAACAGTGTCAAAGGTGACGCTAGTCCACCGTCTCCACATCTGGAATTGGCTCTGCATACACGACACTCTTTAGATGGCCCCATAGCCAGAAATCGTACGGGTTGAGATCCGCTGAAGGAGCAGGCCATGCAACTGGTCCCCCCACGTCCGATCTATTGGCCGAGGAAGAAACGATTGAGATGCATCCGGGCGTTGACGGCGAAGTGGGCCGCAGCACCGTCATGTAGCAGCCACATAACCCTTCGAATCATCAACGGCGCTTCTTCCAGCAAGAGAGGCAAAGTCACCCGCAAGAAACGCCGACAGTTCCGCCTGTTAGGTGACGTGGAAGGAAGACTGGTCAAAAAATACGGTCGCCAGTTATCCCGGCTCACACGATCCGACTCCACCGATGCTGATGATTAACTGTCACCATACCATGGGGGTTCTGCATACTGTCTCACAGATGACTTTTATCAAAGTTGAAGATACCACTCAGCCTAAAGGTGGCCTCATCTGCGAATACGATGGACCACGAAAATCCCGGAATCGTGGTTGCCTGCTGAAGAAACCAGTGCCAAACTTCACCCAGTGTAGAAAGTCTATAGCTAGTAAGCCATACACACGCTATAAGTGTTAATGGTAGTAACAATGGTCATGGAGAATATTCCACGTGGTCCTCTGGCTTACATCTACATCTACATTTACATCTATACTCCGCGAGCCACCTTACGGTGTGTGGCGGAGGGTACTTATTGTACCACTATCTGATCCCCCCTTCCCTGTTCCATTCACGAATTGTGCGTGGGAAGAACGACTGCTTGTAAGTCTCCGTATTTGCTCTAATTTCTCGGATCTTTTCGTTGTGATCATTACGCGAGATATATGTGGGCGGTAGTAATATGTTGCCCATCTCTTCCCGGAATGTGCTCTCTCGTAATTTCGATAATAAACCTCTCCGTATTGCGTAACGCCTTTCTTGAAGTGTCCGCCACTGGAGCTTGTTCAGCATCTCCGTAACGCTCTGACTAAATGTCCCCATGACGAATCGCGCTGCTTTTCGCTGGATCATGTCTATCTCTTCTATTAATCCAACCTGGTAAGGGTCCCATACTGATGAGCAATACTCAAGAATCGGACGAACAAGCGTTTTGTAAGCTACTTCTTTCGTCTATTCTGGCGGGCCAGCTGCCTGGTACTGACACGGTAGTTGCCTTCCACAGTGTCAATCACGTTTTCCTTCAGGTCTGGTGTCCGACCATTTCGGGTGCGTCCTGCTTCCTGAAACGATCCTGTCTCAGACAAACGGCGAAACACTGAGGGAAACATTAGATGCTATGCTTGAAGTCGACGGGAATAGGTCTCCTGATACAATCTTGCTGCCCGCCGCCCACTGCCATTTGCCTTTCCCTAAGTAAACACCATGTCGGCAAGCTCTCGATTGGAATGCGGAACCATTGCGTACAACGCTGTGTCACGTCCACTACAAGATGAGTCAGCAAGAGAAGTGAATCGAACATAACGTTACCAATTTCTATGGCAGGAGGGGGCACTAGGGCATGACGTGTGAGGAACAGTAGCATCCTCTAGGAGGAAACCAGGCACACTAGATATGGCTGCATGGTACACGGCGTATTAGACCGCAGCCTCTGCAAAAAAATATGGTCTCTTGCATGGAAACCATGCATTTCCGGACATAGATTCATTAGACTTATTTTGTTCCGTATACTCTCATCTATCAATCCGTAGAGTTTGTACATGCTGGAAAATGTCGTACTGTATAACGTTCTATTGGTCACAGAGATGAGGGGTCAAGTGTTTTGAATACTCCTTGGTCTACCTGTCGGAAGAAGGGCCATACTATAACTATCCTTACAGTACGGGGTCAAAATTTATACACTATGCACTTCCTCCAGCCCAGAAAAATTGATCAAATCGGTTGGTTCTTTCGTATTAGATGTGGTGCAAGGTCGACCTTAGACGGCTTATAAAAGCACCATTTATTCATGGGTGGTTCCTGAGAATACCGCGAAAACACGTTTTTAGCCGTTTTTGATACCGTGGCCGCAATTATTGAAATAGCTAACCATAGCAGAAAACTCAAATTTTAACTGTATACTCTTTAGAGCCGGCCGGGGTGGCCGAGCCGTTCTAGGTGCTACAGTCTGGAACCCCGCGACCGCTACGGTCGCAGATTCCAATCCTGCATCGGGTACGGATGTGTGTGATGTCCTTAGGTTAGTTAGGTTTAAGTAGTTCTAAGTTCTAGGGGACTGATGACCTCAGAAGTTAAGTCCCATAGTGCTCGGAGCCATTTGAACCATTTGAACTCTTTAGAAATTTAAATATCATTTTCCTGTTTTGGACCATCTTTAACCGTTATCAAGATACACCCGAAAAATTATCATTTTTGGTTACCGAAAGTACCAGTTGTATGGACTGACATGCTAATAATTTCTGTTCGTGGCAAATCGTCGGACTTTTTATTATTTTTTCTTGTTATAATGTTCTCGGGGAACCTTAACGGAGGTGTAAACGTAGTTTCAACTGACGTAGAAAAATTATTTTGCAGCACGAAATTCTGTTGTTGTGGTCTTCAGTCCTGAGACTGGTTTGATGCAGCTCTTCATGCTACTCTATCGTGTGCAAGCTCCACTTACTGCAACCTACATCCTTCTGAATCTGCTTAGTGTATTCATCTCTTGGTCTCCCTCTACGATTTTTCCCCTCCACGCTGTCCTCCAGTACTAAATTGGTGATCCCTTGATGCCTCAGAACATGTCCTACCAACCGATTCCTTCTTCTGGTCAAGTTGTGCCGCAAACTCCTCTTCACCCCAATTCTATTCAATACCTCCTCATTAGTTATGTGATCTGCCCATCTAATCTTCAGCATTCTTCTGTAGCACCACATTTCGAAAGCTTCTATTCTCTTCTTGTCCAAACTATTTATCGTCCATGTTTCACTTCCATACATGGCTACACTCCAAACAAATACTTTCAGAAACGACTTCCTGACACTTAAATCTATACTCGATGTTAACAAATTTCTCTTCTTCAGAAACGCTTTCCTTGCCATTGCCAGTCTACATTTTATATCCTCTCTACTTCGACCATCATCAGTTATTTTGCTCCCCAAATAGCAAAACTCCTTTACTACTTTAAGTGTCTCACATCCTAATCTAATTCCCTCAGCATCACCCGACTTATTTCGACTACATTCCATTATCCTTGCTTTGATTTTGTTGATGTTCATCTTATACCCTCCTTTGAAGACACTGCCCATTCCGTTCAACTCCTCTTCCAAGTCCTTTGCTGTCTCTGACAGAATTACAACGTCATCGGCGGACCTCAAAGTTTTTATTTCTTATCCTTGGATTTTAATACCTACTCCGAACTTTTCTTTTGTTTCATTTACTTCTTGCTCAATATACAGATTGAATATCATCGGGGAGAGGCTACAACCCTGTCTCACTCCCTTCCCAAACTCTGCTTCCCTTTTATGCTTCTCGACTCTTATAACTGCCATCTGGTTTCTTTACAAATTGTAAATAGCCTTTCGCTTCCTGTATTTTACCTCTACCACCTCCAGAATTTGAAAGAGAGTATTCCAGTCAACATTGTCAAAAGCTTTCTCTAAGTCTACAAATGCTAGAAAGGTAGGTTTGCCTTTCCTTAATCTTTCTTCTAAGATAAGTCGTAGGGTCAGTATTGCCTCACGTGTTCCAATATTTCTCCGGAATCCAAACTGATCTTCCCCGAAGTCAGCTTCTACCAGTTTTTCCATTCCTCTGTAAAGAATTCGCGCTAGTATTTTGCAGCTGTGACTTATTAAACTGATAGTTCGGTAATTTTCACATCTGTCAACACCTGCTTTCTTTGGGATTGGAATTATTATATTCTTCTTGAAGTCTGAGGGAATTTCGCCTTTCATCTTGCACACCAGATGGTAGAGTTTTGTCAGGACTGGCTTTCCCAAGGCTGTTGGTAGTTCTAATGGAATGTTGTCTACTCCCGGGGCCTTGTTTCGTCTTAGGTCTTTCAGTGCTCTGTCAAACTCTTCACGCAGTCTCATATCTCCCATTTCATCTTCATCTACCTCCTCTTCCATTTCCATAATATTGTCCTCAAGTACATCACCCCTGTATATACCCTCTATATACTCCTTCTACTTTTCTGCTTTCCCTTCTTTGCTTAGAACTGGGTTTCCATTTGAGGTCTTGATATTCATGAGAGTGGTTCTCTTTTCTCCAAAGGTCTCTTTAATTTTCCTGTGGGCAGTATCTATCTTACCTCTCGAGAGATAAGCCTCTACATCCTTACATTTGTCCTCTAGCCGTCCCTGCTTAGTCATTTTGCACTTCTATCGATCTCATTTTTGAGATGTTTGTATTCCTTTTCGCCTGCTTCACTTACTGCATTTTTGTATTTTCTCCTTTCATCAATTAAATTCAGTATCTCTTCTGTTACCCAAGGATTTCTACTAGCCCTCGTCTTTTTACCTACTTGATCCTCTGCTGCCTTCACTATTTCATTCCTAAATGCTACCCATTCTTCTTCTACTGTATTTCTCTCCCCCATTCCTGTCAATTGTTCCTTTATGCTCTCCCTGACACTCTGTACAACCTCTGGTTCTTTCAGTTTATCCAGGTCCCATCTCCTTAAATTCCCACCTTTTTGCAGTTTCTTCAGTTTTAATCTACAGTTCATAACCAATACATTGTGATCAGAGTCCACATCTGCCCCTGGAAATGTCTTAGAATTTAAAACCTTGCTCCTAAGTCTCTGTCTTACCATTATATAACCTATCTGAAACCTTCTAATATCTCCAGGGTTCTTCCATGTATACAACCTTCTTTCATTATTCCTGAACCAAGTGTTAGCTATGATTAAGTTGTGCTCTATGCAAAATTCTACCAGGCGGCTTCCTCTTGCATTTCTTAGCCCCAACCCATATATCAGCTACTATGTTTCCTTCTTTTCCTTTTCCTACTGTCGAATTCCAGTCACCCATGACTATTAAATTTTTGTCTCCCTTCACTATCTGAATAATTTCTTGTATCTCATTATACATTTCATCAATTTCTTCATCATCTGCAGAGCTAGTTGGTATATAAACTTGTACTACTGTAGTAGGCGTGGGCTTCGTGTCTATCTTGACCACAATAATGCGTTCACTATGCTGTTTGTAGTAGCTTACCCGCATTCCTATTTCTTTAATTCATTATTAAACCTACTCCTGCATTACCCCTATTTGATTTTTTATTTATAACCCTGTATTCACCTGACCAAAAGTCTTGTTCCTCCTGCCACCGAACTTCACTAATTCCCATTATATCTAGCTTTAACCTATCCATTTCCCTTTTTAAATTTTCTAACCTACCTGCCCAATTAAGGGATCTGACATTCCACGCTCCGATCATAGAACTTATTCTATGCACTTGCAAATCGAACACTGCATTTATTTATTTATTTATTTATAAGTGTAGCCTGAAAATGCGATTCACTCAAGCACTTCCAACTTTCGGAGGTGGCATCGCCAGTTTGTAGACACAGAATATTTGCCGCAAAGGAAGAGATACCGACCGGAAACGTGTATCAACACAAAACGCTGAAAGAATTCACGTTTCGTTCCAATGTAGTCCACGGAACACAACGCACGATGAGGGGGGCAACGTGCCACAGAAAGGACAATATTATCGCCTAACCCTCGAATAGGGGTTACCGAAAAACCTTCATGTGTAATTGAGCCTCTGCATGACTCGCCGAAATTTAAAATGTTCTGTCCGGCATCTGCACAAACATTGTCCAAGCCATTTTCTTCAGTGACCTAAGTATTTTAAGACTCATTTATCTGGACTTGCTTAAGCGGTGGCCGATGCCACAATTCTATGCATATTGCATGCCTTACACCCTTCAGCAAGTTAGAGCGCCTCCGCAAGGCTCAAGGAACACATTGATGACGTTATGAGGGGTACAACACTAGGGCGACTGGAGGCTGGTCGAACACAGCAGGTCATAGCACGGGCCCTCTGTGTGCCACAAAGTGTGATCTCAAGATTATGGCAACGATTCCAGCAGACAGGACACGTGTCCAGGCGCTACAGTACGGGACGTCCACAGTGTGCAACGCCACAAGAAGACTGTACAGTTGCGCACATATTTATAAATCAACATCTTGCAAACAGTTGAACCGGACGTACTGCACATGACGTCGCCGCATTTTGGTGGTGGTATGGTACTATGGGACCAAACTGCTGAGGTCATCGGTCCCTAAACTTGCGCACTGCTTAACCTAACTTAAGCTAACGACAACCCACACACCCATGCCCGAGTGAGGACTCGAACCTCCGACGGGGAGAGCCGCGCGAACCGTGTCAAGGCGCCCTAGACCGCGCGGCTGCCACATTTTGCCCTCGGCCACCTCGAACTAGGACTCGACATACATCGATGTCTTTTTATGGGGTTACGTGATGGAGGAGCAGGAGTGTAAGATCTGTGCCCTTCAGGTGCAGTTACAAAACCCAAAGGAGGAACCAGACAGGGTGCAGCGGGTTAAGGACGCGGGGGAATAGGAACTGGCAGTTGGTAAGAAGGTATGTAGGAGGAGGAGATATTCAAACAGTACTTGGCGTATAACCAATAGTTTTGACCAACTGTCAGAGTTTAGTGGAGAGGAGCGTCTTGTAGCTGTTGGTGTAGGAAACGTGCAGTAATCCTCAGCAGTTACGGAGCCCAAGTCAGCTGCAAATTCTACGGGAAAGAAGAAGGTTCTGCTGCTAGGTAGTTCGCATGGCGGAGGTGTGTGCCAGCAGTTGCAGGAACTGTTGGGGAGAGAGTACCAGGTCACGAGCATTGTGAAACCTAGTGCAGGGTTGGCTGAGGTGACTGTTAACATAGCGGAGTTATGCTGGAATTTTGCGAAAGAGGATCAGGCAGTGATCGTGGGTGGAGTTGGGAATGGTCTTGATAGGGACTGGGAGTATAATCTAGGTGGTGACCTGGTAAAGATAGCTACTCAAACTGCTGGCAATAATGTGCACGTCGTGCAACTGTTTCAGCGGCATGATCGGCCTCATCATAATGCTGCTGTTGGGCGTGTTAACGTGGGGCTGGAGAAGGCGTTTGATGGCGGAGGGCATGGCTCACATTGCAGTGGTGCCAGTTGAGTCTATCAATAGATCGGGTTTCACTAGGCGTGGCCTGCACCTCAATAGGCATGGGAAGGGGTGGCTGGCAAAGCTTACAGGTGACAGTGTGGTTGGTGGTGGTGCGATCACTCATGGGAAAATTCCTGTAGTAGTAGTTGATGTTAGAGCTGCACCTTTTTTAGACTGTAGTCAGCTGATAGGTATGCCTGCTTAAAGAAAGTCGCTCTAATAAAGGAATCGCCTTCAAGGGAACAGGCATCCAATTATTTCATCAAAATATAAGAGGTGTTAGAGAAAAAGGCAGTGAACTGCTTACAGATATTTACATTATACGTATATCAGAGCACCACTTAAATAATTTGGCAGTTCAGAGGCTTCCTTTACCAGGATACAGATTAGCTGGCTGTTTTTCAAGTTCTTTGCAGAGTGGGGGAGTTGGCATGTACGTAAAAAACAGTATTCCATTCGAGTCCATCACGGCACTGCACTTAACAGATATTTTAATGTTGTGGAGGGGCAGTTGAGTTTAGTGAAACTAAACTTCTAATAGTTGTCGTTTATAGGTCCCCTATTAGAGCATTTCTGCTCAAACTGGTTAGCTTTATAGAATGTACCAAAAATTAGTGATATGTGGCAACCTCAATATTAATTTTTGTATGTGATCGTGCAAGAAGAAGAATATTGGAAGATCTCCTAAACTGATATGATCTGATGCAGTCAGTGTTTTTTCAATCAGGATGCAGGGGAATAGTAGCACAGCGGCGGACAGTATTTTTATTCAATCTTCGTTACTAGATGGACATTCTATTAGTAAAAGGGTGAATGGATTTTCAGATCGTGATGGACAAATTTTAACACTAATAGGTTTTTGTACTCAAACAAATGTTATGCATAACTGCAAACTATGTAGAAAAGCTAATCCAACGGCAATAGAGTCTTTTAAACCTCGTTAAGGAACAAGAGTGGCGGGATGCCGATAACATAGATGACAAATATAATGCTTTCCGCGACACATTTATCATGCTGAGAGTCGCTTTCCATTAGAACCTTCTAAACAGGATGCTAGCAGTAAAACGCAGCCTGGGTGGCTGACTAGTCTGATGAGGATGCCTTGTAGAACAAAGTGAAAGTTATATCAGAATGTTAGAAGTAGTCACAATCGAGCTACAGTGGCCCATTACAAGCAGTACTGTAAGCTGCTTGAAAATGTTATTACGAAGGCAAAGAGCATGTGGTACGCTAATAGAATACCTCATTCGCAGGATAAAATTGAAACCATATAGTCAGTCGTGAAGTAAGTGTCTGGTCAGCAGCACAAGGTCGACGATATAAGGTCAGTTCGTAGTAAAAATATTTCTGTTACAAGTCAGATCTATGTACAGCAGTTAACAATCACTTCCTTAGCATTGCCGATGAATTAAATAAAAAATTCGTTTTTACAGGGAATCATATAACTCTCTTGGAAAACGCTTTTCGGAGACTGATGTCTGAAATACACCTCTGTGATACAGACAAGGGGGAGATTGTCAAAATAATTAAATTACTGCAGACCAGGGACACTCGTGGATATGATGGAGTACCTAGCAGAATATTAAAGTACTGTGCTGCTCATGTAAGCCCTGTGCTTAGCCATATCTGCAATATTTCTTTTAAGAACGGACAGTTTCATGAACGATTAAAAACTCAGTAGTACAGCTGCTTTATGAAAAGGCAGAAATGGACAATGCACACAATTTTAGACCTATTTCTGCGCAATCAGTTTTTGCTAAAGCTACTGAAAAGGCTGAATATGTAAGGGTAATTGATCATTTTTTATCACATAATTTGCTATCAAATGTACAGTTCGGCCTTAGAAGTGATATAACAATTGAAAATGTTATATTCTCTTTCCTCTGTGAGGTACTGGATGGATTAAACAAAAAATTTCGAAAGCTAGGAATCTTTCTTGATGTAACTAAGGCGTTTTATTGGGTTGGTCACAAAATATTGCTCACAAGTGGTTCACCTCTTACTTTAACAACAGACAGCAAAAGGTTGCTATTCACAGCGTTGAGAATGACTGTCATGTGAGGTCTGAGTGTGGCACGGTCAAATGGGGGGTGCCCGAGGAGTCAGTATTGGGGCCGCTCCTGTTCCTTATTTATACAAATGGTATGCCCTCCAGTATTACAGGAAGTGCTAAAATATTTCTGCTCTCTGATGACGCTAGTTTGGTAGTGAAGAATGCTGTGTGCAACATTGGCTCTTTTTCAAATAGTGCAGGTCATGACATAAGTTCATGGCTTGTAGAAAATAAACTAACGCTAAATCACAGTAAGACTCGGGTTTTACAGTTTCTAACACAATTCGGAGAACGAGCATATGATTAGTGAAACTGAACAGTTCAAATTTGCAGGTGTTCAGATAGGTAGTAAACTGTCGGGATAAGCCCACGTTCAGGATCTTGTTCAAAGACTTAATGCTGCCATTTTTACTGTTCGAACGGTATCTGAAGTAAGTGATTGATCGACACAAAAAGTAACCTACTTTGCGAAACTGGCGGTTCGGGAAATGAGTGGCGTAAATTCACGAAGCTCTTGTTCACTAATCTGTGAATTCTGACATTAGCCTCTCTCTCTCTCTCTCTCTCTCTCTCTCTCTCTCTCTCTCTATATATATATATATATATATATATATATATATATGCCACAAGAATTCAAAAATCTTAGCAGTGATCCACGCGCTTTTACATCGAAACTGAACAGTTTTCTTATGGGTCACTCCTTCTATTCTATCAAGGAGTTCCTTGAAAAATTAAGTTGATTCTCGTGTTATATTGTTGACTGGGTTTACATAAACCTATTGTTCACAAGCATTTTATCTGTAATTGCTTTTATGATGTAATTTCATGTACTGACACATTCCATGACGTTGAAATTTTCTCCTCAATTTGTTCCTACGGAACTAGACATATAAAATAAGAAAAATATATAAACACATGTAGGAGAATGACCAGAAACATGTCTTGGACCCACAGGGCAACAGACTTTTCACACAGGCTGCTCACGGGAAATTGCGCCTTCTCTTTGGCGCGCCGGTGGTTTCAGCGTTGTTCTGCGTTCAAGGCGGATGTGGTGATTTACAGAAAATTCCGAGAACATAATCCCCAAACTGTTCTCTGTTCCTTTCTCATGCACACCGAGCTCCAGAAAGGGACTATCCCAGTTGGCTGGCGCATGAATTCCGGCTCCTGTTTCGAGCATAAAATAAACATGGCTAAGTAACATTACAGTTACCTACACATAACAGATATTACTTACACTCACAGTTATCATACTTCGCGAAGGAAAGGTGCCACTGGGCGCAAAGGATAGGGAAAACCTTTCCAATAAGGCGCCAAAACCTGCCCTTCGGGGTCTCCCAGCAATTAATTCCATACGACGTTACTTTATGGATCTAAATGCACTAGTTGAAAAAAGAAAATACTATTTTCTGCTCTGGCACAGAGGTAACAGGGTGCGAAAATTCAAGGTCTCCACAATAAGGTATCGGACCTTATTAAACTCCGGGCGTTGGATTTCTGTAGGTTTGCCTCGTTCATCCTTATACAGAGCTGGTTCGGGTCATGCTTTACCCGAACAATCCAAAAAAATGTAACTCTGGAAAGACGTTTTATTATCCTTTAACTATGCCTGTCAACATTAAACGTTAAACAACATTAAACATAGATATCAACATTAAAAATAGAAGGCATGCAAATACTGTAATAAATTCAAAACATGATTGAAACATTTTCTGCGTTTTCGGTACCACGTGTAAGATGTAATGAATTGAATTTTTGTCAATAACAGCTGAGATGGAAAACTTCAAAACATCAGTTAACATCATTAGATGTTAGTCTTTGTAAGCAAACAGTTACATGAGTGGAATAAGTTGGCTTAGCATTTTTGTACTAGTTTATTTATCAGTTTCTTTTTTAAGGTTATTTTGTTAATAATCGACAGGGATTTCTCGAGTTTAATATCGAAAACAGCTGTTACCCACCTCTTGCATAAATTTCTGCGGACGCCCATACTTGGACCACAAATTAACGTCCGTAAAAGAAAATTCTCCAAGGACGCAAATTCTGGCCTTGGGAGCCTGGCTCATCTTGTCATACCCAGACTTCACGTTGGATACAGTATTAACGCCTGTGTATTGTGTTTCACCAATTTTTTTTTTTTTATGAAATCAGATCAACTCATAAACACGCTTTGCTGAAGAGTCGTACCGCCTGAACCATAAGTCCCTGATCTCAGTGCACTCACAATTACATAAGGCTTGCTATATCGTTAGAGGTCAGCGAAGATTCATCCCAGCGCTGAAGTAAGCTGCTCGCATAAAACTGCAACAACGAGAAATCAGCATGCTACAAACGTCGAACTGGAACGAACCGTATTGCGTGCTTGAATGTTCAAATGACGTGCTTTCCGGAGCAACCGGACAAAGGGGATAGTAGTAACGAGATCTACATTCTATATACACTGAAGCGCTGGAGGAACTGATATAGGCATGCGAATTCATATACAGAATACGACGCTACGGTCGGCAACGCCTATATAATACAACAACTGTCTGGCGCAATTGTTAGATCGGTTACTGTAGGTTAACAAGATTTAAGTTAGTTTGAACGTGAGGTTATAGTCGGCGCACGAGCGATGGGACAAAGCATCTCCGAGGTAGCGATGAAGTGGGATTTGCTTGTACGACTATTTCATGAGCGTACCGTGAATATCAGGAATCCAGTAAAACATCAAATCTCCGACATCGCGGCGACCGGAAAAACATCCTGAAAGAACGGGGCCACCGACGACTGAAGAGAATCGTTCAACGTGACAGAAGTGCAGCCCTTCCGCAAATTGCTGCAGATTTCAATGCTGTACCATTCAACGAAACATCATCGCTATGAGTTTTCGGAGCCGAAGGCCCACTCGTGTACTTGGTAACTGTATGCCACAAAGCTTTACGCCTCGCCTGGACCCGTCAACACCGACATTGGACTGTTGATAACTGGAAACATGTTGCCTGGTCGGACGAGTCTCATTTCAAATTGTATCGAGCGGATGGACGTGTATGGGGACAACCTCGTGAATCCACGGACCCTGCGTGTCAGCAGGGGGCTGTTCAAACTGGTGGAGGCTGTGTAATGGTGTGAGTCGTGTGCAGTTGGAGCGATGTGAGACTCCTGATACGTTTAGATACGACTCTGACAGGTGACACGTGATCACTCATGTCCGTTGTGCATTCCGACGGACTTGGGAAATTCCAGCAGGACAGTCCGACACCTCACACGCCCAGAATTGCTTCAGAATGGCTCCAGGAACACTCTTCTGAGTTTAAACACTTACGCTGGCACTAAACTTCCCAGATATGAACTTATTGAGCGCATCTGGGATGTCTTGCAGCATGCTTTTCAGAAGAAATCTCCACCCCCTTCTACTCTTACGGATTTATAGACAGCCCTGCAAGATTCATGGTCGCAATTCCCTCCAGCACTACTTCAGACATTAGACGACTCCATGCCACGTCGTGTTGCGGCACTTCCCTGTAATCGCGGGGGCCCTAAACCTTATTAGGCAGATCTAGCAGTTTGTTTGGCTCTTAAATATACATTGGAAGATTACGCAGCAATTTCTGATTCTGAAATCACAGTTGAAAGTTATTTGTAAGAAGACTGTGTTATGTCGCGTATAGGAAGGATAAACTTCTACCAGCACTTACCGGAAGAGCGGCAGGATCGTGGTGTAAAAGTCTGTGGTTTGTTGTTTAGCGATGCTGCGCGTTGGTAGTGATCTCTCACGACTGTCATGGAAGTGTGTAACCGGTGAGTTCAGGAGGGCCGTGCTCGACGCCGTGCGAAACCTCAACGCCTGCACGTGATTTCTGCTTGAGAGAATAACACAGTGTCCATAAAGTCCCGCTATCATTAAAAAAAATCATTATGCGTATGCTGTTAGACGCTGCAGTTCTTCGTCCTGTGGTAGCAGGAACTGTTGCAGTTTGTCGAGGTGAACATTTCCCCTTAGTGTTTTCTAAGCGAAGATTAATGGGCTTATCACACTATCGTGGATTAGAACTTAACATAACATTAAGCTTCCGGCTATCACGGATGTATTCAAGTGTGTTACATGGATTTACGGAGCCCTAAATCCTATTGTTGTGGCAATTCACATCTCCAGGAATGAATGTGGAACGTTCTTCGTCTGAAAATTGCCACTTTTTCGGCTAGTCATAGTCAGCGTCTATTGAGGCCAGCAAGGAACGTGCGAATACTTACTGCAGAGGACATTCGTTTGGCTGTGGCGATTGGACCTTTTACACTTTGTACGCAAAATGGCATAACCGCTTATGAAACACTTTATGGACAGTTGATTTTGCGGTCTGCGGTTTAAATGATGCACGACAAATTAATTTCTGGAGACTACTTTGGAATGCCGCTTGCACTCTGCCTATCTCATTATGCTTGTTTTCGCCAGTGGTGGCAACCCATATTGGCGTCGGTAACTCCGCAGTACCATTGTCACAGATTTGGATTCTGCTTACCAGATGACACGTTGTGCCTTCTCCTGGGCTGTTGATGCAATCCAAATCAAATGTGCAGCAAAGGGCAAAGAAAGCAAGCTTGAGACCATCTAAACATTTTACAACAAACTACAATTCTCTGTCTCTAACAGTTTCCATGTTATGACTTTTTGAGATGATAGCGGGCCTTTGTGGATACTCTGGGATACTCTGTATATCTGTTCCCTCAGTTACTGATGAAGTAAGGCCGCCGTCTTGCTCGGTGTTAAGTATACCCCCCTTGACCTCTACGATTCCATATTCGCATGACAATCGTGGGATACCAGCCACCACGAGAAGCAATATCGCGAATCAATAAACCGCTGACACCGTGTATTGTTTGCTCTGCCGTGCAGGATCGTGCAACCACGTCACGTAGCTTTACTCAGGAAGTGGGCTTGTTTGCACCAAAACATTTATGCACACGGACAGTGCGACAAAATCTGGAACACCACCAACTGTCAGCACGGAGACCAGTGCTGTGTCTTCTATTGACGCGGCAGCAGAGCGAGCCGCGCCGACAGAAGTGCGTTATAACGAGCCTACACGTGTGTAATTTTGGAGTGGAGTACTGGCGATACGGCTGCAACTAATTGTACTACACGATACACCTTTGCACGGTAGTTGCAGCTAGAAATGGTTAGGTAGCCTAATTCAGGATCAAGAATTAGTGTCAAGAATGCGCCGAGAATACCAAGTTTCAGGGATTGTCCCCCGGCACGGACTACGCAATGGCCGACGGCTTTCACATAACGACCAAGAGCGGCGGCGTTTGCGTAGAGTTGTTGGTGTTAACAGACAACACGCAGAAATCGATGTGGGTCGTACGACTAACGTACCCGTTGCAACAATCCGGCGAATTTGGCCTTAATGGGCCGTGACAGCTGACAACCGACTCGAGTACCTTTGCTAACAGCACATCGCCTGCAGCGCCTGTTCTGGGTTCGTGACCACATTGTTTGGACGCTAGACGACTAAAAATTCGTGGGCGTGCCAGATGAGTCCCGATTTCAGTTGGTAAGACCTTAAGGGAACAATTGACAGGAATGGGGGAAAGAAATACAGTAGATGAAGAATGGGTAGCTTTGAGGGATGAAGTAGTGAAGGCAGCAGAGGATCAAGTAGGTAAAAAGACGAGGGCTGCTAGAAATCCTTCGGTAACAGGAGAAATATTGAACTTAATTGACGAAAGGAGGAAATATAAAAAATGCAATAAATGAAGCAGGCAAAAAGGAATACAAACATCTCAAAAATGAGATCGACAGGAAGTGCAAAATGACTAAGAACGGATGGCTAGAAGACAAATGTAAGGATGTAGACGCTTGTCTCACCAAGGGTAAGATAGATACTGCCTACAGGAAAATTAAAGAGACCTTTGGAGAAAAGAGAACCACTTGTATGAATATTAAGAGCTCAGATGAAAACCAAGTTCTAAGCAAAGAAGGGAAAGCAGAAAGGTGGAAGGAGTATATAGAGGGTCCATACAAGGGCGATGTACTTGAGGACAATGTTATGGAAATGGAAGAGGATGTTATTGAAGATGAAATGGGAGATATGATACTGCGTGAAGAGTTTGACAGAGCATTGAAAGACCTAAGTCGAAACAAGGCCCCGGGAGTAGACAACATTCCATTAGAACTACTGACGGCCTTGGGAGAGCCAGTCCTGACAAAACTCTACCATCTGGTGTGCAAGATGAAAGGCGAAATTCCCTCAGACTTCAAGAAGAATATAATAATTCCAATCCCAAAGAAAGCAGGTGTTGACAGATGTGAAAATTACCGAACTATCAGTTTAATAAGTCACAGCTGCAAAATACTAACGCGAATTCTTTACAGAGGAATGGAAAAACTGGTAGAAGCTGACTTCGGGGAAGATCAGTTTGGATTCCGGAGAAATATTGGAACACGTGAGGCAATACTGACCCTACGACTTATCTTAGAAGAAAGATTAAAGAAAGGCAAACCTCCGTTTCTAGCATTTGTAGACTTAGAGAAAGCTTTTGACAATGTTGACTGGAATACTCTCTTTCAAATTCTAAAGGTGGCAGGGGTAAAATACAGGAAGCGAAAGGCTATTTACAATTTGTAAAGAAACCAGATGGCAGTTATAAGAGCCGAGTGACACGAAAGGGAGGCAGTGGTTGGGAAGGGAGTGAGACAGGGTTGTAGCCTCTCCCAGATGTCATTCAATCTGTAGATTGAGCAAGCAGTGAAGGAAACAAAACAAAAATTCGGAGTAGGAATTAAAATCCATGGTGTAGAAATAAAAACTTTGAGGTCCGCTGATGACATTGTAATTCTGTCAGGGAAAGCAAAGGACTTGGAAGAGCAGTTGAACGGAATTGATAGTGTCTTGAAAGGAGGATATAAGATGAACATCAACAAAAGCAAAACGAGGATAATGGAATATAGTCGAATTAAGTCAGGTGATGCTGAGGGAATTAGATTAGGAAATGAGACACTTAAATTAGTAAAGTTTTGCTATTTGGGGAGCAAGGTAACTGATGATGGTCGAAGTAGAGAAGATATAAAATGTAGACTGGCAATGGCAAGGAAAGCGTTTCTGAAGAAGAGAAATTTGTTAACATCGAGTATATATTTAACTGTCAGGAAGTCGTTTCTGAAAGTATTTGTATGGAGTGTAGCCATGTATGGAAGTGAGACATGGACGATAAATAGTTTGGACAAGGGAAGAATAGAAGCTTTTTGAAATGTGGTGCTACAGAAGAATGCTGAAAATTAGATGGGTAGATCACATAACTAATATGGAGGTATTGAATAGGATTGGGGAGAAGCGAAATTGTGGCACAACTTGACTAGAAGAAGGGATCGGTTGGTAGGACATGAAGATTGGCAAGAAGGGTACTACACTTGGTTCTTTCATCAGCGTCCCAGAAGATTGGGAGAAAAAATTCTTCTCAGTTCCATTTTTCGTCCAGTGTCATACCAGATTCAAAGGTTGCTTCGGATTAAATTCAAATGTAATATTGCATTTTCTACAAATAATAACTTGAGAAAAAAAGGCATCCATAATTTAAAGTCAACTACTAGCCCTCTGCAGAATTCTGGTGTCTACCAGATTTCATGTGACACTTGCGGTGCCTATTATATTGGCCAAACAGGACGTGCCTTTTCAATTCGCTGTAAAGAACATTTTCTGTGGAAAAACGGTTCGTGTGCCCCTAATTCTTCTTTTGCAGATCACCTGTTAATCGCAGGGCACTCTCCTAAAGGGGTTGAGAAGTTGGAAATTTTGCAGAGGGAAGAAAATAGCGTAAACTTGATATTTTGGAGGAGCTGGAAATTTTCAAGCATTTAGTTTCGAATGATGGACTTTATTTCAACGAACAGGTGCAGTTGCGCGGAAGAAATTATTTCAGTGGTATAAAGCCGCTGCTGTAGATGTACCAACTACTTCTTGCACATTCAGAGATACCTTTTCTTTCTACTTTTTACGGCTCATATACGTAAATTAAAAAACTTTTTTGGATTTTGTAACGTATCTATTATAGCAAGCAGTAGTGTCATTTAATGGATTATTTCGTATATGTCTTCTTTATGCAATTATTCTAGAATTTTTGTACTACAGCCAGTCATTCATTAGTTGTATTTTATATCATGCAGTATCCCGCTATTGTAATTACTTCATGTACACCGTTCAGGTGTTCGTTTATTTCCCTCTCTGCAGTTACGAGAGGTGTTTACAAAATAGCCTGTTTTACCGATAGCCATCAGATGGCGGTATTGTCTTGAAGTTGCCGTGGCGCACAAGTCACATGATGTTTCAGTTTTTTGTTGACTGTAGCAGAGGACACATGGCAGCCCTTAGTGGCTTGCACCTCTGTTGCATGTTATTTTAATTTTGACTATCTGACGATGTCAGATATGACCGCAGCTTTCGTATTTTTTGGTACGTTATGCTGTAACATTTAGTTTTAGTTTTGTCCGAAGAAGGTGTCCCTTGTGACACCGAAACCTAGGTCACAAATTAATTGTGTTCGCGAGTGAGCCGGCCGAAGTGGCCGCGCGGTTCTGGCGCTGCAGTCTGGAACCGCGAGACCGCTACGGTCGCAGGTTCGAATCCTGCCTGGGGCATGGATGTGTGTGATGTCCTTAGGTTAGTTAGGTTTAACTAGTTCTAAGTTCTAGGGGACTAATGACCTCAGCAGTTGAGTCCCATAGTGCTCAGAGCCATTTGAACCATTTTGTTCGCGAGTGAGGGCTGTGTTTTTCAAAATTTCCATTTGCAACCATTCACGCACTTCATGTTCCCAAACAACGATGGAATTTTTATGGATGACAATGCACCATGTCACTAGGCCACAACTGTTAACTACTGGTTTGGAGAACATTCTGGACAGTTCGAGTGAATGATCTGGTCACCCAGATCGCCCGATATGAATCGCATCGAACATTAATGGAACATACTGGAGAGCTCAGTTCTTGTACAAACTTCGGCACTGGCAACACTTTCGCAATTATGGATGGCTTCAGATTCACCATGGCTCAATATTTATGATTGTGACTTCCAACGATTTGTTGAGTCCAGGCCATGTGAGTTGCTGCACTATGCGGGATAAAACGAGGTCCGACACGACATTAAGAGGTATCCCAGGACTTTCGTCATCACTGCGGATCTCGCACAACTCCTTCTTGTTGCTGCTATTTTTTGCGTCCGTGTACTTTGACTTCAACTGGTGCATCATTTTAGAGGAGTTAAATTTATACCTGACAGCATAATTTTGAGACACGACTACTGTCCATTATTAACGATTTTGTTTAATGGTGGAATTACAACTGGACTTTGACATCAAGAATAAGCTTAACGTATCGTACTTAAACACTTTCAGGAACCCGGCAACCTCTCTGCCAAATCATAACACGTTTACGAGGGTTGTTTTTTAAGTAAGGGCCGTTTTTGTTTTTAAAAAAAGATACAAATACTTTTGTAAAAAACTTTTATTTTCTGATTCTACACACTTTCACCTATTTTTCTACATAGTTGCCTTGTTTATTCAAGCACTTGTCATACCGTACAACTAAGTTTTTAATTCTCTCTTCAAAGAATTCGGCCGCCTGCTCCGACAGCCAAGAGTCCACGGCCGCTTTCACTTCATCGTCGTCATTGAAGCGCTGCCCGCCAAGATGGTGTTTAAGGTACCGGAAAAGGTGAAAATCACTAGGAGCAAGGTCGGGGCTGTATGGTGCATGGTCCAAAACTTCCCAGCCAAAAGAATCAATCAAATCCCGAGTCTTTTGAGAGGTATGAGGCCTAGCATTATCGTGCAGGAGCAAAACTCCTTTTGTCAGCATGCCGCGCCTTTTGTTTTGAATCGCTCTGCGGAGCTTCTTTAGAGTTGCACAGTAGGTATCTGAGTTGATTGCCGTTCCTCGTGGCATGAAGTCCACTAGCAAAACACCGCGCCGGTCCCAGAACACAGTTGCCATAATCTTGCGCTTTGACAGCGTCTGTTTGGCTTTGACCTTGACGGGTGAGGTTGTGTGTCGCCATTCCATCGATTGTCGCTTGCTTTCGGGAGTGATATGGGATACCCATGTTTCATCTCCAGTGACAATTTGACTCAACATGTCATCCCCTTCTTCCTCGTAACGAATCAAAAAGTCCAATGAAGTGGCAAATCTCTTCCCTTTGTGGTCCTCTGTGAGGAGTCTGGTTACCCACCGAGAACACAGTTTCTTAAAGTTTAGGTTTTCAGACACAATTTTGTACAAAACCGATCTTGAAACTTGTGGAAATTCCAAAGAAAGAGTGGAAATTGTGAATCTCCTGTGCTCACGAATCTTTGTTTCGACTGCAGACACCAAATCATCAGTGATCACAGAGGGCCGGCCTGAGCGATCTTCGTCATGGACGTTTTGACGGCCATTTTTAAACTCTGTAACCCACTGACGCACTTTACCTTCACTCATTGCATTTAAGCCATAAACTTCTGTTAACTGACGATGAATTTCTGCAGCTGATAGGCTTCTCGCGGTCAAAAAAGTATCACTGACCGTATCTCACAAGTGGCGGGCGATTCAATAATCGTAAACATTATAAAGTAGCACAGCGATGCGTACACGTCAGCTACAGAGCTGCAACTTGCATCAGTGTGAACGGGAAGGATGCTGGCAACTGGCGCGGTGGCTTGTTGCGGCGTCCGCGCGAACTAAGGGACTATACGCGCGAACGGCCCTTACTTAAAAAACAACCCTCGTATTTTCAAGATAACGAGCAACAACAACTCCTACAGTGACAATTAAAGATCGTTGTTTCTAACCAGTGACTTTTCAAGCGTTCAGTGTTAACGGAGTAGTTCCTCCACCACGCCCTGCTGTCATGTTAATCAATTCTGCGTCTCGTGTCCACCTACAGAATTGTGGCTGTCCTTTTAGTCCGTTAGCTGTTCAACAATGTTTCAGGTATAGGCAGAACAGGGTACCGTTAGAGCGTCAAGCGACAATAATGCCGGACACAGGAGTGGCTCAGGTCGTCTTTTCAGACAAGCCTTTGGCCCTGCGAAGAGCCTCACGATGGGCGTTGATGGCTCACCCACTGGACACACCTGGTCGTGGGTCGCCGAGGTACCGGCACGCTACCACTTGCTAGCCGCTCTACATTTCATGAACTCTGGCACCTAATCGAAGCAGAATGGAATGACGTGCCGGCATTTGTTAGCCCAGCACAGCTCGGCTTGGTGCCAGCCTAGAGGCATTGTTGCTACCAGAGGTGACAGCTCTGTACACTAAATTTAACACACTTTATAGCCGAAATCGCCAACAAATTTAACCATATATTCCTCCTAGTACACTGTATAAGCACAATAAGTAAAATTTCGTTATGTGTTAGACTTTTCCGTGATTAAACTGCTGGCCAACAAAATTGCAACATCGGGAAGGATAAGTCTCTCAATCAGTTGGTGGCGGATTGTTGTCATACACGCAGCCACATATTTTAAGAACCTGTCTCGTCGACGTCTGAGGGAGTGTCCCTAGTCATTATTGCTGTGGATCTCTCCTCGTTGCAAGCAACGGTCGCCCGCTGTACCAAGGCAACCCACGAACAGTTTACTTTTAGCCCTTCTTCTTTCTTGTTTAAGGTACTGTTTTGTTTACCTAAATCTGCAGGCTTTCGTGACCGTTGTCACTGAGGGTAGAATTTCATAGGACGCTGGGCCGCGTCATTTGTTCTACACGATCCACGTTTCGATACCTTCCCCCGTAATCTTCTTCATGATCTTTTGATGCCGTCGGTCAACTGAACACTGTCAAGGACCAGAGTCGTATTCACTTATAAAAGAGAGTTTTCCTGCGCTTAATCTAAAGAATTAAGGCTAATGGTTAAAATTCTTCCGGCTACTATTAGTGGGCCGTCGTCGTTGGATAGAAACCGAAACAGGTAGAGCACGAGGGCAGGAACGTTCTTGTCATGCCTCAGAGGGGCTTCTTGGCCGTTGTATGTATTCCTACCGCACAGTGGCAGATCGTACATACGAGTATTATTTTTAAAGGTCCGTCATGATCACAGAAATATTACAGTCCACTATTGCCGGTTTCGGCTACTGCCATCTTCAGATCATAAAATACACTCCTGGAAATTGAAATAAGAACACCGTGAATTCATTGTCCCAGGAAGGGGAAACTTTATTGACACATTCCTGGGGTCAGATACGTCACATGATCACACTGACAGAACCACAGGCACATAGACACAGGCAACAGAGCATGCACAATGTCGGCACTAGTACAGTGTATATCCACCTTTCGCAGCAATGCAGGCTGCTATTCTCCCATGGAGACGATCGTAGAGATGCTGGATGTAGTCCTGTGGAACGGCTTGCCATGCCATTTCCACCTGGCGCCTCAGTTGGACCAGCGTTCGTGCTGGACGTGCACACCGCGTGAGACGACGCTTCATCCAGTCCCAAACATGCTCAATGGGGGACAGATCCGGAGATCTTGCTGGCCAGGGTAGTTGACTTACACCTTCTAGAGCACGTTGGGTGGCACGGGATACATGCGGACGTGCATTGTCCTGTTGGAACAGCAAGTTCCCTTGCCGGTCTAGGAATGGTAGAACGATGTGTTCGATGACGGTTTGGATGTACCGTGCACTATTCAGTGTCCCCTCGACGATCACCAGTGGTGTACGGCCAGTGTAGGAGATCGCTCCCCACACCATGATGCCGGGTGTTGGCCCTGTGTGCCTCGGTCGTATGCAGTCCTGATTGTGGCGCTCACCTGCACGGCGCCAAACACGCATACGACCATCATTGGCACCAAGGCAGAAGCGACTCTCATCGCTGAAGACGACACGTCTCCATTCGTCCCTCCATTCACGCCTGTCGCGACACCACTGGAGGCGGGCTGCACGATGTTGGGGCGTGAGCGGAAGACGGCCTAACGGTGTGCGGGACCGCAGCCCAGCTTCATGGAGACGGTTGCGAATGGTCCTCGCCGATACCCCAGGAGCAACAGTGTCCCTAATTTGCTGGGAAGTGGCGGTGCGGTCCCCTACGGCACTGCGTAGGATCCTACGGTCTTGACGTGCATCCGTGCGTCACTGCGGTCCGGTCCCAGGTCGACGGGCACGTGCACCTTCCGCCGACCACTGGCGACAACATCGATGTACTGTGGAGACCTCACGCCCCACGTGTTGAGCAATTCGGCGGTACGTCCACCCGGCCGCCCGCATGCCCACTATACGCCCTCGCTCAAAGTCCGTCAACTGCACATACGGTTCACGTCCACGCTGTCGCGGCATGCTACCAGTGTTAAAGACTGCGATGGAGCTCCGTATGCCACGGCAAACTGGCTGACACTGACGGCGGCGGTGCACAAATGCTGCGCAGCTAGCGCCATTCGACGGCCAACACCGCGGTTCCTGGTGTGTCCGCTGTGCCGTGCGTGTGATCATTGCTTGTACAGCCCTCTCACAGTGTCCGGAGCAAGTATGGTGGGTCTGACACACCGGTGTCAATGTGTTCTTTTTTCCATTTCCAGGAGTGTATTCTATGTAGGTATCAACGTCAAAATACATACACGCAAGTACATAGGAACGTACCTACAGCTTTTGCATGGGGGGGGGGGGGGCAACACTATCATTTAGGAAGGTAAACCTGTCTTCGCCCACCACATAAATAGGTTTTGCTGTTAACGCCAATAGAGTCAATCAAGCATAAATTAAAAAACCCACAAATACGTTAGCATCCATATTACATGCGGGTAAAACTGTAGAGAAAAACTGATTGATCCAAGCGTCTTTAAATAAAACATATGTATTGTAGATGTTGAGGTATTAATTTATGAAAAAGCAGTTAATTGTAAGCTAACATTGGAGGTAATTATATATTTTTGAATATCATTATTAATCATTTATATTAAGCAATAATATTATTATGTTAGTCCTTGTATTTAAATTGTGACACTTTGGCATTTTGCTGTAACTTCAGGTCGTAAGTTAATTTAAAAATAAACATTAATTACTTTAATTGAAAGTATTATATTTAGCCTTTTACGTCTTGCTGCTAACTTACTAATAATTCTTCACAATCTAGTTGCACCGCCAGATCACGATGAACACTCATTACAGCAAAACCAGTAAGTCTTTCACCTCCCATTTTATTCCTTATGTCAGTTTTTAGCCTTTTCATAGTCGAGAAACATCTTCCAGGGGTCGCCGCTGACACTGGGAGTGTGCCTAATATGATAAGAAGCTTTTTTTATCGAAGGGAAAAACAGTTCATCACACTGATCAATAACTTTTATTGCAGTGACAGCTTTTTCCTCTACAGATTTCCTGTGATTGTTTCATATCTCGTATTCACTCAGAATTGTGGTGCCTGCATTTTCACGAACAAATATCTTAAGATTTTCTTTTGTCCTGGAGTCATTATTGGTTTTCTCAGGCAGAAGCATCTGAATTCCTTCGATTGTTTATTCATGTGGTTTAAAACGAGCATCAAGTTCTGTGATCACATGTTCATAAAAGGGTAAAATACATTTCGAAGATAATATATTCCAGTAGTTTCTGCTGCGCTGTGTTTGCCTTCCAGTCGTGCTTGGAACAGTTATGTCTCTTGAGCTCATCCGCTTTGCTGCTAGAAAGGGACTGAGAACTCAATTTCATTCCGAATATTTTGTAGAGTAGTTTTAACTGTTTTCGCATAACTGCAAGTGTTCATCAGGTCAACATTGACCTTCTGCATTGCTTTATTCAGGTTCGCTGTATATGAAAAAACTTTTCGTAATGTAACAAGCGACATGATAAATTGGCTATTTTCCATGGCAGTCTGCAGTTGGTATGCCTCAGTGGCCACATCCCTACTAGCAGGCCCTAAGTGTCGCGCGTACTACAGGAGGCATTTCTGCAAATCTCTCAACAGCCACATGCTTTTCGATGCACCGCTTCTCACAAAGGGAGATTAGCGTTGAATGAGATGAGTCAGTTTGATCTGAAAGGTTGTCCCGAAGTGGAGATTGTCGAAAAACGTTTCTATACTTTTTATTGTTCCAATGCAGTTCCGTATCATAGGCATTCCACACTAATGCGCAAGAACTAAATTAAGAACTTGTGCCACAGAATGCACAAATTGCGCTCTCGGATATTGTTCTACAATTATTGTTCTCACGCCTCGTAACCGGCCGCTCATTACTGCAGCGCCATCAAAGCCTTGCCCTACCAATGTGTCCATATCCAAGTTATAAGTGTTATGATCGCGTTTGCCAATGCTTGCGCTGAAACATCTTCCACGTAGATAAAGTCAAGAAAATCCTCCCTGATAATCGAATTTCCAAATGAGCAGTCTACATATCGTAAACATAACGCAAGTTGTTCGTGGCGTGATATGTCTTTTGCGGAATTCAGCTACGGTTGGCAAGATTGCACTCACTTCCGTTGCACACATAGTGAGGGTGCGGGTAGACACCCCGCCGCAGGTCACAGCTATTTTTTGCAGCCTCATTCCTCCATGGCTTGTCACTACGTCAACCAACCGCAGTGCACGACTATTTTGTGGCACGGGGTTTCAAAAGCGGGTATTCTTCTAATATTGGCGTTTCTTGCGTAATTCGGGGTGGGGGGTGGGGGTCCAGGGGGTCCGGACCCCTCCCCCTCCCCTTATATACGTCCGTGGAAGTACATAGTTTTTAATCTAAACGGGCCTTTTAAAATACAGTCCCACGATATGCTCGCGGACTCATTTACACTGATAAGAGTGTATATAGGCGAAACGGTAAGGCACCTCTAAAAGAAAGTACGATATTAAAGAACACGAACACAACACGCCTCTAAAAGTAACCGAGCGAGGTGGCGCAGTGGTTAGACACTGGACTCGCTTTCGGGAGGACGACGGTTCAATCCCGCGTCCGGCCATCCTGATTTAGGTTTTCCGTGATTTCCCTAAATCACTCCAGGCAAATGCCGGGATGGTTCCTCTGAAAGGGCACGGCCGACTTCCTTCCACATCCTTCCCTAAACCGATGAGACCGATGACCACGCAGTCTGGTCTCCTTGCCCAAACAACCAACAAACCAACCATCTAAAAGTAATTGAGAAATCAGCTTAACGGAATTTCAGGAGAGCTGTGGCCAATATGCTGATGTCAGCAATGTACAGGTGTCGGAATAAATAGGGAACATGGCGAGAAATGCGTACTTGAATACAGCTGAGGATGTTAGCCGAACCTGCAGGTTGCTCTGTTGTATTCGACCACGGACGGCAGCTGTGCAGTGTTCTCAGTACGTCGCGAGTGTCAGCCGTGGCCAGAACAGCGTTTGGTGGAGTTCTGAGTGCATTAAATCGGACCAGAGAAAACTCGAACGTGCCCAAATTGTTGGTGTTCATGTGGTGGGCCCTTCAGTAAACAAGGTACCCGAAGTGTTTGGTGTTTCAAGTGGCCCAGTATCGAAGATTTATGCCGCATACAGGGAAAGCGGGAAAACATCATCTGCTAAGTCACAATGCGAACGAAAGTGTGTTCAGTGATCGTGACAGACTGTCATTAAAGAGGACTATAGCGAAAAATAAGCGGACGACAGCTGCAAAAGTCACTGCAGAACTGAATGTTGCAGTCGCGAATCCTGTGAGAACCAAAATAACGTGGAGCTCCATAGACAGGGATTTGCTGGGCAAACTAGAATTGCAAATACCATTCGTCAGTACTGCAGCTGTCAGAAGCCATAAAACCTGGACTATCGAGCAATGAAAGAATATCAGTTGAATTTCTTCACACTGTTTCCAAGTTAACGCCCCAAGAATAACACATGTCGAGATTCAGTGATGTTTTGGGCAGTCATTTCGCGGTATTCCACGCACCCCGTGGCTACTCTGCAAGTCTTGACCGAGTTTACGTTCGAAGAGTGAAAGATGTCTGGCATTAGGTGATGATTTTTGCAGCCGTATCGTGGTATTCCATGGGCCCGATGGTTACTGTGCAAGATCGCATTACTGTCTACATCTACATCTACATACTCCGCAAGCCAACCAACGGTGTGCCACTGTCATTACCTCCCTTTCCTGTTCCAGTCGCGTATGGTTCGCGGGAAGAACGACTGCCGGAAAGCCTCCGTGCGCGCTCGAATCTCTCTATCTTTACATTCGTCATCTCCTCGGGAGGTATAAGTAGGGAGAAGCAATATATTCGATACCTCATCCAGAAACGCACCCTATCGAAACCTGGACAGCAAGCTACACCGCGATGCAGAGCGCCTTTCTTGCAGAGTCTGCCACTTGAGTTTGCTAAACGTCTCCGTAACGCTATCACGCTTACCAGATAACCCTGTGACGAAACGCGCCGCTCTTCTTTGGATCTTCTCTCTCCCCTCCGTCAACCCGACCTGGTACGGATCCCACACTGATGAGCAATACTCAAGTACAGATCGAACGAGTGTTTTGTAAGCCACCTCCTTTGTTGATGGACTACATTTTCAAAGGACTCTCCCAATGAATCTCAACCTGGTACCCGCCTTACCAACAATTAATTTTATATATATCGTTCCGGACGCATACTCCCAGTATTTTACAGAAGTAACGGCTACCAGTGTTTGTTCTGCTATCATATAATCATACAATAAAGGATTCTTCTTTCTATGTATTCGCAATACATTACATTTGTCTATGTTAAGGGTCAGTTGCCACTCCCTGCACCAAGTGCCTATCCGCTGCAGATTTTCCTGCGTTTCGCTGCAATTTTCTAATGCTGCAACTTCTCTGTATACTACAGCATCATCCGCGAAAAGCCGCATCGAACTTCCGACACTATCTACAAGGTAATTTATATATATTGTGAAAAGCAATGGTCCCATAACACTCCCCTGAGGCACGCCAGAGGTTACTTTAACGTCTGTAGACCTCTCTCCATTGAGAACAGCATGGTGTGTTCTGTTTACTAAAAACTCTTCAATCCAGCCACACAGCTGGTCTGATATTCCGTGGGCTCTTACTTTGTTCATCAGGCGACAGTGCAGAACTGTATCGAACGCCTTCCGGAAGGCGAGGAAAATGGCATCTACCTGGGAGCCTGTATGTAATATTTTCTGGGTCTCATGAACAAATAAAGCGAGTTGGGTCTGGCTGGTTCAAATGGCTCTGAGCACTATGCGACTTAACTTCTGAGGTCATCAGTCGCCTAGAGCTCAGAACTAATTAAACCTAACTAACCTAAGGACATCACACACATCCATGCCGAGGCAAGATTCGAACCTGCGACCGTAGCGGTCACGCGGTTCCAGACTGACGAGTTGGGTCTCACACGATCGCTGTTTCAGGAATCCATGTTGATTCCTACAGAGTAGATTCTGGGTTTCCAGAAATGACATGATACGCGAGCAAAAAACATGTTCTAAAATTCTACAACAGATGGATGTCAGAGATATAGGTCTATAGTTTTTCGCATCTGTCAGGGATTAAGTGACAATTGTGGCTGATCGGGTCCATCCCAACGTACGGTGTCTGTTCCCCAATGGTGATGCTGTGCTACATGGCCTCTGTTCACACACGTCGCATCGCCCAGGCCTGGTTTTGTGGGCACGAGGATGAAGTGCCGCATGTCTCCTTGCCACCACAGTCACCACATCTCAATGTTATATGGTCTTTATGGTCTACTTTGGAGAGTAGTGCTCGTGACAGCTATCCAAATCCGTCGTCAACACCCAAAGTTTTATTCTTTTGCATATGCTATAATACAGGGCCTCTATTTATCCGCCGGCCGAGGTGACCGAGCGGTTCTATGCGCTATAGTCTGGAACCGCGCGCCCGCTACGGTCGCAGATTTGAGTCCTGCCTCGGGCATAGATGTGTGTGATGTCCTTAGGTTAATTAGGTTTAAGTAGTTCTAAGTTCTAGGGAACTGATAACCTCAGAAATTAAGTCCCATAGTGCTCAGAGCCATGTGAACCATTTTGTATTTATCCATTCCCAGACGAGTGGAAGCTGTTTTCAATGCCAACAGTTTACCCTTACTTTATGAAACAAGATAATGTGTTTTTTGTGTTTCCATATTTTTATCCACCTCCTGTACGTATGCTGGCCAAGAACATCGATGTTCGTAGAAGGAAAGTCCGAGAAGCGATCGAGATTTCGAAGAACGAATATAACTCCATTAGAGAAGAGGATACAGGCTTCTGCCTTCGTGGCTTCCCGCCGTCAAGGAAGCAGGGCCTGATGAATACGGACAAACGCCAGGAAGCCGCTGCTGACGAAGAGGACGGGAAATCCGGAACTTCCATGTGTGTGCGGCGGCCGTGCGCGTCGCGCGCCTCGTCCGAGCGTAGCTAAAACTGTGGAAATGTAGGTGCAACGGATGTAGCAGGCCTTACTTGTTAATCGTGTTCGTCGTGATTTCACGCTGGGCATGTAGCGCAGTAACGGTCTATGTGCTCAGACTGTTCGTTGTTTCGTGCAGATGGGACTTGTGGCTCAGAGCTCAAACTTTGGCATTGTTGGGTAGTTTTTCTTCGCAGAGCTGTCATGCCGAGTTATGAAAGCACTCGCGGAAGAGTGGCATTCTAGACACTTTGTGAATCGTTTTAGCAGCAAACCAAGAAGTTACTTTCAGTGCACGTTTTAAGGCGCAGTTCAGTACTGTCTACAGCACCTGTAGGCTCCATTCTGCTTTGTTTCTCATACAGCAGCAGCAAATTCCAGTATTAGCGACATTACACTTTCAAATTCACTGAGGTGACAGAAGCTATGGGATACCTTCTAATATCGTGCTGGGCCTCCTTTTGTCCGACGCAATGCAGCAACGACGTGCCATGGACTCACGAAGCCGCGTGTCCCCTGACGAAATATTGAGCTATGCTGCCTCTACAGCCGTCCATAATTGCGAAAGTGTTGCCGGTGCGGAATTTTGTGCGCGAACTCACCCCTCGCTTGTGTCCCATAAATGTTCAATGCGATCCATGTCGGGCGATCAGTTTTGTATCCCGCCTGGAAGGCGGATGTAGGAAGCTATGAGGAGCAGGTGAGGTAGAAATCTCGGTACTGCAATTAAAAGTGGTTTTACTACATCACAACACAATAACTTGAATACATAACGGTAATACGTAACTTTGCACTGAGATGAGCACGTAGGTGCGAAGCTGTACATCAATCAAATCTAACATTGGCTAGAAGTTACAAAGCCAAAATCTGTAGTGGCTCGCCCACTACGAAATAGAAACTAAGTTGCTTGGTCGTCGGCTCGGAATCGAATGGGCTGAATCCGGATCGGCGCTCGTAGAGCTGCACAGCGCCGGCTAGACGGCGCCGTCATCGGTGTCGGTGTCGTAGTGCCAACCTAAGAACTTGTACCTACGCATCGTAGCTATCGATACCACAATCATGGTGGCCAAATCATCTCCTAGTAATATCCAGAATGTTGTTCCATCCAATCGTGAACAATCGTGACCTGGTGACAGGGTGCATTGTCGTCCACAAAAATTTCAACGTTGTTTGGGAGCATCAAGTCTATGAATGGCTGCAAATGGTCTCCAAGTCCCCGAACATAACCATTTCGAATCATCGACCCACTCAGTGGCGTGTGAACACAGCCCACACCATTATATAGCCCCCACCAGCTTGCATAGTGCCTTGGTGACAACCTGGATCCACGCCTTCGTGGGATCTGCACAACAGTCGAGCCCTACCATCAGATCTTACAGCTGAAATCGGGACTTATCTGACCCAGCCACGGTTTTCCAGTCATCTGCGGTCCAACCGATACGCGTCACGAGCCAAGGAGAGGCGCTGCAGGCGAAGTCGCGTCGTTAGCAGAGGCACTCGCGTCGCTCGTCTACTGCCATAGCCCATTGACGCCAAATTTCTGCGCACTGTCTTAACTATACGTTTGTGCTACATCCCACATTGATTTCTACGGTTATTTCACGCAGTGATGCTTGTCTGCTAGCACTGACAATGCGCAAACGCCGCTGGTTTCGGTTGTTCAGCGAAGGCGCTGTCCGTGACGAGAGGTAACGTCTGAAATTTGGTATTCTCGGCACATTCTTGACACTGAGGATCTCGGAATGCTAAATTCCCTAGGTAGTTAACCCACGATATGTAATGCACATCGTTGTTGTGAACATATCTGATGGAGCAGAACGAACTGTGGTAGCGGGTATGGCGTGGAACGTCGCGTACCAGGCCCTTTAAGAGCTTCAACATGTCGGCTAGGATGGTTAAGACTTCCTGAAGTTCGGAATTTTACGTCAAAGATCTGCTCTCCGTAGCAATGTCACTTTCATTAGACGAAGCTACGGTGACGTGGTGACTGGGATGACAATCGCTGTCATCCTTCAGTTCACTAGTTTGTCGAAATTTTCTACCATCTGAGACAGACAGCCGTTGCCTAGCTGACTCCAGTTTCTCGCTGCTCTGATTTCGTGTGCTGATTTCGCTGCCTGCTGAGTGCTCGCTTCTACGACTCACAGCCGTTCCAACTAGCAACATGGCCTCCACCGCATATTGGAATTTTGGTTTTCCCCTGCACTGCAGTTGTTGTTGCCTGCACAATCACCCATTTTGCGTGCATGCCGGAAAGTAGTGATAGTTGACTGTGTTCCTAACGTTTATAGCGCTCTTCTGGTTCTCTTCTGGTGATATATATTGCCCATATCCTCTTGAGGTAAGAGAGGTTTCTTTCTCGAGAGAGTGAGAGCCAGCGAGCAAATGAAGCGGCATGATTTTTTTCGTCTTTGGATGTATTATTTGCTTTCAAATAATTAAAGTCGACGCTCGTTTAGATCATCCTGATAACCAGCTTCTTGTAGCGCTCGTTATAATGAACGTAGATCTAATGTCGAATATGCAGCCCTGTGAGTGAGTTTTATGCTATACTGTAGTCAATATCCTCAAAGGGATATTGTAGATGTCATTTCCAGCCTGGCGAACTTCCAGATATGATTGATTGCCGAGAATGACAACCAGGTGTGTTCGAATAGGTCGACGGAGGTTCAGGCTTCTGCGGAGGTTGAATCACTGTTTCTGAGCGAGATCGCTTTGGTACCTTGTTGTGATGAGGATAAGACTACAGTACTGCTTCGATAGCTTTTTACCAGTGCTCCCGAGGCGGTGTCGTTTTCTTGGTTACCATGTTGCGGAGTCAGTCTCTGAGACGGATTCGAAGGAGTTTCTTGTGTGTACCTCTGCACCTGTAACATATCTGAATTATTATCTGCCGCGTCGAACTACGTTATAACAGACTTGATCTTTTACCAGCGGCTGCTTCTTCTCGTTACAGACTCTTTTTTCAGTTGAGATAAGAGTCTGCGCCATGTATCACTTATGATTGATAGTCTCAGTTTCCATGCCCTCAGACGTTGATATTGCTGCTTCTGCTAGAGGTGGATTTGCCGTAAGTGTTGAAACGGTGTGTTTACTCGGAAGTGTGGTAGGTGCTGTCCGAGTATCTGGACTCTGTCCAATTTTGGTTGATCTTGTGGTGCCTCCTGTGTTATACTGTTTTCCAGTTTATCGTAGTCCATCTCGTCGTATGTGGTGTAGGTCAGGTTCGTCATAGTGGGTCAAGTAGTTGCGACGAGCGACAGCTCACAGTCTACCGACTGAACGTTGCCAGCCTGACATCTAGTGGTCAGTTTTGCATTACATAAGGATACCTGTATACACTACTGGCCATAAAATAGCTACACCACGAAGATGACGTGCTACAGACGCGAAATTTAACCGACAGGAAGAAGATGCTGTGATATGCAAATGATTAGTTTTTCAGAGCATTCACACAAGGTTGGCACCGGTGGCGACACCTACAACGTGCTGACATGAGGAAAGTTTCCAACCGATTTCTCATACACAAACAGTAGTTGACCTGCGTTGCCTGGTGAACGTTGTTGTGGTGCCTCGTGCAAGGAAGAGAAATGCGTACCATCACGTTTCCGACTTTGGTAAAGGTCGGATTGTAGCCTATTGCGATTACGGTTTACCGTATCGCGACATTGCTGCTCGCGTTGGTAGAGATCCAATGACTGTTAGCAGAATATAGAATCGGTGGGTTCAGGAGGGTAATACGGAACTCCGTGCTGGATCCCAACGGCCTCGTATCACTAGCAGTAAGGATGACAGGCATCTTATCCACATGGCTATAACGGATCGTGCAGCCACGTCCCGATCCCTGAGTCAACAGATGGGGACGTTTACAAAACAACAACCATCTACACGAACAGTTCGACGACGTCTGCAGCAGCATTGACTATCAGCCATACTGGCGTATTACCCAGCGTGATGGTATTGGGTGCCATTGGTTACACGTCTCGGTCACCTCTTGTTGGCATTGACGGCACTTCGAACAGTGACGTTACATTTCAGATGTATTACGACCTGTGGCTCTACCCTTCATTCGAACCCTGCGAAACCCTACATTTCAGCAGGATAACGCACGACCGCATGTTGCAGGTCCTGTACGGGCCTTTCTGGATACAGAAAATGTTCGACTGCTGCCCTGGCCAGCACATTCTCCAGATCTCTCACCAATTGAAAACGTCTGGTCAATGGTGGCCGAGCAACTGGCTTGTCACAATACGCCAGTCACTACTCTTGATGAACTGTGGTACCGTGTTGAAGCTGCATGGGCAGCTGTACTTGTACACGCCATCCAAGCTCTGTTTGACTCAATGCCCAGGCTTATCAAGGCCGTTATTACGGCCAGAGGTGGTTGTTCTGGGTACTAATTTCTCAGGATCTATGCACCCAAATTGCGTGAAAATGTAATCACATGTCAGTTGTAGTATAATATATTTGTCCAATGAATACCCACTTATCATCTGCATTTCTTCTTGGTGTAGCAATTTTAATGGCCAATAGTGTACTTGTGATCTGGCAATGTGTACATCTGAATACTTTACCCAATAACTCGTCAATGGGAGAGGTCCAGAAAGATGAGCATAATGTAAACATATGATTGTTGAAACTAGAGGCTACACTTCACTACATCCACGCACATTAATAAAATGGATGTATGTTGCTCATACCCTCCTACACCACCAGATCAATTTCAAACAAACTGGTTTAACATATTTGCTGCTATCTGGAATAAACACTGTGGAGGTAGGAGGCAGTGACCACATATTGAGGTCGAGGTGATAATATGAAGAGGGAGAAGTGCACAGGCGACAGTGGAAGGAGGAGATGGACACAGGTAGGGAGAGGAGGGGATGGAGAGAGGGGGAAGGGGAAACTGACAGAAATGGAAGAGGAGAGCATGGACAGTGGGAGGGGAGATGAGGAGCTGGACAGAGAGAAGGGGAGGAAATGGACGGAGAGCAGAAAGAGTTGGACAGAAAAGGGAGGGGGTTTGGAGAGTGAGTGGAGGAAGGGGGGATGGTGGGCATCGGCGTTGGGCGTTGGGGGGGGGGGGGGGGTTCGGGGAAGGGAGGAGTAGAACAGGGAGAGCGTGAAGAGGATATGCACAAGGTGAGGCATAGAGAGAGGAGAAGATGCGGATGAAGAAAGGGTGTGGCGAGAAGCAGATGTGCAGAGTGAGAGTGAGAGGCAATGCCAAGTGCTCAGCTAGTAATAGTACAAAACTGGTAATTTGTATATTGCAAATGGAAGATCTAAAAATATTCACTGTGCAAAAATGATTGAGAGAAAGCCTTCGAAAAGCGAAAGGTAGCGAAAAATATTTAACTACTGGTATGTGTTATATACTAGAGGTAGGAGAGACACTCGCACTTGCAGACGCGATTCGCCCTAGAAGCTGATGATTGTAAATGTACATTTATCAACCAGTATGAAAGAACTGGCAGTACAAACGATATTACGCAAGTGCGAGGAAGCAGAAAAAGAAACCACGAAAAAAGCAAAAAGCAAAAAAAGCAGATCAGAAAATACTTCGAGGCCTCACTTCCTTTGTTTAACAACTGTTGTGGGTATTTTATTAAATCGGGGAAAAATTTGAAGCTCTTCAAATGTATCCAAATAGCATCCTTCTGGAAAATACTGTAACAACAGATGTCTAGATACTGATATAGGCATCGTACTTTAGGTCCACATTTTTTTCTAAAATGAGAATGGAAAGCTATTTTATTGCTAGCTCTGTTACAACATTGTCCGCCTCTGTTGCTGAATGGTCGGCGTAGATGGCGGCCATGCGGAGGATACGGGTTCGTTTCCCGTTATTTCCATGGAGTTTTCTTTGGCGGGAAGCCTGGTGCGAGTTACCCTCAGCCAATTAATACCAATTGAGAAGCTACTTGTGATGTTTGAAACTTTCCCGGCGTACTGATTGTTCCATAAAAACACGGGAGAACTGCCGTATGTCAGTAACATCTTGCCACGATATTTCGGCACAAAGTCTTTTGGCCATCTTCAGGTGAGTAGAAGTACTTCCACAGCTGTACTCACCTGAAGATGGCGAAAAGATTTTGTGCTGAAATATCGTGGCAAGATGTTACTGACTTACGGCAGTTCTCCCGTGTTTTTATGGAACGAGGAGCTACTCGCTTGAGCAGTAGCGGGTCAAGGTCTGGAAAGCCGGCAAAACGGCCGTGAGAACTGTTTGTTGATCCCATGCCCTTGCGTACCGCATCCGCATCCGCGTGACGCCGCATGGCAAAGGGCTTTAAGGTTTGCAAAGAAATATGATTGGTTGCAGCTGTAGTGATGCAAGTGTCTGGGACGTGTTTAGGTTAAAAAAAGAAAAGTATGGGACTGGAACGCAGTACGGCCGAGCATCTGGTGTGCCACATTAGACGTTTGCACAGACGCTGCTACTCGACAGTTGGCGCTCTCGTAACATACTCAACAGGTTCGTAAAATTTTGAACCTCGATTCCTCGAAAACGCCTCACAAGTTGTTCGTTCTAGAACAGCAGTTACTACATCTAAGTATGTAATACAGTCATGCGAAACATGAACAAACTCGGCGAATCTTTGTACGCACCCTCCCTCTGTGAGTAATGCAAAGGGCAGGAATACACCCAAGGAATAGTCACGGAGAGTTTTGAGCGACCGAGGAGGATACAGCCGCCCTCGCACGGGACGTGACAGTGAACGTGGACACAGAACTGATCTGTTTTCATGACGTCACAACGTGGAATTTCTCACTGCAAAGCGTTCCCGAGAATGAAAGCAGACTCACACATGTGGGATGTTTTGTTTCGTTGACAGGAACGTGGCCAATGAGATGCAAGGCCGAAAGATAAACAGCACGCAGCGTCAACATCAGGAGTCTTTGTAACATCATCAGATGCTTCAGACTTCAGTACAAGAGAAAATATATTCTGTGGTCTTAGTTTTCCTCCAGTTTCAAACACTCACCTTAAAGAGATATGGAAATTTTCCCTATTTAATAGTCAGGATTTCCCAAACCTATCCTCTAAATTGCCTGTAAATTTTCAAGAAGCAAATCTCTTTTTCTACACAGCCAGTAATTACGAAAATCAATAAAGGCATCAGGGATGTCTTTAAGAGCAAAGTGTGTCTCTCTGAACAACTTCTTTCCATCAGTGAAAACTTGCTATGATCGCAACCGTAAGAAAAAGTTCTAGAAAATTATGAATACGTTGTGAATTGACATTTCTTAGCCTTTGACCTTTAAACGATGTTTTAAGATTAACTACATCCCAACCATTGAATTATTATTGTTATAAACGCGCCAGTACTTCTCCAGTTTTCAGTTCCTTTCCTTGAGCTTAACTGTTTCAAAGCAAACAACTGTCATGTGAAAAATGTGCCATTCTGCCGAATGTAGTGAACTGGGAGGGCATGCGCCACGTCTTTGTAAAACGGATCTACGCTTTTCTCGATGTTAAAAACACTAACTTTTTAATCACGCTGAGACTTTACATCTCAGAAATGAAATTTGCTCTTTACAGGATTTAATTTTGTCTTCATTTCTGGATAACTTTTCTAAAAATTTGTCCAAAATACGTTCGATACAGAAAAATGTCGCCTCAACAGGAGCCTCAGCTACATCATTAATGTGCACAAGTGTTTCCTTCACACAATACTTACTGCATAGGCAACTTCATCTTCCGAGCATACCTAAACCCAGTATTATTAACGAGGGCACTTGAGCATTAAATTATCATTTATAACAAGATAACACAAGATCCTTAGATTAAAATCATTCAGCAACGCGAAGTTCAATTGCTTTGCGACGGGGCGGGGCGGTCGTCTGCGTTTCTGTTAATGATATCGGTCAGACCACCTACCTCGATAGGATTCTTGCCGATGTCCCTTCACTCTGTGGTAGCAGATACGTGCTAGGCAGTGTAAAGCAGCTTTGATGAAACCACCACTTAATACCTACCATACAGAGGCCGCGTAACTGTAGTTGAAAGTCAGTTCCTGAAAGTTCGTGATTAAGAAATCGGGCGTTCGGAATCTTCAGTTTACTTGCAGAAAAACGTTTAAAATTAGATTAACTCTGCTTTTTATTCATATTTAAACACATGACATGGCTATCAAGTCCGTATTTAATATGGTAAAACGTTATCATTCAAAGTTCACTTTCCGTATAACATATATTCACTCGTAAAGCAGCCAGAATTTTAGTAAGTCCGACCCGACTAATTTTCACGTTCTACCAGTCACAGACCCACAACTATTCGCGAGTTAAACATTCGGTCTTTCCAATGGTCTTCTTCTTCGTAAGAGGTGCTCGCCAAAATATTCCGTAGAGAGCACGAAACACGCCACGCGGAGTTGTTACTACGCTCTTATCTCTCGATCTATTTAATTTAGAAACACCAGACTTTCATTAAAAAGTTCATAACTCCAGTCGCTTCAGTCACGATATGTTCGAACCGAAATTAGCTCACTATTTTCTCATCTTACAGAGTATTTTTAAGGAACGATCTGACATCGTGTTATCCGTAGACCGGCTAGCAAGCGATTCTTTTTGACGTACTCTCCTACGTGCTCATTCCTCTTTTCACACGGAAACAGCTTAATTCTGATTGGCTGTTGATCTAAACGACCAATCAGAACATTCTTTCCACATCATTCTCGCGACAAATCTTGCCTTATCCAATCACTAATTTGATAGTAATTAATGTCAGCAAAACTTCAAATTCTTGTATTTTGTTTAATCAATATAAAGGAAGTGTGAGATATTCTTCAAATTGATAAATAATCTTATTCCGCCTCTAACTTTCATTCTGGCTACTTTTATACAAAAGTAAGCACACATCAACCTACGTCACCTGAATCGTGGTTGCAACATAACTTACCCATGGTTCGTTTGTACAACGTTTTATGTAAAATGAAATACTAAATTTTAACGTATGTCCCACATACACTGTCTCAATCATTCTCACGAACTTACATGGCAAAATACAATCAATAATTTTGACCAATTTTTGTATTACGCAATGCACAGCGACTAAAGTTTTAAAAAGAAAATTCTAATTAATTGATTTTTATGTGCTGATAACTTTAGAACGGCTTCAAATGATGATGAAAGTCAATCTGTTATTGTTCCTAACTTGGTTTTAAAAAACAAGAGTAGATTTTTGGAGTTTTAGGTAATTCTCTTTATCTCCAAAATTATAATAAATAAAAATCTGAAATTTTGGCAGCATCATTCCATTAATAACAAGAGGCTGTGTACCAAATTTGAACAAAATCGGATAATACATAATATGGATTATTTAGATTCGTAGAGGGTATGAATCTTCTTATCGACTATATGTTAGGCTATGCACGACTCGTGGCAGGCAGCGTCAGCTGTGCTGTGTAGCAAAGCGAAAGAAAGAAACATAGCCATCCTGCAGCCACCGTACTAGAGGGCTGCGTGACTTACTGTAACGAATGTCATCTCGTAATAACTTGCTGCGTTACACTTAGTTTGTTTATAATGCCCAATCACTGCGCATTCCATAAATGTTTAGTGTAGTTTAAAATTCCTAAAAAATTATTGAATGATATCGTCCAATCGCTGTTGCACTCAAGAATGGCTAACTCGAGCAGCTTGTTTTCTAAACGCTCCCGACGATTATCTGGATATTCTTGAACAGCTGTCTGTTTTGAAGACAAATACATAGGGCAATTCGACCGGATGGCATCTGGAAGTAATGAGGTAAGTGCGAAATTAATCTGGAAATTCTTTACACTGTCCTGGTCTTATTGTTACGTATCATACACTGGTGCTGTATCGCATCAGCATCGTAACAAACTTAACCCTTTCATGATCCGCGGGACATATGTGCCCCACCACACTTTTTCGTGCTTCACGACCAAGGGGACAATAGAAACCCACATCTGTAGTGTGCTGCGATATACTGGAAGCCTTCGCTATTACTTGAAATCATTACAGACTTCTTCCAGCCAAACAGCTGCATTCTGCTGGAAGTTGTTCGATGCAGTGCACTTGTTTGATAGCTTCTGTGAAAGTTTTTGCATGTTTTTCCACTTTTCTTTTGTAAATATGCATAGTAAGCAGAATAAAGGTATTTATTGTGTTTCTTATCATTTATTTGTAAATATTAGGTGGTATTTAAGTGTAATATGTATTTCAGTGACTTGGTAAATAGTTTTGTTTTTGACTGCATGAAATATCAATCACATGGCCAGTGGGACATATTTGCCCACATATTATTTATAATTTCGTTCAACATTCGGCAGTTTGGCCTTATTTCTTTCTCTGTGCGATGCTACATCACTTGGCTCGGTAAAGTATTCCTACAATAATAATAAAAATAATAATAATTTGTGGCACAATACAATGTGCTAGCCCAATTGCAGACCTCATTTCCGTTTTATTTTTAGAGATGTCGCGTCTGAAAGATGAAGAACTTCTTGAGTATTACTTTTCACTTTCCGATAATGAAGAATTTTCGGCGGAAGAAGGTGATGATGAAGCTGCAGTTGACCTCCCCCATCTTGATGCGTCCAATAGTGCATCTATAGATACTGCACCGCCTAGGACATTGGCTGAACCACCTAGCTATGGTCGTCACAACAATGGTGACAGTGATAGAATGGAGATGGCAGAAAATGGTGGTATTGCGTGTGCAGTAAAAGAAGGTGTCGCCGAAATTACCAATGCCACTGCTACTGAAGTTATTGCGTGTGCAGAACAAGAGAACGGGGCCGAACATGCCAATGAAACTGAAACAGAGTGGACTGACGACGTAACTTATTTTGAAAACTTATCAGCATCTCTTGATGGAAGTTCAGAAATAAAGTCCGATTTTGGACAAAATGATAAAGAAATAGATTATTTTTTATAATTTTTACTGATAATTGTTGTTCTGGAAGATCAAAGATGAGACTAACCTCCATGCAACTTAAACATGTGACAACATTACTAGAGGTGAAAAGGTAAGACTGGCCAGCTGCAATTGGAAAGATACTTACGTTGAAGAAATAAAATCTTTTATTGCCATTCACATTCTAATGGGAATACATAGGCTGCCTGAGCTGAGTCACTATATGTCCACCGACCCACTTTTAGGTGTAAGTGCAATTTCCCAACTGATGAGTAAAACCAGGTTCAAAAAACTGACTGAAAACCTTCATTGCAATGACAATACTACAGCACTACCAAGAGGTGAAGCTGGCTATGATCGACTACACAAATTATGCCCATTACTTGACGCTATCAATAACAATTTGAAAGAAGTATACACTTCATCACGTATCATGGCTGTTGTAAAAGTGTGGTCCCATTCAAAGGGCGTTCTTCAATAAAGTAGTACCTTCCAACGAAGCCTATAAAACGAGGTTACAAAATTTGGTGTCTTGGAGGTTCAAAAACAGGCGTCCCAGTTTGAAGTGTATACTGGAAAGAAGCACACCCAAGACTCATCGTCCAGTTTGGGAGAAAATGTTGTGCTCCATCTTGCTGAGTAATACATGCAGTCTCACCGACTAATTGTGTTCGATAACTTCTTCACGTCGTACAATCTGTTGAAGTCACTAAATGAAAGAGGACTTTTTGGAGTTGGAACAGTGAGAACAAACAGGAAGGAACTTCCAGGAATGATGAAGAAACAAGACAAATTACAACGGGGGCAACTAATGTTCAAAAGAAAGGGATGTGTCTCAGCAATGAAATGGCAAGACAGCAAGACTGTGACAATACTAAGTACTTATCATAGCCCAAAAGATGTAACGTTTGTCAATAGGAAAAACAGAGACGATACTTCATCAGTTGCAGAGTATAATACATTTATGGGAGGTGTGGATTGCTTTAATGAGATGTGTGAGAGATATGCAATTGGAAGCCGATCTCTAAAGTGGTGGCGTCGTCTTTTCTTTTCCGTAATTGATCTGCCAATTGTTAACAGTTTCATAATGTGGATCTGTAAGCAAGGAGGAGGGCACAACCAGTTATCCTTTCGCTTATCAGACAAATAACAGCAAGTCATGAAATCAAAAGAAGAGGAAGACCAAATTTTCTAAGAAGAAACAAGCCAGACTTCAAGAGTGTCCCAGTCGAAGTTCGCCTTCAAGCTGGAAAAAGTTTCCCAGTAAAAGATACAAGGAAACGCTACAGGTTCTGCAGCACATAGCAGAAGGAAGTACGAACCAACATGATGTGCATACACTGCAAAGTTCCTCTATGTGCACATCCCTGCTTCGAAAAATTTCGTAGAGAATATATGTTCCTGATATCGGCATTAGTAAAATCAACATCAAACATCATTTGCAATATAATCCTTTTATGTTTATAAACTGGTCACAGAAATTAATTATTTTTTGTAAAAGTTGTAACCTCCCCACAAAAATCTTAATAAAAATGAAAATGAACCATGAACTAAGTGTAACCTCCCCACGGAAATATTAATTAAATGAATTTTAAAATATTGTAACCTCAGGACAAAATTGGTTCCCATTTGTAGTCTCCATGCAGAAATGCATTCACATTTAATGTAACCACAAAATTCTTTTCTCATTTAACAGAAAAATTCCTAAACCCAAAAATAATAAAAAAAGGAAAATTCAGTAACCTGGCAAATTTTATGACGACAGCAGCGCTGCACCATGGCCCTGTATTCTGAATAAAAAAAGCAAAAATTCTTACCTCAATAAAAACTGCGAATATATCTGCTCTTACCTAAAAAAATTTCGGCTCAACTCCGTGCAATACTGGTCTATGCTTTGTGATTCATGAAAGGAAAGATAATCCATTGAATAAAATCTTTAAATTGAAATGAATGCCTTTTTTTAAAAAAAAATTACTTTATATGATAAAAATTATTATTGGGGCATTTTTTGAAAGAAAAATGGATGACAGTTAACATACATTACTAGATATGTGCAAGGCTGCTTCTTTACCAGTGTAGCCAAGACACTGAAATGTCGTAGTAATATTCCATGTTATCATTTTGGTAGTACATTAGGTACACCAAACAGTGGGACCATAGTAACGTCTCCATCGCTCAAGGTGGTGGACAGCATGTCGTGTCAACACCACTTCTTGTAGGGTACACCAATGTTGAATTAGTGCAAAATCCAAATATAGTACTCCATGAGCATGACGATAGACAGGCCAAACGGATATTACAGTAATTTCTGGTAATTAGATCAGAAGGTAAAGGACATTAAGTCTTATGCCAGTCATCATTGATAATTACTAGTCTATCAACTGATTTGATTAATTGGAGGTACTCATCGCCCAGTTACTGAACATTTCTGTACCATGTATGAAGTATTACAGAATAATGTTCATAAGTTATCTATTTACAGAGAACATTGGCACTCATTGACCAGTTACAAACCATCAGAAGTCATCATTCAAAACAGGAGCTAATGAGTGTAGCATGAAGCTACTAGTATTCATATATATAGCATAAAAGTGACATAATACAAATTTAAAATATAAGAAACAGTGGCATTCGTTGGCCAGCAAGTATTGAGTATTACAAAACATTTTTCATCATTCAAGTGACATATGACATATTTAAAAATAATTATTGGCAGTCAGTGGCCAGTTACAAACCATCAGAAGTCATCATTCAAAACAGGAGTCAAAGAGTGTAGCATCAAGCTACTGGTATTCATATATATAGCATGTAAGTGACATAATATAAATTTAAAAAATAAAAAACTGTGGCATTCATTGGTCAGCAAGTATTGAATATTACAAAACATTTTTCATCATTCAAGTGACATATGACATACAGTATTTAAAAATGTAACACTCTGTAACTATTACTCAAAGTCTGTGATTAGAAAACATCATTCAGTACTACTCATAACTCTTTTAAACTAGTATCAATATTTGTGACTGGTAATACATTTTTTTTGTGCTAGCAATGCATTGCGTTGGGATCGATAATTAATTGCTGGGGCATAACAATATTTGCGTTTGACTTATTGCTGCAAATGAAGATGGGTAACGTCATTCATAATGAGTCAGCTGTAGCAAGGTTATGAAACAAATAGAGTATATGTGATCACATTCATGAATGACACACACAAATGGGTAAAAAAAATGCAAGTTTAATGACCAACTGCTTATAGCACATTAATTTCATGAATAATTTCTCCTGCAAAAATACAAAATGGATTATAAAGCTGAAAGAAGAAACGCATATTATGTTGAAAAGTAGTGAACTTCGAATTAACAGGTAATCAAATGGTTCAAATGGCTCTGAGCACTATGGGACTTAACTACTCTGGTCATCAGTCCCCTAGAACTTAGAACTACTTAAACCTAACTAACCTAAGGACATCACACACATCCATGCCCCAGGCAGGATTCGAACCTGCGACCGTAGCGGTCACGCGGTTCCAAACTGAAGCGCTTAGAACCACACGGCCACACCGGCCGGCTAACAGGTAATGAAATGTGTATTAAATATATATGTTCTCTAGTTGTCCTTTCCAAAACCTTCAGTCATACCATGTGACATAAGACATACTGTCAAAACGAACTGCAACAAATACCTAAATAACTACATAGCATTTCTTAACTAACAGTAAATATATAAACTTCATCATTATTTTCATCTGCAAAGAAAAACTTCATTATCATATCATCAGAACTCCATTATTATCATCACCTGTAAAGAAAAACTTCATTATCCATATTAGAATATTCTACATCACTATTCATCATCATTCATTATCATCTGCAAAAAAGTCACTTCATTATTCATTATACAACTATTCCTAGTATAGAGTTCCTTATTTTTAGCATATTTCATCATTAAAACTAAGATGTGTAGTTCTGTCTGACAGCCTGCATCAATCGCCTCGTATTCTGAAAGAAAGACCGCTATCATACGATGTGTATAGTATATTCTTGTCAATGCTTGTCAATTCTGATCCATTTACTCTTCGTGACGAGGTATTGTATCTTCTTTCGTTCATTCCGAAAGTGAAATTCCCATAATTTATTTCTTTTACACGTTATTTCTTTCTGAAAATGATGAACAATGATTAATGTCTTGCATTTAAATCATATACACATTAAATAAAAGCAGGTTTCTAGTGATATAATTAAGCATACAGCATAGCATGACACAAGACGTAATATGTCAAAAAACATAGACAGTGTTCAGGTGCACAAATGTATGCAGAGTATCACAATGTAGCAGCAAAAAAATGTAAAATAGTCACGATGTTAAGATATCATAAGGCAATATGTCAAAGTCAATTGGTGTTTGTTATATCTTAAACATTTCATAGTGCATACAAACAAAACAGTAAAACAATCATACATACATGAAAAATGGAAAATGTGCACGGTCTAATGTGTAACAACAAGAAATGCCTCTCTTTGTTCAGCTTGTATGTTGTGTAGTTGATAGAGGCGAGAGTTGAAGACTTTAATGGAGAAGGAATTTGATAAAATTAATATGTCACTAGATAGAATCGTATAATTGGTCATAAAATATGTAAGTTTATCTGGAAAAATGTGCACGGTCTGATGTGTAACGACAAGAAAAGTGACCTGCTAACCTTACCTTGCTAGGCACTTGCCAAGAAAAAATATGATAATCATCAGTAAATAGTCACATAAATATAATTGCATAAGTGGTCATAAAAAGTGTAAGTTCATCTGGAAAACTGTGCACGGTCTGATGTGTAATGACAAGAAAGTGACCTGCTAACCTTACCTTGCCGGGCACTTGCCAAGAAAAAATATGATAATCATAAGTAAGTGTTCATTTGAATATAATTGCATAAGTGGTCATAAAAAAATCAGGAAATGGCATCACAGTGTGATAAATCATAAAGTATGTTCATTCAATAAAGGGTTTGATGTTGGAGATATGGTGATTCCCTTTGGTTTTTCTGTTTCTCAAAGTTTCGACGTGTACTACATTGGGGTGAGGAATGCTGCGAATTCGATATGGACGTGCATATAGAAGCTCAAATTTACTACATCTGCTTTTTCCTCTATTAGATAAATAATGTGTGCGCACTAATATCTTCTGTCCAATGTGAAAGTCACAGTGTGTACAAACCTGTTTTTGCTGTCTTCTCCGGCACTCTGCGGCACGTTTGATGTTGTTCAGCGCAATGTCAATTATTTCATGGTGTCGTAGTCGACGAGATGTAGGAAAGGTTACTAATTCTTTAATTTTGTTAGGTGGTTCAACATTTTTCAGTATAACAGTCGGAGATAGCATAGTAGATTCATTTGGTATGGAATTAATTACATCCTGAATGAGAGTATGTGTGTGTCCCAATCAATATGTTTTTTATGGCAGTATATTCTACACAGTTTACCAATTTCTTTCATTAATCGTTCACAAGGGTTCGAAGAAGCGTGGTACCTGGATATATAGATCGGAGAAGTGTTTCTAGCTCGTAACATACGTCTCCATATAGCAGATCGAAACTGTGATCCATTGTCGGAAATTACTTTCAATACATGCCCTACATGAAATAGAAAATGTTTTACGAATGCTTTCGAAGCAGTTTTAGCAGTAGCTTTGCGTAACGGAGTGAAGGTAACAAATTTTGAAGTGAGTTCAACAGCGACAGAGATGTAGCAAAAACTTCTATTAGTTCTGGGAATCGGACCAAAAAGGTCTACAGCGGCCATGTGTCTCAATTTAACAGGTACAATGGGATGTAATGGAGGAATATGTGAAGTCGTATCTGACTTAGCTTTCTGGCAGATTTTATATGACGCTAAAACTCGTCGAATACGTTTCTCCATGTTGGTAAAATAACAGTTCTATCTCAGATAAGAAAACATTTTCTGGCTCCGTAATGTGCGTAACTTAAATGAGTATACCAGATTAATTTGTTAACAAGTTCGTCAGGAATGCATAATAACCAATTGTTGCTATCAGGGTGAGAGCGGCGAAACAGAATGTCATTGCTTACAGTGTAATGGTTTCTAATGGTAACATTATTCCTATCTCGTCAAAGGTGTTTAATTTCTTTCCATATGTTGTCTTTACTCTGCTCTTGTACTATGTCTTGTAATGAAAACGAAATGCAACTTGTTGAATGTACATGACGCTGAAATTTGCTTTGCAGAAGTTGGTTGCGATGTCTTGCTGATTGTTGCTGAGAGAACGGGATAGTGCGTCTTCTACAATATTTTGTGTACTGGGAATGCGAACAACTGTAAAATTAAATTTCTGTAAATAAAGTTTCCATCTGCTTAATCTGTCGTGTGTAAATTTAGCGGAAAGTAAAAACTGTATCGCTCTATGGTCTGTATACACGGTCGTATGTCTTCCATAAAGAAAATGCCGAAATCTCGTAAATGCCCATACAACACATAATGTTTCCAGTTCTGTAACAGAATAATTGCGTTCAGCAGGTGACAGAATGCGACTCGCAAAGGCGATGTTTTTAATTACTGTACAACCATCTTCTTCAATTTCCTGAAAAATATGTACGCCTAAAGCGGTGTTAGAACTGTCGGTGGCAATGGAAAAATTTCTAGTAAGATCTGGGTGCGATAAAAGTGGTGCATTCAACAAAGCATGTTTTAGATTGACTAATTCAGACTATTGGTTTTTCATGTAAAAGTATGTCTCAGATGTAGTCAAAAGTAATTACATTTTCGTGAACAAGATTCTCTGTGTCAAAGTATTGCTTGCGTTACTGTAAGATACAACCTGTACTGTATCTAGTCAAATTCTATCTGACGTGCTATTATTTTCGGGAGGATGCTGTGGTATTTCGACTATTTGTACTGTTCTGTTATTTCTTCGTGACGTATTACGTTCGGGATGATATTTACTGTCTGGTTCATTCATGATAATTAGTTGTTGCGGATAATTTTGCTGCTGGTAAGGCCGACTGTTATTAAACGTACGCTGAAAATTGTGCTCATTACTTTTACGTCTGTCATAATAGTCATTCCTGTATGGTGCATTGCGATAGGAATTGAAATGGTGTATTTTCTGTACGTACTGATTCCCTTGTTGCTGTGCGTTACTATTTCTTGGAGCTGACGCTATACGTGTAGGCGGCGAAACATTAAAGCTTGGTTGACCTTGTACATTACATTGTTGGTTAGGTATGCTATCCGGCTGGTTTTGTTACTGTTGTTGGGAAAAACCTCTATTGTTACCAAAATGTGTTTGCGACTGCTGAAAATTTTGTACATACTGATGATTAAAATTTTGTCTGATATTAATTACGCTGGTAGTTCTTGTTATTTCGGGAGTGTCTAATGAAAACTGTCACTTTCGGTAAAATTTGTCATATCAGGTTTTCTTTACACGTTTCTAATCCTAGATAGATCGATAGTTGAAGAGCTATTCTGATAGATATAAAGGATAGTAGAAGAGAAGGCAGCAGTGCAGAAAACTAAAGAGGAAACAGCACTACCACAGCTCGGGGCCCTGTGCATGCTACGGCACATATTCATCTAAGTGTAATGAATCCCCTGAGGTCAATTGCGCGCTGCAAATAAATTTTAACTTCTGCATTACAGGCAATGCCGGTGAATAATTCGAAAGAAAATTGTTGTATCCAGTCCAATTCTAGTTTCTGCATTACACGAAATGCCGGTGAAAATTCAAAAGCAAATTGTTCTTGTTATTTCGGGAGTGTCTAATGAAAACTGTCACTTTCGGTAAAATTTGTCATATCAGGTTTTCTTTACACGTTTCTAATTCTAGATAGATCGATAGTTGAAGAGCTATTCTGATAGATATAAAGGATAGTAGAAGAGAAGGCACCAGTGCAGAAAACTAAAGAGGAAACAGCACTACCACGGCTCGGGGCCCTGTGCACGCTACGGCACATATTCATCTAAGTGTAATGAATCCCCTGAGGTCAATTTTAACTTCTCCATTACAGGCAATGCCGGTGAATAATTCGAAAGAAAATTGTCGTATCCAGTCCAATTCTAGTTTCTGCATTACACGAAACGCCGGTGAAAATTCAAAAGCAAATTGTCATATCCAGTCGAAAGTGTGTACCTGTGCTCTATCATTTTTAAATACCTTAGATTTTTTTACAGATAAAAATTGCTTGTAATCAACGTCATCGTCTCTGAATGTGTGAACAGGTTCAGGATTGTATGAGAATCTATTTGTCAGTGACTGTTCGGAATCTAACTCACGTACCCTCTGTAAATTACCTAAATTATACTGGCTGTGTGAGTCTGACAAATGTTCGTAAAGTGGCGTCTGCTGTGATGTGTTAAAGGCTGAAATATTTTTCATCTCAGTCACTTCTTGCTGTAAAGTTGACAATTTTCTACGTAATGTATTATTGGACGAACCTCTCTCACTGATCGTCTGCTGTAAATTTTGAAATTCGGCTGTTTGATTAAACGAAATCAGTGAAGTATCGTCTGATTTGCTGTCATTATTACTTTCAATAACGTCAATACGACTGGCCAAATCAACATATTTTTCAGTCAGTATTTTTACCTGATCATCGTTTTTAGTGTCACAAGCATTAATTTGTTTTTGTATTTTACGTGTGGTTTCGTTCAATTTTTTAATGTCTGCTTTGATGACATCGGAATCCTGTATTAATTCTAATTGTTCAAGTCTGTCGGTCACTGTCTGAAAGTCTACTGTATGTGTATCTGCTTTTGATTTAAGATTGGAAATTTCATCACGCAATTCGGTATTCAACTGTTTGATGGTATTAATTTCGTCTGATTAGCAATATTGTTGTCTACGTATGTTTTTGCTTTCGTAAACAATTGACGCTTATCTTCCTGTCTCTGTGCAGTAATTGTTTCCATGACTTGTCGCTTTACTTTATTCTGTTCCTGTATAAATTTACGGTAACGCGTTTCACTGTTTTGTAGGTGGTGATTAAAGCGTTCGTCAATTTGGCTGTTCTGTTGGTCAAATTTCGCGTATACCTTTGCATCCAGTGCGCGCGAAAGTTCTGCTGGCATTAATTTAAACTCGTCACGTAACTGTGTTGTGTTTTCAGAGCATTGTTTAGCGACTGCACTAATTTCGTCTCTAAGTGATTCTGTTGTAACTGCTTGTGTATTCCTTAATTCTTGAGCAACAGATCTAATTTCTTCACTACTTTTCCTAGCACAAGCCTTAATTTCCTCACGTAATTGTTCCTCAGTATCATGACATTGCGCGGCAACGGCTGTAATCTGTTCACTAAGCTGTCTGGAATTGTTGTCTAATTTTTCATTAAGGTTGTCATGTTTTTCACTAAGTTGTTTGTTCTGTTCATTAAGTTGTTTGAAATTTTCATTAAGCTTGTCTTATTTTTCATTAATTTCATTAATTTGTTGTTTGAGACTTTCACTAAGTTGTTTGTGATTGTTGTCATGTTCTTTCAAATGGTTCAAATGGCTCTGAGCACTATGGGACTCAACTGCTGAGGTCATTAGTCCCCTAGAACTTAGAACTAGTTAAACCTAACTAATCTAAGGACATCACAAACATCCATGCCCGAGGCAGGATTCGAACCTGCGACCGTAGTGGTCTTGCGGTTCCAGACTGCAGCGCCTTTAACCGCACGGCCACTTCGGCCGGCGTCATGTTCTTTCTTAAACTGTAGCAATACTGCCATAATTTGATCCAAGCCAAAGTTAGCGACTCTATTTTCTATGCTGTGTGTTGGTGTATCTGTATTTGTCACGTTTTCTGTAACCATTTGGTCATTCTGTATTTCTTGAAAAGGTTTCCCAATCGGATGTGCACTGTTAGTCACTAAACCGGAATCAAATAAATCTGTCGTATTTTGAGTACACTGTTCATTTTCGTTAGAAAAATTCATCTGTTCACAATTCAAATTTTGCAAATCGGGCGTGTCGAACTGGGCAGCGTTCATTGTAACAGAACGTCCCGCATCATCAATTGTCGTTAAATTAACAGAGGACACAATTGAATTTGTTTGTTCATCATTAGCATTAAAATCATTACTAGTGATCAGTACGCACTGATTGTCTGTAAATGGAGGACTATCATTAAGTCACTGAGTGTCGCAAGTATTATCGGTCAAATTATTACAGTCGGCTATTTCACTCATTACACGTCGCGATGTACTGTTAACAGTTTTTCGCGGAATTTTCACAAATCAAAATTAAGCACAAATGAAGCAAGGACAATGCAAAATGCAACAAACACAATTACAACAAAGAGCAACAAATTGCCGATGATCTGTGAAAGAAAGAGTGACAGATTAGTAAATGCGTTGCGCCAGATGCAAACTACGTTTAAGTAAATAAGAGCAGATATATAGCTACTTCTCAGAAGATTCACAAAGAAATACGATCCTGGCCGGATGTCGCCAAGTGTAACCTCCCCACAATAATCATAATAAAAATGAAAATGAACCATGAACCCACGGAAATATTAATTAAATGAATTTTAAAATATTGTAACCTCGGAACAACATTGGTTCCCATTTATAGTCTCCGTGCAGAAATGCATTCACATTTAATGTAACCACAAAATTCTTTTCTCATTTAATGTTAAGTTCGAAACGGAAAAATTCCTAAACCCAAAAATAATAAAAAAAGGAAAATTCAGTAACCTGGTAAATTTTATGACGACAGCAGCGGTGCGCCACGGCCCTGTATTCTGAATAAAAAAAGCAAAAATTCTTACCTCAATAAAAACTGCGAATATATCTGCTCTTACCTAAAAAATTTTCTGCTCAACTCCGTGCAATACTGGTCTATGCTTTGTGATTCATGAAAGGAAAGATAATCCATTAAATAAAATCTTTAAATTGAAATGAATGCCTTTTTTTTAAAAAAAAATTACTTTATATTATAAAAATTATTATTGGGGCATTTTTTGAAAGAAATTGGATGACAGTTAACATACATTACTAGATATGCGCAAGGCTGCTTCTTTACCTTCTACAACAATACTCATCCTCCAGAGTCCCGACCAGAGCAGACTGCCGAACCGGGCAGACACGCGCCGACTACTGCCGACTCACGCAGACTACTGTCGACTAGCAACAACTAAGTACATACTGCTCTCTGGTCAGAGACTCTCATAAGTCTTGCCTGTTGCAGGCAGCGCATACATCGCATACCTCTTACAAAGTTGGAGCTGAAATTAAATATTCTCTTTTATGCTCTGTTTTTATTCAAACCTATGCAATACTCCCACCTAATGACCAATGGGACATATAAGTCCCACTTAAAATATTAAAAAAACTGGTCGAAGCAATCACACATTTGTGATACATTTCACTTTAGATGCTATTCCTTAAGCAAAATACAAAACAAAAATTTAAAAAACTGAGTAAAAAATAATTCGGTCATGAAAGGGTTAAAGAATATTTCAGTTATGAAGCATACATCTTAGTGTTAAAGATTTGTTGCAAACTGAACAATGACTCAAGAGAACTGCGCAGGGAGAGGTTACATAATTATTTGTTGTAGTTAATTATCTGTGTTTCCCGTTTGCTGTAATTACGTTATTAGAAAAAAGCAACGATTTATTAAGCATGATAAATGTGTAGATAGCTGCGACTGACTGTTTCTTGGGAATCCAGTCTCTCCTGTGAACCGTCGCGATCCACTTTCGCCTTAAATTTTCATCCGACTGGAACGGCTAAACTTTAATTATCATCATAATTTTATTAGTATTTTTATCATAATTATAATCATAATTTTCTCTACAATTAGGATTACAACACTCGCAAGTAGTTTTAAATATAATACTCGGTTGCATGTATGACAACCGGAACGGACGAGATTTCCGCCACGAATGTAAAGAACGCACACGATTCAGCTAGCCTCAGGCAGTACCTGTGACGCCACGAATCTCTCACGCATACTAGGTGGCCTTGGCCCGGAACGCCACTGCATGAGAGTCACTTCGTAATGGCTACTGCACACTCTCTGCCATTGTTAACAGCGGCCACACACAAAACACTCGTCGACCGACTTCTGCCGACCTTACCCGATCCAGAACTAAGGATCCCTAGCATAGCTACATCATCTCAGTAAACAGTCGTCGAAGATGAGGGCAGAAAACCGCGAAGAAGACGGCGGACATGTAGATCAAATTGTTATAAGTATTTAAAAAATTGGTTACTCAGTTTTTTTGAGTCTTTGTGGTACACGCGGTTTACTTCCGAAATACGCGGGAATTGCTGTAATTATTGCTGTTAACATTGTTATACAAACACAGCTCTTTTTACACTTCGTCCGTTAAATTGATCATTTGGTCTCTCGTCCACACGCTAGCCAAGTTGTTCTGTCTACAATATGCACTGCACAGAACTGCGAGTGATCAGCCAATGTGGCCGAGAGGTTCTAGGCACTTCAGTCTGGAACCGCGCGACCGCTACGGTCGCAGGTTCGAATCCTGCCTCGGGCATGGATGTGTGTGATGTCCTTAGGTAAGTTAGGTTTAAGTAGTTCTAAGTTCTAGGGGACTGATGACCTCAGATGTTAAGTCCCATAGAGCCATTTGAACCATTTTTGATCAGCCAGTGACCTTGCAGCTATTTTGCAATTCATTCGTACACATCCGTGACGCGTTCACGAACTCGTACAAATTCACTCCTGAACGGAGGGCGCTTTCATTTCTACACGACATCGAGTATTACAGTACTTACTATTAAATTAATAAGAACATTATAACAAGGCGAGTAAAAACATATTTGCTGTGTGTGAACCAGCACCCTTTAATTCACAATTCGCTCTACAACTGGCACATACTTGCACGAAACGCGTTAAATGTAAGATAGCCGCGCGGGGTAGCCGCGTGGTCTGGGGCGTCTTGACACGGTCCGCGTGATTTCCCCCCCCCCCCCCCCCCCCCCCGCGGCCCCCCCCCCCTCCCCCCGTCGGGCATTGGTGTGTGTGTCGTCCTTAGCTTAATTTAGTTTAAGTTAGATTAAGTAGTGTGTAAGCTTAGGGACCGATGACCGCAGCAGTTTCGCCCCATAAGGTCTTACCAGAAATTTCCAAATGTAAGAAGCCATTAACCAACGATATGCCTTTCTAGCATTTTATTATAACAAATCCCACAAAATACGTCGCATTTTCGAGTGATCCTGAATGTGTCGGTGGTTAGAAACAGTATATACTCATAGCACGTAAGTTGTGGTATAAAAACCACCAAATAAGGGCTTCAGCTACAAACGATGTAATCAAGTATGGCATCTCCCTAAGTTCTGCCTGTGATGTGGAAAGTGGTGTTGCATCTCACTGACCACGTTCCTCTCCACGATGCAAAAATCCAACGTGTCCGATTCTGTTTTTCACGCAAGAGAGATCCCCGCTACGTGAAATTCCGCGCTGGACGTCACAAAATTCGACCACCTCCACGTTGACGTTAGGTGTCACAGCCTCTTGTGTGAAGGCGGCTTTGGGAAAGGTCACTGCGGATTTCCTGCCCCAGATTTTTCAGTCCCAGCTCGTACTGAACTGTAATAACGTCGTCGTAACCAGGAAGTTAAACCACAAACTTACTTCCTTAGGGAAAGCCTTGCTATAATCGCGAGACTTCCGTAAGGAGTCGGTTTACTACGGCTGTTGTTGGATATTTCATGAGAATGGACCCAAAGGAAACGACCTACTTGATTCTGACCTCAGACCCATACACAGATAGAGCAATTGCATTGTCCAGCTTTTGGGAACAAAAGGAGCGATGTCATAGGACTGCACAGAGGCGTCCACAGAAATTTTACAAAAAGAGAAAACTTTAAAAATTGCAAATTTTAATATAACTGAGTCGCTGTGTTTGAAAACTCGATGTCCCCAATAACTAAATTTGATAAGAAGTACGCAAAGCTCTTATTACTTCAAACACCTGATAGCTATCCAAGTAGTATTTTAAGAGAGACTGCTTTCATATCTGTACAGGAACTATAATTCAATAGCGTATGCAAAGTATTTGTGTTATAATATGGATATGTATGGCACCTTTTTGATACAACGATCTGAAACTACATCTTCGTACAGTTCCAGGGTATTCAGTGAGTCATGAAATGAAGCTGAAAAATATTCACAAGAGCTTTATTAAAGTTCCTATAGTGTAAGTGGAAACTGGAAATTAAAAATCTCCTCCAGAAGAAAAGCAGAACAAATGAACAAATACTTTTGTATATCAATTAAAATAACCGACGGAATTTGGCAAATTAATACTCCTCGAAGTGGATAAACTGGAAATAAACTGTATGAAAGGTTTACTCAACTTTGCATATCTTCATATATAACTTCATATCTGATGACGTTAATAGTTTTATTCAACTGCTTTCATACTTTCCATTTCTTAATGTTCACTGTCGCTGCTGAAATTGAGCAAAAAATGTTTTGAAAGCTGTATTTTTGAAGTAGTAAGGTAAAGTGCAGCTTAGAGTCGGTATACTACTAACGCAACGTGGGAAATATCCCAAAGTCACCGTCAAATTGGCCAGTATAACTGAGCTTCGACAGTTGAACCATTACAGTTCTCGTCTGAACTTTGTCACGTTATCGTACAGCTGCGCCAACTGGACTGCACTTGGCGCTGGGTTTTTGAGAAGGTTCAAATGGCTCTGAGCATTATGGGACTTAACATCTGAGGTCATCAGTCCCATAGAGCTTAAACCTAACCAACCTAAGGACATCACACACATCCATCCCCGAGGCAGGATTCCAACCTGTGGCCGTAGCAGTCGCACAGTTCCGGAGTAAAGCGCCTAGAACCGCTCGGCCACTGTGGCCGGCTTTTTGAGAAGGTCTCAGTTCATGGTGAGATACCGTTGCTGGAAGTTCATGAAGTATTGTAATAAAAAAGAAGCTGTATCCTGACTCCAGGAAGAGGCAAATGTCCTATGTCGCGCCGCTCCCTCCCCCACGTCATCGCCCTTATAGATAAAATATCACAAAAAAAGAAACCTACTGCTGTACTGCGACACTATTGATAGAGAACTGGCAACAGTATCTACCGTAAAATATCTAGGAGTAACTCTCCAGAGCGACCTTAAGTGGAATGACCACGTAAAACGAATAGTGGGAAAAGCAGATTCCAGACTCAGATTCATAGAAAGAATTTTAGGAAATGTGACTCTGCCACGAAGGAAGTGGATTATAAGGCTCTTGTTCGACCGACCCTTAAGTACTGCTTATCTTTTTGTGATCCCTACCGGGTAGGACTGATGGAAGAGATAGAGAAGATAAAACGAAGAGCAGTGCGTTTCGTCACGGGATCGTTTAGCCGTTGCGATAGCATTACGGAGATGCTCAACAAACTATGTAGACAGACGTTACGAGAGAGTCGTTGTGCATCACGGAGATACTTACTAGTGAAATTTCTAGAAAGGAATTTCCGGAAAGAGTCAGGCAACATATTACTGCCCCTCACATACGTCTCGCATAATGACCACAAGGAGAAAATTTGAGAAATTACAGCCAATACAGAGACTTACAGACAATCATTCTTCCCGAGCGCCATTCACGAGTGGAACAGGGTTGAAGGGCTCAGTTGGTGGTACAAAAGTACCCTCCACCTCACACCATTAGGTGTTGTAGATCTAGATATATATGAATGTCTATAAAACTGCAACAAGCAGAGTGACCCTTCCTGTGAATCAGACGTAATCAATCGCAATACCACTTTCTTAGCAGTAACTATTCAGGCCAACAAATTGAAATAATTTTCTGCATTTGTTTCTGAGTTGGTGGAGTTATGTAATTTTGAGATGCAGAATTCAAAGCTGCACGGAGTTATGTAATTTTGAGATGCAGAATTCAAAGCTGCACCCGGATTTTCTTTCTTTCTTTCTTTCTTTCTTTCTTTTTTTTTTTTTTTTTTCGAGTCATCAATCTTCTGACCTGTTAATGTGGCCCGCTACACATTTTTGTCTTGTGGCAACCTCTTCATCTCAGAGTCACACTAATTTTGTGGATTTATTCCAACATCTCTCCCCCAACAACTTTTACCATCTACAGCTCCCTATAGAACCATGGAAGTAATTCCAATACGCATCCTATCATCATGTGACCCTACCTCGTCAGTATTTTCCATTTATTTGTGTCCTCTCCTATTCTCAACCTCCTCATTTCTTATTTTATTGGTTCATCTACTTGCAATTTTCGACATCCTTCTGTCTCAAACGTTTCGACTCTGTTCTTTTCCTGTTTTCCTACAGTGCACGATTTACTTCCATTCTAGGCTGCGCTCCAAATGTAAATTTTCAGACATTTCTTCCTCAAATTAAGGCTCATCTTTGATAGTAGTAGACTTTTTTAGACCAGGAACTCGTGCGCTAGTTTTCTTTTTATGTCCACTTTGTCTGTCGTGCGTTCTGTTGTTTCCAAGGCAACAGAATTCCTTCACGTCGGGTGCTTCGTGGTCCACAATTTTTATATTAAGTTTATCACTATCCTCATTTCTGCTACTGCTCGTTGCTTTCGTCTTTCTTCAGTCTATCCTTACTACATATTCTGTATTCAGTACACTGTTCATAGCGTTCAATATGTCCTGTAATTACTTCTCGCTTCCACAAACAATAGCAATGTTATCAAAGGATATTATTAATATTCTTTTAAACGCAGTTTTAATCTCACTCCTGAACCATCGTTTTTCCCGTCATTGCTTCTTCAATGTTTAGACTGAACAGTAGTGAGGAAGAGTGCATCCCTGTCTGACATCCTTTTCAATTAGAGCACATTTTTCTCCATCACTTCACATTTAGGAGATACAAAATAATGGTAGACTCTTACACATAGCCCTAAAATTACTGAAATACTTACATGAATCATCAAAACTATCATGTTATACAAGAAATCACATATGCCATCAACCCCTAGCAATTATAATTAGAAGTGTTAATGTTTCATGAAATATAATGTCAGTTTCTTTGGATAACTGGGATAAGAATGGTTTCCTTTTGTGACAAGCCACATCTGTTCCTTTAAACAAAAACGAATGGCTCTTCGTTGCATCGTTCCAGCGTTCTTGATAGCGATCTTCCATGGGTAGAATGTCTTGTTGGAAACTTTCAAACTGTTATTGCTAACAACAAGCAACTTTAGCTCTGAAAAAAATCAAGGTATGAACCTAAAACGTGTGTATCTGACGACAGTCTATACAGCATTTTTTGTAGTTATCCAATACTTCGGTCACTATATAAATATAATTTCTTCTCTCCTACTGCCCAAAAAACCGCGAATAATTCCTTTGAAAGAAATTCAAGCATATAATTCGACATTTGTGATTATAGCATCAAAAGTCCTATCAGTCAACTAGATGATTATTTGTGGTCTGATAAACACACCTTCTTTCAACTTGGACTCACTGATCACAGGCAGAACTGCAAATTATTGCCCCTGTTTATCAAGAGACATTGCAAAATTCTTGACCATACCTAACTTAATACGAAGTGAAGGCAGGATGACTCTACTTGGCACAACTAATCATTCGTCGTTAATATTTTCCTTTCCTCGAGTATAAATTTGTCTCATAGAATATTCCGTGATAAATGTAATTTATCTGACCAGCACCTCGAAACCCCCGCGTGATACCACGCTGCTGATGCTACATTTGATTCAAATACCAAAAATACGTTGGAATTGATATATCACAAACAAATTGCAAATATTTGTTGGGCCTTATTGTGCACACAAGATGAACTCAAATTCTGGAGTTCTTTGTGCGATACTTTCTGAGTGTTTTGGTATATGGGACACGGGGGCTCCAGTGGCTCGTCAGATACTCTTACAAGGGACAATCGAAAAGTTTCCGTTCGAGGGCGGTGCTGCAGCGTATACGCAACTAGCGCGAGTCCGATTCGGGTGTATGAGCACCGACATGTAGGCGAGGGAGTACTGTGGCATTCGTGGCTTACCGACATACGTGCGGAAAATGCCGAAACGTAAACTGTGGAGACGTCTTTATCAAGTGCGTCGAAAAAGAAACTACGTGCTGTTATTCACATTTTCTTGGCCGTCAAAGGACAAGCAGTGGTAGACACCGATTAAAGAATGAAGAACGTTTATGGGGCAGCATGTCTATTGAAAACCACCGACGTGGGATGGTGCACCGAGCTCCATCCTAGTCGCGATTTGACACAAGACGCTGGCCTCATCCATTACGGACACCAAGCGGGCGGTTGACAATGCGATAAAAAAAAAAAAAAAAAAAAAAAGCCTTCAGTGGTCGTGCAACACATTATCCGGCAGGAGGAAGGCTACTGTAAGGTCTGCGGCCAGTGTTGAGTGTTGAATGCCAAACAAAAAGCAAACCGGATGGCTGTTTCCCTGAAGCACCTGATGCGTTTCGGTGTCGAAGGCAACACGTTGTTTGGGTGCTTGGCTGCAGGCGACGAAATCTGTTGACATCATCAGGAACCAGGGTCGAAAGCATAGACAATGCAATGGAGCCGTCCATCGGCCCTTCGTTTCAACAAGTTCCAGAGCCAGCCACCTGTTGGAAAGATGATTCTCACCCCTTCTTTGATTACCGGGGTACACTGCTTATTGAATGTAAGTAACCCGTCGTTTCCACCACTGGGGGGAACGGTACTGCGCAACGCTGGAGAAATTACAACGCGCAAATAAGGCGAAACGTTCGGGAACACTGCGGCAGCGGTGCTGCTGCATCATGATAATGCACGTCCCCATGACGCAACACAGAAATTACGCTACTTAATGTGGTAGACAATGGAGTACCCGCCCCATGGCCCTCATCTCTCCCCGTGTGATCACCACGCCTTCGGTCCCTTAAAAAAAAGGCCTTGAAGGGTCGCCGCCTCCTGTCGGACGAGGATGTGTAGCAGGCAGTTACGGACTTCTGCGCGCAGCAGGACACGGTGTTTTAACAAACGGATAGCTTCAACATGGTGCGTCGGTGATCTTCCTCAATGCTCACGGCGATTTTGCCGAACTGGCATACCGATTCTAGATTTCGATCGGAAACATTTTTACCCCGATTTTATGATGGTGCCTGTATTACACTAGAAATATCTTCACAACAGTGCAAATGTCAACGGTTTGTGCTATGTGCTTTGTTCGAAGACGACAAACTTGTTCTATTCGCCCACCTCATTCGGTGTACCCCTACTGTACAATACTCTTTTGTTTGCACGTTCTTCCAAAGAAGTAATTTCATAATATAAAAAGCTAGTGTTACACTATTAATTCACTTCCTGGCGCCAATCACACAACACACTATCGGGTGGCAACAGGATCATGACTTCATTAAAAGACACCAACATAACTAAAATAATTTCTTTCTTCGCATAAGCCACGAATTTCATAGCAACGGTGGGTGTGCAAATGATGAGAATTGCATTTCTATGTGAGAAGTAGAACGACCACTAGAGTACATTAGTGTTGTTCATGTTCAGTGTTGTTACCAAGCCTAGTAGGGTCTGTAGGGGTGTGAACAGTGTTAGATGTTGAGTAATCATTGTGGAGGACACGGAAATGCCGCTTACTCGTGTGAGACGGCGTTATCAGCATCTGACAAATGGCTCTGAGCACTATGGGACTATGACTGCTCAGGTCATCAGTCCCCTAGAACTTAGAACTACTTAAGCCTAACAAACCTAAGGACATCACACACATCCATGCCCGAGGCAGGATTCTATCCTGCGACTGTAGCGGTCGAGCGGTTCCAGACTGAAGCGCCTAGAACCGCTCGGCCACTTCGGCCGGCCCTAACGAGAGGTCCCATTCTTCCAAAACCTGTATGTCCATCTTGTCAGAGATCGTTTCTGGACTCGGCTGTTCAGTGCAGAACGTCAAATCAAACACCTTTCAGCCATCTAATTTCCAAACCTTTTTTTTATTGGCCTACAAGTTTCGGCGATATATATATTACTCCATCTTCAGACCCCCTGACCGACGTGTAGGAAGATTCCAGCCTCGGTTCCGATCAAAATAGGGGCCAGCATTCAAAGACTGGGGTCTGCAGATTTTTGCTTGACACAATGATCACCTCAAACATCATCTGCCAACCAAACTGGAAATTAAACCGTTGAAAGGTATAGGTTGACTCTTACATAGAAGATTACAGCAACCAGCCACTTTTTACAATGCTATTTATTTATTTAAACAGCGCCGTTACCGGTTTCGAACCGACATGTTCATCTTGAGATGGCTAGCTCACGTTTAACATTAGATTTCACCTTTCGTTTCCCCACCTGACGAAATTTCCTTGGGGGTGGTGGTGAAGATGAAGAATCCGCGCCATTGTGTTCATCGGTTCACGTTTCTTTGGTGGCTTATATTATTCTCAAGTGTTCTTCTATACACAGGCGTCCGTTTTTCAACACACTGCGCTGCGCTCGTAACAATATTTTCTCGTTTACTTTAGGTTTCTTTGCCTCGTGTGGGATGCAAACCATTTTGCTTTGTTTTTGTATATATGGAAGCATATGTCACTTCCTGTATGTGTGTGTGTGTGTGTGTGTGTGTGTGTGTGTGTGTGTGTGGTCTGAAACTACATTTTTAAGTACTAGAAATTAATTTAAATACGCAAGATTGTCATTTAACAGCTGCAAAAAGTAATAATGGGGAGTCGGTATTTTCTGTGGCACTTCCAATATAGATAATGGTTTTGTCGCAAATGCGGATACCGAAACAATGAATTTAATATTATCCATTACGGATGAGCGGTAACGGTTGTTATGTTTTTAACATAATAGTTAGTAGTATTCAGCCGTAGTTTTTGTCCTACTCATTACTCATCGTTAGAATGCTAAAAAGTATACCAACACAACTGCGGCGTTCGACATTGAGTTGTGTGCTGAACAAAAATTGCGACTACTAGTTATAACGGACGACCGAAACAATGAATTTATCAGAAGGAAAATAAAAAGGAGTGGTTTCACTAAAGAATGTAGTCACTCTTTGGAAGACAACAAATAACCGTTTTTCTATTTATGCTCTGCAGCAATATACAAGCCAAGATGTTTTACGGGGCATATCTGTTCATTTATGATGAACTCCGTACGCCCACGCTATAATGTCTAGCTGCGTCGGAGGTTCAGGCAAAAATAAAATAAACTTCTCGAAGACTACGTTGCCATTGCACTTAGTTACATTTCAGCTAGTCCAAAAAAAGAAATAAGTCCCACTCCTGGCATTGGTTCTTGGCTAACGTACGTTGCAACTAATTATGCAATTAGCTGTAACACATCTATGATCAGCAAACATAAATTATTTTCTTAGCGGAAAAAGCGCCTTCAGTTCACTCCGTCTAATACAGTATTTACAAAAAAAAAGGTGAAAGATTTGCGATAACGACTTTTGTACTTTATGAGAGCACAAACGTCTGCTGCGAATTAGGTCTAGTTTTTTCAAAAACAGTTGAAAATTTCCCAGTGGGAACTGTACACAGCTTCAGCTATAAAAGTGCCATTATTTAGTTTAAGCTCACATGCACATGCTTCTATATGTTGCCCTACGCAAAATTTTTTTAGTTTACAAATTTTTCACACTATGACTGATTTTAACATATATGGCAATTCCTCCTTTCTCCACAGTGTCTCTACTTACATATGCTGGAAGCTTATATCCAGCTACATTTTCCATTTCCATACCTGTGACTATACGATGTTCAGATAGGCATAGTACAGCTATTCCACCCTCAGTTTCTAAATCTACTTTGTTTTTTAATTCCCTGTTATTCTGATACAATATATTAACATTATTTTTCACTGTGATTTTATGTGAATCTTGTGACATACTAACATTATTCTTCATTGTACTGTTATGAGAATCTTGTGATATTTTCACATCTGTAGTACCTGCCTGTCTGAACTTCTCATTAAGATTAATTTGAATCAATGTAGGATGATTGGACACTGATCTTAGACTAAAAAAGTACTCCCTTGAGTTTCAGTGCCCCCCCTTTAAAGATTTTGCTATCATCCCAACTAGTTTACCCTTCCTTTTCCTACTGAGATGCAGGCCATGTCTTGTGAAGTCCCATTTACCATCAACAGGAACCAAACCTATGCCTGACAAAGTAGCCGCCCGAAGCAGCTGATCTAGCTCCATATTGACCCTCCTGACAGCTGTTCAACTGGGACGGGTCATACCGCATGAAAGCAGGAACCAAGCCAACATTTATATGGTTCATTCCAGACAAAACTCCAGTGGAAGCATCCAGGGTCGTTGATGTGGTCTTCAGTCCTGAGACTGGTTTGATGCAGCTCTCCATGCTACTCTATCCTGTGCAAGCTTCTTCATCTCCCAGTACCTACTGCAACCTATATCTTTCTGAATCTGCTTGGTGTATTCATCTCTTGGTCTCCCTCTACGATTTTTACCCTCCACGCTGCCCTCCAATGCTAAATTAGTGATCCCTTGATGCCTCAGAACATGTCCTACCAATCGATCCCTTCTTCTAGTCAAGTTGTGCCACAAACTTCTCTTCTCCCCAACGCTATTCAATACCGCCTCATTAGTTATGTGATCTACCCATCTAATCTTTAGCATTCTTCTGTAGCACCACATTTCGAAAGCTTCTATTCTCTTCTTGTCTAAGCTATTTATCGTCCATGTTTCACTTCCATACATGGCTACACTCCATACAAATACTTTCAGAAACGACTTCCTGACACTTAAATCTATACTCGATGTTAACAAATTTCTATTCTTCAGAAACGATTTCCTTGCCATTGCCAGTCTACATTTTATATCCTCTCTACTTCGACCATCATCAGTTATTTTGCTACCCAAACAGCAAAACTCCTTTACTACTTTAAGTGTCTCATTTCCTAATCTAATACCCTCAGCATCTCCGGACTTAATTCGACTACATTCCATTACCCTCGTTTTGCTTTTGTTGATGTTCATCTTATATCCAGGGTCACCCCGACCAAAAAAAGCCAAGGCCATCCACACAAGGGCAGGAAAGGTTATGCTGACGTTCTTCTTTGACTACGATGGCCCCTTTCTGATTCACTTCCTGCAGCCCGTGACAAGAGTGAATGCTCGGAGTTACTCGCAAACCATGACCACCCTTCGCCAAGCGATCAAATCAAAACGACAAGGCAATCTCACCCGTGGGATCGTTCTGCTCCACGACAATGCAAATCCTCGTAAGGCCAAACCGAGCGAGGTGGCGCAGTGGTTAGCACACTGGACTCGCATTCGGGAGGACGACGGTTCAATCCCGTCTCCGGCCATTCTGATTTAGGTTTTCCGTGATTTCCCTAAATCGTTTCAGGCAAATGCCGGGATGGTTCCTTTGAAAGGGCACGGCCGATTTCCTTCCCAATCCTTCTCTAACCCGAGCTTGCGCTCCGTCTCTAATGACCTTGTTGTCGACGGGACGTTAAACACCTCGTAAGGCCAACACAGTCATGGCACTCCTGTAGAAATTCAAGTGGGAGATTCTCGGCTACCCTCCATACGGTCCGGACTTCTCTCCCTGTGATTGCGCCATTTTTGGTCCCTAAAAAGACTCTGAGAGGCAAACGATTCACCTTGGACGGCAACGTCCAGCTGTGCTTGCGGACCTGGTTAACATTTCAGCCCCGGGAATTTTATGAGACAGCCATTCATCGCCTTGTGTCACAGTGGGACAAGTGTCTTAACAGCCAGGGTCAATACTTCTAACATACAGGTATTGGTTTATGTAATTATGCCTCCAACTTGTTTCCTTCTGCGCGCCCCTTATACGTACGCCGTACTGTAGGCATCGTACACACTATACGCCGCCCGAGGTTCCCTGAAACAGAAAAGGGCCTTCCCGGCGTCTTACCAAGTTACCCGCCTGCGCACACGAGGTTCCTAATGCAAGCTTGTGCAGTGGCGCTGGACTCGCAGGTAAACTGGTTCGAATCCTGGTGGTGGATGAAATATTCACTGCCGGTATTGGTCTGCAAGGAGAGAAGAGGTGGTGGCGTAGAGCTCCTGGTCATTAGTCCTTGCTCCAGTGTCATGGATTCAATTCAAAATTTTTCTGCAGTGCCTCATGAAGTGACACTGGTGATGGAGATCCGTCCGGCGGATGGCGACTTTAAGCCTGGCGGCGCCCTTCGTGCTATTCTATAATAGTAGGCTACGTGCCGGCACCGTGTTTCTCCTGCTCCCTTCTCTCATTATCATCATCACACATCACACACATAACACTACATTACACAAGCATCCATTACCCTCACCTATGGTCTAAAAGTAAACATACAACACAACTCTCAAATATCCATAAGGAAAGAGGCCAGTGTGTCCGGAGGAAGAACATCCAATAGGCGGCTGAACCCTCCCTTTTGATATCCCAGCCAACAGTGCCGTAAGACATTAACACTTTTTACCTCTCTTTATTTAGCCTACTGGAATAGCTCATGGTTTGTAATTAGTCTGTCATAATCCATTACCTAAGGGTAAGTTAAAGTCTCACTACTTGTGTCCTGTTCGTTGCTCGTGGTCTCGGGGTAGCGTTCTCGCTTCCCGAGCACGGGATCCCGGGTTCGATTCCCGGCGTGGTCAGGGATTTTTCCTGCCTCGAGATGACTGGGTGTTGTTGTGTCGTCTTCATCATCATCATTCATCCCCATCACGGTCGGAGGAAGGCAATGGCAAATCACCTCCACTAGGACCTTGCCTAGTAAAGCGCTGCGGGTCTCCAGCTTACCTAGTAAAGCGTTGCGGGTCTCCAGCATCGTTCCCCTACGCTCTGTAAAGAAGCATGGGACTTTACTTCACTCGTGTCCCACTACATCGTCCTCAGATCCGAGATGTCAGTTATTTGTGTTCATTCTTTCTTATATGCATTGCTCTGCTTCATAGGTATGGAAGCGGCAGTGTGCGTACCTAATATGTTCCAGATGGTTCAAATAGCTCTGAGCAGATGGCTCTGAGCACTATGGGACTTGACTTCTGAGGTCATCAGTCCCCTAGAACTTAGAACTACTTAAACCTTACCAACCTAAGGACATCACAGACATCCATGCCCGAGGCAGGATTCGAACCTGCGACCGTAGCGTTCGCGCGGTTCCAGACTGTAGCGCCTAGAACCGTTCGGTCACCCCGGCCGGCAATATGTTCCATAGCGCCACGAATAAAAACTCGATTTTTCAGATCTCATACCTACGGTTATATTGGCGAGAAAAAGATGGGGTCATATATTTTGGATCGCCTATGGTCTAGGGACCGTTTATGCGCCCAACAGATGGATCGTTGTAGTGTCATTATCCTACAATACATGAGCAAAGTATGAATATTTCGCGCTTCCTCTTGCGAAGGCAAATGGAGCAAATCAGTTGGTTCCTTTTGCATTTGATGTGGTCTGTGATGGCTTGATGGGACCTACGGAGGCACCGTTAGTTCATGGGCGGTTCCCCGGAAAATCCCAAGAAAGAGTTGTCCCCGGCGGACCCAAACACAGCCGAGGATTCCAAGACGACTGCGCACATAAAACGGCTGAACTTTTTACGATGTGTTCTTAATATTCCGATCTCGAACTGCCTTGAAAATTTTCTCCATATCTTTATCCGTTTCCGAGATACAGATATTCGAATTTATCCTACTTGTACACACAAAATACGCACGTAAAATCCAGCTTGAGGCGAAAACGTAGTTCATAAAGTGTCGTAGCACGGAGAAATATGCTGTAAAGTGTCTCCGTCATCATCTGGGAACCCCATGTTCTGGTATCTGAAGTACATACATTTTTCTTTCATTCCTTTTTTGCGCGTAAAATCCACTCTAAGTAGTAAAATTAATTTTGCGATATTTCAGTTTCACATAAGCAAACTTCAAATGGTTCAAATGGCTCTGAGCACTATGGGACTTGACTTCTGAGGTCATCAGTCCATAAGTAAACTGTCTATATTTTACTGACCAATACATTTGTTCTCATATGAATTACCCGCCCTACTGCAGCATGGAAAAGAAGAGAACTAACGGAAAAATGCTCCTATCGGAGCATAAAAAATGCGAATATGTTCCTGTTTGTTTAACAGACTGTGTAGTGTCTCGGAAGCCTGCATACTCGGTTCGCTAGATAAACAATCAAACAAGTCGTATTAATGAGTTTTGTTACAATTAATCAAACACAGTACTTAACTTTGGCAATTCACCGATGTTTCGCAAGCAGAGGGCGACATGTGAAATAATCAGTCTTTGCCGTGACTAACATATTCTAGCTTTTTTTAACATGCAACTCGCCTCAGACTCCCACTGAAAGCAAGACAACAAAGACCACACCTTACCACTGCTGGATGCGTACTGACTGTGAGTGTAGAAACGTTATGGCATCAAGCTGGCGGCTGTAGCATCGCGATAGACCAGAACGTGTTACTTTCTGGGTAACCCTCGTAGTTTAGAAATATGGGGTCGGATCGCAGACTCTTAAAGTGGTCTGGAGAGAGCTGAGCGGGATACGGCGGTGAGGTCCTAATTACGCTCGAGAACGCCAAGGAAACATCATTGTCAATAACACATTTATCATGTAGAAATACAGGAGTGTCTTCCCAGGCGCGCGCGCCTCAGCCGGACTGACTCGTCAGCAGCGGAATGCCGACGTGCGGTCGACTGGCAGTACGGCCAACACAGTGAAGCGCCGGAAGGGAAATGTTTCGGCACGGGACGGCCGTTGAGCCGCGGAGTCCGGGGGCCTCCAGCTCTACGTAGCGATATCCAAAGTGCACTCCTGGACGTGTGCGCTGCAACAGAAAATCCCGTCACTTGTCAGGTGCATTCTGTGGTTCGGTTTTTATGGGCAGAAAATTCCAAATCAACTGAAATTTATCGGGATCTTTGTGATGTGCGCGGAAAAGGAGTAATGAGTGAAAACCGAGTGAGGCAATGGTGCATTTATTCTAAAAACAGCCGTACCAATGGTCACGGCGCTGACTGCTGTGACAGGCCTAGCCATGCGACTGACGAACTGGTCATGATAACAGGCGGCATTTCTGAAAATCGTCGTTTCGGGATTTCGGAACTTTCGCAACATTTTCCCCAATTTTCACGGAATTTGGTGCGTGAAATTGTGGTACCGGTACCTCAAATTCTGTGCTAGGTGGATTCCCAAAATCCTAACGGAAGACCAATAAAACACAGACTGGATAAGCACTGATCTTCCTCGATGATAATGGGAATAATGGTAACTTATTTACTGATCGCATGATATCTGGTCACAAGACTTGGATGAAACGAGTCAACTGTGAAATAAAAAGAAACGAAGTAAGTGTCTGAAACGCTGTCAGCAAGAAAGACCATGACTACTGCGTTTTGGATCTCTAAGGGGCAATTGTCGCTGATTTCCTTGAACGTGGCACAACAATTAACTCAGAGAGGTATTGCCAAGCACTGATAAGGTGACAAAATTAGGGCAGGGGACACAAAACAAGCGCCGGGGGATACTTAGCACAATTTTTTTTTCTTTTTTTTTCCACAACAACGCACGTCGAAACACGGCCAATTCCGCTCCTACAGGGTTTTGAATGGGAGGTGTTTGATCATCCACCACACAGACCTGATTTACCACCGAACGACTACCACCTCTTCCCAGCAGTGAAGATACGGCTCGCGACACAACGCTTTGATGCTGACGCAGAACTGCATGCCAGTGAAAACTGTGGTTGCAATCGCCGGAGACTTATTTTTAGAGAGACGGTACTGTAAAACTTGTGGCGCGGTATGGGAAGTGCTCCAGTTCGAATGACGATTGTGTACATAAATAGCTTAAGAGTGTACATTTAAAATGTATATAATGAAATGTGGTTTTTCCGCAGTGTTAATTTTTTTATTTCAAAACGTCTATTACTTTCTGGCTAGCCCTCGTACGTTTCGGTACATAGGACATTCCAAACTATGCATACGGTTCAAAAAATTCCGGAACTGCGTCCACAAAATTTTTCTAGGCTTACCTTTTACTTATTGTGCATGGTGTCCTTCAGAACACTCTCCTCCGCAATTGATACACCACTTCCAAAGTCATTTCCATTTCCGGAAACAGTCTTGGTACGTCTCTTAAATGATCGTGCGAAGGGCCGTCTGCGAATTTTCTTTCATTTCGTATGTCATTGCAAATCTTCGTCGTTTCAATGGGGGCGCGGGGGGGGGGGGGGGGGGGGGGAGGTTCAACTTTAGCAATAAAAAAATGTACGCCGGGGCCAGAACTGGAGAGTACGGAGGATAAGGTAACGGAGTTTTTTGCGCAGCAGTCACGTACCAAAAGGGATGGATGTGCAGGTGCATTATCTTGATGCAAGACCCATGAATTGTCTCGCCACTATTCAGCCCGTTTCCTTCTGAAAATTTGTCGCAGGCTTCGCAACTTTTCCCGACAGTACCATCGGTTAACAGTTTGTCCCTGATGCACGAATTCATGTTGAACTAATTCTTCAAAGTCGAAGAAAACCATCAGCGTGGCTTCCATATTTGACCTGTCTCGACGCGTGTGTGCTTTTTTTGAGAACCTTTCCCGACCCACTGTGAAGACTGAACCTTGGTCTCAACATCATAAACGTAGACCCACGTCTCATCTCCAGTTGTGATTCTCTTAAGGAACAATCGTTCTCATTTGCGGCCGGCCGCTATGGCCGAGCGGTTCTAGGCGCATCAGTCCGGAACCGCGCTGCTGCTACGGTCGCAGGTTCGAATCCTGTCTCGGGCGTGGATGTGTGTGTTGTCTGTAGGTTAGTTATGTTTAAGTGTTCTAAGTCTAGGGACTGATGACCTCAGATGTTAAGTCCCCTAGTGCTTAGAGCCATTTGAACCATCTCATTCGCGTGTTCCAAAAGCTCTTCACGGACTGCAAGGCGAACGTCATTCTGGTCTTGACTCATGAGCCGTTGGACGAACGTGGCTGCAACACGATGCATTCCAAGATGCTGTGCTAGGATTTCATGACATGATCCAACTAAAGTGTTACACTCTTCTGCAGCCTCTCGAACAGTCGGACTTCGAATGCTCCACACAATTACGTTGACGTTCTGACATGAGCATCGACGGTAGACGTCGGTGGGCGTCCTGTACTTGGGTCATCCTTAACTTCCGACTTCCTATTTTTAAACCATATGAATCATTCGTAACATCGACTACGGCTTAAGCATTCATCACCGTAGGCGTTCTCTGTCATTTCGTGTGTCTCTGTAAAGGTTTTCTTGAGTTTCACGCAAAATGTAATGCAGACGCTTTGGTTCTCTAACTCTGCCATCTCAAAATTTGTAAACTAGGTGATACAACGTTCTACTCAATACACCACTGAACAATAACTGATAGACATACAACAATGGAACTTCCGGTAGTTATACGTTAAACGCAGGCGGGAGCAGGGATGCCAACTGCATTTCGCACCAACACATCATTGGCGCGAAATTACGAATGTTCCGGCATTTACTTTTTAACAGAAGTCGTATAACAAGAATTAAACATTAACAAAAAAAACTACCATCCATCAAACAAAAATCTCAAATTAGTACAGCCTAAGCCATTTTAATAATCGTAATTTTCGCAATAAGCATTTCTAAATACACCGACAAGACAGACGTAACCATCGTTGTAACGTTCTCATGTAATTTATTTTCTTTAAATGAAAAATCAATACTGAATTTATGTCTGAAATTTTACAGAGCTATGGAAATTTTGTAATTAAAAATTTCGACATGGCAAAAGTGTTTGGAATGATGAAAAATTAGATTCTAAATCGTACCAGTAAAGAACAAAACCCACAAGCTGATAATTACATAGTCGTAATTTTTGCAACAACATTTTAATCCGTCAGTACATGCAGGCGGTCTGTCAGACCAAGGAGAATATTTTCACATTAATGCAATGTCTGAAAGTTGTTTCCAAGAAGCTATCTTTCCAGTACCTTTAAGTGAGTGTAATAGGAATCGTTTGGTATGGTATATCTGGTATTTCAACAATAGCTCTTTCCGTTAGCTCACAACAAAGAAGCCTAGGGTCTCACAGGCCAGCCGCGTGCACTGGTGTCAGTTTATTGTTAGCTCCGCCAAGGTTATCCACGCGCGCACATATTTGCGGTATCTGCTTAGTTTAGTGGTAGAACAGACTTTTTCGTGCTTTGTACCTTATTTGAGTATGTTATAAGTGTTGTAACTGCATCATGGCTTATTCTTACGAGGCACAGGAGGAGAGAATTAGGAACTTGATTGAAGAAGTAATGGCTGAAAGTGACGCTGGTGATTCTGAAGATGGAGAAACCGACTTGGAAGAAATCCAGGACCCAGAGGGGAAAAGTGATTCCAGCACCTAACAAAAAACCTCGAGTGATGAATCAGAAGACAGTGATTCTGGTGCTGACAGTGATGTGTTTGTCGTTAAGGACGGAACAGCATGGAACTCGCGTGCTCCGCCAAAGAACTCCCGCACTCGTTGTCATAACATCATAGTCATAACTCATTTACCAGTTGCGAAAAGTGCTGCGAAACGTGCTACAAATCCTCTACAGTGCTGGGAACTGTTTTCTGATGAAAACATTATACACATACTCGTTGACTGCACATTCAGAGTATCCAGGGAAACTTTTCAAGGGAAAGAGATGCACAACAAACTAATAAAGCTGAAATAAAGGCCTTATTGGGATTATTGTACTATGCTGGTGTAATACGCGCCCCTCGACTAAGTCTTACAAGATTTTTGGCAAACAGGTGGCACAGGAGTTGAAATATTTCATCTCACAATGGGCATAAACAGATTTCGTTTTCTCCTTCGATGCCTCAGATTCGACGATAAACAAACGAGAATGGAAAGGGAGAAAACAGATCACATTGCGGCGATAAGACAGGTGTTCAGTCTAATCGTTGAAAACTTTCAGAAGGCTTGTACAGTTTCTGAATTCGTGACAGTTGATGAAAAGCTAGAAGCATTCCGTGCAAGATGTAGATTCCGACAGTACATGCCAAATAAGCCAAACAAGTATGGAGTAAAGATTTTTGCAGCAGTGGATGCCAGAATGTTTTACACACTCAACATGGAGGTATATGTTGGGCAACAGCCTGAAGGCCCTTACAGACAGGACAACACACCAGTAGAACTTGTTCAGACACTTTGCCAACCTATCCTGAATACAGGCCGCGACATAACTTGCGAAAGTTATTTTACAAGTTACGAGCTTGCAAACACATTGATTAAGAAGAAGACAACCAACGTTGGTACCCTGAGGAAGAACAAGAGACAAGTCCCATGAGAATTTATTAACACTAAAAACCGACAAGAAAAGTCATCTATGTTTGGATTTCAGAAAAATTGCACCTTAGTCACTTATGTGCCGAAACTAAATAGAGTGGTATTACTGCTGTGAACGATGCACCACACTGGAAATATTGACGAAAATACAGGGAATGATAAAAAACCAGAAATTATCACTTTCTATAACCTTACTAAGGCTGGAGTTGACGTTGTAGACCGAATGAGTGCAAAATATAATGTAGCTAGAAACACAAGAAAATGGCCAATGGTTGTTTTTTATAGAATCATGAACACAGCTGCGATAAATGCTGCTATTATTTTCAATTCAAATCAGAAAGAACAACTGAGGAGAAGAGTTTTTGAGGCAGCTTTCTTTTGCGCTTCTGCATGATCATCTTCAGCAAAGAGTAATTCAAAAATATTGCCAAGGAAGATAACTGAGAGAATTGGAGAGCTTTGCAGTGTGAAAATTTATGATTTGGAATCAACTGCAACTTCACGAGGACAGTGTGTGGACAGCAAAAGCAAAAACAGAAAAACAAGATATATTTGTAAGAACTGCAAGAAATACATTTGCCTTGAACATTCTGTTACAGTGTGCCAAGACTGTATCGACAAAATACCTGACTGAATACATGCATTATTTTGATAACAGCAACATTTTATGTATATCCGTTTGTGTAAATATTTTTGACCAAAATATTAAATTTATCCCTTAAATATATGTACTAAACTGATTTTTTAGTGATATTACTTCATTTAATAATGCTTCCCTCCATAATATACATCTAAATGCAAATTCAGGAAGATAGAAACTGCAAGGGTCTGTGAGACCAGCTGCTTGTACTGCCGTCCTGTTTCGAGGTTCGTGCATCGCCGGGTTAAGTGCGCCAACAACTTTCTCAGTGTAATGTAGTTTTTTTGAACGAAAGATCAAATTTTACAGTTCCATGGAAATTTTGTACTTAGAAACTTCGACAGTATAAAAGTGTTTGAAATCATGAAAAATTAGATTCTGAATGGTATTGGTAATGAATATGATCAGGTAATGAAAGATGAAAGTGGAAGAAACGTATTCTGTTTCCAAATCGCAAAAACATTCTCCACTTATATTATCTTTATTACAGACGTGGCATCTGAATATATATTTTAAGAGACTAAAGCCAGGTTCAGACCCGCAACATAAGTGTCGCTTTAGCTAGTGGCAAACTGCAGTTGCAATGTAGTTGCATGTGCAACTCAGAGCTTTTAGTGACACAACTGAAGAGACACAACTTTTGTCATCCCACAAAAAGTTCCAACTTGGTTGAACTTTTTTGCGCCACTTTCGTTCCGTCGCTGCTACTTGGTGACTGTAATTCAAAACACGACCATTCTGCCGAAATTATTGTGTTTTTATTTTACCACTGAAATAAAATGAAAACAGTAGTCGTCAGGCACTCTTTCACAGCTTCTGGGGTTACAAGAACGGAGAGGGGGGGGGGGGGGGGAAGACGAAGACAAAATATTTGTAAACCCAGGACGTTTCCCCACAAACTCAAAGGAGTTTTTAATGATTAAATAATTAAACTTCATATGTGTAAGCAAAATAAGCATTGTATAAATTGTGGATTATATGAAGGAAATAGCTCCGTAGTGAGATGTGGTAGCTGTTAAATTAAAAATTATTTACTCAAAATGCTTATATCAACGAAAACAATAAGATTCCACAATCTTTGAAGAATGGCTTGCCTGCAGATTATATTCACACGCCAGCTATTGGCTATTTTGCCATTGCAAACAGCATTTTCGTCTGCGAGTGTTATTTCTTTTATAAATGTGTTTGTGGCCCCCAATTTAGCCATGTGCAAAATCTATTTTCGGATATAACATTTGGGTTTCGTCTTCCTTATATTTTACTCTTGACACAGCTCTAAAGTTAGCACTATAACATTCATTCCCGCCCAAATGATTTCAGTTAATGCCGTATTGAAAGCCATGCTACTACGTAGATTTTGTGGCGTCCTCTGTGAACAGTATCTCACGATGCCACTACAAAAGCCATAAGTTGTGGCGCCACATTATTGGCGTGTGAACCGGCTTAATTTATTGTTGTCGTGGATGATACCCATTACTCGAAAATAGTTATCAACAAAACCCGGTCAACTATCGACTCGGAAGACGTACTCTGAAGAAGTACTGGCAACTGATTTGTGATTGTTGATACGCTCCGGCAGCAGAGCAAAAATGTTCTAACTAAGTTGCAGTAGGTGAAAAACGAAAATTCACGGGGTCATATGGATTCAGCATGCATATAGGTACCGTAGTAACATGGAAGCAAATCGAACATACGAATTTAAAGCTTTTGAACTTTAATTCTGTGCTTGCACCACATTCGTCAGAGTATGGTGTAATAGAAATTGTTCCGTTTCGGCTTAAATTGTGTCTGTTGTTGATACAATTGATGTAGGCTGCTGGAGTGCAGTGGTAAATTTTGATTCCCACACAAATTATGCAGTTTTTGTGTATTTTTTGGTTGATGTGTTCTGTACATGGTCTATATTTCATGAGTACTAGGAATAGCGATGGAGATTTGTGTGTTGAAATTTTAAATGTAGCCGTGTGAAACGATGTAAATGATCTGTGATGCTTGTTACTTTGTAACCAACTGTAGGCATCTCTGAGGGAGCAGTTTAAATACTTCAGATCTCATGCTGTTTCATGTCTTTTGAATGAAAGCATTATCATGGCTTTCCCCATAAAATTGGGCCGTAGGTCAATATCGACATAAGTGGTTGACTTTACTCACCTCCATTCATCAGCGTTAAGCTAGTTGACGTGCGATATCTACATAATATGCACTAAAATAATCGTTGAAGGTTTGTGTCATACAGCTTTTCAGAATTTTAATTTGCGTTTTTATAGCGAAAATTGCATTTCATATGGCGCAATTGTAGACACTGGGGTATGCTTCAGTTGCAATTAGAAGATTCTGACAAGATGGCGTGGCGTGTAGAAGTGTGTATAAATAGTTCCACGGTAAACGGCTACATTGTATAAAGTGCAATAACTACATCGCGAAAGGTATCAAGTTATGTGCAGTGTCGCAAAAATGGATTCATACAAAGTGTTTCGCGGGAACGGAAGAATGGGACGCGAAATGTGACTGTGGCATGGAATGCTGCGATCTACTAACGGTAGCTTTGTCAAGATACGATAACTGCATAGAAGAAAGTGTTACTACATCGCTTCAGCAAGACCTTGTGCTTGCAAATTGTTTCGTAAATAAGCTAGAGGAACTGATAAAGCAGCGGAATTATGACGATTTAAAAAACGAGTGTAATGAAAACATACCGGCAATTTTCGTTTCAAACAAAACTTCTGCTAGTAGTAAACGAAATCTTTCTGGCGGTATTACTCGTCAGTAAATAGAGTGCAAAGAAAAACGGGTAATAAAGACACGACAGGACGAAATGTGAACTCAAAAAATAAGACACGTGAAAGTGAATCTAGATCATCTGTTTGTTCTAACGAGAGAAATGTTTCTCCAAAGTGTACCATAAAAACGACGGAACGAGGGCACCTGGAGAACAACAAATATCAAGTCTGTGTATTAGGTGATAGTCATGCAAAGGGTGTGGCACAAATAATAAATGATCGGCAGTCGCAATTCAGAGTAACAGCCATTGTCAAACCTGGTGCTCCCCTTAATGAAATAGTAAATAATTGTGAAAACTTAGTTAAGACTGGAACATGCTGTGTGCTAATAGGTGGAGCAAATGACATATACAAAAATGAAAGCCAACTAGCGACAAGGGCACTTCAAACAGCTCTAAAAAAGCTGTCAGATCTAAATTTAAAGGTTCTCGTTGTAAGTGTGCCACATAGACATGATCTAATCGAGGAATCATGTGTAAACAAAGAAATAAAGTCAACAAATAATAAATTCAGGAAGATCTCCTGTGCTTTTAAGTGTGCAACTTTTGTGGATGCAAACAGCTTAGTGAAAAATCATTTCACGAGGCATCGACAGCACAGGAACTATTATGGGAAAAAGATGATGGGTGAAAAGATACTAGAAGAAATAAGCCGCATAACAGTAGAAAAGTTCCCTAAAATCCCACTCCAAATGAGGACAGAAGCAGAAGAAAAGAAAACCTTAACAAGAGCAACATTTGTTGAAGCACTAAAAACATCATCATCTGCTATTGTAAATATTAAAATGTCATCAGCTGCCACAACTAGTATAAACAATCAATCAGCATCATCAACTTCAAGTAGGAAAAGCGACAGAAACAAGAAACATGTGGTACAACAGGATTTTTGGTATCCAGCCATAATGAAAACTCTTAAGATAACAGTGTTAAACGAAAGGAGAAATACCACCAGTGCTCACTCCCCTGTTCTGAAGATTATGACTCTAAATGTGCAGTGCCTCAAGAACAAATATTGTGAACTTGAAATAGCAGTAAGTAACACCCAACCTGATGTCTTGTGTATTACAGAACATTGGTGTAAGGACCAAGAAATTAGTAGTATTCATATTAATCCATTTAAACTGGCAAATAATTATAGTAGGAAAATTGCAAAAGCTGGTGGAGTCGGTATTTACCTTAGACAAGAGTTAGAATTTAAAAAGAGATGTGAAGCAGAGAACTTAAGTATTGAAAAGTTTTTTGAAGCAGGTGCTGTCCAGCTATATGGCCTGATGAAAAAAGTCATAGTCATAACAGTGTATAGGTCACCATGTGGAAACATAGAAGTCTTTTTTGATAAATTAGAATTGTTACTAAATACTATTTACAAAAAAGAAACTGTGATTATTCTTTGTGGTGATTTCAATATTAATCTTCTAGTTGAAAGTCAACAAAAAAGGCAATATTTGGACATATTAAAGAGTTTCAACATGTCACCACACATAAACAATTCAACTAGAATAACAAACACCTCCAATAGCCTCATAGATAACATTTTCTCAAATATGTCAGAAACTGACATAGAGGTAACAAACATAGATTTAGGATTGTCTGACCACAATGCTCTCACCATTGAAATCCCTTTAAGGTCAAAGGAAGATAAAGGTGTAAATAATATTTACAAAAGAAACTTCTCTGTGGACAGCTGTCATCAGTTCATAAGTATCTTAGAAAATGAAAATTGGTTAGGTGTTTTGAAACAGTCAAGTACAGATGAGGCATATAGTGTATTTGCATCGATTTATATGATGAACTTTGAGATGTGTTTTCCAAAGAAACTGACCAGAGTCAAGTCTACTGGATACATAAAGTCAAGTTCTTGGATGACTCTTGGAATTAAGAAATCATGTAAAAACATGAAAAAACTGAATTCAGAGTTGAGGGAGTGTACAAATATTGATTTTATAGAATATGTAAAGAGGTATAGGAAAATATACCGCAGAGTAATTGCAAATGCAAAGTTATTAAGTAATAATATGGAAATAAAACAGTCCAGAAATAAAACTAAAATAGCATGGGAAATTGTGAGAAAAGAAACCGGGGTACCTACCAAAGACAAGGAGATTATTCTAAAAGATGAGGAGAATAAAATGGTAGATAAATATGCCATGTCTAATTATATAAATAATTACTTTTTAAATGTACCCCAGACATTAAGCAGGAATCTTGGGGAGCAGATTAAGATGGAAGCACCCAAGGCAGCCAGCAGTATGATGGCAGTTCCAACAAACGAAAAAGAAGTTTTAAAAGTGATTAAAAGTCTGAAGTCCAAGATGTCAGCTGGAGTAGATGAGGTGCCAATAATATTAGTAAAGAAAACAGCTAATCAGATAGCGAAACCATTGACGCACATAGCAAACTTGTCAATGGCTGAGGGCGTGTTTCCACAAAAACTGAAAATTTCTAAAGTCATTCCCCTGTTGAAAAAAGGTGATAAACTTAAAATAGAAAACTACAGACCCAACTTTCTCTAAAATTTTAGAGATACTAATGAAATATAGAGTCACACATTATCTTAATATGCACAATCTGATAAACAGTAATCAGCATGGATTTCAAGCTGGGAGAAGTACCAAAACAGCTGTACTAGAATACACAAAAGAAATAATCACTAAATTGGAAGAGGGAAATAGTGTAGTTGGGATAAATCTAGATTTGTCAAAAGCCTTTGACACTGTTGACCACAGCATACCTTTGAAAAAGCTTGAAGCTATAGGTATCAGAGGACCGGTAAAAAAGTGATTTGAGTCTTATCTGGAAAAGAGGATGCAGGTGGTTGAAATTACAGCACCAAATATTAATCAAAAAATTAAACTAAGATCAGATCCAAGGGAGGTCACAGTAGGAGTACCTCAAGGAAGTGTATTAGGCCCCTTGCTGTTCCTCATTTACATTAATGATATTCAGGTGTCAGAGAGAAAAGCTAGAATCATGTTATTTGCTGATGATACTAGTTTAATAGTTAGTGATATGAAGCAGTCATTGCACAGTACTGTGGACCATGTCCTACAAGATATACAAAAATGGTTTAGTGCTAACAAGCTAACACTGAATGCAAAAAAAAACAACTAATTATGTGCAATATGGAAAAATAAGTGAACAGGATGACCTAAATCCCACCATGGAGGGCAAACAACTTGAAAGAGTACAGTGTGCAAAATTCCTGGGTATGCACATTGATGAGAAGATTAATTGGAAGGACCATGTGGTGAACTTAGCACTAAAACTAAATTCAGCATGTTTTGTGCTTAGAATAATTTCAAGAGTTTGTAGTAATGACTGTACCAGATTAGTATATTTTGGCCATTTTCAGTCCATTGCATCCTATGGGATAGTATTCTGGGGAAAAACAAATTGTCGTCTAAATGAGATTTTCAAATTGCAAAAATGTACTATTCGGATAATGACCCACAGCCCACCTCAAACACATTGTAGGCCCCTTTTTAAAGCATTGAAAATTTTAACAATTCCATCATTATACATTCTGAAATGTCTGTTGGTGATCAAAAGAAATCAGGACAAAATGAAAACCAATACAGACTTCCATAATTACGATACACGGCAATGTAAAGATCTCCACATACAAGCTGTAACAAGGACCCGAAGCCAGAAACATGTATGTAATCAAGGCATCAAACTTTTTAATGCACTACCAAAACATATCAAAGAGCTGGAAAATGAGGATAAATTTAAAACTGTTCTAAAGAACCACATGCTTGACAAATGCTATTACAGCATAAGTGAATATCTCTGCACAACTGTATAAAATATATGTTTAAGTTAATGTGACAAATGAAATTACATCAGTGCATAATAAATTATGTTATAAAAACACTTATTAGTTGTATATTGTATTAAACATAAGATAGATTAGTATGAATTCAGCACAGATACAAATTTTGTAAAGATATTATATAGTTGTTAAAATGTACCCTGACAAATCCTATATCACAAATGTGATAATTGGGATGATAATAAATAAATAAATAAATAAACGCATAACCCACATTCTCATTCGTTGGCATATCAAATTGTCACCTCCCAACTTATTCTAGACCTCTTGCTACATTGTAGATTAGTCTGTCATCACAAATATGATGTGAAGGAGATTGTGGAGGGGAAAGGGGCAGCACTTTCGCTTGCGGTGGCAGTGGAGGGTGCACTGTTTTGAAACTTTCTAGGAGATTAAATGTGTGGTGGACAAGGGCTCAATCTCAGAACCTTACTTACTGTTTGCCCCAAAGAAAGGCAATGGACGAGAAGTATTTTCCTCGACAACTCGCCAATGCTCATTGGGCTTATCAGTCTATTTGAATTGTCTGTTTACTATACACTGAACATAACAATGTATAGGTGTTCTGGGAACCAAGAAATAGGCAGAATCGCTCAAGACCTACTTTGAGTGTCCCCTTGCCCCATGACATTGGCACCCATGGAATTCCAATTGATTCCAGTTACATTCCCCTCTTCTGCATCACCTGGAGTGTGGCAACCTATGTTGCATGTTTCATACATGAATCTAATAAGTTTGGATATGTGGTTTGGAAGGCCACATATGAACAATGTTACTAAGGCAAAACAGAACCATGTGGAGCACCATAGCTTGTATTGGGTGTATTTTTTCTGCAATTTGTAACTTTAGAGTTCTCAATTTCAACTTTCATTTATAGGAAGTTCTCTAGTCTAATATCTGAGTTCCTCAAAAAAGAAAATATTGCATTTGCGGAGTTTCATTGTGTTGGATTTTGTTTCTCCTGTTTTAAATGGCGATTCCATTTTTGCTAAATTTTAACTGGTTGTGATATGTTTCCACTCCATGTGATGTATTTATGGTATCAATGATGAGCTCATGTGTGTACTGTGAATACATTTAGTACTTAATACTGATTATAACAAAAACCAGTTTCAGTGAAATTGTGAGTTACACAATCACAGTACAAGATGGAAAAATAATGTCTATGTGTACATTTCCTCTTTGTCAAATTTTATAGGGGGTTTCTGTGTTTTTGTGTAGGGACCCATAATAACCTTTCATATGGTATAAACTAAAAACTAGAGACTCCCTTTAAATGCAGAAGAAGGTTAGTAACATAGCTTATTAGCCATTCTTGCTGTAAATTATATATTTATCCAAATTTCTGTTGGTTGTAACAATGTTCATTGTAAACAAGTCCTTATTCTTGTGGAACACAGATAGGTCTAATCTGTTGTATCATAAATATCGGTCTGGCAAAATACATGACGTATGGGCTACAATTTCACACAAACAAATCCTTAACAAAAGACCTTGACATTTTATGTTGTTACGCAAATACCCAATCAACAGAGACACTCTGCAAGCCATGATCCTCACCATTTAATGAACAGCACTGAGTCGAACGGCACCTGCATGCCAGTGATAGGGCACACCTGTCTCAACTTGTTGACAAACTATGCAGTTCAACAGATGCCTCCCAGTGCCATCTTCCAGCAGGATGTTGCCATCCCCCCCCCCCCCCCCCCCCACCTCTCGCCCTTCCCCCCCCCCCCCCCCCAAACCACCCCCTCCTCCACCAGTGTGGAGATGTTACCACATTTTTCCATGAGACATTACCACATTTCCCACATGAGAAGTTTCCTCAGTATTGGAAAGGGTACGGGGGGGGGGGGGGGGGGGGGTCTCATTGCCTGGCCTGGTCTCTTGACTGCTGGATTCAGTGTGTGGGGGTTTATCAGGGACATTGTTTACAGAACAAGACTTTGAGATCTGGCAGATTTGAGACAATGGGTCTACGCTGCAGTCGAGGCCAGAACACCCATCATACTTCTGAACATGGGAAGTGGAGTACCATTTTGATATCTGTTGAGCTAGAAACATTGCCCACATTGAACTGTACCAACAAGCTTAAAATGTTTGAGCTACTGTGTACAATGTGGGACAAATAAATTTATAAACCTTAATAAGTACTGAAATATAAACAAAAGTTTTTGTATGCCTCTCTCCAGGACACCCTGTAGATGCTGTGTTAACATCTGTTTAATGTAACTGAGATAAAAGTATCTTTCTTTCAAGCATAATGTGTTAAATCTAGTTTGAGGAAGCACAGATAGTTAATAGCCATTTAATGATGGGTAACTGTGAATACAGCTTATAGTTGACATTTTACTTTGTTAAATGTACCATAAAATGCTACATGTACCTGATAGTTTATTCAGGATTGGTAGATCATGAAAAATGAATGAATAAACCAAGTTCAGTTTCTTTTTCTGTGAAAAATATTTGTTACTATATTGCTGTGCAAATACAAGTCATTATGTGGTCTGGGCTTAGAATTTCTGAAGAACTGTTCAAGTGTTTGTAGAGTTACACTGTGATGGCTGCAAAGCAAGGTAATCATCACACATCATGCAGATACTTGGCGAGGGAAAGAACTTTATGGACATTGGCAATGCCCTGCTGTATCTTGGTTGTTCTGGTGCAAGTGAATATATGGGTGACATGTACATCCCACCCTATGTCCTACGTAATTCGTGTTGAGTCATGCCTCCTTCAGTCATTCCCCACTCTTACATGGAAGCGGAATACTGAGTCTAGTAGTTGTCATTAGTGTGTGTCAGTTCGCTGATCCTGGGAAATGGGCAACTGTTTTGTCTTTATTTCATCATAGTTCTACTTAAAAACCACTCTTGCCTACGTAGATATTCTGGAACAACTGATAGAATATAGGACCTTAAAGAACAAAAAGTCAGTAGTAACATTTGTGGACTTCATGAAGGCATATGACCCTGTCATTAAACAGACTCCTGGAAGAGCCCTGAAAAACAGAGGACTAGACAGCAGTACACAAGACTTGACAACAGAAATTCTGACAGCCACAAAGGCATGGATAACATTCAGAGGAGCACTACTGGAAGACTTTGAGAAGAAGACTGGTGTCAAACTGGTAAATGGGTTGTCTTCAGTTTTGTTCAACATAAAACTGAATGAAGCAATCGGACAGTGCGGAGCAATAAGCGATGTAATGGGAATATCAGAGAAATATTTTACAATCATCATATCAGTAGCAAGTGAGAGGGAAGGAGTCACAAAGAAACAATTGGAGAACTCAATGCAAACTTTCAGTAAGATGGAACTGAGGATCACCTACAAGACAAAGCCACTGTATACTGGAAAACACCAAAAAGCATTGTGAAAAAGGTTGAAAGCTTTAAAGATCTGAGAGTATGAAAAATAAAAGGTCAGCCTTCTGCCCAACCAGAAGTTATACAACAAAAAGAATATATCTATAGGTGCAAGGATCAGACACTACAAGGCAATGTTGAGGAACATATGCAGAAAGATATGGTGCATAACAACCGGAGAAAGAAGAGAGAAAAATACCAAGGAAAATACTGGGCTCTAAAGGAGATAATGAGAGGTGGATGCAAAGACATAGGAAAAAACTGCACCAGTGCATGAGGACAATATCAGGAGGAATCAGACCAAAGGGGCAAGATTTGTGGGACATGTGATCAAGATGATTATGGACAGAATAATGAAAAGAGCATGGGAAACAAAGGTGAAGACAAGGAACCAAGTGGGTTGTTGACCTCTTGAACAATTGGTCTGAGGCAGGGATCCAGGTGGTCAGGAAAGAAATTAGGGAAGCAAGTACACAATGTCAGAGATCAACAGCAGCGAAAGGTACAGAGAAAGGATAGAGAGACACCAGTGCACAATCCAAGAGAATAGGATACCGAAGGTCAAGGAATGAGGGTCGGAAGGAAGAAGATTAAGGATGAAGAGGTTCTGGGGCGAGAAGGAAAAATATGTTCATGTGATCCTGAGGCTGTAATGGAAGTAGTAGTAGTAGTAGTAGTAGTAGTAGTAGTAGAAGAAGAAGAAGAAGAAGAAGGCTCGTATGGTTATTGGCCTACAAACTAAGTCCAACATAATATCAGTGTCATCCTGTCCCTTACTCTTGCCAGTGTTCTCCACATGTTCCTCTCCTTGCTGATTGTATGAACAATGTCCTCATTTCTTACCTTATTAGTCCACCAGATTTTCGACAGCCTCCTATAATATCACTTCTCAAATACTTTGATCATTTTTTTCCTTGTTTTTGCGTGTTCCATGACTCACTTCCATGCAATGCTGTATTCTTGCTCAGATTAAGGCTGATATTTGGTTATGAGTAGACTCCTTTTGGTCAGGAATGCTGTCTTTGTTTCTGGTAGTCTGCTTTTTATGTCCTTACATCATCCACCATGTGTTATTTTGCTTCCCAAGGTAAGAGAATTCTTCCACTTCATCTACTTTGCAATCACCTTTATGAAGGTAAGTTTATTGCTATTCTCATTTCAGCTACTTCTCATTACTTTCATCTTTCTTTGGTCTACCCTTTGTCCGTGTTCTGTACTCATTATAAGTTCATTGCATTCAGCAGGTCCTGTAATTCTTTCTTACTTTTGCTGAGGATAGCAAAATCATCAGCAAATTTTGTCATTGATATCCTTACACCCTGAATTTTAATTCCACTCTGTTCCTGTCATTGCTTCTTTTATATATAGATCAAATAGTAGTGGTGGAAGACTTCATCCCTGTCCCACACCCTTTTTAATCTGAGCATTTCATTCTTGGTCGTCCATTCTTATTTTTTTAATGCATTGTATATTATGCATCTTGTCCTGCAGCTTACACTGACTTTCCTGAGAATTCCAGACACCCTGCACCATTTTACATTATTCAATGCTTTTTTTAGGTTGAAAAAATCTATGAACATGCCTTGATATTTCATCAGTCGTGCTTCCATATCAAGTGCATGCAATGTGAGAACTGGCTCTCTAGTGCCTTCACCTTTCATACAGCCAAACTAATCATCATCCAACAGTTCCTCAATTTTCTTTTCCATTCTTTTGTATATTATTCTTCAGAGCAACTTTGATGTGTGAGCTACTACACTACTTGTACTATAGTTTTCACACATAACTTCACTTGCTAACTTTGAGATTGTGTGGATGATATTTTTTGGTGGGACAACCTCAAAACAGTCCCTGTTTTAATCATCCTCCCTGCAGACAAAGGATCCACCACTGTCATGATGAATTGCAGAGACTACTTGACCAGAAGGCTTCTGCCTACACTCGTACTTACGACCTCTGTCACAGTGATTTCATTGCAGAATTTGAATATAACCTCCAATCCCTACTGAAATCCTTAGGCATCCCAAAATCTCTCCCCAGAGTTCATCTCCCTCCTCACTTCAGCAACCCTCCTCAAACCACTTTCTATATACTTCCCAAAATGCAAAAAATCCTGGGTACACCGAGTAGTTAGTTATTGTGCTTGTTCATCAACACCTCCAAACCAATTGTCTGAAGTCTAATTTCTCATATCAAAGATACGAAACACTTCCTTTACAGACTCATGACCATTCCCACCCCATTCTCTCATTTCCATGGCCGTGCCAGCTCTCCTAATCTCCTTCCAACGCCACACCCAGTTCCTCATTCCGAACTATATCTTCGTACACAACTACTTCTGCATAGGGCAGGGCATGTAAAAATAATCTGCAACACGGCTATTGGCACCTGCATGACAACCTCCTTTGCCAACCTGTTTATGGAAAATCTAGACGAAGCCTTTCTAGCCTACCAAAACCTAAACCCCTTGTCTGGTTAAGGTTCAGTGATGATATATTCATGATCTGAACTCAGTATCAAGACACCCTGACCTCATTCCTCCACGACCACAACACCTTCTCTCCCATCGACTTCACTTGGTCATCCTCAATCCACTGTGCCACCTTTCTGGACATTGACCTCCATCTCTGTGATGGTTCCATCCACACCTCTGTTTATATTAATGCAAATAACCACCAAGAGTACATGCATTTAGACAGCTGTGATCTCTCCCACACAAAAAATCACTCCCAGACAGGCTGGCCAACCTTGGACAGTAAATATACAGTGACGAGAACTGCCTTTCTGAGTATGCTGAAGCTCTTACAAGGGCCTTCACCGACTGTCCTTACCACCCAGACCTAGTTCTGCAAACAGATTTCTTGTGCCGTAGCCTTACATGTTTCGAATCCACTCAATGCCCCCCCCCCCCCTCTCCCCCCAAGAATGAGCTGCAAAGGAGTGCCCCCCTTGTCATCCATTATCATCCCAGACTAGAGCAACTGAACCATATCCTTCAACATATCATCATGCCCAGAAATGAGGGACACCCTACTCAAGAATCACCCCTCCCTTAAGTGGAATTCTGTCACCCACTCAACTTACTCAAGGCCCTGGTCTATCTCTAGGCCAGTCCCACTCCCAACCCTTTGCCTATGGCAGGGGCGGGCAAACGTTGCATGTGGCTCATGAGCACACGGCGCTGCACGTGTGCTGCTCACGTGCAATCGTCAAACGGGACAGTGACGACAGCCGGCAGGTTGCGGCGGTGTAGTACCAGGCTAAGCTGCGGACGTTGAAGCGAAGCGACCACTAAGTAGTGAGCATTGTATTTCAAGAACCGGAAAATGCAGAGTGAATCAAGGAAACGGAGAAGTGGAGATTTGCTATCTTTTAAAAAGGAATGGGAGAATAATTTTTTCTTTGTGCAAAAACGTGAAAATTCGAAATGTATAATATGTGATAGTATTCTCGCTGGTCAGCGGAAGTTTAATATTGAACGCCATTATAAGAAGTTTCAATATGTTCCCGTACATAGTGCAATAAAAGAATTTCTCAAGCGATTTGGGGATATATCACACTTATCCCAAGGTTTTGAATAGTTCTCGAGACAATTTGCTGCTTCTGTAGATGATATTCATCCCAGTTTGCAAATGGAATTAATATATCTGCACTGTAGATTCTACAGCATAATTCTCGTCTGAGAGACAAGTTCCTTTTGGCAAGACGTGTAGTAGATTTTTATCACTACTTTCCACAGCAAGAGTTTCCTCGTCTCCATCGTGAAGCTGCGAAGATAATGTCAATGTTTGGCTCGACATATTTTTGTGAGAGACTTTTTCTGTTATGAAAATTAATAAGTCTCGGTTAAGAGCAAACATCAGTAACGAAAATTTACGCAATTGTTTGCATTTGTCTGTATGTAGAGATTTTGCTCCAGACATTAAATGTATTGTAAACTCCACCTGTGATAATTAAATAATATGTATTGTAGGTAATACACACTCTTTCAAACCACGATTTCTTTCAAGCACTCCTACTAACCTTATTCCTTCATTCAATAAAACAGGCCAGGAAACAAAACGCATTACATAGGAAGAAGCGGAGAGACGGTATGGTGGGGAGTGGAGAGAAGCGGGTGGCCAGCTTGCCCCTGTGTGCACGCAGAACAACTGTTAACTGCACATGTGCAAGTGCATCGCACACGTGCAGGATTCCTGCCCGCCCCTGGCCTATGGGGTCACATCCCAGTGGAAGACTCAGTTGCAAAACATGCCTAATTCAACAACCCTGCACATCCTGTACCAGTCCTGCCACAGTATTATCCTATCCCATCTGAGGTGGGGCCACCTGGAAAAGCAGCCATGTAGTAGGACAGCTCTGCTGCAATTACTGCTTATAATTTTATATGGGCATTACCATCAACCAGCTGTCCACCAGAATGAATAGCCACCACCAAACTGTGACCAAGAACAAAGTTGACCACCCAGTGTCACAACATACTGCTGAACACAACATGTTCGAGTTCAGTTACCACATCACAACCTATGGTGTCTGGAGCCTCTTTAGCACCAGCCTTTATTAAACTAAGTAGACAGCAGTTATCCTTGCCACAAATCCTTCACCCCTGTAGTCCTCCTGGCTTCAGTCTCTGCTAACACTCTGCACCACACCATCTACACAACATTTTTCCCCTTCCTCAGTCCTGTCACACCCTCCCAATCCACGCTTCCATATCATCTCCATCAAGCACCACACCTCATCGGCCGTGGTTCCTATGTATTGCACACCAAGCCCATAAACCTGCTACTCCTGCTTCCTGCACATCTGTTCCCTCCCTTCAGGATGCTAGATACCTGTCCCATACCTGCCCTCCTGCTTCTAATCCTGTTCTCCCCCTACTTACCTACACAACCCCCACCCCAGTCAATGCACAGTTGTGTGTATGGGGTCGGGATGGGGGTGTGTGCGCATCCCTGTGCCTGACAATGGCTCAATATTTCTTCTGTTCAAAGAGTTGTCTCCATTACTCATAAATGATTCATATCTGTATATTCTGCTATCACTTTCGTACATGTATAACAAATATACACTGATATTTGAACAGTATCATTTCCTAACTAAAATTTTCTCTGACCAGAAACTAATCAATACTGGTGACTCATAGAGATTCCTCTGCTCCCAGCACCCCTGCAAGGTGTGCCAAGTTGTACTGTGGGCATGCTACATCATTCTTGTCTACTGTATAAGTTAAATCAGTTTCTCTTGCATAATTTTCTCTGGAGCTTTAGATATACCGGGGGAACACTGACTGACCTGGTGGCATTTGCACCATCTCTCCTACCATTTTGTATATGGAGATTACATTAGATGTTTTCAATGACTCTGGGAAGTTCCCAGTTTGCAAATAATCAACTGTTTATTTAAAGGAATTGTATTATTATGGACAAATTTCTTCAAAATTATGATAAACTAGTTTTCTTATTGCTTTCACAACTCCACCTCTGGTGTCAGAGCTAATAAATCTTGTCTTGGAACAAGAGTTAGTTTTATACTTCATAGATGCAGATTTCATTTTAAAAGTCATTGTTAGCACATTTTCTGCAATACCGACAAAGAAGTCATTAAACATCATAGCTGCTGCTGAAGGATTACTGACCTCATTGTTGTTTAATGTAATTGTAAAATTTTCATTGTGTTGCTATTTTCCCCATTTTGTTTTTTTATATGCTTCCACATGACTTTTATATTGTTTGATGGGCTATTTATGTAGTCGTTTTTTATCAGACGTAATCTTGTTTAGTAAGTACATTTCATAGCAAGAATGCAGCTCTGGTGATGATGATATATGATAATCAAAGCCATGGTGAAGGATATGGTTCAGTTGCTCCAGTCTGGTGTGATTGTGGGTGATAAGGGGGGATTGGTCAATTTAGAAAAGTAGTACAGAAGTTTATATTTTCCTTTTAGGATGGCCTTACCCCTGATGTGAACTTGTAATTAGAACAAGCAATATTAGTAACATTCCACTTGTTATGGAAAATAACAATTCAAAATAAAAATCATAAAGTCTCTAATAAACAGTAATTTTCTTCGTTTACACGTATGTTCCGGGAATTTTTTTTTATTGTTCTCTGTACAGATGGCTAGTAAAAAAGTAAATTTTTGCCTCATTGAAAAGCTTGCAAGTGGTTTTGGTGGTGGTGGTGGTGGTGTAGTTTGTATTTATACTGAGCTTTAGTATTTGTGCAAGGAGGCACTGAATCTTAAACCACATAACTGCAATGTTGTGTTGTAGTTATCTTCACTCACAGCTTGTGATACAAGCTTGTACTTGAAGTGGACATCATTTTAATGGAGATCATTACTTTGTTGTGCAAATTATATATTTTCATGAGACCTCACTGCTCACACTTTTAGTGAGAGAACTCTGTTACATTCTACACATTTCACACTTCCATTTTGTTATTTATTGGAAAAGAGCTCTAGTGTACTCATGAATGGCTTTAAGTTACCCCCTGGAGAGCAATAGTGGCAGCTATCAGAATTACTTCAGTATGTTTTATTACCACTTGTTCAGATACTTTTTGAACATGTCTTGTTCAATAAAAACTGCTATTTTTCCATGTCTGGTATGGGCTGTAGAACTGCGATCACACATGTATCAATGACAAAAGCTGTGTTATGACTGTTTTAAGCCAGTTGTGTAAAATACAGTGTACTCTTATATAATGCAGTTCATGTTTAGTAGAATTTCTTTAGCCAAGTCTGAACATTGTCCTGATGTATTGAAACATGAAAAGCTTCAGCATAAAAGATGGAGTGTATCTTGTGATGACAAATGACTTGATTCTCATTGTGTTTAATAGTAATCCTACTTTGTTTTGCAGAATCGCTTTCACCACATTTTGAATTACTTTTTACAATTTTTGTTGCAGCATGGAAACATCATAGAATTGTCCCAAGTTAGTGACATTAGAGCTGGTGGCCTTCCAAAGGTTTGTAAAACATGAGTAACATTTAGAAACCACAGTTTAATCTGAAAATTCTAATTGTATGTAGTAGCCTTATACTCAAATAGTTAAAGAGGCTACAGCTAAGTGAAACGGGACCAATAGCTGCCTCTTACTGCTAAAAAGGAATTTTAAGCTTTCACAAAAACTTTTTCTTATCCTTTCTCTGTTCAAAATAGGTGCAATTTTGTTTGGAAATTAATGGACCTATTGACTGCTTCTTGCATTTAAAAAAAATAAGTGGATTGTCCTTTGAGGATATGAGAGACAAGAGTTTGGAACAGTGGAAGCTCTAGGTTGGAGTATCAACAATATAAGGAAAAGGTAGATTGCTACTCACTGTAGAGAGACCGTTGACTTGCAGACAGGCGCAATGAAAAGACACTTACACGTTAGCTTTTGGCCAAAGCCTTCTTCAGAAAAGGAAGAGCACACACACACACACACACACACACACACACACACACACACACACACACACACACAGAGCGAGAGAGAGAGAGAGAGAGAGAGTCATTCACATAAGCAAGCACACCTCACGCACACATGACTACCATCACTGAACTCAAGCTGGAAGTCGGTATTCTAAGCCGCTGGTGATGTCAGTCACGTGTGCATGAGGTGTGCTTGCTTCGCATTTGCGCACGCGCGTGCTCGCGCGCATGTGTGTGTGCGTGTGTGTGTGTGTGTGTGTGTGTGTTTCCTTTTCTGAAGAAGGCTTTGGCTGAAAGCTAATTTGTAACAGTGTTTTTGTTGTGCCTGTCTACAACTCAACATGTGATCTTTCCATTGAGTAGCAATCTATCTTTTCCTTACGTTGTAGACATTGGTTTTGGTTGGTCTATATTTCTGCAACTGTATTATCAGTTTTACTTTCAGCTTGGATATAATTTGACTGTATGCCAGTGTTCTGTGTTCACCATATGCTGCTCCAGATTCAGGGTCTCATAATAGCCATTGTACGGCTGAAACTGGTTGTATTTAAATGCCTTTTTCTGCTATTGTGTCTAAAAGAAATAAAAAAGATTTTGTGCTTGTGTATCATTGCTTACAATTTCTTTGTTTCTGAGTCACTTCATTGATACAAAGTAACAAACTCATCTCCAGTATTCTTATCATCTTGTCTTACCAGCCTTATACCCAAGTCTGACTGATGTAAAACAGTATAGATGTAAAGGATTTTCTTTACATGTTTCCAAAAGCAAAGATTGATTTCTTACATATCTATATGTTGTTTTCTGTGATGGCATTAAATCTGTTTACAGATATGTTTTTACGAGGGCAGTTCAATAAGTAATGCAACACATTTTTTTTCTCGGCCAATTTTGGTTGAAAAAACCGGAAATTTCTTGTGGAATATTTTCAAACATTCCCGCTTCATCTCGTATAGTTTCATTGACTTCCGACAGGTGGCAGCGCTGTACGGAGCTGTTAAAATGGCGTCTGTAACGGATGTGCATTGCAAACAACGGGCAGTGATCGAGTTTCTTTTGGCGGAAAACCAGGGCATCTCAGATATTCATAGGCGCTTGCAGAATGTCTACGGTGATCTGGCAGTGGACAAAAGCACGGTGAGTCGTTGGGCAAAGCATGTGTCATCATCGCCGCAAGGTCAAGCAAGACTGTCTGATCTCCCGCGTGCAGGCCAGCCGTGCACAGCTGTGACTCCTGCAATGGCGGAGCGTGCGAACACACTCGTTCGAGATGATCGACGGATCACCATCAAACAATTCAGTGCTCAACTTGACATTTCTGTTGGTAGTGCTGTCACAATTGTTCACCAGTTGGGATATTCAAAGGTTTGTTCCCGCTGGGTCCCTCGTTGTCTAACCGAACACCATAAAGAGCAAAGGAGAACCATCTGTGCGGAATTGCTTGCTCGTCATGTGGCTGAGGGTGACAATTTCTTGTCAAAGATTGTTACAGGCGATGAAACATGGGTTCATCACTTCGAACCTGAAACAAAACGGCAATCAATGGAGTGACGCCACACCCACTCCCCTACCAAGAAAAAGTTTAAAGCCATACCCTCAGCTGGTAAAGTCATGGTTACAGTCTTCTGGGATGCTGAAGGGGTTATTCTGTTCGATGTCCTTCCCCATGGTCAAACGATCAACTCTGAAGTGTATTGTGCTACTCTTCAGAAATTGAAGAAACGACTTCAGTGTGTTCGTAGGCACAAAAATCTGAACGAACTTCTCCTTCTTCATGACAACGCAAGACCTCACACAAGTCTTTGCACCCGAGAGGAGCTCACAAAACTTCAGTGGACTGTTCTTCCTCATGCACCCTACAGCCCCGATCTCGCACCGTCGGATTTCCATATGTTTGGCCCAATGAAGGACGCAATCCGTGGGAGGCACTACGCGGATGATGAAGAAGTTATTGATGCAGTACGACGTTGGCTCCGACATCGACCAGTGGAATGGTACCGTGCAGGCATACAGGCCCTCATTTCAAGGTGGCATAAGGCCGTGGCATTGAATGGAGATTATGTTGAAAAATAGTGTTGTGTAGCTAAAAGATTGGGGAATAACCTGGTGTATTTCAATGCTGAATAAAACAACCCCTGTTTCAGAAAAAAAATGTGTTGCGTTACTTATTGAACTGCCCTCGTACATAAATTTTTAAACAACTTTACCTGCTCTATAATTTTCACATTGGCCACTCTTTTTCAGTCCTTCATGATTATTTTGCTAATATACTACTAACCCTTGTTTTTGGATGACTTATTGATATTTTTCATGATATATATTTCTAGTGTACTATTAAGCTGTATTACTAACTCATGGAAGAAACTGAGTTGTCTTCAGCAAGGAGAAAATCTGTATGAAACAGCTATGTAACCTTAAATGCATTTAATCACATGAGCATTAAGAAGTTAGAAAACTGTTCTCATTCTTGGTGTCTTCAAAGAGATATGTGATTTAACTGACTAGCAAACATTATTCAGCATCTTGGAGGATTTGGTATTTGACAGTGAAACAAAAATCATTCAACAGATCCTGACAAACACCATCTCAGTGGTAAGGTTACTCATAGTAGTCTGTAACACAATGATCAGACAATTGGATGAGCTGTCCTAGTCCTCTTCTGTATTGTCTTGGAGAATGGTGCAACAATCTGGGAAACAGCTCTGGAAGTCGAGGGATTGAGAGGGATACACCTTTGATAGAAAGGAAGGACCTAGATGCTAAGGTTTTAGCCCTTACTGATGATATTGTGCTATTAGTTGAAAATTAAGATTTTAAAATCTGCTGGACAATTTGCATAGCTTTGCTGAGAAAAAATGGCCTGAAAGTGCCTTATGAAAAGACTGACTCCACATAACATAAACATCAGAGAATTATGTTTAGCAACAATGCAACGGAAAGATAAGCACGTGGAAAGGTTCAGATATCTGTAAAAATTGATCCAATTTAATGGGCTTCATAGACAGAGCCAGAGTCAGTAATTAGATCTGGCATACAAACTAATCCAGAATGTTGTATCTTTTCAGGGCTGCCAGAATTTTTTGATGGTGAGTTGAATGGAATGGATAGTGTCTTGAAAATATGTTTTATGTTGAACATCTACAGAAGTGAAACAAGGTTGATGGAGTGTAGTCCAAATTATATTAGAAGATGCTGAGGGAATAACATTAGAAAATGAGACATTAAAAGTAATTAACATGTTTTGCTGTTTGGGTAGCAAAATAAACAAGGATGACCAGAGTAAAGAGGATATAAAATGCAGACTGGCAGTTGCAAGAAAAGTGTTTCTGAAACAAATTAAATTTGTTTACACCAAATATAATGTAAACTCTTATGACATATTTTCTGAAAGTCTGGATTGTAGCCTTTTGTGAGTAATAAACAGCACAGACAAGAGGAGAAATGAAGCTTGTGAACTATGGTGTTACTAAAGAATGCTGAAGAGTAAATGGTTAAATCAAACTTTATGAAGAAGTATTGGTGCTTTTTGCCTAATATAAATTTCAGAATGAGATTTTCACTCTGCAGCGGAGTGTGTGCTGATATGAAACTTCTTGGCAGATTAAAACAGTGTACTGGACCGAGACTCAAACTCTGGACCTTTGCCTTTCACAGGCAAGTGGTCTACCGACTGAGCTACCCAAGCATGACTCATGACCCATTCTCACAGCTTTAATTCCGCCAGTACCTCATCTCCTACCTTCCAAACTTCACAGAAGCTCTTCTGCGAACCTTGCATAAGTAGCACTCGTGAAAGGAAGGTTTGCAGAAGAGCTTCTGTGAAGTTTGGAAGGTAGGAGATGAGATACTGGCAGAATTAAAGCTGTGAGGCCGGGTCGTGAGTCGTGCTTGGGTAGTTCAGTTGGTAGAGCACTTGCCCGTGAAAGGGAAAGGTCTCCAGTTCTAGTCTCGGTCCAGCACACTATTTTAATCTGCCAGGAAGTTTAATATAAATTTCACTTGCCCCCTTAGATACATTTCCTCAGGGAAAGATGATTAGATATGTTTGTGTACTTCTGACTACACACACACATATATATAGATACAGACCTATGTAAAAACAGACATATATTTAATCAGAAAAATATAAAGAAATGACAGTGGTGCAATTATTAATTGTTTTTTACCTTGAGAAATGTTTAGTGCTGCAAGTCAAAGTGATACTAGGTCACAGACACCAGCAGAGTACTTGGAAATATGTATGCAGATGACACTTCTGGATATAAGCAAAATCAGATGTAAAATGCAACCACTGCTTATGTTGTTAGTGAATATAACAAAATGCATGTTGGTAATAAATAAACCTTTTCACTTCTGGTAATAGATTAGTAATAATCATCTTTTTAGTAATTGCAAGAATTATTATTATTATTTCTTTCTTTTCTCAGATGTTATGTCTGGTCAGAAATGGAAAGTGACGCGGACCTTGATCAAGCGTGACTTCCTTTTAACTGTACGGTATATGTTATATTGCATTTAGGAACTTTCGGGTAATTGAACATGTATCAATAATTACGGATTTCCAAATGGGAAAGCGCTGGTAGATAGGCACAATAAAAAAACACACACACACAATTTCGATCTTTCGCAACCCCCGGTTGTTTCGTCAGGAAAGAGGGAAGGAGAGGGAAAGATGAAAGGATGTGGGTTTTAAGGGAGAGGGTAAGGAGTCATTCCAATCCCAGGAGTGGAAGGACTTACCTTAGGGGGAAAAAAGGACAGGTATACACTCGCGCACACACACACATATCCATCCACACATATACATACACAAGCAGGATTTCTGTAGTTGTATATGTAAGTTTGGATGTAGCTGTATAGCATTGATGTACTGGTGGATATTGTGTGGTATGACTCCTGTAGTTGATAGTATAATTGGTATAATGTCAACTTTATCCTGATGCCACTTGCCCTTGACTTCCTCAGCCAGTTGGATGTATTTTTCAATTTTTTCTCCTGTTTTCTTTTGTATATTTGCTGTATTGGGTATGGATATTTCGATTAGTTGTGTTAATTTCTTCTTTTTATTGGTGAGTATGATGTCAGGTTTGTTGTGTGGTGTTGTTTTATCTGTTATAATGGTTCTGTTCCAGTATAATTTGTATTCATCATTCTCCAGTACATTTTGTGGTGCATACTTGTATGTGGGAACGTGTTGTTTTATAAGTTTATGTTGTAAGGCAAGCTGTTGATGTATTATTTTTGCTACATTGTCATGTCCTCTGGGGTATTCTTTATTTGCTAGTATTGTACATCCGCTTGTGATGTGATCTACTGTTTCTATTTGTTGTTTGCAAAGTCTGCATTTATCTGTTGTGGTATTGGGATCTTTAATAATATGCTTGCTGTAATATCTGGTGTTTATTGTTTGATCCTGTATTGCAATCATGAATCCTTCCATCCCACTGTATATATTGCCTTTTCTTAGCCATGTGTTGGATGCGTCTTGATCGATGTGTGGCTGTGTTAGATGATACGGGTGCTTGCCATGCATTCCAATTTACTTTCTTCATATCTGTTGATGCTATGTTATCTAAAGGGTTGTAGAAGTGATTATGAAATTGCAGTGGTGTAGCCGATGTATTTATATGAATGATTGCTTTGTGTATTTTGCTAGTTTCTGCTCGTTCTAGAAAGAATTTTTTTAAATTGTCTACCTGTCCATAATGTAGGTTTTTTATGTCGATAAATCCCCTTCCTCCTTCCTTTCTGCTTAATGTGAATCTTTCTGTTGCTGTTTGTATGTGATGTATTCTATATTTGTGGCATTGTGATCGTGTAAGTGTATTGAGTGCTTCTAGGTCTGTGTTACTCCATTTCACTACTCCAAATGAGTAGGTCAATATTGGTATAGCATAGGTATTTATAGCTTTTGTCTTGTTTCTTGCTGTCAATTCTGTTTTCAGTATTTTTGCTAGTCTTTGTCTATATTTTTCTTTTAGTTCTTCTTTAATATTTGTATGATCTATTCCTATTTTTTTGTCTGTATCCCAGATATTTATAGGCATCTGTTTTTTCCATAGCTTCTATGCAGTCGCTGTGGTTATCCAATATGTAATCTTCTTGTTTAGTGTGTTTTCCCTTGACAGTGCTATTTTTCTTACATTTGTCTGTTCCAAAAGCCATATTTATATCATTGCTGAATACTTCTGTTATCTTTAGTAATTGGTTGAGTTGTTGATTTGTTGCTGCCAGTAGTTTTAGATCATTCATGTATAGCAAATGTGTGATTTTGTGTGGGTATGTTCCAGTAATATTGTATCCATAATTTGTATTATTTAGCATATTGTATAGTGGGTTCAGAGCAAGGCAGAACCAGAAAGGACTTAATGAGTCCCCTTGGTATATTCCACGCTTAATCTGTATTGGCTGTGATGTGATATTATTTGAATTTGTTTGAATATTAAGTGTGGTTTTCCAATTTTTCATTACTATGTTTAGGAATTGCATCAATTTAGGATCTACTTTGTATATTTCCAATATTTGTAGTAACCATGAGTGGGGTACACTATCAAAAGCTTTTTGGTAATCAATGTATGCATAGTGTAGTGACCTTTGTTTAGTTTTAGCTTGATATGTCACCTCTGCATCTATTATCAGTTGCTCTTTACATCCGTGTACTCCTTTGCAACAGCCTTTTTGTTCTTCATTCATAATTTTGTTCTGTGTTGTATGTGTCATTAATTTCTGTGTAATGACTGAAGTTAATATTTTATATATTGTTGGTAGGCATGTTATGGGGCGATATTTAGCTGGGTTTGCCGTGTCTGCTTGATCTTTGGGTTTCAGATAAGTTATTCCATGTGTAAGTGTATCAGGGAATGTGTATGGGTCTGCAATGTAACTGTTAAATAATTTATCTAAAAACAAAGATGATGTGACTTACTAAATGAAAGTGCTGGCAGGTCAACAGACACATAAACAAACACAAACATACACACAAAATTCAAGCTTTCGCAACAAACTGTTGCCTCTCAGGAAAGAGGTAAGGAGAGGGAAAGACGAAAGGATGTGGGTTTTAAGGGAGAGGGTAAGGAGTCATTCCAATCCCGGGAGCGGAAAGACTTACCTTAGGGGGAAAAAAGGATGGGTGTACACTCGCACACACACACATATCCATCCGCACATATACAGACACAATTTAGTTAGATGTGAATTTGTTGAGGTGAACTTCTTTAGCCAGAAATTTGGTATTTTATCTTTTCCAGGGGCTTTCCAATTGTGAGTAGAACTAATTGCTTGGGTGACTTCATGTTGCAAAATTATCACTTGAGGCATTTGTGGTATCATCTTGTATGTGTCTGTTCTGCTTGTATCCACCGGGTATGCCTGTTATGTTGTACCGGGTTTGACCATATGTTGCTCCAGAAGTGTTCCATGTCTGTTATGTCTGGTGGATTGTCTGTTTTAATGTGTGTGTTATCTATTGTCTGGTAAAATTTCTTTTGGTTTGTGTTGAATGTTTGGTTTTGTTTCCTTCTATTTTCACTTTTTTTGTATCTTCTAAGTCGTTTGGCCAATGCTTGTAATTTCTGCTTCTTTTCATGTAATTGCTCTATCGCTTCTTGTTGTGAGATTTTACCTAACCTTTTTCGTTTTTTTTTCTGACATTTCATTTCTTATAAATTGTGTTAGCCGCCCGATGTCTTTTCTCAGTTTTTCTATTCTTATCTGTAGCCTGTGTTGCCATGCTGGTTTTGTGGGTTTCTTCTGTGTGTTGGTTGGTTCTGATCTCTGCCTAGTGTGTATATTTAGTGTAGTGAGTGCTCCTATATAAACCAGTAGTTGTAACTCTTCCATAGTTGTGTTTTCATTTATTTTGTTGTGTATGATTGTGTTGATAGTTTTAATTGTTGTTTCAACTTGTGGGTTATTTGGCGGTCTATGCAAGAATGGTCTAATGTCTGTATTTGTGTCTTTGTATTCTATATATGTCAGCTGAAATTTTTTTTCTATATCTAACATGTGTGTCACTTCGAGTTCCATTTGTGCTTGTTCTGGTGGCTGTCTTAAGATTTTGTTTTCCTCTGATTGTTTAATTATTATTATTATTTATATTATTACTGCCCAGGGTTGAGCATAATGTGTAGGCAGGCAGCAGAGGAAGGTGAAGGGACATTTGGTCTGATACCCACAGAGCCTCTACAAAATGATATGAACTCTCATCTATATGCTTTCCTTGGCTACCAAACAATGTGCGTTCTTGTTTCGTACAAGTCTTGACTTATGTCAGTAGTGCTGCAGTAGTAGTTGAAAATGGCAGTTATTATTCTTTCTTCTGCCAATTGCTAGATTTAGTCTGTGACAGAGATTCTCAATGTTCAAAGCATTAGTGCCAGTCAAAATTCAACATTAGCTGTGTCAGGTGTATCGGCTGAAGGTTACAAGCAAACAGATTGTGCATAATTTGTGTAGGCAATTTTCTGTAGGTCTATGACTGTCCCTATCAAAGAGGGCCATAGACAAATACGCCTCATCAGTGACGACTTGTGAAGTTGGTGCAGCAGTGCGTGATGGAGAACATTTGCTCCGTGGTTATGGATATCAGCAGCCATTTTCCACAGATACTGCAATTACTGTGGTATGAATAGTTGCTAAGCATCTTTTGCTCAAGGTGTTTGCTGGATAGATGCTGAAAAACATGATACCGAATACAAAATGAATTGCTTAGGAGCAGCATTGACATTTTTTGCAACAGTACCATGATGACAGTGACAAGTTTCTCAACAGGATCCTCATGGGCAATGAGATCTGCATTGCCCATTGTACTCTGGACAACAACAGTTTTAAAAGAGTTTAGCTGAGAGCTGTTTGATCATTGGTTGTACAATTCTGATGTTGCTCCCAGCAATTTCTGTCTTTCCTTGCACCTCAAGAAATTCCTGTCCTCTGGACACCACTTTCATAATGACAAAAACTGAATACAACTGTCGCACACTGGTTCCATTCCCACGAGCCAGATTTATACGACACAGGAATACAAACATTATGGTGAAGAATAATTCAGTCATTGCAGTATTTATTGTCAGTAAAGTTTTCCATGTAACTGGTTTTTTTTTTTTTTTTTTTAGAGACAAAATACCCAGTGAAACTCAATTTCTGGATGACCATGACCCTTGTAGAATACTGGGAGTAGTGGGTTTAGAGAACTTGGACAATGTTTTCTGTGGAGTGTGCCAAGCTATCCTTTGTCCTTGTCTCGTTAAAAGAGAGAGAGAGAGAGAGAGATTAAATCAAGCAAGAAGAGATGCAAATGGTCTGCAGCAGGTCTCACACAAGCACAGATGAATGTTCCCCCAACACATTACACTGCCTCCACTGGAGTACATCCAGACATGCCATTGACCTGGAGTAACAAAATATGTAATTCATCCAACCAGCCTACATTAATCCACAGTACAGCATCCATGCCCACATGTCCACTGCAGTCATAAATAACAATGTCAGTTGGTTAACATGGGAATGCTTAGAGGTAGTCTGCTGCAAAGCCCCATGTTCAACAGTGTATACTGCATTGTGTACTTCAAAACGCTTGTGCCTGCACTAGCATTGTATGCTGTCATCAGATCTGCCACAGATCGCCACATAATCTGCTTTACAGAGTGAGAAAGCCTTTGATGTCCACATTATTTGATGATGTGTTGATGTCCAGTTTCTTGTCACCTACTTGTGGGTCCCCCTCCCTTCAACCACTTTCTATAATGCTCACAACAATAGGATGTGAAGAGCCAACCACCTTTGCTGTTTCCAGTATGCTCACTTCCAGGTGCCACATCATAGCAATCTATCTTTTTGTCAATGGATTTCCCCATTTGAGGCCTGTATTGTTGCTGATATGTTTTCCCATTCAGCTCCACTCCACTTATATGCTTTTCTTACTGTGCCACATGCCTACAATGCCTCCAGGCTGCATTCAATCTCATAATGGGCAGTAGTCATAATTTTTTGGGTGATTGGTGTATATTTGTAGGGTCAGAGATTCACACAGCTGTTCTCAATTGCAGGGGCTGTTGTTTACAGTTGTAGATTTTCTTTCCATATCATGTTGCAACATGTATAATACGACATTGTGAAACAATTACGTGTCTCATTTTGAATTTAGATTGACACGTATGTCCCTTTTCTGTCTCAAAGGATCAGAAACTGCTGTCACAATTACGTGGAAAACATGGTGATGATGTGGAAGAAAAGTCACTAACTATATGCAGTGGTACAGATTATGTCAACATAAACTACCAGCATGTAATATGTCCAGATACTGACACCGCCAAGGTAAGTAATTCTTAACAGTTTTGTTATTAGTTTTATCCATTTACCTAGTATGACAAAAAATTTAGAGACAAATTCTCTCAATTTTTCTCTGAATCAGTTGAGCTAAATTTACTGAAATGAAATGGATAGAGTCAGTGGGAACGAAATCAGTGAAAGTACAAAATGGTTCAAAATAATGACATCCAGTATTATTGAAGCTCCAGTCTCATGAATATTTGACAGTTTTGTGTCAAGGAAGAAGACATAAATTCCTGTTGGTGTTAGGGCATCTTCCCAATGTTTCTGCTACAGGTGTAGAATTTGATTCCAGATTTCCATTTGTTTCTGTCTTGATCGTATTTTGAAGTAATGACCTTCTCTCTTCAACCAATATGTCATCACATTCTTTCATATCTGTTGGTATATTCTGAATATTACTTGCATGTTCTAGCTGTGTGAGTGAAGCTACTGGCTGCTGGGGCTGGCTCAGTATTGCACTTATACAGGCAAGGCAGCACCATCTGGAACCCTGCAGATGGTGGCTGAAATAACACAAGATTTTGAGTCAGGCAGCCTGTGGCAACTGTCACTTGTGGAGCACAGTGCTATCTTGTGGTACCTAATTTGAAATGGCCGCTGCTACTTCCCTGCAAATATCAATCATCCATGTATGCTGTGCTCAAGGACCAAAGCTTGTCCCATGTCTTAATGTGGGTGTACCCCTGATCTCAATTAAAACTGTTGCAGATTATTCTGATATTGGCTCTTACCTTTGTGATCAAGTTCCCATATGAAGATTCATGGTACAACATCCTCATTGTTTCACACTGTATTTTGTGTCTGTTCTCTTGACTATTCAGTCACATGTGACTTCTCAGCCTCCTCCTCTCTCATGTGATATGTGTGCTTGACACAATTCTCAGTGACAGTGCAAACTATTTGTCCTGCGTAGGGCTGCCAGAAGCTGCACAATCTGCCTCCGTGTGCACACATCATTTTAGCACTCCTCCAGGAGGTTCAAAATGCTGCTGCCTTGCGTATGTACGCAGAACACTGTGTCAGACCCCACTCAGTAGAAAGATGAGTATTCCGTGCACTATAAAATCCCAAAATATGCGTGCATTCATGTACTATCGAACAACCGTATGTGCATGATCAAGCGAAAACTACATTAAAACATGCACTATCATTTTTGTTGCCAATTTATTAATTCACTTCCCTTTTTGCACAGTTATCAACTTAGAAACATTTCAAAATTTTTTCTGTGGTGGTATCAGTCAAAATATTTTTGTAAGCAGAAATGACCTTCCTACATCACAAATTTGAATGGACATATTTGTGACAGTATCAGGTCAAATTCTTCTTTCATTCTTTCCCCACAAAATACCTTCTTCACTGAACAAAAGAATCTATTGTCTGGGTTGTTGTTTATGATGCTGTCCCATTTGTTCTTCGTATCTATTCCCACTTTCTCATGGACATGACTAATGATTACTCAGTGGCATTAGTCAGTCAGTCAGTCGGACAGTAGCTGCCTGTCAATAAATGCCAGCTACACGGAAGTACCAGATTTTTTGACATTTTACAAGTTCCTAACTAGAAGCAAATTATATTGTTCATCTTTGTGCTTTGGTAGTTCAGTTTTTTTTAATTTCTGCATATTACTTTGATCTTTAATGGACATAGTTCTCACGTTTTTGTTTGTGTCAGAAAGTAAACTGATTTTGTGACATATTACAAGTTCGTAATCAGGAGCGAATGATTTAAACACGTTTATTGCATTTTCATCAGTGTTCCACAGTGCATGTCGATAGTCCTGTGTTTGTCTGTGTAGTGTAGTTTTCCACCATATTTCCATCTTTAGCATGGATAGGGACTGTGATTGCTGTGTGCAGGTGTGAGCTCTCATCCCCAGGCTATTCTGGCTTCAGTTACAAAGCCTGAGGCTGCAGTGGATGGGCATCATTGGTGTGGGCCAGCCATGGGAGTTCAATGGCTGTCCAGCACGATCCAGAGTCTGCCAATTGGCCTGCACCAGTAGCCGTCCAGTTACTCATCCCAGTTACTGCTTGCACTGAGGTTGACCCCTCACCTGTGCTCGAGTTGGAGGTCGCCTCGGGGAGTGGCAGGCTGTGAAAGACTTGCCGGGCGGCTGAACGTAAGGCGTCCTGGGTTAGTCTGACAAACAGGTTCTAGATGCTGTCTGTGGCAGACACTGTCCCTCAGCCAGACGCAATCGCTTGTCTTTGTCTTGTGTCAGAGGAAACCACTCAGCCTGCAATATCCAGGCTGTCGTAGAGGGTGGGGTCATTGGAAGTTGGCAGTTTCAATGTTAAGTGTGTTATGGGTCCCCCTTAGGAACATGGCTGCCAAGAAGGAGAAGAAAGCCAATGTGCACTCTGTTGCATACTGGTTGGAGTCATTCCAAATGTGGAATGGGTTTTTCTTGATGCCGTGAAGAGCACGGGAGAGCAGTCAACTGCAGGTGGTGGCTCACATCAGTGTCACTTTGAATTGGGTGAGATTATCTCTGGTTTTGAGTGTCTACCAGAAGTGGTAAAGGATGTCAGCTTGTTTGCGAGATGAAACCCAGAGCTCACCATTTGAAGCATAGTTGACAGGACCGATTGCGGACCTCTGGTATAGAGCCAAGTGGAAGATCTGAATCAGAGGCTCAGATGGTTCTGCGACGATATAGGCTGCAGATTCCTTGACTTTCACTGTAAGATGGTGGGGTTTCAGGTTCCAGTAAATAGGTCAGGAGTTATTACATGCAAGAGGTGACTACATGGGTAGTGTGGCTGTGTGGCATGGACTGTCTGGTTTTTCAGGTTGGAGGGTCTCAGGGAAACAAAAAAGGGGCTTCATTCTCAAAGGGTGAAGGTTGAACACAAGAAGATCATAGGTCTAGGAGCAATCTGTATAACAGTTGTAAATTGTCGTAGCTGGCACTGATACTTAAATTGTTTGAGGCACTGAAAGCTGGCTAAAGCCGGAGGTAAGTTCAGCTGAAATATTTATGAAAGAGCTAATGGAGTTTAGAAAGGATAGGATTAATACATGTGGCATGTTTGTTGCTGTTATCAGTAGTTTATCTTGTAGTGAAATTGAAATAGATAGCTCCTGAGAGTTAGTATGGGTGCAGGTCATTCTTGGCTACCAGAATAAAATAGTAATTTGATTCTTTTACTGACCTCTCAACTCAGATGATACAAATGCTGCAAGGTTCAAAGAAAACATGAGCCTGTTTTTAAACACGTACCCCACTCGTGCAATTATAATTGGTGGTGACATCAATTTATCCTGAATAAATTGGTGGAAATACATGTTTAAATCAGGAAGTACACATAAAACATCATCCAAAATCGCGCTAAATGCGTTCTCTGAAAAGTATTTTGAGCAGTTAGTTCATGAGCTCACTGGAGTAGTAAATGGTTGCGAAAACATACTTGACCTCTTATATAAGAATCCTGAGATGATAATATGCATCAAAACAGATACAGGGGCTAGTGAACATGGTTGTTGTTGCGAGACTGAATGCTTTAACTCCCAAATCCACCAAAAATAAATAAAAAATATATCTGTTCAAAAAGAAGCAGATAAAAATTCACTTCACACCTCCCTGAGAGACAGTCTCTGCTCCTTTCAAATTAACAATGTAAGAGTGGACCAGATGTGGCTTGAATTCAAAAAAATAGCAACAGCAACTGAGAAATTTATACCAAATAAATTAACAAAATTTTAATATGTGCATTACAAGAAACAAGGTTTTTAGATGAAACTGCTTTAGATTTTGAAAACTATCGTTTATTTAAAGGAAAACCAGGTAAAATCTTAATGAAACAAATGCCATACCTGGGAACAGCATTTCTGGTACATCACTCAATTTTAGATTCAGTTACTAACTTCTACTCGAGTTCTGAGAGACTATCCATTCTTGAGATTAAATGTAAAAACAAAGGATACTCTATAATCAACTGCCATGCACCCATAAACCAGGACAACAAAAATAACCTGGAGAAAGTTGAAGAATTTTGGGAGATACTTGAAATGGAACTGGATAGATGCTCAAAGAAGAACATAAAAATGTTAGTAGGCGATTTTAACGCACAAATAGGAAGGGAGAAAAAATACCATGGAACAGTAGGCCTCTTCCCAGGTCACAAAAGAACTTCAAAAAATGGAGAAAGGCTTATAGAGGTATGTAGGCATTTCAACTTGAAAATAATGACAACACATTTCAAAAAGCTGAGCCGAAAAACTAAAACATGGAGATCACCAAATCCACTTCTCGGAGAATTCCAAATTGACCATGTGGCTATCTCACTTCATTGTCAAGAAGAAATTCAAAACACTAAAGTGCTGAAAAGCCTTGATGTTGATTCAGACCACTATTTGACTACGATTAAATTCAGACCACTCCCATTTCGAAAAGAGAAGAAAACCTTTTACAAAATTCCAAAATATAACACAGAAACGTTAAAAAATGAAGAAATTAAACAACAGTTTCAAAGAGCATTGCACAAAGATAGCGATGGCATATCCACAATAAATAAGGAAGCGGGATGGGAGGAGATCAAAAACGAAATAGTTGAAATAGCAAAAGAAAATTGTCTCGTGAAAAGAGTAAGAAGACATCCATGGTGGGACAATGAATGTGATGAGAACCTGGAGAAGAGACAGAAATTGTGGCAGAAATGGAACTCCACAAAAGATCCTCAAGATCTTGACAATTTTAAAATCCAGAGAAGAGAAACAGCTAAGCTTTTCCATAATAAAAAAAGAAGACAATTTCAGGATAACCTAGAACAGATTGAGGAAGACTTTAAAAGAAATAATTCTAGAGATTTCTACAAAACTTTTAGAAAACAGCTAACCAAATACCAATCCCCAAATTTATGTTTTAAAGATGAAGAGAACAAGCTAGGTTTGACAAACAAGACTAATTGTGAAATATTAGCAAAATATTTCGAGAATCTACTAAATTGTGAACCACCCAAAGATAAAATGAGTTTTGAAAACCACCGAAATACTAATATCGAGTCAAAACCTCCAGACGCTGAAGAAATAAAACACATAATACACAGTCTAAAAAACAATAAAGCCCCAGGTGAAGACTCCATAGTACCAGAAATCCTAAAAATAATGGATACCAACCTCCCACAAGTTTTGGAACATATGTTTAAGAAGATCTGGGACGAAGAAAGAATTCCTGAAGACTGGCAGTGTGCCCTGATACACCCACTACACAAAAAGGGGGATAAGATGAATGTTAATAATTATAGAGGGATCTCGCTACTACCAGTAGGATACAAAATTTTGTCAAGGAAATTACTTCAAATCGTGGAGCCAGTTCTGGATAAAAAAATAGGTGAATATCAAGCAGGTTTTAGACAAGGTAGATCCTGTGTTGAACAAATATTTAACCTGAAAACACTAATTCGTTACAGAATCTCAAGAGGCCAGAGATTTGCAATAGTATTTGTAGATTTCAAAAAAGCATACGACTCGGTAGATAGAGAAACATTACTGAAAGTATTGGAAGAATTTGGGGTCGATACGAAAACAATTCAAATTATCAAACAGACGCTAACAAACAGTAAGGCCAAAGTTAAATTTATGGGTGAAATTTCAAGGAAGTTCGAAATTAAAACAGGTGTTAGACAAGGTGATGGTTTATCCCTAATCCTCTTCAACTGCGTACTGGAAAAGATATTGAGAATATGGAAAGAAGAACTCAAAGGCACCAAGAATGACATCAGAATTGGAACAAAAAAAGAAAAAATAGAAGTGGACTGTTTAGCTTTTGCAGACGATCTGGCAATAATTACAGAAAACGAAGAAATAGCTCAGAACTACCTGGAGAAACTACAAGAAGTTTCGGCCAGAGCTGGACTGCAGATTTCATTTGAAAAAACCGTGTATATGTCTAATCATAGAAATAACAAGAAAAATCTTATTACTAAATACGGCAATATTAAGAGAGTAGAAAAATTTAAGTATTTAGGTGAAATAATTCAAGTGAATGGTTTAGACAAGAGTGCAAACCAGGCGAGAGCAAGGAAAATGGAATTTGCTTTTCAAAAAACCAAAGACATATATAACAAAAAAAACATTTCGATTCAAGCTAAATTAAGACATTATAAAACTGTCATTAGACCAGAATGCCTGTATGCATCGGAGTGCCTAACTCTTAACAAAAAGGGGGAAATAGAAAACATGGAAAAGAAAGAAAGGAAAATTTTGAGAAAAATATTAGGACCGAGAAAGATTGGAGAAGAGTACAAGCTAAAGAGTAATAAGGAAATATACAAAACTATTGAGAAAGTGAGTGAGGCAATGCGTAAACGCAGACTAACGTTTTATGGTCACCTGTCGAGGATGGATGGAAACAGACTAACAAGAAAAGTGTTTGAACATAGTAACAGGAACGAAAAAACCAACAATAAATGGATACAGATGGTGAAAAAGGATTTGGCCTATTTTAATGTCACCCGTGAGTCAATCAGGGACAGGGAAAAGTTTAGACAAATAGTGAACAAAATTAAGTGTTTTCCAGAAGAAACGAAACTAAAGAATAATAACAGGAAATGGTCGGAAGAGCGGAGGAGGAACCACTCGAAAATGATGAGGAAATATTGGGAAGAGAGAAAAAAAGATCAAAAAGCCGGGCAAGTGAATTGTTGAACGTGGTCCAAAGATGGCCGAAATCGAAAGAAGAAGAAGAAAAGACAGAGATGACGCCCCATGGCACACAAAACAGGCCAGAACACTGCTGCAGAAAAAAAAAAAAAAAAAAAAAAAAAAAAAAAAAAAAAAAAAAGAAAAAAAAGCATGCCAAATTTAAACAAATGCAAAATCCCTAAGATTGGCAATATTTTGCTGAAGCTCGAAATTTAGTGTGGACTTCAGTGTGAGATGCTTGTAGTAGTTTCCATAATGAAACTTTGTCACGAAAGCAGCCTGAAAATCCAAAGAGATTCTGGTTGTATGTACAATATGCTAGCAGCAAAATGCAATCAGTGCTTTCCCTGCAGTATAGCAGTGGAAAAACTATTGATGACAGAGCTGCTAAAGCAGAATTACTCTACATGGCCTTCTGAAATTTCTTCAGCAAAGAAGACGAAGTAAATATTCCAGAATTGGAATCAAGAACATCTGCCAACTTAGAAGTAGATATCCTCAGAGCAGCAAAGCAACTCAAATCATTTAATAAAAGCAAGTCTTCCAGTCCATATTTTATACCAATTAGGTTCCTTTCAGAGTATGCTGATGCAATAGCTCTGTACTTAACAATCACATACAACCACTCGCTCAACAAAAGACCCATACCGAAAGACTGGAAAGCTGCATAGTTCACACCAACAGTCAAGAAAGGTAATAGGGGTAATCCACTAATTACGGTCCCATATCATTAACATTGATATGCGGCTGGATTTTGGATCATATATGTTTGAACATTAAGAATTATCTCAAAGAGAATCATCTATTGACACACAGTCAGCATGGATTTAGAAAACATCATTCTTGTGAAACACAGCTAGCTCTTTATTTACATGAAATGTTGAGTGTCATTGACTAGGGATTTCAAATTGATTCTGTTTTTCTAGATTTCCAGAAAAGGCTTTTGACACCATACTTCACAAGAAGCTTCTAAATAAACTGCATACTTATGAAATATCATCTCAGTTATGCGATTGCATTCATGATATCCCGTCAGAGAGGCCATAGTTCATAGTAGTTGATGGAAGGTCATTGATGGAAAGTCATCGAGAAAAACAGAAGTGATTTCTGGCATTCCCCAAGGTAGTGTTATAGGCTCTCTGCTGTTCCTTGTCTATATCAACAATTTTAGGAGACATTCTGAGCAGCTGTCTTAGGTTGTTTACAGATGATACTGTCACTTGTTGTCTAGTAAAGTCCTCAGAAAATCAAAATAAATTGCAAAAAAGTTACAAAAGTTATCTGTATGGTGGGAAAATAGGCAATTAACCCTAAATAATGAAAAGAGTGAGATCATCCACAAGAGTTCTAAAAGGGATCCATTAAAATTTGGTTACACGATAAATCAGACAAATCTAAAGGCCATAAATTCAACTATATATCTAGAAATTACAATTCTGATCAACTTAAATTGGAAAGATCACACAGAAAATGTTGTGGGGAAGGCGAACCAAAGACAGCATTTTATTGGCAGAACACTCGGAAGGTGCAACAGACCCAGTAAAGAGACTGCCTGCTCTATGTTCGTCCATCCTGTTTAGGAATACTGTTGTGCAGTGTGGAATCTTATAATATAGGATTAACGGAGAACATTGAGGAAGTTCAAAGAAGTGTAACACGTTTTGTGTTATTGAGAAATAGGGGAGAGAGTGTCATGGAAATGATACAGGATTTGGGGTTGACATCATGAAAACAAAGCCTTTTGCAGCAGGAAATCACCAACTTTCTCCTCCTTATGTGAAAATATTATGTTTAGGATGACCTACATAGGGAGAAATGATCATCATAATAAAATAGGGAAATCAAAGCCGGCACGGAAAGATAGAGGTCTTCATTTTTCCTGTGTACTGTTGGAGAGTGAAATAACAGAGAATTATTGTGAAGGTGGTTCGATGACCCCTCTGCCAGGCACTTAAGTGTGATTCGAAGAGTATCCATGTAGTTGTAGGTGAATGTCTGGAATTCTTCAGCAATTGACATTGAGTCTACTGGTAGCAGACAGTGGCTTCTGATTTTGTTATTGTACAGGGCAATTTTGAGAAGTTTGTCTTAATGTTAATTAAATCCTATTGCATATTTTTGCATTCAAATGCTGCTTGTGCATCTCTGATACATACAGGAAAAATATAGCCTTCAGCGTGTAGGGAGCAGCATCACTTAACAGCAAAATAACTCTGTTTTTGTTTATGTTATTTGGTCTCAGACACCTGAGAGTAATGCAGTTATTTAAAATGTTATTCAATTACAATATTCAATTAAAACTTAGACAATCTATAATCAAACAAACAAGTAGTTGTGGAGTTATTTGCATGTTGCAGTACTTTACAACACACTAGATGGGTTTGACCAAGTCCATCTTCAGTTAATTTTCCTATAATTACATTAGCAACATAGTGCTCCATAGGATCAGTTGTTTCATTTACAGATGTATATATGTTTGAGGTTCCAAGTCCTCACGAATTTTATACAATACCTGGTTGGTAAAATAACAAGTATTTTTATGTATGTGAAAATAGTTTTCATTTATTTTTACACAAAATTAAATTTATTTTGGCAAATACATTACATAGACCTACCTGACAATAAGATCTTAGAACATAATTTTTCCTCAATAATGAGGGACAAGGGACATCTTTTGTTATATACTCCTCCAAAAAAGCCTTTAGAGTTGGGCTTCTCCTGCAAAAGCATCACACAAATCCATATAAAAATTATTTTTCAGTGCCACATGTGTGGGAGTAGTAATAAATGCCTGGATTTGGTGTGCTGCAGATTATTTTGTTTTTCACATTCTTGCCATAGGTGACATATATGCGACATGCTGTTCAACTTGGAATTTTTAGTAAATTTTATTTGAAATTATAAAGGATCTACCAGTTCCATGGATATGATTAAAAAAATAACTAGCATTCTTATTTAATTAATTATACAAAATAAATTTTGTAGTGTTTACAAAAAACAAGTGCCATAGAAAATTTTCAAGAAAAGAATATCGTACCTTTTTACTACAACAATTACAAAATGCATCACCTCGATCTGATCTACTAAATCCCTCCCTTTTATTCTCTGTGCAAAGAGTACACTTCTGGGACTTTTAATTGGATACATATTAGAAGCACATCAACACATACAAACATTTACCATTCGCAAGGTTCTCTCTCTCTCTCTCTCTCTCTCTCTCTCTCTCTCTCTCTCTCTCACACTAACACACACACACACACACACACACACACACACACACATACACTGAGAAGACAGTTCAGTGAATGATTTCGGTTTTAGAGGAATCAAAGTTGTTAGTGAGATTTGTTGAAATTCCACAACACTGCTCTGCAGCTGTGTCATTGTTGCCTCAGCTGCGGTTCCTGACTTAGAAGGCTAAATTTCCATTGTCATGAAATCAACAATTTGCCAATGGTTGTTGTGGATGAATAAAATTCTGGGAAAGCAGCCTCTTGGGAGATTCTTAGCTTCCCTCTCCCTCCCCTCTTTTCTTTCTTCATTCCTGATTCCTAAAACAAAAACAAGAATTATAAAAACTGAAAAACAGGTTTCTACTCAAAACTGTTAAAATATGCATTTAATCTGGAAATAATGTATATTATATGCACAATTAAACTAAAAATGCCTTTTATATGAATTATGCATGTTTGTAAGCCCCAGAAAGATAAAAATGTACACAGAAGAAGTATATTTATTTGGAATCAGAAATTAAGAAAATGGGTGAGCCCTAAGTTTGAGCTATGTTCAATGAGCCATTAAAAACATGCATTTGCATGGAATTCTCATCTTCATGATGGCAGATGTAGGTATCAGAAACTTGAGAATTTTATTCAAAATTATGCAACTTAAAAACAAAGATGATTTTATTTGGGCATTCTAAAGACTGACACGTACCAGAAACCCCACATGAGTGAAACAAATAATCAGCATTGCATTTTTCTTTAATCTGACCGTACCCAGTTTGTGTGCCCAGTCACTCACTTCATATTGAGGTATTGCATTTAGGACAGCTTCACAGTACATCCTTGTTATATGCCCAGGTAGCTCAAATCATAATGACCAATTACTTTGTCATTATACTACTGTCTCTCCCACTCAGCTCTTCTCATTCCGGGACCGATGACCATAGCAGTCTGGTCCCTTCAATCCCACAAACCAACTATCTTCTCGTTCTTTCAGTAGTTTATCATACGGGACTTGAGCAATGAAGGATACATTGTGGATGGAAAAGGCTGCAGGCTGCACCCATTTTTAAGAAAGGTCATAGGACAGATGCAGGTCATTACAGGTCTATATCACTACTGTCAGTCTGTTGTAGAATTATGGAACATGTTTCACACTGATATATTATGTTGTTTCTGGACAATGAAAATCTCATCTATAAAAATCAATATGCATGTCATACACAGAGATCTTGCAAAACTCAGCTCACTCTGTTTGTGCTTGAGGTCCAGAGTTTCTTGAGAGGATGGTATTTGATGCAGTTCCTCACTGTCCTTCAGTGGAAAAGATACCAGTGTATTGAGTATGGGATGAAATTTGTGATTGGATTCAGGATTTCCTTGCAGATAAAACCTAACACATTATGCACTTTTAATGCAAGAAAATAAACTGATTTAAAATTACTTTTAGAGGTATGCCAAGGAAGTGTGATAAGGCTGTTGCTGTTTACAGTACATATATAAATGATCTAGTGGAAAACAGGGAGAGCTTGCAAAGGCTGTTCACAAATGATGCCATTGTCTATAGGAAGAAAGTAATGCCAGTAGACTGTAATAAATTGTGGGAAGACCAGCAGAATATTTATGGTTACTACAGGGAATGGCAGTTGACCCTGAAAACAGATGAATGTAACATATTGTGCATAAATAGGCCAAGAAATCCAATTCTGTTTGATTGAAAAGTTACTTCTGTAAGAAACCTAGTAGTAGCAGCCATCTAACACACCATGAAGTGAAATGACCACATAAAACAAGTTTTTGGAAAAGCAGATGTCAAGCTGAGAATAATTCGAAGAATATTAAAGATATTAAATTCATCCATGAAATAATACCTTACGGAACACTTGTCCAATGGATTCTTGAATATTGCTCATCAGCATAGACCCCTTACAAGACTGGGTTAGTGGAAGAGATTAAGATGATCCAGCAAAGAATGGTATATTTTGTCATGAGATCCTTTAGTTGGTCCATGAGCCATACATAGGTGTTCAGCAAACTTCAGTGGCAGAGGTGTCATGCATCTTGTAGAGGTTTAGTTTTAAAATTCTGAGAGAGTCTGTTCTGGGAAGCATTGGGCAGTATGTTGTTCCCACCCACATAAGTCTTACAATATGACCATAGTTAGAAAATCAGAGAAATTGGAGCTCAGATGGAGGTTTGCCAAGTCATTCCTTCCATGCACCATTGCACATGGATTGGCGAAGGAGGAGGGGAGAGGGCAGATAGTGATACTAGAAGTACGAACCCCCACAAACAGTAAAATGGCATTCAGAGTATAGATGAAAATATAGATGTAGACAGACTTTGTTTTTGTAGACATGTTTCTTAGTTCTATGATCAAGTCATTCAAAAGGTTTCCTTTCAAGGTATAAGGCAACACTCAACTACAGCTGGTTGATGTATGGCTGCACAGGCGCGCGCGCGCGCACACACACACACACACACACACACACACACACACACACAAACACACACACACACACACACACACACAGTGGCATGAAGATCTGTTGTTCTTTTTTCTTCAGTAAGTAAACACTCTCACACAGAACCAATGCATCTATGCTCCTGTGTCATTGCTTGAAAACTAATAAAGTTGTAAAGCTAATGACCTTAAAATGCTTTGACAGATGTCTTCTCTCTTGTTCATTTGATTAATAGATAGGTACTTGGAACAATTTTAGGCAACAAGACTGTAGATGATAAAAGTGTAGTCCCTGAACATTTGTTTTGAAAACAATATGTAATACTGTTTGCACAAAATATTTTGGGTATCCTATCGGGGAAAATACTGGGAGCATAAGCACATGATTCTTGCCTAACATGTGGCTTGTTATATGGTGAGCACGGAGAGGGCTAGGAGGGTTAGCAGGGTGGTGGACAAGCCTCACTTCCTTCTCAAAGTGCAGGCAGCACTCTGGAATTGACACTGCATTTACAATGATGTGATGTGCTGTTATTGTTTCCTAGCTAATGTTGACAGTGGGCAGATAAAATCCGTACCAGCCCAAACTACTTTGGCTTCCAAGATTTTCCTGTTTCCAGAATAGTGCCAAGTTATATTATGATTGTAGTATACAGTAGTATACAGACCAGCTTGTGGTTTTAAAAGTTCATTAAGGTCAGCACCTTACATAAACTCCACACAGTCTAAACTAAATTCTCTGAGGTTCCAAGAACATTATCTTGCAAGTGCTCAATGAAGACTCACTGTCACATTATCCACTGTGCCTATTTAAAGACTAGTGTAAGTTTTTATGAAATGTTAATGTTCAGAGCAGTTTCGTTGTTGACATGTTGAATAATTCGTTCTTCTGTCGATTGTTCACATTGTTCTCACACAATATTTCGATGGTGTGACTAGCTGTCTTCTTCAGGTGTTCTCTGAGAGTGGTGTCTGGGTGGATGGGTCCAGTATTTATGCCTGTATGGTGCTAGATGGTGCTCCATTTTCAGTCCATGTCATGTTAAACACACCGTTCATGGTCCACGACTGCCAGAGGTGGCTCCAGTTGCTCTCTCTTGCCACAGGTGCTCTAACTGCCTGTCTGTGTCACAATCTTGATGTCATTGTAGTTATAGACAGTACTCCACTATTGCTGACTTGGTTGCCTCTCTATGTCTGTTATGCCTCTGATGTTCTTTATACCTGTTTCTAGTGTTCTGGTGGTCTGGCCGATGTATGACATTCCACACTGGCATTTGCTAGGATCAAGTGCCTTGTCAATTTCAGTGCGACGAACAGAATCAAACACCAAGTGAACCTCACAGTGGCAAGGGATAGGGTGTGCAAAATGTGCCATTAAGTACATGTGACATCTGGCGAGTTGTTGTTTTTCCATCATTCTGGAGCAACTTCCTTAACTAGACAAGATGGGACCAGATTAATGGTGCTCATAGTTCTAGGACAGGTCCGGCCAGAAATTCCGCACGCGTGCGGTGCTCCTGCACACTTGCAACTTCCGGGTCACAGCGTGCACGCCGCAGCTGTCAGCGTTCATGTAGTGCATGTTTCTACGCACAGAAGTCGCTTTATCCACTTGCTGGGATACTCTGTACTGGCACATTCTAGTGCTCTTTCCACAGCTTGCAAGACAACCATGGGAAGGTATTTCACGTATTAAACATTTAAAATACTGTCACAGTCTACTCATTGACACATCTACTTTTATGTTAACAGTTTGACCCAGTAAGACAAGTAATACAGTTAACAATTGTGAGTTTTTATATCGGCAGCTTGACTGACGGTAAGTACGCGTAATGTTTTTGATGTAGTATTTGAGAAAGAGACCACTTAGTAACTTCCAACGAACCTTATTCATGATTTCAAATAACACTAAACTAATGCAAGGTTTCCTATAACTAATTCTCGGTACCCTCAGTTACACCCACATAATTTCTGTCTCACTGACCTCTGAACACAATGATAACCGCAGACCTCTCGATGATCACCTGTTATTTCAATACCATTATTGCTATGTCTTTCATCAGTTCCGTATGAAATCTGCATAATAACCGACAGTTAGATGAATGTTATGTTTTATTGACTATAGCTGAGTGTAGCCCTTCACACATTAAAAAAAACCCTAAATGTAAGTATACATTAGAACAATCAGTTTAATGACCAATTTTCCTGATAATAATGTAACATGGAGCAGAATGAGGCAATAATGTACAGTTAGTAAACAATAATTTTTAATTATGAAAGGAATAAATCCAAACACGTTTATCACTGGTCATGAGAAATGATATAGTTAATATCGGGCACAAAAGCACGACTCATTGACAAACACAAGCAGTTGCGAAGATTTTCATCACTTATGCGTGATTGAAACCTTGATTTATTCATTTTCATCACCAAGAAAAATCTTTCACAAACATATGTCGACCCGAACATGGACATAACTCTCACGGCTTCTCGGTGCAGGAGTGGAAATTCTTGTTGTGAAAAATTTTTGTAGAATTCTTTTGTACTTCACACTGCAAAGAACTTGTCCTTCTGTCTTGTATTGCACTGTAAGTCAATCAGTTCCATCTGTAGATCATTCGGAGCATCTTCAACTGACGACGAGGACGGTCGAGCAAAGAGACGAATGACAGGAGACCAACTCGTAACACCTGCAGATCATGCTCGAAATTGTTCCTTAATTTTTACAATTATTGACACGTATTCTTGAAATCTAGCACTTCCATGGACCAGTCCAAGAGTCGGGAAATGTGCAGTGTTTTCTGTCGAAAGCTGGCTCTCCCAAAGTGCAAGCTTCCTTTCAAAGACATTTACTTTTTCCAACATGTCTGAAATTAAATTATTTTCACCTTGCAAACTGACGTTCAGGCTGTTCATGTGAGATGTAATGTCCATGAGAAATGCAAGGTCTGATATCCAACAAAGGTCTTCAAACATAGGTTCACTTTTTCCCTTCTCATGTAAGAATGTTACTATGACCAAATGTAAATCAAAAAATATTTTCAGCATTTTACCTCGACTGAGCCAGCGTACTTCGGTATAGTAAGGTATGCCGTACACTTCTCCTACTTCCTGCAAGAACCACCGAAACTGGGGATGCGTAAGCCAATGTGTCTTCAGATAGTTTACAGTACGCACAACAATTTGCATGACATTTGCTAACATTACTGATTCTACACAAAGTGCCTCTCAATGCAGAATGCAGTGAATTCCATACAATGTCTCGTCTGTGTGCCCTAACTTTTTGCGCATCCATGCTATGAGTCCTCTCTGATGGCCTTGCATTGATGGTGCTCCATCTGTGGTCACTGTGACTAACCGTCCATACCGACACCATCAATCGCTTACTCGACAGCTTGTAGTAAGTCTGCACCTGTAGTAGTCCCTTTCAAAGGTACTAAGTCCAAAACGTCAGGTTACACAAAGTGCGTTATCGACACCTTGTATGTATATCACAACCTGGGCTGTCTCTGTAAGATGTGCTGCTTCATCGAGCGCAACAGAGAAAGCAACAAAGTCTTTAGCCATATTTATTAGCTGCCTGTGCACATTGCCGGCCATAGCACTGATATGTCTTGTCACTGTTTGTTTGGATAGACTGATTTCTTGAAACCTGCTAACGTTCGTGGGACACACAAGTTCTGCAGCATCAATCAGACACCCTTTCATAAACTCCCTTTTGGAAAAGAGTTTCCCAGATTGTGTAATTCTTAATGCGATTTTAAAACTTGCTCGCAGTGAAGATTTAGTGTGGTTATCATTCCAGAAAATTGAAAACAGTACATTGTACAGTGTACAGTAAAATAGACATAAATGAACACAAGAAACTAAGAGTTCAAGAAGTATCAGTTAGTTTGACGTACAGTAAAATCGAGTTGATGTATCTCATCCATTTTCTTAAGCACATTTAATTTTGCTTGCCGTTCTTCGCTGTTGAGTACACTACACTTGTCTTTGTGATATGTATTGTAGTGTCCTTCAATTGAAAACTTATGCTGGCCACCCATAATTCGGTGGCACAGCAAACACTGTGAGTTTTCACCAACGGCTTCAAAAATAATTGCAGTTCCCAGTAATTTTTAAATGACTGAGAACATCGATCTCTCGTCCTTTGCTTTTTCTCAATGCCTGCCATTACTCAGTACTTCTCTGTTAAGGTTACGGTCACCAGGGGTAAACGAGACTGGGTATGTTGCGCTCTTTCTTGTACCACACAAACAGGGAAATGGAGCCGCCGCCATGCATTTAGGACACATGTCTAATAACAGATGTTGCTGCCGCTCACTGTCACACATGTGCAGCACTTCCGCACGTCTGCAGATTGTTCAGCATTTGGCCGGCCCTGTTCTAGGAGGATGCAACAGCAAGAAATCAACAGCCTGCCAACTAGGTAAGTTTGATTGCCTCAACAACAAGGCTCATAAAAATGGGGATACTCATACGGTGGTCAACCTCAGTGGTTAGAATTTGGCAAGACAACCTTAAATGTTCTCAGACAGAGTGTCAGTTTTGCAGTGACACCCAGAAACATGGCCGTTGCTGCCTTCATCAATGTAGTTGAGCAAGCGGCCAACACACTTCCTTCTAGTGTGGCTGAAGAGGTCCAACGAGAGACCCGCAGGCTACCTGAAGAAGATGTCTACTTGTGAAGATAAATGTGTACACCACATTTTGACCTCAAAGGACTTCTTACATCTTAGACAGCGACACATTGTGGACTCTGACGTTATGGTCAGTTTCAATGTGATGTTCCTGTTCACCCAGGTTCCACTGAATGGTTCACTCAGTCATATTGGAGAAGAGTTCAATGGGACTCTCCTGGACATGCTCAGGCACATATTGACCTTGGGGTACATCCTATAATGCGGTCAATTTTATGAGCAAACAGAGTGGGTGCTGATGGGCAGTGCACTATCACAAATGATGGCCAACCTACTTATGGGAAGATTTGAAGAGGGGCACTTATGTCGGCCACATATCAATCCAAATGCTTGTTTAGGTACGTGGATGGCACGTTCATCATACAGCCCCATGACAGGTAGAAGCTCGATTATTTCCTGTAACATCTGCATTCACACCACCCTAATATAAAATTCACCATGGGACTGGAGAAGGATGGACTACTGACAGTCCTCGGATGTAGCGTGTTCCACAGATGTACTCACACTGACTTAAATCTACAAGACAACAGTTGCCAACATCCAGTACAGAACAATGGAGTGCTCAAAACTCTAGTCCATCGGGTACAGACAGTTTCAGATCCTGACACTTTGGTGGTTGAAGTAGAAAACTTACAATCAGTGATCTGCAAAAATGGATACTCTTCCAGAGATATTCAGATGGCACTTCCCCTGCCACTGTGCTAAAGTGTTCAGAAGAAGAACAAGAAGAGACAAACAAGGTGGCATATCTGCCATATCTGAACTGTCTCTGCCAAAATCAGCAGAATTCTCTTTAAACGCAACATACTAAAATTGGGTCACTGTAGGGAAATGTAAAGGATGACCTGGGGCTACAGAAGCGAAGTATTTACAACATACCATGCCAGTGTGGGATGTCATACATTGGCCAGACCTCCAGGATGGGGGACAGCAGGTACAAAGAACAAGAGAACCATACCAGACTTAGACATGCAACCAAATCAGCAGTTGTGGAGCATTGTCTAGAACTCAGTCACTGAGTGAACTACAATGACACCAAGAATGTGCCGCAGACCCTGAGATACTGGGACAGTGTCATAAAAGAAGCCATCAGTATCAAGGTAAGGGAGAATCTCGCAAACTGTGACACTGGATACAAGCTCAGCAACACCTGGAATCCTGGTCTTGAATCCCTGAAGACACAATGGAGACAATATCCAGATTCCATAGGAAATAGGAATGGCAGTGGAGACTGATAAAATAGCCCTTGGACAGAGCAAACACTATAGACTGGAGATGACACGTCACTAGACAGGCCAAACAGTAATCAACAAAGGACTGAACATCTGACTGTTCTCGCAGAGGAGATAGAACACCTGGAGTGCCCAGAGGAAAGTACAACACAGGAGACCTGCTCCAACAGGTGAGACTTCACACACAATGCCGAAGGCAGACAGAGGGTGGCCAAACCCACAGCAATCAGTGGGTAGAATGCCTGGTGCAGTGTGGAGATGAAACAAAACAGCAGATGGGGACAACACTAGAGGATGGCCATGCTGGGTGTGGAGAGCAATAAGAGCAGCAGCGGCAAGAGAGGACAATGAGAGCCGCCCTCTTGGTGTGGACCACAGATGGAGCACCTAACGTGTTGCGGACCAAATATGAAGCATCAGATAAATGCTGCGACACCAGAGGATGGCCAAGCATGGTGTGGATGGTGGTGAGAGCACCAGCGGCAAGAGAGGACAACTAGAGTAACCTGTGGCAGGTGATGGAATGCCTGACATGGCTTGGACAGAAAATGGAGTGCTTAGCACCATCCAGACATAAATACTGGACCAGATCCACACAAGGACCAGTCTCAGGGACCACCTGAAGAAGACATTGTGTCACACAGTCAAATTATCATACGTGGATGATGCGAAGAACCAACAGGAGGCCATATTACTCTACATGTTACTGTATCACTGAGAAAGCCTGAGGAGTTTCGTTGTTAGTAACAATGTAAAAGATGGGAATGGTTGAAAATATTTATTCATATTTGGTAATCAAGTTTATTTGTTTACTGTATTTCAGCCTCAGGGGATTTGAACACGTTACACAGTAACTTGTGTACTGCAGAGCCCCAGAGAGACATTCACATTGTAAATTACTATGTAAAGTATTCAAATCGCATAGTTGTAATAAGTCCAAATCAGTGTTTTATAACACTTGCATGGCCTGATACTGGGATATATAATTAAAAAATGTTTACAAGATGGTCACTGTGTTTTTGTAAGGCAGTAAGATTAGTCTGTGGAAGTTATTTTGGTAAGATATTAGTTGTGTGTTATTCAAATAGTATTAGGTTCCATCTTCAGGAGCTGATATGCAGGCATGCAGTTTTCTCTTAAGTTTTCTGATAAAACCAGCCAAGAAGTATCTAGAAATTAAAGCCTTCTATTGAAGTTATTTCATTTACATTTTTTCTGGGAGCAGTATATATTTTATAGTAGGGAAAAATAAGAGATCAAAATTGTAACATTGGATTTGTGAAAGATTTTCATTCTAAAATTTCAATATTTTACGTTTGTTATGACAACTACAATTTTGAATACAGATATTTCCTGAACAACAAAATTTTGAATGAAGCCAAAATATTCTTTTGATAGTAGAGGAGCACAGCTTTGAAATGAGGTATGTCAATTGGAAAACAAACACCTATTAGTGAGGTCAGATTTTTAAGTAAATTTGAATTTAGCTGACTATTGAATGTGGAATACCTCCGTAAATAGTAATAATAAAAAAATCTAAACAGAATATTTACATCATTGTTACAAGCAAGGTCCAAGTGACTCCCTGAACAGTAATGATTATAAAAATATATGTTATTAAATTTTTGTCTTTTATTTCATTTACTTGCAGTGTAAGTATTAGTTATATAAAATAAAGAAAAATTATTATTTTGTGAGGAGTGATACCCAAGCAAGAGGAGTTATTTAACTTCACTGAGTTTCAAAGTCTGTATGCTGTTATCTATTTAATGCACCACACATCAATCAGCTACATGCAATGATCAGCTTTCCTCATTTTTGTTAATTGTTTCAATCACGGAATTTCAGTTATTGTGATATTTACTTTTAATGACAAATACAGGGTGTTCCGGGAGGAGTGGTCAATATTCAGGAATATGACATAAATGACCATTGAGGCAAAAAAGTCCAGTAAACAAGGGCTATAAAATGCGTAGTTTAAGAGCTGTGAGCACTTGTTCAGCAGAAGAGATGTGTTCCACAGTAGTGAAGATGAACAACTCTCATAGCTCAAGATGCATGCGCTTTAGAGCCCATCTTTACTGGACATTTATTCTTGTTTTAGTCCATATTACTGCCACTCAGAATATGTATAACAAAGAGCTTGCAGTAGAATAGATTTATCTCCCAGTATTGAAGATGAAGTAGTGCTCAGAGTGCTTGTAGCTCTTAAGGTATGCAATTTGGAACTCATGTTTACTAGTCTCTTTAGCTTCAAATGATCATTCCTGTAATATCCCATCTTAGGGCACACTGTATTTGGTCTTTTCAGGTGCACTGACAATTTAACACCTTTGCGTCTCTGGTGTTATATGCGAAGGAATGGATTATAGCATCATTTCACAAGGGGAGACCAGGATGTTGGGATCACGGATTTATTTCAAACTTTGTACACCTTTAGCAGGCCATTAAAACAACGTAATGTTGAAATAGTATAGTGCACTACTCTGGCAATTCTGAGAACACTGCAAGAGAAGTGTATTATGTGACTGATGTCCTTGCGAAGGTGCTGGCCTTAAGAAGTGTGTGGTCAAGTTGTGCTGACACAGTAGCTCAACATATTCGGTCAGAGGGTTAGCTACCCTCTGTAATAAAAAACTGAATAACAGATCAATGATGAACTTGAACGGATGTCATGGGGTGTCCACACCAAACAAATGCAATGAACAATGATGAACGAAATGAGATCAGCGAAAAAAAAAGAAAAAATGTGGTTAGCAATTATGCTTTGCAAGAGGTTCGTGGTCCAGGAGACCTTTGGAATCATCATGGCATTCATTATCTGCAGAAGTTGAAGAACATGGAGTCACCTTCATTTTTGCAGTACAAGTGTAAATTCTGTTATATTCAAAAAAACTGGGCCTACACTATTTACTCTTGCTACACTATCAACGTCTCACCACTGCGCAAGCTATCGTCCAAATGGGGCCTGCCTCTGTGCCTGCAGCTCAAAGCATCAAGGTCTAGTACCTTACTAGACTGCATGTATAAGGGACTTCACAAATCATGACAAGCGTATGTTTGAGGAAAACTGAGTTTCTTCATTTACTTGTCGATAGTTACAAATGTTTGTTCTAATGACTACTGATGAAAAACTTGTAGATTAAAAGTTATATTTGATTGGGAGATGAACTGTCACCCCATACTCATTTATCTTAGGAAACTCGAACACTAACCACATGACCACCATGAATTCTAATGTCCAGCACCTACACACAGGTACCTAAGCCACTTCATAGATCCACAAAACTTCTCTTGAGATTTTCTCAGTATTGTAAGGGTAGTGCACCTTACTGCACATTATGTTGTTTTAATGGCCTACTAAAGGTGTACTGAGTTTGCATTGCAGCCTCCCCCTTATCAGAATACTTCTGCAGTTTTCCTACACAAGAATCAACACATACTGGTACTCAGCATGTCCCACTATTCCTATGACTGTTTCATTACCTTGCATTTTTCTGAAGACTGGAGTGCATGCCAGAGTCCAGAAGATGAGGGTGCTTTTGTAATCTTGCAAGCATCCTCTTGAAATCCTTTTGTTTAGCTCCCATCTTAGTATTACAACACTGTAAATATGTAGCATATCTTTTCCTGTCTGCACCCGTCTATTTGTCCCGTTTCTTTGCATGTGGTAGAGCTGATATTTTTGGGGAAAGAGGCTTCTCCAGCCTGGAGATTATGGGCTGCTCTTTCCCTAATAAAGGTATGTGGTGGAGACGTAAGTCTGGCTCAAGTGTAAGTGATTTTCCAAGGCTGACAGTATGGAATTCCTGGCAGGAATGAGCACCTTACAGCAAGTGCTATTATCATTGACATGACATGGCCAGTGGACATGCTTGAATTTTGTTCCTTATTCTAATTGGCGAAAAGGACTAAATGTTAAATAATTTTGTGAAGTGGTTTGGACATTGTGCGATCAGGAGTTCAGCCCTTTTGGGTTTTAGTAGAGTGGTGTAGATGTTTTAATGTTGTAACTACAGTTGGGAGTTAGTGAGCCTTGGTCATTAACAAAGTTATTTTCCATACATGGAAAGACTACAATAGTTGGAAGTCTCTTTCTTGTAAATATGTGCCCATGCATGGATATGGGATTCTGTTTCATTCTGTTCTAGTTTTTCTAGGCGATTTTTTGCCTTTTGGTGAGAATGTAAGTGCTTGATAGAAATAGAGCAGTTATGTCAAGGCATGAAGCCATTAGCTAATTGGAGGTATTGCACTGACAATGATGAATTGGAATGCTTTGTTTGAAGCCAGTAAATTCCATCTATTCTTTATGAAATTTGGTTCTGGTGTTTTGTGTGACTTTTTTTATCCCGTTGACTTAGAACTGTATTCCTGTTAGTTGTGGTGAACAGTAGGAAGTTACTGAGAGTCAGTGTATAAACAGTTAGCTGTATATACATTCCAATCCAGTGAGATAACCTGCTGTATCCTCACTTCTGAGATATCCTCAATGCATCCAAAAATTTAATTTCATAACCCAAACATTCATGTTTTTGGTTATAAAAGTTAGTGTGGTATTGAATCAAATGCTTTCCAAAAGTCAAGGAGTTCTGCACCTACCTGACTGTCTCGTTTCATGGCTTTTCAGCATGTTATTGTGAAAATATTAGAGTAGGAAAGTTGCTACTCACTATATAACGGAGATAGGCACAGCAAAAAGATTCACACTATTATAGCTTTCGGCCATTAAGGCAGCAGTAGACACAAATACACGCACGCAAACACACGCTCCCGGAAACACAAGTTGCACATACATCTGCAGTCTCAGGCAACTGAAACCACACTGCAAGCAGCAGCACCAGTGCATGATGGCAGTGGCGACTGGGTGGGAGTAAGGAGGAGGCTGGGGCAGGAAGGGGGAGGGGTAGTATGGTGGGGGTGGTGGACAGTGAAGTGCTGCAGTTTAAATGGAGGGCTGGAGAGGTGTGGTGGTGGGGGAGGGGGGGGGGGGTGTAAGGAACAGGGAGGGGGCTGGATGGGTGAGGACAGTGACTAACGATTTTGTGTCCTGCCTGGAAGGCGGCGTGTGGGAAGGAGGAGGAGCAGGAAAAATACATCGGTACTGCACGTAAGTAAAAGTGGTGTACTGGAGCCTGAATATATATACAGATGCATACATAACTTGTACAGATGAGCACAGTCTCAAGCTGAAGCTAAGTGCCCCGACCATCTGTTCTTGATCAAATGCAAATGGGCAGAATCTGCTGCGGAGCTCGTAGAGCTCCACAGCACCGGCTAGAAGGCGCTGTCATCAGTGTCTCATGGTAGTGTCAACCTAAGAACTTTTATACGCTGTGGCATCATTGCTATCGATACCACAAACAATGGTTGAGGCCAGAAGGGTTGCGGGAATGTAGGATGTGTTGCAGAGAAAGTTCCCACAATTCAGAAAAGCTGGTGTTGGTGGGAAGGATCCATATGGCACAGGCTGTGAAGCAATCATTGAGATGAGGGATATCATGTTTGGCAGCGAGATCAGCAACAGGGTGATCCACTTGTTTTTTTACCACAGTTTGTCGGTGGCCATTCATGTGGACAGACAGCTTGTTGGTTGTCATGCCTACATAGAATGCAGCACAGTGGTTGCAGCTTAGCTTGTAAATCATGACTGGTTTTTTGTTGTGCTTACCACGACTCAGTATCTCCACTATATGGTGAGTAGCAACTGTCTTTCTCTAATATTGTTTCATTCTATCCTGGATTTTCCTTTGTTTGTTATTGTGAAAAAGCACATAGTTGATTTTGCGTGATTAAAGTATTCTGAATGTATATGGCTGGGACAAAAGAGGCTATCCTGTCAAACAGTGGAAAATCCAGGATGGAATGTAACAATATTATGAAAAGGAAAGCTGCTACTCACCATATAGTGGAAATGCTGAGTCACAGATAGGCACAACAAAAGGACTCTCACAATTAAAGCTTTCAGCCATTAAGGACTTTTCAACAATAGATGACAGTCTCTCTCTCTCTCTCTCTCTCTCTCTCTCTCTCTCTCACACACACACACACACACACACACACACACACACAATCGCGCGCGCACGTACGCGCGCATGCACGCAAACGCAACCGCAACTCACGCACACGACTGTAGTCTCAGGCAATCGAGACCTCTCTGAGACTGCAGTCGTGTGTGAAAGGAGCATTTGTGTGTGTGTGTGTGTGTGTGTGTGTGTGTTTGTGTCATCTATTGTTGACGAAGGCCTTAATGGCCGAAAGGTTTAATTGTGAGAGTCTTTTTGTTGTGCCTATCTGTGACTCAGCATCTCCACTATATCCTGTTATAGACATTTAATTAAGTTTGGATTCTGAATATGCTCTGAGATTCTACAACAGATGCTGACAATATATAGTTGTCCCTGTTCAACTGTAGTTCAACATGCACTCAACACGGCATTGTCCACAGCATCCGTTTAAAGAGTGGCATAACATTGCTTTACATTTTCAACATCAACATAAAGGACAGGAAAAATAAAGGATACATACATACATTAGAGAATGAAGTTATTTTCTTTAGCTATAGATTACATATTCCTCAAATGATATAAATACTACGTTCTACTTTTACAACTGGATTTTTAAGTGTTCATTTTTATCCCAGGAATTTTTCAATCTCATCATGAAATTGCAGCCAACTCAGTTATATAAAAATATATTACAAAAAAATCACAGGTAACAGTCATTAAAATAGGTTTTTATGAAAGGAATGCATTTTAGTATTCAAAAATTTTAGACTTCTTATGATAACAAACATTGTTGAATAAAGGTATTTTCATAATTACATAACGTTCAAGAAAGGCAAAATGTTCTTTGGAAATGAGAGCTTTCAAATAAGATATGTCAATCACAAAACAAACAATTAGCTAGGTGAAACCTTGAAGTACATGTGGTTTCCATGAGCTGTTTGCAGTGCAGCTGTAAGCACAGTGTGATTATGAGGGCTGTACATTACACCCATGAATGTTTAACATGATTTTATCATATTGTCATACCATGTGACAAATGCCAAAATGACCATATATTTTAATTGACTCTTTTGTTAACTTTAAGAACACGGGTAAGTTTGGTAGCATCTCCTCAGACAGTGTGAATCACACTAGTACTTGTACTGGTGATAACATTTCATAATTTATTCATAAATATGCACATTCTGTTTTAGATCAATCTGAAGATGATCATTACGATTGAAACCATTCATTGAGGAAAACAAATACTTGCGATTGCAGACTTGTTGTTTTCACATATGGTTTTCATGAATTATAAATTTAGAATTGTTCATTAAGTAAAATGTTTCTGCATAAACTATGTATACTGTTACCATTACCAACATGTAAATTGTACACTGAATAATAAGATTCAGAAACACAGTTTGGAAAAGAATTTGGAGCTGTCATGTATATGTGGTATACCATAAATATTAAGAATGTGAAAGACAGCAGAGTACAAAAAGACTGGAATTTATGTTAGCAGACATATTATAGCAAATGGAGTTATTCCATCTTGGTATACTTCAGTAGGTAAAGCAGATGGCAGGATTTGAATCATTGGTGGGATATTGGGAAAAGGCTGTAGGAAAACTATCGTCAACAAATAAAACGCATACACGAATTAGTGATATGATAATCTTCACTTTTGGTACACTCAGCCAAAAATCACGAGTGAACACATTAGCCCGTCAGTATGAACAGAAAGATCAAAGAGCATCTCCAAGTTAAGGAAACACTGTACTTACCACATATTAACAAGGTCTACAATGTCACTCACCCCCTCCACCCCTCCCCTCTCCCTCCCCCTGCCCCACCCGCCAGGGGGCACTGGGGAAAAATGGGAATTTGAGCTTGAATATGTGGACTGTTCATATGTGATGGCTGGGTGTGATGGACATGTAAATATAATATGTGACACAGCTGATTGTGGGGAGCAGAGGTTGGAAATTGTGACTTGGGTAGGAGACAGTTGGAGACGAGTGTGATGTAGTTGTTCCCCAAGTGTCACTGTAGTGCCATCTGAAGTTGGTGGTAAATCTGGGTGTGCTTAATCCACTTGACAGAGTTTGGCGCATTTGCTGTTTTGGACAATATCCATTGTATGTTCCCCTCACCGTAGAATTGGAAAGGGTCCAGAGAAGGGAGGTTGCAGCAGTGGATGGATGAGATCCATGTTAAACATGACATGATAGTAGTCTGCTGGCACTCTTCGCATGAGAAACTGGGTGTGACCTGTGGTGCAATGCAGAAGGGCACTGCACCTGCAGATATTATACCAGATAGGGAAGCTGTGACTCACCTGGCGGAGTTGAGGGTATGAGGAAGTCTGTTACGATCCTCAGAGGTTCGCTTTAGACTGTTTATGTTGATGAGGGACTAAGGCCTGTTTTGAAGGTCATTCATGATCCTAGGAGAACCAGTGGCAATGCTTGAGTCCAAGAATTTTTGTGGCCATTAGGGCAGCCTTTAAACTGTTGACCCATCACTCAGTCGTGCAGTTTCTTGTCAGGTGGTAGTCTGTGATACAATGGCGATGGAAACCACACAGTTCTGACAGTTCTTTGAAAAGGTTGACTTAAACTGTCACCCTTGGTCTGCAGTTATGTGGAGAGGATACCAAAACATACCAACCGGATCTCGACGAACATACTAACGGTCATCGCAGCAGATATATCCTTGATCAGAACAGCCTTTGCTGACTGTGTACATCTGTCCCCCACCATGAATGTATATCTGTAGCCAGATGGGGGAAGAGGGCCAACTACGTCAATGTGGATGTGCATGAATCTCATTATTGAGGTTGGAACATATCCTACATTTGTGTGCACATGGTAGTCAATCTTGCTGCATTGAAAATGTATGTGCACGTGAATTGAGGCACTTGCATCTTTCCTAGCTGAAGGCCATAAAAATCAATCAACTATTTGTTTGTCTGTGGCCTTGACTCCAGGGTGCAGCAGGTTGAGGACACTGTCAAAAGCCATTTATCGAAAGAGAGGCATGATTTAAGGCCTCAGTTTGTTTCTAGATACATCACACCATATACTTGCCATGGTATCATGAACATCCAACAGTTGGAGCCGTAGGCTGATGTAGGAGTCATGCAATAACAGTTGAAGTTGTCGATCTGTAGACTGAGCAGTGGCGAGGTCATTGTAATTCAAAACAGGTGTTAGGTTGCTGATATGAGAAAAATAGTTGGCTATAATTTTATTGGTGCCATGAATGCGGCAGACATCCATTGTAAGTTGCCAGATGTATTTGATGTGTCTGAATTGGCATGGAGAGCACTTGTCACTGATCTTTTAGAATGTCGACATGATGGTTTTATGGTCAGTGTAAACGGTAACAGTGGGCAGAAATGTTAAGATACTCTCATAAATTGCGAAAAGCTCTCTGTCATAAGTGCTCTGATGTGTTTGGCTGGGTTGCACTTTTTTGGAAAAGAGACTCAGAGGTTGCCAGTGTCCATTCACTTTTTGACGTAGTGCTGATAGCGTACTGACTGGCATTAACAGTCGAAGCTCAGTGTACCCTAGGAGTGGCATGAGCAAGCACCATAGCATCGGCAAGGCTTTCTTACAAGTCATTGAAATTTTCTATCTCCGGTGTCCAATAGAGGGGGTGTTTGCCTGTTTTGTTGTGGCCAGCCAGTGCATTTGTGTTGCAGCGGTTCCAGGGAAGTGGGATCAATAAAAATTAACCATGCTGAGGAAACACTTCAGTTTTTGGTAATTCTGCAGCCATGGCCAGGCACAAAGAGTAGCCAACATCCCAGGTAAGGGTGTGAAGCCATGTGCCGACACTTTACAGCTGAGTAAGGTTACCACAGGTTCACTGATGAAGCACTTGTCCTTGTTGAGAGTAATTTCATAGTCAGTTAACCTCTGTCACTCTGCCCTTAGGTATGTCATTGATTTCCTTTGGAATCTGCTTATATGCTTTTTGGCAGTGCAACACACTAAAAATGGTCACACTCACCAGAATACTGGTTAAATCCTGGATGTTTGATATTGGTATCTGGGACTGTTTGGGCATTCACCACACGATAATCATCACAGGGATGCTCTGAACCATTCTTTGTGCATACTAGATGGAATGGTGAGCACCAAGGACTGTGTGAATGGTGTGTGATTCAGACATGTAACATCTCTTTGAAAATAATTTTGGTCTCATGCAAAGAGGCAGACCATGGGTGGTACAAATACCATGTTACATTGTGTGTGTGTGTGTGTGTGTGTGTGTTTGTTTGGTGACACCTCATGGCTTCACCATTTACCGTGTATCTTAAGCATTTCCAATGTTTTGCAGGCCCTTTCTATGACCTTCAGAATACCTTCAAACACACTATTTTTTGTACATAGCCTAGTAATTTTGTGCTTGACAGTCATGTAATCATCTTCAGTGTTACTAGCTCTGAAACAAACTTGTGATGTTAGAACTCTCACTGGCCCATTTCATTGTCCAGTACAGAAGTGTTTTAATTTATCCACCCTGTGCGAGTTGTGTATTATCAAATGAGCCTTTACACCAAGAATAGTGCAACCATTGATGGAATGCATCAGGCAAGCATTCTGTAAATATACAGTTGAAGCAGCCTGCAGAGAAAGTCATCATCATCAGTTATCTGCTATATTAGCAGGTCCTTTGCCTCTCCATTTTCTGCAACCCATTGCTTCCTTCTTAAGGCTGCTGTATGTTGTACCATCCATCATGTCATCAAGTATCTGGAATCTCTCCCTTCCTCGCTTCCTTTTCCCTTCTACATAACCTTCTAAAACTGTTTTTATCAGTCCGTCATTCTTTCTTAATATATGCCCAATCCAGTTTCTTTTTCTTCTCTGTATTACATCTAGTAACTGTCTTTTCTCTCCCACTCTTCTCAGTACCTCTTCATTTTTTACTCTGTCCATCCAACTTACTCTTTCCATCTTCCGCCATGTCCAGATCTCAAAAGCCTCCAGCCTTTCTCTGTCTTTTTTCCTCATAGTCCATGTTTCAGCGCCATATAGAAGAACACTCCATACAAGACATTTTATGAGTCTCTTTCTGAGTTCTCTGTCCAGACCGCTGCAGAAGATTCTCCTTTTCTTATAAATCACCTCTTTTGCCATTGCTATCCTTGTTTTAATTTCTGTGGTGCACTTCCTGCCGGTGTCTATTCTGCTTCCAAGATGATTAAAATTTTGCACCTGTTCTAGTGTTTCTCCATTCAGCATAATTTTTATTTCCTTATTTCCTCCTAGTGCCAATACTTTTGTTTTATTTGTGTTAATTTTCATTCCATATTTTTTTCCGTTAGTTGCAATGGTGTCCACCAAATCCTGTAATTCTTTTTCCTCTGTGGCTAGAAGGACCATGTTATCAGCAAATCTCAAACACCCTACTCTTCTTCCTCCAATTTCTACTTCTTTGTCATCTAATGAACATTGGTCAATCATATTTCCCAAGTAGAGGTTGGAAAGAGTAGGTGATAAACAGCATCTTTGTCTTACTCCTTTTCCTAGTCTGATCAAGTTTGTACTTTCTCCTCTCACTTTAACTGAAACTTTTTGATTAAGGTATAATGAGTTTATAAGTCTTCTGGTTTTCCAGTCCACTCTCTTTTCCCTCATTATAGTCGCCATCTTGTCCCAAACCACATTGTCAAATGGCTTTTCTAGATCAATGAAGCACATATATAGGTCTCTTCCTCTTTCATTAAACCTTTCTCCCAAGATTCATAGGAGCCCTATTGCATTTCTGGTGCCCGTATTCTGTCTAAAGCCAAACTGCTCCTCACCAAGATTCTCCTCCATTACTTTTTCAAGTCTTTTATTAATTATTCTTAACATCACTTTGGCTGCATGTGAAATGAGGCTGATTTTCCTGTGCTCGCTGCATTTCTTGGTTCCTTGTTTTTTCGGTAATGGAATCATTACTGTTGTCAGAAAGTCCTCAGGCCATTCACCACTGTCATATATTTTATTACATTACCTCAATATTTCTCTTATTCCATCGTGGTTCAAGCGTTTTAGTATTTCTCCCGGTATTGTATCTGTACCTACCGCTTTGCCATTTTTCATTGCAGCTGTAGCAGACTTTACTTCTTCCATTATGATGGTCGGTCCTTTCTCGTCACCACTTACACTGTTGTGCGATTCAAGTTCCAGAGTTTCTGGTTTGCTATTTGTGTCATATAGCTCTTTTATATATTCTTGCCATCTCTGGAGGACATCGTCACGATCTTTATGCGCTACCTCTTCATCTTTACTCAAAATTTCCATAGTAGCACTTCCTGCTCTGTTTTGTTCCCATGTCATAGTTTTTACTCTGTTGTATAGTAAGTCGTATCTTCCCTTACTGTCCAGTTCTTCAATTTCATCACATTCCTCTTTCAGCCTGCTGAGAAACTGTGTGACCAAAATTAGTTGTGCATTGTCAGTTAACATGCAAGGACCCATGTAAGTCTGATGTGAAACACCAAAGTCTTGTGACGATACATGAATATAACAGAATTGTTGGCTGCCATTAAAGGCATCGTACTGAGTTGCTTGACATCAGGATAGTATGCGGCCAGCAGTGTGCTGACGTCTGTGCCCATGTAGATTAAAAACACCTAGCCTGAAGAATAGTCAGTGACTGACTGTCTCAGTGACGATGTAGAGTGTAGTTATGCTGGAGGCGACAGTGTTCGTATCATACTACAGCTGGCAGTAGAACGTGTAATTCTATGTGGCTTGTGTATCTAAAAGCATCACAGGTCCTCTGGGGTAGGCACTATACATGATTGTCACTATCTGTTGCACCTAAACCAGATTGTGTTTGATTTTGGGTATGAACATGGTTTCATGCACTTCATAACTTTATGATCAAAATGTCTGTGAAACCAGAAAATGCCTGCCCGAATTAGCTCATAACTACAAGACTCAAGAATAAGCATGTGGTATGTATGCACACTGTCTGCAGCTATGGTTTGTAGTTACAGTGTCTCTAACTACTTAGCCAATTTATTGACAGTGACCTGGAGGGTTCTGAGGTCCTCAAGTATACTAACAGTTGTCGAGCAGAGGTGGCATCACAGTAAAGCATTGATTCATCAGACTGGTCCAGCATGGTTCGGCTGTCTTCAGTAGAAGCAACATTTGTTGCGATGGCCACTTTGGCACATGAGACAAGTATGGTGTGCACTCTAAGAAACTTGGAGCAGCTTGCATAATAGCTTTCATTCAAGAACAATTAAGGTTAGCTGAACTTGTGATAGCAGTTGCCAGATACGTAGTAGAAGTGCATCTGAAATGATACATCAATCATTCTGACCAAATGTCTCCTGAATTCAGATGGTGTCTTATCATCATACTTCTTATGCTAAGAATCTGCATGAGCATTTGAAGTGTTGGTTTTGTGCAATGTGAGACCAGTGCCATTTTGAGAGTGTTGTAGGCATGTTGGAGAGAGGCGTAAGATAATATCTGACATCAAAGAGGTTACTCTTTGTTCGAGGTTTCTGATTGCTAAAGTTAATTGTTCGGGGTCATCACAGACTTGTTGGTGGGCAAAAACATTTTCTGTGATTACAAAACATATATCTGATTCATTGGGCATACATGGCAGAGCCTGTAATTGTAAACATGATATGGGAGGATCATGAAACCTGACAGAAAGTCTTTTGCTCTTGTGGGTGGTACTGACGCGAGTTGAGCAACCAGCACCAATAGCATGTTCATGTGGGTTTAATGTAACTTGACAGTGCAGTGTGGCTGTGAGAGGCATTGATCAGTGCTTGCATCAGTGTAACTGGTGATGACAAAACCGGCATGGGTATTAGCACATTGCTCCAAGTTCGTTCAGCGTGTGGTGTGGAATCCAGTGGTTGAAATACAGGAGAAGGCCATTGCAGAACTTCAGTTTCATGTTTAATGTACTGGATGGCACTTTCAATGGCTTGCAGTAGATTATTCATGTTGCCCATAAAGAAATTTAGCCATGTGAATCATGGCAAATAACCTATTCGCAAGAACACAATTTCTTCTTTGGGGGCACAAATTATATAGGAATGCTACTGTCTACATATAAAACACATACACACATTATTGGTATGACAATATTCTCTTTTATTAATCAGCCACAAATCACAAACCAAACACATTTGCAAGCCAATGGGCACAGAAAGATCAAAGATCATCTCAGAGTTAAAGAAACACTGCATTTGACACATATCAATTAGTCAGTTATGTCACTCCCATAAGGCAATCAATATACAAAAGATTTGGGTTGTAAAATATTTACACAAGACAGTTTACTACATTGTTCAAGTGTGTGAAAGCTGTATCAGATAGAACTAACAGGGGGTATTTAAAGTATACAATGAAGGTTTGTTTGACTGGTGGGAACGTAACATGGAGAAGCTGAATACTTCAGGTGGCAGATGCTTGACGATAGACGTCAACGAAGCTGCAAAAGCCCGCTTGTGATGTTTCAAGAATCAGTATTGAGTGAGGAATGTAGGAATACATTAACCCAATAAGTATCACTTCCATAGGGACTGCCTAGACGAGATTAGATACCTGTGCGGAGGATTTTTAGAGAACAAGTGACTACAATATGTATGACAGCATGTTTCTGACTTAAATATTTCTGACTTAAATATTTCATTTGCCGCTTTTTTAGGTCTGGTTAGATGGACTGAGGAAAATAACACACAATGTGAAAGCAGACAACATATGCCCAATGATGTGCTTAAAGAAACAGTAAGTTTTTCCAATGCAAAGTACAGATTTTTGCATGCTAGTCATTAAAATTTTACTAACTTTCTAATAGCTTTTCTTCAGAATGATTAAGACATAATATGAACACTAATATTCTTTGTTATTTAATTTATTTCACATGATTAAAACTTGTGGTGTTTTTGTGCTTATTTATTTGTGTTAGTACTGTAATAAACTGTACTCTCTGCAACAACTGATTCTTCTGTTATAAAATATGATGATTCTGCCATTGCTCAAGTAAATATGACTAGTTGTAGGTGTGGATTTATTAAATAAAAGGAGATGCGTTTTGATTCTTTCTCAGAGGTTCCTTATTCACCTCTTGTGTGTTTTTGATGTAGCTGCACCATCTTCA